>NW_026947510.1:40392200-41882200 GCF_034190915.1 Cavia porcellus
TTTTATCACATATTATTTTTAGTAGGAAATAAGAAATTCCTTAATATATAAAAGCATACATGATAGGGATGAAAAGTATTGGTCCAGACCCAATAAGGTGCCAAATTCAAACTGGGTAATTGAACAAAGTTTAACAGAAGGGCTATTTAGAAAGTCTTAGAAAGAGTTTATATGGTCTACAGATGCCAATGCAGTAACCAGGGGTCCTAAATTACCCTGAAAGCTCACACTGAAGAAAGGATCTGCTGACAACACTGGAACACAGTAGAGGAGCACAGTGCACAGTGAGCTTGTGGGTCATCAGGAGGGGCTCCTGTGGAAGCCGAAAGCTATCTGGTTGTTGGTTGCTTGTTTGCTTTCCTGTTGATACTTCCCATTGGCTATATCCAGCCGGAAGTCACTGATGAAGCTATTAAAGTGCATCTTTTACAGAAAAGAACAGGTTAGGAAGGGTAGGAAGTAGACCCGAGGGGCAAAGGCTGACCTCCAGTCAGCACAGGTATCAGAGAGCAGATGCTATTGCCAATCAGTGACTTTCCACTGCAGTCTCCATGTGGTATATGTGGGTCAAATTCTCCAAAGGTGGTTATGGTGTGGGCCACTGGAACGGAGAAAGGGTGAGACTCAACAAGAACTACACAGACAAAAGTGGACAACAGCAGAAATGAATTTTTATCAAAATTTAGGATTTGGAGAAATTTGTGAAATATTCAGATGCTTTCAGATAACAGGAGACTTTTCTGTGAAAAGCACACAAAATTTGGACCCCACTCCAGGTTTTATGAATTAAAATCTCTGAGGGAGATATCATGAAATCTATTTTTAATAAGGACTCCAGGTTATTCTGATGTTCATGCTGTTTTGAAAAGATCGTTGCTATGGTCCAAGCTTACAGTTTACATGTTAGGAATTAGCTAATTTTTAAAAAACATTTTGTATCAGGTCAGACTAATTTTATAAATACTAGGTTTCAATGTGGTGTTTTCATTCATGCATGTAACGTTTGATCATATTCTGTTCCCATTACCCACTCCTTCCCCTTATTCCTGTCCTTTTGTCTACTGACAGTCTCCCTTCTACTTTCTTCCCGTTTCTTTTCTTTCTTTCTTCCTCTTCTCTTTCTCCTTCTTCCTCTCCCTCTCCCTCTCCTCCTTCTCCTTCTAGATTTCATGTAATAGGGAAAACATCCAACGCTAGTCTTTCAGAGTTTGGTTTATTTTGCTTAATATGATGGCCTGCAGTTCCATCCCTTGGGATGACATAATTTATTCTTGGGAATGACATAATTTATTCTCTTTTGTGTCTGGATAACACTCCCTTAGGCATATGCCCCTTCATCTGTTGAAGGATATCTAGGCCACTTCTATTATCCTGACTGTTGGTAATTACTGCACGATAAATATGGATATGCAATAAACCTATAGAATTCTGACTTTAAGGATTAGCAGATACAATAGATGTCTCATTATTGCACACAGGCTCAGAGAAATGCTTCCTCAATTGCGGAGAATGTTTGAGGGTTCAGAAGTTAAGTATTGGACTGAAGCCTGTCCAAGAAGTGTGGAGCCAGATGGGGACCCTAATTGCCAAGGGTTAATCTCCTGTTTGTCGTCTCACTTAGGCGCCCTTCCTCCAAAGCCCGCGTCACTTCTGTCCTCCACCGATTTCTCAGACTGGAATAAAAGAGATCAGAGAGGAAGAAAGCTTTTGGTAAAGGCAGGTGGAGGCAGAGACCCGGCTCCTTTGGGTTCCCAGGGCTGGGTGGAAGAGGACCGCATGATTTAGGTATTGCCTCTCCTTCTAGACCTCAGCAGCAGATTGCAAAGAGGAAATGCGCCTCTGGGCGCCACACCCTAGGCAAATATGCAGTGAGCTTGAACAGTTGTCACTGTGCAGCTGATCTCTAGTGTGATAAAGGAAGCTTAGATCTTAAACAGAAGGAAAGAGAGAATATTTTCTCAACAACTAGAGAAGTGAGGGAAGTATACACAGAAGGATAATCAGTAAGGCAAATACTCAGCATTAAAGGAAAAAGCCAATTACCTAAGACTGAATAACACAAAAACTAACGGGAGGAGAGCTAAGCAAATGCGACATTACATTGTCTTGCAGGGAGAAACAAAAGGGTTTATCTTTAGTAGAAACCACAGAGAAAGGCATACAGAAGCCACAAAACTTGTATATGACTAAAAATTACTGAAGAAACTTTTGTGACTCTAAATTACTGGCTGGCCTGTCCTTTTATTGCATGAATGCAGAGTTGGACAGCTGCAAACTGAAGTTGAAAAGCAAGGCTCATAAACTGATTGTCAGCATCAGCCTCGCTCCTTCTTTTGGCAAACTTAATGAGACCAGGTTCTGCCTGGCTGTGATACCAGGTATAGGCTAGATAATCAGCCGATTTGGGCTGACGTTTGGAGAGTAAAGCAAGGATCTTGAGTTAAGTGGTCTCCAAAGTCTCTGTCAACGTAAACTCCAAAAACAAAAAAAGCTTTGAATATATTTCAAGGAGGAACAAACTGTTCTCTCTATGGCCAGAAGTGTTAAGGCGTAGGGCCTGGGTTTCCAGGTCCTTTCAGAATGAGCCTTCAATTCTGCTACTTTCACCCTTCTAGTCAGTGACAAAATCAAGTCATGTACAGTACTGCCACCTACTGTGATGAATGAGAACGTCAGCCCTTCAATGACTGTTTCTATCAGATTTTTTAAAACCTCAGAGCTAATTCTACATTGGTTCCCACTTGATCAACATAACCTATTGTACTGCTTAGTTATAGAAAAGGAACCATTCACAGGATAAACATTAAGAGGTGTAAGACAGGTACAAGGTTAGTCTCACGTTTCATTACACATACAAAGTAGTGTTTCAAAGCTCTGTTCATGTAAATTTCACATAATTCTAGTTACTTAATTTCCTTGATAAGTAAAATTATACGTAATAACTGTTTATTAATTTTAAGTAAGAAATATGTAATCATTTATAGATTAACTTCATACTTAATTGATTTAATAAGTTGTTAGATTATTTTACATAACTTACATTTGATAATTTTTAAAATTTTTTTGCACTTGATAATTTAAGGGTTACTAGATATACTGTTACACTTTAAGATGTTTTTCCCTTTTGATGTACTGTCACATAATTTAAATATAAATTAAACTGAAAATAAAAATCTATCATTGGTTAAGGTACCCTAGCATTTTTGCAATATGCTATCATATTAGACAGCTATATTATTTAATTGAAAGATAATGCCTGTTTTTGAATGTTGAACCAAATCATGTACTGATATTGGATAGATTCGGTTAGTTTCAAAATAAGCTGGAGTTTTCAAAAAGAAAAATATACATATCTTGTTATTTTAATTGAGATAATTTCATTGACCTGAGTAATATCAAGATGGAAAGTGTGAAACACAGGCACAGAAAGTGATAATCAGAACAGGAAAACAGAAGCACATAGTATATTTTGACTCTATTAATAACCTTCAGTTGATCATTTCTGAGGCTTATTATTTGTGAACCTCATGATAAACTATAAACTATTGATGATTTCAATAGACACGTGATGTACAAGTGAGTGAATGATATAACTACATGACTGTTACTGTACGATGTACATATATATCAGCAGAGGCACTGTATCATTAAGAGAATCAAGGACAAAAATCATGATTATCTCAATCGACCTGCAAAGCATATTCGGAAAAATTCAATATCTCTGCCCGATAAGAATTCTCAGTGAATCAGGTATAGAAAGAATGTGTGTGTAACATAATAAGGGCCATATGTGACATGTTCATAGCTCATATCAGATTCACCGGTGAACATTTGGAAGCTTTTCCTCTAAGATCAAGAAGACAAGGATGCCAGCCCTTAACATCTCCATCTGAAATTGTCCTGAAAATCCCAGATGGGACAGTTAGGCAAGTAAAGGAAGTAAAAGACACTCAAATTGGAAAGGAAGGAATAAAATGATACAATCTCATAGAGAGAAAACCTAAAAAGACCAACCAAAACTGTTAGAAATAATAATAGAGACAGCAAAGTTGGGAGAAACAAAATCCACTTACAAAAATCAGTCTGGGTTCTACACACTAACAACAAACTGAAAACAAATTTACAAACCAGTCACTGATAACAGCATAGAAAAGAATGAAATACGGAGTAAATTTATCCAAGAAGATGAAAGAGGTGTACAGTGAAACCTGGAAGATACCAGTGAAAGAAACTGGACATGAAACAAATACATGGAAAGACAGTCCATGTTTGTGTACTGGAAGAATTAATATTGTCTGAGCGTCTCTATTACCCAAAGTGATCTCTAGATTAAATGTCCCTATCAAAATTCTAGTGACTTTTTTTTTTTTTACAAAAATAGAAAAATCAATCTTCAAATTCATATGAAATCACCTTAAATACCTCCAGCAACCTTGAGAAAACGAGCACAACCAGAGGTGTCACATTTTGGCCTCATATGACAAAGCTTCAGTCATCAAACAACATGGTACTTGCATAAAACCAGACAGGGACCAGCGAGTAAGAGAAAAGATTCAGAAGTACATTCACATGCATGCAGTCAACCAACCTTAACAAAGGAGCTGAGGAAACTCAGTGGGGCAAATAATAGTCTGTTTGACAAATAATACTGAAAAAACTAGATATTCAAATACAGAAAAGAAATTTGACCATTATTTTACAGTCGATACCAAAACCACTTCAAAGACTTACAAGTTAGATCTGAAATCATAAAGTTACTAGAGTAAAATATAGGGTAAAAACTTTTTGTTATTGGTCTTGGCAATGACTTTTTGGATATGATACCAAAAACATAGAAAAATAAACAAAAGCAAACTCAGAGTACAAAGATGAATAATTTGAAACTCTCCAATGCCCTTCTCCTCTGCACGCTGATCCCAGCCAAAAGGCACCCTCCTGCACGGAGTCCTTGTCTTCTTAATCATTCCCTTGGTGAAATCCGCAAAACACCGTGCCGATCTAGAAATTAGAAAATGCAATGTTTATAAATTCATCTGAAACTTTCACAAATACTCTTTCTCTTCCCCAAAATTATGAAACTTCATGAGAAATGTCAATGAACAATGCACCTAGTAGGCATCATTTGCATATTTTTAAAAACTGGGCTAGCAGAATTCCATTGCTTCATTTTTACAAGAATTCTCATATGTTAAATGAATCTTTCTGTTTCCTGTTGAAGACTATGAGGACTTAAGGTCTATTAACTCCTGTTTATCTCTATTACATAACATACTATCTAGCAGGGGAAAGAATAAGGATAATTATTTAACTCACAAGGTTTTGGATTTTATTCTTTTTGCTACTATTACTCAATATTTCAATGCACACACCTCAGCATACTTAGGGAAACATACTTTCAATTTAAGGGTACATAAATCTACCCTTCAAGGATAATGCCCTGATAGTGAGTGACATAGGATAGAATCAGAGAGCAAGCTGCGTGAGCCATGAATAAAAACTTGGGCGACATTTCCTGCCCTAAAGCATAAACCCTTGAGCTGAGTCTAGTGGTGCATGCCTGTGGTTTCAGCTACTGAGGAAATTGAGACAGGAGGATCTTGAATTCAAGTCCAGCCTGGGCAACAGAGGACAAATGCCTAAAAAGAAAGAAAAGATAGGAAAGAAAGAAAGAAAGAAAGAAAGAAAGAAAGAAAGAAATCTTCATCTTTTTATGGATTTTCCAATTCTCTTCACAACAAAAGTGAACAAAAAAAGTTCTCCAAAATTTTTTAAAAATATATTTGTGTACATGGATATATTTCCACAGCCACATGTATGTTACACACATATGGGAATATGTGATAGATATTTATATATATTTGTGAATATATACAAATATAGCATGCATGTGTATACTTCTTAGATGAAGTGTGAAAATGTTGTACAAAAGAAAGAAGAAATTAATATTTTTAATAGCTCTTTGTGCTTGTGATTTACATTAATCCCATTTAGTCCTGAGGTGCTCTTGCTAAGTGCTAAAGACATAAAGAACCAAAGGAGATACAATGCCTGCCTTCATCACACTTACACTCTGGTTAGGGAGAAATATTAAACAAAAATGACACATAGAAGTATATAATTTAATCCATGCAAGGTCTGAAATTATTTGTGGTGTATGAGACCATTAGTGCACATAATGAAAATAAAGGGGTACGATGACCAGGGCAGGTGTCCCTGATGACAATTGAAGTGTTATCTGAAGGAAAAAAATTATCTAAGTGACAGAGGAAGGAAATATGGTGGATGGGAAGACTAAGTCGGAATGAACCTCTGAGTTTCAGGAACTGCGGGGAGATGGAGTGTTACCTGTTTCTGGGGTGCTGGCATTTAGGTTGCCAGGTTCTTTTCATCTGGAACAGCATTGAATAAAACAAACAAGAGTGGTGACAAAATTGCACATTTATTTGAGGCAAACAAAATTAAAAATGAAGAATAAGGGGGGAAAATGACTCTGCAGAGTGAGCTTGGTAAGTAAAAGAGAGAAAAAAATAAAAATAAAAGTAAACATATGCCTTACAGCCTGAAGGTGCCCCTCTGTGAAGAGGCAGGACAGAGGGCTCTTCATGGCATCTGTGTCTTTATATTCTTTCCACACATCACAAGAGCCCCAGAGAAGCCCACATGGCGGGGCCTGAGAATTGTTTGGCGCTCCTGTCCTGAAATCTACCTGGTCGTGCCTTCATTCAGCAGGGCCAAGCCCACCAGGTCATTTAGAGCAGAATAGCAGTAGATGTTGCGCATATCTACAAAGTGTCTGCACTCCAACACCTCGCCAGAGCTTCAACAGATGAGGGGAGTGCTAGGTACCGAACTCAGGGCCTTGCACGGAGCCATGCCCCCAATCCCTTCTCTCTTTCATTTATTTTGAGACAAGATCTCCCTAAGTCTCTAAATTATCAGACCGGGCTCAAACTTGTGACCCTCTTGCTTCCACCTCACAAGTGCTGAGATTATAGACTTGCAAACTGCTCGCTCCCTCTATCTCATTTTGACTTTTGTTTTGAAAATATGTTGGCATGGTAACTGCTCCGGGCTGGCAATGCTGTTCACAGGCTATGGGAGAGATTAGGCAAATGCTTAGCAGTTGGAGGCTGGAAGGTGAGTCCACTCTCTGAGTGTTGCTTATGGCTTTGCTGAACTTAGAATTAAAAAAGAACCAGAATCCTTGAATTGGACTTAGACTGCCATCTTGTGGCAGTCTGCAAGACTACGCCTTGTAGTTTGCCTCCTAAACTAGTGCAGACCAAAAGAATATTAAAAGGAAAACTAATTTAGCAAGACCCTGTCTCAGAATTTAATGGGGAGATAAGAGAGAGACAGAGAGACAGAGAGAGAGAGAGAAACAGAGAGAGACAGAGACAGAGACAGAGAGAGAAAAACAGAGACAGAGGCACACACACACACAGAGACACAGACACTGAGACAGGCAGAGATACACACAGGGACAGACATACACACACACACACACACACAGAGAGAGAGAGAGAGAAAGAGAGAGAGAGAGAGAGAGAGAGAGAGAGAGAACACTATAGCTCAATAACAGAACACTCTTGGGTTCAATCCCCAGTACCTGAAAAAAGGTAAGTGTATACGTGTATGACTCTTTGAATTTACAAATGAATATTGCATATGGTGTACTATATGATATTTTGATACATGTACACATTGTGAAATTGCTAAATCAAGCTTGTGCTTACTATTTTTTGGTAGTAATGAAACACTTAAGGTCCACGGTTTCAGAAATTTTCAAGCACACCAGTATATTGTTATTAACTTTTGTCACCATAATTTACAATGGAGCTCTTGAATTTATTAACCTTGCTCCACTGAAGTTCTGTGCTCTTTGACCAACATGGCCCAAGTCCCTGACTCTGGCTTCTCATGTCCATTATTCTGCTGTTTCTATGTGTCTGATTTGTTTTATATCCCACATGTTAGTAAGATACTTATCTTTCTGGATCTTATTTCTTTTAACATGTTATTTTTCAGGTTTATCATGTTGTGGCAATGACAGGATTTCTTCCTATTTAGTGCTGAATAATATTCTGTTGTATGTATATACCACATTTTCTTTACTCATCCACATGAACATTTAGTTTGTTGTTTGACTATGCGGAATTACATCATAATAAACATGGGCATCAGGATGTTTCTCCAGCAGACTGATTCCATTTCCTTTGGATGCATATTCAGCAGTGAGATGCTGAGCCATTGTGGCAGCATTATTTTAAATTTTTTTGAGGAGCCTCCAAGTTGCGTTGCATGACAACTGTACCAATTTCATTCCTACCAACATGTACACATATATACTTGACAAGCGTGGAATGGAAGAGGCTTTAGATTATTTGCCACATCTCCTAATTTTACAAAAGAAAACATTTGAGTCTGAGAGAATAAAATGCCTGCTCATGCATATGTTTTCATTGAGCCAACCAGGTCCACTCATCAGTGAATTTTCCTCTGACCTCAGTAAAGGGAAAAGGCACAGATTTGCAGTTGGAATAAAGATAGGGCAAGGCTCAAACCTGGGATCAGGCTCAGGTGTGGGTCGCAGTAGATTGCTTTGCTGTAAAATCAGTATTTTAAAGTCAGTGCAAAATATATACTTAAAACCAAAGAACTGTTTATAGACAACAAAATTCCCTCTGCTGTATATTTTCTCCTTTCTTGCGATAGGCAACTCTATTTTTAACTTCCTCATTGTTTATATTATACATTTAAACAAGGCTTGTGCAGTCTTTAAATTTAATATTTACTAGTTCATATTTTATTTTTAGACGGCTTATTGATCACCTATAATTTCAATAGTGTAGTTCAGCTGGTACATCTTCTTCCATTATCTTTAGTCATTTCCTGGAATCATTGCTTATTTAGGATGAGTACTGTCACACCTCTTTCTAATTTTCTCCTCCTGCCAGTCATAACTTTTCTTTATGTTCTATAGGTTGTTCACAGTAATGTTCTTTTCACTAGCCATTCGTAAACTTTCTATAGTTTTCCCAAAGGGTGATTGTAAAAGCAAACCTATTGACAGATAGTTACATCATTATGTCTATGTACTTTAGTTTTTTAGAAAAGGCCAATTAATGTTTATCCCATACATTTTTCTCTAGTTGTTCAATATCTATTCACCTGAGTTGTGCTGTGGAATATTTTTCCAGCAGCGTCAAGATCAAATGGAGCATATTTTTCTTATACTTCGTCAATTACTTAAAGTCTAGCAAAGTCTGTGCTTTTTTCTGACTTGACTTTTTGTTTCCTTTTCCTCTCTCTTCCTGCCCCTTTCTGTCCCTCCCTTCCTCTCTTTTTTAAAATTTATTTTCTTCTTTTTTCCCCCTGAAAACAGCCATACACTGTGACAGTCTCAGGCTTGTGTGCTTCCTGATTGTTCTGTCTGCTGCTGGTGTCTGGAGGGCCTCTCCTCCCAGAGTCCCTGCCCTCCTGGCGCACTCTGGACGGGCCTGGGGTTTCCAAGCTGCCTCATTCCAGACCTAATCTGTCCTGGATCACATCTATGTTTTCTTTCCTGGCAGTTACAATTATCTTTTATCTTTAACTTTTACAGAGCTCTTTCATTCATCCTACTCAGCAACCAGTGAGTCTCCTCTTTGCGGGTTCTGTCTGCACCCCTCCCTCTGCCTCTGTTACTTTGATAGTATCCTATTTTATTTCTCTGAATTTCTAAATCAAATGTAGTTTCTCTAATTCTCATATTTTCTCTCTTATTTCTCTTTATTATTTGGCTTACATTTTTTGATATTTCTATGACTGGATCTCTCATTTTATTGACTTTTTTTGCTATCCCATATTTACTTTGTTTTAAATTATTTTTTACTGATTCCTTTAGCTTATTATCTTGGTTACAGATGTAAAATCTTTTTGAGTACTTGAGTCCTCTTTTTTCCATTGCAGTTGTTTTCTTCTTTCTTTTTCTTTATCATGCAGGCTCATTTAACATGTTGAGTTGTCTTTTGTAATTTAAGAATGAAGGATGGGGATGTGGTATAGGTACCACCCCTGTGTGGGTTTCCAATAGGCTGTTCCACAGGGTGGAAATTCTGCCAGGGCGTCCTGCTTATACAGGCCCCAAGCTCCAGCCTTAAAATGAGATGTGGAAGAGGCTGTCAAGTGGGGTTTCCCTCAATTGTCAGAATGAGATGACTTTATTCTGGAGTGTGCTCAGACCCATTGGATGCCTTTACTTCCTAGATGGCATGCAAATGTCAGAAATGAGGGAGATGGCGAGAGGAGGATTTGGTGGGCACACTTTTCTGTTTGTATATTCACCAGATTCTTTTGTTTCTAAGTTCCAGACCAATGCCTCTGCCAGTGCCTCTGACCCAAATTCCCTGTAGGAGTCTACTTGTCCATTCATGGCTTCTCCAGTTCCTACTCAACCCCTCTGATGGAAATTTCAGGCTATTACTGTCATGGCAGTGATCCATTGGCATATCCCATCTATTGTATGTCTTCCAGAGATTTAATGATATCTATTGTTTGTTGGTTATTTTTGCCTTCTATCCTTGTTTCCTTAATTATTTTGGCGCTTTTGAACTATTTAAATGTGTTCTTGGAGGAATAACATAGAAAAGCATGTATTCATTTCAGCAGCTGGAATGATTTGATAAATTTCCTTTTATGTCAAAATCTTCTGTTTATTGGTGCTCAAGTGGTTTTCTAATTCTCACTAAAATAATTCTGTTTTTATTTTTTAAATTTTTTGTTTCTCTTTTTTGAAATTTTATTTAGAGAACAAAAGCAAAACAGAAAAAAGGGTAGAAATATTACAGCATTTAAAAAATAGCAGTAAGAAATGACTAGTCAGAAAAAAGAACAGTAAGAAATCACATATTGTTTTAAATGATATTGATTTCATGACAGGAGTTATTGCACATCTGTATCTAGTCTCTGATCCTTGTAATCATAAATAAAGAGCTACCTGAGAGCTAAGGTCTTGTCTGTGCTCTGAAATCTGGCTTGTTCTTACTATATGTTATACATGCTATGCTTCTTGGTAGGGTTTTTGAGCAGCCAATCACTGATATTTGCCCCATTATTCCTTAAATTAACAATGTACTTTGGGCAAGTAAGCGCCCAACTCGTAGATTTCCTCACAAGTGCTTGTCAAGTGTTTATTGATTGTCACCTTTTTATTCACCAAATATTTTAATCCTCACTCCTAAGTCAGCCGCTGTGCAAAATGTTAAATAAATAAGTCGGTCTGCTCTCCCTGGGACCTTGCATTGAGGTAGATAGACACAAGGGGAGGATACCTAAATCACCCTGAAGTTGGAAGAGAGTTGGAAAAAGTATATTATGTGCCAGACACAGTGGTTCAGCTGAATATATGGAGCTTGGAACACTTAGATACTTCCAGAAACTGAGAGGAGAAGCTCCGGGTGCAGCTGGCTAAAGGGAATCTCTAGAGATGTAGAGTAGATATGTGGATGTGGATGTGGATGTGGATGTGGACATGGTGCTACAGGGGAGAGAAAGCCTTCACTTCAGAGGGCAACTACAGACACTGCCCATAGAGAATTCAGAACCAGTGTTACCGAGTTTCAGAAAAGGAATAAAAAGTATGGATTTAACATTAGTGATGAGAAAGAATATGGTAAGAAGAGTTTTCAAATCCTCTCAAAATAATTAAAGTTTATTTATGTAGCAGTCAAAAAGTATACATAATCTGCAGATGCTGAATAGAGTTGAAATTAGTTATGCATGCTCTTATTTTAGTTCACTATAAAAGCACCCAGGCTGGGGATTTAGCTCAGTAGAATGAGCACCTGCCTGGCAAGTATGAGGTCATGAGTTCAATCCCTGGTACCAAATAAATAAGTAAATGGTTCTGAAAAAACTTCTTTAAAAAAAGTAAACAAAAGCGCACAGACTTAATCAATATCCTCCATATTTTAGTAGTCATGGTTCCTAAAATAAGCAAAACAAGTTGGAATCAAAACATTTGTAGTATTCATTTCACCTAAAGTAAAAATATGTCAGTTAGAAGAATCCTTGTGTGGTACAGTTTTATCTAGGCAACTAATTGTGACACTTAGCTGCAAATAAATGATTTGTCACTGAAGTGTCAAATGAATTAGTCTCTGAAATAGTTTTCTGGCTTTTAATTTTTCTTAAAAATCTGCTTCTGTGTAGTTTATCACTAAGTATCTTTGAGTGAAATCATTTCAGCTATGCATGTGGCATACCCCAGACACAAGAACATTCTAGAACAGAGTATCTGGCAGCTCTCTGACCTTAGAATACAGCGTTTGCTTTTATGTGTATGTGTTTTGGTTGTTCCAGAGGTGGTGAATTTACAGGTCTCATTTGTCTCATTGTATTAATGGACATGGTGTTAGTTAAACTGCTTACTATGAATCATTGCCAGTTGAAGTGATGACTTATAAATGACAGAAAATAAATGTAAAATATTAATCCAGTTGAACTGGGATGATGCTTTGTCATTAAAAAAATTTTGTGTGCACATTAGGATAACAATGGATTGCATACTCCTCTGTCCTCACAGACTTTCAGTCTTTGAATACTGCATATGATATCTAATCGCTATACGGTTGTTTTCTGGCTAAGCCATTAGAAGAAGCTCCAGGAGGACAGGAACTTTGCCTTTGTTTGGGATCATAATTAGCCCAGAACCTAGAAAGATGCATGGAAATATGAGAAACTCAATAAACACTTGCAGCATGAATAAATACCTGAATAAATGAATAAGACAATTATTCGTGTGCTTGGCTAGTTGCAAAGATCAATGTGGTGTAGCACAGGCTTCCTGCTCTGGCTCTTGCAGTGATGTTCAATGTTGTTTACAAACTGCCCGTTGCCAGTTGAACCACCTGGGACTGTGACTTTTGATCTACTTCAGTTTACAGAAGGATTTGCTAAGAAGACACTGTACTGGTTTACTGCTATTCCAAACCTATCTTTGCATGTTCAGCTCTGTGATGCTAGTGCTGGAACAGCAGGAAGTGTGATTTAATTTCCCCTTAGTAGCTTCAAAGGAAGAGACTCAAAAGATGGGCTGTGAGGCTGAGGGCATAGGGAAGTTCTTGTTCTTGGTAGCAGCAATGTCCAGTAACGATTCTGTTACTGGATGTTGTGGTGCCCAGTGATCCTTTCCAGACTCTTGTATTATTCAGAAAATTGAGTGGGACAACCAGTGACCACAAAAGTTTAACTTTTATTTAAGGTAAAAAAAGAATAAAAGAATCAAGCAAAGAAAATGAAAAATAAGTGCAAAAAGAAGTGCTCGAGAAGGAATAGTATGAAAAAAAGAGACAAGAAAATACACCCTGCATGCAGATCTGGCCTCAGCAAGAATTAGAGCACAGGAGCCTCCAGGCCAATGGCTGCCATCATTTATATCTTCCTTCTGACATTAGATCTGGGTCGTCATACACAGGGGTCTTTGTGCATACCCAGTGATGATAGTGAGGTCTCTGTGATTGATGAGTCATGCCTGATTATCCAGCCATCTTGCTTTGCCCTAATTTCCTACCTGAAATCCCCTCACCTGGAAATGATAGGTGATATGATTCTGTTCTCCAGCTTCTTTCTGCCTTCCCCCAATACCATACTGTGCGTAGAGATTTAAGTTCCAGCCAGGCAGTGTCTGCCCCTCAGAGGACAGATCTTGGTCTGGCTCCACTTCCCCTGGGCTGCTGCTGCACCCCCAAATTTTTTCTCTTTGTTCTACCATCCCTATGAGGGGAAAATGTCTCAATGTTGTTATTATTATTTGTTTTATTTTAGTGCCTCTTTTTTGCATCCTCAGGCCTCAAACATCTGTTTAGTCATTTTTTGTCATTGACTATAACTGATTTTAATGAATTCTGTTAACATATAAAGCTTGCTTTCTAGTTTCCTGAACTAAACTCTGATGTGATAATTTCATTCCTTATTCTACAGTTCTGTGTCTTTATGAAGTTTGTATTTCAAACCTCTAATAATTTGCCACAAACTTACAGGACTTATTTTAATTTCAAACTTTAATTTAAAAATGCTTTTTCTGATGGAAGATATTTAAAATCATTAAGCAAAGAGAAGTATAGGCCATAAGCCTACTTACTAATTTTAGCATGTCGAAGTTGGATTAATTTTGTCTTACTTTTAAAATCTTCTCTTTTTGAAAATACAACTCCAAAGTGTAAATAATTAAAGAGCAAGATAAAAGACAGATAATAGGAAATAGAGAGATGTATCTTCTGCAAATGGGAAGGGGACAAAGACATGGAGTGAGGGAGCGGGAGGGGAAGAAGACATGAAAAGAATTAGGATGTATTATGTGCGTGTATTGGTTCCCTGTGATGAATGTAATCGTTATGTACCACAAATATACACTAGTAAAATTAAATAAATGAATACATATATAAATAAATAAATGTAACCCCTCCAACAATGACAACAACAACTTTCAGTGGCTCATGAATCATGGGTTTCCCTTTCTATATTAGAGTAGAGAAAAAATTTCTACAGGCTTGTAATTCTATCCACATACAGGTATAATTCTTTACATTCTGGCTATTTTGAATAGGTGTTCAGGAAGGTCCAACCCAATGGATCACTTGCTTGTTCATCCTTCACTGCATGTGTGTAGGATGCTAACATGCACAATTTGGACTTTTTTGGCTGACATGGTAAGAAGCTGCCCTTTCCCACTGGGGCAGAGTTAGTGCAGCAAAGAGCTGATTATTCACTAGGGACATTGGGAATGGATGAAACTAGGAACAGAAATTGCTATCTGAGATGGATGAAATTCTTTTATTTGTATGTATTTTCAGTGCATGACAATTGAGCTCAGTTTGGGGAATTGTTACATATACATACCATATCTTGATTATTTTTGCCTTCCATCCTACTACTCTCCATTCTTCTCCAAATCCCCTTCCATTTCCACAGAGTCCAATTTCATGATAAGATCTACAGAAGGATTTCTGCTACAGAATCCTTGACCTGAGATTTAGCAATGTACCTGACTTTGCTAATAACAGCACTTTCTCATAAAATAGAAAAGATCAAAGAGTGATACAGTAGGAAGGTGCAAGTCATCAGGAGAGTAGTTTGCTTGACCTGCAGAGTGGAAATAAGTTCATTTCCTTTCTTTCCACAAGTTACTGTAACTTCTCTCTATTGAGTGTTTCTGAGGGGGTAGTGCCTATTTTGGGCAATTTATGCTCATTAGCTCACTTGATTTGTCATGAAACTGTGAAGTGGGTCTTATGATCAGAGCATTTGTCATAGCATGTTAGCTAATTCAGTACTGAACTAACTAGAAGGTATAGAGCTCATCCTTAGTTAAATATAAGTCTAAATTCCAGTGTTTTTCTTTCCTTCCACAATAAAATATAATATGTATTCATCTATAATCTGGAAGAACCAATTTCCTTGCTTTACACTGAGACCACACAGATTAAAATAAATAGCTGTTTGGGGCTGGGGATTTAGCTCAGCGGCATTAGCGCCTGCCTTGCAAGCAGGCAGTTGTGAGTTCGATCCCTGGTACCAATAAAAATGAAAAAAAAAAAAAGCTGTTTATAAATAAGAGAAACTAAGGCAGACAGAGGTGTTTGATTAATGAAACTAATCACACAAATTGGAATTGAGCCATGCCTTCAAGGCAAAGTCTATTCAAAGCTCTTCCCTTGCACCACTAAAATCTATCTGTCCTCACCTATATAAGTCATTCTCACCATCATCCCAAACTGTCCCAGTGATGGTTCATTTGGCTTTGTTAATAACAGCAATTTCTCACAATATGGGAAAGATAGAAGTCTGACAAAATCATCTGGTGCTCTGGAGTTCTGTTTGTGCTTTCTGGGCCCAATAGTACCACTCTGATTACTGCAGAGCAATGATCTAACTCCGGTGTAAGTGCTTACTGCTGCTACCCAGCTAGACAGGAAGAATCCTTTCACTGTTTTATTTCTGCACTTGCATAGTAGCACAGGGCTGGTATTTAACAAATATTTGTTGAATAAATGCATGAATGATTCTGGGCTCACCAAACATATGCTCAACTTTGTCTTCTGTGCCTGAATCTACCTGGGGAATTTCCATCTGCTTGAACCACCATCAGATCTCCATAAATAGACAAATGGTATTTGTCAAAGTTGATAATGGGCATTTGTTGTTGTCTAAGCTGATAAAGTCAGGTGAAAAAATAACTTCTCCAATAATCTACAAGGAACAATGAGAAATGCTCTAGAATGGGCTCTTTTATAACTATGAATTTTACCAAGATTTTACTGGCTGTCTTACTAGTTATACATGGCAGAAATTCAACTCTAGAGCCTATGGATTTTGGAGCTGAGCAATCTTATCTGGGTCTTTCCTGGGGTGCACCTTTCTTTCTTTTTATTTTCATTTATGTAACACTGGCTTCTCTCTGTAGAAACGAAGGAAGGCTCTTCCTATTTAACCAGTAAAAGACAGACTAAGATAAGAGGGCCATAAATCAATGAGTATCACAGTATGCTACCAACAAAATCAGCACTGGAAATAAATAACATGTTCTGTAGCCCAGTACTAGAGTCATTGAATCTGAAACTCTGACATTAGGGCCAGGATTTTCCATGTTTATAAACCCTCCAGGCGATTGTGGTGCACATGAAAATTTAAGATCACCTGAGGAAGGGTAGGAATTGAATCCTCCAATAAGTGGTCTTCATCCAGTGACTTTCAAGGACATGGCAGATGGCCCCACGAGAAAGATACAAGTTTGGAATTCCTCTGAATTCCAAGCTGCTCGACTGAGAAAAGCCTAATTGACCCATCTTAATTACGTCCACTGCCTTATTTTTGAGATGTCCTCAAAAAGAAAAAGCTTAGAAAATCATTTGAATTTGTAAAATTCCATCTTCAAGTCTGATGGAGACAGGTTGGGAACTCTGCGTTCCATCAGAGAAAAGTATTTGAGCTCCAGGTCTTACATTTCCCTGAGAATTCTGGGAGCTCTGCCACTTCTCAATTTTATTTATTTAATTATTTATTTTTTGCACCAATCTTTTTCTTTATAGAGATTAATAGCAAAATGTCTGGGTAAAAAAACAGTTGTTCATTAAAAAGGGAGCTTGAACGGGAAATGTGGAGAACTTCACTATTGAAGGAACAGGAACCTCAGTAGATGGCAACAGAAACCACAGCTTTGAGGAGGGACTGCCTAAATTCCTTGGACTCTAAGAACAGAGGGTTCCCAGGGACTACAAAGATCCCCAGGGATTTCAGATCTCCAAGGACTTGTTACTATTTCCCTCAGACTAATAACAAGTCACTTTGGAATGTTGCATTCTGCATTATCTGTCATTTCAGATTCTAATTGTTTTTATTCTTTCTTGATCCTTTAGTTAAAATAATTTTTTCTTTTTCCTCCCAGAGCAAACAAATTGTCTTTACTGGAGTCACAAAGACAAGAGGATACCTCTTGAGGCAGCAACATGGCAACCCCTGGCTTAAAAAATAAAACTTGGGGCTAGGGATTTAGGTTAACGGCATAAGCGCCTGCCTTGCAAGCAGGCAGTCGTGAGTTCGATCCCTGGTACCGAAAAAGACCAAAATAAATAAATAAAACTCAAAAATAGTTAAATAATAATTGTAAGTAGCATAAAACTCAATTTGAAATTTTAAATAATTCTCAATTTGAAAAATTCTAAGTAGTAATTAAACTAACATAACAATAGAAAATATTTACCGATCACTCATGATGTGTTAGTTACTGTTTTAGGTACTTCTTTAAACTAACTGACTTAGCTTTTGCAACTACCATCTACTTTCCAAGCACATATTGTCACAATTTGTCAAAGTGATTTTTTTTGGTCCTGTACTAGGAATTGAATCCAGGACCTGTTGCACTGAGCCCTTTTTAGTTTTGTTTTGAGCCAGTGTCTCCATAAGTTACAACTGCCGAAGTGGCTCAAACCTGTAATCCTCTGGCTTCAGCTTGCCAAGAGTGCACATTAATTTTTTTTGGAAGAAGCTTTTCTTGTACTGACCCTTTGCACAATTCATACAGCTACTTGTGATTTATGTTTTTCTCTACAAATCTTTAAACTCCTTGCTGTGAAGGTTAAAGGCTATTTCGTTCAAAATTAGAAAAAGCTAATTTGAAGCTGTCCACATGAAACCCCAGAGACCGAGCAAACTTTCTTCCTCACAAAGCAACTGACTTTCATGAGTTGAGCTTCATTTTTAATTTTTTATGGTCCTTAAAGACTGCTCAGAATGTTCATTTATATTGTATTTTTAATTTCACTGGTTCTCATTGGTCCTTGAACTCAACTGTTCTTATCTGAACAGTGTTAGGATCTCTCAAGATATGACATCTTCCTATAGGAATCAGTTTATAAATTTTATTTACTTCAGGATTATAGTTGACACATATATTTAGCAGCTATAGATTTAGAGATAGCATGGCAAAAAGAAGCTATTAGCTATTCTCTTAGAGATAATATTTATAAATGGGATATAATCACAATCTGAAAACAACTGTTTCCAGATCTAAAAGCAATAAAGTTAAAGTACTAAGACTTTGCTATTAGCTCTCTGGGGGGTAGGGGCCTCTGATGGGATGGAAAAATGGTCTGGAGTAAGGATAGGGGCTGGGAGGGGAGAAGAAAGAACAGGAAAGTAGGATCAAGATGAGGAAGTATTTCAGGCTCATCTGATCAGCAGACACTGGCGCCCGGAAAGACCAAACTCCTCTGGCCCCTATGGAGGAAAATTTCTTAAAGTATTTTTCCAACCTGGTACAAACTTTCTCATGGGAATGACTTTTTTCACAGATGTTTTCCCAAAAGATGTTTTTTTCTTATTTTCCCAGATAAAAGGATTAAAAATATTTAATAGACACAACCTCAATCAACTAGATAATATATAGCTTTTGTCCGTGAAATGTGCATTCAGGTTGATAAATTTTTATTGAGAAATTACTACAGGCTAGGTACTTTATTGAGTACATTGAGAGAGATATCAAGATGAATAAGATGGGACTTCTACCCTCAAGAGGCATATGATTTAGAAGGGGAAAGAAAATATTAATTACTAATATTACTTACCTTGTTATTCACGTCAATGCCAAAGAAAAATGTTATCATGATTTTCATTTAATGGCTAAGGAATTTGAGGTACAGCACTATTGCAAAACTTGTCTGTGGTCAACCACCTATAAATACGTTTTAACAGGAGTCAGTCGGAGATGAACTAGCTGACAAAGTAACAGAGTAAATCAGTGTCAGAGCCTGGGCTGTACTTCAGTGCAAGTCTCCTGGCTCTCGACACAAGACTCCCATTATTAAAATATGAAATCTTTTTGTTTCTTTCCTTTATAATGAATGAGACCAGAGGTGATCTTCACACTCCATCCAAGATTCCTTCTTGCTTATTCTGAGAAAGCAATCAACTATAAGTCAAACTTTGTTTTTCTACTGTCATGAAAGTATTTGCTAAAAGTTTTATGAAATGAAGCAAAGAACTGTTTGTACAAATACATTTTAAAAGCGTCTCTGGCTTAGGCTAATATAAATGTACATTTGCCGTTGACTTTAGAAACACTTTCATGTGAATACCCATTTTGAAGTTTATGTTTAAAATATTCGTTTATCTACAGTGCATATTTCCTTTGAGTGCATCAGAATAAAAGTTCATTAAATAATGTTTTATTAGGAAAATGGATTTGTTTATATAAACCGTCTAAATTATAGCTTAATTGAATAATTCAGCTAAATTTTATAACATTCTCTAAGAGTGTTAAGGTTCCTAAATGATTTTTTGAAACCAGCAGGGCTGATTATCATCAACCTGACCCATAGATAAAAGAGAAAAGCAGAGGTCAACTTCAATGTTCTATTTTGGATCTGCTTTTCTTCTCTTGTCTGCTTCTGCTCAAGTCCTTGGACCACCATGTTTGTCCTCTAACAAAGACGAGCCTTTTTCTCCAATGCTTCTGGTAGTTGCTAACATTCACTACCTCCCATTTCATTCTCTAAAATTCTATGCTTTTTTAAGTGTTCAAAGAGATGACTGTGAATATACCAGTGAAACTGGCTGTATCCATCTCTGAAGGCTGCCATAATGAAGTACCACAAATGGACTGGCTTCAAGCAACAGAAATTTACTTTCTAATTTGTCAAAAATCTAGAAACTCAAAGTCAAGGTGCCAAAGGTTACACCCCTTTGGAAGGTTCTACAGGAAAAAAAGATTGCCTGATCTCTTCTAGTTTCTTGTGGCTGTCAGCAGTTCTTGGCATTTATTGGTGTGTGACTGCATCCCTCTTCTAATAATCTCTGTCGCTGTCATTCTATGGCCATTCTATGTCATTCTATGGCTTTACTTCCTGTGACTTTCTGTGTCTGACTATCCTTCTCCCTTTTAGATTCTGGTCATTGGATTTAAGGCCCACTCTAATCCAGTATAACCTGATCTTTAGTAATTGATTCCATGAAGACTCAACTTCCAAAGAGGTCATATTCTGTGTTTTCCAATGGGCAGGAATTTTGAGGGACAATTTTCAACCCACTTCAATAAAGAATGCAGGAAGGAAAGTCTTATAATTCAAATACTGGTTTATTTTGAAAAGTGTTTCAGATTTCATCTTCCTAGCATTAATTTTATCTTGTTATAATTTTTGCTTTCATCTATGGCTGATTAGAACTATCCAGTGATAATGCAAGTAAGGAGATGCAGCCAGACCCACCCCGGCATGCCTGCCACCACCACTGGAAAGCTTGCCGCTCTTGGATAACCAGCACAGCTAGGGAGAAACAGCCAGATAACACCTAGTGCACCCAGAGGCTGCCATTGGAGATGCTGCCATAATGTCTCTCAATCTCTTTAAAAGAGCTGCCCATACCTTCACGTATGTTGAAAGTAAACAAAACAAAACAGGCTAAAATCACTCTGAACAAAGAATAATAGTATTTCTGGATTTCACATCATGATGCTATGGAATCAGCACTGGATACTTTAGTGTCTCTTTTTCTTCAAAGTAGCTGTTCATTTCATTGTGCATTATATATTCAATTTTCATAAACTGTTTAGAAGTTCTACGCATGCATGATTCTCTACATGTCTATCTATTCTTTCTGTGTTAGAAGGAAAAAACACAACAAAACAAGGCAAAACAAAGCAAATTCCTAGAAAAACATGAAATGAAAAAGACGTATAAACAACAATAGCAAAGAGCCCAGAACACTGACAATACAGGCCTTCAAGGTGGTATGAACATAACTAGGGTTGTTATTTTACATAATGATCTTCAAGAGTTCCTCAGATCACCATACAATACTATGCACAATTGTTCCAGTCCTATGAATGTTAACTATTTTGATTCAAGAGCTTAGAGAATTTGTAGCACAATCATCTTAGCTATACTAAGTGTGTTTATATAATTTTATATCTTTTCTTTTCCCCTCCTTTTTCTTTTTCCTCATTTTCCCTGAGATATTCTTTTCCCTGAAGGGCAAAATTGAAGGACAAACAGCAGGAAAGTAGCATGGCAGAGACAAAAAATGCATGCCAGTTGTAATCATTAATGTAAATGGCCCCAATTCAGCAATAAAAAGAAACAGCGATAGTGGATCAAGAAACAAGATCCACCAATACACTGTACACAAGAAACACATTTAACTCATAAGGAAATTCATAGACTGAAAATCAAAGGAGAGAAACAATTGTTCCTTGCAGTAGGAGGACAGGGGAAAGCAGGAGTAACTTGCCTGTCAACTACAGAATGCATAAGAAAGATACAGTATTTTCCTATAATGGAAAGTTACTCTGCTGTGAAGTAGGATAATCTCAAGGCTCTTGTAGGTGAATGGATGCAACTGGAGATCATGCTCGTGGATGAAATGGTTTGGACTCATATGGGTAAACGCTGAGTTATTTCCCCAGCATAAAATACTGAAGGAATTAGTAGGATCCAAAAAGTACAATCCATATTATGAAAGTGATAGGGGAGAAAATATCTAAAGAGGGAAAGTGGTAACTACTGTTAACTTCCTATCGTCTTGTTTGAATTCTTGTATCATATTCATAATTTTGTTAGATTTGGTTTTATTCTGTCCTGTTTTTCTGGATTTTAGATTTTACTGTGTCTGATGGTATGGACAGTTATTTTGAAAATAATAATATATATTATGGTAACCATTGTTGATTTCCCATTATCTTGTTTTGAAGTCCTATAATGCCTTCATTCTTTTGTTTGGGTTTGGTTCTGTTTTTCCTTTTTTTACTGTTTTGTATGTGGTGGTATGGATGGCTATTTTGAAGAAAATAAGAGACATTATGGGAGTTATTGTTGATTCCCTGCTGTCTTGTTTTGAAGTCCTGTATCACTTGCATTTTCTGCTCTGATTTGTTTTATTGTGTTTTGTTTGGTTTGGTTTTATTCTCTTTAAAATAAAATTTAAAATAGTAAAAAAAGATAAATATGTAAAAAAAGAAATAAATATCCAGTGACTTTCTTGGATCTCATTATATCTCCAAAAGGTCATAGATACAACCTCCAAATTACTTGACAAGGGAGAGTGCTACCTTTGGTTAAAGTAATTTGTCATCTCCACTAGTTTCCTTTCACAAGAGCAAATAAAATTCAGCATGTCTTGAAATGAAATTACGATCACTTAAAATAAGAGAAGATAAATTGAACATAGGGAAAAGACTGCAATCTTGATAGACAGAAATAAATTCAGTTCTCCGCGCACTATACACTGCTTACTAAACATGGAATTGCTAATCATGCTGTCTTAGCAGCAGACTCTGGAGCAATTATACTGACATAAAGTTATTTTTAGTATTAAGGAACTAGTAGCCATCCAAAAATAACAATATGTTTTCTACATTAATAATATAAAAATGGTGCTACTGCAGTTTGAATTTAAGTGTCTCTCAAAGGCTAGTAGTTAAAGGTTTGGGTGTGAGCCTACGGTGCTGTGGGAGATGGAGGAACCTTTGGGAGGTGTGACTTAGTGGAGAGAAGTCAGGTCATTGGTCGTATGACCTTGAAGCCGGTAGTGAGACTAGCATTTTCTTCTCTTTATCTGCTTTCTGCCAGCCATGATGTGAGTAAGTGTGTTAGTCCCAAATTTTTGTCACTGTAACCATAAACCTGACAAAAACTGCTTAGAAGAGAACATTAACTTCAGCTCATAATTCCCAAGGTTTCTGTCCACAGTCAGTGGGCTCTAAGGAAGAAATATCACGGTAAAGGGAATGACAGAGGAATTTGCAGCAGCCAGGGAGCGGGGTGTGTAAGAGCCATAGAGAAGAGAGCCAGGGCCAAGACAGTGCCCAGGGCTATTCCCCTCTGACCTCTTTTTTCAACTAGACCTCACCTCCTGTCTCCAACTACAAATAAGCCATTGAATTATAATGTATCAGTGGATTAATCCACTGATGAATTCAGAGTCCTCATAATCCAACCACCTTTAAAAATCCTATCTCTGAGCACACATTTTGGATCTAACCTATAAAAGCCGGTTACTTCTTCATGAGCTTCCATGTGCCTTGGCGTAGTCCTAAAAATAACAGAGCCAGTCACTTCTAAAACTATGAACCAAAAGAAATCGCTCCTTCTTTAAAGTTTGTTTTCCTTATCAGTTATTTTGTGACAGCAGTGGGAAGCTAAC
The DNA here is from genome assembly GCF_034190915.1 of Cavia porcellus. Lineage (NCBI taxonomy): Eukaryota > Metazoa > Chordata > Mammalia > Rodentia > Caviidae > Cavia > Cavia porcellus. Next base: position 40,415,874 of record NW_026947510.1, read on the forward strand.
ACAGCTGCCAACTGAGAATGCAGTTGCTGTATAAACAGATGGAATCTGAAAAGTAGGTCTACCTTTTTTTTTTTTTCTGAGCAGCGGAGAGGGGATTGAAAACAGAACCTTACTGAGCTACATCTCCAGGCGTCTTAATTTTTTTTTTTTCTTTAACTTGAGACTGGATCTTACCAAGTTGCTAAGTTGTGCAGACTGGGCTTGAATTTGCCATGTTCCTGCCTCAGTCTCTCAGTGCTGGGGTCACAGGCATATACCGTCATGCCTGGCAACCATTTCATATTGTTGAGGAAAATCAGTCTCATACTTCATGTCCAAGAAGGGAACAACAGATTACCTTAGAATATTGAAACAAAAGATGTCAATATTTATAGGGGTGGTTAAATCTCCAACCTCCTCAGACTTTGTAAACTATGATTTATTTCATTCTCATGTTACCTTTGACAGTGTGCAAAGTTTGGACCAACTGGTCTTCCAGTCCAATCTTTTTTTAACATGACAAAAATTACATGCTGTTGTATATTTAAGTGTGTAGGATAGAAAACCATATTACTGAGTTTTTGTTGGATCATTGAACAGAACTGTCTGCAATCTCACTGTATTAAGGTCCACTTTGTATGCGTTAATTTTGTAATCTGGACAACTGTTTCTGGGATGACAATATGTAATCTATTAACTAGTGATTTCTTACTGTATATTTTTTCTCTTGAAATTCTGTATTACTTGTACCCTTTTACTGTTTTGTTTTGTTTTTCTCTTTAAATAAAAAAAATTACACACTGTGACCCTCCTGGTATCACAATGATTTTGTTTTGCAGAGGGAAAAATCTTAAAGCTTAAAAAGTGAGATGATGCCACCTAGAAGCAAGCAATGCGTGGAAGGTGGAGTATTTCTAATAGTCAGCTAGCTCCACCACACAATATCTGACTGTATCACGGACCTTGGGTTGGTTGCTTTACTGCCAGATGGTAGGCAATTTCTTGCTCATTTCCTCTAAGTAACTCATGTTAGTTCCTAATTTCCAAAACAGAGAGTCTGGATAATCACTTGAACTTGCCATGACTTAGTTCTGGGTCAGTTTATTTCTCAAAATTTATAAATGCATCAGAGAAACTTCTGAGAAGTAGTCATTCCATATCCCATACTGATTTCCTTACTGCAGTTCACAGGATGTCTCTCTTGCGCTCTCTGGAAGGTTTCTTGCCTCCCTTGATCCCTTTTGCACATTCCTTACCCCCAGCCCGGCCCCTTGGGCTCTGGCCCTGCCATTGGCTTATTTAGTACAAAGCACTTAGGCAGTGCTGTCTTTTTCTAATAGAGCTCACTAGGGAGCTGCACATTGAAATATTTAAAGCCACTGTCAATTTTTCTCAGTGATTCACTTAACCTCTGCATCATAATTTATCATAAAAGCAAAGTATGCTCTTTCACATGAAATTCTTATTTGATTATTTTAATTAGCTTTTCAGAACAAAATGGTCAGGTAAAAATCCCTGTGCATAGAATGTTTCACTAGCTGTGTGGGAAATAGAACCCACACATCATTTGCTTTGTGGAAGCTAAAGCTGTACCTTTATTTTTCTCATTTTAAATACCTCCATCTTTCCATTTTTAAGGAAAAATAATCAAGAAAAATGTCCAGTGGCACAGTTTTTAAAATTTCCTTCATTCTATCCTTCTTTGAAAGATCAGCTATTGCCAACAGCAAAAGGATTTTTTTCCTTGCCAAAGGGAAGACAGGGTCAACTCAAAAAAGAACTCTAATCGAGGATTCAGCCTAATATAGCCTAAAATTTTCCTTTTTTAAAAGAAAAAACATGATCCTTAAACACTGAACCATCAAATGAAAAAACAAATGAAACTTCTTCATTAGCTTGTGTTGTAATAGGTAACATTACAGATAATATCCTATTTAAGGAAAAGTACTTATGTTACATTTAAATAACTGAAAATATTTTCTGGTTCTCTTTCTTTATATGATAGTAATATATACATACAGGTACATTTATCAACATGGTTTTACTCCCCATTACAGAAGGAAGAAATAGGCAGAGAGCACAGGCCAGTGTGTCTCAGTAGATGAGTGGGATTGTACTGGTCTTCTGTACTCAGAATGTCACATAGTTCTAACCTTATAAGACAAGGGGAAGGAAAAGCATGATGCAAATGGTGGAGTGTGCTTCCTACACAGAGATGCAATAGAGAGGAAAGATTCTGGAACCTCAGCAGCTGGAGAGCGGTCAAGCAGAGGGTGTTGAAAAGCATTTACTGCGCCACACTGCAGCAGGGAAATAATGAAGAGCGGTCCCTGGACTTCACTAAGTGGACCTAAATGATTTTTTTGAAATGAGAGAATTGGCATTGAAAGGTAACAAGAGATTAAGAATGCTATCTATACACAATGAAGTATACTGCTCTGCCGTAAAGCAAGATAAATTTGCATGTTTAAATATATAAATGCAATTTGAGAGTGTAATGTTTAGTGAAATATGTCAGACATGTTTTCTTATACATGAGAACTCAAAAGAAACTATCTATATATCTCTGTAGATATGTAAATAAGGAAGAAAATAGATAAAACATAACTAGGAAGCAGTTCAAATAATCCCCCAAATTATCTTTCCATTGTTTCAAAAATCTTTTAATGTATATATTATTTGGTTTTATTTATACTACTAGCTTCTCATTTTGTTGAAAGGAAAGTTTTGTGCCATTAGCTGTTTGTAAGAGAAAATCTTTTTTGCCCATGTTTTGTATTCTAACTGCTTTGAAAATACTGATACAAAATGTATTAACCATTATTGTTCTTTTATTTTGTTATGAAACTTGGTTTTGTTTTTTCATAAAATAAAAACAAGAAAAATGTTCTTTCTAAAACTATTAGAATTAAGTGCTGGGTATATCATTTAAGTGTCTGCCACTGTGTATAATGAAATTAAAGTCATTGGAAAGAACAGTGGAGTCGAAGGACTTCTTTGGCCTTTGTGCCAGTCCAACGTGAGATAGAAAGAAGGAACAAAGAAGAACAGAATTAATGATGTCAGAGAAAGAAGGGAGGAAACAGAGCTGAGAGCAAAGCATTTCCTTTGTCCTTAAGATAAAGTGGAATTTTCCACTGTTGGTTAAAATTTTTCATGGAACAGAACTGCAAATGAATTTTTTAAATTATTTCTTTTCCAGAGTAGGTTAGACTTAGAAGGTCCATAACTCTCATAGAATCAGGGGAAGTAAATCAGGGAAAGTAAATAACTTTCACATTCTGAAATCTCACCTCTGAAATATATTCCCTGCCAAAACATAGGGCTATCCCATAAAAAATGTAAAATATGTATTTTAATCCTCACGTCTACTGTATATCACAGAGTCATCCCAAGCTGTTGTTGGGAAATCGTTTCCCAAAAGTTGCCTCTCTCAGTAGGAGACTCAGTGAGTGTAGATTCATAAAAACCTTCTTTGTCTCTGAGATAAACATCATGGCCATGTTCTCTTTTTCGCTTTCCTTTCATTGGAAGACTCTGTTGTGGTGCCAAGAAGCAACCCTCTAAGGTTTATGTCACATTAAGAATTATTAACAGTCCGAATAGGCTGTGACTCCTGTGAGCTGACAAAAGGAGACACCTCCCCTGCCCGGCGTGCACCCATCATCTCTGATACTATGACAGAGAGGCCTGCTATTGGTCCCTCCCCCTTGGGTAACTATTTGTGAATAAGCATTGTGGGAGGGGTTACTGCTTTAAAATAACACTCTTCAACCTTGACATCTGGAGCACTGCTGACATTTGACATTTGGAGCATTACAGACATTTCCTTGTTTTGGAGGGACTTTCCTGTGCTTTAGGACATGTTGCAATCACTTGCCTCTACTCCTTAGATTTCAGAAAGGTCTCCAGAGCCTGCCAAATGTCCCCAGGGCCTGGGAGAAAAGATGTAGGGGACAAAATTACCCTAGTTGAGAACCACTGCGGTGAACTATTATCTTCTAGTATTTTCTTTCTTTCTTTTTTTCCTATTACTTCTTGTGAATTAGTTCCAGTGGTGTAGCAGAGCATTGAGAGAATGAGAGATTTGGGAAACAGGAAAACCAGCATCTCAGAAAGTGCCATAGCTTTCAGAGGACCGGAAGACAGGAATCAGGGCATGAAGAAAGACAATTACAGGCAGAAGAAATACTGAGAGCAGCGTGACTCACCAAAAGCTTTACACAGATAACCCGAAGGAGAAATTACCTTGAATGGCTGAGTCAGAAAACAAATTTCTAGTCTGCTCACCTCTTGTGTGCTTACCTTGGGTTGCCTTGTCTAAAACATGTGGCTGTTTCCAGGCATGATTATTTTAGAACACTAAGTGAAGGCAATAGGTGAGAATATATTCTGTAAATGTATTATTTGCTGAACTGTCAAGAATTGCTACATTTTGTGCATCTGAACTCGCATGTTAGTTAGAAGTTGATGGGACATAATTTGAAACTGAAGAGGCCCAGGAGATAGACTCAGCTTCAGCCCAGAGCAGTATCATGCAACTCAGTGATACCCAAGTCATGCTTTCTTGACAAACCTTAGATTCCAGAGCACTGAGAATGGCATCTCAGAGTGCAATTTTTATCTGAGTAAATAAGAGACTAGAATCCAACTATTAGTATCTTTCATATCTAAGAATTTCTGTTTACTTCAATTCACATGTATGAGTTTTTCTAAAGTATCTTAGTCTATCTTGGTATCCAAGACATGGAAAGTCTGAATTGTTTGTGTTTTAAAATGGAAAGGAGAATAATTGCTTAAAAGAAGCTTAGAAACATATTTCAGGTAACTTTGAAACCAAATAATCATTTTTTCTATATCCTGTGTTGAGGACTGATAAAAATCTTTCTTAGAGCATTTTATAAAACTTAAGATTAAGAGTTGGCTAGTAAACAAGAAGAAACAAATGAAAACACCAAGTTTGAAAGCCTGAGGCAACAAAACCCTTTGAAAATTCTGAAAAGATTATGTTGAGGATCATTGCCTTATGGAAAGATTTAGTGCTTATTTGTTCAACCCCAGTAAAAATAACTAAACAGGTTTGCCCTCTGGAGCCTAGACTTTTGTACCTGGCCAGAAGGAAGAAACACATCAGCTAAGATTTACACAGTTTGTGCTGGAATATGTTTGGCAGAATAAGTCCAAGAGTAAACACTGTTAGAGACTGCTGAGTTAGGTAGAAATGTTATAGGCAGTCAGACAGGCCAGGCCCTCAAGGCAATACAAACAGAACACATCACATATGTGACAGGAGGCTCATCTATTGGAGGCCAAGCCTCAAGATAACGTCACAAGGATCAGACCTATATGCCTCCCCAAGGGATAAGTGGTAACACTTGATCCAATAAAATCTAAATAGACATCACTTTGGTGGGTGACCAAGACTCCCGGGTTCATCCGTTTCTGAGAAGTTCTTTGTCCTGTCCATGTGTACTTGCTAAGTAACCTGATTGGCAATTTTGCTCTATAAAACTTCCTTTGAGAAGTGGGCTTGTTGACAACCCACTTGTGTCCTATATTGTCTCTTTCAGGAGATACCTCTCTCTCTCAATAAAGTTTTCTACTTTTAAACCCTGTTGTTCCTTAAAATTCATTCTTTGATTTGGGGGAACATGAATTTGGCATACGAGACATCTAGTGCATGCGGCATTACATCTATTTCCTCTATATAATCTCAAGGTCTTATATCAACACAATGATTGTATTATACCTAACATGTTAGACATTATGCTTTGCCATTTTCAAGTTTTCTGTTTACCAAACTACCAATAAAAGTGTGCAGAGACATTCAGGTTTTTCTATTTCTGAAATGCTGCTGACTATTGCCATTGTACTAAGTGGAAACTGAGCACTTAATTATAGTAAAATCCAGTAGTGTAGGAGGGAACCATCAGCAGCAGTGATACCAGACTGCTTTTTCTTTGTTTGTGGCCTTTGGGAAATAATTCTAACTCTCCCCTTTTGTGTTTGCACCTTTTTCCATTCTAAAATTGAAAAGCAGAACCTTCTTGGAAAACACTGTTAGTCAGGCATCTTAAGGGGATAATTAATCAGTAAACAGTTAAATGATACAAGGAATTAAAGACCAAGGTACTTTAAAGAGTAGTATAAATTTTTAAGGAAAATAAGTGCTCCAAATTGACATAAAATATTCGTTTTATTCAAATGCCAGCATCTCATGAAATGCACCTTCAGAACAATTCAGACACTGGAGCAATATTAGCTTTTAAGAGCAATTTTTATTGAAAATTTGGGTATGCAGCCCCAAAGCTAGTGAATAATTTATAATAAAAAGTATCTCTTACATTTTAAGGAAGCTCAAAGAGGCTATGCTCAAATTCTCATGATTCCTACCTACCTTGAAATTTACTTGTTTCTGGACCCTTAGTACTTTTTGAAACACCAAAATCATGTTTATAAACAAGTAGGTACATTTTCTGTATTACAACACATGAATCTTGAAGGTATTTTACCAAGTGAAATAAGCCAGTCTCAAAAAGGGGAACACAGTGTGTGGTTTCTAATGCAGTTGGGCTCAGAAACATATAGCAGAATGGTGGCTGTTAGGGCCTAGAGTAGGGGAAATAGGAGGTAACTATTCAGTTTTCCATGATGGGAGAAGGTTCTGCAGATCTGTTGCACAACAATGTGAATAAATTTAGTACTGATGAGCTGCTTTATGAATTGTCTATTTGAAAAGTACAATTCAACTCCTAAAGATAGGCAAGAGATTAATTTACTTATCACCTTTGGCTGCTTTGCTAGGCATCTCTGATGATCTGAACCCATATTCAGAAACTAGTGTAAAGATGATACTGGTAAACACAGGCAATTCTTTTCCCTTATGGTGCCACATGTCATAGAGAAAAAACTGATGGTTCTCAGGATACTCATGAATATTTTGTCTTTATATGGAGCGGGATAGATTCTTAAATGAGCCAGACCATTGGGAATAATTTTATTCCCTCATAAATAAGGGAAAAAGTATTATAATAAGTCTCTGACTTATGAGCATTCTAGTTGCTAACTTTCACAGATACAAATAGACCTCCTCTTACAAATATTTGTAGATGCAAATAAATTGCACACGTAGCTCACATGTCTGCTGGACACTGTCACAGTTGTACTGCTGTGTGCTTACTGTACAGCATGATAATGTGCAGTTAGCACAGTGCTCCATCAGATCCCAGGGTGTCCAGAGCAAGAAGAAAAGCAGTGGTGATATGGAGAGGATTGCTGGGAAGCACAAAGCAATAACCATGCAAACGAAAGTGAAAACAAAAAATTGGACTGAGGCAAAAGATGGTAGACCTAGCTTGTTATTGTAACATGAATCACTTGACCATTGGCACAATTCTAAAGAGCAAGGACAAAATCATGGAACATGTAAAGTCTGTCTCTGTGTGTTTTTTAATGCTTTACACTGTGTATTTGTGTCAAAGGTGCAAAGACTCACTTTGCCAGACTTACAAACAAATGTAACTTAAGAATGTTTCTCTCAAAGCAGAACTCATTCATAAACTGAGGACTTGCTGTAGTTAGTAGCTGTCTGTGAAGAGAATTCTCATGACCATAACATTACTTGGAAAAAAGATGGTGCTGGTGCTACTGATGATGATCATAATTAGAGTAATAATGAACATTTGTTGAAAGCATACCTTATGCCAGGAACTATGCATTTTTTCCTCTGGGGGAAGATATGTTAGTTTTCTGTTACTATGATAAACGCCTGAAGACAATCACTTGTAAAAAGAAAATATTGATTCAGAGTTTTAGAGGTTTCAGCCCATAATAGATTGTCCTCATTGTTTTGGGTCTGTGACAAAGTAAAACCATCAACTCAGAGCCAGAGAGCAAAAGAGAGAAAGAGGAAGAGACCAACGTCCTGTCAGGGGACTGCTTCAATAACCGGAAACAACTCTGGCTCTTAGTGGTTCACCACGTCCCAATAGTGCCACGGGCTAGGGAATAAGGTTTTACACATGGGCCTTTGGGGGCCTTTCAGATCCAAACTATGGCAGTAGATTTCATCATTATTACCACTCTTTTCCGGTTGAAGCTCATAAGGGCCAAGTCTGGGGCTGAAGACTACACAATTGGAAAACTATACTGATACAACTCAAACTGCCCCTTAGAGAACATAGAAATGGCAATTTGGAAGAGGGAGGAAAAGCTTTGGAGTTCCAGCTTTTTTCTGACATACCAATATTTCTCATTTCTTTACTCCTAAAAGCTTTCTCATTTCAAGAGATCTGTGCCACTTCAGCCAAGAATCATAAGAGATCCCTTTGTTACAGTTATTTAAAACTAAGATCGTATGAGAATGTTGCCCTCATCTTCTCCACATTAACCATAGCAGGGGGAAAAGCTACAGGAAAAATGAATATCTGATGAAAAGAAGTCTCTCTGCCTTTGGCAATATTTTCACACTGAATTTAAAAGAGAGAGGAGATAATATGTCTCTATCAGTGAATCTAGGAAGGGAAAATTCATAAACCTCAGGTTCTTTGTTAGACATTCACACAAAGCAACAAAGTGAACATGTGACTGCTTTTGACAGACCGAATGTTGAATGAACAGAAAATCACACTGAGGCATGGTTTGTGAAAAAGGAAATTAGCCAGCCTGATGGTCCCAGCAAAACAGAACATAACCACACGTACATTGCTTACAAAATCTATTTCCAGGTGATAGAATTCAGAGCAAGCGTTAGATCAAAGGTTAAAGGATGACTCAGCTTCTTGCCTTTCTCTAACCAGTCACACCAGGAAAGTAGGATTTCAGAAAAAATTGTCTTGTTAAAGTAAAGGTTAAAAAGATCCAACTTAACATTTTGCCTTGCTTTGGTATTTTCAAATCACTTTCCCTTTTTATCCATATAATAAATCTGTTATTTCAACAAGGCAGATACTTGTGCCTGTAGTATTTGTCTAAGAAAAAAATAGACTTAGCAAAGTTGTCTCAGCAAAATTCAGGGAGTTGACAAGAGAATAGGAGGGGCATTGTACTAGCACTTGGAATGCTCAGACTGGCATGGCATTCATTGCTTACTAGGTCAGAGCAAAGGGAAGAAAAGAATGAGAATCTCAGATCTCATACTCCCAAAGAAAGTTATACAAAATGCAGAAATATTCAGACAGGGAACAGACAATCCAAAAGCCATCAAAATTAACTCCGAGAATTATAGGCTAAATATTTTATTTTGGGTTCCTTGAAAACAGACCCTAACAAAGGGGTCTTAGTGTAAGAAATATGATTGGGAGTGAGTCCATGATTCCTGGAAAAGTGTCGGGCATTAAGAAAATGAAGGGGACATTTCTGGGAAGATGGTGGAGTGGCGAACAGAAGAGAAATCATCTCTCTGAGATTTGGTGTTCTAACACCAGCATATAACAATGTGAAGAAGAGAAGGAAGGAAGTGAGTCACTGGGATCTAGCAAGGATCTGAGGTGATAACTGAAGGCCACAGAGAGTGGGAAGAGAGATTTCAATGAAGAAGAACAAGGTGGCAAGTGACACTTTCTCCTTGAGTCCTGACTTACTGTGTGAGAAGGGCAGCCCAAGTCACAGTGAGTACTGGTGACCCCAGTGGCCTCCACAGAAAAATACATCAGTGGAACAGAGCAATGGAACAGCAGTCTGTAGTGGTTGGTGAGCTATTCAGGTTTAGATGTACCTGAGGAGAGGCTGATTTGCCAGTAGCCATCTTGGAGAGGGTCCGACTGAGCTCAGAACTCAGAGCAGCTATGAGTTGGCACCATCCAGTGTGTCCCACTGTCAGGAGAAGGCAGAGCTGAGTGCAAGCCAGCAGGAAACACACAGAGTTTTGCAGGCTGAGCAAATTTTGTTCCAGCCTCACAGAATGAAACCAGCCTGAACTTCAGGGGAAAGAAAAGAACAGGGACTATCCATTACTCTGGCTTGCTGGAATTAATCAACTCAGAATGAGTCTCTGTCTGCCAAATTTGTCTACCAATGACAGCAAAGACATATCTTGAAGTGGACAGTTTTTTCCTTATTTTCTTTTTTTATCTTGTTTTTTAAATTTTATTTTGTTTTCTTTTCTCTTTTGAAAAGAATAAAACCAAATGAGAAACAAACATAAAACAAATTGAGTCATTCAAAACAAAAGGATGGACATAGTACATGATTTAAAACCACAATATAAGGTGATCTACAATGGTTACCATGATGTCTCTTGTTATCTTCAATAGAATTGCCCATATCATCAAGTACTATAAAATTGAACATAGTAGTACAGAAAAAAATCAATAAAAACAAAACACTGGAGACATAGGACTTTTTTGAGGGTAATAGTCAAACCACAATGGGTATCATGGTGAATCTTATTGTTTCAGAGTAGTTGTCTATACTCTCAGACGTGATACTATCAAACATAACAGATTCAATAAAATCAGTCAAAACAAGGCAGGGAAGACAATACAGGGTTTCAGATTAAGTTAATAAGAAATTAAAAATGGTTGCCATAGTATATCCTGCTCTTTTTGGAATAGCTGTCTGTGCCCTCAAATCTAGTACAAGTAGACAAACTGGAACAGAATATAACCAAACTAAATAGAGTGATGAAAACAATATGGGTTTCAAATCATGATGCAAGATTAACAGTAGCTACTGCCTTCCCTTTTTAGACAGTGTCTCACTTTCACTTTCCCAGAATGTATTGTACATTTTGTATTCCACTAACTCCTTTAGTTTTTAAATAAGGGAAGCAACCCACTATTCACCTAAGTGATGCCGAACCTTTTTACCCCTGAGCATGATCTCAAGTTGTATCCATTTATCTACAAGAGCCTCAGGGTTTTCCTTGTTTATAGCTGAGTAGTTCTCCCTTGTATAAAAGTGTTATGTCTTTCCAACCAATACATACCTGATGGGCGAGCTACCCCTACTTTTTTCTGGTTCCCTGTCACATAGAGCATAATTTTCTCATCTTTGACTTTCTGTTCATAAACCCTCTTTCAGGTGCAATATATTTCTTATATAGAACATGTTGATGGACCCTATCTCTGGATCCACTCTGCCTATGTTTCTTTTATTGTGTATTGAGGCCATCCATGTTAGCGATTATGGCCAACCTTCTCTGCCTTATCTCTGCCATGCTATTTTTCTGCCATTGGTTGTCTACTTTTCCCCTTCATTCCACTGTCTGCCCCATTCAGTGAGCCTCCTCTGTCACTGTTCTTGAAACCATGGTCCTTTTTTTCTCTCTCTAGAATGTCCTTCAGTGTTTTTGTTAGAGTTGGATTGGTGGTCATGAACCTCCCTCAGTTTGTCTTTATCATGGAAGCATCTTGTTTCTCCATTAATTTTGAGAGACAGTTTTTCAGGCTACACCAATCTGGGGTGGAGGTTATTTTTTTCAGGGCTTGAAATACTTCTCTCAAGCTCTTCTTGACTTGATAGTTTGTGTCAAGAATTCTGTCATGATTCTGATGGGTTTTCCTTTATAGGTGATCTGTTTCTTTTCTCTGACAGCTTATAATGTTTTGTTCTTGTGTTGAATTTTTGGGATCTTGATTATTACACATCTAGGTTTTGATCTATTTTGGTTATAGCTGGCTGGAGTTCTGTATGCCTCATATATCTGAATACCATTTCCTTTTCCTACACTTGGGAAGTTTTCTTTAATTATTTCTGTAAATAGCCTTTGTATTTTATTTATGTTTATCCCTGCTTTTTCACTCACATTTTTTATTCTTAGGTTATAGATCCTCTTGTCATCTTCTAGCCTTTGTATTGTTACTTCCTGGTTCTTTGTTATTTTTAAGAGATCTTTCCTTTCATGATCACAAGTTGCAAACCTGTCTTCAAGGTTTGATAGTTTCTTTAGTTTCTTTCAAGCAGTTTTGCCAGTTTTTAATGGAGTCTTTAATTTCCTGGTAATCTCTTTGAATCTGTTTTATGTATTCCAGTTTTTTTTAATATTCTCCATCAAATGTTTCTCTTCTTTTTCTATACTCTTACATTTTTCCATCTGTGTCTTCTTGAGAGGTACTTAGCATTTCTTTTATTATTTTTCTTATATCTGCCTTTACTTGTACTAGTATTTCTGTTCTGAATTCTTTTTAATGTCATAAAGATAATTCTTTATGTCAGATGCTACTTTTTCAGGAACCTTAGATGTGCAGTCCCTGAAATCTTCTGTGTTTACCTCTCCTGGACAAGTACTGTTTTGGCTGGGGTCTGGAAACTTCCTTTTGTATCTTCCTCATGTCATGTTTCTGGCTTCTTCCAGACAAGTGGGTAATGGAGGTCCTCTGCACTTCCTGTATTGCTACGATTACTCTGGAGCATGTTGGCTAGGGGTTGCTTCCCTCCCCAGTCTGCTGATGACCACTGAAGACAAGCATGTGCAGAGAAAGCTGGCCCCTCCCTTCCGAGGTGGTCAATCACAGGGAGTCTTCACCATGTTAGTGGGTGTCATGAGGGATGGGCCGGTTAGGGATAGCTTCAGGGACACCTTATCCTTGTCTATTGGATTGCACACCCTTGCTTCTAAACTCTATCTCTTCTTATATTTCTGTATTCTCCCTAACCTCTCTTAAAATTTCTCTCTTGAGAGTAAAATCACTATACTTAAGCATATTTACTATTTGCAATTTTCTGAATTTTTAAGATTTTTGTCATATACACAAATATAGTTTATACAGTTAAAGGTAGCAAATCAGTTCTTACTATAGTTCATCATTTTCTAGGCTGTTTTTGATGCTGTTGTTATTGATGACTGTATTACATTAGCCAAGATGACTTAATTATTCTAATCAATTGCTCTTCTTGGTGTGTCAAGATTGAGATTTCCTAAGGCTTATAAGCAATACCATAAGACAGTGCCAAAGAATCTGGGGCTAGGCCAAAGAGGTAGCAATTTCCATTCCCAGTAAGGAGGTAGGAACTTGCAATAGACTCAAACCCAAAAGGCAGCTATGCCTGGAAGATGTCTCTAAGAAGTATTCGTTTCCCAAGGGTTCTAAATACTAGCGATAAAGCTAATTGCCATAAACAATATACAAGCACTGATTCAGAAACTGAACTGAAAAGTAAAGAAAAGAAGAGAAAAGAAAAGGAGAAGATACTCAAGCAAGATGCAACCTCAGACTTCCATCTCACCAATGATAACCTCAAGGGGAAATGAGGTGTAATAATTTGAAACCTATCTGCCTGGACTTTCTGAAGTGGTAACAGTAGAAATAACAAAGCAGTTGAATGAAGTCCTAGAAAAAAATCAAATAAATATAATTTCTCAGATAACTAAACAGATGGTGACAATAATAAAAGACTTTTTTAGTTTCTCTAGAGCAGATACAGATTTTAAAAAATAGAGGAAATTAAGAAAATGGTGGGAATCATGAATGCCCAATATAGGAAAGAAATGGAAACCACAAAACAGATTCAAACATATATCTAGTAGGTTGGAAATTCTTTTTAAGGTATACACAAGCAGAATAAACTAATGTGACTACAGAGTGTCAGATATAGAACACAGGATTGTGGTTATTAATCATAAAAAGAAAACTTTCTTAAAAATAGTGCATCATGAAAAATCAGTCCAGTGGCTGCTAGATGATATGAAGAAGAATAATACAAGATTGGAGTCAATGAAAAAAGCAGTAGATAGCATAAATGACATTTTTTAAAAAAAATGTGTTCACAGAAGTACTGGCTGAAAATTTCCCAAGTATGGAAGAGGAATTTAAAATACAGAACAGTGAGACACGTAAAACTTGAGTCATCCATGACCAAAAAAGTCTACCCCAAGACATATAGTAGTCAAGATTCCAGGTATTCAATACAAAAACAGAATATTAAAAGTGGTTAGAGAAAAGAAACAAGTTACCTATAAAGAAAAGCTCATCTGAATCACTGCAGACTTCTTTTTTTTTAACTTTATTTAAAGAAAGACTAAGAAAAACAGAAAATAGGTAGAAATAATACATATGTTCAGAGAAAAAAATAAATAGTAAGAAATCACAAGTTGATGTTTACATATTGTTGTTTTACAAATAGTTGTTCAAGGTACAAGAGTGGAATATGTGAAGTGGGAATTCAAACAGCAGACTGCAAACAGTTCTGTTCAACTGTCCAATAAAAACTTAGTAACATGGTTGTCAATCCTATACACTTAAACATATATGCTGTTATCCATATCTTCAATTATGTTGACACTGAATAAACCCAAGCAGGCTAATATCACTCTGAACAAAGAATAATACTATTGCTGGGTTTCACATTATGACACTCCAGGATCAGCACTGAGGATTTTAGTGTCTCTTTATCTTCAAAGTATCTGTTCATTTCATCGTGTGTCACAAGATCTGTTCTCATAAACTTTTTATAGATTCTACACATGCATGAATCTTAACATATATTTCTATCCTTTCTATATTAGAGGGAGAAACAAAACAAAGCATGGCAAAACAAAACATATTCCTATAAACATGTGAAATGAAATAAACATGTAAGACCATTGTACAAAGAGTTCTACCATGGTTCCTGTGTTGTCTCTTGTTATCTCCAATGGAATTGGCTATATCACCAGACATAGTATAATTGAATATATCAGTACATAACAGCATTAATAAAAACACAACTTTGTATATAGTATAGAACTTCAAAAATCGGCAGTTATCAAACCAGAATGTGTATTGTAGAGTCTTGTCATCTTCGGTGTAGTTGCCTATACTCTTAGACTCAATCATATCAGTTTTGAATAAAATCTTCTCTGCCTCATTTCTGTTATGCTCTTGTTTGCCATCAGTTGTTTGCTTATCTTCTTCCTTCTGTTTTCTGCTCCAGTCATTGAGGCCTCTCTGCCACTGTTCCTGGAATCCTAGTACTTTTCTCTCTCTCTAGAATGCCCTGCAGTATTCTCTGTAGACTTGGATTGGTGGTTGTGAATTTCCCAATTTCCTCTTTGTCTTGGAAGCATCTTGTTTCTCTATTAATTTCTAGAGAGAGTATATCAGGGTATATCAATCTGGGCTGGAGGTTGTTTTCTTTCAGGGCTTGGAATATTTTGCTCCAGGCTCTTCTTGACTTGATGGTTTGTGTTGAGAAGTCTGTCATTATTCTGATGGGCTTTCCTCTATAGCTTATCTGTTTCTTGTCTTTAACAGCTTTTAATATTTTGTTCTTATATTAAATTTCTGGGATCTTGATTATTATATGCCTGGGTGTATCTCTGTTTTGGTTGTAGGTGGCTAGAGTTCTGTATGCCTCATATATCAGAATATCATTTCCTTTTCCTATGTTTGGGAAGTTTTCCTTAATTATTTCTGTGAATAACCTTTGTAGTTCCTTTGTTTGTACCCCAGCTTCTTCATTCACATTCTTTATTCTTAAGTTATAGATCCTTTTGTCATCTTCTAGCCTTTGTATTATTACTGCTTGTTTCCTTGGTATTTTTAAAAAGTTTTCCACTTCATACTCCCATATTGCAAAATTGTCCTCCAGTTTGGATAAACTACCCTTAGTTTCTTTCAAGCTGATTTGCCATCTTTCCATAAAGTTTTTAATTTCCTGGTGATCTCTTTGAATCTGCCTCATGTATTTTATATTTTATTTATATTCTTCATCAAATGGTTCTCTCCTTTGTTTGAGTTCCTTCCTTCTTCCATCTGTGTCTGCTTGAGGGGTGCTTAGTATCTCATTAATTAATTTTCTTATTATCTTGCTTTATTTGGCTAAATATTTCACTTTTGAACTCATCTATGAGGTCCCGAATATATCTCTTTATGTCCACTGGTGCTGTGTCTGATATTGCATGTTTGCTGTTCTCATTCTCCTTTGTATTTACCTGTCCTGGGTCAATGTTCTCAGGGTTGGGACCTGGGGACTTTTTGTTGTTGCTTCCTCTTCCCATCTTTTCTGCTTCTTCCAGGAGTCCCCAGTTTCTTTCTTTGTTGGTTACAATTCTTCTGAAGTGTGCTGGCTAGATGACCCTTCCCACTGAAGTGTGCTAGTGAGTTGCAGATAGGGACAGCGTATGCTGGCCCCTGCCCTCCAGATCAGTCAAGCTCTGTGGCCTGCAATGTATTACTTTGTGTCATCTCCCCTCTGGCTGGCGGTGGCTGGAGCACAGCGGCAGCGGCAGTGGAGTTTGCATCACTTCCCCTCCGGGTTTTCACCATGGTGGAGTCAGGGGCGGGGGCAGCCAGTAGGCGTCCAGTCACTCCTGGGCCTGCGGCAACAGGTCTTGCCAGTGGCCCAGAGGGCCACAGGCAGCGGCTGGAGGGTGGTGGCCCAGAGATCAGTCAAGTTGCTTGTGATGTGCACTGCATTTCTTTGTGTGCACCTCCCCTCCGGGTCAGTCAAGCTGCTGTGGCCTGCACTATCAGTCAGACTTCTGAGATTTCACTGGGTTAGTGTGTGCCACCACTGTAGGGACCTGATTTCAGATAACCTATCGGGTCTCAGCCAGGTCATGTGACCCAGGCCTAGCTCACTCCACCAATCCCGTTAGGGAGCAATTAACTGAAGTCGCTGCTGCCCCTTGTACTTGCCAGTCCTGCCTAGTCCCAGAATGTCATCTGCCGGAGCCCCCCTCTTTATGGAATGGGTCCATTCCCATCACTCACCACAGGTCGATGTAGGCACCCTGCCAACTCAGCTCTCCCATTGGCTCGCCAGCCCCTGAATTCAATGTCAAAGCAGTGGGACCTCAGACAGCTGGGCAAGTCATGGCGGGACCTTGGCAAGCCGTGGCAGGACCTTGGCAAGCTGTGGCAGGACCACCTTGGGACCTCAGATGGTTGGCAAGTCACCTTAATTTCTTCTTGGGATGAGAGAATTCAACTCCTTCTGTTTGGGGCTCCCTACTGTCAGAGAGCCTCTGTAGCCAGTTGTCATCTATCTGCCATCTTGCTCCTCCCCCCACTGTAGACTTCTTAGTACAAACCTTGAAATAGATGAAAGCTTGGAGTATTTCAACACCTAAAAGAAAACTACCTACAACCCAGACTGGTGTAGCCTGTAAAAATATCTTGAAAAATTGATGGAAAATTAAGAACACCTGAAGAAATTCATGACTACCAAACCAGCACTCAACAATGTTCTGAAGGATATTCTAGAAAGTTATAACAAGGATTACAACTCAATGAACTCCAATAGGATGAATCTACTAAGCAAGGGAAACAAACAGAAGGGAAAAAAGGGAACCAACAACAGCAAAATAACATGACAAGAATAAACACATCAGTTATAACTGTCAGTGCAAATGGCCTCAATTAACCAATAAAAAGGAACAAATTGGTAGACTGGATCAAGAAACA
This sequence comes from Cavia porcellus, assembly GCF_034190915.1. Lineage (NCBI taxonomy): Eukaryota > Metazoa > Chordata > Mammalia > Rodentia > Caviidae > Cavia > Cavia porcellus. The sequence goes on from NW_026947510.1 coordinate 40,433,180, forward strand.
AGATCCAACAATATGCTGTATACAAGAAATGCATTTAACTTAAAAAGAAATTTATAGACTGAAAATCAAAGAATGGAAACCAATACTCCATGGACAGGTAACCAGAAAAAAACAGGGGTAGCTATTCTTTTTGAAGACAAAGTTGATTTCAAGATTGATTAAGTGAGACAATAAAGTTACTATATCCTTATAAAGGGAATTATCCAAGAGGAAGAGATAACAGTTATAAATATATATGCACTAAATATCAGCATACCAAACTGTGTAAAACAAATACCAATGGATATAAAAAATCAAATAAGCACTAGTACAATTGTAATGGGTGACATCAATATTCCAGTGTCACTAATAGGTCAACTAGACAAAACAAATATCATAACTGAAGCAAACTTTTGAGCAAATGGATTTACAAGATGTCTGCACAGTGTATCATTCCAGAACAACAGAATACATATTCTTCTTAGCAGCACATGAGACTTTCTCTAAAATACACTACATAAGAGCTCAGAGAATATGCTTAAGAAAATGCAAAGGAACTGAAATTATCTCATGCATATTATCAGAACATAATGCAATGAAACTGGAAATCACTGATAAAAGCACAAGCACTTCATAAACACGTGGAAATTAAGTAGCATCTTTTTGAATCATCAATGGGTAACAGATAAAAATTAAAGAAATTATACAGCTTTTATAATTAAATAATAATGCCAACACAACACACTGGAACTTATGGGACAAAATGAAAGCAGTCCTACAAGGGCACTTTATAATGATCAATTTTCATATCAGAAAACTACAAGTTCAAATAAAAACAACCTAATGTTGAGCTTCAATCTTGAAAAAGAAGAGCAAGTCAAGCCCAAAGTTTATACAAGGTAAGAAATTATAAAGATCAGAGCAAAAATTAATGCAATGGAGACTAAGAAAACAACACAAACAACCAGTGAGTCAAAAAGTTGGTTCTTTAAAATGTTAAATAAAATCGACAAATCTTTAGCCAATCTTTTTTAAAAAAGGATTGCAAAGACTCAAATCCATGCAACTAGGAATGAAAAGTGAGAAATCACAAGAGATCCTGTGGAAATCAATAAGATCACCAGCACATACTTCAAGAACCTGTATTCTAATAAGATGGAAAACACAAATGAGATGGACAGATTCCTAGATGGATATCTCTTACCAAAGGTGAACTGAGAACAATTCACTGGATTAAAGATAGCCTCTTTAATGCAGGAAAAGCTGGCTTCCTCTATGCTAAAGACTAAAACTATACTCTTGTCTCCCATCAGTAACTAAAGTTGAAATGGATCAATGATCTAAATACTAAATCCTAGTTATCTCCTTCTAGAATGTCCAAATCTGTTCGATGATAGAATAGGTAGAACTCTTGAAGACATTTTTGTAGGCGAAGACTTTATGAACAAAACTCTGATTGTCAAGAAATATCACAAAGAATCAACAACCAGGATTTTGTCTTATTAAAAAGTTTTGCACAGCAAAAGTAATTAACAGAGTGAAAATACAACCCATTGAGTAAGAAAAATATTGCTAGTTGTTCCTAAGACCTAGGAGTGATATCTACCATACATAAAGAACTAAAAAATCAGAGCTTCCAATTTAATAACTCAATCCCAAAATGGAATGTCTCAGAGAAAGTAGTGCAGACAGCAATCAAACATATGAAACATGTTTAACATTACTGGTTATTCAAGAGATGCACATTAAAACCATCTCACTCAAGAAAGGATGACTATGATCAAGAAATCAACAAGTTAACAAATGCTCACAGGGAAAAAGGAACCCTTCTCCACTGTTCTTGGGAGTGCAGACTGGTGCAAACACAATCTGCACTGTTCAAGTTAGTGTAAAGATCCCTCAAAAAACCCAAACTAGAGGTTCCATTACCCAGCTATTCCCCTTCTGGTATCTTCCTGTAGGAATTAAAAGTATGATACAATAGTGATGCATGTACATCCATGTTTATAGCAGCACAATTTATAAAAACTAAATCTTGGAAATAAGACAAATGTGCATCAACCAATGAAAGGATGAAGAAGTGAGTTTCTATTTTAGTACAAAGGATTGGGCCTCTTCCACAAAGAAGTATAAGCTTGAGACCTTTCCAGGGAAACTGAGGCACTGTGTGGCTATACTTTGAGATGAAATAAGTTGGACACACATGTTTAAATATATTGTTTCTCTGCAATGAGAAATAAAAAGAATAAGTTAGGACCAAAATGTGTGATAGATATTGGGAAATGGGAAGAAAATGTTCAAATGAGAAGAGAAACAAGGAAGGGGCATAAGAAAAAAAAGAAAGGGCAAGAAAAGAAAAGGAATAGGAGGAAAAAATGGAAACAAAGGTTTTGTAAATAAGGAAGGAAAGGGCTTGAAGGGAGGGGAGGGCAATGGGGATAAGAGAGAAAGCAAGTTAGGGCTGGAGATATAGCTCAGTGGTATATGTGCCTGCCTGACAAGCACAAGGTCCTGAGTTCAACTTCAAAAAGTAGAAGGAAGAGGAGAAGGAGAGAGAAAGGGAGAGGGAGAGGGAGAGGGAGAAGGAGAAGCAGAAGGAGAAGAAGGAGCAAGTTAAATGATGGAGTGCAAATTCCCTGTGTATATCTCATATGATTATGTATATCTAAAATGCTCCATCAGTGAGCTATACCCCAGCTCTCTTCATGAATGTTGATAATAGCATACGAATTCAAAATTTCCCAAATGACAGTTTAGAGCTTAATAAAATAATATATTGTATTCGATAGAAAGAAAAAAGATATAACTGGAATTTTAGATAGCTCAGTTTACTATTCTCTAAAAGGAGAAATCACAAGATTCTTTGCAGAAGTATGGTCTCTTCCTCACCTCCCAACACCAGCACCCTGACCAGGGCTTAACTGAACATAAAAGAAAACTTACTGTCTGGATTTGGTGATTTAAAAAAAGACAAAAACAAAGAAAGAACAGTTCTGACATAATGGAAAAATTCTTATTTTGAGGCATAAGGTTTTTATGTTCAATCCTTGGTCTTGGCCTCAAATTCTTACACTGCAATTTTGAACAAGTTACTTCTTATTTCTAGTCAACTTTCTTTACTATATTTTCCTCCAAAGCATGCATTTTTAGGCTTTTTCTAAATAAAATGATTCTGTCACATTAGAGGAGAGCAATTTTCTGTATACAACTAAACAGCTCATTTACACTTGGTGGAATTCATCGCTGGGAATTACTGATGAAAACATTTTACAACACAAGTTATTGAATTTGGCCAAGCTGTGGAAGTTTCAAAAACAGAGAGATTTAGTTTCATCTCAGAATGAGTAAATAAGTATTTCCACAGGCAAGATCCATGACTCTTTTAAAAGCTCTCCAAAGTGATTTTGATTGGTCAGGGTTGGAGGAACTAGTGGTTGTCAGACTTTGAAGTGCTTGTGAGTTATAAAAGGATCTTGTTAAAATGAAGACTCAAATTCAGGAGATACAGGGTGAACCAAAACTCGCCTTTTCTAAGTTGCTCTTCATTAGGGGATGGGACTGATACTGGTCTAAGAGGCTGTTTAGGATAAGGGGTGTCAGCCTATGTAGCTGGTAAAACATTACTACTGGGTGTGTGTCTGCGAAGGAGCTTTTTAGAAGAGATTATTATTTGAATCCATGGACTAAGTAAAGCAGACCACCTTTACCAGCATGAGCAGCATCATCCAAAAAGTTGAAGACCCAAACAGAACAAAAAGTCAGAAGAAAAGTAAAATTACTTTCTCCATTTTCTTTTCTCCTCTCTCAGATCTTGATTTCAGGATTGAGAGTTACACCACTGGGCATTCCCAGTTTCCATAAGAGATCTGCTCTATGTATCTGGAGACTCCCAACTAATACAAAGCTATTAGAACAACTAGTTGGTCATTTTTGAAAGATGAAATTGCATACAGAAAACACAGCATAGATGGAGTAAAATTATAAAAAGATTAGTAACATAAAAAATGGAACTGCACAAATCCTAGAAAAAGTATGGCTATTTTTGTTTTCTGACCCAGTATAGGGTTAAACTTCCTAATAATGACTCAGAATTAAGAAGTAATTATAAAAAAAGTAATCATATTAAACCAAAAATATACTTCTGGATAGAAGAAATTAAAAAAAATATAATTAAGAAAAACTTGTGTTGTAGCTTTTATTATAGAGAAATAACCCTAATATGTTATAGAATCCTAAATAACAAGAAGAACAATAGCAATTTAACAAAAAGGGGAGCAAATACAGTTTTAGAAAATAAGGACACTGATTTTGATGAAGAGACAAATATGAAAAGGTATCCAATTTGCTCCTCATAAAAGAAATTAAACCCACATCCAGCCACACTTTCTCACCATCCATTTCCTAGTATGTTCTGTTATTGTGGCTCTGGACAGAGAAGCTCTCTCATACCTAGCTAGTGAGACTGCACAACAGCACAATTCTTAAAGAGGAGAATTTGACACAGTTAGTAAAATTCCTGTTAAAATTTTGCTTTGGCTTAGCTTTTGGAGAACAGTCACAAACACAAAAAAAAGAGGCTCAAGTGCACTAGATTATGCATTATAGAAGTATTTTGTTAATAGTGATAGATTCAAAATAACTCACATGTTTATCAAGCTGATTAAATAAATATGTACAACCATACAATGAAATGTAGACAGCTGTGAAAAAGAATAAATGTAGTGGAAAAGTCTTGTATGCATGTATTTCCAGAATATATTATTAAGTGCAAAAGTTAAGGAACAGGAAAGTGGATGAAGGATGCTAGTTTCTGTGCAAGATGAGGACACAGGAAAAATACACATGGAGAGAAACTGAAGCATTCTAGCTTCTCAAGAGGCAATGCCCTTCAGAATGCCAGCGTCCCAGGCAGAAGGCTGTAGCAGTTCTTGTGGGTGTTTAAAGTCCTCGCCAAGTACAGGGTTTGTTAACTAGATTTCCACATGAGAGCTTCTTCTTCCTAAAGTGATGTTCCAACCTCCATCTTCAAGTGATGACCCTGTTTTTCTATTGTCTTTGTTCCAGAAACCTCTCACTTCGTGGAATACTTATTTATCCATCTTGACCACTTTTTCTCTTTCATTTTAAGGCACTTTGAATTTTAAGCAAATAAAGATTCCTTGAAGTGTTTATTTAGACTGAGAGAGTATTTTCAGATGGCTTCTTCTCTTTGCTTCATGAAAATGGAAAATTGCGTATAATTTTCTTCTATTTAAGAATGTGAAATTACATATAGAAAAGAAGAAAAATTGAAGGGGAAAAGCAAGTAGTTACTCAGTCCTTATTTTGTTTCAAATTAAAATGTATGTTCACTCAGCCAGCTTATCATTAACAAAGGTGACCAACACATTCAGTGGAAGAAAGATGGCCTCTTTAATAAATGGTGCTGGAAAAACTGGTTTTCCATGTGCCAAAGACACAAAACTAGACTCCTGTCCATCACCATGCACTAAACTAAAATCAAAATGGATCAGTGACCTAAGTATTAAAATAGAAATACTAAATCTGCTGGAAGACAGAACAGGTAGAACTCTTGAAAACATAAGTTTAGGCAAAGACTTCATGAACAAAACCTAAATTGCACAGGAAATACTACAAAGAGTCAACAATTGGGATTTCATCTCATTAAAAACTTTTGTACAACAAAAGAAATCAATAAAGTGAAGAGACAACATACTGAGTGGGAAAAATTTTTGCCAGCTATTCTTCAGACAAAGGGCTAGTATCTTGAGGACATAAAGAAGTTTTAAAAAATCAGACCCCCCATTCAGATTAAAAGACCAATCCAAAAATCAAATAAATGCACTCTTCTCAGATGAAGTATGAATGACAAATAAATATATGAAAAATGTTCAACATCACTGGTCACTCAAGAGATACAAATTAAAACAATGCTGAGATTTCATCTCACTTAAGAAAGAATGATTTTTATCAAGAAATCAACCAATAACAAATGCTGGCAAGGCTGTGGGGGAAAAGGAATACTTTTCCATTGTTGGTGGGACTGTAGACTGATGAAATCACTGTTGAAATCAACGTGTAGATTTCTAAAACAAAAACAAAACAAAGCAAAAAAAAACCTAGAGGTTCCATTTGATTCAGTTATTCTCTTCTTGGTATCTTCCTGTAAAAATGAAAAGCATTATACCAATAACAATATATGTACACCCATGTTTATAGTAGCACAGTTGGTCATAGCTAAATCTCGGAAACAATCCAAATGCCCATCAACCAATGAATGGATACAAAAGATGTGGTTTGTTGTACAATGCAATACTGCTCAGCCATAAACAATGATACACTTGAAACATTTCTAGGTAAATGGATACACCTTAATATCATGTTGTTAAGTAAAATAAATTGGATATACATGTATAAATACCACATTGTCTCTCTGTTGTGAGAAACTGAAAGTGTAAGTAAGAACCAAAATGTATAATAGATATTAAAAGTAGGAAAAAATTGTTCAAAAGGAAAGGGGGACTAGGAAGGAAGGAGAGGAAAAGGAAAGAAGGGGAAAGAAAAGATGAGAAAAGAGAATAAAATGGAAACAAAGTCTTGTAATTAAGGAATGGAAGAGGGATTGAAGGTAGAGGAGGAAAATAGGAAAAGAAAAGAGAAATCAAGATACACCACATATACTATGATGAATGTGATCATTGTGAATGTCTAAATTTTACCTATAAACTGAATAAAATAAATAGATAAATGGTATTCTAAAAAGTATATATGCTGTATTAAATATATGTGGGTGTGTCCCTAGCCATTAAATTCTCAGTGCTCCATTTAAAGTCAATTTATGCAACCAATATTCTGTGGCTAGACAAACTAAAAGACAAATAGAGTCCTTTAATTTGCTGTATGTAACATTATACACTAACTTAAATTTTACTTAAGTTTAGAAATTTAGAAAAGTTCTAAAAACTTATATGAAACACATACACTCATGTATGCATACCCCCAACACAATGCACTCACACATCACATTGTACAGAGCAGTTATGTGCCTATTTTTCTGGTGCTGAGTCTAAGTATCTAAGGAAAATTGCTTTTCAAGATTTTTAACTCCTGCTCCTCGTATTTACAACCATATTCCCCAAAGTATGCTAATTAGCTACTTCTTCATTTTTTTTTCATACTAGGAATTTGTTTTACAGCTTACTATTCTGGCAGATATAACTACATCACACAGTGCTCCCATGCACTTTTTCTCCCCATCATTAACTTAATGAATTTTGGTTAAACCAGTATTAGGGTTAAATAACAAAACTCTATGCATGTTGTTCATTCAGGCATCTGGTAGACTTTGATTACATCTTTTTCTTGCATGATTTTTAATTTCTGTGATGTTAATAATCTTCCACCATTTGCATAAGTGTTATGGTTTAGATCTAGAAGTCACATGTGGATGGAATTTTCCAGAATGTGGTGTGAGGTGGAGGAACAGTGGCTGCCTGACCTGTGCACTGCTATGTGCTCCTTCCTGCTTCTCCCACTTCAACTGAGTCCTCTCTACACCAGAAGCAAATGATGAAAGAAACCACTTACAATGATGTTTTGGGGTCAAACCCAGTGCTACTCAAGAAACTAAAAAAGGTTTATAAGAAACTGTCTTTGAAGTACCACCCTGATAAAAATCCAAAAGAAGGACAGAAGTTTAGACAGATTTTACAAGTGTATGAAATTCTTTCTGATGCAGAGAAAAGGGGATTACACGACAAAGGAGGATTTAGAAGCAATTAAGAGGGTGGAGCAGGTGGTGGTTTTGGATTCCCCATGGATATCTTTGATTTTTTTCTTTTTGGAGAAGGAGGAAGGATGCAGAGAAAGGAGGGGTAAAACTGTGGGGCATCAACTGTTCATCACCTTAGATGATTTATATAATAGTGCCACAATGAAACTGGCTGTGCAAAAAGAATGTAATTTGTGACAAATGTGAAGGCTGAGGTGGTGAGAAAGGAGCTGTAGAGTGCTGCAGAGCTACTGGAATGCAAATAAAATTCATCAGATAAGACCTGGAATGGCTTAGCAAATTCATTCTGTGTATTTAGAGTGCCAGGGCCATGGGGAACACATCAGCCCTAATGATAGATGCAAAAGTTGCAACAGAAGGAAAATAGACAGAATAAGATTCTGGAAACTCATATCAACAAACACATGACAGACAGAAGAAAATGCTCCATGGTGAAGGAGACCAAGCATCAGGACTGTAGCCAGGAGATACCATAGTGTAGGATCAGAAGGACCATGCTGTTTTTACTTGATGACAAGAAGACCTTTTCATATGCATGGCTATGCAGCTGGTTGACCGGCACAGCCCCCCAATGAGACAGGAGACGCTTCAGGTGGTAACAGGAACTGCCGCTTTATTTACGGGCTCTGGTTTATACATTCCCGTGACCAATCACAGGCTGCCACGAGGAAGCAGGGCGGGAATGGGACGCAGGCTCTGGCCAATATACCCAGCTGTGGCCAATCAGGGGTTGCCACAGAGTCGGCAAGGGCGAATACGAGTGAGCACGAGGTGCGGCACAGGGTTGGCTAATTTAGAGAAGGACATAGCGCATTGCGGAAGCTGACGTGGTCTTATCTTCCCTGGCGGGGTGTGTTGAGCGCCTGCGCCCGACAGCTGGTTGAAGCACTGTGTAGCTTCCACAAGAAATATCTGCTCTTGACAACCAAACCATAGTCATCACCTCCCATCCAGGTCAGATTGTCAAGCATGGAGACATCACGTGTGTGCTAGAGGAAGACGTGCTGATTTATCATAGACCATATGAATAGAGTCAGTCTAATCACTGAATTTAAAGTAAATTTTCCAAGAATGGCTTTCTTTCTCTCGATAAACTCTCTTTGCTGGAAAAACTCTTACCCCAGAGGAAGGAAGTAGAAAAGACTGATAAAATGGATCAGGTAGAACTGGTGGACTTAGGATGGCTCCATTGTAATGGAGAAGCCTATGAGGGTGGGCATCATCCCAGAGGTAGTGTTCAGTGTGAGACCTCTTAATGGGGCTGGTGAATAACACTCACAGCTGGCATCTAGTGCAGTAGTGAATGTGTGAGGAGCTATAATCATCATATGCTCACTACTTGCCATTGTTTTTGTTTCAATATTCAATTATAGTAGTATTTTAAAAACTAAATGAAGAATAAATGCAAATGCACAAGCTCAAAAAAAAAGTCCCGTGTGTATGGAAGTTGATTGTATTATGGGTCGCTATACTCATCGGAGAATGTATTCATTGATGAGTTCAGTAGCTGAGTGTGCTTTTAAGAAGTGGGTCTTGGTTGGAGGCTGGTTGCTGGAGGCATGACCTGGAAGTGTGTGTTCTTCTTGCTGGCTCCTCTCTTCTGTCCCTGCTTCCTGGCTTCCACAGCTTGAGCAACGTTTTCCCCACCGTGCTTGTCTCTCACCTGCTTCCGATTTGGAGCCAGTTGACCGTGGACTAAAACTATGAGATCAAATAAACCTCTCTCCCTTAAGTTTTCAGTGTCAGATATTTTGTCACACTGATGGATAGTGACAAAGATAATAGGTTTCTATGTGTCTAGAAAATTCAGAAGGAAAGACGCATTGAACTCCACTATGGCTTATAAAGCCTGGACTTTGAGAGAACTTCCAGAGAACACTGGAAGCAGATTCCTTTTAGAAATTTCCTGAAGGTATCTCCCTAGCCTACATGAATGAGAAGCTGTTTCCAAGAGACAGGACACACAGGCAGCGTGCATCAGAGGACTGAAATTCATTGGGCACATTATTAGGATGCAGAAACAGGCCATGGAGAAAGGACAATAAATGTTGCTTGGAGATGTTACATGTTAAAAATTTCAGTGTTTACATGAAACATAATTTCATGTAATTTCACTAAATTCATCCCTACGGTGCCAAAGAGATCAAGCTGGGAAAAATGGAAATTAAGACCTTTTAAATATGTGAGATCAAAGGGCAAAAATAAGGCTTGAGGACACTACAGTGTCTTAAATGCCTGTTTCAGAATAAAGCAGTGCACAAAGATAGGTTTTTCTTCCCAGGGTAGGAAAAGCTTATTATGGTAGTTTACCTCTCAGTGGGACATTTTTTGGAAAGATGTTTTAACTCATAAATTGTGAACTTCAGATGAAGGCTTACAGATTAAATGGATTTAGTGGAACAAGACATTTTTTCTTTCATCTCTTAAAGTTCACATCAGTTCTTCTTTCCAAGGTAATACTGGATTTTGGCACACTTTTTTGGGTGGGGGTGGTGCTGGGGTTTGAACCCAGATCTTCGCACATGCTAAACATGTGCTTTCCTACTGAGCTACATTCCCAGCCAATTTTCAGACACTTTTGTCTTTTATACGTTCAGGGTATCATGGTTTTGGGAACATAAATTCTTCCTAGGAATTTGGCCATAAGAATAAAAAATTTGTTTTATGAATTTTATAGATATGAACCCAGTGATGTGATAACTTTATATCTTATTTATACTGACTGGAAAAATGTGTATGCATTTTTAGGGTTGAAATAATGCCAGATTTGTAGGTGTCAGTGAAAGGCAACTATATTAGCTTTGTCATTTTGGGGACAAATTACCCAAAACTGACAGCTTAAAGGAGGAGAGATTTATTTGGCTCATGGTTTCAGAGAATTCAGTCTACGAACTGCTGGCTCCAAGGCAGGAACAACATGGTGGAAGGGTATTGCAAAGTGCTTAGTTCATGGTAGCCAAGGAAGACAGCAGGGGAAGAGGCGGGATGAAGGGATTAAGGACCAGGTACAGCACCTTCATAACTGTCCCAGACATACCTAGAAATGGCCTTACTAGTCACCCGGGCATTCCTCAATTCAGTCCACTTAATTTGTCATGATTAACAGTCACAACAACCCAAGATCCAGCAGCTCTTAAAGTGTCCTTAGGGAAGAGAAGAGCTGTCATTAATAATTTATGAAGTTTATATGTTTCATGCTGTAGAGTCTAGTCTGAGGTACTCATGGGAATTCCATGACATCTTCAATTCATCTCATGGAAGAATCAAAGCTACAGATAAAATAACTTTCCCAAGTGCACACTGGTGTGTGGAAAAAATAGGATTAGGGTACAGGTCAGTTTGAATTATTTGTCTGTTATTTTATTTCAAGCATAATTTGGTCAATGGTTTTTAAGTTTAGATTTTTCAGCTGTACCTTTATTTATTGAAAATTTTTTATTTGCAGCCATTTTAAGAGAGGAAAATGTTATTATTATTTATTGGAGGTACTGGAAATCAAACTCAGGATCTTACACTTGCCAGGCAGATACCGAGCTAAATCCCAAGTCCTAAGATAGGAGAATAGAGTTAAAAGCCTCACTTTGCTACCTTTTGTTATAAGTCAATGATAATGTCTCAATTTCCAACAGTGACACAATTAAGTTTTAAAATGGTGCTGGTTTTAGATACAGACTACATAAGTTAGAATCTCAACCTTTGGTTTGTATAACCTTGAGTTTACTTAACATCTGAATGTCTTAATTCTTTTCAAACTATGGTTCAGTGTTAATATTATTAATTACTACTGGATTATTGGTTTGGCATATTGCATACTGTAGAGGACGCTGTGGCTTCAAACTCTAGTCATTTGAGTGCATGTGGGGACATGAACCCATGTCCAGTGCAGGTGCAGAGCAAGACAAACTTATGTAACTGTGACTTAGCATTAATAATAACCATGAATTAGCATTGATAAACATGTACGCATACAAGAATGTAAATAAGTGGTAATGGTTTATATAACATATAAACAATACAGACATAGCTGCTCTTTCTTGCTGCTGCCTGCTTTTTGATGTCTGCCACTTATACCTTCTTTTCCCTGGGGATTGCACCTGCAAAATTACTGATCCAGGTCTGCAGCCTTGACAATTGGCATAGTTGGCACAGTGAAGTTAGTGTCCCCTCTCTAGCAACTTGGAAGGCTCTGGAAGACTGGGAAGCAGTCTGTCTAGAACCCACAGATGTTTTGTTAGAAGTGATAGACATATAAATCCCTCCTATCATGAGTCCACAGATTTGGCTTTACTTTAACCTTTTTTATCACATGAGCCAAGAAATAAAACCCTTCATCCAGCAAGTAGGTCAACTTCAGTGGATTTAAGAAGACTTGGAACAATGGCTGGCTGCCACCCACATCGTCTTGAGAGGTACAGATAGATGGTACAGCCTCTTTCTGAAGCGTATCCTAAAGTGTAAGTCTTCTTAAGGGTTCCCTGCTTTTGCATGCAAGACTTCCTTGTGACCAGAAGGTGGAGGTAGAGGAATCCCTAGCACCAGGAGAAGGGTCAGGAGGACCACTGACCACTACCCAGCACACAACATACATAACCTATGAAGCCATGGAGTTGTGGGAGGTAGCAAAACAGTTAAAGCAAAAGGTGGGTGAGATGATGCCCCCATGCTGCTACAGCTGTGGGATAATGGCGTTGATAACAGAGTTAAGCCCACAAGAGAGGTCTCAGATAGCTGGTAGAGTCAGCACACACTCCTTGTGCTGGGTTCTGCAGGACATGAAGACAACAGTCATGCAGGTAGGTAACCAGACTTTGATAAACAAGCCCATGTAGGACAGAATAAAGTGACCTCTCCATTGTGTGTGGCAGTACCCAATATTACTGACTGGATGCATTATCTCGCCCTAACACAGTCTTGGTACCATTGGTTAAGGGCAGCAGCTTGTCAAGTTTGAATGAACCCAAGAGACTTGCCAGAGCAAGTTACAAAATGGACAATCTACCTAGACTTAGTATTTGTACTGACAGAAATGGGTATGTGTTAAATGATGATTGCTACGCAGTACAATAGTCATGAGGAATTGTCTCAGATGTACCTTTATTTATTGATTGATTCATGATCTTGGTAAGTGGGACGGTTGGCATGATGAGGACAGTGGCTGCCCTTTTAGTCCCCTTCATCGATCACCTGATCCACAATGCTGTGGATGCCTTAGACCACTTCAGGGATGTGGAAGGAAAGTGCCAAGGTAAGGTGAGACCTTTACACACTGTAGAGCTAAAGCCCAATGCCCAGGCAGCAGGGCTGCTGAAAGTCAGCCAACACCAAATTTGAATGGATCTGCTTGTGGTCACCTCAGAGAAGACAGATGGGCAGCCCTTGCTTGTTTCTGACTCTGGTGTCAGTTGCACCCTGAGCAGCAATACTGGCCAATGAGTCCAAAGGTAAAAGCATCCCCAGTGAAACAGGAGGAAGTGACTCTGGCCTCCTTCTACCTTGAATAGGACGGAGGCTGGGGTACTCGGTTAGTGGGGACTCCAGGGGACCCAAAGCTACTTGTGGAAATGACTGTATATTGCTCCTCAAAACCATACAGCATATACTAGTGTTGGTGGATACTGGAGCCAAGTTATGCTAATTTATGGCAATCCAGACCGTTTCACAGGACCTACTGCACATATAGAAAGATGTGGAGGTCAGTATGCCATGCATTGGAGAGCTCAGGTGACACTGGGTATTGGATAGTTAACTCCATGCTCCTATGATGTCTGTGTTGTTTCCTTGGTTACTGAATACATCCTGAAGGTGAACACAGTGAAGGGTGCTTGGTTTAGTACCGTGCACATGAAATCCATTTGCAAATCTACATGGTGAAAATCATAACCCAAGTACATTTACAGCATGCACTGATGACTCTCCTGAAGGCTACTAGGGTTGTATGTGTGAAACAGTTTCAACTACCTGGCAGCCATGAGGAAATAGGGGAAATGATCCTGAAATTAGCAGAGACAGGGTGATACACCTTGCACATAGCTCTTTCAGTTCTATGGTATGGTCCATGTGAAAGCCTGATAGGACATGGTAAATGACTGTGATTTTACTGGGAACTGAATTAAGTGACTGCTCCCTTGTATGTGGTAATGCCTAATATTACTGACTTGGTGGGTTGTCTCATTCTAACGTTGGGTCAGTACCACTGGGTTGTGGATTTGGCCAGTACCTTCTTGTCCATTACTATCATGACAGACAGGACCAATTTGCCTTCACTTGGGAAGGCAGGCAATGTACCATTCAGGTGTTGTTACAAGGCTATTTTCATAGCCTGATTTTGTGTCACGGCCTGGAGGCCCAGACTTGGACAAAGTCACACGCTGTGTCACTGTTTCATTGTATTGATGATATCATGTTAACTTCTGACTGCCTTGCAGATTTGGAAGCCACCATACATGGTCTGAAGGAAGTTTTCCTGGTCTAGGGGTGGGCCATAAATGAACACAAGGTCCAGGGACCTGTCAAGTTCTTGGCTATTGGATAAGGCAAAAGTAATTCCTGATACCATAATTGACAAGAGCCAGGCATACCCCAGACCCATGACAGTACATCAATTACACACAAATGTGGGCTTGGTCTTTCATGGAAGTTTATACCACACCTAGCTACCCTGTTGTACCCCTTACACCAGATGATCAGAAAGGATGCAACATGGGACTGGATAGATGCAGTGGAAGCTGCTTTTCAGGACTCAATGACAGCAGTCACACAGGTATAAGCCCGCCAGATAGTTGACACTGCCCTGCTGATTTCCCAAACTGTAAATGTAGCTGGTGATGGATTTGGCTGGGCCTATGGCAAAAACAAGGGAAACAGAAGCACTCAATGGGATTTTTGTCATGGTTATGGAAAGCAGCTGAAAGTTGGTATTCCCTGATTGAGAAGTAGCTGGCAGCAGAGTATGCCACTTTATATGACTTTGAGGGGATCATGGGACACCAGACAGTAGAAGTGAAGATCAAATACACTATAGAGGGCTGGGTCTATACATGCATGTATAGACCCAGGAGTGGAGTGATCCAGTTCCCCACCCTCACGCCCTGGGGGACATACTTGCAGATGCTGGCTTCATTTTTGGCTAGCTTGTTGTCAGGCACATTGGCAAGAATTTTTAGACTCATAACGTACATGGCACAGGAAACAATACAGGATGATAGACTATGGGTTACAACACTTGACCTCCATACAAAGGGAAAAGTGGGATTATGGCTGATGCCTGGTATACTGATGGGTCTAGCCATGGCAGAGTCCCACTATGAATAACATTTGTGTCCAACCTCATATGGAAATTTTCTTCGTTTGAAACTAGACCAGGCAGGTCAAACTAATGGGCAGAGCTGCAGGCAGTGTGAGTACTTGTAATGCATAGAGTAGGTCCCCTGCATGTCTGCATTGTCAGCTAGGCCATATTTTGAGGCCTGGCACTCTGGTTAGCAGCTTGGATGACCCAGGACTGCCAGGTAGGGCACTGACCCTTTTGGTGTGCTGACTTATGGTGAGATTTATGGGAGCAAAGCCAAATAACTAATCATGCAGTATATCGTATTTCAGGACATAGCCTATCCTCTTACCAGGGAGTGACATAGCAGATCCTTTGTCAAGGGCAGCTGCTCTCTGAGGGTTACCTTCTGCTGTAACACCCTGGGTCTACAAGAAAAGATATGAAGGACCCAACACCATGCAACCTGTAGCACAGTGGTGGCACCTGAATTTCACTCTGACTGAGACAAAGGCTGTATTAAAGATGTATTCATTTTGGGATAGTTCACCCATTGGCCCCCTGAAGGAGGGTGCCCACATGGCTTGGTGCAGAACCAAGAGCTCCCTATATGCTACAGCAATGGCAGGTAAATTATACAGGGCCTCTACCTCTCTCACAGGGACACAGGTATGCTTTGTCTGCTGTAGACACAGCCACAGGCATAGGTTTTGCCTACCCAACTCCCTCTATTGATCAGTTCATACATTAAGCATTGAAGTAGTTGACAGTTGCATATGTGATGGTGCTAGGAATAGTACTTGACCAGGGTGCTCAATTTCACAGGACCTCAGGTGCAACAATGGGCCAGAGATCATGATGTCAGATGGTACTTTCTTGTATCCTACAGGCTGCATGCCACTGGTATGATCAAGGGATACAAAAGGCTTCTCAAATCCAAACTAGTCTACTTGGCACTAAAGTTCTCAGGGTGGGTGAGGGTCTTGCCTCAGGCAATCCAGTTGCTCAGTGACCAGCCCTAATGTGAAGGGAACAGCCCACTGGATCACTTCCTGAAAGCACAGTGGGCTCCTCGGTGCATCCAATCTAAGGAAGGAAGCTATAAGGTAATACAAGGGGCCTTCATCTTCTCCATATTGGAGCAGAAATGGCTAGGAGACCATTATCAATGAACTTGGGATTGGTTCAAAGACTCAGTGTGAACATGTTCTGATGGGGAACTGGGTTTTCCTTTTAAAGTCTTGAAACATGATATGTAAGTACAGTTCTAGACTTCAACATGTAAGTACAGTTCTAGACTTTAAAGTCCTTGATATGTTCTCCATCTGATGCTGTAGTAGCCACCATTGTAAAAGGGGGTGATGTTGTGGCTGGTTGGCCTAACATCCTGGAGAGGGAATGGACCAAGCACTGACTCCCTTAACCCTGGTAGCAACGGGAACCCGGGTGAGGTATTCTAAGTGGTGGTGGTGGAGGGTGTAAGATGATTCCAGCCACAGTACTATCATGGATGAACATGTGCCCTTTATCCTCCTGGAAGGGCACAGCTGATCTCCCTATAATGTTTTCTCTTTTTGCCCTGTCCTTCTGACTAGGATGAGCTATACTATATATGTTTGCCTGCATACACCAACAAGTGTATTGTTGGGCATGTCCTGAATTCCTGACCATTCCTGACCATGAGAGGCTGAGGGCCTCTCATGAAGAACTGTGACCTCATCCCTACTCAATTGGTTTGACTGATGGCAATAAAACACGACTGGCTCTGCCTGGGATCAACCATGCTAGGCCATCCAGGTTCTGATCTGGAAGAACATGACCAGTGCACAGAGGCTGGCACCTGTTATGCACAATGGCTGGGGGTGGATGATGGGAACTCGGGTAGCAGCACTGAATACACTGGTGGGAAACCGAACTGTGTGGTGGATATCCCTTGACCTGTGTAAACATACATTGCTGATTACCAACAGAAACAAGTGGTGGGATGGTCAGAAGCTCGTCAGCACAGTACTCACTGATTGGCCCAATATGGGTCTGTGGCAACATAGGTTGGCTGCACCTATCCCCACACTAGACAGGACACTATAACTGGGGATTTCCATATGTCAAAAGCACTATCAGACTCACCCGTACAGACACACCTCCCAATTGGGACACTGTGTTCAACAAGTGGCACCATACTAAAGAGATACCCTGATGGTTTTATCCAATGGCCTTGATATTGTCAGGGGCCAGGACCATAGATCTACCCCTTTAGGTTGAAGTCTGTGTTTACATATAATCCAGGCCCTGAATATTACATGTCAGGCTTTGATGTTGATGAGACTTCACAAATGAGAAAGGTGATTTTGCAAAAATGGCATGGCTTTTGATTTGTTGACTGCAACACAAGGTGGCACTTGTTCCCTCTGGCATGTAGAATACTGTGTTTTTCTCGCTGGCCATCAGACACAGGTGCAAGAAGCCTTGTAGGAAATGGATACAGAGTTGTCTGCCATCCAAGCTTTGCAGCAGACCGCCTGCCCCGGTAGTGGGAATCCATGGGGTCCACCTGGCACTGGATAGCCATATGCTGTACCGTAGCGGCAATGGGGTTGATAGTGTTATGCTGTTCCCTCTACTGTTGTTGTGGTCTTTGTGCATGGGGTCAGAGCTTTAGGCTGCTCAGAGGAGCAACATTTCCTCAACCTCTGAGGAGGTGGGATAGGAGACGTAGAGGCTTCAAAGTTCTGGTCATTTGACAACAAGTGAAGATTCTGCTGTCTAACATAGGCACAAAGCAGGACAAATTTATGTAGCCACACACTGGTAACCTGAATGTTCACATACAAGAATGTAAATAGGTGATAAACAGTACAGACATAGCTGCTCTTTCTTGCTTCTGCCTGCCTTTTGAATTGATGTCTGCCCCTTATACCTTATTTTTCATGGAGATCTCACCCATAAAAGTAGTGCTCCAGGTCCCCAGCCTCAACACATACTAAGAATGTCCCATCAATTTGCCTGTTCTTCTGTCTTTTGTCCTGTTCTCCATTACTTGTTTTTAACAGCTCTGGTAAGAACTTTTATAGCCTAGCAGGCCAAATTAAGTTAACTAGGCTCAATGTATTGCATGCTACTGAAATATTTCCACCTAGTGGAAGAACAAAAGTAAAGTTCATTTGATCACAAGTGTCAAAACTCAGAGGGCTTGGCCTAATTAACAAATTCTAGCTGCTTTGATATAAGTGGAATGTTTGTGAATCCATCCCTTGGGTAGGATTGCAGTTTAGAATACTCCAAACCTGGAAAGATGGTCACATGCTAATTCTCTGAGGTAGAAACTGTGAAAGTTGCTACAGAAACTCTGTGTGAGCTTCCTGATTCTAGCAGCTGCCTGAGAATTATGAAAATAAGTGGCTCCCATGCCTTGTTAGCTGCAGGTACTGCAGCTTGCTTGTGCAGATTTAAAAAGTAAATGTTTGAGTTCCAAGTTTGTCATGGAGAATGTTGGGAAATATGGTTGAATCCAGGACAATTTGAAAAAGAGTATTTCAACTTTGGTATATCTGTGATTTGTAATACTATTACTATCTGATTTAATGAAATAAGGTTATTATTTGGGTATTTGTTAATTTACAATTCATCCCTGTATCTAGCGTCAATCTTTTAAAGATTACATGGTGATTATAGAATGATAAAACATCCAAGTGTATTGAGTATCTCTTATTTACAAATACATCATATCAGTGTAATTGTTTGGATCTGAAATACCTCTAAAAGCTAATGTGTTGGAAGCTTGATCCCAGCTAATGGCACCATTAGTGACAATTTTAGAAATTGGGCCTAGCGGTAGTCAATGGGAGCATCTGAGAATGACATGAACAAAGGGATTACCACAGGAATACATTAAATATGATCACAGGCAATAAGTCAGTATGTCAGCTCGAGAAAAGGTTTGATCTCAGTTTCAGATGCTATCCTGGTTGACTGGATTAAGAGACTCCTGAAGAGATTATTGGATTGTGATGGCCTTACCTTATTCACAGGATGAGTTCATAAGCAGAATGAACTATTATTAGTAGGTCTATCCTAGTAGGAGGAAGTGAGTGATGGGCTTTGATCATGGAGACTACCTGTCTCCATGGCCTTTCCCTCAGGCTCTTATCATGGCTTCTGCTTCCCAGATGCTGGGAATTGAACATCTTTTCTTTGTCTTGTTCTTCTGCCATGAAATTTCTGCCTTGGAACAAGTTGACCATGGACTGAAACCATGAGCCAAAATAAATGTCTCTTCCTCTAAATTGCAGGTGTCAGATTTTTTGTCCAAGTGGTAGAAAATTGAGCAATGCAAGTGCCTTTTGAGAAAAAAATTTTTTACTATTTTATTTGCCTTTATGAGTAATCATATACACTAATACAAAAGTAACTGTGAAACAGTTTCTCTAGTGTACTTTAAGAGCATACCTGTTCAGCTTTTGTCACCAAATGTACTACCTGTTAGTAATAATCTTCAGTATCACTTTCTTTCTTTATAATAGATGAAAGTTTGGGATTATATTTACCCTAATCACTGGTCTACTTACTTCCAACCCATTTCTGAAGGTGAAATCATGATAACAGATAGTTCGCTGTCTATGCAAGCCTGCTGCCTGCCTTGATGACAAGATATAGTTTTCTTGTAGGATTTCATATATAGTAACTCATTCTATTTTAAGCTCCTTTCACTTTTAATACCTGGATGGAAGTTGATGGATAGACAAATATAAGAAGAATATAAAATAATCCTAGACCTTGTTATGCTTTGGGTCTGGATGTCCTCCCAAAGCTTCATGCAATCATGGGGACAGACTTCTAGAGTTTGTGACTGGTTCATGGTCCAGTACTGGAATTATGGATAGAAGTGCTACACCCACCCCACAATGAGTGGCCTACATACAATATAAAGGACTTCAATACAATAAAGAGACTTTCTGTTGTGTGCTTCCCATTTTGGCTATTGCTGCTTTGGCTAACTTCCACGACCATGAAGTGTGGCTCATCTGCCATGCCACCTTGCCTTGGAGCCAGCTGATTACGGATTGAAACCTCTATAGCCTGTGAGCTAAATAAACCTTTCCTTCCTTAAATTTGGGTATGGGATATTCTGTCTCAGCAACAAGGAAAAAATAACCAAGGCGGGACCTGTTTACTTCCCTTCCCAAGAAAGAGTAACAGACTAGATTAGTTTGGGCCTTCTTCCAAACCCAAACATCTATATAATGTTATAACTGAGGGTGTTAGTTCTGGAGTAGAATAGCCTTGATTTGAATCTTGGCTTCTCCTTTCTGTTAACATGGCTAGTGTAGTTTCTCCATACAACAGTATTTTTCTGTGTAAAATGAAAGTACAATAAACACCTGTTTTCTTGGTTTGCTTTGAGAAATTCAAATGATTAGTGCATGCCTTGTCTTTTATTTATTTATTGTTTGTTTGAGACAAGATTCCCTGAGTAGTTCAGGCTGGTCTTGAACTCTCAGTCCTCTTGCCTCCGCCTCCTAACTGTTGGGATTAAAGGCTTATGCCACTAAGCCTGGCTAATATATCCTTTTTCAAAAGTACTGGACATGAAAGAGTCTTCTGTTATATAATTGTAGTTAGAATCACATGCTTAAGTTTACCAGTATTTTTTCCTACCACATACAATTTACTACTGCATAGACTAATTATAATCTTCAAAATTTTGATGGGCTTTTTATGTCTGATATTTTAAAAATTCACTCAATTGTGCTAGCTTTGTGTTTCTATAGATAAATTTTGCCCTTTTCTTCAGTTATCATTTAAAATGCTTCCTCTACTAATCACGAAGACTGGTTTTGTTCTGAGTCAGTGTTCTACCTTGCTTCATCACCTGGTAATGAGTATAAAAGCAAAGAGGAGGTTTCTCTTCCCTCTCTCCAGCCCCTTCTCATCCTTGCTAATCCAACACACAGCCATATTGGCACTGATTTATCTTCAGGAGAATATAATAAGAAAACATGAATAAAGACTTTTAGTCTTTCACATTTAAACCTCTTGGACACAACTTTAAACAAAATTGGCATATGCTTGCCATATGTTTAAATGTCAGCCAAGTAGTTAGATCTCTAATATCCAAACATAAACTGCAAAGTTTAGAGTACCGGGAGAAAATTCTCTTTTTGTTCAGGGAAGGGCTCACATAGTGAGGTTTTATGCTGTATGATTGGAAGGGCATTAGATGTTTTACCTTCTGTCCAAAAATACCCCTTTTGCCCTCTTCTACTAAATGTCTCTTTCACTAAATTATTTTTTCTTCTGGGAAATGACAGAGACTTGCATGCAAAGAAAATTAGATTACTTTCCGTCCAAGGAGGATTAGCAAATATGAAAATAGCCAGTGTATTGGAACACTTTAGTTCAATAACAGGAAACATGGGAAAGAGATAGGGTCTGGAATTAAACTCTGCCCATATGATTCTCTGGTTTAAGAAGTTTCTGTTTTCATTTATTTCTGCAGTTCTTTGAAGGCAGATTGGCTCACCATGGGCTTCCCTTTGTCATTTGGCAGTAACAGTTACCTCTTAGAAAATGAAACCACTGAGACCATCAAAGAGCATTAGATGGAACCAAAGACTATTTTAATTTAAGCAAGGACAGGGACGTTTGCTTTTGAGAAATGGCTCAACATAATGTTGCTGATGTAAAATTAAAAAATATTCATCTAATACAAACCAAATGTAGACCAAATACGCACTGCTTAAGCTTAAATTATCCCTTTCTTTTTCCAAGAGAGGTACCATTATTTTCCTTCTCTTGTTTCCACAAAATGCAAGTGTAGAAGAAAATTACCAAGTTATTTGCAAGCTCCTTGAGGACCCATCTTGTATCCAGCTTGAGAAACTGACCCAATCAGCTATCATTTTCCATTTATGCTCACTTGTGCCAATAATTAAGAATGGCAACCTAAGCTACAATTTTCTTATTTGAATTTAGCCTCCGGAAACCATCTGTATTATGGTATAAAGATTATTTACCAGCTAGGCAGTGTCAGTATTTTTACCTCTAATCCTAACCAGTTTTTTGTTTTTGAACTTAAAAAAACACTGGATGCTAAAGTGTTCTGAGGTTTTTAGTTACTTGGCTATATATGATCCTGCAGTCACATTGAGAAATACTACCATTTATTGGTGACTGAATCCATTAGGGCTGAATCCATTAAACCAAGGTGTCATAGATGCTTTGGGACTATGGTTAGTTTATGCATGGAAAAGGTGTAGCTGGAGGATGTGAAGGGCTAAAAAATTAATTTAGTGTTGCTAAAACACAAAAATAACAAACCATGCATCTTGAGCTAGACTAAATATTAACCTTACTAGTTATATAAATTTTGTCAAATTACTTAAACTTTAAGTGTTAATTCCTTTTTGTAAAGGAAGACTTGAAAGTTTTCTCAGAGTGCTAATATAAGGAAGTAACAAAGTAAAGCATGTAAAGTGTAGTTGAGTTGTAGATGATGAATAAATCCTTGGGTGCTAATGTTAACATGATAGAACCCTGAACTTTCCTTATCTACTCACTATCACAGTCATGAGGAGTGGAAGCATTTCCTGCTTGCTTTTATCCATATACTTCATCAATAGATCTTGGGCATTTGTAACAAACCTAATAATAGTTCATAACCAACAACACAAGTGAGTCTTACTTTATGTTATATTTGAAATCTAAAATGTTCCATCAAAGTCTCATGTATTCAATGGGAGGGATTGTGGCGATTGGATCTTGAGGGTATCATACTCATCAATTGATTAGTCCACTGACAAGTTCATGGTTGAACTTGCTATCAGGAGGTAGCCCTGGTTGGATGTGTGTTTCTGGAGGAAAATGTGACCTGGGAGGATATATTCTTGTTCCCTGCTCCTCCCCTTCAGGTCTGCTTCTTTGACTCCTGAGCAGATTTCGTCCACCATGCTCTTTGACTGTGATGCTTCTGCTTTGAAGCCAGCCCAGTGTAGAGTGATTCCCCTGAACTAAGAGCCAAATTAAACATCCTACCCTTAAAGTCGTGAATGTTGGGTCCCAGCAATATATCAGCTGACTGATATATATCATAAGGCCAAGTAATATTTCCCATGAGTTTTTGTGGCTGTCATATGAGAATATTCCCAGGACATTTTTGTTTTGGAGGAAGAATTTATACTCATTCTTTTATTGCCTGCACATCTATTTATTTTACCAATATTCTAAAAATATATAAAAGGAGATTGTGACTATTTCGATCAGCTTCTTTTTTAACTTGTGCTATATTTAATATTTAAATGGAATGCTTAAAAAATTCCTTGTTTTGCAAAGTACTAATCAATGATATTATCCTCTTTGATCTGAGTGTTTCCTAATCATTTATCTTATTTTAACATAATAAACTGACTTATATTTATGCTGAAATCTTTATTAGGTGATTCTTGTGTCCTAAATTTAAAGAATGTCAAACAAGTAGGACATCAGTAAGTCACAATCATATAGTTTGTCACTTGCCTTTTCCTTAAACATGTTTACAAAGAAGAAAGCCAGGGAATGATTGCTCAATAATCCCATTCTTTCATAGCTCATTAGAGTCTGGGGAGGTTGGGAATGCTCATAATGGGGCTGATTTCCTTCCTGATCTCTGACAACTCAGAGCCTCTCACTTCCTTTCTTCAAAAACGAGGTCGGAGCCCCAGGAGTGGGGAGGGGCACCAAAGCTGACCAGTATGAAATTGACTCTGTCTCCACTGCTACTGCATGTCTTAGAATGATTATTCAACGTATTTGCCAAAATTTGAATTAAAAAGGAAAGGAAACAATTGAAATAAAATTGATGAAATTAATTTGTGTGATAAAACTACTCAACAACTCTAATTAGATTTCAAGGAGCCAAGTTTTGGGGTAATTTATTAAAACCTTTTGAGAATGGTGTGGGACTTGTTTCCAGCATTTTGACCTTACAAACTGACATTCTAATTAGAGTTTCAAGGCTAAGTGGAAGCAATGGGCTGTCCTCTGTGTGCTGTAGATTTTCTAACCTCACACAATTTTTAAAGATAATACAATTATTTCTATTTAAGAAACTGCCACACTTCATTGTACGTATGGTATGAATTTAAGAGGAGTGCGAATAGGCCTGATCAACTCCAATCCTGGTTTTGCCTCCAGGTTTTGATTGGGTTGTTCTCTTCTGATTCATTCTGGGTCAATTGTTCTACTTAGGGATTTAAATTCTTGATCTTTAGGCTTTTGATATTAAAGTCTTTTAGTTTGCTATTTCTCTTGGCAACAGTTAAATGCACAAATATGAATCCTTTCTGTGATCATAAATGAAAAGGATTGTTTTTAGTTTGCCTTTTTAAATATTCCCTCTCATCTAAGATCTCTCATTTTCTTTCATATTTAAAATAGCTTAAGTAGTCACTGCAAAAGAGGCTGTTCCTCGAATTTTAAAGCATTGAGTGTGTCGTGTTTTTTCTTTTTTCTGTGTAGTGATTTCTATTACTTGACCCAGTAACAAATATCCATGTTTGTATGTGGCCTCATAATTTATACATCACTCTCATATTTTCACTTGAACTTTGTAAGTTCAGGAAGTAGTAGATTCATTTATTGGGTCTCGGGTATATAATATATTATTAAAGACTAACTGAATATGGTAGACATTGATGTCTATTAATACTATTAAAAATAGTTACTTGAAATGTAGAGAAGTTAAGATGATGTTTCCTTGGTAGAGTCAGACTCATTTTCAACCTTTCTAAATTATAGGACAAGATACTTTCCGCCATTCTACACCACACCAATAATATTTGTGGTTTTAGTTTTTGATATTTTAAAAGTAAAATGTACATAATCTGAATTGTTTAGATATTAATGATGCAATTTGAGTTTTGATAGATTTCTTCATCTGCAAACCAACAAAACAACCAAGATATTAAATATTTCCACTCTCCAGCTTTTCCTAGGGAGCCTATCCGTTACTCTCAATCTACACAGACATTGTATTCCTCTTTTTTCCACACCGTAGTTTGGATTTCCCTGGTCTTACAAATGGAGTCTTGCAAGTGTACTCTTTCAGGGCCTACTTAGTTCACTGAAGACAATGTTTGAGATTTACCCATAATGTTGCATGTATAAGTAGCTTATTATTGTTTACTGCTGAGTAATATTCATTGTATGACTATAGCACGATTTGTCCTTCTATTGAAGAGCATTTCAATTATTTCTAATTTTTAGGTAGTATGATCAAACTGCTCTTAATATCTGCATACAAGTTCTTTATGGACATGTATTTTTGTTCTGCTGGACAATTGCTAGGTTATCGAATAGATAATGCAACAGATAAGAAGCACCTGAATCTCCCCTATTCCTGTGTCAACCAGAGAGGGTGTCATTTGGCTATGACCCTTGGGCAGGCTTTCCATTGTCTCCTTCACCCCACTTCCCCCAAAATGGAAAGGGGGTCTTCTTGGGTTACCTCACAGTGGCACTGCCAGCCACTCTGACAGGTGTGCAGATGCCTGGTCAGCCTTGATGCCTCTCTGCTCACTCCTGGTGCTCCAGATGCTGCCACTTCTTTGAAGAAGAGGAGGCAGGACTCTGAGGTAGTGGAGATCATAGAGGAAATCTGGCTCATTTTCACATCCCCAGCCTCCCCAGACCCCAAAGAGCTGTGGTTAGCACAACCTTTTCAAAAATTCCTAGGTTTTCTTCCCACAATTGTCCTGAGAGATGCAACCACTGTCAAAGAGCTCCCCAGTGTTTTCTCAAATAGTCCTACATGCATCCCATGAAAGCTCTGCTTTCAAAGAAATCTGGCTTGATATAGCATGCTTGAATTTGAACCTGACTAGTAGAGTTAAATTTGAACCAATCAGTAGGCTGGGATTCAAATATTTGAGTTTAAACTAATTTGAACCTATCAGCAGGTTTGGATTCAGGTTAATCAGCTGGACCAAATTTGGACCAATCACACCTTGCAGCTGTTATATGAACAGCACACCTCTCACCCTTCTTGGGTTGGTCAGCAAGGTTGTCTTTTGTGTGGCCTACAGACTACTCTGTGTCCTGTTTAAATACAGCCTCACTCTGATGGTCCTATAACCCTGCTCACGATTTATTTCTCAGGGTTCTGGGATCAGAAGAACTTGTAAATCTGCTTAAATATGAATGGTGTGAGCAGAATGGTTGCTTTAAAAAAAACAGCTGTAAACCCTAGGGAGTGTTATATCTAAAGAACCCAGAGACCAGCATCCAAGGCAGGCAGTGACAGACCAGCAACTCAAAGCAGCCTGCAGTGTTCACCAGCAGCATCAGGGTCCAGAAGGCTGAGGGTCACTAGTGCCCAAAGCCTGTCCTTTATCTGAAGGAGCAAAACTACCTACAACTGATTGGTGACAGTGGAAAGCATGAGAAATCCTAAGACTTCTTCCAATGTGGTTGTACCACGTTACATTCCAACAAACAATACAAGAGTGTCTTGCTTGTTCAACATCACTGTTGATATCTAACATTCTTAGTCTTTTAAATTGTGGCCAGTGCAGTAAGTATCTAGTGGATCTCATTTGCATTTGCATTTCTTTGGTTAATGTACCAAGCTCTTGTGCTTTCTTGTGCTTATATACCATTAATGTATCTTTCTTAGTGGTTCCAAAATTTCCTCCCACTTTTAGATAACATTATCTTTTTGTTATTAAATTGAAGGCCCTATTTATATATTCTGAGTACATTTGCTTTGTCACATATATTTATTGTGAATATGTTCTCTAAGTTAGTGGCTTATCTGTTTTTTTAATGATGTCTTAATGAATAGAAATGTATCTGATAAATTTTGATAAATAGATTTAATTTGTTTTTTTGGTACTGGGGATCAAACTCATGACCTCATGCTTGCCAGGCAGGCAATTGTGCCACTGAGCTAAACCCTCAATCCATTAGATTTAAATTTTTCCAATCAAGTGACTTTGGACTTAACTGTTATGTTATTTTCTTGACGTAAGCTTTTTATTCCTGAGCCAGGGATTTAGCTCAGCGGCCTAAGCATCTGCCTGGCAAGTATTAGGTTGTGAGTTCGATCGTTGGTACCAAAAAACAAAAGCTTTTTATTCTCTTCCTTCTACTTTGTATAGAGAAAATTAAACCCAAAAAGAAGGAGATAGAGAGAAATAGAGAAAGAGACAGAGACAGAGAGACAGAGAAACAGAAAGACAAAGACAGAGAGAGAGAGAGAGAGACAGAGACAGAGACAGAGACAGAGACAGAGACAGAAAGACAGAGAGAACCAGAGAGACAGAGAGACAGAAAGACAGAGAAAGAGAGAAAGAGACAGAGTGAGAGAGAGAGAGATTGCCCTGGGGATTGAACCCAGGTCCTTCACACTGAGTTACCTCCTCAAAATCTTTTGTATTTTTTACTTTGATACACGTTCTTACTAAATTTCCCAGGCTGAGCTCAAATTTGCAATCCACCACAGCCTCCCAGAGTGCTGGGATGACAGATGTACCCTGCCAACAAACCTAGAAGATTTTGATAGTCTGTTTTTACTGAATTCTAACTTAATTGTGTTTAGAGAATGTACTCTATGAAAAGTCAGGCTTTTAAAATTTACTAAAAATTTATTTTATGGTACAACATATAGTTTATCTTGGTAATTGTCTCTTATGCACTTAAAGAATATCTATAATTTATTTGCTATATGTAGTTATCAATAAATATGAATTAGATCAAGTAGCTCATTATGTTTAAATCTTTTTCATTGCTACTTGAAAAACTGCTAATTGCCTTATATAAATTGTTTTACTAATTGTTGAGAAAGAGGCATTGATACAAAACTATGTCTGTGAATTTGTCTTTAATTCTGTTGATTTGTTGCTTAATGTATTTTGAAGTTTTATTATTACTGTATATTGTATTGTATTATATTGTATTATATTCTATTATTGTAATTGTTATTATTTCTGTTGAATTTCTCATTTTATCATTGTGAAATTACTTACAACCTCTCCTAATTTTAGCTGGAGAATTTACAGTTTAGAACATTGCATATAATTATACTAAGTAGTACAACTGGATTTAATACCAGTTTACATTTTTTCTACTCCTTGTTTTATTTTAGAAGAATTTCTCTCTCCCTCTTTTTCTTCTCATCACTTTAAGAGAGAGCTAGTTCTCCATTGAAAAATTATTATTTCTTCTAATGAACGCTTTGCAGAAATTCTCTTCAAAGAGGAGCTGTGCAGCTGAGAATAGTGGCAGAAACATGCAATCCCCGCACTCTGGAAGGCGGATGAAGGAGGATTGTCAATTCTAGCCTAACTGGCAATTTAGTGATTTAGCAGGGTCCTGTCTGAAAATTAAAAAATAAAGAAAAGGACTGGAGAAGTAGCTCAGTTCAAGTGCCTTGAGTTCTACCCTGAGTACCAACACGGAGAAGGTGGTAGTCTTTGAATCAGTAGCATAAATCTTATGAATTGTAAATTAATTCTAAGCAATAGCACTTAATATCTCTGTGCATGCCCCATAGCCTTAAAATTGCATGAATCATTATGGTACTTATTACTTTTCACCTTTATTTCCTGCCAGAAAATATACATGTAAGTACATGTATGTGTGCACATGTGTGTATATACATATATATATACACATATACAAGCATATATCTTTTATTAAATTCCAAGTATGCATACTTTATTAAAACTGTAGTAGTTCACGTTTAGAGTTCCTTAAAATTTGGGACTTCTACTAATTTTTTTCTTGGTGGCCTGTCTAAATGTTCAATTCTACCTTCCATCTTTTAAAATCTATGCAGGAGCCTTTGTTTTATTTCATTTTCATTAGATTATAATCCAGTATTAGCAAATGCAGGTATACCAATTCAGATATTTATTTGAAAAACTTTATTTTTCATGTATACCTGTTTACTGTCTTTAAAAACTAGACTATGAGATATTCTTAGCTCCAGCTGGTATAAAAAATCATAGGCTATCTGGCTTAAGCAACAAATTTTGTTCTCACAGTTGTAGAACCTGGAAAACTCAATGTCAAGGCCAGCAGATGGGTGTTCTTTAAGAGGTTGCCAGCTTGGTTGTGAACAGTCTCCTTCTTAATTTATCTCCTCATGGTAGAGAAAGGGACCCAAGTCTCTTTCTGTTCTTTTTGTGTGTTTGTTTGTTTGTTTTGGTTTCTGAGGCAGAGTCTCTGTGTAGTTCAGAATGGCCTTGAGCTCATTATTAGCCCAGGCTGGCTTGAACTTACGATGATTCTTCGGTGTCAGCCTCCTATGTGCTGGGATTACAAGTGTGTGTCACTATGCCCAGCTCTTGCGGTCCTTAAAAAGATGTTAATTTTATCACAGGGGTCAAGCCTTATGACCTGTAAACCTCATCACCCCCCAAAATCCCCACTTGTTCTTATCCTCCAATTGGGAGTGAAGGTGTCAACATATAAATTTGGGGGAATAGAAACATGTAGTTAATAACCAATATTTAATCAAATGTTCTTGGTTGCCATAAACATATTATTTTATTAACAGCAAAGATATAAATGCTGACATCAAATACTTGCTTCTGCCTCAATATTCTCCTACATGAAATGAACTCTGCATGAACAAAAGGAAACCTTTTTTTTTGCACATCTGTTTTCAGTAAAGTCACAGAGAAATCAGTTACCTTGACTACAGGATTAGTTGCCCATTCATTCACTTATTAAGTTACTGTTTAACAATAGTTATTCCTTCTTCCTGGCCCAGAGACATGATCTGATCTTTCATTTTGAATTGCTATGTAAAATTATAAATTCATGTGTTCATTTTCTTATTTGACAAAACTGGATTTTGTTTCTTTGGTTATCAAGATTAATTTTCTGGATTGATTCTATTCAATCTCTTAAGTAAACTCATGGGATGGAGTCATAGGCCTTATTGTTATCGCAAGGAATCATAAAATATGTCTGCCTAATAAAAACTAACTTTTTCTTTTCTATGAAAATTATAGTATATTGATGCACATCTGATATGGGCATTACTGCTGCTTACATGTAGTATAGTATATGTTTCTTAAGATCCATTTAATCAAATCAGCTAGCAGTAACTAAAAGGATTCTACATGTGACTGAAATAACTAAGTCTGACGTAGGATCATATTACCTATTTATTATTGCCCCATATTACAAACAATGCTTTTGAGCATAAGAGATGTATATTTTTATATTATTTTGATTACATAATATTTCTACTCTCCTGTATGTAATCCTGTGAGAAGAAAGACATTACAAATTTCTAAGCCTTTGGAGGAAGGTATGAAATCAATTAATTAAAATAAGCTTTAATTTAATGCACTACAACCCTTATCAATACCAAGGGAATGATTGCAGTAGACTTCATTTAGGAGAGATTGGCTTCAGCAGAACCAGCAGCTGGAGTGACGGCTTTCACATAGATTAAGACTTTCCTCTTCACTGTATGCTGATCTCTTCTGCAAAGTATGTCCTCGGACACTTCTGAAGAACTAAGAAAGGATGAATGAAATTTTAATCACCAATGTTTGTGAATTACTTTAGTCTAAGAGGGAACACCAGCACACGCTGACTGAAGATTAGGTGAAAGAATCATCTGAATTAGTTTTTGTCTTAGCCACTATGATCCTTAGAAAATCACATATTCTTTTTGTCTTCAGTGTTCTGAGTCATAAACTAAAGATATTGAAGTAGATGATTCTGACGTCTAGTATTGTATTTCAGATTTCATTGATAAACTGTATATTCTCCTTCTGGCCATAACTATAATCAGGTTTAATGAGCATTGGTTTCAGAAATTCCAAAGTCTCCTAAATTGATAAATGTTAGACTTCAAATCTATCCTAGTACTTTCCTAATTTTGTTGCTTTAAACAATAGCAAAAAAAAAAAAAAAAACTTTTAAGACTGTAAAGGCAATATTTGTCCATCTCCAAAGTGACATTTTCCTTTTCTGCGTTAGACACAGTTAATTAAAGGTATGCTATGAATTTAAAGCCCAGTTCTGTCTGAATCTGATAACAAAATTTAAAGGAAAAATAGCTATTTTAACTACCAACCATGTTGTCTCCCTCCCACCCAAAATAATTACCCAATAGCAGAATTCTGTTTTTCTTCTTAAATAGAGGTATCTGACCATCTTAAAGTACAAAATGTCCTTCTATAGTGCATTATACTATTTATTCATTCTGGCATGTTAAGTTTTTTCTTAACTAATGCACAAATTGAGACTAAAATAAAAATGTGAGGGGATTTGTTTTTAAATCAAATAAAGAGCAAAATAAAAGATAGGTAATAGGAAGTAGGGAGAGAGATCTTTTTCAAATGGGAAGGGGATCAAGAGATGGAGGGAGGATAGAGGGAAGGGAGGGAAGAGGAATTAAAAAAAGAACTGAGTGTGTTATGTACATGCACCAACTCCATGCAAGGAATGTGACCACCATACAATGCAAACGTGTAACAAAAGAAATTAAAAATAAAAAAAAATGACTTCTAGGTTATAATGTTTTCAAGAAATCAGTTTATTCTCCATGGTGTTTAGGACTAGAATAGTTTTTGCTATGTAGACACATACAGATGTGATCCAAATCTAAAGCATATGTAGGATGCTTTGGACAATAGGAAACATCTGTGTTCCTTGTATGCGGTTACTCGCCAAACCTAAATGGGACCATGACTCCAGAGAACCGCGGTGAAAACTGGTGTCATGTTGGCTCTCACTAGGTATCATTTTAAGGACTGTCAAGAGATAACAGAGCTGAACATTTCTTCTTATACCTTTATAATACGTAAAATTAGTGTTCAATTTACCATGGAAGGCTGGGTACTTAAAGTTCTATTACTTTAAGAAAAGATATTTTAAAATGTGGTGATGAAAGAAATTGCATGATTTAAGTACAAAAACCTAGTCATAGGCTTTAGAAAGAATACAGATTGGAGAAAATTTCCAAAGCACTTGAAAATTTTATTAAGCTTAATGAACTATCTTGTAATCGTATTATGAGACAGTTCTGTTAGTCAATGTAGGTACATTTATCTGTATCATTGTCTCTGTTTCTTTTTTTTTTTTTTTTCCTTTTTTTTTTTTCCGGTACTGGGGATCAAACTCATGACTGCCTGCTTGCAAGGCAGGTGCTTATGCCGCTGAGCTAAATCCCCAGCCCCCATTTATCTGTATCATTTTGTGAATATAAAATTTACATTTATTAGTGATAAAGTTAAACATAAATCCAGGTTTTCTTTTTTTAAAATTTAATTTAAAGAAAGACTAAACAAAACAGAAAATGGGTAGAAATAATGCATACTTTCAAAGAAAAAAATAAATAGTAAGAAATCATTAGTTGATGATTAAGATTGTCCTCTTACAAATAGTTATTCAAGATACTAAAGTGGAGCATATAAAGTGGGGATTCAAACAGTGAGATTGCAACCAGTTCTGTTCAACTATCCAATAAAAACTTAGAAATACGGTTATCAATCCTATACACTTAAACATACATGCAGTTATCCATGTCTTCAATTATGTTGATATTGAACAAACCCAACAGGCTAATATCACTCTGAACAAAGAATAATACTATTGCTGGGTATCACATTATGACACTCCAGGATCAGCACTGGGTACTTTAGTGTCTTTTTCTTCAAAGTGTTTGTTCATTTCATCATGTGTCATAAGAGCAGTTCTCATAAACTGTTTATAGGTTCTACACATGCATGAGTCTTAACATGTATTTCTATCTTTTCTATATTAGAGGGAGAAACAAAACAAAGCAAGACAAAACAAAACATATTCCTATAAGCATATGAAATGAAAAAGACATATAAGACTGTTGTACAAGGAGTTCTACCATAGTTCCTGTGTTGGGCCAAGGATTTAGCTCAGCAAGCATAAGTGCCTGCTTTGCAAGTGTGAGGTCATGAATTCAATCCCCGGTACCAAAAAAAAAGTATGTATCATAGTTCCTGTGTTGTCTCTTGTTATCTTCAATAGAATTAAGCAAGTTTTCTTATTCATCAACCTCATTCTTAGCTCCAAACTTATACAATAGTAGATGTGCTATCTTTCCTTCCTTCCTTCCGTTCATTCTTCTTTTCTTTGTATTTTGCATGATGTTTCCTGAAACATATCCTTCTTCTATCCCTCAGGTAGTCACATCATTTAAGCTTTTGCAAACTTCAGGATGAAATTCCATCACTCAGTCTCTGCCATAAAGCTCTGAATCCCTTCCACCCACTCTGCCTTCTGGATCAGGGGCAGTCACTCCATCCACATTTCCACTTGGCATTGAACTACTGGTGATCTTTATATTGCAACCAGTCTGCCTGGGATTTATGTTGATCCACACATCCTTGAAATTAAGTTGAGTCCTCCATGCTACCATGGTTTGTCCATGTTGTATGCCTGCAAAATTAGCACCAGTTGGACACCACCGAGGTTTATGACCTGTGCCCCGTGGAGTGATGAGTTGAGGCACACCTAGAGTCATTAGGAAATACTGCGTGGAAGTGTGGGAAGCAGCGTCCCAAGGTAGCTCTGGGCAGTGAGCTCTTGTAGGCTCACCCAGTGCAATTGTCCTGCCTTTCTTCAGCTCTGGAAATGCTCTGGAGATCTTCACACTGTCTTGATAAACTCTTCCATTAGCAATAATCGTAGACATTTTCTTTCCTGAAAATGCTCTTCAGAGGCTGTTTCCCAAATCTTTCCACGTTACTTCCTCTTTTTATTTTGAATTTTGTCTTTTAAGCATTTGTTTTTCTCTCGTATATAATATAAACAGTTAAATGCAAACAAGAAAGAACCTGAGTGCTTTTCTCCTACCAGACATCCAAATTCATTGCTCTTACGTTCTGCATTCCCTAAAGCTCTAGGGCATGAATGCAGTCCAGCCAACTTTTTTGTTAGTTTATACAAGGATGATCTTCATACCAGTTTCAAATATTTTGTTCTGCAGTGCTAAGGCTTCAACAGAATGTCCTTTATTGTCCATATTTCCATCTGCATTCTGGTCACAATCACTTAATAATCTCTAAGAAGATATAAACTTTACCTAGTCTTTTCTCCTAAATTCTTACTTAATTCACTCTAAATGTTCCATTCATGGAAATATAAGCTATTTCTAGCATAATCCTTTAAATTCTTCCAGCCTCTACCCTTACCCAGTTCTAAAGCCATTTCCACATGTCACGGTGACAACACTCACACTTTGTACATTTTTTTGTCTGTGTTAGTTTTCTGTTGATAAAAATGAATACCACCGACTGAGTAGCTTACAAAGAATGAAGGTTTACTTGGACCATGATTCAGAAGATTGAGAAGCTCAAGACTGCATGGATATGTCTGGTAAAGTCTTTCTTGCTGAATGAGACTCACTGCAGAGTCCCAGAGAATCACACAGTGAGGCAGAAAGCCTTAGCTGAAGCTCAGTATCAAAAGGCCACCTTTCTGGTCTCATTTAAATTTAATTATTTCTTAAAAACCCCACTTCCAAACACCATAGCTGGATGAGATTTCTGCCCACTTAGTAATTTAAACAAGGGATTAATTTTAAAGGGGAATTTAGATCTCTTTGATCACCTTTTCCTGTTAATCACATTTTGGGTAATGCACTGTCAGACTCCACATTATACTATTTTGCTCCAACAAGTGCTAATGGTTTTCTCACAGTTAAATTACTGGTATACCACTTTAAATCTCAAAAAGATTTGCTTCAAGCTTTGTCACAGCAGGTCTCTTTTATTTACTCCTACTTGTAGGACACAAAATTTGTGAGTTTAGATCTTAAAACACTAATGTACTTGCCGATCTCTCAGCACTCTGATTTAGCCCAAATTTGACCTTTTCCTTCCTAGAGCTGTGTAGGGCTCTCTGCTTTTCTGTTGAAATTTTGCTCCTGTGGATTCACAGCTTAGGGACACTAATTGATCCAAGGGGAATTTTAAGTGCATATTTGAGAGCTCTTGCTCTGTGGTTCTCACCGCTGAGATCTTCCTTTCCTCTCCCTCTTGCCTTGGTATCCTCATACAATGTGTCTTCTTGCCAGCAGAACCAGTGCCCTTTGCTTTGCTTCTGTCTTCCTGCTCTGAGTTTTGAAGTTGCTCTCAGTGGAAGCAAGAGAACCTAGGGCTCACCTTGATTTTTACATTTTTTTCAAAGATTGTAGCTGTGAGCTAGGCTGTTATTCAATGCCTACAAGAATAGTGTATATGTCTTCAATACCTCCAAACTATGATGAAAAATGAGTCCAATGCCAGCTAACCCTACTGACTGCTTTTTAAAAATTTTTATTAATACGTGTTTGCAGTGCATGATGATTCCATTGATTATAAAGAATTGACATATATGTACGTCATACATTTCTCTTTCTTCCCCTTTTCTTCTACTCTTTTATTTTTTTCCAGCATCACATTTATTTATTTATTTTACAAGAATTTACAAAGTTAATAAACACTATATACAGATCAAAAACCAGACTAACAGGGCACAAAATTTATAAGACAATTGTAAGAAGTCAGGGCATACTTTTAGATCTATTGTCAGCACTGAATACCTACTTTTTGTTTCTCTTTTTTATCCTATTATCTTTTTTTTCATATACATTGAATTAAATATATATGTATATATGCATGTTTTTAATATAAGACAATCCATGTAATATTTAAGCTTGTGTGTCTGAGTTACTTCTCTAAAAACTATGGTCTTAAGGTACATTTGTTTTCCTACAAATGACTCAAATTTCTCCTTCTTTTTGGCAAAGTAATACTTGTTCTCTGTAAATACCACATTTTCTTTATTCATTCACCGATTAATGGACAAATAGTTTGTTTCCAAGATTTAGCTATGAATTACACTGCTATAAATGTGAATATTCATACATCACTTTGATATGATGTGTTTAACTCTTTTTGGAAGGTATTTAGAAAAGGAATAACAAGGTCAAATGGAATTTCTAGTTTTAGTTTTTTGAGGAATTTCCACATTGCTTTCCATAGTCCTTATGCCAGTTTATACTCCCACCAACAATGGAGAAGGATTCTGTCTTCCCACAGCATTACCAATATTTGTAATTGATTGATTTCTTAATGGCAGCCATTATTTCTAGAATGAGACAGACTCTCATGGTAGTTTTAATTTGTATTTCTTGAATCAACAGCTTTGTTAAACATTATTTCATGTATTTATTGGCCTTTTGTATTTCTTCATCTGAGAAGTGTCCATACCAACCTGAATGAATCCAATCTCATCTGGCATATCATAACATGAATCCTTTCAAAATCTGTCAGATTTTCTTTCTTGTGAAATCTATTGTCTTTATGCAATTCTTTGATCAAGTTATCATCTTGTCTTCCAATACAAAAGAAGTGAACGATGGAGAGCGTACTGTAAACTCAACCACCTTGAGATTTTACTTACAGCCTATTAGATCCTGTCAGTATTATTTTTGATAATTTTTTGTATGGAGTGTTCTTCACCAGGTCAATAATTTTTAATTAATGTGAGATAATGGATTTATCTTGATATTCAACCTCCTTGACATCTGTAGCATTTGCCATTGTAACAGCTATGTTATTCTTAATATTTTCACCTTGTATTATTTTATATTTGCATCACTGACTGAAATGGATTGCATGGTTTTGCCTCTCTATTCACATGTTAATATTCTACTCCCCCAGATGATGATATTGGAAGTAGAGTCTTTGAGAGCCAGTGCTGTGAGTTCCCTTCTAGCAGAAACTGTGGAGTCCTCTCTTCCCTCCTCTAATGTGAGGCTATGGTGAACAGTCTAGCACGTGTGTGATACTGAATTTGCTGGAGATTTAAGCTTGAGCTTCCCAGTTCCCACTCAATGGTTTGTACTTCATGTATCTCCCAAAGGTCCATGTTGTTCCCCACTGTGGGGCTACTGTGAGATGGTGGAACTTTCAAGGATGAGACCCAGTGGGAAGCCAATGTCATTAAGGGCACACACTTTAAAGAGACAACTGGTCTTCAGCCCTTTTCTCTTTCTCTCTTTGGCTTTTTGTTCCCCAAGTAAATGCTTTGATCTACTGTGTGCCCCCTGCCATGATATGCTGACTCACTTCAGGCTCAAAACAATGTGCTCAACTGATCACCAATAGGAACCTCCCTAACCATGATCCCAAATAAAGCTTTTTATATATTATCTCAAGTATTTGTTATAGTAACTCAAAATGACTTAACATTCTCCAGACCTTTGAGAAATAAATTGCTATTGTTTTAAACCACATAATTCATGGTGTTTGTTATAGTAACCTGAACACACTGTGACACTGGCAATATTTCAGTAAAATTTCTGTTTCATGGTTTGTCTGTATCTTTACAAAGTTTCTCTGCTGAAAACATAGTTTGTAACCTCTCTAGTCAGTCTAATTGATGCTTATAGATTCAACTATCATTACTAAGAAAATGTTTTCTTTGACATCTAAAGTCAAAGCAGTGAATTCAATATGTACTGTTTTGAAGACATAAAATTACTGAACTAGTACTAGACTGAACACCTCTGTTATTGTTTTATAGAAAATTGAAAACAATCTGATATTTGTGGGAGCTCCTCTCTTTCTCCCAACTCCTTTCCCATCATATACTTACTAGGTTAATTAGTCCTGAAAAAACAAATACAGAGCCTTACTTGTGTGTACAAATGTTCTCAGTTCTTTGGAAACAACTGGAATACACTTGACTGAATAAATGCTCATGTTTGTCTAAAGGTCTTGTTAATATTTTGGTAGTCACCGAGTTGATTTTAAGTGTGCCATTTTTGTGTTGATAAGAGGTGATTATTTTATTGTAAGCATCTGATACAAATATGTCTTTCAGAGAAGATTTATTTGTCTAAAGGAGAAAATAAAACTTTGGCTAGATTTAGAAATTGGAAAATCTGATTGCGATAGTAAGCAAGGTGATAATATAAACTGTTCCTTAGAAGAAGGGGTCAGAGTGAGGTGAGAGGTGATAGGAGGCTAGAAGGCTGAGATAAAGTCAGAGGGAAATGATAAAGACTGTTAGATACAGGAAAATTCAGTCTATGATTGGAACCTGTTTGCCTTGTTTTGGATTAGAAATCTTTTACAGTATTCAAAAATCGCCAGTGAAACCGACTGACTACATTCATGAATTGTTTCAGCAAGTGTTTTGCTTTAATTTGATTCTCAGAATTTAGAGAAGGCTGTGTTTTACATCCAAACCAAAATAACAAGGAACAGAGAGAGAAGGTGTCAGGAGACAGATGTGGTCACAATAACATGTTGGAAAGGGTTTTTGTAGGCTACAGGAGTTCCAAAGTATTTTATCTCAATATAAACATAACAGAAAGACCTCATATAATTCCTAGATAATAGTACTTACCAAGTCTCATTTAAAAAACATCTTATCAAATGTGGCATGATTTCTTGATATGCTTAAATTCTTCAAAGACAGATTCATATCTTATTCATTTCTTTGTTTCTACTTTTCTCATCTCATGAAACACAAATCAGTGACTTACTTATCTATTAATGTTGAGAGGTTCTTGCCGTAGTATAAATTACTGTACAGTTATGGTGGTGGTCTAATGTAGCACCAAAGAGGGACACTTACCACTTCCTGCCTCTTCTCCAACCTAATTGCAACTCCTCTACCTGTTTTAGAGAATTCCAATTGGTCCCTCACACATCATCAATATCTGCCCCACGTGTCACTTCCAATCAGAGGTCATGTAACCCTCTGCCTCTCTGTATCTGGTAGAAGGAGACAGCCCAACCGCCATGGGTTGTGTGCTCCTTTCCATGTCCTCTACTCAATAAACCTCTTCATTTTGTACTTTTTGCTTCTCTGTTGCTCCAGAGTACTCTACAGGACTGAGTGAATAAATTAGTAGATGTAAGCTATTGTCTCATTATTTAGAGCCAACAAACAACTGGACTGCCCTGATTTCAAAAATAAAATAGAACGGGGGTGGGGTAAGTAATCTTCCAAATATTTTACCAATCATAGAGATTTTGGGAAACAACTGTTTCAGTAGTTCTCAGATTTTGACATGCTTCTGCTGAGATGAAGGGTTTGTTAAAGCAGATTTGGGGAGCTCCTCACAGAGTTCTAACAGTAGATTTGGGGTAGAGTTCAGGACTGTATTTCTCACAAGTTCCCTTTGCAGCTGCTGAGGACATGGAGACCTCACTTGGAAGCCCACTAACTAATAAGGTGACATCATTAATCATTCAGCATACTCTTCACAGAAAGCATTACAGGAACACTTTGCTATTGAAATGCCTAAAATACACTTCTCCACTCCTTAGCACAACAAAGCAAGAGGCATTCAAGTTTTACATCCTTAGTATAACATCCATCTGCGTGACCTTAGGGAAACCTCTGCCCTTTGGCTTCATCTCTTGACAAGGTCCATGATGTCATTTTTAAAAACTGGTACATGTTCATAGTACATAATGATTACATTCATTCTGGAGAGTTGATACATGTAGATGATATTTCTTAATTCTTTTTTTTAAACCTCTCCTCTGCAAACTCTTTCCAAACTCTTTCTAGAATGTAAGTTCTGACTACAGAACTGAAAGTATACAGACCTTTCATGATGACTACTAACTAAGCTCAGTTACACTTTCCCCCATAAACTTTCATTATATTATTTTATCATTAGCCAGAACTGCAAAAATATCATATTAATATGAACTAAAACTAGAAGTTGACATTGGTTGTCTTTTATTTCTCTGCTACAAAGATATCGAATGTTCCAATTTGGATTGAAGTCTAGTCTTTGACTTTCTGGATCATATAAGGGAAGGATGCAGTGGAGAATGGGGCAGTCACCTCCCCTTTGATGTGTTCCCAGGGCACTTGGCTATTGGCTATGTGCATGGAAATTTGAATAAGGCACTCATCCAAAATGAGCAAGATCAAAATTGTAATGACTTCCCCATTCTCCAAGGTTTTGCAGCAATTCACACTCAGTATTTTTTATATTGCAAAACAAAGTCATGCTTTAAATTCAGCTTCACAGAACAAGTTTTTTTTTTTTAATATCTCCTTTCCAAAACATTCCAATTCTTTAGAATCAAAATGGTTTTTTGGGTCTTGTAGATGTACTATTTAACCTTATGGACTTGTGTTTTTCATATAATTAGAAAGCATACAAAAGCCTAACATTCATTTCAAGCTTCATACATGGTGACAGGCATGCAACTTAACTGTGAGCACTTCGAGTTTACTTCCTTGTCACGAGTCTCTGTGCCTGCTCCTTTTTTAATGTTGACACTGACTGATACTGTCTAGACAAAATGATTGATTTTATTTCTTATTCTTTTAGTGGGGAATAGGTAAGCTTTGGAATGAGCTGGGTTCCAACAAGAGACCAAGACAGTGTTAGGGAGTCACATTTAAGTGCTAACATGTTCTAATTTAAGCTGTTCTCTAGGTATCCCTGAAGGTTCTGTGTACATTTGGATTCGGTCAGGAAGGGGGAACATAATTCATAGAGTAACAGGGTGAAAATTTTCATGAAATCCATGATGCTCTTAGACAAGAATATACTTTCAGATGTCAGTTGCCTTTCCTTAATATTATAGCAAAAGAGAATTATTAATGGGATAGCCATAGACACCATGCTACCTGTGATAGCCTTAGTTCATATGTATTTTCCTTATAAATGAATATTTCTCTCTTTTGCTCCTAAGTAGCTCTATCTGGATAGTAAAGCTGGTCACTTGACTAATTAGCAATTGTAAACTGTATTTTAAATGTGTTACATATTTATTAAATAAGTAAATGGTTAACATTTTCTTATTTTTGTTTGCATAGCAAGGGGTAATTGAAAACAAAATGAATATTTAAACTAGAAAGTATTTTCACAAGACACATTGCCATTTATTACCCTCAAAATACTCTCCCTCACTTCAAACATACTTCATGTATCAATCTCGTCCCTCGCTGAAACAGTTGTCAGTCTTCCTCTGTGAGTGTCTTTGCAAGGTGTGAACCACAGTCTGATGGATGCTGCTGCCAAATGCCATCCAGTGGAGAGGCGGGCTCATAAACACTGTCCAGTGTGTGGTCACCCACCGTGTTCACTGAACCTGACACTGTGTAACTTCTAGTTCCCCTTCAAAGCCAACATAAAAGGTAAATGTTTCAAATGGATTCAAGACATTGAGGCAGCCAATGACACACAGGAAAGAGAACTTCAAGAAATATTTCAGAAAGTGACAAGAATGATGAGATAAGTGTGCTCAAAGGGAGGGGAATATTTTGAGGAGGAGGACGACAATCTGTCTTTTACTGTAATAATTCCTTTTTAAAAAATTAACTATTCACCCTAGTTTTTGATCACATCTTGATCTTTCTAAAACACTGGGGGGAAATATAGACATTTGCTTCACCAAACAATTAGTTTCCATTCAGAATGAATCCCTTTGAGATACCCTAAGGTGGTGTGAAACGGTAACAGAATACAAGAGAAGACATCTGTGTCACACCAGAACTTTACTCAGGCTGGATGGAAATTTACAGCCAGTTAATAGGTATCTGAAAAAGAATGCATTGACATCATGCTAATCCATTTTAAATTATTGTGATTTGCCTTCATAGTGAAAATAGATTCTGATGGCTGTTGAATGTTCAGGAAAACAGAAAGGTCTAAAAAAAGTTATTTTTACAGACAGGGAGTGTCCATGTTGCATGAAAGGACAGACAGTTCTCCAGTGAAAAGGATTTCCCCTCTGCTGTGTATTATCACTTTATGGCAGGTTACGGATGCTATCTTACACCATCAATAAACATTGTAAATTTATCCTAAAATTGTATTTTGTAAAGTGTGTTTTTGGCTTGCAGTAAATAAAATATTTGCACCAACTTTTTCTTAGTCCTTTGAGTATAAGAAAAAATAATTTAAAGTTTAGGAAAAACCCACAGATAATTATACAAATGTAAGATAAAATGAATAGAAGAAAGCACCATGCTGCCATATGTCTAACATATAATTTTAAAGATATTTTAGAGGTACAAGTAAACTTGGCCTCTCATTTGGGAGCTGAAATGATGTACAAAATGTTCATTTTGCTAACACTTTGCACACCAAAGTTGGTCATTTATCAGCAATGCATAGCAGTTGCTTAAGTCAACCACTGACAAATTTTCAGCGCAGTTAAGGAAATGATACAATAAGGAATCATTTTTTCTTCAGGATTGTGTTATTCAGACTTAGGGTCCACTTTTCTCCGCATGGGACAAAGTTACTCTCTGAAAAGATGGGATGTGAGAATAAAGAGGAAAGAAGAGATTGAATTAATGCTCTGAGAACATTAGATGAAATTATGATTGATATGATTGGCATTAAGTAATACCATTTTGAAAAGTTATTGATTTTATAAAAGTCTTGTGTTGGGTTAAGTATTCAGTTGGAGAGCAAAAAAAGTTTAATTTTTAAAACCTCTGTTCCCTCTTACGATATTCAGAGAGAACCATAGAACTATTGGAATCTTTTTAGCAAGATCAGGCAAAAATTCTTGGCATTGGCAGAGTGGCAACCTTTAATTTCCTTATCCGTTCTTCCTAAAATTAGTAGTTTTCATTTCCTATTTGCTCGTTTAGAGTTGCAAGTTCATACATATAATTGGGAAAAGGCTACTCAAATAATGGTTTTTCTTGAATTATTCAGGATGTAACTCTGAACAAAGGGACTGCTATTTGTAGAACGTTAGATAAGAAAGAGAAATAGCAGGTGATGGATCATGCCAGTGGATTCACACACTGAATCCTGTGTTAGGAAGTGGGCCCACTGGAGGTGGTGGTGCCTTGGAGTTGTGCATTTGGAGGCGGTATCTCTCCTTGACTCTCTGGCTCTGTGCTCAGCTTTCCAGCTGCCGTTACTCCATTATGCCCTTTCACCATGATGCTCTTGCCTGGGACCCAGAAGACTACCGATGAATCTTCTGAAACTGAACCAGATTAAACCTCTGCTCTTTTAAACCTTGGCTACTGGGTATTTTTTCCCCCCAGAAGTAGGAAAACTGACAAGTACATTTTCCTTCTTGAGAAACTCAAGATAAGAAAAGTTGAGGTTCTGTTTTGGACACAATGAAGTCATTGGGTGGTTCCTAGGGTAAAAGAACTGATATTTTTATAAGAAGAAGAGATCAGGAGGTAAACATTACAGATGGAGGAACAATCATATGAGGACATAGCCATAGAAACCTACTATGAAAGCCCTTTTTATCTGAACTTTCAAGAAAAGCTGCATATATAAACACTAAAGGAAACAGAGGGCTGGGAAAATTGAATAGACCGAATCTCACCCAGATGGGAGATATGTTGCAAAACTCAACCCGGGCTCTTAGCTCTAAAGCCGCACACTTTCCTCTACATCAGTACATTGCAGATAGAGGGCAGATTTCAATAGGAATACTTGGGTAGAACCTAGGTGAAGCTAGTTTTCCACTGTTTCAGAAGCTGACATTCAAATAAGCATTTCTGAACACCTCCGAATTCCTGGAGTTTATTTTTCTCCATCTGTTAAAATTGTATTCATCTATAAAGGACCAGCTGTGTATTGCCACAAACAGAATTGACTTCCATTAAAACAAAC
This sequence comes from Cavia porcellus, assembly GCF_034190915.1. NCBI lineage: Eukaryota > Metazoa > Chordata > Mammalia > Rodentia > Caviidae > Cavia > Cavia porcellus. Next base: position 40,476,821 of record NW_026947510.1, read on the forward strand.
AAAATTCCAGTTCCCAAATCTCACCCAGACTATTAAATCTATCTCTAGAGGATGAGGAGAGCCCTTGTTATGGGGAGGAAATGTTAATGAGCTTATTAAGGATGCTATAACCAAGCACTGTACACAGATGGGGTGGCTTTAACAACAGAAATGTGTTTTCTCACAGCTCTAGAAGCTAGAAGTCTTAGATCGAGGTGCAACCAGGTTTGCTTCTACCCAAATCCTCTCTTCTTGGCTTACAGATGGCTGCTTTCTGACTATATCTTCCTTCTGATTTTCTCTCTGGCCTTGGGGTCTGTGTCCTAATTTTCTCTTCTGAGATGGACACAATAATTTTGTGTTAAGTATAACCAATAGGACCTCATTTTCCATTAATTACAGTTTTTAAAGGTGCTATATCCCAATAGAGTCACTTTTTTAGGTAGCTGTGATTAGGGTTTTGCTATGTGAATTTTGGAGGAAGAGGGCTGAGTTGATTACAACCTGTATAGTTTAGAAGTCCCAGTTGAGTAATTTACCCATTCTAGGTCTCACTTTCTTTCTCTGAGCAATAAGGGTAATAGCTCAGAAGTAGTGTAGAGCCTAACGATGATAACATTTAAAATGATTTTTAATATAGCATTCAGTAGAGTACTGTACTCAAGTATCAGTAAAAGCAGGATTCAAATTCTTCCTTTGGCGCTTACTATGTGCACATCTACATTAGTTTTCTACTGCTGCTATAAGAAATTACCACAAATTTAGGGTCTGAAAACAACCCTAATTTATTATGTTACAGTTCTGCAAGCAGAAGTCTGGTCTCCTAGGCATGGCTGTGTTGCTTTCTTAAGAAAACAGCAGGGAATCTGTTTCCCTGCTCTCTGCAGATTCTAGAGGCCACTTGGTTCACAGGTCCCTTCCTCTACTGTCAAAACCAACTACTGACCTCTTTCCTCTTGCCTATTTTGGTTTCTATCACATTTTTCTCTAACTCTAGCCAGGAAACTTTCTCTGCTCTTAAGAAGCCATGTTATTAGATTGGACTCTGATGATACAAGATAATTTTCCTGTCTCATAGTGTTCAATTTAATTACATCTTCAAAATCCTCGTTGCCAAGCAAGGTGACACAGTCACGGGTGTATAATAATAGAGGGCATTATCCTGCCTGCCACAATATCCTTGGACACATTTTTCTCTGAGCCACTTCTTTAACAATAGAAGGGACACACTACTGTAAGTGCCCTAACCCTGAGAGGTTTATTGCAAAAATTTTATCCATTATTTCCTACTTGAGAATAACAGTATTCTAATGAATCAAATCTCTTGATAGTCAAATGAGAAATGAAATCTGATTATCAGAGCCATAATAGAAATTCAGCCAATTCTCCTTCCACTGTAGTAAAATTTTTCCCTTCTGTATGTCACTCCAGGCTCACTGATTCCCTTTCCCTATAATGAGAACTCCCTCCTACGTTCCAAGTGAAACTCCCTGTTCTTACTTTGACAGTGTATACAATGGCTTCAATTAAAATACCTCATTCTCCAACTCTTTTACAAGCTAAAACTTGAAAATTGTGCATAGCCCACGTGTATTAGCTATTAACCTTGATACTGAGCTTAATGCTGTATTTTAAAAACCTTGAAAGCCTTAATTTATGAAATTGGTTCTAAGATAAAGAGATTATGTAATGTGAGGGTACATGTGGATTCTTTTCTCTTGGCATGTTATACTTTTCCAATGATTATGTAGAGGCCAGTTCAGCTTAATGCATAGATGGTAGAAGGAGAACAGATCCACCTTATATTTCAATCTGTTCTATTCATATGATATTAAAAATGTACTTAGAATTTGGAGTTTTACAATAAAAAATGTCAAGGCTTAGTCCTTAGTCAATAATTTTTTGAGTAAACCTAGGAAATTTTACTTTATTTAAACCTTTATTTCCTCATCTATTGACCATGGTAATATAAATTTATAGGCTTCATTTTGGGATATAGTAATGTAAAAATACATTTATCATCATAAGATCACACAGTTTTATCTTCAGCTTTCAAAATGATGGATGTAGAGAAACTGGGAATGAGAAGCAACTTAAATGTATAAAAATAAGGAAAATGAATTTCTTCTTACATAAAGATCCAAAGACACTTATATCAAGCAATGAGCCAATTAGAAAGGTAAATGGCTTCCAGATAAACCTTCTCTCCCCACTAAAGGTAATCTCAACCTTGCTATGTTTCTTTATCTTTACTGTCCACTGAAAGAAATTTCTGTCAATTTTAGGTTCATCCTTTGGGTTTTTGTAAAGCAGAATGTGAGAAATGGGTAAGTGGAAGAAGAAAGGAGGATGAGAGAATATCTTCCTGGGGATGTAACCAACGATATTTTACAAAGGCTATATTGAGAGATGCTGGAAGGCAAAATGACAGCAAGTTCTGTGTAATGATCTGATTGTCTTTAGAGTTTTACAAGTGAGCAACACTTTAGTCCAAGAATGAATTGGGTAAAACAGAACAGTTGATTTTTGCAAAGTAAAGAATAAGAAAACAATTCTTCTTTTTTGTCTTTTTCTTTTTAACTGGCACCGGGGATCGAACTCACGACCACACACCTGCAAGGCAGGTGCTTATGCTGCTGAGTTAAACCCCCAGTCCAAGAATAAAAAAAGAATTAAAAGCATATTAATAAGCCTAAGTTTGCTAGAGATGATTTTTCTATGAAAGTGAAGGTAGTGAGAGGTTTGCTATCAAGATGATTCAAGAGACTAGGCTCTATTCTTGATTGCAGTGAATTTTTTTCTTTTCAGAAAAACGATCTTAAAGTTTCAGTTTGGTTATATGGTACTAGCATAAGTGATTCCATTTTGATTTGCTCTGATGTGCCAGAGCCTAGTGTAAGCAGGGTAGTTCTGAATAACCCCTATGATCATTTAGTAGACTAGTAAGAAGAAAAGTGATTTAAAAATACTTTCCAGGAACAATGTGTTCACATCAACTTGTGAAAAATGACAATAAAAAGATTATTATTTTATACATAGTTTTAGTTATGAAACTATTTGCTAAGCAGCTCTGAAATTGGTCCACATGCGTAACAGCTTTAATAGAGTTATGACAAGTGTACACATGTGATAGGTCAGAGTCATAAAACAAAAGTGCAGTGGTTTGGATTTAGTCTCAATGTTCCTCCCAAAGTTCCCTGGGCTGAGAACTTGCTCCTTAGTATGGTAGTGTTGAAATGGTTGAGCCTTAAAGAAGTGAACCTTAATGCAAAGATCTTGGATCAGAGGTGTATCACCTCAGAGGGGTTAATGCTCCTCTCACGGAGTGGGTGAGTTCTTCCAAGAGTGAGTTAGTATGAAAAGAGCAAAGCCAGCTTCTGATCTTTGTCCTCCTTCACATCATGGGATTTCCCCTTTCTCATTCACGTGATACCTTCACCATATGTGATATAACCAGAAAGGTTACTGCATGGCTGCGTGATCTTGGATACTAATTACTGTGAATTAATCTTCTTTTCTTTATGAAAATTCAGCCTCAGATATATTATTATCATGAGAGGAAATAGACTAAGACAAACAGATATGAAGGGAAGGAGGGCAAGAGAGAGAGAGAGAGAGAGAGAGAGAGAATATGAGAATATAACTAAGAAAATTTAGGGAGATTTTAAACAAACTGCTTATTTCAAATTTTTGACCGAGATGGAATCCTGCAATATGAGTTGTTTGCATCCAAATCCAACTACTTAAAAGTTTACATTTAAAGTCACATTTTAGGCAAGATAAGACTACAGATCAATTTGCTAGCCTCAGATATTTCTGCTTTCAAAGTCTTAACAATTGTTTCATTTTGAGTCCTAAAGATATAAATAACTGACTTTACTAACTGTGAAGATTTATGCTGGTGATTTTGGCTCTATGGAGTCACAGATAGAATCAGGGATCAAAACCAAGTGCTGGTTGTGACTGTGTAGATGCAGAGATGAGATAGTAACAGCAAGCAACATTTTCATCTTGGGAAAAAATCACCGATTACATGTTCCTGAGCTGAAGATTGCCTTTGGCATTGAGCCGCAATTCTGGTTCTTCCACGCTATTCCCTCTCCCCAGAAACAATGAATGTTTAGCCAGGGATTCAATTTCTATCCAGGTAGCTGATATCTCCTTCTTATGGGTCAGAAACTGGTTTATTTTCTTTTGGTCACTAGTCACACCCTAAGAAGCTTATTTATATAGAAGATAGGAGCTAGAGTAAATGAAAATCAGAACTATAGCTCTTAAACTGCCATAATAATACAGACAGTGCCACCGAGTATCAGGGGCTCAGGGCTACAGAAACCAATGTCAAAATAAGGCATAATCTCGTAATTAAGCAAATGATGATCTGGCTTATGAGATCAGCAATAAACCTAAATCACCACAACAGAAGTCATATAGGAGTTATTACAAATAGAGCACAAAGAAGGAAAAGAACAAAGATCAGGGGAAAAGTCACTGAAATGGTTACTTTTTCGATGGCATTCTAAAATAGCATCCATCTATTAACACTTCTCAACCTAAATTTTAATAACATCTATAACCATTTTTCTTAACCTAAAATTAATGTACATGCAAGTAATTGGGCAGAAACCTAAACTAGTCATAAGCTAGTGAAAGATTACTTATTTCACTGGCATTTTATTCTACTTGGTATTTTTCTCTTATGCATAGTTTTTACTTGAGATTGAGCTCTATAATATGTATCATTTTTATACTTTAATAAAATCATAAGGACTTTTCTATGTCTTAAATTTTTTTTAATAATACTGCAATGTCTTTAGAAAATTTATTTATCTAGACTTCAATTTTAAACAAATCCTTTATTATTAAGTACATGGCTTCATTTTACTTTGGTTTCTATTTTTATGAGAATTACGTTAATCCTTTTTGTATTAAGTATTAACTGCATTATTTACCTCCTTAAAATAGTTTTCTAGAATTGGAGTTAAGAAAAATGTGGACTGTGAAGAGACAGATACAAAAGCTGTGTTCTAGGCATAGGTTACAGCCTAATCATGGGAGGTCATTTCCCTGGCCATGAAAATAGTTGTGAAAAATATAAGCTCTGTCTTAGGCAAAGTGTCTTGTTGCTGAGACAAAATGCCTGATACCGAAAATTAAGGAAGTAAAGGTTTATTTAGCTTACAGTTTGAGGAGGTTTCAGTCCATAATCAGCTGGCTCCAAGGCAGGGTGGCATGGCACACTTCAAGGGGCAACACTTCAAGGTGGAGGAAGACAGCAAAAGCAGCAAGAGCCAAAGGTGGGGTGGAGCAAGCCTCTTTTTCTTCTTAGATTGTACAGGCTATCCCCCTCCCCACAAGGGCAGGGGTAGCACTCACTTATCTCCCTCTGCCCCTTTCGCAGGCTGAGGATGTTTAAACAGTAAGGACCCGGCTCCTTTTCCTGTTAAACTGCTCAAGTTGACAGCATGTATCAACCATAACAGCTTCCACTAGAAAGATGATTTTAAATATGAAGATGATTCTCTACATAGGATAAGATACCCTTGAGGGTATTTGGTAGTTTGACTATCTCCAGATGTTGAGAGATGCTGACCCCTTGGGGAGCTGCCTTGGGGCATTAAAAATTGATGTATTGGCTTTTTACCATTTTGCATGCTTTGGATGTAGTTCTGTTCAGTTTAAGAGTGATGTTCCATTAAAGGAATCTGACAAATGAATGCCAAGGTAATATATATTAACAAGATGCTTAGGGAGACTTTGGTGTTCTAGTAAATGATGGTGCCCTGAATTATTCATACCATTTTAGTTAAGTGGACAGTATAAAGTTGGAAATGAAAAGTTTCATTGTAAATATGGCTTTATTCAATCTCTAGGAGCTATAAAATACCATCTAGGTGCTTTTTGCCCTAGGAATAAAGTAAGGACTTTGGCCAATCATGGCATGATGTGAATATATTACATATTTCTACAGGGTGGCTGAAATAAATCACAATTTAGATATAATTCCTCCCCTCAAGGTCCGCAAACTCTTCGGAAAATAGATATGTGATATGTTTGACTTTGATTTCTTGTCCTTTTTGGTCCTACAGCAGAAGTAGTTGAACTTTCAAGTACATACTTATCCCTTAAGGAAGTATAGATGATTGGGCTCCACTCCCACACATTCTGGTGGGAATTTTAGATAAGCTTCCTGGATGGCTCTGCTGGGAATGTCTCATGGGCCAAGTTTAAGGAAAAATTGCCACACGGACTACAGTTGTTAGCTGTATTAGGGCAGAAAGGAATTCTTATAATCTCCCCGCCTTCAATTTAGAGTAGAGATGGAGGACCTTATTATTAGTGTGCTCCAAAAAGTTTTGCACAAGATGGTCATATGAGAAAAGACTACTTGTTAATGCAGTTATGTATTCCCCAATGCTCTATACTTGACTCTTTAGCAAAGACCTCACTTGCAGTGCTGTGGGAACATGTGGCAGGTTCATGGTCCAGTATGTAGCCTAATTTTAAGTTAATAAGAATTCATGTAGAGCTGTGTGGTTAGTGTCCTGGTGCTCAGTAACTACAGTTGTTGAGTTCTACCCTATTTGTTCATAATGACTAATGGTCATGATCAGATCACTTATCAGAATTAAACATTTGTTTAGCATAACTTCTGCTCCCCAGTATATGATGCAATTTTAGTGGAGTCAAGATGATAGCTAAAGACAGGATGTTGATTAATTATTAAGTTCTTTTAAAGGGAAAGATTATCAAAGCGGTATATCTCTTGCTTGCTCTTGGTCATTGTGAAAAACCAGGATGGAGAGTGCTTTCCCTGCACTGTTGTTATCTATCCTTTGATTGAATGAAATTTTTTGATAAGAAAAAAGGCTTTCATTTGGTACAGTGGTTGACCTAGGGACATATTGATTATGGTTTTAAACTATAGTAATAAATCTAAGTTAGAAAACTAGAGACTTTATATTAGCAAAAAGTCAAAATTATCATGAATTCTCCAGTCTTCTATGTAAAAATTGTTTTATAAAGTCAATGTAGATAATGAAATCCTAATTTACCTATTAAACAATTAATTCGTAATTAAACCAATTAAACTTGGTTTTTTGCCCTAGGAATAAAGTAAGGACTTTGGCCAATCATGGCATGATGTGAATATATTACATATTTCTACAGGGTTCATATTTCTTCTTTTTCTGCAAGGTTCACTAGAATGGGTTGACAGAAACAATTTAGCAAAATGAATTTTAAAATTTAATTTATAAGTAGTGTAATTTAGCTTTGGGATAAAAAGAAGGTGATAAATTGAATCTGGATATCCCTTCTTTTGAAAGAAGTGAAAGATAGTATATTACTAATTTCTTGTGCAATTTGAAATTATATATACCTGCATTGCTGGCTTAGTACTTCATGGAATTAAACTGTAACAACAGACAGCAGTATCACTTTAATCTACAAAATATACCCTGTTTCTAGGTTTGCATTTAAAACAAGGAAGTGGTATCATTTTTTTGTAGTGGATATAATCTGGAAAATGTATTTTCAAGCTGAATTTTAAAAAAACACAGAGCATGTGTTAATTTTTTTGAAGATATTCCATATTAAGGGTACTTCTCTAATGATCTTTGTAAGGGCTGCTAAGAAATTCTTATTATAGTTTAAATATTAATGATAACATTTTAAAATATTCAGAATAACAGAACCAAGAGAATGTAACCCAACTGTGAGAGATGTGCATTCCAGTCACATCACTGTTTCATTATTTTGCTACAGATTTGAGAATATTATATTAGATGATTTCTGAGAACATTTTCACTTCTGAAATTCCAGGATTCTAATTTCAAATTTCTAGTGACTGGGTTTGTTTGAAATCAAGGATGTAGGTCCTATAGATGGTAAGGTAGCCTAAAGTTGTACCATTCCATGCAGTAGCCACTGGAGTAGTCATACGGTTTATTATGGCTATTGAACACTAGAAATATGGTTTGTAGAAATTCAGATGTGTTATAAGCATGAACTGCACACTGAATTTCAAATATATGATGCAAAAAATGCGAACTATCACATACACTAGTTTATATTGATTATATATTGCAATGATAACTTTTAGAGTAGTGAGTTAAATAAAGCATATTAAAATGAATTTATTTTTCCTTTTTTAAAAATGTAACTATTTTATATGTAAATAATTAAAATTTAGACAACAGTAGTCACTATAAGAAGTAGAAAATTTTAACTTTCATATATGGTGCACATTATGTCTTTTATTTATTGATTGATTTTTTGAATGGGGTCCCCCTTTGTAGTTCAGGCCGGCTTTGAACTCACAATGGAGCCCAGGCTAGCTTTGAACGCATGGAGTGCCTCCTGCCTCAGTCTCCAGAGTGCTGGGATTACCATGCACCACTATACCCAGCTACATTATATTTTTATTGAACAGCATGACTTCAAAAGAATAGTATGTACTACAGAGGAACCTTCCTGTAAAGCAGAGAATTTCCCATTTTTGGTGTCATTCAAGAAATGTCCTAGTGATTTAAAAGAGATTGTTTTAGTTTTCAGTCATTTTACCAGAATATATGATACTGGGTAATATGTAAAGAAAGGTGACTCATTTGGCTCACAATTTTGAAGATTGCAACTTTGAGATTTGGTGGCCCTTGGTGAGGGCCTTCCTCACACATCACAGCATGACAGATAATATCATAGTGGGAATTTGAATAAGAAAAGTTTTTTTGCAAAGATAAGAAACAAGAGAAATTCAGAAGCCAGGCTTTGTCTTTGTGTGAAAACCTGATCTTTTGGGAACTAAACAGAATCCCCTGAGAACTTCCTTAATCCTTTCCGACATAGTTTCCCAGTGACCTCACAGTTTCACTAAGCATCATCTCTTAAAATTTCACCATCTTCCTGTGGTACCACACTGGAGACCAAGCCTTCTGCACATGAGCCGTGGGAGATAAGATTCAAACTGTACGCAAACTATAACAGAGATTCTTTGAGGGTAAAATGAGAATACTGTTCTCAAACTATAATTCACAGAACCCTAGCCCTGCTAAATGTACCACCATCATCGAACAAGTATAAGCAGTGCTTTCCTACTACGCCCCCTCTACTGATTTGTGGCTTCCATTAGCTTAATGAAAACTCAAAGAGGTCATGCTGTAACGAAGCTTGCTTTACTTAAGTTTATCTACTGTTTGACAAATTGGCGTGGGAAAGAATCTTTTTGCTGGTTTGTTTGCTTAATGATATCCAATTAAGTTTATAGAGCAAGAAAGCTGCTTTAGTAAATACTAGTAAATTAAATAATCATAAAATCACTGTTATCTGTTGGAGGCTTAAGGTAACACTTAGGAGCGCTTCCTGATTATGCTTGTTTTGTGTACGTAGGCTTCTTCTCCTGTTATACTTAAAATGTCTCCTTTCATATTTCTGGGCTATTTAAAATGTCATCAGTATTAATAACTGATTAGTATTACTAATCATCTTCTTTTAAAAATCCTTAATTTGACTTTCTTTTCAAAGAAGGTACTTAACCAAGGGTCCAAGGAAATGTTACCTGAATATATTAGAGATAAATAGGATAGATGAGGGGATGCTGAAAAGATATCTCACCTTTTTGAAAAGTTAATTTAATGCATTCCTGTGGAGAGTCATCTGCACTACTCTCCTTGAATAAAGAGCAATGGTTAGCCCCACCTTGGCTATACCCAGCCCTCTCTCCATGTACTTATAAGTACAGAGCTGGTTAAACTATTTCCTTTTCCCTTCAATTGACTCTAAGCAACGTAAACAGGGCTGGCTGAGGTTCTGATGAGTAATCTTTGAAGCCAGGCGACTTATTTCTCTGCGCCAGTGTCTCTCTAAACATGGTTGAGCCAGACGGTTGAGCTGGCCACTTCTCCAGGGCTGTTAACTGGATTCAGCCTCAAGGGAAGAGGTGATCATTTTACAGCGCGGAAGAAGTTTGCACATCAGAACTGAAGCACCACCACCTACACATTAATGCTACCTCGGTTGTGCTATGCAGATCGGTCTTTCTGCATATTGCAGAGGTGCTTTGAGATCCCCTGCATAGCCCAGCTCATAGTAGTCATGTATCTCGTGAGTCACCCATGTATCTATACATGAATATGGGTGCATCCACTATATTCTCATGTATCTCTCATAGTCACTCATCCTCAACCACCCCATTTTTGACTAATGAATAAAAACTAGGTTAAACCTTGGATTGAGACCTTTGTTCTGATGAACCTTCATCATGGCTAGTCTGAGGATCCCTTAGTCACCCATAATGATAAATACATTTTAGAGTCCTTATTCTAGCCATGGATTGTACCGGAAGTGGTAGATTGAAATTAACTTGATAGAATTCCAATAGTGTTTCCATGGGATTACAAATCTAAACTTCCCAGACCATGATGAGGATGGGAAAGGAATCTCTATATATTCCCTAAGGAAAACAGTTTCATTATGTATGGGTTCAGGCTGCTGAGGACTAGCTGGGGAGCCTAGATATTTACAACTTTATTTCCAAAGGAAATTGCAGCCAACATTCCAAGAAGTCAAATGACAAGAGTATAAATTTTAAGTTGGGCTCTACTGGTACATAGATTGACTCAGAAGCTCAGGGAATAGATGCAGTCAACATTCTGTACTTGTTTCAATGTACTAACTTGCTTTTTGCAATAAGCTCATTGCTTCTCAGATTCAGAGAAGATAGAATGACAGGACGAAAGCTTTTCTGATCAATATTTACAGGCTCTCACAAATCATAAAGGAGCACAAAAATCCTACATTGAGATTTTTCTAGGTTAAAAACACTGAAATTTTTAAGTCTTAAAAGTACTCTTAATAGAATAACCAAGTTATTTTCTATTCTCATAAAATTTTTTCAGGACAGATGGACACACACAACACAAACAATACAAACTCAAAAAGCTCTAAAAGCTCATTTACAGTTTCCTAAGAAATAAAATATATGTTTTAATTCATAAGGGAATAAAATGACACATTCTTTTGTAATGAGTCTCTGTTGGCTGAATAAATTTGAGGACAGAGAGCCTAAAATAGAACAAAAACAAGGAGAATTTAAATAAAACTATTACTTTAAAATAAAATATTGATATCCTATTTAAAGCCTGGAAAAGATGCAAATTGAAAACCTATGTCGAGGTATTAGACATTTGCTTTAAACAGTTTCCATGAAGTCTTGCTCAGCAAAATGGACTCATAGCAATGATCTAACGAAAACCATGTCCTTTCCAGAGATGCAGGGGACCTTCCAGCTTCAGGCAGGGGCAGTCACTGCATTTCCAGAGCTATTCATTCCTTGCATTTGTCTACTTACCCATCTAGTATATTTCCTTTTTGCCTAATAAATATCTGTTAACCTGTCTGATGGTATGAATTTGCAGGCACCAAGTTGTATTAGTCCATTTTATCACATAAGAAAATTTTTACTTCATTATTGAAAGTATTTTTACTTGGAAAAGCATTCTGAAGTGTCTTTTCTTTCTTCCAATAATTTAAATACGTCACCACTGGACATATTCTGGAATGCATAGCTGGGGATATGAGATTGACCATCATTCTAATTCTTGTTCCATTGCATATGATGTGTATTTTTCCTTGCTTTTAAAATTTTCTCTTTATCACTGTCTTTCAGCAATTTGATTTTGACGTACCATGTTATTCTTTTCTTTGTAGTTGTACTCCTTGGGGCCTTTTGAATATCTTGGATCTGAGAGTTTATAATTTGGAGTGTTTTTTGGTGATTCTTTTCTTTCTTTCTTTCTTTCTTTCTTTCTTTTTCCTTCCTTCCTTCCTTCCTTCCTTCCTTCCTTCCTTCCTTCCTTCCTTCCTTTTTTTTCTCTACCATCAGCCTCCTCTATTAGATTTGGAAGTTCAATTAAACTGCTCAGTTTTCCTTCCCAGCACTCCCAACAGCTGTTTTGTTTTGTTTTAAAGTTTTTTCCCTTTCTATGTTTTATTGGGACAGTTTCTATTGCCATGTCTTCAAGCTGACTGCTCATTTCTTCAGGGTCATGTTAGATATTAGTTGCATCCTTTCAAGTTGAAGCTACATTTGAACTTGTTTGTGGCTTTTATTTCTGTCTTCATTATGTTCACTTCTCATGTTTCTTTACCTTTATAAACATATGGAGAATGTTTGTAATAATTTTTGTTCTCTTGTTTGATAATGATAGCGTCTGTCATTTCTTGGCCTATTTCTAGTGACTGAATTTTATTTTACTTTATTTTACTTTGTCCATTTCTTTGTGTGCATAGAAAGTTTTGGCTGGATGCCAGACATTATAATTCTTAATCCTTTTGGGGTATAGGAATTTTAAATATGCTTTTGTATACTATGTTAGATATTTTCCCAGCTTAAAATTAAGTCACTTGGACTCATTTTGATCAAGTTTAAATTTTTAAAATATTTGTTAGAGTAAATGAATACTCAGTCTAAGCATAATTTAAACTCACAATTAATATAATATCTTAGTCATAATTTTGACTCATAACTAATCTGATATTCTCCTTGAGTTCCTGTATCCTGCTTGTGTATGACAAAGACTTTTCAGCATGGTTAGTGGGAATCCAAACTCTCCCTAATTCTATGTATACTTCCCCCAAAGTTTGGACTATTGTTTCTCTGTGCTTCTTAGTGCAGCACTGAGCAGTTCCCCCCATCATACATTTATGTGTACTGTATTCAGAAAAGACTAAAGGAGTCTTTTCACATATCTCTCGGGTTTTCTCCTTATTAAGATTCCTTCCTTCAACTATTCTAACCCACAGATTCTTATAATCTTGATTCCCTCAAACTTTGATTTTTCTCTCTTCAACTCAGTGAGATCACAAGGCTCTATTTAAGTAATTCCTAGCTGTACTGCTTTTGTGAAATCTGCTACTTGGTTGTAAACAGGAGTCATAGGCATTTGCTTCATTTATCTTCCTTCAATCAGGGAATCAAAGTACTTTGTTGTTATTATTCAGTGTCTGAAATCCTTTGCCACATATATAAGATGACATATGATAAAATATATGGTAAGTGTTTAAATAAAAATTTTAAAGTTATGACAGTAATTGCCATTAATACCCCTCAGAAGAGTTCCTTTCACTTCAAAAACATTCATTCCATCATTTGTCCTACCTTAAGAAGCAGTTCTAGAAGTCTTCGTCCCTGAATTTCTTTGATTATGCTGTCATGGCTTTTGATGTCCTGGATCAGTTGAAAATGTTTGCCTTTCACTGTCTTTTTGACTTTGTGGAAGAGTCAGAAGTGGCAAGGTACCAGATTCAGTGAGTAAGGTGAATGACCACACCATAATGTTCTTATCTGACAAAAATTACTGTAAGTGTTTTGCTTCTGGACATTGAGGAAGCCCAGCAAGACTGTCATGCAGGAGGGCTTCCGGAACTGCTTCAGGAAGTGGCCAGATTGGCAAGTGTGTTCAAAATCCAAGAGAGAGAGAGAGTTTCGATAGGGATTAATGGCAATGTGTGTTTCATTGTAGTAAATTTTAATTTAAACACTTATCATATTTTTGTTACACTTCAAATTTTGTGTACTTTGTCTGGTTCTTAGTATGCAAGGGTAGAGTAATCTAACTCCTGCTATTTCATCATGGCTAATGAAAGATATGTGTTTAATACTGAAAATAGGTTTACTAAGTGAGTCTTGTATCATTGGCATTCATGAAAATGAAATTAAGCTTCTAAGCAACTAGTAATATTAACTTTTTTATAATCTTTATATGTGAAGTTGCCTAGGGCATAAGATAAACAATTATAATTTGTGTGATCTCATGTTCTTATATAATTACCAGCTGGAATTTATGCCAGTGTTTCTAGCATTTGTAGCAGGTCTGAACTGGTATTCTTATGTCTTAGGCAGCTACTGGTGTTGGTATCTGTGTATTCAGCCTTGTTAACTTTTTTTAAAGAGGATAAAACAGAATAAAAGTATTCAAAACAAACCAGTGTAAGAGATACAGGTATAAAAATATTATGAAATCAACAATAGTTACTGTAATGCTTCTTGATGTCTTCAAAATAGCAGCAGATAACTTCTGACGGTAAAAATCAAACAGAACAGAATAGAATACAAACAATAAAAACAAGACAATGCACACAATAAAGGACTGCAAAACAAGCCAATAGCAAATCCAACATTGCTACTATTATCTTGCTATCTTTGAAACAGATGTTCCTGCTATCAGACTTGACATAATCAAACAAAACAAAAGAGAATAAAACCCAACCCAACAAAACAATGAAAATGATATAGGACTTCCAAAATAAGACCATAGCGAATCAACAATGGCTGCAAACCCAGAAGGACATCCCCACGAGATGTCACACTGTACCACTATCCTCTGAACCCATGACCAGACCACTGGCCCTGGACCTGCAATGTTAGTGAAGCACCAAAGCACACAGGCATCCAATGGCATGTCACCTTCATCTGTATCATCACAGCCTGTTTCCCCGGAAAAGCCGGGGTTGCTTATAGGGGTGGGGTGGGGGCTGGGGATGGTATTTCTTGTTTGCCAGCTCACATGTGGGAAGGGGCTAGGGTCTGGCTGTTCGAGTCTGGTGGGGGTCCGTGCATGGCGCTGGATCTCAGAGTGGGTTTGCTTGCTGATGTGTCCTTTGTTCTCTCTACTCCTGGTCTGCGAATGGTGCTGACTCACGGGGAGAGGCTCAGCCTCTTTAGTTTTTAACTCAAGGATAACACTCGAGTACTTGACTCTTTCCTTAGGAGTTTGTTTTTTAATAACAACTGGCCAAACTATATTTCTCAGCACAGATATGAAAGAATAAAAATGACAAAGGTCAAAAATAATTTTCCCTGTTTCTTTTCCATCTACATATTTTACATGGACATTACTGAAGATAAATCGGAGCTCAGTTTACTAACTTGGTCCTTTAATAAGTAGTTGCTTGTAAGAATACAAATTTTGGACATAGGTTCTTATGTTTTTATCCTGTCACTTTTTATTTCTTTCAAATTTCTTCTGCTACATTCTTTTTCTCTAAAAAAGGCAATGTGGGCTTTTAAAGTCTTTTGAATTACCACACTTCCCATCAATTTCATGTTTGCTTGTTTTGGTTCCATGCTATTTCCTTTGTCTAGAACGCTTTCACTTTCTTTCTTTCATTGTTCTCATACATTTTGTAAGGCTCACATTGAACAAAGGGTCAAATGTGTCTGACATAGACATAAACATTTTTAATGAATAAATGACAAAATAAAGGGTAATTCTTCCCTAAATTATCTGATTTTGTGCCGTCATCCCACAACTCAAGGATCATTATAAATATATCTAATATTACATATTAGAATATAAACATATTCTAATTAGGGCTCTGGAGTCTGATGATTTGATTTTCTGGGTTCAAATCCTGGTTTTACCCACCAAATAGTTGTGTGGCTAAATTAGCCAATACTTTTGGCTAAATTACTGTGGCTCAATATCTTCAATCTGTAATTATGGTTACTATACTAATTTCTTTATAGGGTTACTGTGGGGATTTGGTGAGATAACACATAATGTATCTAAAGTAGTACTAAATGTTCTAAAAGTAGCAGCTATTACTATCAATAGAAACTAGCTTTTATTAGATTCACTGATTTTTCAATTCTACATTTCAATTGATCCCTTGAATCTCTCCTAAAATTTATTAACTATTCATGTTGTTACAAGAAAGACTGTCCAAATGTGATATAATTTGAAAATTATGCTTTTTATTATAGTCACATAAAATAAAGTCAATTACACCAAGTTGTTAAAATACATTGGTGAATTAAAGCTTCCAACACTTACAAATTTTTATACATATATCTATGCATTTATAAATACATATATATGTAAAAGATATATTTTCTTCTAAAATAAAGTGCCCAAATCTTGATATATGGGGGCATAATAGGGAGAAAAAAAAATCATAGTTTTTCATTTATAGATGGTATTTTCACAGTACAAGAATCAATTTTATACACATTTATTCAGGTATTGTGAACTTTAATAAATCATTCTTTTCTGAATTCTCTTAAATGAATTAATGTATCCAAAATGTTAAAGAAAGTCACGTGGTGAAATGAACAAGACGTTATTTTTTTCTGATGGTGATTGGCACAGAGACTTGGCTTCCTGAGGGAGGGTTAGTTAAGATTTATTTTTAATTATCCTATTGTTCAGACTGATTTTTTTTTCTGATAAGCTGGTAAACAAAATAAAAAATATTTAGAAGTCTCTAATTCTAAAACCTCTGCTAGCAGGAAGTAAAGTCAGGATTTGATGAAAAGATTCCTAGGGCTGGGGATTTAGCTCAGTGGTATAAGAACCTGCCTTGTAATCAGGCAGTTGTGAGTTTGATCCCTGGTACTGAAGATTCCTAATATTTTACAACATTTTGGAATTGGGGAGAAAAGTCCTAGCAGAGTCTGAATTTCTGGCTCTACTGCCTGTATTATAACTAAAATCTTATTTGAGCCAAGGAGGAAGAATTGGGCTGTAATGATCCATATGTCATTGAAAGAACCAGCTCATGGTAATGAACTCTTAGTTACAGTGAGACACTTTAATGAGAACATGTTTCAATTTAAGAGCAAACTAAAAGACTAAAGAAAAACTGCATCATTTATTTCAGAAAATCTTCACTTCAAATAGGAACTAGAGTTCTATTACCTGCTCTAATAACCCAGCTTCCCTTCTGCTGTTTTTACTGTACTTTCTGCTTTCTCAGACATTTATGATGATCATCTGTAGTCTTTGACAAGAAATTGAATTTTGAAATGCCTTTGAAAAGACTTCAACTTATTTAACCAAGGAGGAGATACCTAAAAATAGCTTAATGCAAACCCTGCCGTTTCAGAATCTCTGGTGGTTACATATTCAAACTACATTAGAGTGGATCTTATGCAAGCAGGAAAGGAAAAAGTATCAGCATTGGAACTGCATACAAAGGCTCTAAACCTTCCCGGCAAGTGAGTGGGAGGCTTGGGTGATGGGAAGCCCAGACATGTCCTATAGTCAACACAAGGAGTGAACACCTTTTATTTTTTCACTTTTGGAAGGAAAGAAAAAGGGCAAGAGAGTGTTTCTGATGACCCAAATCATCTCGCAGGGCCTGTGCAAACCCAGAGATGCCTAACTGCTGATCTTGGTGAGCATCTTGTTGATGGCTTGCTTGACGTGCGTGGTGGAGCTGCGCCTCCTGGCCTTGCCCTGCACCATCCTCCTGCGACGCACCTCTCGACACAACTCATAGAAGATCTCTGTGATGTTCCCTTCACCTGTGCAGGCAGAGCACTCATAAAAAGCACACGCCAATTCGGTGGCCAGCTTCTCCCCTTCTTCCGTACTCACTTGCCTGGAGTGGTCCAAGTCAGCTTTGTTTCCAACCAAGATGAGAGTCACGTTCTTAGGCTTTTTGATCTCATCTAGAATGTTTTTTAGTGGCAGCACTTCCTCAAAACTTCCTCGGTCTGTAATGTCGTAGACCAGCACAAAGCCTTCCCCCCACCGCATGTGGCCTTCCCTCTGAATGGTGTCTTCCTGTTGGCAAAGAAAACCTAATAGTTAGCAGCCCTGGAGGAAATCACAATATACAGATCCCGCTGATACTGGTAATAATCCTTAATTACTATCCTTTGTATCCAATTTTATTGAATGCCTTGGTTTTTACCTGTACAAGTTTATTTTCTCCAATCATTTTGAAATGAAATTATTACTTACTTCCAGCAAAATACTTCAGAGAATTGAAAAATTTTCAATCACACACTTTAAATTTTTTTCTTGCCATGTCATTAAATCTGTGATCCTTAAGAACTATAAAGTATAAAATCAGTTGAGAACATCAGCTTTAAGGCTTTTATCACAATTAAAGAACTAATAAATTGTTACCAAGTAAGTAGTCTTTAACCCACACTTTGGGTATGAAAGTCCCAATTAAGCAATTATTGATGCCAAAATTTAATAAGACTTTTTTCTTTTATTTGCTTTTATCCATTTAGGTTATTGACAATTAGCTCACAGGGACAGAAGAAAGCTACACAGAGTCCAATTTTAAGATAAAAATTTTGCTTTTTTTTTTCAATCTCAGTAACCCAAATAGGTTATGCTATACAATAAAGACAGAAATTCATTTGAAGTGCTTCTCAAGAAGTGTAAATTCTTCACAGGAAGGTAGCATGTATGGTTTAAAAAATCATCGCATTCACAGGTTTAAATGATTTCTGGAGACTGTCAGCACTTGAAAGAGCACAAGAATGCAATAATGAAATGGAAAAGGACATTTTTTTGTGTGTTAAACAATTGAATTTGTGCCTCCTTGGGTCACAGGTCACTCATGAAACAGCATGGAAACCTGCAGATTAGCTGCTATTCCAGTGTTCAATTCTATTTTGGGAAACTGAACTTATCTATGAACACTTCTGTAATCAGATCAACCTCAAAGTGGAGTTATAAAACAATATTCCAGAAGAGATTTCCAAATGAAAGCACTGAATTCTGAAACTAACAAGAATATGTGGTCATAGAAGTTTGGAATAAAATGCAATACCAAATCTCTCTTTTTGATTCCCCTCACTCATAAACACATTAGAGGCTCTGAGAATTTTTTCAGCTAATATTTGTTTAAATTTATCTGAGCATTTCAAAGCATCCTTTGCCATGAAAATTTATTAATGTGTTTCCATGCCACAAAATACAGGTGAGATATCCTAACCTAGATGACATTATTATAGAATTTTATATTCTATAATATTATAGAATTTTCAAAATCCTCTTAACTGTGGTAGAGTTTATATCAGAATGCATGGTACAGGCTGTTAGAAATGCAATAATTTATAAAATAGCTAGATAACAAAAGAAGCAGGTTTCTAGGCAGACAAAAGTTGGTTGAGGAAAGTGGCTTCATTTTGCTCATATTATGTAGCTGTGTTTTTATTTGATGTGGAAAATATTTTAGTTGAATTTCTATTCACCTGACCAGCGGTATCTAGGATCTCCATGGAAACAACTTCATCATCGATGGTTGCTTGGTGTCGGTAGGTTGATTCTGAGGAATGAGCAAATAAAGAATGCAAAAAGTAAATAACTGAAATAATTAATTTGGTCCTTAAAATGAAAGGAAAGATGAATGTGCTTGAGTGCAACAACTTTGTACTCAGCTCTTGGCGGTAGTGAGATTGAACAAGGAGGCTACCAACTTTCAGAGGATTGCATGGGGGAGAGCTCATTGCTTCTTCCTCCCCATTCATTGCTTGTGTGGCTCCATCTTCTTATTTTCCTGTGAGAACAGTTTCCTGATGCTTTTTTACATTTAAATATTCCTCTACATCCTATAGTAAGAAGGTACTTTCCCCAAAAATGTATTCTGCCTTCATGCTGCAAAAAAGTTTATGAAATCATCGCTAATTTATTTTCCTAATAAGGTTGCATACAAACTGGATCTACTACTTTCCTTCTAGTCCTTAACCTTGGAAATGCAATAAACATTAGAGAAAGGTGAATCGATTTTTTTAAAAGCCTTTTTCCTTTTTATCGGTACCAGGGATCAAACTCAGGACTGCCTGCTTGCAAGGCAGGCGCTTATGCTGCTGAGCTAAATCCCCAGCCCCTAAGGTGAATTGATTTTACCAAATGGTGTAAAGCTATGAAAAATTCTTGAGGAGATAAAAGGTGACGAGTAACCTAAAGTAGAGGGGAACCATGCACCACTGAGGTAACATTACAGATTTTTTTCTCATCGTGTTACCTCTTCAAAGCAGAAAATAACAGCTGCTTAGCACCAGCTGGAGGTCAGTGGGTCAATAGTAAAGTGGTCCCCAAGTCAGAAAGACCTGAAGAGAACAAGTGGGTACACGAAGACAAGGTGGCCCCAACTGTAGGTCTCATTACATAAATGAAAACCATAGGCTAAAAACAAGGGCCAGCTGGTGATGCTCTACATGAAAACTGTAACAGCGTAAATAAAGGACTCAGTGAAAGGACAGTGGGCTGAGGAGATGGAAGTGAGACTGAGGAACTCTCCCAGGAGACATCAATAAGTGATAAGATGAAAACTGAAAAATTAATAAGATGTATGGGTAATAGAACTAGAAATCTTATTTTGTACAAAATGTGTCTCAAAGGGGAGAATAAAATACAGAAAGGCATGGGAATATTTACAAGTTGTAATGACTAAGAATTTCCCTGGATTAGAGCCATTGAAAGACTGAAGGTCAAAATGACCAACAGAATACGTGGGAAAAAAGACTCCTATTTAAATCTATAACAGTGAAAATTAGGAATACAAATGACAAAGAAAAATCTAGGGGGATTTAAAGGAAAAAAAGCACATAACGTATAAAAGGACATGAATCAAATTAGATTTTTTTGAACTGAAACCAAATTCATATTTATGGCAAAAGTAAATCTAAATTACAGCAAAAATAATCCATAGTCATAATTTCTGGTAATTCCAATTTATCATATCTTAGTAAAGATGGGGAAGACCAAATGAAGGTTTGAGTAAACTGACACTTTTTTCTAGAGGACCATAAAATAAAAAGGGAAATTAGAAAAAGTGAGATAAGTACTCTATTCAACAAGGAAGAACAGGGCCGGGGATATAGCTCAGTGGCACAGTGCTTGCCTAGCAAATGCAAAGTCCAGAGTACAATTTCCAGTACAAATCAATCAATAAATAAGAATAGAAAGTCAAAATAAAATTTAAAAGATGGAAATAAAAGGCAAAATGTCATGATGAAAAAAATATAGTCATCTAATTCCTTTTATAGGAAATTATGCTGAGTTTGCTAACAACAATACAAGAATAACAAAAAGAAAATAATGACTTAGAACATTTTAGGCCTATTCTTTTTGTGAATACAGTTAACTAGTCCTAAATAAGTGGTTATTCAATTTATTTCAATAGTGCAACAAATACAATAATGATCAAATGGAGTCTTTGGAAAGCAGACTGTTTAAAGTTTATCCATGCAATTTATGAATTAGAAGGGGAAAATCACACAGTTAACTCTGTCAAGGAGAAAATGGTCTCTTTTTTCTTAAAGCTCACTATCTGTTAAAGATTTTTAAATATTCTCAGATAGCTAAAAATAGGAATTCCTTAACATGGTCTAAGGCTACATGGCCAAGACCCACAGCATGCATCAGATAAACAGAGAGGATTTATATTCTTTGTCTTTAAACTACAAGCAAGAAAAAATAAGTGGATACTATGTAAAAGAATAATCCAAGATGAACTGTCAACTGTAGACAGTGCAATAAAGTAGAAATAAATCAAAGATACAAAGATAGGAAAAGAAGTTAAAGATCACTGCCAGTAGCAATAAAATACATAATGATATCTAGAAAGTAGTACAGAATGAATAAAATTTGTAACTTTATACAAAAGGCAGCAAAACTTTTGTAAATGAGCAGGAGAAGAAGGGTTGAAGACTGAGGGGGGGAGGGGAAAAGAATCAAGTTATACCATGTGTAGGTTCAAACTTCCTGTAATGAATGTGATCATTATATATGCCTAACACATACCAGTAAATTTAATTTTTAAAAATTTTAATTTCTCTAAAAGTTAATATAAAATTTAATGCAATTAAAATTAAAAGTCTAAATTGAGGATCTAAATAAACTTACCTAACATGGCATAATACAAAGTATGTAACACTTCTCTAAACTATGGTATAATATCAGAATGGATAAATTCATTCATCAACTCCTGAAAAATAGACACGGGTTTATTCAGAACTTGACTATGTGACTGAGGTGGTCCCACATACTACCTTGAAAGAGAACGGATTATGGGGTATTACATGGGAGAAATAAATCTGGACCCCCCCGCCAAGTACATACCAAAAGTAAATTCAGATTAAAGATTTTGATGTATATCGATTTGAAAAGCAAACAAATTTAAAAGAACAAAACATAAGAAAATATAAAAACTCATGTACATAGCTCAAAAAAACATATTAAAAACAAGTGTGTTAAGTATATTAAAATGAAAAATTTTATGTAATATCAAATAAGCAAAACCTGGAGAAATAAAAGTGGAAACAAGACTTTTGTAAATGAGGAGGGAAAGAGAGGTTGAAGGAAGGGGAGGGAAATGGAGAAAGAGAATTAAGGCAAATCATGTAAGGATACAAAGTCCCTAGATGCATGTTATCATTTGTATATCTAAAATGTACCAATAAAATTAATTTGGAAAACCTGGAGGAAATATTTGTGATCAACTGCTGATGAATATCTAAATTATACAGAAATCTTTAAAAAGTGAAAAAAATAGATGAACAGAAAGTAAATACAGATAAAGCATATAAAAAGAAAATGCACAGAGAACGAAGACCAAATAATTAACGTATATTGGATGATGTTTGACTGGCTACTTACCAGAGGAAAGTTTATATAATTATGCTCCAACCATAAAATTTGCTACAATTAGATAGATATAATGATGTCTTAGGTTACAGGAAGCTGCCCTGTGCCAGCAATGGGAGTGCAGAATTACTCCAGCATTTTTGAGGATAACTTAATATTATTATTAGATATGTTTACCCTGAGACTTACCAGTCTTCTTCCAGGCAGAGGCTATAGCATAGAATTTTAATTCAGATTCTTAGAGTAGAGCAATGGCTCTCAAAGCATAATACCTGGATCAATATTATCATGTTAACACAGCAATGCACCAGAAACACAAATTTTCAGGCTCAAGCCCTCATCTACTGGTGCTAAGATCCAGCAATCTGCATCCCTACAAGTCTTCTAAGTTATTATGATATATGCTAAATTACAGAACTGCCGATGTGAAGGAATGTTTCCCCCTGGGATGTTAGCAGGAGCTCACATTGCAGGCAATCGGAGTATTTGTTACAGGAAATGTAGGTTAAATTCGGTGTATCTAAGGAATACGATGCAGAAAACTAGATGCTGATCATCCCATGGTGCTGATGGCAGGTAGAAGGCTAAGCTGCTTAATTAAGCTTCCTTTCTGCAGTTTGCTATGAGATTATATTTGCAGCAAAAGAAGATAAAACTGGTCTCAAAAGGCTGAAGTACAGTTGAAGAAAGTTAGATGGAGAGATAAAAAATAATAAAATCACCCCTTCCCCCCACCATGAGAAAATAAATTATAGGCTTATTTGTTTGAGAGATTAGTCATTCAGGTATTTTAAATGCAAAAGTCAAATTAATAATCATATTAGTCTTCTTACTCTTTTTATGGTACCATGCCATTCTTGATATATATAAGGCTCTCGTGTTATTTCCTTTTATTTTCTCCTGGGTCCCTCTTCTGATGATCCTTTTTTCCTTCTCATAAATACACTCTAATATGTTTGATAAGCATAGTGTTTCCAATACTGAACTCCAAAGTCAGACTTCTGGATTCAAATCTCAAATCTACTACTTACCATTGTGTAACTCTGTAAAATATGCAATATACTTATGTCTCAGTTTCCTCTTGTAAGATGGAGCTAATAATAAAATATACATCATAAGATGTACGTGAAGATTACATCAGTTAACATAAATGAAACACGTAGAGCACTTCTTGTTCAACTAATAAGCAGTGTGCTTTAGCTACCATACATACGGCCTATGAAAACAGGTTTATACATACATTTAACATTTTATATAAATTTAATTGTATGGTATGCATATTTATAGTCTTAATAACAGAACGTGAATTTTGAAGGCCCATTCATGTTTTCATAGTTCCAGATGCAAAAATGTTATAGCTTGCATACTGCGAAAGTATTTCCCAGAAACTAAAATTTAGAAACAGGATTATGTTCAATATATTTTAATAAGTGTGCTTCATATTATTGTCATCCTTCTAGGACTTTTAATAACATACATAATCTGCATACTGACTCTCAATTCTAGAGAATTCTGTCCCTCTGCTTTTTTATGTTGAATAAGTGATTATACTTTTGAGTGACTGAATGCTCTAAAATACTACTCATCGGAGCCACTTGTCTCTATGTGCTCTCCCAATTATTGCAGACTGAAAAAAAGACCAAATGACATCAAATATGGTCCAGGTCCACACCCCTTTTGGTTTCTTTCTGCACTGTTCTTTGTGTCTTTTGTAATGACTTCTCTTTCTGAAAGACTGGCATTCACCCTGGAGCTCGGAAAACAGAATTCTGGGCTGTATTCCATCTCCTTGCACCAAAAGTTGTCCGTGAGACAGGGACATTTTTCTCTCTTCCTTCCATGATAAATAGAGTATGTATTTCAACCACAGAAGGCCACAGTAGGGGGGAAATAGAATGGAATGAAAATTGTATAAAGTTGCGTGTTTCTTTGGCTGTTTGTTAACTGAAATGAAAAAGGATAAAATGCAGGAAATGAGCGAATGTCTACCACAGACTTAGCAGCGGGTGGTAGTGGTGATTTCATCTAAGATGAATACTGGTTTCACACCACTCTGAACATTTTTCATCTTTAGGCATCTCTCTTTCTCCTTAGGAACCCATTCTCTTTCCATATAAAACAATGGCACGTTTACCTACAGGCACAAAATGTCATACATGTATGTGCTAGGTCTATGCAGATAATTCTGAAAAACACACTAAGTGTGTTATATAATAAACTCTATTATTATGTATTTTAAAACAGTAAAGAAAATAGATATGCATTTGGGTGGTGTTCACTCTTTTCATTTTCTTCACACTAACAATGATAATTTGAGTCTTTTTTTAAGGTGTGAGATAAATATTTAGAGGTTTCTTCCAAATGAAATAAAATGTCACATACTTTGAAAAATATACAAAATATATTTGAATTTCACTGTGTATGAAAGATTAAAAAGCTGCATTAACAACATCTTTATAAATACAAGTCTCTACTCTGTGTATTCTGAGAGGGACTAATGATCAAAGAGAGGTTGCATGTAGCTAATCCTTATACTATTCTGAAATTTTTGCAAATTTTAACATACTCATGAGGACACTTGGCCAGTATGGTAGTAATAGTAGTTAATCAAGCTGATTTAGGGTAGGGTAAAATTTTTCTGACTTGAGTTCCATGACTGGCCTTACCACAAACCAGACATAAAATCTTGGATAAAAATCTATCTCTTTGTACCTGATTCTTTATTTGTTAAATGACTAAGTTATATCACTAAGTTACCTGCAGTGCTGATATTAAATAGTTGTATGAATTGGCTGAGCACTTCTCTTTGGAATCCAGCTGAGGTAATTTGTCCTTGGTGAGTACTTTATCTTTGTATGATCCTTTTCCAACAGAAGGAACTGTAAAGCAGGCAAGAATCGAGGAGAAACGCCAAAGCACTGGTGAGTTTAAAATGTGTCCTAACTCTTGCCTTTATTACTATCTGAGCTTTTATGAAGCAGATAAAAACAAGTATCATTCACTCAAAACAATGTAAGTGGCCTGGCTGTACTAGTACAATAATCACAGGTGCTGAAATGCAGTCTTTTCTCCAAATGTCTCCAACACACACATCCTAACAGGCTCAAGTGCAATTGCATACAAGCTAAGAATTTGAATTCTCTTCTATGTCCAGCATCCTTATGAGACAACAGGATTCCTGAATCTAGGAATCAGTTCTTGGCTGGATGTATGCTCTGGATTGTTTGTATACAATCTGAACACTGCTGCCATGATTCATGGGGCTGTCCTGGTCAGATCTTGGTATCAGATCATCTGATTTTTAGTGGTGATTTTCAGCCGCTCTTTCTAAACCACAGCTGTCCACTCACAAAGATTTCACTGATCTACAGTGAAATGAGAACACGTTAAGGGAAACTAAACTCTGTGTAAAGGAACAAACTTTTTTTTCAAGACACTCGTATGTTAAAAATTCCCTTTTTTTATGAAATAGAAGCTTAAGTAAGTACAGTGTTAGCTCTCCTCACTCAGCCCTTACTTGTGTCTCTGATTGGAATTCTTATGGTAGACCCTCTCCATCAAATTGAAAGAAACCAAAATGAACAACAGGGGACACACACACACACACACACACACACACACACACACACACAAATCCCACTGGGGCTAAAATCCAGAAGTTTTGGGGACCATTTGTTATCATAGTAGCAAGCATTTTCTGTAAGAATTATTTTAAAACCAGTAAATATTCCAATTCTGTTAATTATGTAGAATGATGTCTCCAGTTTCTCATGCAGCAATGATGCTGTTACAAGTGAAAAAATCAGGCCCATGTTTCTGCAGAAGACACTGGAATAGGAATTCAAGAATTCTTTTATTTACACAAATATACTTCTTTGTTTTGTGATGCCATCTCTGCTGGAGGTCATCTTGAAGCTTTTAAAATGGCCACATGTTCAGCAAAGTATCCTGTCTTCCCTTTTGTAGTACGATGTTAAACCTAGGAAACGCTAATTTCTGTTTAAACAAATAGCTGGAGGTCTCCACTGGACTAAAGCATTAGCAGGCTGTGGGTGCACATGGGCATGTGCCCACATGGATCAGAGCTAACGAAACGTGCACCTGCTGCTCCTGAAGCAGGGGGAGGGCTCTGGTTGCTTAGCAGCTGCAGGCCTCTGCGCAGAGCAGTGCAAGGTCACTCCGTGAAGACTCACCACTCAGGCAAGAACAACTGATTTCTATTAATAACAGTTGTCATCAAAATGATAAAACAAAAGGGGAAAGGGCACATCTAAGACTAATTTAAAGCAGCAACAATAGTTACTGGAGCACATTGAGAGTGACTCCAAAAAATTGATGGGGTCATTTTTGTAAGTTTTGTCTTTCACTGAGATACAAATGCAATTAGTATTATTCTGTTGAGCTCCCACGAAATATAGAGATTCCACAATCAAAAGGCTTAATTAAATAGTAAAAATGTAAGTGGAAGGTAAGTATTTAGCTGAATGGGAAAAACAACAGTGGATTTTAAACATGGTTCATTTATAGATCAATTTGTATCATTTTAAGCTTAGAATATGACTATATTTAAAAGTATATTACAATTTTTGATTTAAGAGCAAGACTAAAGCATAAATAATAAATGTACAGATATACTATTCCCTTAAATGGAAAGGTTGAATATCATGAAGACAAGGACAATCTCAAGGCAATTTATAGCTTTAATTCAGCTCCAATCAAATTATGACAGTTGTTAAAACTGACCTTGGAAAGTACAATACAAAGAGAAGCCAAGATAATTTTGTAAAACACTAAAGAAGATTTTCTCACTGAGAAACTGTTGTACAAGGCATGCGACTCTCAAAAGACTGGGATTGAATGAGAAAAGTAAATCTAAACTGCATCCTAATATAAATGATTTACCACATAAAGACAGCATTGGAAAAACAGAATTGGAAAGGTAGGAGCTATTTAATTAATGATAGGAGGATAATTAATCTTTTTTAAAAAAACGGTCTTCACCTTGTACTTCTTCCTAAAATAGCTTTAAATAGTGTGAAAACTTAAATATTAAAGAAATAAAGTGATCCCCTTCCATGTCCATTACTCCTCACATCCCTTATCACTGCTTGACATATTTATTCATTTATTGACTCCACTTTTCAGTAGACCATTATCTCAAAACTCAGAGGCTTCGTCCTTTTTCTGACTGATCGATCTTCAGTACCTAAACATTATTACAAATGCATGGGGGTGATTCATAAATATTTGTCAAGTGAATGAACAAAAACAGTGAAATGAAGCATGAGAAGGAAAGGAAGAAAAAAAAAAAAAGAACCTAGAAACAGTCTTTGCCAGAGTTTGAACATAAACACCATGACTACTTTCAAAACCCACAAACATTACTTTCTTCTTTCTTTTTAAAAACATATTTTAGCATATTTTACTAGCAACAAGACAAAGTGGAGAATGATTTACTCTTAACAAGACAAGGTAGGAAACAGTTTTTTCTTAAACTTCCCCAAATCAGTGATTAGAAGTTTTTTTTTTTCCTGTTACTCTTCTCAGCATTCCATTTTACTCTACTCCAGGTTTGCTACATCCGTATTTTCCTTTCTCCAATTAGAACGCTGCCTCTTTTTTCTGATGAGAAAGTATCACGTTGCACCCAGTTGCTTCTTGTCTCGATTTGACCCGATTTCCTCATTCCTGCATTAAAAGCTTGCAGAGCCACAGTGAGACACACAGTGTAGCCTCTTAGAGGGCATCTTTGCATGGTTAGACAAAAACCTGCACTTCTAAAACAGCTGCAGAGGGTTTCAAAACACTGCAACAGAATACATGATCATTTTGCGGGATCATAATCTTTGATTGGTGAGGAGGAGGAAACAAAATCTGACGTACCGAGGGTGGGATCATATTCCCAGATGAATCTTTTGGTTAGAAATCTCACCACAAGTGCTGTGAAAGGAAAAGAACAATGTATCAATCAAATTTGTTGATTTGTTAGGGGTCTTACCTTTCTAAGGAAAGAGAGATGCTCCATACAATTTTATAAGCAGTCAGTATTTCCTCAGTATATAAATCCAGTAAATTTAATTATGCTGCCTCCCCTCCCCTCCCCTCCCCCATCCCTCCCCTCTACTCCTCTTCCTTCTCCTTCTTCCATTCCCTACTCTTCTTTTCTTTTCAAATAAGAAAGCTGAAGCTTTGCCAGACTGATTTAAGTGAGCCCATCTAGGGAGTTCGTGGCAGCATCAGGATTTCACTCTACGAAATCTGCCTATAACGCCTGCAGTTTCTGCATCGTACCAAGCTGACTTGGTCATCTGGATAGCACTTCACTGGAGTATGCACTGGACAAGGAGGAGCCCTGAAACGTGAACCTTAAAACTTGGTGGAAGATATGCCGACCGTCTGCTTACATGTAGTTGTAAGCAGCAGACCGTCTGCTACGTAGCTTACTGTAGTTGACAACAGTCAACAGTGGTTTTTAATTTTAGGAAAATCTTTGAAGAGAGTGTCCCAGACACTTTAAAAACAGAATGAAATTACTGGATCTTTTGCCTGGAAAAATGCGCATGCACTCCATTTAGGGTACAGTTACAGCAGCCTCTGGAGGTCTCTAATGACCCTTGACTGTATCCCCGGGGCCCCACTGAGCTTAAATAAATACTCACCATCTTTTATAGTTAATTTTAAAAAGCTATTATTGGTGGTTTTATTTTTACTGAGACACTTTTCGATAGTGGATAAAAGACACTTCTCAAAGAAAAGAAACTGGTTAGTTGAAGGTTACTGTCAGACTGCTGTCACTGTTAGCTCCTACCTCTGCGTCTCCTATGAAAGACCTCAGCGCAAATTACAGCAAGGCTTTTGTGGCTCACTCAGACCACAGGCATCTGTGGCTTCCCTGCCAGTGACTGGCAATGTTCTTTCTAAAGACAGAGCGTGAGGCTGGATCTAAGCCAAGCGTCTGCAGAGCCTAAAGCAGCAAGGCCGTGGACCCTCTCATCCCTCCCACAGCGAGCGCCCTTGCGGTTACAGGGACAGTCTTTAGAAGCTGTCACCACTCATTCTCCTGAGGCTGGGGCATTTTTTCCTTGCATGTGTGAAGCAGTAAGGTCAGACAGATATTTTTCTCTTCTTTTAAAATAATTATTGGTGTTGGTAAACATAACTGCCCCATAGGATTCAAACAGTTCCATCTTTTTGTTTAAAAACCTTAAGGAATGAACTCTTCATATGAAAATTTTAATAACTGAATCTGATGTTCCTCAATGCCAAAACCATTTAAACTTTAATAATTTCTTAAAGTCTTCCAGAAATGTTTTAGACACCCTATTGACTTTCATAATCAAATACACTGAACATAATTGCACCATTTGGAATTGGTATGTGATTATGAGACATAATAATTGCATTTATCTTGGGGAATGGATACATACACATGTCATACCCCTGACAATTTTACGTCACCTTTCCCTCCTGGCCCTCCCCTCTCTAATAACCACCTCCAGGTTCTCTTACAATCTCTATAAAATCTAACTCCCTATTTCCTACCATTTCTCTATTTTGCTTTTTAAATTATTTATATAACTTATTCTGTGTCCTCTGAGAGGACAATCATTGCTTTTTACATTATTTATACAATGTGATATTTAACTGTCTATGCCTGACTTATTTCATGGGACAGTATAGTTTCTTTTTTTTAAAATTTTATTTAAAGAGAAAAAGAAAAAAAGCAGAGAAAGGGTACAAGTTATACAGATTTACAGAAAAAAAATAAACAATAGGAAATCACTAGTTAATGGATTACATATTGTCATCTTAGAAATAATTGTTCAAGTTACGAAATTAAAGCTTATAAAGTGGACATTCCAACAGTGAGACTGCAAACAGTTCTGTTCAATGATCCAACAAAACTCAGTAATATATACATGCAGTTATATCGTTTAGAGCACTTTCTTTTCCTCTCTTTTGTACAATGACAATTACACATTTTGGGTTTTGTTGCTCCCACAATTCTTATTACTTTTTTTGGAAGAGAGTAGAACCAAATGTGACATAACAGAACAGAGTCAGTCAAATCAAAAGGGTGGACATAATAGATAATGTAAAAGCATAATACAAGGTGATCAACAATGGTAGTTTCAAGAATTGCATCATTTTTAAATATTTGACTCTTGGTGGATAAGAAGCCTATTTCTTGGCTGGCGCAGTTAGGCGGCACTATTTGAAATCACAAAATGAATGAGATGAAACAAATCGATTGTGTTGGGGCTTCCGAGTTTCTAAAGTTTTGAAGGTGAGTTATATATATAAATGTATTCCTAACATATACTGTATCTGTCTTCTCTTGCTCCCTGAAACTCCCCATAACAACCTATCTCAACTTTATTACTTTTATTATGCCAGAGATTGATAAATCATATCAATAATCTTGGTATAATTTGTGAAATAGGGGAGGAAATTATTTCTGGGGTTATGTTTTAAGGAACCTCTTTTTATTTTATTTTTTTTATTTTATGGAAAAAGAAGCAAAAATTCGTGGACCCTCTTATAGTGACATACACATGATCTGGTGTTTGTTTTGGTTAAGTTTTTTTTTTTTTTTCTGACTTCTAGGTTACTGGCCCAGTTTCCAGCTACATGAAATAATCTTCCAGCAAGGCAATGGTGATGGGGTTAATCCACGCAGCCATCTAAATGTTTTAAATGTTCTTTTAAAGAGCCACACATAAATGCTTATTTTGACAATGCAATCATGGATTCAAAAATCAATCTATTCAAATGTACTAAAATACTCTGAAAAACTGACATTAGTTTATGCATTATTTGAAGGTATGTTTTCATGTCTCAGGTTATTCATGGAAAAGACACATGCATATATTTTTAGATTTTTAATAATATTTTAGTTTAAAATTATTAAAGAATGAAAATGATAAGTTTGCATCTGTGGGCATGCAAACTAAGTCCTTATCATTATTTAAATTGTGTCTAAATTGGGTAGATGTCATTCATTATTTCCCGATAAATTATAGAATGTCATCAGTCTTATTTGGGCCCCAAGTTTTATTATGGAATATGATTTTCATATGTGATACATCCTTCCATACCTCACCTCCTCCACCACTGTGGCAGCTATTTTCTGGCTTCATCTGTTAATACTAATTTTTTTCCCTGCATGATGGGTCTGCTTCTTCTGAGCCAATGATTTTGCTGAAACATAAACCATCTCATGTCATGTATTTGTCTCAATTTGTCCCTGACCTCAGTCTTTGACCAAGTACTGACTGAATGCCCACTCTGTACTCGTTCTGTGCTAGGTGTTTGGAATAACCTAGCTAATAAATCAAAGATCCCTGATGTTATAAGGCTTATTCTCTACTACAAAGAGGCAAATTAAAATAAAAATAATAGCTAAACTATATAATATACTAGAGGTAGTAAGTACTCTGGGAGTTAAAAAACAAAGGTAAAGAGCGGATTGGGTTGGAGATGTAGCTCAGTGGTAGAACCCTTGCCTAGCACGTGTGAGGACCTAGGTTCCATCTCCAGTACTAAAAAGAAGAAAAGAAGGAAGACAAGCACGTAACCAAGAGAGCAAAATAAAGGGATTGGCATTGAGGGTAAATCATGAGAGCTGTTATTTAAAATAAAGTGGCCAGCTTATATAAGCTCCTTAGGCAGATAACATTTGAAAGGGTTGGGGAAGGTATCTGAGAGGGCAGTGTGCCAGGCAGAGGGAACAGCACTGCGAGGCCTCTAACGTGGGAATGCGTGTTCCATATGCTCAAGGAAGGAACATCAGTCAGGGAACTGTGACTAAAGCAACATGCATGATACTGAGTGTAATCAGAGATCAGGCAGTTTCCCATCACTGTCCTGTTGTACATCCACAAACACCCTGCTGGAACTACAATGCCACCTGTGACTTACTCCTACTTAATACTTATTTATACTGTGCCACCATCACTAATAATAAGTTAACTCACTTCCCTATAACAATATTATTATTATTGTTGTTATTATTTTGCCTGATTTCTTTAGAATGTACATTTTATAAGTGCATAGAACTTGCTTTATTCAATTTTCTGGTGTCTAGAACAGTTCCTGGCACATGGTAGACTAAGAAGTATTTATTGAATACATGAAAAAGATGTATCAGTCCATGCCATTGATTATTTATATTTAACAGCTAACTGATAATCATGCATTGAAAGAAATAGCAGAAAAATTGACTCAGGCTAGCTCACCTTAGAACCATGCCACTTTTCCATAATTTTTATCTCAAGGAGTTATCCGGACGTATCATCCAAAGTGCTTTATAATGGTTATTCAGTGATCCTTACACAAATTACACATATTTTATCTGAGTAGTTAAATCTATAAAATTGATCCCATATTTCCCCCAAGAAGTTTTTCTTTTGAAGTAAAATGGTGACACTAATAATCTTTTCTTCTGCCAGAGGAAGTCTGATATAAAGTCCTTTCATCCTGAAGAGAAAGGTTGGGTCTGTTTTGTTACTGACAGTTGGCTCCTTACCCACTGCCTTGAAAAACCAATACCTTTCCACTAAACAAGCCAAAGATGTCCAGTGGTTAACTTAAGGAGGAACATTTTCTCATTTTGTCTAACTTGTAACTTTCATGACATGTGTTCATTTTTATTATTACTGGCACAAAAATTTCACTGTTATTAATGAAAAAAAGAATGGAAAATACAGTGTAAAGGAAATTTTTTAGATCATTTAATGTAATAACTGAGTGGGATGATATTTTGTTCATAAGTGAGAGCTAAAAGGCAGGATTGCTACATTCATACAGCTATGCTGTTTCTAAAGACAAATCTGGCTGGTTACTCAAAGTAATTCTTAATGTCATTCTAATGATGAAGCAAGCATCACAAATACCAGCTTGAATGATCAAAATAATATGTGTAAACAAACAGTCAATTGGATATGATCCATACAATAAATCCTTTAGAAAGAAATGAATTTTCCAAGGTAAATGAAAACTAATATTGATATTTTTAAATTCTAGAAATAAAAAAAGAAGGGCCATAGGTCTTTCAAATGTTGCTTGTAAGGCTCATACTAAAACAATTCCTTGTTATGTCATTAATTTTCACTTACATAATTTATAGAACAATCTAATTAGCAATGTATATCTTGTTGTTATTGCTTTCTTTGTAAGTCTCCAGGTGTACCGCTATTGCTGTATAGCATGCCTAATCCCAAACTCAGTAGCATCCAATAATAAATATTCATTATAGAGCCTCAAAAAATAACATATACTCAAATGATGAGGCTCTGTTGGTGGTATTAGACATATTCAGC
The DNA here is from genome assembly GCF_034190915.1 of Cavia porcellus. Classification (NCBI taxonomy): domain Eukaryota; kingdom Metazoa; phylum Chordata; class Mammalia; order Rodentia; family Caviidae; genus Cavia; species Cavia porcellus. Next base: position 40,510,515 of record NW_026947510.1, read on the forward strand.
TGAACTGATTTAAACTAGCCAGATCAGAATCTTTAAAAGAGACGAAAACATGCTTCAATTAAGACTCTATCAAGGGACACAATTCATCAGCTAGTTATCTTGAGTACCTTTTGAATTTTGCCCATAATCCTTTCCAAAGAAAACCCTAGATTTAATTTAAGCTCTAAGATAGTATATATCATTTCCTAATTCATATGAGAACAAATGTTAGTATGAAATCACTGTGTTAACAGATTCATGTTGTTTCCATACAGTTTGAAATTGTAATATCTGGTGACTTTAACACAATTTTAATAGCCTCCCACAACATTTAGTAAATTTAGGATGTCTGTTATGAAAAGTTTTAAATATTCAGTGAAGAATGAAAAGAGTACCTTGTTACACACAAAAAAGGTCAACATAGAAACTAATACAACCACAGTCCTTTGGGGGTTAGGACTAGTACTTATACAGCTTGTCATTTCAATTTTTTTCCATTTTATTTTACAATTAAATGAGTTAGAAGTATCAAAGCTTAAATCTATAAGAAGAAACAAATTTACACAGCATTCTAAATGAGAAACTTCTGAAAATAAGGATATATCCAGGAGAGAATATCTTTTCCTTGCTTCTCCTTTTTTTCCGCTTTATTCTAGTAGTTAAAATATAATTTTTTGATCTTAATGCCAGTAAAAACACAAAGCAACTGTGCATATTACCAAGCCCACATGGATTGCACAATCAACACTAAATTGCTTTCAGTTGGAATTTTATGACCTATAGTTAAAATGTCATCATAAATAACCCATATATAAAAATAATGAAAACCAAGAAAGTTGAATGTAACTTTAGGATTGTTTTCTCACTCTAGTAAGTAAAAACTTAAATAGTATCATAAAAATTATAATGGGGAAAAGTGCAAAAATAATGTGGCACTGTTACTATGGCCCACCTTCATTTATCGAGCATGTGCTGTTAGTTCAGACAGCATTTTAGACCTTTGCATCTATATCTTGACTCTTCACTTCCTTACGGTGTGGAATATTCGGATATGTGTGGAGACTAAAGGTCAAATTGTTTCTATCTTTTTCTGCAATGTGAGCCCCCTCCTGATCTCAGGATCCACATTCTTGAAGTATATCACCCTGATTCATTTAGTGCAATTCCTTCTTTCACAGATGAGAAGTTTGTATGAGAAACTTAGGGGTCTAAGTGCTAGGTGCCTCCATGGTTATTAAACCCTCAGTGCAAAGCATTTCACAGAGACCGCTGCATGTACTTTACACACAGATGCTTTTGACATACACACGCACAGTTCCATACACACACACCTCAGATGCCCATCTGACCTGTCTACCTTGTGAACTTGACTGAGAAAGGTAGGATCCACTGTAACTCTTCTTGTAGACCAAAGAGAAGCCACTGTCTCTACCTTCACATTATTAGTCTTAAATTTAAGCTTTATTCTTAAGTGGATAAAAGGTTTCTAAAAAGTAAAAATTAGCTTACACCTTAGATTTGTGGAGAGTTTTTATTGTGAGATGAGCTCATTTTATTAACCTAAGAACTAGTTCATCAGCTGTTAGATTAAAGTGTGCATACATATATCAGATGCCTTTAGGAAGGCTTTTATTTTTTCTGTGCCAGGGATCGAACCCAGGGCCTCCATTCTGAACTACACTTCAATCTTTTTGTTTGTTTGTTTGTTTGTTTGTTTGTTTTTGTATGGGGAATTGAACTCAGGACCTTGCATTTGCCAGGCAGGCACTTGTGCCACTGCGCTATATACCAGCTCCACTGAGTTATATCCTCAGCTTCCGATCCCTTTTTGTATTTTTAATCTTGAGACAGATGCTCAGTAAGTCACTAAATTCCCTAGGTTAGGTTCAAACTTGTGATCTTCCTGCTTCATCCTCCCAGCATGCTAGGATTACAGACACACACCACCAGACCTGGGTAAATTTGACTGTTTTAAATAAAAACATTAAAGGAATTTTAGGAATGTTAAATATCCAAAGTGCAGTTAAATATATACTGGTACTGATTATATGCTTATTTCTCATATAAACTCTTAAAAGTAGCCATTAATGTTGCCTAGTTTACACGTAAGAAACCTGAGCAGAAAGTAAAATAAACTTATCTGTGTTTATGGAGCAGTTAAGTTACAGAACTGAGGTTGAACCCAGCTTTATTTACCTTAAAATGTGCTTTTTCCACTATACAATACTTACAACTACACTTTAATATATCCAGGGATATGATTTAATTATGCATGGCTCAACGTTTTCTTTCCACATGAGCACACAACCCATGGAGCAGCATGGTTTGAGAAATAAATTTTTTGTTCATGACTAACTTTCTTATTCTTTAGTGGAGAAAATTTGCATGACCAGAAACCATAGTAACACAGAGGAGAATATAAATTTCAAGAAGCAAAAAAGGAAACTTTAGGGTAAGTAAAGCTTTTGTGTTTCCTCTTCAAAAGGTCTTTGGAGTTGCAAAAACAAGAAAAACAAAGAATACAATGTGAAGTGTTATGTGATAAGCAATTGTCCCCTCACCAGTTTACTAAGTCATTGACAAATTCTTTCTTTGAACAACAAAATGAGAATGATGAACCATTTCAAAAAACTAGAAAACCTGCAAAGAAAATAAACACAGTTCCTACTCTTGAGAATTTGAGATTTTCGCCCTTTCCGTGACTAAGGAACAATAAAAAGATTAGTGCATAAATCAAAATATTATCTAAGGGTAGCAATGACAGCAAGTCACTTAACATTATTATCTTTCTTCTTCTTCCTCGTCTTCTTCCTTTTTCCGTTTTCCTTCTTCTCTGGGTGCAGCTGCTAGAACTTGAACTCAGGACCTTCACACTGAGCTACATCCTCATTCCCATATTTTACTTTTTTAGTTTGAGACATCAAATCACTAAGTTACTGAGGCTGAGCCTGAACTTGTGATCTTCCTGCCACAGCCTCATAGAGTGCTGGGACTTCAGGAGTGCACCACCACGATCTGCTGACACCATACAGTCTTACCACAGGGCCTGGATCAAATAAGAAGGCCAGGGGGCTGGGGATTTAGCTCAGTGGCAGAAGCACCTGCTTTGCAAGCATATGGTCGTGAGTTTGATTCCCGGTACCGATAAAAAATAACCATTTCTCTAGCTCAAAGATAACATTTGGACCTTTGTCCACTTCCAAATTAAATTTTTCTGTTCCCCCGAACCATGGGTGCAACATTCTGCTCCTTCATACCGTATTTGGGTCTTAGGAATACCCTCAGCCACTTCCTAAGTATGCGTCCTTCCTGTCAGCGTGTTTATTCCTCTTTCTTCTGTGACTGCTCTGGCCTTCTCCAGGACACATGGGCCATTGTGCCCCTGGGGAAGAAGAGAGTTACAAGCACCTCAACACTCCTGATCTACTCTGCCCTTTGGGCGCCATGACAACTCTTTGAGGCTTTGGCTTATCAGTTGTTGGTGACAGCTGGGAGTAAGACTATGTCAATTTGGAATCTCAAAATCCCTTAGTCAAACAGGACTAAAAGCCATTTCTGAACTGAGAAGCAGTGTTGTAAAGAGATGGAAATGAGCTGAAAAGAAATGGGTTGTTAAACAAAAAAATCCTCAGAACTTTGTGAGACTTGAAATGTCAGGTCTTGAGCAGAGAAGCTAAAAGCTCTGTTGTGACTGCAAAAATCAGATTTCAGACGTATTTATTGATTCTAAGGTTAATACTTATAAATGCTTTTCTATTTAGGTACCCTGTCAAATCTTTCTCTCTTTTCCATGTATGTGTTTCACATTCATTTAATCAATAAATATTGATTGAGCACTCTGTGAAGCTAGGAAAAAAAAGCAACAAACAAAAAATTCCTCAGGTAAGATGTTAGCAATGACTCACAGTAGAGCTAAACTGTGAGCCAACTCTTGGAAACTCTTAGAAACTCACTAATTTAAGAAGAGAAGTTCAGGCGGCCGGCAACCATGGGCAAAATCCTATGCACAGCAGAGCCTCCTTCAGCTAGGAGTCTCACATAGTTTGGGACAGGTGAATAGTGCATGGGTGGATCTGTGTGTGGGTCAGGGATTAAGGATCTCTGGTCACAGAATATAGAGGAACTCATATGTAGGAGTAGGGCACATAAAGATGCTGAGTAGAAGGATCTCTGGTGTTGTTCTGGTCCAGAAATCTTCACTGCTTGGATATGGAGAATGCAGAAGGATTAATGCAAGGGTTCCATGTAAATAAAGTCTGGAGGTAGCATCATTATTTGAGTCAGAATATAATGAATAAATGAATCAAGAGTAAGGAATGTTGAAGCTGAAGGTGTTAAACATTAGATACAAGCAGGTAAGGAACTGCCATTCTTCCACCCAATTAGCCTGTCTTCCTTTATTTTTCCATCCATTCTTTGTCTTTCCATTCATCTATCCAATCAATATGATTTACTGAGTGTGTGTCATGTTTACTGTGTCAAACATCACACCCGATACTGTTCCATGGGCAGCTGTCATCAACCCTGAAGCCGAATGGAGTGATCTTTGCTGGAGTGCCATCTTCCAGTGGGCTGTAAGTGTGATGAGTCCAGTTAAGATGTTGTGGGTAAATAACTTAAAGTAAGAGAGTCTGACTTAACTCAAAACTCGAGTTTTTTAGCCTCATCTCATGGTGGTCTCACAGCCTACCTAAACTTTACCTAAACTCCTCAAAATTTCCAGCCGAACAACAACAAAAAACCATTAACAGATCAAATCAAAGCACAAAAATGAGTTTGTGTTTCAGTTGCTGAGCATCTGGAGTAGACACACCTCCCCACTCCCCATCCCACTTGCCCCTCTGCACTTCCCTTGAAGGTCAAAATAAAGTGACATTAAAAAAAAACCCCTTATAACCATAAAAATAGAAATCCAGCAATTTAATGGAAATGTAAAGTGAATGCAATATAAAAATGTGTGCTTTGTAATGCCAGAAGTTGAAATGAGAAGTAAATTAGTTCCAGATGGGGTCTAGGGATTGCTTTTAAATTGCTGTGTTTGTTTAAGCCTAAAGTTTTTTGATTCGTCCTGCATTCTGACAAAATATCACTTTGGGAAAGCCTTATGCAATCAATGTAAGTTCTCCATGCAAAGCATTTCTTAGAAATAAATGGTGTAGTCTCTAAGAATTATTAGGAAATAGTTTTATTTTTGAAAATGTAGTTAAGGGGTCTAAAGTTCTAAAAGTTAGTTTATTTTGCTATGGAAATGGTTAAGTTAGGGTGAATATGATACTGTGTAGTTGGGTCACAGGATGATAATATGGAGGAAAAACGGCAGAAACATGTTGTAATTCCTGACATATTTAATATTAAGTAGATTTGGGAATGCTTATAAAGAATGTAAAATCAAGAAAAATTTAAATTTCCAATATAAAAATCAACTCTATGTAAAAGACAATCGATTCTTCCCCAGTTCAAATTGAAAGGAGAAACATGAGGACATTATTTTGGAATATGATAATCAACTGATTTACTTTTGTGTTTATATCTTAAAGATTAGTAAGTCAAAAGCTATGAGTTCATTGTCCAAGATTTCAAACCAATTTTTATATAAGTTGAAAATTATTATTCATTTTACCTGAATGATGATTAAGAAATAAACTACTAAGTTTTCAGTTCAGAGCTTTTAATTTAGTAATTTATAATTTGTTATATATGTTTATTAAAATAATATTTTATTGGAAAACATTATGTTTAAGCAGAATTAGCTGTAATATACTGAATATTATTTTAAGTTGTCAAGGGATTTGATTATCAAAATTGGATGTATAAATTTTATTTTTTTGAAACAAGAAGAGCATATGGTGTTTATGTTTAAAAAATTTTTGCTATGTTTTTAGTACCAGAGCACATAAGAAATTGACAGCTGGAAGCATTCAGATTTTATTGTGGGTATAAAAGTGACTCAGAGTGACTAAGTATCCAGGGAGGCAGAGGAATATTTCTGGTTTATTCCTCACCGAGTAGGCTCTTATATAAAGGCCCGTGGATTTAAAGTCTTCTCCTCATGCATATCCCATGCTGCAAGCTAATCTTGCTTCCTGTCAGTGTACCCAGATATGGTTTTAATAGGCTTTGCCTACAGATTCTGTCCAGGGTGCAACCCTTGCCACAGAGACTCTCCCTTAGCAGGTCCATATCATCCCCGGGTGATCTCTGCAGCCCAAGTGAAGACATGGAACCTTAAAAAGTCATCTTGCATATGGAGAACTAGAACCTCCCAGTATAAGGTTCCAGTTGTAGAGTGTAGATGAGAGGAAGAGTAGGTGAGTAGACCAGAAAAGTACCTCTATCATAGCGTTTATAAGACAAGCTGAGAAGCTGCTAATGATGCTCAAAATAAAAGTGAATCATTAAGCCATTATAAGTAGAAATATGATATGCTCATCTTTTTTAAAACCTAAAAGTGACTGTATTTCCTTGCCAAGGTGAACTGTGGAGACATAACAAGACAGGAGACAGAACTATTTAGAAAGTTTCTCTGCACTACAGAAGGAGAAAAGTAAAATGATATGGTTCCCTTCTCACTCCTACCATTAGTAAATGTGCCAATCATAACCAGAAATATACAACATATGTACAGTAGGAAGCCTTCTCAAAAGAGCTCCCTTCGCTTTTTGACACTCATTGTTTATTCATAGTATTTCCTTGCTTGATACCTTATTTCTTTTTATTGCTGAATAGTCTGCTGTATGTGCCACAGTTATTCTAGCCCATAACCTCTCAATGAACATCTTGGTTGCTCTCAGTTTATGTTAATTGTGTTTTGGTGGTAAACAGTCACATGCAGGTATTTGTGCAGGCATATGTGATCAGATTGTTTAGAGAAATATTCAGTAGCTAAATTGCTGGATTCTGGTAAGACTACAGTTAGCTTTATAAGAAATGGCCAAGTGGGTGTATTGTATTTTATTACCACCAGTAAGGAATGACAGTTTCTGTTGTTCCACATCCTTGTATAAAATATAGCTTTTCCAGGTTGCTTATTATCATTGTTTTGTTTTATTTTTGCCATTTTCATGAGTATATACTCATATCTTTCTGTTACTTTAACTTTCAATTCTCTGGGAAATTATGTTGGAAATCTTTTATATGGTTATCTGCCACCTGGCAAAGTATTTGATAATTTGTTTCCCCTTTTAAAAATTATTTTATTTTTTAGAGAAGTTTTAGGTTCACAGTAATATAGGGAAATAGAATTTCCATATACCCCTTGCACATACATGGTCTTCTCCACAAATTCACATCTTACACCAAAATGATACATTTGTTACAACTGATGAACCTACATTAGTACACCATTATTCTGACTCACTGTTACAGTTGTACATTCTGTCACATAGTATAGTTTCATTGTATTAAAAGTCCTGTATGTTCTTCTGCCTATTTACTGTTCCCTCCCCTTAAGCCGTGGAAACCACTGATTTTTTTAAAGGAAATAAAACAAAACAGTAAAATGGAACCAAACAGAACAATGAAAACAATATTGAATTTCAAAAATAAGACAGAAGAAAATTCCCCGCAGTTGCCATCCTGCATATCATTGTCCTCTAAATAGATGTTCTGACTATGACTTTAGGCTTGCAAAGTCAATCAAACAATACAAGCATTAAGTTGGTCTTTTTTACTTTAGTAACTATCATTTCAGCCTGTGTTCCTCTGAATCAGCTGGTAGCTTATCAAGGGACTAGGGATGGGAACTCGGCTCTTCTTGTCTCCCAGCCTGCATGCCGGCTGGCTCATGGGAGGGGATTGGCTTCTTGGTTCTCCCCCTAGCTTGCATGGCTGCCACTTGCTCATGAGAATGGGTTGGCTTCTTGGTTCTCCTCCTGGTGCACATGGCTGCTACTGGCTCATGGGAGGGGGCTGGCTAACCATTGATTTTTTTTTTTTTTTTTGAGACAGTTCAAGCTGGCCTTGAACTCATTTTGTAGCCTAGAATAGTCTCAAACTCACATCAATCCTCCTCTCTCAACCTCCCAAATTCTGGGATTGCAGGTAAATGCCACCACGCCCAATTAACCACAGATTTTTTTTTTAAACTTTCTTCACAGTTTCTTTTTCCAGCAAGTCATATAATTGGATCATACAGCAGGTACCTTTTTCAGATTTGCTTCTTTCACTTACAGTGTGTACTTCCAGTTCTGCCATGTCTTTTCATGGCTTTGAAGAGCATTGTTTTTGTACTGAATAACACTGTCTGATGTTCCAAAATTTATTTTATCCATTAACTTATGGAAGGGCACCTTTGTGGCTTCCAAGGTCTGGCAATTATGATTAGAGCTGGTGCAAAACATCAAGGTGCAGATTTTTTTTAAGGTGCAGATTTTTGAAAAGACAAAAATTTTTAACTCATTTGGGTAAATATCAGAATTTGATTCAAGAACATGCTTAGTTTTGTAAGAAATTGCCAAACTACCTTGCAGTTTTGCATTCCTATTACTCCACGTCCTCTCCAGCATTTGGGGCTGGTTACTAATCTGTGTCATGTATTTTGACCATTCTAGTAGGTGTGTAATGGTCTGTCATGCTTGCTTTCCTTTACAGTTCTGTAATAATATGTGATCTTGAACATATTCTTATATCTTTACATGGCATCTATATATATTCTTTGGAGAGATATCTATTGAGATCTCTTACCCAATTTTAAGTCAGATTGTATATTTTCATACTGTTCAGTTTTAAAAAGTCTTTGCTTTTTTTGCATGAGCCCATTATCAAAAATGTCTTCTACAAATATTTTCCCCCACTCTATGACTTGGCTATATCTCTTGAAATTATCCATAGAGAAGTTACCACTGAAGTCCAACTTACCAAATCTTTTTTATTTTTATGGATATCTCTTTTGTTATTTTTAAAAAGTCATTTCTTAAAAAGATCACCTACACTTTCTCCTATATTGTTTTCTAAAAATGTTGCAGTTCTCCATTTTATATTTATGACTATGATCCATTTTCAAGTGACTTTACAGAAAGTGTATTTCTGTATTTAGATTGTTTGCTTGCTTGCTTGTTTCTTTTTTTGCTTTAGGATATCCACTTGTTCTAGGACTCAGCTGTCAATAAAACTGTTCTTTTCCCATTATGTGTCTTTGCTCCTTGGCCAGAGATCAGCTGTTACCTGTCTGTTAGTCTCTGTGTTCTTTGTTGTTTCATTGATCTATGTGTCTCTTTTTTCCCATCAATATCATGCTGTCTTGTAGATGTAAGTAAGCCTCAATGTTGGTAGATTCAGTGATGAAACTCATTCCTCTTTAATAGTGTATTGGTTATTTAGGTCTTTCAATTTTCCATATAAACTTAGCAAACAGGCTGTCAATATCTACAAACTAACTTGGGACTTTGCATGAATTGCACTGAATCTATAAATCAAGCTGAAAGGACTGACATCTTAACAAATTGAGTCTTTAATTCATGAGTATCAAGTATCATTTCATTTAGGTTTTCTTTGATTTCTTTTATCAGAGTTTTATAATTCATCTCATAAAGACATAGTTTGTATTTTTTGGGTTCACACCTTAGCAGTCCATTTTTCTTTATTCTTCTTAAAATAAGATTGTGTTTATTTTCAAATGTCCTTTCTGATATTTAAAATGTACTTTTGTATATTTATTTTGAATCCTATAACTTTTCTATAATTGTTTATTAATTCCAGAGGTCTTGTGCTGATTTGGGAAGGTTTTAAAGTTAGACAATCCTATCAACACTGAACAGCCCTTTCCAATCTTATTACCTTCATTAGCTTTTCTGGAATTAATGCACCAGTTAAGACTTCTGGTGAATGCTGAGTAGGAGAGGTCTGAATGATGTTCTTTCCTAATTTCTTATCTTACCAAGAAAATACCTGATTTCTCACACACTCTTACCCAGTATTAGCTTTGAATTACTTGTGTCTATTCTTTAGTCCTAATTTACTGCATGAATCAGTGTTAGATTTTGTCAAAAATTTCTGTGCCAATTGATATAATCATCTGATTTTTCTTGTTTAGACTATTGATGCAATAAATCACAGTAATTGTACTTTTACATTTTGTTTTTAATTGACATAATTGCATGTAATTATAGTTTATAGTTTGATACTTCAAAGCATTTATTATTTCTTTGTGGTGAGAATGTTTAAAATCTTTTTTAGTTATTTTGAATGTGGAACCAGCTTGGCACATTGCAATTATGTTCACTTGTGCATGATACATAAATCTTTTTACATACTGTCTGATTAAATTTACCAATATTTGTGGAGGATGTTTGTATCTATGTTAACGAGAGAGATGGGTTTGCAGTTTTCTGTCCCCATAACACCTTTGTTTATGTTAGTATTAGGCTAATACCGCATTATAGGATGAGTTAAGGTATGCTCTTTCTGTTTTGTGGAAGGAATAATAGGGAGTTGTAGAAAATTGAATCGATTTTTTTCCTGAAATATTTGGCAAAATTCACCAGTGGAATTGTTGGTCTGCTTTTTTGTTTCAAAAGTCATTGTGGACTCAATATTTGTCTTTCTCAAAAATTAATACACAGAACAACTAACCCTCACAATGAAGGCTATTAGGAGACAATACGTCATGAGGGTGTGGAGCTTTCAGGAAAATAATTAGTGCCTTTCCAAAAGAGATTCCAGACACCTTTATCTAGTTTTCCCCCTTGTGATGGCAGAGGAAAAAGACTTCTGAAAAGCAACAGAGAGGACTTCTATCAGACCTCCCAATCTGCAAGCACCTTGGTCTTGACTCATCAACATCATGAACCGTGAAAAATAAATGTATGTTAATCAACCCATCAATCTATGGTATTTGCTTGTAGAAGCGCCCAATTGCGAATATTGTTTGTTATTAATTCACTTCCAAATTCTTTAATAGATTTAGATCTAATAAGTTATCTATGTACTACTTTATGAGTTTTAGTGATTTGTATCTTTAAATGAATTGAATTTCTTCATTTAAATTATCAAATCTTTGGGCATAAAACTTTTATAGCATTCTTTTATTACATATTTAATGTTCATAATTTACTATAAGTTCTGATGTTAATTTGGATCTTTTTTCCATTGTTTAGCCTAACTAGAAATTTATCAATTTTATTGATTTGCAAAGAACCATCGTTTATTTTTGCATACTTTATTGATGTGTCTTATTTCATTGATTTATTTCTTAACTTTTATTGTTTTTTGTCTTTTGCTTGTTTTAAATTAATTGTCCTCCTTTCTCTAGTTTTCAAAATTAAAAGGTTAAATTATTGATTTTAGATTGTTTTATTCACATTGTTTTATTCATATTATATATATATATATATATATATATATATATATAATATATATATCCAGTGCTTTTGAACAATCCTAGAAACATGATTTTTACTGTTTAGCTTATCTTTTGATAAAGTATTTTTTTATTTTGTTTAAAAATATTTTTAAATGTTTTGAAACTTTTTTGCTCTTTGTTATTAAGAAGTACATTATTTATTCTTCACATATTTGAAGATTTTCCAACTTTCTGTTGTTGATTTCTAGGTTAATTTCATTGTTATCTGAAGACAAACTTTACATGATTTGTAGTCTTTGAAATTTGTTGGCATTTTTTATGGCTTAAAATGTGGCTTACACTAGTGAATATTTCATGTGAACTTGAAAAGAATGTGTATTTTGCTATTGTCTTAAAGTTTTCTATAAATATAAATTAGGTCAAGTTGATTGATTATACTGTTCAGATCAACTATATCCTTCCTGAACTTCTCTTGCCTTCTTGGTCTATCAGTTACTTACAGCAGGATGATATATTCTTCAATCACAGCACTGAATTTGTCTGTTGCTCCTAGCAGTTTGTCTCATGTATTTGGATGTGCAGTTAGGTACACATTAAGAATGTTATATCTGTTTAGAGAATTAACTCATTCATCATTTTGTCATGCTTTCCTCTTTTAGTCCACTCAGTCTGCTATAACAAAACATCAAAACCTGGGTGTCTCATAAACAACACACTTTTATTTCTTACAGTTCTCGAAGTCTGAGAAGACTAAGATCAAAGTGATGGCAGACTCATTGTCTGGGCAGGGACCCCTTCCTAGTTAATGGATGGTGTGTCTTACTGTATCTTCACTCCATTGAAGAAACTATCCAGCTCTCTCATGTCTTGTAATTATAAGGGCACCAATCCCAATCTTGAAGGTTCTATTCTCATGACCTTAATCATCTTTTCAACCCCGCAAAATCCTTGTTTCCTAGTACCTTAAAATTTAGTATTGATATGGTAATTTGAGGGAGATACAAACATTCGAACTATAACATCCTCTTTTTTCCTGATAAAATTTTTCCCAGATTCTGCTGGTCTTTAATTATTACAGCTACTGTAGGTTCCTTTCCTTTAGTGTTGGCATATTATTTGTTTCTCCGTTCTTTTACTTTTAACCTGTATTTTTAAAGAATGGAGTTTTTCTTCTGTTTGTTTAATTCACTCTTTTACACTTGATGTGTGGCTACAATTTATACATGAAGTGATTACCCACAGAGTTGAATTAATATCTACTGTGTTTCTAATTGTTTTCTTATTGTTGAAAATGTTCTTTGCTTCTTTTTCTAGTCTTCCTTCTTTTTCTAGATTCTTTGATTTTAATTGAAAATTTCATTTAACCCCATTTTTTTGTCTTCTCAGTAGATTGATTGTGGTTTTTTTTTTTAAAAATTGGCATTTTTCCTGGAGTTTGTCATATACATTTATAATTAGTCTAAGTCTATTTTGAATGGGAATGTATTACTTCACAGGTAATGTAGAATATTGCCTACTCTCCTGTCTCTTACAACTCTACTCTCATTCATTTCATTTATCCATATGCTATGATCATTCAACATATTATTATTACTTGATTATTGTATTATTACTGTTATTTATCAGGTCATTTAAAAAAACAAGAAACCCAAAGGACCTTGTATTTTAACTTCATGTACTTCTTCTCTATTTTTCCTTTTTATGTATATGTGAGTTTCTGAACTATGTAACTTTTCTTCTCCATAAAAAATATTTATTTGATTATACTTCTTACAAGAAAGATTTGTTAGTAACAAATTCTGTCAGCCTTTTTGTCTGAGAAAATCATTAGATTTTTTTCACTTGGGGGACTGAATCCATGAGAGGCAAATCTTCTAACACTGTGCTACATGTCACCCTCTGTTTATTTATTTGTTTATTTTTAATTTTAAGAGAGGGACTCCCAAGGCTTGTTTTTTGTGGGCAGCCAAGGAGGGTAGGAAGATGCAGCCAGATATACTCCAGGCACCTGAAGGCTGCCATTGGAGACCCTTGATTCCTTCAAGCAATCAGCACCCACTGGGAGATTCAGACAAGTACACCCCTGTGTGCCTGCCATCATCGAGGAAGTCCTAGTTTAAACATGCAGGGCGAGAGAGGAAGCAGCCCTGCCACCGTGCACTGCTGGCCACCAGAGACACCTCAGTGTAGCTACATGGGTCTGGATACCCTGTTACCTCTCTGGGAACGTGGGGTCAGAGAAACACAGATGCCTCTCTCAATCCCCTACACCATGGAGGGGCAGACAATGTGGGAAGTACTTGGGACCCCACAACTGGCTTTTTGGGAGGAACCAAGGAAAATGTCAAGGCAATGGAGCAAAAGGCAATATCAGACCTCAAGGCCTCACAGAAGTCTGCAGATGATGTCATGGAAGAAGTCTGGGAGACAGAGTCATGGAAGAAAATGGAAGTCACATGCCTGAAATCTGAGAGAAAAGCAACTGAATAAGGAAACAACCTCATGAGACTCTAAAATTAATCATATCAGAAATAATGTCTCAGGTAAAAGAAGAAATCACAAACATTGTGAAAGATTGCTGAGCATATCTAAAGAAGACATAGATTTAGAAAAAAGAGGAGCACAGGAAAAGGATAGGAACCTTCAATGAATAATATAGGAAGGAATTGCATGAAATGTATTCAAAGAGATTTGCAGGAAATTAAAAACTTGGTCAAATGCTGGCAAAACCATTTGAAAGAGACTGAAGACAGACTTTCAGACCTTGAAGACAAGATTGCAGCTAGTGATTATAAAAGGAAAGAACTCCTAAAAATAACAAGGAACCAAAAGGCAGCAATTCAACAGCTGCAAGATGATGCAAAGAAAAACAATTTAAGAGTGCTAGGAATTAGCAAAGAAGCAGTGGTTATCACAAATGGCACAAAAAGTCTATTTACCGAAGTAGTAGCAGGAAATTTTTCAAACATGGGGAAAGGATCAGGCATACAGATGCGCGAGGCATATAGAACTCCAATAGCCATAACCAAAATAAATCTATACCCAGACATATAATAATGAAGATCCCAGAAATTAATCACAAGAAAAGACTGTTAAAAGTTGTTAATAAACAGCATAATTTATAATACTTAAATTTTGGCAACAACCCAAAAGCCCATCAATCACAGAATGTATAAAAAAGATGAGATATTTTTATACAATAGAATATCACTCAGCTCTAAAAAGGATAATTTTGAGGTTTTAGAGGTAAATGGAGGCAGCTTGGGATCACTCTCATAAGTGAAATAAAATCAAACTCATATTTACAAATATCATATTGTCTCCTAGTATAAAAAAAAACAAAAAATAAAAGGCTGAAAGAAATAAGATCCAAATTGCAAATAGATACTGTAATAATGAAAGGGAAAAAATGTGCTCAAAAGGAAAGACCAACTGGGATAGGGGAAAGGAGAAAATGAAGAAAGGAAAAGATTGTATGTATGTTGGTAAACATGTATAAGTGTATGTGTGTATATGTATGCAAGATAGACAACTGTACTACCAATTTCTGTTAGTTCATCAAAAAGAACAGTTTGTGCTGTCATTGTTTGACTGATTTTTTTGTGCCTAGATCTTGTAACGTTAACAGCTACTTTGAAGATAACAATGTATAAACTAACGTTAATTTCCTACTGTTTTTTAAAATTCTATATCATTTCTATCCTTTTTTTCTGCTTGTCTTTTTAAAATAAAACATTGTTAAAGAAAAAGACCACCTATAAAGGAAAATCCATCAGCATCATGGTAGACTTCTCAACACAAACCATCAAGTCAAGAAGAGATTGGAGTGAATGTTTCAAATCCTGAAAGAAAACAACTTCCAATCCAGATTGATGTACCCTGAAAAACTATCTTTCAAAACTGATGGAAAAATAAGATTCTTCTCTAGTAAAGAGCAACTGAAGAAATTCATGACCACCAAACCAACACTACTGAGAGTGCTAAAGGATATTCTAGAGAACAATATAGGTGAGCAGTGTTCCAGGAACAGGAGCAGAGGAGGATTGCCAAACAGGACAGGCTAGTGAACAAAAGGGAAAAATGGAGGGCCAACAGCAGAAGGATAGCATGATAGAGATGAACCAATGTATGCTAGTTGCAACAGTTAATGTAGATGGCCTCAGTTTAGCAATTAAAAAAAAACCCACAGGGAGAGTGGATCAAGAAACAAGATCCATCAATATACTGTACACAGGAAATACATTTAACTTGAAAGGAAATTCATAGACTGAAAATCAAAGGACAGAAAACAATTGTTCCACACAACAGGAGACTAGGAAAAAGAAAGAGTAACTTGTCCATCTACCATAGAATGGACAAAGAAAGATACAGTATTTTCATATAATGGAAAGCTACTCATTTATAAAGTAGGATAGTCTCAAGGCTTTTGGAAATAAATAGATGCAACTGGAGATCGTGCTTATGGATAAAATGGTTTAGACTCATAGGAGTAAACAAAAATCTGAAGGAGTTAGTGGGATCCAAAAAGCACAATACATATGATAAAAGTGATAGGGGAAGAAATGCTTAAAAAGTGTAAGTAGTAACCACTGTTAAACTTCTCTCATCTTGTTTTGAATTCTTGCATCATTTTCATAATTTTGTTAGATTTGGTTTGTTCTGTCTTGTTTTGTTAGATTTTCCTGTGTCTGATGGTATGGGCAGCTATTTTGAAGATAAAGGAATATGTTATGGTAACCATTGTTGATTTCCTACTATCTTGTGTTGAAGTCCTATAGTGCTTTGATTGTTTTGCTTTGCTTGGTTTTATTCTGTTTTTCTTTGTTTGATTTTATTATGTGTGATCTTATGGACTGCCATTTTGAAGAAAAACAAGAGCCATTATGGTAACTATTATTGATTTCCTGTTACCTTGTTTGAGGTCCTGTATCACTTGCATTGTTCTGTTCTGATTTGCTTTATTCTGTGTTGTTCCGTTTTACACTCTTTAAAATAAAAAATATTTTTTTTAAAAGAGAAGGACTCACTAAGTCTCAGGCTGGCCTTGAAGTTCAGTCATTCTACTCCAGCTTATCAGGGAGCTGGGATTATGGTGTGTGCCCACACACTCGGCTTCTTTCCCTTCACTTTATAATCTAGATGGTTATAAATTTACATATTATAAATCTAGGTGATTTTTTTTCTTTAGCACTGTACTTCTTGACTAGGTTTTGATGAGAAGTCCCGGATAGTTTCTATTCTTGCTTTTCAATAGTAAAGACTTCCCATCTCAGTTTCTATTCAGATACCTATACTTTGTCCTTTTTGTATAGTTTAATGTGGAATGCATATGTGTAGATTTTTATTAATGTTTAACACTCCTGGGATTCTCTGAGCTTCTTGAGTCTGTGGTTTGATGTCTGCCATTTAGTTTTGAAACATTCTCAGTTATTATTACTTCAAATATTAGTCCTGAATCATTTCTATTTTTCCTCTTAGTTCCTCTTAGGTACTACAACTATAAATATGCTCTGTCTTTTGGTAATATCCTGCATTTCTGGATATTCTGGGAAGCTGTGTGTATTTTCATTCTCTTTTTCACGTCCATTATATTGTGGGATGTTTCTATTGACATGTTTTAAGCTTTCTGACTTTTTTCCTCAGCTGTATGCACATCACTGATGAGTCCTTCAAAAACATTATCCACTTTGGTCATAGGAATGTTTTTTCTTACTTATTGCATATCCTTTTGACTTTTTCGATGTTTATATATCTTGTTTCTATGACTTGTTGATTCTTGAATGTTGCCCTTTTAAAGTAGAAGACAGTTCATAGTTTCATCAGTTAATGCCTATGTAAGCAAATCTTGACTATGATTTTTCCTGGTTTTTGTCTCTATTCAGATTTCAGATTGTGGTGGATTGTTCAGAAAATTAAGCTTTTGATTGGCCCAAGAGAAGGGATTGATTTTTCAGCTAATTTAGTTTTTTTTCTTTGTAAAGATAACCATGGTAATTCATTGCTTAGTTTATTCCTAAGTTTTTCATGTATTCACTTACTTTTCAGATGATGAGAGACAAGTTTATGATTATACTCTACTAATAAATACATTATAATTATTTCATAGATTCATAAACTTACATGTATTATCTTTTAGCCTTTATAGTCACAGAGTCATTATGCTTTTAAAATTAGAAGATTCCACTTTAGATTCAGTTTGCTACTTTTATTTTCCTTTCGATAAAAATGACACAAGAATATCCTCCTGGGGGCTGGGGATTTAGCTCAGCGGCATAAGCACCTGCCTTGCAAGCAGGCAGTCATGAGTTCAATCCCCGGTACCGATAAAAAGGAAAAAGACAAAAAAAAAAAAAAATCCTCCTGGAAGAAACTGAAGAGCAAATTTCTTTGAGAGAAAATTACCAAACAAAACCAAATATCTAATGGCTAGAAATTCCTTGAAAGAACAGTATTTTCGGGGCTGGGTATTTAGCTCAGCGGCATAAGCGCCTGCCTTGCAAGCAGGTAGTCGTGAGTTCGATCCCTGGTACCGATAAAAAACGAAAAAGACCAAAAAAAAAAAAAAAAAAAAAAAAGAAAGAACAGTATTTTTCTTATTTTATAAGAATATTTTACTTAATAATTTGTGTTACTATCTTTGTTTGGAGATGAATTAATTTTAAAAGCTCATGAAATCATAGGTAAGCTTATAATATTTATCATCTTAATATAAATATATAATTGGTAAGACTAATGTGGTATGATTTGAACATCAATTCTGGATTACTTGATGGTGAATTATAATCTCTTTTTCAAACTTTTGTTTTTTTCAAGGCTTTTTCTGGATAATTCTATTTTGAATCTTTAGGGAAAGAGAAGAAAGGGGAGGTTTGTGAGAGCAAATAAAATGTTATAATACCAGTCTTTCATATTAGAATGTTTAGGTAAATGATCTATAAAATTTACAAGAACTTTTAAAATATACTGTCTGACTATATTGTTATCTGTAATATTCTCATTTTTCAAAAATTGCCACAGGCCCTGATACATATATTTGCAAAAGCACAAAACTTAAACCAGTCATTCTCTAATTGTTGTGAACACATTCTTGATACATGAGGTTGAAAAGCAAGCTATACCTAAGGGCATATTCACATACACACATGATGGGATAGATGTCTTCTCTCATCTCTAAGGGATTGGCTCAAAAATTTCCTTTCGTATAAGCTGTCTGAAGCTCTGCTAGGGGCTTTGGAGGCAGGTGTGCTAATGTAGGTGATGTTGGTACCTACTACAAATGCTTGACTAAAGACCAGGATTTTTCCTAAGGACACTAATGACAAATTCAGCATTAATGGCTCCTTTCCATGAAAATATTACAGCAAAGGGAAAATATTGTGGATCAGTTGCATTGTTTGTTAATATATTATATTTGAGTTTGTGTAAGTACTGAACTTCAGTATCACTGCTTCTTTTATTCACTCATTTATGCCACAAATCTTACTAGTAACATCTATGTGTATGGTACTGAGATGTTTGTTTGACACATTTAAGTAACTGGCTGAAATAGAACTAGAGTAGAGTGGAAGGAGAAGAAGTAGCAGAGGAAAGCTTGAGAAGGAGGTCATGCAAAGTATGTGAGTGTAAGGATGTTGATCTGAAGTAGAGAGACACCTGCCCAGTATGAGAAAGGAAGCGATGTGATTTTTTTTGTTTTGTTCTTTTTCCCGTAGGTGGTACACTGTCGTGGATAGATCAAGAGAAGATGCAAGGAAAGCAGTTAGGAGGTTATTGCAATCATTAAAATCATGGCAACTTGGACTAGGAAAGAACAGTATGAAGCAATAGCTTTGGTTTTAAGCTGGCTGCAGTGTGTGAAAACAAAAGTGAAGACAAATCCAAGGTTTATGACCTACGATACTGGAATGAGGAAATGCAATTTCCTGAAGTGGGAAAATATCAGCGATAGAGCAGGAGTTAGAGAAAAGACCAGAATCCACTTTTAAACAAGGTAAATTGCTGCTGTCTTTCACACATGCAGTGGAGACACTGAGAGACATAAGATCCAGGAATCTGGAGTTTAGGAGGGAGATTAGGTTATAGGTGTGAATCTGTAAATCAGTTAAGAGGAAGATGGGATTTAAAGCCATTAATCTGGATGCAGTTACCTGGAGATAGTTTAGATATAGAAACTCTCTGGACTTTGAGTCACCGCTTTTGACGGTTGAGCTTGATGAGGCAAAAATCAGTGGCTATGACTGGCAAAGTGCAAGAGGAGGAAATCCAGGAGGGTTTAGGATCCTGGAAGCTGTCCCTAGGAAGCTTTCTGTGGACAAGGGGCTGATTAGCTCTTTGAAATGCTGCAAATTAAACAAAGACTGAGAGTTGGATTTATTATGTGCAATCATTGGTGATGGGTGACATGACGGTTTAATTAGACTGGGCTTAAGGGGATATGGAGGAGAAGAAATGGTGAGAGTGAATCCAGGCTTTCAAACTGTTACCAAATGGCTCTGAGTCACAGAGAATTCATGTCAATGTGCCCATTTTAAACATTTATCAGTCATCATTTTGTTCAAAGATAAAAGTGTGACTCACACAAATGTAATGATATATCCAGCTGTCACTCAGTAGTGTAACAGTTTAAATGCTCAGTGTCATAGAATAAAACTAGAAAAAAAAAGACTCAAAGTTGAAAAATGAGAGTGCTAGATAATGTGGTGAACCCTTTCTTTACTGGTTTTTAGCTGAAAATTTCATGTTTTTCCCCATTCCTCTTCACATGACCTTGACCTCCACTCTCCTCTCATGAAGATAAACCAGATTACAAATGCAAAGAGAAACCAAATACTTTTATTGTTGAATTTCAGTTACCAAAGACTTAGCTCTAGCAATTAGATTCTAGCTGAAGTCCTCTGCTTCTCCTGCCCACAAATAACCCTATCCATAGATAAACACTCTTTCTTGATGAGTAAGAGAGAACAGGAAAAGAGAATGTGAAAGAAATTTTGATGTGGCCCTGTATCCCCTACTCCTGAGGCTGACCCAGTGAGGTGGCACTGGAAAGAAGCTGGGTTTGGCAGGCTTGGAATAAAGAGAGATCTTTGTGATTGTTAAGCTTATTTGTCAACTGGACTAGCTGGGGAGCTTTCTAGGGGATCAGTAAAACACACTTGGATATGTCCAGGTGGTCCCACATGTGTGACCTTGAGGTCTGTGTCTGGTCCCTGTCCCCTTTCTCTCTGCAATACGTCTCTGCTCTGCTTTTCTGCTGTCATAAACCAAATGGCTTTGCTCTATCATGTTCCTGCCTTGGATTCAGTCAACCACAGACCCAAGCCTCTCAAACCGTGAAACAAATGAATCTGTTCTCCTTCAACCTGCAGATGTCAGATATTTTTTCCAGCAATAGGAAAGCTGATTAATACATCTCTCCACAGCTTGTTCTGAGAGACCCTCACCAAACCTCTTTGGCTAAGGAAGAACAGAGGGACAGCACATATGATGGTTAGGCAGATAGGTTTCAAACAGGGTCACCTGTCACTCTCCAGACTTGGCCAAGGTACACCCAAATGCTGTCTCTGTGGCTCAGAGAGTGTCACAAGTGTGCAGAGGCATGACGACAGCTAGTCCTATGTCATATACATGGACAAGAGGATTTCAAAAGCAGAATAGCTCAGGGTCTATAGTGTACGACAACACCAAGGGTCAGTGTGCTTGACCAAAAGATGAATACCTTCTTATGCTAAGTGCGAGCCCTTAGAGCTTAGATTTTACATCAGGAAAAAATAGGCAGTGGCAGATCCTACTTTAATTTTCATATCAGAAGACATAATAAAATTTGAGGAAAATATTGTTGTTTTAGAGAAAAATAAAATTAATAACCTTCTTTGCCCATGGTGGTTGATAAAGAAATTTACACCAAACTATATGAACACAAAGCTGCATAGAAAATATGGTTATAAGCTGTCTGGGAGAAATTTTGGGAACAGAGAAAAACAAAGATTTAAGCTTAGAATGATAAGAACTGCATTTAAATCCCTCCTCTGTTCCTTTCCTCTTAGCCCCAAACAAGATAGCAAAGTTCTGATTCCTAGCACCCTTACTTATAAAATGAAAGACAAATATTCCTTATTAAGAATATTGTGGTTATCAAAAGGCCATAATATATGTGAAAGTGGTTCATAAATTCTAAATATCCCAAAATACTGGGTGATCAATACCAGATAAGACAACATGCCACTTTCTGTTTATTATGGCATGTATTTTGTGTTATATATTTTTATTTAGCATATAATATACAGATATTGCATTATATCACACTCCTGGCTAACCCACTACAGACTTATTTCACTACTATTTTCCTGGCATGATTGTGAATAAGATCCATTTCATTTTCAGATCTCTTGGTTTGGATGATGAATCTCAGAGCCATCATATATATTCTTTTTATACCATATCTTTGCAGGTGTTTTTATTCCATTTTCATTTATTCCATTTTGCGGTAACTGATGCTCACATGATTCATAACTAATGTTCTCTCAGCTATTTATGCCGCTATATTAGAAGTCAACTCAGTCCTACCAACTTGGAAAGTCAGGCTGCTCTATCTACAAAGCCATTGCATGAAGTCCAGTACAAAGTTCTGTTTGCATTACAAACAAGTTTGTATAAAGTAACCATGTTCTCTGAGGCAGTGAGCACAGGGACCCAACTAAAGGGAGGATAAAGCCAGTTAATCCTTGAATTCCTGAGCCAGCAACCTCCCAGTCCTGTTTACCTTAAGCCATTTGGCCTTTGCAGTGGATTGGCAAGCAGTACAAACATATGCAGATCAGCGGTAAGTGAATTAATTTAAAAGCATTACATTAACAGCCCCTTTCTTCTTTTTATTTTTACTTGGGTTTTATGCAAACATTATTAAATGAAATACCTATATCTCCCTTAAATTTGGCCTTTCCTTGGCCTTCTAAAGCTCCTAGTTCTGTCCAGCTTCTAAATCTAATTTTGTGAGAGCTACAAAACTTTTTTTCTTCTTTTTTCTAAAAGGCTGTGTTTGCTTCAGTTAAGCCTGAGGTTTTACGCCAGATCTCATTAAACAAAACTCACCATCCTCTAGTAAACATTGTATGAAACTAACACCGGTGATCAGAAAATCTCTTTGGTTTGATTTACAGAATTACCTGACATTAAGCAAGTGTTATAAATCAAAGTGATTAAAATCTAGGTCTATGAATAAGCATAATTCTTATCATGTAATTTACTTTCAGCAAAAAAAAAAAAAAGCATTTTATAACATTCTTTCACTAAAACTATGTCTTAACAAGCCAAATGGGATGGATAATCGGAGAAACAATCTTCAGTTAATTCTGGATGGAACCATCTAAATAAAATTGGAGGAAAGGTGGATCATTTTATAGTTGTTACTCTGCAGATATATTTATTTTTTGAAGATTATTGAATTTAAGAATTTGACATATAGATAAGTGCGACATGTAGAATTCTAATTAGCCATGACTAAAATACATCTACGTTAAGGCATATAATAGTCTAGATTGTACGTAGAAAGCTAGTTTTTCTGTTTTTCTAGCACCATTGATTAAAGAGGTTTTCTTTCAGTGATTGTGTTTGGTCCTTTATCAAAAATCATGTGGCTGAGCGTGTTTGGAGTTGATTCTGCATCTTCTAAACTGTTTCAAAGGTGGGTTTTTTTGTTTTTTGTTTTTGCCCGGCTCATCCTGCTTTTAGTAGCTCCATAGTATAACTTTAAGGTAGGTATTGTGATGCCCCCTGACTTGCCTCTTCCTGTCCAAAATTGCTTTTAGTATTCTAGTCTTTCTTGGTTTCAAATGAATTTCAGGATTGTTTTCTCTCATTTTGTGAGGTATGCTAATGGTATTTTGATTGGGATTGCATTAAATCTTGGTAACAGTTTTGGAAGTTTGACCATTTTCACAATGTTTGCTCTTCCTATCCTTGAACAAGGAATATCTTTCCATTTTCTGATATTCTTTCTCATATATTTTCTCATTTTCTGATATTCTTTCATTCTCGTTTTTCAGAGTACTATAGATTTTCATGTAGGTATATTTCAATGACTTTGTTACATTGGTTTCTAGAGATTTCATTTCTTTGCTGCTATTGTGAAGGGTGTTACTTCCTTAATTTCTCTCTCAGTGGGTTTGTTATTCATGTATAGGAACGCTATTGCTTTTTGAATGCTGTCTTTGTATCCAGTTACACTATTGAATTTGGTTATTAAATCTACAAGTCTTTTGGTGGAGTTTTTGGGATCATCCATATAAATATCATGTCATCTGCAAATAATCATAATTTACCTTCTCTCTTTCCTATCTTTATTTCTTTCTCTTGTCCAATTTCTCCTACTGTTTCCAGAACTATGTGAATAGGAGTGGTGATTGCAAACATTCTTGCCTTGTTCCTGATTGTAGAGTGAAAGCTTTCAATTTTTGACCATTTAATATGATACTGGTGGCTGAGTCAGAGATGGCTTTTATCAGATTGAGATAAAGACCACCTATTCAATTTTCTTTAGAGTTTTTACAATGAATGGGTGTTGGAATTTGTCAGTTTTTTTCCCTGTATTTATTAAGATAATCATGTAATTTTTGTCTTGGGTCTACGATATGGTGTATTACATTTATTGATTTACAAATGTAGAGCCATTGGTTATAGTGTATAATCTTCTCTGGAAGATAATGGTCTAGGCAAACACTTTATGAATAAAATCCCTATCACACAGGAATTTTCATGAAGAACCAGCAACTGGGACTTCATTTTATTCAAAACTTTTCCACAGCAAAAGGTATCATGAACAAAGTCAAAAGACAATTCAAAACCTTTTTGCCAGCTGTTCTTCAGACAAAGGACTAATATCTAAAACATATAAAAAAAACTGAAAAAAGTCAGACTCTCCAAATTTAGACGCAAAACAAAAATGGACATATGAAACGCACAGCCACTTCTTAGAAGTACATAAATAAACAAGTAAGGAAACAAATTAATAAATAAATTTTCAACGTCACTGGTCATTCCAGAGGTGCAAATTAAAAGGCTGACATTCCATCTTACTCCAGAAAGAATGGCTAGTATCAAGAAAACAGCTAATAAAAGATGATGGAGATGCAGGGCAAAAGGAATACTTTTCCAGTGTTAGTGGGAGTATAGACTGGTGCAAGTACTGTGGAAATCAGATACTACAAAAATTAGGATTAGAGGTTCCTTTTGATCCAGTTATTCATCTTAATGATATCTTTCTGGAAGAATTAGAAGTACCATACCGCAGCAATATATGCACACCCATGTTTACGACTGCACAGTTTGTAGTAGCTAAATCATGGAAACAGCCTAAATGCCCGTCAACTAATGAACAGATAAAAATATGTATTTTTAATATAATGGAATGTTAGCCATAAATAGAGATAAACGGAGGAGGGGTCCCGGGTTCCTGGGGCACCTCGGCCCGTACCCAGCCGCGCCTGGCCGTTGGTGTGCGGAGGAGGAGCTGCGCGGATCCGGAGCCGCCTGCAGAGGCCCCGTCCTTTGTCTGGAGGAGGAGGGGTCCCGGGTTCCTGGGGCACCTCGGCCCGTACCCAGCCGCGCCTGGCCTTCGGTGAGCGGAGGAGGAGCTGCGCGGACCCGGAGCCGCCTGCAGAGGCCCGGTCCTTTGTCTGGAGGAGGAGGGGTCCCGGGTTCCTGGGGCACCTCGGCCCGTACCCAGCCGCGCCTGGCCGTCTGTGTGCGGAGGAGGAGCTGCGCGGATCCGGAGCCGCCTGCAGAGGCCCCGTCCTTTGTCTGGAGGAGGAGGGGTCCCGGGTTCCTGGGGCACCTCGGCCTGTACCCAGCCGCGCCTGGCCGTCGGTGTGCGGAGGAGGAGCTGCGCGGATCCGGAGCCGCCTGCAGAGGCCCCGTCCTTTGTCTGGAGGAGGAGGGGTCCCGGGTTCCTGGGGCACCTCGGCCCATACCCAGCCGCGCCTGGCCGTCGGTGTGCGGAGGAGGAGCTGCGCGGATCCGGAGAGCCTGCAGAGGCCCCTTCCTTTGTCTGGAGGAGGAGGGGTCCCGGGTTCCTGGGGCACCTCGGCCTGTACCCAGCCGCGCCTGGCCGTCGGTGTGCGGAGGAGGAGCTGCGCGGATCCGGAGCTGCCTGCAGAGGCCCCTTCCTTTGTCTGGAGGAGGAGGGGTCCCTGGTTCCTGGGGCACCTCGGCCTGTACCCAGCCGCGCCTGGCCGTCGGTGTGCGGAGGAGGAGCTGCGCGGATCCGGAGCCGCCTGCAGAGGCCCCGTCCTTTGTCTGGAGGAGGAGGGGTCCCGGGTTCCTGGGGCACCTCAGCCCGTACCCAGCCGCACCTGGCCGTCGGTGTGCGGAGGAGGAGCTGCGCGGATCCGGAGCCGCCTGCAGAGGCCCCTTCCTTTGTCTGGAGGAGGAGGGGTCCCGGGTTCCTGGGGCACCTCGCCCGTACCCAGCCGCGCCTGGCCGTCGGTGTGCGGAGGAGGAGCTGCGCAGGAGGAGCTGCGCGGATCAATCCGGAGCCGCCTGCAGAGGCCCCTTCCTTTGTCTGGAGGAGGAGGGGTCCCGGGTTCCTGAGGAACCTCGGCCTGTGCCCAGCCGCGCCTGGCCATCGGTGTGCGGAGGAGGAGCTGCGCGGATCCGGAGCCGCCTGCAGAGGCCCCTTCCTTTGTCTGGAGGAGGAGGGGTCCCGGGTTCCTGAGGCACCTCGGCCTGAGCCCAGCCACGCATAGCCATCTGCGTGCAGAGGAGGAGCGGGGTAGATCCGGAGTGCCCGCAGGAGGCCCTTCCTTTGTCTGGAGGTTTGTGGATATCTCTGCAAGCAGGGAGGGATCACAGGCTCCTGAGGCACTGCGGTCTGTGGTGAGTACCCTAACCCGGCTGCGATCCAAGAGCTGTGGATCTACCAAGGGGCAGGTGGGCTCACGGTGTCCCTGAGGCCCAGCTTGTCTGGAACCGCGGAGTTCTGAACAAGCAGAGAAGGGCCATTGGTTCTGCAGGCCCAATGGCCTGGGGTAGAGTGGTGCCAGAGTCTCAGTAGCTGCAAACATAGAAGGGGATTTTCAACAGATCCTGAGGAGGCTTTCAAATAACACTTGAAACACAGAAATATAGGAAAATGACAAAACGAAAGACCAAATTACAACCTCAAACCTCCAGCCCATCTCAGGAAACCCTAGGAGAAGTGTATTTAGAAGAAAATATATCTCATCCTCCTCATATATTAGACACAATAGCTACTGAAGTTGACAAGCAACTCCAGGAAGCTTTAAAGAAATTCAAACTCGAAATAATTTCCCAGATAAAAGAAGAAATGATAAAAGAAATGAAAGAGATTCTAAATATATCTAAAGAAAACACAGATAAAAAATTGGAGGAATTAAACAAAAAGATAGAATCCCTAGACGAGCAATATAAGAAACAAACAGAATACATAATGCAGATGCACAGAGATATACAGGAAATAAAAAACTCCACTGAAAGTTGTAAAAACCGCCTTAATGAAAGTGAAGATAGAATTTCAGACCTTGAAGACAGGATTGCAGCTAGTGAACAGGAAAGGAAAGATCTTTTAAAAATAACAAGGAATCAGGAAACAACAATTCAACAACTGCAAGATGATGCAAAGAAGAATAACATAAGAATGATAGGGATTAATGAAAAAGAAGGAGACAACATAAAGGATATCAAGAGGATATTTAGAGAAGCAATAGCTGAAAACTTCCCAAGCATGAGATCAGAAACTGACATCAGGATCAGTGAAGCATATAGAACTCCAAATAGTCATAACCAAAATAAAACTACACCCAGACATATAATAATCACCATCCCAGAAATCCAACACAAGAATAGATTATTAAAAGCTGTCAGAGAGAAAAGACAGATCACTTATAAAGGAAAACCTATCAGAATCACAGCAGACTTCTCATCACAAACAATAAAGTCAAGAAGAGCATGGAGTGAAGTATTCCAGATCCTAAAGCAAAATGATTTCCAACCTAGACTGATATATCCTGCAAAACTATCATTTAAAATAGATGGTAAAATACGATACTTCCATGACAAAGAACAGCTGAAGAACTTCATGAACACCAAACCAACCCTGCAAAAAATATTGAAAGACAGTTTAGATACACAAAGGAAAAAACCACTAAGCAAAGCAAATAATTAAACAGAACAGAAAGATAAAGATGCAACAGCAGAGAGATAAGAATCCTACAATTAAACAACATTTAACAGTAATAACCATTAATGTAAATGGTCTCAATGCACCAATCAAAAGAAACAGACTAGCAGAATGGATCAAGAAACAAAATCCAACCATATGCTGTTTACAGGAAACCCATCTAACCCAGAAGGATACTCACAGACTGAAAGTCAAAGGATGGAAAACAATTCTTCATGCAGCAGGAATCCAAAAAAAGGCAGGAGTAGCCATTCTGTTTGCAGACAACGTGAACTTTAAACCAACAATGACCATAAAGGACAAAGAAGGTCACTACATACTCGTAAGGGGAAAACTCCAAGAGGAGTTTATATTTCCTTAAATATATACGCACCAAACTCCAGAGCGCCCAGTTATATAAAACAATTATTAACAGAAATGAAAACTCAAATTATCAGTAACACAATTGTAACGGGAGACCTTAATACGCCATTGACACCAAGGGACAGATCGACCAGACAGAAAATGAGTAAAGAAATAACAGAACTGAATCATACCTGTGAACAAATGGGTTTGATAGACATATACAGAATGTTCCACCCAACAACATCAGAATACACATTCTTCTCAGCAGTACATGGATCATTTTCTAAAATAGACCATATATTAGCTCATAGAACATATTTAAACAAGTGCAAAAGAGCTGAAATCATCCCTTGCATGTTATCGGATCACAGCGCTCTGAAATTAGAAATTAATGATAAAAGATACTGTAAAAATCCCACAAACACATGGAAACTGAATAACACACTCTTGAGTAATCAGTGGGTCACAGAAGAAATTAAAGAAGAAATCAAACAATACCTAAAAGAAAATGAAAATGCAGATACAACTTACCGGAATCTGTGGGATACAATGAAAGCCGTTCTGAGAGGAAAATTTATTGCACTGAGTTCCCACATCAGGAAAACAGAACGAATACAAATAAATAACTTGATGCTACACCTCAAACAGCTAGAAAAGGAAGAGCAAGTCAAGCCCAAAGCCAAAAGAAGAGAGGAAATTATAAAAATCAGAGCAGAAATCAATGCAATAGAGACTAAGAAAACAATCCAAAGGATCAACAAATCAAAGAGTTGGTTCTTTGAAAGAATAAATAAAATCGATAAGCCCCTAGCCAACCTTATTTAAAAAAGGGAAGAAAAAGCTCAAATTCATGCAATAAGAAATGAAAAAGGAGAAGTCACTACAGACCCAATAGAAATACAGAAGATCATCAACACCTATTTTGAAAACCTCTACTCTCAAAAGTTTGATAACACAGAAGAAATAGACAGTTTCTTAGAAGCATATGAAGTGCCAAAGCTAGATCAAGAGGATGTAAAACTGTT
The DNA here is from genome assembly GCF_034190915.1 of Cavia porcellus. Lineage (NCBI taxonomy): Eukaryota > Metazoa > Chordata > Mammalia > Rodentia > Caviidae > Cavia > Cavia porcellus. The sequence goes on from NW_026947510.1 coordinate 40,539,355, forward strand.
GAATAACCCAATCTCGGTTACTGAAATTGAAAATGTAATTAAGTCCTTACCCACCAAGAAGAGCCCAGGCCCAGATGGATTCACTGCAGAATTCTACAAGAAATACAAAGAAGACCTAATGCCGACACTCCTCAAACTATTCAATGAAATTGAAAGGGAAGCAATCCTGCCTAAGTCATTCCTGGAAGCAAATATCACTCTAGTAACAAAACCTGAGAAAGACCCAACTAAAAAAGAGAACTATAGACCGATCTCCCTAATGAACACAGATGCAAAAATCCTCAATAAAATATTGGCAAATAGGATCCAGCAAATCATCAAGAAGATTATACACCATGACCAAGTGGGATTCATCCCAGGAATGCAAGGATGGTTCAATATACGCAAATCAATAAATGTAATTCACCATATCAATAAAGCCAAAAATAAGAATCACATGATCATTTCTATAGATGCAGAAGAAGCCTTCGATAAGGTCCAACATTTATTCATGATAAAAACTCTACAGAAAATTGGAATAGATGGTCTTTACCTCAATATAATAAAGGCCATTTATGACAAACCAACAGCCAGCATCATACTAAATGGCCAAAAATTGAAAGCCTTTACTTTAAAATCAGGCACAAGACAAGGATGTCCTTTATCACCACTCCTATTTAATATAGTACTGGAAGTACTAGCCAGAGCAATTAGGCAAGAAAGAGAAATAAAAGGGGTAAAGATAGGAAAAGAAGAAGTTAAGTTGTCATTGTTTGCAGATGACATGATACTCTACATAGAAGACCCCCTAAGCTCCATTGAAAGACTCTTAGATACAATAAATAAATTCAGGAATGTGGCTGGATACAAAATCAATACTCAGAAATCAATAGCATTCCTATACACAAACAACAAAACCACAGAGAGGGAAATAAGGGAAACTGGACTATTCACATTAGCAAGCAAAAAAATGAAATATTTAGGAATTACTCTTACGAAAGAAGTGAAAGACTTATACAGTGAAAACTATATTACACTGAAAAAGGAAATTGAAGATGATCTCAGAAAATGGAAAGACATCCCTTGCTCATGGATAGGAAGAACAAACATTGTGAAGATGGCCATTCTCCCAAAACTCTTATACAGATTCAATGCAATCCCAATAGAAATACCATCAACATACCTTATAGATCTAGAGAAATCACTCCTAAATTTCATCTGGAACCAAAAGAGACCTAGAATCGCAAAAGCAATTCTAAGCAGCAAAGACAAAGCAGGAGGCATCACAATCCCTGACTTGAAATTATACTACAAAGCAACAGTAGTAAAATCAACATGGTATTGGAATCAAAACAGAGCTGAAGATCAATGGAATAGATTAGAAGATACAACCACAACTACAAACACACTCAACCACCTTATCTTCGATAAAGGAGCCAAGCAGGTTCACTGGAAGAATGACAGTCTCTTTAATAAATGGTGCTGGAAAAACTCGCTCTCCATTTGCCAAAAACTAAGGCTAGACCCATGTCTATCACCATGTACTAAATTAAAATCTAAATGGGTCAAAGATCTGAATATTAAAACAGAAACGCTAAATCTATTGGAAGACAAATTGGGTAGAAACCTTGGAGACATAGGAGTAGGTAGAGAATTCATGAATAGGACTCAAACTGCACGGGAAATACTTCCCAGAATCAATAACTGGGACCACTTCTTATTAAAAAGTTTTTGCATGTCAAAAGAAATCTCCAGCATAGTGAAAAGAAAACCCACAAACTGGGAAAAGATTTTAGTGAACTCTCTCTCAGACAAGGGACTCTTGTCTAAAACATATAAAGAATTAAAAAAACTCAGACCTTCAAAATTCAAAGATCCAATCCAAAAATGGGCATCTGAGATGAATACGCAATTCTCAGATGAAGAAATGCAAATGGCAAATAAATACATGAAAAAATGCTCATCATCATTGGTCATTAGAGAAATGCAAATTAAAACCACACTGAGATACCATCTCACTCCTGAAAGAATGGCCAGGATCAAGAAAACCAACAACAACAAATGCTGGAGAGGCTGTGGGGAAAAAGGAACTCTCCTGCACTGTTGGTGGGAGTGTAGACTGGTACAGCCTTTGTGGAGATCTGTCTGGAGGTTTCTCAAAAAGTTGGGATTGGAAATCCCATTTATTCCAGCTATTCCACTTCTAGGCATATTCCCAGAAGAACTGAAAGCATCATACCACAGGGATATATGTGCACCTATGTTTATAGCAGCACAATTTGTAATCGCCAGATCTTGGAAACAACCCAAGTGTCCATCAACTGAGGAATGGATAAAAAAGTTGTGGTATTTCTATACAATGGAGTATTATTCAGCTATAAAGAAGGATCGCATTGAGATATTTATCAATAAATGGGCGCAGCTTGAGACCATACTCATAAGTGAAATAAATCAATCTCGCATGTATGAATACCGAATAGTTTCCCTAATGTAAGTAATGATTCAAATATATAAAAATATGTGATAATCATGATTCCCCATTATGTGGCCTTGAAGCCTTATAAAATTTTCACTTATTAATTAGAAAGGCTTTACTCTGGGCTTTTTGATATGGAAATATTTGAAGCTATAGTATATGAAGTTTTATCCAAATATTTTAAGGAAAAAGACAGACACTATGGTAACTACTATTCTTTAAAAAAAAATTATTTAGCTATTTCTTATGTTTATTTTAATTAAGGGAAAAACTTAAAAAATTAGGATATATAGTAGTAACTCTTTTTGATCTCCTATTAACTTGTTTTGAAGTCCTGTAATACTCCCAAGATCTTGTTTTGACTGATTAGACTCTGTTCCATTCTGTGCGATAGTAGCAAGTTTGAAGGTATAGGCAACTAATTTGAAGGCAATAAGATTCACAAAGATGCCCATTCTGGTTTGACTATTGTCTCCTTTGGAAGTCCTGTAATGTTCACAATGCCTAAGTTTTATTGGTCTTGTTCTCCACTGTTTTGTCCGGCTTTATAATATCTAATGAGATGGACAATTCCTTTTAAGGAAACAAGAGACAATGTTGATAACCATTGTTGATGACCTTGTACTCTGTTCTACATCATGTGCTATGTCTATCCTTGGTTTGGACTTACAGCTTTGTTTTGCCATATTTGACTTTATTCTCTCCCCCCCAAGAGAGTAATGAGAACTGAGGAGTAATAAAATCCAAAATGTATAAATTTTGTTATAAAAAAGAGAGGGAGGGGAAAAAAAAAAGAGCTCTAACGGATATAACAACAAGTGTGTTTAGGGATGTTAAATAGCTGACTATATTAATGTTTTTGGATCACTGAACACAGCTGTTTGCAGTCTCTCCGTTTGAATGTCTACTTTGTATTCTTTGATACTGTGATTTGAGCAACTATTTCCAAGATGATATTATGTAATCTATTAACAGGTGATTTCTTACTGTTATGTTTTTTTTTGTAGTTATGTATTATGTGTAACCTTACACTGCTTTGTTTTGTTTTGTGTTTTTCTCTTTTTCCTCTTAAATAAAAAAAAAAAAAAAAAAAAGAAAAAAAAAATAAATAGAGATAAACTTGAGACATTTCTAACGAAATGGATGGACCTGGAGACCAAAATTGTAAGGGAAATAGGACACACATATGTTAAGTATCACATTTATTTTTCTGGTATAAGAAACTGAAAATGTAAATAAGTATCTAATGTAAATGTATCTAATCTACAAAATGTAAAATGTATCTAATCTACAAAAAGTAGATTAGATATCGTGAAGTAGGAAAAATCTGTTCAAAAGAAGAGGGAATCTAAGGAGGTGGAGGGGAAAAACAAGGAAGAGAAAGAAAAAAAATGAGAAAAGGATAAAATGAAAATAAAGCTTTCTGAATGGGAAGGATTTGAAAAGAGGGGTTAAGAATGGGAAAAAGGAAGACTCATGGAACATCATACACAGACACAAATTCATTAGAGAATGTGATCATTATGCATACCTAAATTATGCAAATAACCTTAAAGTATTTTTAAAAATCAAGATTTCACAAAATCAGCACAAGAAGCTGTTGGAGAAAAAAAATCACCCCTGAAAGAAAGTTCAATAGACTCACAGCAGACTTCTCATCACAAACTCTTAAGTGAAGGATAGCTTGAAGTATTTCAAGTACTGAAAAAAAAAAAAAAAAAAAACAACTACTTCCAACCCAGATGGATGTACCTTTCACAACTATCTTTCAAAAATAATGGAGAAATAAGATATTTACATGAAAAAGTACAACTGAAGAAATTCATGAACACCAAACCAGTTCTCCAAAATGTTGTGAAGGATATTTTTGGAAAAGATAATGAAGAATACAATTCCAGGAACAGCAATGGAAAGAAACCATCATGAAAGGCAAGTAAGTTGAGGCAAAAGACAAGGAACCAACAAAATGAAAATAATATGATAAAGATAAGCCAATGCATGTCAATCATAACTATCAATGTAAATGGTCTCAATTAACCAATCAAAAGAAACAGACTGGCAGGGTGGATCAAGGAACATAATCCAACAATATGCTGCATACAAGAAACATTTCATTCAAAAAGAAATTCATAAACTGACAGTCAAAGTATAGAAAATAACACTCCATGTGACAGGAAATCTGATAAAAGCAGGAACAGTTATTCTATTTCTAGACAAAGTGAACTTCAAGCCAAGAGTGATCAAGAGAGACAAGAAAGGATCACTACACACTTAAGATAAAACTCCAAGGAAAAGAGATAATAATCATAAATATATATTCACTAAATACCAGCACACCCAACTATATACAACAAATACTAATGGACATGAATAATAAAATAAGCACTAACACGAGTGTAATGCAGGACCTCAATGTCCCACTTTCACAAATAGACGGATCAACTAGACAAAAAAATCAACAAAGGAATAGCAGAACTGAGCCAAAACTATGGACAAATGGACCCAGTAGATGGCTACAGAGTGTTTTACCCCACAAAATTAGAATACACATTCTTCTCAGCAGCATATGGGATGCCCTCCAACGGAGACCACATATTAGTTCACAGAACATGCTTAAATAAGTGGAAATGGATTGAAATTATCCTATGCATATTATCACACCATTGTGTAGTAAAACTGAAAATCAACAACAAAAGAAACCACAAAAACTATATAGATGGAAATTAAAAAAACATCCCGCTGAGCGACCAATGGATCACAGATGAAATTAAAGAAATTAGACAATTTCTACAACTAAATGATTATACCAATAAAATACACTGGAACTTATGGAACATAATGAAGGAAGTCTTATGATAGAAATTTATAGCAGTGACCTCTCACATCAGGAAAACAGAGTGATTTTAAATAAGCAACCAAATCTTGAACCTCAGACTTCAAGAAAAAGAACAATCATGTCTAATCTCATACAAGGGAGGAAATTATAGAAATCATAGCAGAAACTAATGCAATTTAGACTAAGAAAATGATAGAGAGACCAAGAAAACAATACTCAATGAATTAAAGAGTTGGTTCTTTGAAAGACTAAATAAAATTGACAAACCACTAACAATTTTAACCAAAAAAAAAGTAAAGAAAATACTCAAATACATGCAATTAAGAATGAAGAGTGAACCCACAATAAATCCTGCAGAATTCCAGAAGATCAATAAAACGTACTTGGAGAATCTGAATCCTAATAAGATAGAAAATACAGTCAAAATGAACAGATTGTTAGATATATATGATTTACCAAAGCCAAATCAAGAAGATATAAAAATTCTAAATAATTGATCTGATCATTTCACATGTGTATATCTAAGTAACTCTTTGGAAGGTAACACTATTCAATATTACAACCATTGTTAAATTCCTGTCATCTTGTCTTGAAAACCTATACTGTTTTGGATTTTCTGTTGTTGTGTGTCTCTTTTGCTTTTTGTTTTTCTTTTCTGTGGTTTTTTTCTCTTAAATAAAGAAAAAAAAGACAAAAATTGTAAATAAATCAGTATCTGTAAATGAAGTTGAAGAAGTAATTAAAAACCAAGCAATGATGAAAAACCTAGTCCCTGATGGATTCACTGCTAAATTCCACAAGAATTTTGGAGATCTAATTTCACCACTCCTCAAACTCTTAAACAAAATTAAAAGGAAAGCAATACCTCTAAAGTCTTTGAAGCAAGTATACATGTACAACTACTGTCTGAAGTTATAGCCATAAAATCAGATCACTTTTATTAAAATATGATGAATCATTTTAAGAATATACAACATCAAGCAAAGTAGTCCTCAAGATTCATAAACTAAAGGCAAGTTCTGAATGCATTGGAAAGCGACCAATAAGCATTCATGTAGTGATACATTGAGCAAAAAAGATACCACCACTTTGACTTCTGTTTGGGAAAACAGATGTTTAATTTAACCTGCAGTGAATCCTAGTATTTCTGTAAAAGCAAAAAGAAATTTCAGGAACTAGGCACACATCTCTGAAGTCTGATGGGTCATGGTAATCAATGCACATGAAACATAAACCACAAAGTTAAAGTCCATCAGTTCCCCTATATCCAGAATCTGAGATCTCTATTTGGAGGACACTGTGAGAGTAGAAACAGACTTACAGCCCAAAGAGTGGTGCATGGAATTAGCTCATGAAACCAGAGAGGAAAAGCAGGAGAGAGAAAGAGAGACAGAGAGACACAGAGAGACAGAGAGACACAGAGAGACAGAGAAATGGACAAACTATCTCCCTGAGGTGGGGTCTTATTGAAAGAGGCAGGTCACTGAGTGTGACCTCAAAGAGTGTATCTCCCTTTCCAGCTTCTCTCTTAACTCTCTGCTTCCTGGCCACTGTGCTGTGAGCGTCTTTTCTCCACTCAGGCCCTACCATCATGCCTTTGTGTCTGAACCTGGCAGATTATGCAACAACTGAAACTTTTAAAACATGAGCCAAAATAAAACTCTTACTTTACATTGTGAGCTTGAGTATTTTATCTCAACATCAGATGACTGAGACACACTCAGAAGGCTATAAACACATGGACCATTATGCAGATTCTTAGAAATTGGAATTGGAATTTAAAAAAGGGTCGATAAAGAATGTAGAGGTGAAAGAGAAACATGAACTAAAAAACCTGGGTCTTGAAGAACATGGAGCCAAGGGCTGCAAGAATCAAACTCAAGGACACTGAAAAATATTCCTATCCATGTAGGCACAGGAGCCTGTATAGGAAAAGATCTAAGTGTATTAATGATTAAGAAATAAACACTATATGCAGGATTTGATAAACTGGGCATTGATGTCATGCGCAGAAGCACTCAGGTGACCTGAAGTGAATTAGAGGTCACTTTAGTTAAAGCTACCTATTTCACAAACATTTACAAGTCTTGAAAACATCCATATATTCCAGCTTCAATATCAGTGTGTCTATTTACCACTATAATTCTGGTCTCTGTCGTAGTCACTTTCCTTGGCACTGAGACACTGATACCCACAACTTAAAAGAGGAGAGGTTTATTTGAGTTAACAAGTTTTAGAAGTTTCAGGCTGTGGTTGACGGGTTCCAAATGGCAGAAGGATCTAGGGAAGAAAAGCTGCTCACATCACTATAGTCTGTCTAGAAGCAGAGGGAGGAGGGAGGAGCCAGGGAGGAAGACGCGCTTCCAGGTCATGCCCACGTTCTCACCGTGTTCCTTTGATTGGTGAAACCTGTTGGAAGCTGCAAGGAGCAATGCAGGTTAGGGAGAAAAAGTGGAGAGCCCAAGTTTCTTGTTTTTGCTTCCACCACAGATATATAGAAAAGGTGCAATGATATTGCAGGTATTTTAATTTGTGAAGATTCAGACAACTTTTAACTCATATATTTGATATATATTAATGCTGGAATTGAGCCCAGGGCCTCATGCATGCGGGCAAGTACTCCACTTCTGAGCTAGTCCTCAAAACTTGTCTCTCTATATATCTTCTATCTGAAACAAATGAACAAAAGATTAAACTCACTACTTCCAAAAAAAGACAGCACCAATAAACTTTATAGACCATCAGATCTAGGCTCACATTTAGCGTCAGCAGTGTAACTTGCCATGTGACTCAGGTTAAGTCACTGAAATTCTCTGCTTGATTGTCTTCACTTGATGTAGGGATAGAGTAACTATCTGATTTCATTACTATGAGGGTAAATGGTATGGCGATGGTAAAAAACCTACTATAACATCTCATATATCATAAATATTTTAGTAATAATAACTGACATTTATAGGGTCCTTTTCATGTCCCCAGCTTTGTTTGAGGGGCTGAATTTTCTCCTAGAAACTATGTAGGCCTGGAGTTTGATTTTATAAAATGGAGAAACTTAACATAGTCTTTACGGTACCCAACCAAGATGTCACAGCTACAGGGTGTAAAAGACCGAACAGAAATTCAGTCAGGCTACACAGTTCGCCTCGGCATTACTGTGAAGACCCAGATAAACTGTAGTTATTACTATTGCAAGGACAAATCCTGGCAGGGATGTGGAGGAGTATAAAGAAAGACAGAGTATAGACTGAATCACTCTTTTCCAGGGGCAAATGGGAATTCTACGATTAGGCTTTGGAGCTCTGTGTTAAATAAGGGACTGCTATTATTATTATGCAACTCCCATACCTAATTTTAAACAGAAAACAAAACTGCATAAATGCAGTATTATCCGTGTACCTTCTAAGCAGGGAAAACAGCTGTGTAGAGAGGTCAATGACACGGTCACCCTCAGTTCATTAACACTTGCTCCCGCTGAATACTCTTAGGGGAGCAGGCTATGTAGGTGGCGGGATCCAAAATCAGCTTTAGCTCTGATGTGCCCTTTTCAACATTTTCTATATCTACTTTATCTCACAGTGGAAAACTAACTTTAAAAATAAAGCAAAAGAAAACCCAACCTCAATAAGGAAGTAAGAACTACAGATTTTTAAATTGGAAAAGCATGTTTATTTCTCTTTGGTTTCTTGAAAGCAGCTTGCCAGGCACATAGTCCACAGCTTTGAACCATTTATATAAACACGTCCAAGTCTAATGTCTGCACACAGCAGCGAATTTGCCTGCACACTGGCAACTTAATGACTTTGAAGGCAATGGTAAAAACTGATACCTTGGCTGAATTCATCTGAGATATTTCTTACAAACCACAGACCAGTGACATTTGCAGTACATCAGAGCATCTCGAGTCACTTCGAAAGAAAATTCTATTGGTTTTGAGATGGGAAAAAAGTGCTAAATGATAACAAAAGGTACAAATTCATTCTTCAGGGGAAACAGAATGCTCAGGAATTGTGTGGTACCAAATAATTGTTATTATCCACCAGAGGGCACTACCAGTATATGCAAACTTTACAAGAAAAGTTGAAAACCCCTCATAGCCCCAGCTATAAGCAGAGAAGGCTAAAATGACTAGGTCCTCAAAATTTCACTTTTATTCAGCTTGATTTTCTTGTATAAATCAGGTAAGTGTTTCCCACTTTCTGAAGGGATTAATGAATTGGGTGATACACCTACTGCTATGACTCTTTTAAGTTGCTGACACAGTGTGAATGTGTAAACCTTCTTTTATGATAAATTTTGAGTTGGTCCTATATACAAAGTTTGGAGCTTGTCATTATGATAGCATAAGTTAATTATAAAGCCAGCTTCTTTCTTGTAGATTGGAGATTAATACAAGGCTTCTGAGGTAATTACTAGCAACATAAAATAGCTCAGGAATTATAAAGTATAAAAGTACACGCTGTTTTGTTTTACACTGGTAAAGACTATTGTTGATGAGAAAACTGGCAACTGTAATGTTGGGAAGCATTTTGAGGAAAGTAGAGGAGGTTTTACAAATAGCATAGGCAGAAGGGAACGCAGAAAAGAATATTAGTGAAGTCGTAGAAGTAGAAATTTCATGACAAAGAACAAATACTGTCTTTCTTCAATTATTCCTACACTGATTTATAATGCTTCTAAATACAACAATTCACCTCCTTCACTATTTTAAGCTCTATTTCTGCCCCTTCTACTGAATAGGTAGGCTGTCCATATTTTCCAAAACTATTATTCATAGTGTTTTCTCCAAGTTTCAAAAGTCTAGAAAAAATAAAATGCAAAATATTCTTGTTTTGGATAGTGAAGGCTTGAAGCAAGCTACTTCTTGGAGACAGACCGATCCTTTGTCCTCTTTGAGCCAGGTAGGGTGAGGCAGGACAGAGCACATGGTGAGATTCCATCTGTGCACTGAAAACTCCTCTTTTTATGTAGCTGTGCCCTCAGAATAAGTTTAAAACCGGTAACTTGAGTTGAAGAAACCAACCCAGCTGGAATGCTTACTGTGGTTTGCCATGTATTATGAACAGGAATTCGCAATGAACAAATTTATTTTGAAAAGTTAATTTCCACATATTTGAAGTTGATTAGAACCAGTTCTAACATGCACGTTCTTAGGTATTAAAGCCTAAAACAATTACATTACTATGTGGGGGAAAAAAAATGATTGTTTTGTCATAATAGTATTTCTTCAAAAATGACATGATACTTTACTTATGTTGAGTTCCCTACTGTTTTTTATGTTGTGCTACTTAGGAACATGCCATTTTCCTGGGGAATTAATGTGTGAAGACAAATACTTACTCACTACACATGAATGTGACAGCTCTGCAAGCCTTCACTCTTAATATGTAAAGTCTCAGAATGAAGTCCTCTGGGTGAGTCATGTATTTACACTTAGCAGAGAGATTGAGAAAAAATTAACACCACAAATTTCCTTAAGTAATGGGAAAAATGTGACTTTTTCTGCATTTATTTTCTGGGTCAGTATTTTTCCAGACATTTGACAGAACTGGAGGGTCACCCAAGATTTCTCCAGGTTTTCTTGACAGAAGGAATGGGAGATTTATGGTGGGCGCTTGATTTTAAATTTGTAAATTATCTATTCCTTTTATAGAATTCAAGTAATCACTGAAGTTACTGTTTTGGACAGTGAAATATATAAACTAGGGGTATAAGCTTTGAATGTTTAAAATAAATGATCTTGGTAAATTAAATTTCACAAATATCAAGACCTTATAAGTTCACTTTGTATACAAAAGAAAAATCTTTTATCCCTTCTTAACACATTTGTATAAAGAGGGAAATAGAGTCTAGAGTTTAGGTACAAGAGGAAAACTATAGGATTCAGAAAAATGCCAAGAAGTCCTATAAAGAAATGATGGAGAATTAGAGCCCCTGGGAAATGCAGAATAATTAAAAAGTGCTTGTAATATATAGTACAATAAATTCACAGGGAATTATTTTGGCACCTTATTGTCTAAATAAGGCACTTAGCATACTTACTAAAAGCAAATTAGACAAGTCATACAAGTTTCACCAACAGCTACAAATGTTGATCTTCAGAAATTTTTCAAGACAGATATTATTATGAATTGTATACTCCCAAAAGAAGTTCTGCTCGTGCCCCCAAACTCTATTTGGAAATATGCCCTTTCCAGATGGTAAAGTTAAAGTCGATTATGGCTGTGTTCCTATAAAAAGGGACCGTTTGGACATACAAGCAGACACAAACGGAGGAAAGACGATGTGAAAACGTATGTGACCACCATCTACATCTCAAGGCTCACCTAAAATTACTACAAACTACAAGACAGGCCTGTGACAGGTTCTCCATTACAACCTTCAAAACGTGTGAACTGTGGGCTTTGATTTTAAACATCTAATTCTTAAACTGTGAAGTAATACCTCACTTGTTTTTTAAGCCACCTAACTCATGCTATATTTTAAAGGTAGTGCTAGAAATCTAATGCAGACAATAAAGACACATTTTTAAGTACTTGTCCTCTGGTTTGTCATTTAGTCACTCAGCCTCCTGGCAATCCATAGAGCACAGAAGTTTCGCGCAGACTGCCTTTAATTTCCACCACCTGGTCTGCTTCTGGACCACCTGACACAGCCCTCTACAGAAGGCAAGTTCCTTTCACAATTTCCCAGGCCAAAATAATTAGGAGAGCAAAGCGGTTGTAACAGCTCAGATACTGCATCATGAGTCCAAATACAAATTCTACTTTGACAAGCATTTAAGTTAGAATGAACAGGAATGGTCTTCTCATTAATCACAAAAGAGCAAAGGATTGATTGCACTTCACTTTCCTTAAGGAAAACCAAACAGCTATGTAGCCTGATTAATAACAAGTTGACAGAATGGTAAAAGCACCAGAATTATAACCACCAATCATGGTTATTGCTGATGGCCCAAGAGCATGAGAAGTCTTCTGCTTTTTCTAAGATGGCCTCCGCCCAAACAGTGCAATCAAAGTAGGTTAAAATTTCCCTCATTAGTCCCTGTCAATGATGTTTTCAAACTTGATCTTTGTGTATTATTTAGGTAAGACAATGATTTTAAAACTGTCATACAAGCTGGGTGTGGTGAGGTAGCACTCTGGAAGGCTGAGTCAGGAGGACCATACGTTCAAATCCAGCTTGAGTAACACAACAGTTTGACAAGACCTTTTCTCAAGGTTAAAAAAGGACCTGATGGTGGGGCTGGGGAGTTAGCTCAGTGGCATTAAGTGCCTGCCTGGCAAGCACGAGGTCATGAGTTCGATCCCCAGTACTACAAAAAAAAAAAAAAAAAAAGCATAGAAAATTAAAAAAAAAAAAAAAAAAAAAGACCTGATGTTGTAGTTCAGTGTGAAGGCCCTCCAGTAGCACAAAAAACAAATAACAGCAAAAACTATCATACAAACAGAATATTTACAACTGGATTTTTTTGGTGGTACTGAGGATTTGAACCTAGGGCCTTGAATATTTTACGCAAGCACTCCGCCACAGAGCTACATCCCTAGCCCTACAACTGGACTTTTAAAACATTTTAAAAGTACAAGTGGACCTGCCTGCTATTTGATAAAAGAATTTCAAAGAAGTTAACATAAGTGAAATTATACAATGAATTTTAATTTATTGAATGTAGGTTAGAAGTACTTAGAAATTCAGACACCAATGTCAGGCCATCTTGATCCTCAGTCTGCAGAGGCTTGGAAAAGAAGTGATTCAATAAATGTATAAAATAACCAGTTGATATGAAACTCAACTGAAATGTATTTTGACTGAAAAAACTTTAAGAATATAAAACAATTAAAAATAAGGGGGAGGTTAGACCTAGTAGTGTGGTATAAGAGGTAATCCAACACCATTGTTTCTTTTTTTTTTCACTTCCTAATGTCTATGACGCATTGTTAATATCTAAAAAACATGCCCACACCTGGTACCACCTTTGTAGGTGTGACTAGAATCTGCCTGTTGGAAAATAAAGGCTTAAATAAAATGAAATCAGAGAAAATGACACATAAAAGGACAACTTGAATTTCCAGCAAAGCAAATAATGGGGTTGATCAACCCTCCAGCACAGTCCTCCCAAGCGAGCTGTGTTTCCAGAGGAAAATGAGGGCGGAGGGAATCTCAAAAGTCTTGGCTCCCGTCCATCCCATGGCCTGCTAACACAGGCCCGGCTCCCCTGAGCACTGCGGTCACGCTCCAGTCGCTGCCAGAAGAGCTGCTTTCATTAAAAGTGAGTAGGCAGGACAACAAGCAACAGTGTTGGGCAGAAATGGGATGCTGGAAGGAGCTGGGGATGACGGACTTGGTTTCCCTCCTCTGCTCGGCAAACACTAGGTAGGCTACACTGGATGGTATCTTCTATTTATCTTTTCTCAGGTTTGGAAACTTTCTCCATTCCTAGGGTCACTCTAATGCCCCAGGCACTCAAAAACATTTAGTTGTTAATCCAGGGAATTCCACCAGGACTCTCGTGGGGATTTTGGTAGAAAACAGGATCTTCATCTGTTTTTGTGTCATGGCACATTTTGGTATGGCCTGTGACTCATTTCCTATAATATTTTAAAACATACAGGATGTTTATAACTGAAAATAAAACCAACTATGTTAAAATAATATTGCACTATTTAAATGTATTAAAATACTGCTACAAAATATTTTTATTATTTTAAAAATATACTTTTACTAGGGCCTATTTTACAGAATATTGAGTTTTTGTTTGTTTGTTTGGTCTTTTTCCTTTTTATCGGTACCAGGGATTGAACTCACGACTGCCTGCTTGCAAGGCAGGTGCTTATGCCGCTGAGCTAAATCCCCAGCCCCAGAATATTGAGTTTTGATGTGGTATTTTTATAGATGCATATATTTTGATCATATCCATTTCCCCTTTGCCCTCTCTTAAAAACAAATGTGCAACATAGCAATCACATGCTTCTTTGCTAACACGTGAAGTACGATCTAATTTTGAGTGGTATAATCATCATAATCTCAACCACAAGTATGAATGACATTTTGAGGCATCGATGATGATTGATATGATTGGAAATATCTGTGAGTCCTGTCAAAAATAAAGTCAAAGGCGTTACAAGCAGTACTGTGATTTGTTTGTTTCTTTACTTATCATGGAAGACACTGCTAAATGTCATTAAAGTTTAGTGGAAATGGAAGTGGAATATTTCCCATGAAAAATCATAGATCCCCTGATATCTATCATTAGATTCCTTACAGAATCTGGGTTTTGGATTAAGAACCCTGCTATATAGTTTCACCCTGCCTGAGACAGGCATTACCACGTATCACACAGCAGTTTTACGAAATTGTATTATAGATTACCAGCTTCCTACACAAGTGTTAAACTCCGTCTGTCTGACGATTCAGAAGTCACTTCAGCATCTTCACAAGAGCTAACCTCCTGAGAATCGAGGACTTCCTATGTAGATTTGAGATGCTCTCCTTAATGAAATTGCTGGGTTCAGAAAACCAACAATGGTTGATACGTTCTTTCTAAATGAGACAATGAAACAAATCACCCACGCGTGAAGTGATAGTATCATAACATCATAACTTCTCAGGAAAAAGAAGTAGTGATCCATCTAGTCAATCAAAACAGATAATTCAATCTTAGTGAGACCTTGATGTCAGAATTTTATCTGAAGTTCAATTCTATTACTTTTGACACATTATTTACTTCTGGGAGCTCCAGATATTTAAACCACAAGACAAAAATGAAAATAGTGTCTGTCTCAGTGAGATCTAAAGGGAGTTAGAGGAGATAACGCAGGACAAAATGCCAAATCAGCATCTCCTGTAAAGTACCCATTGCCTCTTGACAGACTGTGACCAGGAAGACCTATCAAGCTGACTTTTCTCTCAACCTCTTTTCTTGGGCTGTTCTCAGTTTTCTGCTTTAATGAATAGACTCATTCTTCATTCTAGATTCTTGACTTTAAAAGGCTGGAGAAGATAGAAGAAACCACACAGATTACATAAAGGCAGATGTTCAGAGCATACCAAAATAGCTTAAAACTATTTGTAATCAGCAGATATGAGGGTAAGTCTGTTATCAGCTTTAAAATATTTTGTAATTTTGGGAAATATTTTACAATCCAGGCTCCTCCAGTTTTCCTGTGTCAAAATGTCAAGTAAGACGTGAAAAAGCTTGAGAACTAGCAAGTAATTTTGCTTGTGAATTCCCACAAGTTGGGATCAACTTGAAGGATGTAATTTACAGGCATTCTTGGGAAAGAAACATTCTTGTTTCATGAAAATGTGGTGTTAAAATTTGTCAACTGCTTACTGTCCCTTAAGTGCTAAAAGTAAACTTAGCAGGAGTATACCATTTTTACACTTTTCAGTTTTCACCTGATACTTAAAAAGAGAGAGAGAGAGAGAGAGAGAGAGAGAGAGAGAGAGAGAGAGAGAATTATAGCTGATGGCAAAACACACAAAAATAACTGACGACTAGGAAATCAGAGTTTTGGCTGCTTACTTTGAAAAGTTGGGCGCCTTTCTCATTACAGTTACATGTAAATGATTGCTTTACTGATGGGATAATTTTGATTTCCAATGTTTTCTGTCATATTTTGGATGTATTTCCAAACAGAAAAGAGCTAGCAGCATACAATACAGCTCTCATAGTCTGCGTATCTAAATCCACCCATCGTGTACACTTTGTCTCTTTCGTTTCCGCATTCACTCCTCTCTATCTCTTTATCTCTCTGCATATATATGAAAGTATTTTACCATTTTGTACAATTTTCCAACTTGCTAATACAAAAGCAAATCTTTAGTTCTTATACAAAGTGACCTATTTTATTTATAAGAGTTACTGATTTACATATAGTTGTATATATCGATGGTATTTGGCTTATCAGAAATTTTAATTTTTTATTCATTTAGGGATTTGGGATATCACTTGATATCATAATAAATCATACCCAAAACAAAGCAAATAATATTAAAAATTTTTCAACCAGATTTATCTTCCTGACATTGGGAAAAGGGAACATATAATGATCTGGCCTAGGACAATGGAGGGGAATTTTTGATATTCCATAGTTCATACAAGGAAAAGGGCATTAGAGATTATTAGACATTTTGGAAAGTGGAAGAGGCTAAAAGATGAATTTGATGATTTAGCATCTATGAAAATTTCTCTTTGTACAAAACTGACTTGTTTTACTATAATAGCTGCTATGCTCTCTCAAATTAAATATATATATGTATATGTCTATGTGTATGTATATATATACATATATATATCACATTTTGGTGATTTTTGTTTCAATTCTTTTCTTGATAGTATACTAAAATATAGTGTTAGATGCTGTTTATTTCACTGACATTAAATTCAAAGTACTGTGACCTTTGTTGTAACCATGTCTGGATACTAGTGGGGATAAACAATACAGAAACTGACTCAGGTGAAAACCACGTGCACTAAAACATGATTTTCTAAAGCCCAAAGTTTTGGAAACTTTGTAAGGGCCCCATCTATAAAGGAATCAAAAAAGAAATCATAGAAAAGAAGGTATGAAGAATTTGGAGTGAGGCCTTAGATATGTTAATCTTTTAATCTTAATTTCATTATCTGTAAAATAGAGATGACACTAACACTTACTTTTCTCATCCCATGAAGTTATATTACTCTTACTATTATTATTGTTATTATTGGTGCTGGGGATCAAACTCATGACCTCGTGCTTGCCAGGCAGGCACTTATGCCCCGAGCTAAATCCCTGCCCCCTCCATAGAGTTATTTTAGTGAATAAGAAAGATACTGGGCAATAAAATACTTCACATATGAAAAAAAAGTCACATTAATTATAATCCCACTAAAAGCACTTGAAGATATTACACTGTTGAAAACTAAAAATCCATTGTCCCAGTATATTGGTAGTAGCATATTGTAAAGATGGAAATATAAGGACTGAGCTGGACAACTACACCATGGGTTGCAGAACAAGGGTTAAAGTCTTCCAGAAGAATCCCTCATACAAGCAGAGGCAGCACTGAGAGTTCAAGTGTACGAATTATATCTGCGACCCCTAATATAACGTACATCACCCAGAAAAATCCCCATGTATGGGTCCTGCTAAGAAAAAGCCCAGAGTTAATGAAAGTTCATTTTTCAGAACATGCTCATCTTTTCTTCAAGCCCTCTCTGGTCTCACGGGTAATAAGCTAGTTACCGAAAGCCCTGGCACAGTGAGCTGACCTGTTCCCAGTATGCCCTAAACCTCTGACATTTTTCAATTTATTTTTTGTATTCTTTAGGGGCCAGCCAGATCTCACTCAGTATGAATGGATAATGTACGTGATTGATTCTCCAAAAAGTGATGAATTGTAAGAAGGGATTTTAGAGAATCATAATTATTTACCAAGCACCTATTTTGTATCAGTCCCTCTGTTGAGTTGGAATCTGATCATACATAAGACATATATGCACAATTATTACCCTAATGTAGATTAATCCAGTGATGGGCACAGTAACTAGTAAGCCAGTACTGTTACTGAAAATCCTAATAATAACAATGAATCACACTGTTGAGCATTTACCAAGTATCAAGCACGATCTTTAGTGTTTCACTGTATACTACTGCCAGGTATATAGCTCAGTGGCACAGTACCTGACTGGCAAGGGCAAGGTCCTGAGTTCAATTCTTGGTACCAAAAAAAGAAAAGCACACACTATCATTCCCATATTAAAGCTTATGAATATGTGTGTCAATCTTGATTGTTAACTTGTCTAAATTAAGAGATGCCTGGAGAGGTGGTTGGATCATGGGAGACTTGCACTCACCCGTGGACCAACCCACTGGTACTCCTAGCTGAATGTTCTGTTAGGAGGGTCACTGGGGGCATTCCTTTGGAGAATATATCTCTCCCTGGCACTTTTCCCCTGGACTTTGCTTCCTGGCTTTTGTAAAAGTGAGCAGCTGTCCTTCACCATGATGTGACTGCCTTAAAGCCAGCCGACCATGAATCAAAACCTCTGAAAGCATGAACCCCGTTAAACATATCTCCCTTTAAGTTTGGGGTATTAGGTACTTTTTCTTAGCATTGGGAAAGCTGAAGAATGCAGAAGCTTAAGTAACTTTTGCAGAGTCCCTGTGTGGCAATGAGAGGATATAAACCCAATCTGTTAAGGAGAGTAGAGAGAACTGTAGAAATATAATCTAATCTAGGTGAAGGGTAGGAATGAAAAGCTTCCCTGAGGAAACACTGTCTAAATAGAGACTTGAAAAATGAGACTAATTTCTTAATCCAAATGAATGTGTTATAAAGCTTAATGAGAACTTACAAGGGTAGGAGAACAGGAAGAAAGGGCACAGGAGCCCATTACTCCTTGCTAAAACAGCAGCCAACTTGTTATGCACTAAGTGGATGAGGGTCCATTCCTACCCTCCAAGTCAAAGCCTCCCTTTGTCTTTTCTCCTTTTCCTGGGGCCAGCTGCTCTTAAGATGAACAGATAACTAAATATGCACCCCCTGGTCAAAACATAAAGGGCAACCGTGGAAAAAGAGAGCAGATAAAACGTGTTAGTTTATGCTCATCTCTTTTGTTCTCAAGGAAGAAAAATAAAGGATGAAGCAGTTTTTAAGAAGAACACAACCATTTTATTGCAGTGATAATTTTATATTTTTGAACTCTTAAAGATTATCTAATTCTCTTATTTTGCAAATGCAAAGAAATGATCCAAAGAAGATGAGCCTTGCCTATCATCACACGGCTAATTACTGTCACACCGAAGAATGGAAACTAAGCCTCCTTACAGCATTGCACCAGCCCTTGGAATCCTACAACAACATTTTTGCCGTGAACGCTTTTAATTCCTCCCATCAGAAAAGTGTCATAGCCACATTAAGCTAGATTTTTGCAAGAGTTCGACCAACTTTGCTGAGGCGGTCTGAGCATAATATGTTCACGAGCCTCTGGCTGTATTATCGAGGATCCCTAGTTTCTAGTTTTAATTTAAATATCACAGAGTGTAGGTGGACTAATGTAGGTGGAGGTCATGAGTGCATTTCTTTGTTGAGAACCAATAATGCTATAAACACTACATAAAACGCCAACACAAAACACCTGCCCGGTGACCTGATAGCAAAAAAGAGGAAGACATGGCACACTAGGAAACG
The DNA here is from genome assembly GCF_034190915.1 of Cavia porcellus. Lineage (NCBI taxonomy): Eukaryota > Metazoa > Chordata > Mammalia > Rodentia > Caviidae > Cavia > Cavia porcellus. Next base: position 40,558,818 of record NW_026947510.1, read on the forward strand.
TGCATGACTCAGGCAGCAGGGAAAAAGGAATGACAATGTAAATCTATAATTGCTTGTGACTCACATAATCCTTTCTCCTCGAATGTATTTCAAATGATGCCTCTGTTAATTTTAAAATAAAACTACAGATTCCAGAGGAAGAGAATGATGACACCAAAGAACTTGTAATCTTCCAGAAGCTGGAATCAGTGGAGACGGACTAAAGAACTGAAGTTCCATATTTATATGGATAAGAAAGAAAAAAATATTTGCAGTCAAGATAAAGCATAAATTTAGAATAGAAGGAAGCAGGTATTGTAATAGTCAAGTAGTTTCTATTGCAGCTGTTTACATTTTATTTTGTGTTTACTTTTTGATTAGTATATATTTGAAGTCCATATTGTTCACATTCCCTGTGTGGTTGCAGATGTACATAACACATCTTAATTCTGTTTTTACATGCCTACCCGCTCCCATCTCTTCCTTCCCTTCTTCTCTTGAACTCCTTTTAGCGTGTAAAATATCTAGCTCCCTACTTCCTATTATTTATTTTTCTCTTCATTTATATTTTGGATTTTTCATATAAAAGAAGCCATTAAATATTTAAGCTTCTATATCTGATTTATTTTGCTTTATATCATGACCTCAAAGTGCATCATTTTCCTATAAATGAATGAACATTCTCTTTCTTTATGAAGAGTTGTATTCCACTGTGTGTTCTTTATTCATTCATTTTCTTCTAGCTAGAACAACAAACCACTGTGTGTCTTTCAAACAGAGGTCATTTAATAGAGGAAAGTCCTTATCTAAAATGATGGAAGACCTGAGATCCTAGTTGGGATATAAAAAGGCAACAGCAGAAAAATATTGCCACACTTAGAGTTGAAAGGACAACATGGGGGCACCAGTAACCAAAACCTAGAATCTAGAACCTTCCAGAAGAAGCTAGAATCAGTGGAGATGACCCAGAAGGAGGGATCATTGAAGAAGGAGCCTTTTTGAAGTGACTAAGATTCCAAAGGAGACACAATTATTATAGCAGATCCCACAGGAGTTAGAAAATGAGAGAAAACCAGTGTGCTTTTCTCTCCTTTCCATTTGTCACTCTTCTGTCACTACTTCACACTGCCAAAGGCACTAAAAATTCGACAGGTAAGGGAATTTAAGAAATGTGGCAAAGCAGGGAAAGGGTGGAAAGGAATCAGGAGATTCCTTGGTAGTTGGCCAGCACATGATGTGATAAATCAAGTCTGAATTCTGCAGGCCCCTGGATGTCTAAAGCAACTTTTACATTAGTGGCTGCATTTCCATCCAGGAGGCCTGCATTTCTCCATCTTCCTCTCTCATTCATTGTCTATTCACCATCCCTTGGAGTCCCCTAAAAAAACCAAAGTATTCAACCTCCCATAGAGTCAGGCTCCAGGTTACAGGAGCCTACTCTGAGCCCACTGCAATTCTCTAAGAACTTGCCAGTCTGTCTGGCTCATTAATTCTCTTTTCTAAAGAACACAATCAAGAAGAGCTTGAACCTGCACCTTTGGGTGAGAATATAGACCCTGAGTCTTGGGTACCAACAGAACCACTGTTTAGTTCCCCAGGCTTGGACCACACTTGGTTCACTAAGCCATGACTATGAGTTTTTCTTCTCTATCTTTTACTTAGTAATTTGTCACCCACACAAAGTATCAATTAGCACAAGATAGTCAAAGGTGTGTGAGAATGAAATAAAAATAAAATCAAATTTTGTTTGGAAGTTTGACCTTTTGTCCCTGGACATGATGAAAAAAAAAAGTGTTACTGAAGTTTTCCAGTGAAGTGCTCTCTTCATTAAGCCAGAGTGCCTCTCTGTGAACATGTTAATGTAGGAGCAGATTGTAAATAATCCTCTTGGCATTGAGGACTGTGTTGTCTCTTGGAGGCTTCAAAGTGCTCCTCTTCTGAGCTAAATGAACAGGAGGAACAAACTGTACCAAACCCAAACTGATTCTGAGGACATGATCCGATTCATTTTCCTTGGTCTGGGCACTCTTAAGTGACGGTGAAGGGAGAGAGTGCTGCTGAATCCAGGCTGCATTAGTCACGGTAGGGTGGTGACCACTCAGTCTGCACACTATGGACTTCTGTCTCTGCATGTAAACTGTTACAGTACAACTAAGGAAACTAGAGTGAAAGCCAGGATACCAACCACTCCTTCAAGCCAGCAATCTTTTAACTTCTGCCAAGAGATTTTTTTTTTGCTAAAATAAAGTTGCTTAGACTCCAAAAATAACATCTGTTGCTCAGAGTAACATTTTCAAAGAACATAATAAACGCTACCTCCAGAAAATATACACTCTGTGGTTCCCTAAGGGAACTTGTAGAATGGATGATGTGACATTCTGGGCTCCTTCATTTCATGTACTGCCTGCCCCTGGGTAAAATACTTAGTTGATATGAGCGGTGGTAACATATACTATGTAAAAATTACCTTCATTTTCACCATGCAATGAACTGAAATAGCTTTAAATATGAGCCCCATTCAGATGTGCTAGGCAGGCTTTCACTCGCAGAGAGTATTTTTGGACTGAGGTCATGATGTCCTAGAGTAGGTACCAGGAAAATCCAAAATCTTGAAATGTAATAATAATAGCTACAACAGTCTAAGGCTGATAGTTGGAGCATATAGTCCAAGCACATTTTTAGATTTCCCGAAAGTTACCTCCGTTTCCAAGGATCACCCAACACTTTAAATCTCACTTCCCAGTATCACTCCACAACTTGTTAACCTTTATCCTCTTCATCTGTCCCTGTCAAACTTTTAGAGATTTCTGTCGCTAAATCAAACATGGAAGTGCTTGAATCACAGTGTGCTCTGTGACTATAATGAGCTCCTGATCGTCTTATAATTGGAGGTCACTCGCTACAGGAGACTAGAAGAGACTATAGAGGTAGTATGTGACCATTATCACTAGTAGAGACAACTCAGAACATTAATTGCTGCATGTTCAGGGTGAAGAAGCACTTAGATCTATGATTCTCCATCATTTCTAGTTTGAAAAGGAATCCTAAAGACATTTGCCTCGTGATCAACCCTCTAAAAGCATGAGATGGCTTTGCCATCTGCTCGGGCTAGGAGGTATGCAAGAGACTACAGAGGAAAGTGGCTGCCAAAATCACATTAAGTTAACATACATGAAATGGCTTTACATGGGATATGATGTTTTGGGAAGATTTCTACTACTATTGCTCTTATTTGGAGCATTGTAATAAACCTTTATGCTACCTGACAAAGGAGTGATTAGATGGCTTTTGTGTGTGTATGTTTACAAAGGAATTTATTTTTACAGGACACATAATTTATAGGATTATTTTACCCAGAAAGTCAAATGCAAAAGAGGGCAAGAGCTTTGTCCACAAACTAGAGACCCTAAGAATCCAGCTAAGGACTTGGATCCAATGGCCATCCCCTACACAAGTCCACCTGAAGACCTAGAATCCATGGCAACATCCTCCATGAGTCCAACTGAAGCCTAGAGTCCCTGACAAGGTCTCATGTAAGTCTGTTTCTAGGATCTGCACTGGGAAGGCCCAAAGGTCAGTGGGAACCTAGGAAGTCTGCACCAGCAGAAAGAAAAATCTGTGCCAGAAGGTTGGGGGATCTGCACCAGAGCCAGGAAGTGATGCTCAGAGTAAGGAACAGAGATTCCTCAAAGAGGCTGTAGTTCTCAGCCATCCTCAGCAACAGTAGGGACCTGAGCTCCTCTGAGGATGACAACAGTCAAGTTCTTATCAGGAAAGCCAGAGTCACAAGCTTCTCTAGGAGAATGAACAGCGTGCATTTCCCCTCTAGTTCTCTTTTTTATGCTGATGGCAACAATCCTTAGGTAGGCCTTTTTCACCCAGCACCGTGCTGATTCAGTTCCGCTGGGTGTTACAAGTTGCCTATTAGTTAATCCACCACACTGCCTGACCTTAAGATTCTAGCGTGCAGTGTGCCCATGCTATCTTCTGTCATTTAAGGTCAAAACACTGGGGAAAATGTAATGTCTTGTGTGGAAGACAAGTGTTGGTAAGGAAACACTGTAAAGCAAGCCTTTAGGGCGGAGGATAGATTTTTCTTGCTAAGTATAAAGGATATGTGAAGATTGCCAGGACTTTATCTAACTTGACTTTCTCCACCGAGTCCTCCACTGGAGGCTCAGGAAAACCAGAATTTCCCAGAGACTGGGCTCAGTCTAGGTTGAATGTAACTGTCTGCTTGACTGCCCTGAGGAAACTTTGTCTCCCAGATTGGTCCGCTGTTTGTTCTGTGGTGAAACCAGTGGAGATTCAGGTTCTATCTTTGAAGAATTTTACTCAGCATCACTGAATTGTCTGGAAGCCTGTGACACCCAAATCGCTAGACTCCCAGCCCCAAAATTTCTGACTCAGTAAAACTTGAGTGGGTTCAGAAAATGTGTGTTTCTAAGATGCTGCTGCTGCTGGTCTTGGAAGCAGAGACTGTTCTGTAGAAGCCATCATCTATGTGTCTATAGTTAAAGGATTGAAAATGATCATGATGTGTTATACACATAGCCTAATTCTCTGACATAAGCATCACTATTTTGTATTACCAACATGCACTAATAAAAAATAAGTTAATACTAATCAGGTATAACTTTAAAAATAAATTACATAATTTAGTTATACAAATCAATGTAAATAAAGCATTTTTGGTGTAGATGTCTCTTTTCAAAATTTGTATGAAGACAAAAATACAACACTGTTTTGGGCCCATCTTCCCCCACCTTTTATTTTCCTTTTCAATATTAAAGGCGAATAAAGTTTCAAAATTTAAATTGGTTCTTGGTCCCATTAAGGTACACAGCTTTCAGATTGGTGACATAGATTTACAAACTGCCCTTTGAAAGCTGAATAATAATTGGAAATTATGCCCCTGGGAGAAGGGAAGGTCAACTTTACACTTTAGCTTTTCGCTTCATTACACCTGAAAGTCTGGCTTACGACTGCTTTCATCTAATTAACCAGTTAAGCTCTTAACCTTTTTGCTGTCACATTCATTCAGAATTACAAGTTCCATTTAAATAAGTATTTCATTATAATAGCAATATGAGCAATTCCCTACAGTCCTGACAAGATTACAGCCCCTGGAAGTTAGGTACTGTTTTCAAGTTCAGTATCAATGATCTGGATATAGTTCCTGTAGCTCCAGTCACACACCATAGAGGAGAGATTTGTGTAAGAAAACTTAATCTCTGCCATCATTCAGTTCCCCTTATTACCAGAGAGCAATAGGACAGCCAGCGTACACTTCACCGAGCCTCAGGACTCAGGTTCCATCCTGGCTCTGATGCATCCTGGCTCCAGAACCTTGAGAAAGCTGCTTGATTCCCCAGAGCTTTTTCACTTGTAAAATGGAGCCAACAAGCTGTGGCTGAACTATTTTGGAGGGTTGTTTTGATAACCAAAATAAAATGAGAAATACAAATGAGGACGCGTTAGACACTATGAAGCCTTTAAAAGTCAAGGTCATCTTCTTTTTTTGCTGCCGTGTTCTGGGTACAGTGTGCCCTGGCCCCTGTTTGAAGGCTGCCCTCTTGCTTCTGGAAAGTATGGGGAGTATTATTTCAAACATGTGTTTATAGTTCATACTTGAAGACTGATAAGAAATGATGACAACACTACACTATCTCATCACCATGGTAATAACATTTCTCCACTGCTGTATAGACAGTGAACTCATTGCCAAAAGCATGATGTTTCTTTGCCTTTGTTACCCTACACAGTTACTGTGCTTCCTCCCAATTTACAGGTGAGGAAACAAATTTTTCTCAAGGATATACTAAAATACAGAATCCAGACTAGATTCTTGTCTCCTTAAAAAAGGCCCATTCTCAACCTTCCGGGAAATCAAATGTAAATAAAGAGATATGGTCCATGAAAGGGTGTGTTGTTCTAATACACTAAAGCTTTCTCTTTTTCCCTTTCATATGAGAATATCATTATTATAATGGACTTTTCAAAAAGGTCATAAAGGTATCCCAAGATAAGGAAGTGAAACATGACAGCCCTGCCCTTATTTACATAGTTTTACCTCCTAACAGGTTCAGTAAGGGCCGACCTATAAAGATATATCTGTCACGTTCCTTCTAGCTCCACAAGAGCGATGCATGAATGCACCAGATCAAAGGATGCCCAGATATTTAATTAAATATTATGTATAGGTGTGTCTGTGAATGTGTTTGTAGAAAAGACCAACATTTGAACTGCAGGGCTGAGTAGATCACTCTCACTAAAGCAAATGGCCATCGCCCACTTCGAAGTCCTGAAGAGAAGAAAAAAATGCAGCAAAGGAAAATTTTCCCATCTAGTCTGTAAGCTTAACTTGATAGTGATCTTTTCTGGTTCTTGGCACTCTTGTTCTCAGACTTGTAATGGAATTTACACCATTTATGCAGCTTCCTGGGCCTCCAGATTGTGGGTGGTAGATACAGAACTGCTCAGCTTTCCTGTATGTGTGAGTCAATTCCTCGCTAAGTCTCTTTCACACACACATGCACGCACGTGCACAGACACACACACACTCTCTCTCTCTCTCTCTCTCTCTCTCTCTCTCTCTCTCTCCTCTCTCTCTCTCTCACACTCTTTTATTTGTTCTGTTACCCTAGGGAATCCTAACACAATTGATCCCTCTGAAATATGTATAGAGTTTTATTTTTATGAATTCCTAGCCAGGCAATAATAGAATAGTAATTCCTAAGTACTAAGCTCCCTCTTAATGATTAACCCATATTGCTTACAAAGACTATGAGGTAAGGATTTTAACAGGAGCCAAATACTACCTAAGCAATGAAACGAGGAAGGCATATAGAAACCGTTAAGGATGTGTGCATGCGTGTATATCTGTATGTGTGTGTGTGCCCGTGTGTGTATTCACCAGTGTGCATGCATAACATCTGGAATCTACAGTGCAGTTCAGGAAAACAAAATGCTAAAAGCCTGCTTACAAATTGTTCTGTAATATACATCACTGTAACTAAATTTAACTGTTTCTGAAGACAATAAAATCACTTTAACATGAAAGTGCAGTTTTCTGCAAAGAAAAATGTCCTTAATATTTAAAAATGAATATTAAAAGACTGAATCTCAGTTTGAGCTGCAGAGATAAGGCTGTGTCAGTGGGGTTCACTGTAACAAATGCACCCCTCTGGGCGTTGATGATAGAGAGGCTGTGGGAACATGGGGGTGGGCAGGACACAAAAGATAAAGCTGCACCAATGTTTTGTACTTTCTGTGCAGTTTAGTTGTGAGCTAAAACTGTTCTATATATGAAGTTTGTTTTTTTAAAAAAACATGATTTTTACAGCATACTTTCATATTTGAAAAGTTGTGATCTCCAGAAATATTGCTACTATTTGAAGTTTGCAAATATGTAGTGCCTAGTGGCTTTTAACTTCTGGCACAATATTTTGGTCTGCAAGCTAGATCCTATTCTATCTTTTGTTTGTTTGTTTATAATTTGTTTTATTTTTATTGATAAATGTTTTCAGTACAAAATGATGACATTAACTCTAGGAACTTGGTACATGTATGTAACACATTTCTTTTTTCCCCCTTCCCTAAACTTCCCTTTCATTTTTCCGGTGCCAGATTCATTTATTTATTTATAAGACCTTATAAATTATTAAAGATACACATTTAACTTTCGGATCCAGACTTTTATCCTGAATGAACACACTTGTAAAACATGTGATTGAGAGTCAAACCGAGGCAGTTTCTGCAGATTCTTCGGAGGGAAAAGCACTGGAGTCCAGACTGCATTTCCAGCCTTTACAAAATGCCCTGCTCTCCCATGCATTCTGCTTCCTTTAAACTTGTTATGCTTTATGTCTAGACATCCCCCCACAAACCCTCCAGTGCTTTGAGGAGGTGATTGCATCATGAGTATGTGATATTCACGAGTAGATTAATTCTCTGACAAGTTTGCAGCTAAATGTGACGTTGGGAGTTGAAGCACGGTTGGAACAGGTGAATCACTGGGAGTGTGGTCTGACGGGGGCTCTCTTCTTCCTTCTTCCCTGATGCTTTTCTCTGCTTGAAACCCATGCCTTAAGCAATTCCCTTCTGCCATGCCATCTTGTCTTAGAGCCAGCTAATTATTGATTGAAACCTCTACAAACTGTGAGCCAAAATAAACCTCTTCTTCCTTAAACTGTGGTTGTCAGACATTTTGTCCCAACAACAAGACAGTAACTAAGACACAAGTCAAGGACATTCCCAAAACAACATCACCCTGAACAACCACTTTTAAAGATTGAAATCATCTCCTAAAAACCAGAGGAAACAAAAATTACATAATGTTAAAAATCAAATGTTAACATCTTCTCTTAATCTCCAGGACAATTCAAAGAAGTTTAGAAAATCCCAGCTTTATGCAAGTCATTTCTCTTAGTTTTTATTTATTTAATGTCTTAATTTCGCTTTGCTTTTTGCAGTAGAGTTTTACTGGATGTTGGATTTTCAGATGAAAGCATTTTTCTTTCATCACTTTGCCTCTCTCATGCCACTGCCTTCTGGCCTCCATGCTTCTGTTCAGCGGTCAGTTTTAATTTTATTGTACATTCTTTACACATGATGGATAAGTTTTGTTTTGCTGCTCTCAAGGCCCTCTGTCTTCATTTTTAGAAAGTTTGAGTATGATACATATCAGTGTGGTTCTCCTTGAGTTCATCTTTGAGTTTGTTGAGTTTCTTGGATATATAAAATAATATATTAAATGAAATTTGGGAAGTCTGTAACCATTATTCTTCTAATACTCTTTCTGCTTCCCTCTTGACTCTCAGATTCTTATTATGTGTGTATCAGTATGCTAACATGGTCCACCTCTCTTTGAGGCTCTGTTTATTTTTCTTTTTTTCTTTCTCTTTCTCACACTTGATAATATCAATTAACCTTTACTAAAGTTCATCATTTCTTTTTTCTCCCAACTAAAATCTGCTTTTGTGTTCTTCTAGTGAATTTTTAAATTTAGTTATTTTGCTTTTCAACACCAGAATTTCCATTTGGCTGTTTATTTATAATTTCTATTTCTTAATAATATTCTTTATTGGGTTAGGTATTACTATCATGTTTTTCTTAACTTCTTTGGGCATGTTTTTATTTAGTTCTTTGAGTATATTCATAGACTTGCTTTAAGTCTTTGTCTAATAAGTCCTAGATTGGGATACTTCACAGACAGTTTCTATTGAATGTTTTTTTTTCCTTTATGTAAGTCTTTGTTTCTATGTGTGTTTCAATGTTTTTTGTTGAAAACTGGACATTTTAGGTAACATAATATGGCAGCTCTGGAAATCAGATTAACCTTTCTCAATCTATTGTTTTGTTTTTGTTACTGATTTTTCCTTTCTACAGTTTGTAACTTTCTTAGACTGATTTGTAAAGAGTATATTCTCTGTAGTATATAACTGCAGAAATCTCTGTTCATTAACCTTATTAATTAGCTAATGATTGATCAGAGATTTCCTTAACATCTTGAAAAACTTAAGTCATTGAACCTTTGCTATCAGGCTTAGTGTACATATTGGGGCATACTTTCAATGTTCAAGTAGTCAGTATACAACTCTGTCTTAGTTCTCAATTCCTGTTGGCACAAGGTTTCAAAATCAGACAGAGGTTCTGTTCATAAACAGTCTTCTCATGTCTTTTTTGAGTATGTATACACACTTGCACATGAGTTCAGCCTTCTAGATCCCCAGGAATACATTAGAGCTTTTCAAAAACCACAACGGACATTTCATTTCCTTTAAAGTTTCTCCCTGTTGCTCTTGTTTGACTGTAATAATAAGTAGCTACTTCCAATTATTATAGCAAATGCCCTTTGGAAAGCCTTCTCTTCCAGAAAGTGTTCTGAATCACATCAGAACAGCACTTGTTGAATGGTCTGTTTAGAGGCTGTGACATAGGTTTAATGGTGGCAATGCTCTGCAGATGTAACTCTATGGAGCTCTAAACCCATCTTGTCTTCCTGATTACTGTAAGACTGCTAATTTTTAAACCATCATGAGTTTGATCTTGCTGGTTTTAAGGTTATGTAGAGCTGGGACAAAGGTGCAAACAATAGATCAAGTTAAAGTGCCACAAACAATGCAGTTCTTCATTAAGTCCAGCAGGTTTTTTCTGCGTAAACATGTTTTAGATTGCAATGAGACTTTAATTTCTAGAGTTTTAAAAAGCTGATTCTGAGTAGTTTAGCCTACATTTTCATCACTTTTCTTGTAAGACAAATCTACAGAGGCTCTAATTTCCCTACTATTATTATCTTTAAAGTGAAACTTGAAATAGAATGAAAACTTTCATACATTCTAAATGATTTTTTATCTTTCTTTTATTCACATTATTGTTCAATTGTCATGAATATATGACATGAAACAGAAGTCTAAACTCATAATTTCTTTCGTATCTTATCACATAGCTTTTAAATTATAAAGGGCTTATCTCTTAAGTGACCTTCCTTGAAGTTGTAATTTGGTTTCTTCAGTGATCAGACCATTGCAGAGCATGAGGTAGAGGGCAGGAGAAGCCTTGTTAGTGGTGTGATGCTTATCTCACTGTTAATCAGTGGACACCCTTGTCTGCGTATGTGAATCTACATGACTCCTATCAGCTTAGAGCAGCACACTGGATGATGAAAATTCTGAAACAATACTAAGTAGATTAGTTTTCCTGTATTACAGGAGGATCTCCAATTCTTGGGCCAGGGACAGGTAATGGTTGGTGGCCTGTTAAGAACTGTCTGGTATAGGATTTTATATTGTTTAAAAATATTTACAAAATTTTAAAAAGACTAGGTTAAATGATTTCTTCTTTCACTTTAAATTAAATTACTTTACAGTACCTCTCTATATTTGACCTTTGAATTAAAGAGCTCTCTGTTTCCTACTAATTGCATCTGTGTACATGTGCATGTGTACACACACACACATACACACATTCCTTAAATATCAAGAATAGGTTTCAGGGCAAGCAAATTTATTTGACCATTAAAGCCTTCTATTATTTTACTTAAAATGTTGTCATAGTGTAAGAAAACTGGTTTTATTGAAAACATCCTCCCTCAATTTTTCTATATATGTAATGTAACATATGCATAGTTTTTGGTTTTTTTAAATAAACTTCAGATCATATTTGGCACGACAAATGCTAATTAATAGTTTTACAACTCAAACAGAATGATTTTCCCACTATAACTTAGCCACCTTAATATTCTTCTGAAATTCATGCCACTGCTTAGTAGAATACTTCAAGGTATATTCTTTCTAATAAGTCCAAAGGTATTATATTTGAGCTTGAAAAGCAGCACAAAAATTGAAGTATGTTTTAGAACTAAAGACAGCCTAGGAGGTTCATTGAACAACTGCATCAGCCTCCTGCCTTATAAAAATCTAAGGAACAACTAAAAATTTACAAAAAGAAGACCAAAAGACATTATTGATAGAGCTCATGAAAGAGGAACAAAGAAAGACAAAACAAAATGAGACTGAAATTACTGTTCCTTTGGCCTCCATCTTTTTCTTTTCAAGTGGCCTGGCATACTAATTATTTTGGCTGTTTGAAACTGTAACGTTACACTTTTGTATTTATGGCATTAAGGGAAAAGATGGTTGGGCACACATGCTTAGACTTTTAAACACCATAATCCTCCAGATCTCCTCAATTTAAGTTTCTTTTCCAAATAGGTTGGAACTGTTCCATGGAACTTTGAAGAAACAGATTGAATAGTTTTATTACTGAATTAGACAAGGAAAGGAGAAAGGTAAATACCATAAAAAATTCTCTTCGATTCTCTCACTTTGACTATGTATTAAGAACTTCATTCCACAATGACATAACTTTAAGAATAGCTCTAAATTAGATGTTAATATATTGCATATTGTTATCTTCAAAGTAGTTGCTCATTTTAGAACAAAAAAGAATAAAATTGATGATAAAGAACTTCAAAACAACATAATAGGAAATTAACAATGGTTGATATATTGCATATTGTTATCTTCAAAGTAGTTGCTCAGATTACAAGATATAGGTATGAAAAAATGATCAAACAATGAAAGCACAAACTGTTCCTTTTGATGAGCTAACAGAGATTAGTTGCATAATTATCTGTATCATTTTTATTCTTTTTTGTTTAAAAAGTAAAAATATATAAAAATAAACTACAGATGGCTTTTATTCATTTCAACCATTCTTCTAACAGAAACATGTTATTTACATTCTACTTAAAGCAGCACCATTGGGTTTTCCTGAAATATTTACTATTTGATCTCTACTATGTCTGAAACTTAATTCTGCAATTAATGCATGGATTTTTGTTTATTTTGCACACAATAGTTTCATAAGTGATCAAAACACAATGTAGGAGGGAGTTTAAGACAATATTCACTTGTTTCTTAATTTTACGAATGTGATTTTTGACTTTTAGTTTAATCTTACCATATCAACTTCTGTCAGTCACTCATTACTTTTGAGCTTAAATTCTTTCATTTATAAATTATGTACAACCAAACCTATTGTGAGGGCCAAATCATAAAAGTAAACAGCTGCATTAAAAAGAGCCCAGTTCCTACAAATTGTCAAGATCTGCACATACAACAGCATCCTCCAGGCTCCTCAGTTTATATAACGATTCGTTAAACAGACCATTAAAGTATGCTTTTCTGAGGAGGTTCTTTTAGGGAAGTACAGTAGTTGCTTTCTCTTTTAGAGTTATGAGTGCATTTTAAGAAAATCAGGTCAACTATTTCATTTCATTTATAAGTAAGTTTCTAGAACAAAGGCCTCTTAATTAATTATTTAAGGTTTGTGTTAGTGAGCTTTCCATCACTATAAAAATGTTCAGGATAATAAACTTATAAAGACAAAAGTTTGAGCCAGTGTGAGCAGAGGACCCAGCTACATCTGCCACTGCTTGCCTGCTGCTGCCATCAGAAGGCAGACAACCAGTACAAGCAGGAATACACCACCAGGCAAGCTCCGTGCACTTCAGGCCACCATTGGAGACCTTTGCTTCCTTCAGGCAGCCATCACTCACTGAGAGAATTACACAAACACACTCCTGTGTGCCTGCCACCATTGTGGGAGTCCATGTGTAGACACACAGGCTGAGAGAATCAGCCCCATCAGCAGGTGCCCCTGACTATTGCAGAAGCCTTAGTGTAGCTGTACAGGTCTAGAGAAGGCCACTCCTTGCCCTGCTACCTCCCTGTGAACCTCGGATTAGAGAAACTCACATGCCTGCCCCACTCCCCTACACCACAGAGGGCAGCCAATATGGGAAGTGCCTAGGACCCTACAACCAGCTTGTTGGGAGGAAGTCAGGAGAATGTCAAGACAAAGGAGCAAAAGGCAATCTCCGACCTCCAGGCCACATGGAACAAGTCTGGGAGATAGAAACATGGGGGAAAAATGGAATCACCCACCTGAAATCTGACAGGATAGCAACTGAAGTAAAGAAACAACTTCATGAGACTCTAAAATCAATCAAATCAGAAATAATGTGTCAGGTAAAAGAAGAAGTCACAAACATAATGAAAGAAGTGCTGAGCATATCTAAAGAAGACATAAATAAAAATAGAGGAGCTTAGGAAATTGGTGGAAACCTTGAGTGAACAGTATAGAAAGGAATTACAAAGCAGGAAATTAAAAAGTGGATCAAATGCTGGCAAAACAATTTAAAAGAGACTGAAGATAGACTTTCAGTCCTTGAAGAGAGGATCTCAGCGATCATGAAAGGAAAGTGCTCTTAAAATTAACAATTCAATGGCTGCAAGACAATGCAAAGAAAATAATTTAAGAATGATAGGCATCAGCGAAAAAGCAGTGGTCAGTACAAATGAGATAAAAAGACTATTTACAGAAATAACAGCAGAAAACTTCCCAAACATGGGAAAAGGATCTGGCTTACATAAAAGCGAGGCATATAGAATTCCAACTAGCCATAACCAAAATAAATCTACATTCAAGCATTTAATAACCAAGATCCCAGAAATTCAGCACAAGAACAATATTAAAAGCTGTTAGAGAAAAGAAACAGATCACCTATAATGGAAACCCAATCAGAATCATGGCAGACTTATCAACACAAAACATCAAGTCAAGAAGAATTTGGAGTGAAGTGTTTCAAATCCTGAAAGAAAACAACTTCCAATCCAGATTGATCTATCCTGCAGAAACTATCTTTCAAAATTGATGGAAAAATAAGATACTTCCATGACAAAGAACAACCGAAGAAATTCATGACCACCAAACCAACCCTACAGAGAGTGCTGAAGTATATTCTAGAGAGAGAGATAAAGATGATCATGGTTCCAGGAATAACAGCAGAGAAAGCTCACCAAACAGAGCAGGCCATTGAACAAAAGAGAAGGCAAAGTGTAGGGCCAACCACAGGAGGATAACATGGAAGAGACGAGCTAACATATGCTGGTTGTAACCATTAATGTAGGTGACCTCAATTCACCAATGAAAAGAAACACAGGGAGAGTGCATCCAGAAACAACATCCATCAATATATGGCATATAAAAAACACATTTAACTAGAAAGGAAATTCATAGACTGAAAATCAAAGGAGAGAAAGCAATTGTTCCATATGACAGAAGACCAGAACAAAGCAAGGGTAACTTGCCCATCATCTGCAGAATGGATAAGAAAGATATGGTATTTTCATACAATAGAAAGCTATCCAGCTATAAAGCAGGATAATCTCAAGGCTCTTGTAGGTAAAGGAATGCAACTGGAGGTCATGCTCATGGGTGAAATGGTTTGCACACATACAGGTGAACCCTAGCATGAGAAACAGAAGGAGTTAGTGGGATCCAAAAAGCACAATGGATGTTATGAAAGTGATAGGGGAAGAGACACTTAGGAAGGAAAGGTTGCAACCTCTGTCAGCTTAAAAAGACAAGAGGTTTATTTTGGCTCACAGTTTTAGAGGGTGTAATCTATGATCAAGCAGACCTATTGTTTTTAGGTTTCTAGTAGGGATGGCAGCTGGTAATTCTGGAGAGGGTGGGGTATGTGGTCAAGCAAAACTGCATGACCAGAGAGTAAAGAGAAAGGAAAAGACCAGAGTTCCATGATCTCTGTTAAGGGCAATGGGCCCAGTGACGCAAAGACCTTCCAGTAGGCCTCATTTCTCTTACAGTGTCCACTTCTTTCCAATAGCATCTCCCTGGGGATCAAGTGTTTACCACATGGACCTTTGGGAACATTTATGATCTCAACTGTATTGAAATTATAACACCACTTTATCCAGCTACTGCATTGCCTGGAACAAGACTGTTTCCCTTGTGTTCCAATTAAACAAAGATTTTGAATGTCATAAATGCAGAATTAAAGGAAAGAAAGGGACCAAGAAAGATAGATGTATGTTTACAGGATAGAAGGGGTGGGTGATATGGAGGTTTGTTTGTATGTAGGAGCTGCTGATGAGAGTAGACACTTCTTAGCCATCTGAAGACCAAAGATAAACTCTTCTTTAGTCCTCTAAATAATATTATTTCTTCTAAAGACAGAGATGTTTTTCTCCATGTATAAAGAGATCTAAGGCATAGAAAGACTGACTTCTTGCAATATCAAAAATGGTTCCAAACACAAAGGTGTCAAAAGTCAATGAAGTTTGAGCCTTAACACTGAAAGCTTTACATTCCTTGAAACTATCTAAATTGAAGTGCAGAAATGCATTACAGTTTCTGCCATCAATCACTATTAAACTCTAGGATTAGACCACTATACTTGATCGAAAGCAATCTTTTACCTTACAGTGCTACAATTAAGTACATAGATCTTCTGAATTGGCACCAAAACTTCTTAAAGTACCTGGCTTATTTCCACAAATGCATTACCATCCATATGTAGATTGCATCTGTTTATCCAAAAGATTGTTAGGAAACATTTGCTGACTGCCATGTAACATCCAAAAATATCAAGAGATGTGCGAGAAAATGCTGCTGGTTTTCTCATTCCAATTGCCATTTCTGTAAGCCACAACAGAATGATTCATGGCTTTTTTATGGGGAAAATTCCCAATCAACAGAGAAAGCAAAATCAGGCAGCAAAGGATAGAGTGTGGGCAGCTCCAGTTATAGTCATACATTATTATCCGAGCTTATCTGCTGCATAGCAGGAGGTTCCAAACATCATGGCTAGACTTCACAGGAAGCACATGAAACAGAGCTTTCCAAGCTCAGACTCAAATCATCAGGCTTAGGGATCAGGCCAAGGCAGTAATGAAAGGCAGGTGGATTGAGTTTAGAAGTTTGGGGAAGAAGGAGGAAGAAGAAATATATAAAACTCACTGGTATTAATCTATTTTGGGGAAACTTAAAGGAGGAAAATGCAAGAAAAGCCAATAACAATGATTTGCTAGCTAGAAATTTTACTTTTTTCTAATCATGGAAAGTCAAAGGATTCCATATAGCAGTGCCCTTTTAAACCAAGAAGAGTATTACTCTACAGGCAGGTGAGGTTTTGGAATTTTACTGCACAGGGCTGATTTAGGAAGTCAATAAAGACTAGAATTATAAAATTGAAACTTAAGATGTAGCCCTATTTCCAGTATGAAGTGAATGCACAAGGGACATCACTAGGAGCCCAGGAGCAGTCAGTTCCAGAGAAGCCTTCCTTAAAAAACTTCACCTGGGGGGCTGGGGATTTAGCTCAGCGGCATAAGCGCCTGCCTTGCAAGCAGGTAGTCGTGAGTTATCCCTGGTACCGATAAAAAGAAAAAAGACCAAAAAAAAAGAAAGAAAAAAAAAAAAAACTCCACCTGGAGGAGGAGGTGGGGTAAGCTAGGGTCTTGAACAGAAAAGTCTGAGCTATTGGCAAGGGTTCCTCTGCACAAGCTGCCAGCCGAGCTTCCAGAAAGCAGTAGCTCTGAGGACTGTGGCCAACAGCATTCAAATGTAAAACACACACCCACAAGACAAAGCTAATAAACCATCTCCAGGACCCTCTAAATAGAGGCACAGCTGTAAGACTGAAGTTGCACTTGCAGGAGTCAGTAGGGACACTGTGGAATCCTTTTGTCTGCTAGCAACTATGTGATTCTGAACCCTCATTTATGTTGGACTTTCCTCTTAGAGAAATCTCTGAAATGAATCTGCAGGCTCATTTCTGACTCCATGAGGTTGTAGCTTCTTATGCATCTGTGTTGTAAAGGATGGGAGGAGAGGTTTTCAGCTTTGTGAAAACAGTTTTTCAATACACTGACTCTGGACTGAGAAATAAAACCACACAGGCAGGTTGCTTTACTTGTGAAGATACTTCATATGCTCTTAACCTCTATTCTTTTCACATGTACAAATGATTAATAGTGGCAAATTTATTGCACTCAGACCCTGAGAAGTATCTTTTAACTGGGAAGAAACAAAATACTGACATCAATTTGTTTACCTTCTGCAACTTGGTTTCATCTAGAACTATCATATAATGTGACAGTCCTACTAAATTCTTCAACCCAACCAGACCACTAAAACATGTGGGTTTAACCCAGGAATCCAATAGCTAGAAAGCTTGTCTTTTTTATCCTGAAAAATTTTAATAATCCAAACAGCATGTGAAATACTAAGCTTAAGTACTCTTATGAAATTCCATATTCAATCCAAAAATGAGTATGGGATACATTTCTTAGTTCATGTTCATATATAGCCCATTCATCAAGACTGCAAATGGCTGGGCTTTGCAGACTTAAGGAATGAGTTATTATAAGGAGACAGTTCACAGCGTTGGCAGTCAAGACTGCTAAGCTTGAAATCCTTGCCCTTCTGCTTAATAGTTGTGTAAGCAGAAGTACGATGTTTAACCTCCCTCTCCTCGATTTCTACTTCTGATGGTGGGAAGGATGTTAACTGCTTCATAGGGTGTTATAAAGATCAATATATATATGTATCTATATAAATTATTTAGAACAATTTCTAGATATCATAAGATAAATAAATGTGAAATTTTTTTTTATGTCTAGGTAAACCTACTCCCTACTCGTAACAGATACAAGGAAATGACCAATAACTAGAGTAGTTGTGTAAGTTTAGATCAATGAAACAGTGGAAAATAGAGAATAGAATACGCAAAGTATTGTTATGCTTGTCACAGCCAGGTGGGAATGTCCTGTGAGGTCACTGCAAAGATATGCCGCATGGCTTCGTTATTTCCAAAGCCTGGGATCCTCATGATAACTACTGGCAGGAGCCATCTAGAAATTCATTTTCTCTCTTTTATACTTTGAGGAATCACGTTACAATTTATGAGACAATTTTATCTAAGAAAAAAGGGAGTAATTGGCATATTGTTTTGTTGTGGGTTGAATGTCCCCTCTAACACTCATGTACAAACGTAATTGCCTTTGTGATGGTGTCACAAGGGGGCAAGAGTGAGAGAGGAGGTCACTGGGGCTCTGTCGCCTTGAACAGATTAATGCAGTTATTATGTACTGAAAAGGATTTCCTTGTTATTTTGCTAAAAAGAATTCTCTGTTTTTACTAAATGATCTTTCTTAACCATAAAGGGATTAAGGGACCACTGTTGGTTAAAAAGTTTCAAAGGTTAAATATTGACTCAAAGATGTAAACCACATCCTGAGGGACATGTCTTATTTCTTTTCTCCTCATGTAAAACTGTTAAAGATATCTAGAATTCTAGAAAAGATGAACAAATTACAGTTGGAATTGCTAAACTGCAAATATGTGTTTTCTATATATTCACAGTGATTGTACAATAATGTCAATATCAAGTGGTATGAACTCTTCATCTTTGCATTCTGACTTAGCTACGATGATCCTTTACTTCCTGATAGTTTCAAAATACTTCAAAGGCATTATCTCATTAAGAAAACATTAATTATCAAACACTATTAAAAAGTAGGATGAAGGAAATATTGGAGGTGAGGCCTAAACTTGTGATAAAATTTCCAGTGTAATAATAATAATTCATTATTATGGTGCCTTAATGACTTAGAAATATTTTCTCATGCCTGATATCATTTAAATTTTAACAGAAACCTTTGAGACAGGCAGGAAGATGTGTAATAATCTGTGATTAAGAAAGCATCAGAGAATTAAAAATGACTAATCAACTTAAATTAGAGCTCTAAAAAGGAAATGCTATATTAAAATAATTTTAGATACAAATTAAAAACCTGGTGCCATCTTCGGTTTTTCTTTTTGGAAGCTGTAAAAATAGGCATCAATCTCAATTTCCAGTGAAAGAAAATGAAGTATGAAATTCTAGCTCAGATATACAGTTTCTAACCTAGAAAGAATATTATGATACTATGTAAAGCTTGAAGCCTGCAGCATGATTATTTTAAAATCTGTCACTCTCAGATGTCAGAAAACTAGGATGCTATTATTATACTTCCTTCTGTTTAACTTGAATTTTATTGTGATTTAAGAAAAATTATTATATATTATTTATCCCAGTTCAAAAAAAGCACAGTTCTATGACAAGCCTAGGAGTAGTGGGGAACGTGTAGGGTCCTTGTGAGTTACCCTAAACTCAGCGTGACTCAGGACTAAGCTGCAGGATGTCAGCTGGGACAAATCCCTCCACCCAAGTCTCATAACAACTATGTATTCTCATCTTTCCTGGAGATTGGCACAAGAAACCTGTGTATCACAAACACTTCATATCTGTTTGCCTATCAAATGTTAGTGGGGAACCAAGTAAACTTTCTAAAATTAAAACATCTGGTGTGAGTTTATGAAAACGTCTTCTACAGCCTCAAGCACAGTGGCGACACCTACCTGAAATCCCTACTATTTGAGAGGCTGAGGCAGGAGACCACAAGTTCAAGGCTAGCTTGGGCAACTTCACAAGATTTTGCTTCAAAAGTTAAAAGGCTCAATTTTTTAAGCTTATTATATATTCTAGATATTAATCTTCAGGATACATGTTTTGCTAGAGTTGCTATCAAAGATTTTTCTCCTATTTGGGAAGTTTTCTGTTTAATTGTTTTCTTCGTTGTGCAAAAGCTTTTTAATTTCATGTAACCCCATCTGTTGATTCTTGTTATTTCCTGCATTTTGGAGTCCCATTCAGGAAGTGTGTACCCTGTGCCCACAGCATCAAGGGTCTCCCCTATGTTATCTTCCAGCTTCTGTATCTGTGCCTAGGGTTTTTTTTTTAAAATCCATTTTGATTTGATTTTAGTACAGGATGAGAGATGGGAATCTAATCTCAACCTTCTGCATATAGATAGGACATTTGATAGGCTTGCCAAGAACCTGTGTTAAAAAGGCTGACTTTTCCTCAATATATGTTTGTCAAAAGTGAAATGTAGTGCTTGGGGATAGATGTAATTAGAAACCAGCATGTTAACCAAAATAAAACAAACTCAGAAAGTTAAATATCATATTTTTTTCCTATATGAGAAACAACAGATAAATGAAATAAAGGAGAGGTGACAAGACACTACAAGATAGATTTTTGGAGACAAGAAGATCTGAGAGGGAAGAAAAGAAAGGGAAAGTGAGACAGATGGGATTGAAAATGATCAATATATGTCAAACATGGTGGTGCACACCTGTAATCCCAGCACTAGGGAGACTGAGGCAGGAGGATTGTTGTGAGTCTGAGACCAGCCTGGGCTACAAAGTGAGTTCAAGGTCAGCCCAAACTGCATAGTGAGACCCTGCCTCAAAAAGACAAAAATATATGTCAAATGCATGTACCAACTTCTCAAAATGGACATTAGCAATGGGTCTGTATTACTAACATGCACTAAAAAGATAAAGAAAATAAGGACAGGAGAAAGGAAGGAAAGAAAGAAGAAGGGAAGGGCAAAAAAGGAAGGGAAGGAGAGAGAGAGGAAAGAAGACTGGAGGAAGGAAGGCAGGGAAGGAAAGAAGGAAGGAAGGAAGAAAGGAAGGAAGGAAGGAAGAAAGGAGGAAAGGAAGGAAGGAAGGAAGGAAGGAAGGAAGGAGGAAAGGAAGGAAGGAAGGAAGGAAGGAAGGAGACATGGGATATAGCTCAGTGCAAAGCTTCTGGGCTCAATCCCTAATACCTTGGAGGAAAACTAAAAAAAAAAAAAAGATAAAGAAATCCCAGTCTACACTGCTACCATTTCCCAGCGCTTCAGCCAATAGAGACATTGTCTAACCTGTGACACTTGTGAGTCACAATGAGATGATGAACCCAAATTCGAGAAGGGAAAGATGAGTCACTAAATGTCTTGAATTCCTTCCCATATCCACACCATTAGTCTTCAGAGGGATACAAGAAGAACACCTTCAAACGTCTGTCCTATTCATTTTCATCTCATCCTTTACAATCTCTATATTCTGTATATTTGTAATGTGAATAATATATTAGTAGAGTAGTGACAGGTGGTGATTGTGAATGCATCTAGTTCAAACAGAGCGAAGATGTTTCTTTGTAAATGAGAGTAACTTTGCAATGAAGAATGTCTTTGCACTCAAAATGTCATTTGATTTCCTAGTTGGCTTGCGTCTTAAAAAAGCAAAAGGAATACGTCCAATGAAAAGCACTTTAGAGAGCTGCAATAAACAAAAATACCTGAAATGTTTTAATCTGGTGAACCGTCTTCCCATGCAAAATGTGATCATATGGGCCTCATTTGTCAGGAATGCAGAGATCTTGATCATTATTGGGAACACAACGTGTTTGAACTCATGGATTTAATGGCATCCAATGACAGCAAATCATAATGACAGAGGGTGTGCCATGGAAGCAATCAGAAATGAATTGTGAAAAACGCATACTGCCATTAGTTTGTGGGTGACTATGATTTTCTGAAGAAGGCCAACCCTCAGGGGCTCTTTCAGGATCTAAACTGAGGTACACAGGAGATCTCTCAGATCCTATAATTTGAAATACAACAAAAGTGGAAGCAGGCATAGAGAAGGACATTCTGTTTTACAGTAATTTTATTTTCCCTTAACCTAATGCAACACTCTGATGGAAACTGACAGAGAAGTAGCTCCAGTAACTTGTCAAACACAAATTGAGCACCTCATGAATAACCTCAATGTGATTATCCACTTAATTACTTCATTACTACGTGGGCAGCGCCTTGAGGGAAGTATATATACCCACAGTTTGTATTTTTCTTGTGGGTATGTTTATACAATGTTTATTTCACCAAAACACTTAGATCTTACGTTAATTGTCACAGTTGCCAGACTATCCAGAAACTGACCTCTGTGTTTGCCACATTTTTTCAACTAGAACATAGAACACAAAATACTTAGTTTCTTCATCATGAGATAAAGAGGCAGGAGATTAGGGCATGACAAACTGGCCAGGGAGGTGGGTATGATCTGTTAATTACCA
Organism: Cavia porcellus; assembly: GCF_034190915.1. NCBI lineage: Eukaryota > Metazoa > Chordata > Mammalia > Rodentia > Caviidae > Cavia > Cavia porcellus. The sequence goes on from NW_026947510.1 coordinate 40,581,118, forward strand.
AGTTCCCAACTGTTCCCAAAGCCCTGTCTGTGGAGCCAATCAGAGAATGCTGTCTTTAATTCTTTTCCTGGAACTCTTGCAAGTTTTATTAGAACAGCCTAGATCTGACATTAGCCCGAGGAATGGGATCTAAAAGCACAGTCACTATTGAGATAGGCAGTGCTGTGTTCCATCTGTCACTGTAGTCCACTGTCATACTCTACAGGGTACTTTTTTCCCACTTGGCACAAACTCACCCTGCAGAACACATTTCTTTCTCTACCTTTAATAAACATATAATCTTGGAAAATTATGTGCTTGTTTTGTCCAATTCTTTGTTCAAGGCAAGAAGAACTTGCAAACCACCTCGGGAAGGAGAAACCAGAATCCTAGAAACTGGTAAAATATTGTCTATATTTCTAAAATACTGCTCTCAAATAATCCAAAGTATTCCAATTTATTCCCTAAAAAGGCACAGCATGGATTGAGGTGAAATTCTATGATCCTTGATAGTCTAAGGCCTTTATTATTTCATCATGTGGAGAAATGTGTCTTTTTCATGTTTTCTGTAAAGGAGGAAAACAGTTTATGGTAATTCAAGTAACTCTGTCTAGTTACTTTTCCCTTTATATAACTTGGCCCTCCAGGATTTGGCTGCAGGCTGAGCCCACACTGAAGAGTTCATACATTGTAAAGAAAACAAGTTATCTAGATAAACTGTTTCTAGATATAATATAATATAATTCCAGTAGTTGAATTAAATGAAAAAAAGATTTAATATTGGTAAATTGATGATAGATTTAAAGATACATAGAAATAACAAAATTATTTCTACTGATCTTTTTAATGGGAGGTAAGATGCATGGAGTCACTTTCAAAAGCTGTCAAATGCCCTTATAATTCTATATTTGCAACTCTTTGCAGTGGCTGTTAGTTGTTCCTATTTTACAGAAGGTAAAACTGAGTTTCGAAGTTTAATTTGTATGAAGTCACAGGACAACCTAATTACAGAGCACATCAGTCTCATTGCTTTTTTTTACTCTGCATAAAGTTACTTTTAATGAGTTGTTTGTCATAAATGAACATCAGTGAAATACCTGGCATCACAACAATCAGGCGTCATGCGCTGCTTGAAAGTCAACCTGTTACTGACTCTGGCCAACATCATATAACACAGATGGTGGGAAGCCATGCCCATGACTTTGTTTAACTGCATCATCCTGGGAGTACAGGGTCCTTTCCTTGATTGCTCTGAAGGAGTAACCTGCCCCTTGGTAAGATGGCCCCGTGGTACCTTTGGGAGCTTAGAAAGGACCCTGGCTGTCAGGAAGAGAAGAGAGACCTCAGAGACACAGCTGCAAAGCAGGAAGGGGGAGGGGAGAGTGGGGTAGAAAGAGAATAATAATGGCTCAAAACCAATCTCCAGAGGGTACATTCATACCCCAATTGATGCCTTTACTGAGACCTTTTACAGACAGTTCACTGGAGATGAATCCTGACTCCTGGTCCATCAAAACTGCAAGTTAATAAATAGGTATCATATTGTCACTAAATTTATGGTAATTAGTCATGCAGCAAGAGAAAATTAATATAAACAACATCTGTCTTCATAATGTAATAGTGTGAGGCACACCAGGTCCAAGGTATTACACTATACATCTGTGAAGAGAACGGGTTAAGCTGCTGCTTCTGTGAAACGCACTTCTGAACCACGAGAAGTCATCTGCTTAATAATATTCATCAGTGCCAATCTATAAGGAACATCTCTTCCACCCCCTCAAGGAAAGCTGCTGAAAGATGAGCTTTTGAAAGCTTCCCTATAAGGCGTGCAAGTGTTCCAGCAGCAGGCAGAAGCATATTGGCCTTGCATGTTTCAACCTGAATCTGTAGGCTCCGAATTTTGGTAAAAATTGGTATTCCTTCACTTTCAAGAGATAAAGCAGCCTACAGTCACAGCTGGTCCTCACCTTCATGTTCTTCTTTTACCTCCACATCCACACATGCATCATAAACACTCTGTTCTGGGAGGGAAGGATCTAACAATCATGTGGATTCTTTTTTTATGATGAGTGTACAGTTAAATTCAGAGAAAGAATATTACAGAGTAGTAAACAGCTCTTGTCTACAGGGAAGACACACAGAATCATCTGTTTGCTTTGGTTGGGTGATTGGACACCTGGATGGTCAACTGGCACAAACTGGCACAAACTGCTTCGGTTTCCATCCCAGAAGCATTTTCCTCCCACAGTGGTTTTAGAGTTGACTTAGGCTCTAAGAAGATAACATATTAGCTAGACAAGCAGAAGTACACTGATAAAAAAAAAAAAACAATAACAAAGACTTATTCCCAAAAAACTATAAATGAGTTGTTCTTGTCTTTTTTGAAGACTTGTGGGGCAGATTAATTTGGTATTTGGTAAACACAAGGATTTGCTCTTATTCTAAACAATGAGTTTGATAATGAATGAAAGCTTAAATTATACAATTAGAAACAGATTTTTAGCTCCTTTTGTGGTTAAGGAACAAATCTAGATTCTATTCTGGGCAATCGTTCTCCATCTTGGCTTCCTGCTGAAAACATTTAACAAATACTGACACCTGGCTCTAAGGTATTGCCCATGATATGGAGGACTTTTAATCCTCCCAGATAATACCAGAATGCACAAGTGGTTGATGGTCAGTGGATAAGGAAGCTCTTCAGGAGACTTACAATTCAATTCAACTCAGTATAATTAATTAAAATTTGGATTTTCAATAAATAAATACTTCTCTTTCAGCGACTAATGGCATTTGATCATCCTGTTTTCCTTTTCCATGATTCTTTTCCCTGAATGCCAGATGATCTTGACCTTTTTGTAGGATTACTTCCCAGAATCTTGCTCTCCTTTCTGACTTGTGAAAGTAATTCCAATATTTATTATCTGAGTAAGAACAAGATACAAAAAGAACTCACTGGTTCATTCAGTAGAAAAGTATTTATTAAATATCTCCTTCATTCCTATTATGGTAAGTATTGAAATGCAAAACAAAAAAGATTTAGTTCCTGCCTTTAATAACCACAGTCTAGTAGTTTTGACAGATGAATGTTGAAATACTAGTACACTTTTTATCCTTAGAAGATACATTACAGTACAAGTGCAGGAAAGAAATTACTAGAGTGCTGAAATATGATCTGGCAAGTTGAAAGATGCTTTGTAGGTAGAAACTGAACTAAACCATGAAAGATAAATATTACTTTTCCAACTAATCAGTCAGGGAGATCGGTAACTTTTTGAAGTTAAGAGTGCAGAGCATCTATAAAACTATGATTGTGTGAACGCTGAACCGTCTAGTGTGAATGTGTGGGTATAGAGGAAATGTGGACTAGAGATGAGGGGTGCAATAGTTATCACACTAAACAACATCCTAAAGATAAGAACCACTTTTAGAGTAGTTATTTTGTTGCAGCAATGAAACACAGCTAGCACAAATTCCATGGTAAATATATGCAAAAAAGTATCATTCCTATTTATAAATACGAGAACTAAGGCCCCCAAATTTAAGTGTTATTTAAATTTGTAAATACCAGAGCCAAATATTACCTAACTCTGACCCCAAAGCCCAAACACACCTCCTCCACTCTGTAATTTACCTTGAGGAAAATGAGATCACTAGAAAAAGGCCAAACTGATAAGTGTGTCATAACTTGTCTTCCAGAGAGAACTTCGCTTTTTCTCATCATCAATCTCTCTTTGGTTGTTACTAAACTAGTATTTTGCTCCCATAACAATGCTCTCACATCCGTTTTGGGTGTGTCCCAAACACCCAGATATCTGAAACCTCCCACAGAATTTTACTGTGTACTGGAAGACTGACGATCAATTTAAAAATGGGTTGGGAAACTTCAGAGGTAGAGTACAGTTCAATTTTGAATAGATAGCCTACATGTTCTTAGAATCCTTTTTGCCTCTAAATCAAGCCAAATGCTGTGACTTTCCACTAGAAAGAAAATACCAAACAGGGTTGACAAACCTCTCCAACCTGTATGAAAGCAGCTAAACCATCTTTGAGCAACAGTTGAATAACCCAAGATAGAATTATGAGATTGATTTCTGAGTAAAAATGATGGTTTTAAAAGACCTTCCCATACTACTGGGTGGTGGTCTTTGTTACATAATTAAGAATTTAATAGCATGACAACAACATCAGGAAGTTTGTTGGTTTATTTTTTGTTAGATTGATTTTCATATTCAGCATTTATTGCAGAGGCTTGTCTCAGCCATGCATTCAAACTAAATATTAATCTTAGTGGGGAAGGAGGAGTAAAAAGAAACGCAGTTAATTCTAATGTTTTAAATTCTCCTGCTCAAAAAAGTTTAAAAGGAAAATTTTTGAAAATAATTTGTATCAGTCAGAGACGACGAAGAACAAAAAGAGAAGAAAGAATGTGAGTATAAAAAAGGAGAAGCAAGAAGAGAAGAAAGAAAACAAGGAGGAAGAAAAGAGGTTGCAAAAAACTAATTCAGAAGAAAAACAAATAAATAAGAAATATTCAGAGGCTACTTCTTCACAGCCATATGGGCTAAATAACAAAGAACAGGCCCTACTATTAACCAAAGTAAGCTGCCAAAGTACAGGAGTAGGCAAAAAATAACAGAGCACTTAATTATATAGTGACAGTTGCTGCGCTGGGGATTTCCCAGAGATTAATGGAGCAGCTGGGAAGAACTGATGGCCCTGGGGACAGTCAAAATGATCCCAGTCAATGAATAATTCCCAGGAAAAACATCTTGTTAACTTTGCCATTAAGCAGAAAATGCAGGAGGGCTTGGATGCTTGGTTTGTTTTCCTCTTTTTCTTCCTATTAGAAAATATATAGCTCAGTGAATAGTTGCTTTCAATTAAGATTCCTACCGACATAATTAGACTGTCTGGGCACCTCTCACTATGTAAGTCTTAACTCTGGATAGAACTTTCCCGCTACCCTGTGCTAGACTACTAATTATGACCACAATAACCTGAGATTGAAGGGAGAGAACAGGCTATAAAATTGATCTTCAAGAGATAGTAGAATCAGCTCCCAAGTCAACAAGTAACTGAAAGGTACAACAATAAATACTAAGCCCAAGACACTACTCTAACGGGACAGCAGAGCTTATGGTATGCCTGAGAATGAATACAATACCTAGCACAGTTAAGTAAGTGTCGACTATATTAGCACAGACTTTACATGTGACTTCACTAGAGGCCAGCGTTAGGCCAGGTCCTTCGGCCTAAGATCTGAACACTATTCCTAATTTGCTCTCACTCAGTGACCAGCTATGACACCGTTAGCTCTGATGTTTGACTATGTAAATTTAAAAAGTCATATGGACTTAATGCCTTTTCTTGATCATTTGACTATTTTTAAATAGTAAAACTAAATACTTTGCAGTGTTGTGTTGAGCTGTGCATGGTGAATTACATTGAAATGAATTTTTCTTATGACTTTATATGACAAGGATTCCATATTGGTCTCCTGTAGTTTATCAGGAAATAGATGAATACCACAGATTTAAGGACTTAGAGAATTTTTTCCTACCAGTGTAATAAGAATCCAAATCAGGACACAGGGTTCCAGAATTACAATGAGTCCTTAGACAGCCAGGACTCTTACTCTAAGCATGAGCAATAGCTACCTGGAGAAAATGACTTACTTTCCCTAGGTCATTAGGCTTATTACTGATAAAGTCCAGCCTTCTGCTCCCTATCCGTACCCTATCCAGCTCCTCTATTTCCAACAGTGCTTTCTTTTTCTCATACATCCAACTTTAATGCTGTTTGCTGAAGAGATATTTATGCTTCATGGTCCAGTAGAGTATTGCAATGGAATAGGCTTTTGACAAAGGCTGAGAAAGCACACTCTGCCCAGAGATATAAGCTTGGATAACCACTGTTACTCGGAGGTCACAGTGTCTCTGCTGATATATTCTGGAAGCCATGCAAACACACACAGCTCTCTAATCTATAAGCAGTCTTCTATGATCCTCAGGCATGAAGAGATGCCCAGAGAGAAGGCAGGAGAAAGTACACAGGAGCAAAGGACTGATCTTTGGGATTAATTCTGACTCCTTCCCTGGGCATATACTTTATCTTCTCTGAACTTCAGCCTGGAAATGGAGATATACTTTACATACTTATTGTGAAAATAAAATTATTTTGAAAATTTTAAATGTATTTATCACATACTGGGTGGATATAATATGTGCTTAGACCAAAAACATACTAAAACTGTATTTAGCATATAATAACGCACAATAGTATCAGTTTATTTGCTTTTCCTTCAAAGGGCTTTTCCAGCCAAAATTATAGCCCTTCAGGTATTCTACTTGAGAAAAGAAAATTACTGTCCTTCCCACAGCTTTCTGCTCTCTACTGTCAGTAGTTAAGAGAGTGCCCCAGACTTCCATATGTCCTCAGAGTAGAAAGCTCCTGTCCCTGAAGAAAAACACATTCTGTATTACCTCTCGGCCCTATAAGCCCAGTAGAATTTTCTGTGATGATAGAAAATCTGCGTTTGCAATGTCTTCGCTTGTATTGTTGCAATAGCCTCCTAAAAGGTGTTTCTGTTTCTTCTTGGCTTTTAATTTCTCCCTGGCAAATATATACCTAAATTGTATTTTTAGCACAGAAATTAGAATAGTGTTGTCAAACGTAAGTCACTGTAGTGGCCCTCTGCTAAACATATTCCAGTGGCTTCCCATCTTGTTCCAATAAGTCAAAGGCTTCACTGTGACCTACAGCACTGTGGATGTAAATGGTTTCACGGCTCCATGAATCTCTCACTCTTTTTTCCTTCCTTCCCTCTACTCCATTCCATCTAATCTGAGCTTTCTTCTCATACTTATAGAACTTGACACCTGCCATTTCCTTACAGGAAGCACTAGTCTTCCAACGTTTTCTCCAATGCAGTCTTCTCACTGGGACAGTCTCTGACCACTACACTCAAAATTGCTACCTTTGACATTCTGTTTCTATTCTTGTCATTTTTCTATTATAGCCATCACCATCTGACATGCAAATTACATCAGCAAGTATTAATTTTCTTATTATGCCTCTCCCCTTTTAGAAAGCAAATTATATTTGTTAAAACTATTTCATTCACTGCAGTATTTCCAGAGCCTCACATAGTGATGGCCACCAAGAAGCAGTGACTAAATATTGAATGAATGGTCCTATGACTAGAGGAGTAAAGAAAAGATCTTCTGCAAGAGGAATTTGCACATCTCTCACTAAAGTGGAGGATTCAAAATTGGAGAACTTCGTGAATTGGTATTCAAAAATTCATAGAAAAGCAGAAAGCCACAGCCTCCTGGTTATCACCTATATCAGCAAACTAAGACGTGTGATATTAAGAAGCCTGCATGATTTCTTATACTGTATAATACCTGAATATGCTATTTTCACAATGCTAAATCATGTCCTAGTAATAATGAAAGATATCACTTTCCTTAGTAAAATAAGGGAAAGAAGTTGAGGTTATACTATATAAAGTCTGGCTTAGGGATGAGATTAAGGAGGGATTCAAAGAATTCATGTAGAAGTTGATGGGTAGCTGACTATCACAGATCCAAAGTCCTTGTCGTAAGACACATGGGGCAGCATGGGAAGCCAACTTGGGTTTACTGTGGATTCTCAGATTTAAATGATGAGGAGACATTTGAGATGTTCTAACACCTAAAAGCATTGGTCATGGGTTATGTATGTATACATCATAGTCCTAGGTGTGTCCAAAGATGGGAGAAGATATTCGTTATGTCAACCCAACTCTGATAGAGACAATGAAAGGTTTCAGTACTTGGAATTTTCAGGTTAAGTGTCTAAAAACAGAAAGGACAGATAAAAACAAGAAGTAAGCTCTTCTGGTCTAAGACCTATACAAAAGAAGTTTTTCTTGCACAGGCATCCAGAGCAGGAATATTCATTTTCTGTTGCTTTCTAACAAATTGTCACAGATTTAGTGGCTCCAGACAACACACTTTCTTATCTCCAAGTTTTTATGGGTCAGAAATTTTGCACAATTTGCTGGAGCTGTGGTCTCATCAGAGGTGTGACCTAGGAAAGGTCCACTTCCAAATTCCTTCAGATTTTTAGTGGAACTTGTTCCTTAAAATTGCAGATCACAGGTTCTGTTTTGAGGCTGTGTGTCAACCGGGCTCCCTCTGAGCCCCACACGGCCTTCTCACACCAGGGAAGCTTCTTAAAAAGAAGCAAGTCTGTGAAGACAGAGCCTTTTACAATGTAATTTAATTATAGAAGTGGCATGTTATCACCCTTGTCATTTTCTATTGGTTAGAAACAAATTACAGATTTGTCTGAACTCAAGGAGAGAGGACATGACTCATTCAGGGCCGTGTTAGGGTGTGTCCGTTACTTCCACGTAAGCATCCACACAGACTTCCAGAAATCCTGGTCACAGTCACAGGACACTGCCATCCAAGATAACATGGGATTATGTGTAGACTAAACTATGGCTTTCAAAAGATCCTAGATGTGGAATAACATTCTAAACAGTTAATCTTCCTTTTCCTCTTCACCCTAGTACCTTCCTGAGACTTCACAAATCTGTTCTATTTCTTTCTAAAGTGCAGAGTTCCAGGCTATGGTACTCCTTGCTAGAACATTTGCAGGCAACTGAGTTGGACAGAAATATTACAGGCAGTCAGCCAGGGGTAGGCCCTCGAAGGAGCCATTATAGAAGACTAGATACCTTGCAACTGTGGGGGAAACAGACACCTCCACTGTGGACCAGACTGCAAGAAAAAAGATAAAACAAATACACTCACATATTTCCTAAGGATAAACATCGGGATAGTCTAAATAGGTCTCTCTTCCCTGAGAAAGCCAGGAAACCATAACCCAACCCCCTACCGGAAGAAACCTGCTCTATATGCAGGCCTGCTTACCACGCTTCCCCATTCGTCCCTGATTTAATCAATTTTGCTGGAGCAATTAATCTTATTGGTTGGCCATAAATCTGTCCCACCTTTTGTCCATTTTGCAAATTCCTATTTTTTCCCCACCTTGGACCTGCCTCACTTTAGGGGTTTGCTTTATAAAATCCCTAGAAGAGACAGGGTCTTCAGCAACTCACTCAGGACGACTTCTGTCTCTCTCTCAGACAGAAGCTTTCTTTCTCTCAGTAAATATGCTCTGCTCTCAACTTCTGTTGTTCCTAAAATTCTTTCTCAATTTTAGAAGACACAAACTCATACTGGACATCTAGTAGGTTGGGAATTTCCTTCCTTAATGTGAGAACTGCTACAGTAGCCCCTTCATTGGTCTCTCATCCCCACTGAGCCTGCCCCATTTTCTTCATATAATCTATTCCCATCAGGGAAACCAAGATTTTTTTTTCTCCTAAAATATGCATCTGATAACACCTGTCCCTAATTTAGCATCTTTACCAGTTACACATTACTCTGAGGTTAAGCCATGAACTTTTTAACTTCTAGTCTCTGTTTATCTTCCCAGCTTCATCTCTGTATCTTGCCATTAAACTCCAAGATCCAGTCAAGATAACAATCTCTTTGTTTTTCAAAAGTTCTGTCCTGTTTTCTAGCTCCCACTCCTGTTACTTACTCTATTTCTTCTGTCTGAAACACAGACTACCTTCAGTGAGTCTTCACTTGGCAAATTCATGTTCAATTTCAACTCCTTGGTCTCTAACCCCACTAAGTTAGGTGTGGCTTCTACATTTTCTCATAGGTCTGTATACTTCTCATATCCAGGCACTCATGGCTTTGTCAGGATCTGTCTGGCTCCTTAGCTGCTAAATCAATAAGGTTAACATAGAGGCTGACCTACTACTGGCTACTAAGTGGTGGCTGAATAAACAAATGCTAAGTTTTATTGAAAGCAGCTATCTCGACAATATCCATGCCTTGTCATCATTTGGTTTTTAATGTCGAAAGCTGTAGAGAGATAACAAAATATCACCTGTGCAATAATTTTCATTTCGAGAAAATTTTACATGTACAGAGGATCTGTTAAAAGGTACTGAGTTCCATACACCTGTCACCCAGGTTCATGTAATGTTCACAATTCATGTAATCCCAGGGTAGCTATCAAAACTAGAAATTAACATTGGTGCCACACTGGTAACTAAATTGTAGCTTTTATTTAAATCCCTCCAGCTTTTCTTATAATGCCTTTTTTCCCCGTTTGCAGAACATAATCCAGGATCCCACATGACATCTATTTGCTATGTGTCCTTGGTCTTCTCCAATCTCTTACATTTCCTCAGTGTTTCCTTTCTTTAATGACCTTGATACTTTTAAAGAATACTGGTAAACTATTTTGCCAAATATCTTTAAATTTGAGTATCTGATGGCAAACTGCAATTAGACTGAAGTGAGGCATTATTGGAAAGAATGTCACAAAGAGATTTGCCCTTCTCACTCCATTACATCAGCATGTCCATTGCCTAAATCCTACTGGTACTAACCTTTAGGATCACCTCAGTGCCTTTTCATATAGCGCCTTGATTGTAAAGTTATTTTTTCCTTTGCAATTAATAGATGTTTATTTTAGTGCTAGTACTCTGAGGCTATGCAATTATTCTATTTCTGCTCAAATTTTCACCAGGTAAAACCACTGATCATTGACTACATCAACTATTACCCTATGGGTTTAATATTACCTTTCTTCCCATGTATTCTGTGTTTAGAAATTGAAGTGTTTAAGGAACTTATTTCTTTCTTCTTCATTACTTTATTCAGTTATTTGTATCACTATAGACTCAAGAATATCCATTTCTTACAGTAGTTTAAAATTAATGTCATTGGATTTCTGTTGGGGTGTGTGTGTGTGTGTGTGTGTGTGTGTGTGCGTGTGTGCTTTCAAATTGTTCCAAATCTGAATGTTGGGGAACTCTTTCAGGTTGGTTAATGTTATGATTGATAACATTGAGTCAACTCGAAAACTTTAGAAGTTTAACTAAGAAAGTCAGCAGGAAACCAGGCTTCTTACTTTGTAAATATTCTCACCTGTGCAAGAGGAGCGCAAGGCTATTGTGTGAGTGCTATACCTACCCTGGATGGGGAACGGCCTGTGTATAACATAAGGAACCCCTTTTGCACTGGGTGCTTTTGTTGACTGTGCCTTGGTGTTGCCCCTCAGCCATGCCATCCTGCCTTGGAGCCAGCTGATTATGGACTGAAACCTCCACAAACAGTGAGCTAAATAAAGTTTTCCTTCCTTCATTTTGGATGTCAGGTATTTTGTCTCAGCAACAGAGAAAGTAACTAAGACAGTTAGTAGATATGCTTCTTAGCGCTCTCTCTCTCTCTCTCTCTCTCTCTCTCTCTCTCTCTCTCTCTTTCTCTCTCTCTTCCCCCCACATACTCTTCCCTCTCCTCTCTTTTTCCCTTCTCTCTTACCTCCTTCCCTTTACTTCTTTCTAACTTTCTGATAACATAAGATGTTCCATGCTAGTCTTTCATTCTCATTTCGCAGGCCTGGAAGTGATCACTTTTGAAATCTAAGAAATCTTGGTTCCTTTTATTGGGGAATTTATACCTGCTTCTCAGAGCCCTGCAATAGTTTAATCCTACACCCATCCTCATGCTTCCTACAGTGGAGGCCCCTCTGCCGTTCTTCAAAGAAAAACAAACTTTAAATGATAGTTTTAGGAACTGACATGGATCCATACCATAATAATGGGTGCACAACATATATTACAACAGAAAAAGAGTACCAAACTCTGAGCTGGGAAATAATCCTGATGACTTGCATTTTGATTCTGGGTCTGGTTTGGGCAGGAAAGCCATTATACTATAAAAGAAGTCATAAATATAAATGCAATCAAGAGAAATCTGTCTAAAAAATATGTACATTCCAAGCATGTTCTCATGTTCCTAGATTTCAGCGGTGACAAATGATTGCAGTTATTGTCACCCTAGGAAAAACATGAATGAATCCATAAAAGGAAGCCTTTTTTTAATGCTCTACTTTCCCACCCCTCCCCCCAAAAGCATTTGAATCTGAGATTTCACTTTGCCAGTAGGAGGAAAAAGAAAAAAAAATAAAAAAAAAACAAGTACCTTTACAAGAATAATCAAAACAATGAGTCACAACTCTGCAAGGATTTAAGATTATTTCCCTGTTGTGAGAACCTTGAGGGGATTATGTTAAATCACATGCTGAAGGGTGGAAGGAGACAGTGTGCAGCTGGAGGACACCCATGTGTGCGTGGCACACACTCACAGGATGCAGGCTGGCCTCCAAATAACAAACAGGGCCTTCCTCCAGCCCCACATTCCAGGCCTGGCTGTTAGGGGGCCAAGGCAAAGACATGTAGTTAAGTGCGATCATAAATGATTATTCAGAAGCCACTAGAAGCTAGTGGTCTCTTGAAACACTATTCTCACTTTCTCACATACTGTCTGCCACTCTCCAGTTCTCAAAATAAATATATCCTCCCTGTGAACATGTGCTTTGAAATATGAGCTTATTTAAAATAAATGATTAATATTCAAGCAAATGCTTTTAATTTTTAAAAAATAAGAAAGGAGCAAGACCTCCTTAAAGCTTAGTATCCAATGAAACCTCTATCCTCAATGCTATACTTTTTCTTTTCTTCTTCTTCTTCTTCTTCTTTTTTTTTTTTTACTAGCATTCCATTACCTCAGATTCATGTGCTGTATATACAGCCTTGGTGTTGTTTAAAAGCCTGGAGTCCATCTCTTCCAAGAATGCTTAACATGATGTCCAGCTCACAGTTGCCAAGAAAGGAATTCTATTTGCTTTATTGGTTAAGAGAAATTCTGTTGACAGCAGCAGGATCTTGTGTTGTGTCCAAATTTTGCCCTGTGGTTGCTGCAGGATGATACTGGGTTGATTGTGCTGCCCACTGATAACTCGATGAAATCCACAGAACAAATCTTAAGGGCAGGGTGTCAGGTTTTATGAGTGTGATTTCCACAACCGCCTCACTATCCTTCTCTCCCTGCAAAACCGATTTCCAGCTTGCCAAATGGTACTTGGTAGTGTATACCAAGGATTCATCCCTTGTTATCCTTCAGAAATTGAGAGTTCTGTTTTTACTTTTAGTATTTACTTGTGTTATCTTCCAACATACAGTTGGCAGAAAGTTTTAACCTAGTGCTCAAAGAGTTAGAGAGCTTGTTAAATGAATGTTTTTAAAGTGGCCTAGAAGGCTCTTGTGAATGTCATTAAAGACATGGATAATGAATAGGCAAGGATCGATTTTGGAAGATTCTAATTAGTCACCTAGAGATACCTCTAGAAGTGAGGAGATTTCCACAACATCTTTAGGAGTCTGTTTTGGGAAAGGGCCAGTGTGGCTAAAGTACTGAAATGGAATGAGAAACAAAATATAGGATAATCCTGCCTCCTCTTTTCTCTTTCATACAAGCTCAGAATGCATAGGCTGCCTGGTTAAGAAATGAAGAATGAGAACAAAAAAGAGAGGTCATTGTTAATTTCCTGCCTACTCATTTTCTCTGCTAAGTAGGTGGCCTTCTCCCAGCTCCATGAATGACTGTATATCTTGATTCTGTAACCACCCACAGAAAATTTCCATTTACCTTCTTAACGCACAACAAACTTGGCTCTTTTTCTTCTTTTCCTTCTTCTTCATTTCATTAATTACCCAAGCCATTAGCGTTTATTTGTTTCAAGCTGAACTGAGGTCAAAAGAAAATCATTTCAAGAAGGTGGGAGGAAATCAGAATCAAATGCCATATGCCATAAAACTACAGCACGCAGATATCTACAAGTTGCATCACTCACAATAAATACTAATTGCTAATATGTTATTGTCCTCTGCAGAAGCCTCACAGCTATAGTTAATATCCTATGCTCTTATTCCCAAGTCATGGCTTAAATCAGATTTGTGATAACTTGAATAACTCAGTTGGATGGATTTTTATTTTGTGTAAATTAACATACTTTCCAAGCTGCACAGACAAGTGCGTACATGGAAAGAACAAAGGTGCCCATTCCTAACACTCAATGGCTACACGTGTCCCACTGAAGAGGGCACCCCCACAGCTGTATTTGTGGCGTTGACTATATAGAAACTGTGAGCCTGGGACTTCCTCTCCCTTCATAGCATTTAAAATATGAGAGCAAGGTTTTATTTCCCCATAAATTTGCACAGCTGAGTGACCTTTCTCTAGCCAACACTGCTGAGCAGGATCCATCCTACATCCAATGTAAAAGCAACTCAATAATGTAAGGTTTGACCACACTGCCCAGCCTCATGAAACAGAGGCTATAGCTGTTTTATGTATTAAGAGGAGAAGAAAGAGCATTTTATTCTGCCCAAGCAAAGCTTTACTGACTGAAGAGATGGCCCAGGCTTCCTGAACTGAGATAATTAACACTGTCAGCTTATTACAAGGCTGGCATAAACACGCTAGAAAATGACACCTCTTCTTAATCATTCTTTGCCCCGGAGGAAGTATTTCTCAAACACATGCAAACCTACAGCCTTGTGCTTCGTATTAGCAACTGTGTTCAAATTCAAAGCCATGGTGCGAAAGTCAGTCAGGTCCACCGCTTCTAAGACTGGGGACCTTGCATTAGAAATATGCAGAGTGGAGGTAAATAAACACAAGAGCAAGGAGAAATATTTTAGTGGTTGATGAGCATTTAGTTAATACTGAAAATAAAACCCATGCCACCGCACTGGGATTGAAAAACCATATTCAAAGACATTTTGAAGTGGAAGTGATGATTCCCAAATTGCTGTAGACAATTCATTCCGAGCTTGGCACTTTATATATAATTATCCTAGAGGGTAAAGTCTGTTCTTACACAGTCATAATACATTTTCTATTTTATAAATACTGTGTAATTCTTCTTAATTGCTGCCACCAGAATAGAAAAGTCAGGTAGAAATGCAAAGAGGGGTGAGAAAGACCAATAATAAGAAAAAAAGATTCTAATCATAAAATAATCAACCTTTCTGATGGTTCGCATCTCAATGGATGCTCTAGTAAACCAGGTAAGGGAGTTTCAATTTCATACAGAGTGACAGCTAACTGAGCAGTTAACAGGAAGAAATCATCATTCTAAATTATTTTCTTGGATTATTCCACTTACTACTTATAATGACAATCTGAAGCAGCCTTTTATTCTCCGAATATTTATGGAGCACCTACAATATGCCAGACTAATCCAGGTGGAGATATTGCACAGATCAACATACACACAAATCCTTGATTCTGCCAGGAAGTTGTGAGGTAGGATATGAATCCAAAAAGTCTGGCTACTGGAGTATAAAATTATTATAATTAGCAAGTAGCAAAAAACACAGTCTCTTTTGGAAACCAGTGAGAAATCTCATAAATCAAAGGCAGTTTAAGTGAAACAATCCGGAATGGTTCGTGTTCTCTGAATGCTATTACTGAATTGCCAAGGGCTTTGCTCTAATGAAATAATTTGAGCAGGGCTTGCAGTTGAAAAGCTGGCATTAGGAGTCAGCACAATGGGCTCAATTTCCAGTTGTCCCACTTGCTAGATGTGTGCTGTGGGCCAGTTGTTAAATTCTCTGAATCTTACATTTCTTGTCTGAAAAATAGTGTTTTTAAAAGCACTTGGTTCATTGTGTTGTGGTGAACTATTAGGAATTATAAATAAAATATTCTGTAAAGCATCCACTATTGTACAAACTGTGTTTAGCATTTGAACCTACAGACCTAGAAAACAGAATATGACAAACTAGTTTAAATCATCTTAGGAATGTGAGCCTTACACCTTGGAAATGTCTGATTATACAGAACAGAGGACTGTACCTCACCTATCTGTGAATGTGTGAGGATGTCAGAGGGCATCACAGAGGGAAAGAGGACCCAGTGTGTATATATCAGCCAGGTTGCTGTTTCGTTCAAACTGGTTTAGATGTTGACTGAGTCCTCTTTGCCCAGGATAACTGGCTATTTTATTCTACATCACCAACTTTGCTCTAAAGTTATCTGGTCTCAGTATAGTTATGTCATCCAGGAGCTAACAACAAGCAAAGATGTCTAAATGTCATTGTCCATCAGGATACTGCCAGACTCAACAACCTATAGCCAGTGGTTTTGGTTTTTATTATTATCATTTCACAACCTCTGGCTCTATCCTTTTTTACTCTTTGTTTACTCCACCTCCTCTCTTAATGAGGAGGCGTCCATGGACAAATCCTACTGTAACTGACTTCCTCTCTCATGTGCACAGCTTTCAAATGCAAACTCCTTCTTTATCAAGCTTAAAGTGCAGGACTCATCTTACTAAAGCCAAGCTTCCTCAAGTGACCACACACATGATCGCCTGAATTTGAAAAGTAATGAGCTCTGTGTTTAGGAGGCTGCTCATTTCATCCATTCAATGATCCCCAAATCTGATAGGAAGTCCATTCCTGAATTTCTGAAAGCTACTTTGAATTTCAGGGTAAGGAGACAAATGTGTGTACAGAGTCAGAAACTTTGGATAAAACATTGATTTTCAGTAGTCTTTTCCTTTTCTAATTTAGGCAAACATGAAATACAAGCTTTTGGGAGCCACACTCCATTTGTACATATAAGAATTCAAATTAGCACAAATGTAGAAGCCTAACACACAGCATCTTACAGTTCTACAGACGTCATGAGGGTTTCTCTGGATGATTTAAGAGAAGATCAGTTTCACTGCCTGCTTCAACTTCTAGACGCCATTTCCATTGCATTTCTAAGACCTTTCCTCCTCTGTCACATCTCCCTCAGACCTCAGTATCTGACTTCAGCTGGAAAGGTTCTTTTCTTTCAGACACTCATGTGCTGAAGTTTGGCTCCCTGAGATAATCTGAGATCACTTCTTTGTCTCTGGGTCTCTAACTGCAATCACATCTGCAAAGCCTTCTCTTCCATGTAAGGTAACAAATGTATGGGTTCTGAACATTAGAGCATGGGTATCTTGGGGCCACTATCATTATTACATCTGTCTCTTTCCTTAAGGTCTACATATATCTGCTTTATGCCTTTCAACCCTTTTATGAGGGCTTGGAGTTCAGTTTTATTTCTATATGTGTCAATGCACCTTTATAGCAAAGCATTCCAAGATTAAAATGCATTTGACACTTCTTGTCAATTCTTTCTTTTGGCATGTCTGCACTTAATACTCAGTAAAATGAAATCTTCTTGCAACATGAAAAGTTTTACATTAATTTTGGCCCATTTTAACTAATTGACATTAGAGATAATACATATCAAAGTGGAATTGATTACATACATCTGTGAATAAATTTTGGCTGAGAAGAAACAAGTATTTGGCACACTATAATGAACATTCTGTAGATTCTGTGGATTATTAAATAATATAGAGATGTTTACTTATTGAAAATTATAGCACTGTTATGTTTCACAAAGATAGTTTAAAAATCTTGCTTCATGATACTTTACATGAAACGCATTTGCAATAGCTTATATTATCTCAGAGATACTTTGAAGAGTTTATTTTATGTTCTGAAAACTTTTTTTTTACTAAGCCTGAAAAAAACAGCCCAAGGTAACTCCTGTATATAGTTAAGGTTTCACTTTGCCATAGAGATCATATATATCAATTATTTGTTAAAAAATAAAAGATCACCGTGCTGTAATTTGCAATAACCCACTGTGTAACTGAAAACTTACCCGGAACAGTATATGACAGGGCTCCTTTGCATTTGTGCATCATAATTTTAAACAATATTTATTGATCTAGAAGTCTCCAACAATAATTAATCATGAATTATTCATGCAGTTAAAAGATCTCTCATTATCTGATGGGATCCAATCCCAGCCAATCTACATCCAGGCAATGTTTGAAGTCTTCTGGCATCTGGCCCTGTGTAGGAGCTCAATTCCTCCAGCTACTTGGTTCATAAGAACAATTTGTATTCCAGTAGAGAGAGAGAGAGGAAGAGAAACTACCCTTCTAATATGATGAATAATAAAGAAAAATCTCTGCAACTCAGTATTTTAAAAATGTATCATCATTTAATATTTTTGACTTACATATTTTCCCTTATGTTGAATGCTAGGGCTTCCATGTTTTGTTTTGTTTTTAAAAGAAAAACCTGAAAACTGAGTTTTGCTTCTAGCGTTCTCCCAGGTCAAATTTTAAGATATCTTCTCTATTCTCTTTTCCAGTAAGGATATTTAGCATGCTTCACATTTCTCGCATATTAAAAGTTATGCTTTTCCATCTTTCTTTACAATTTCCATTCACCTTTTGTAATACCTCCTTCATATATTACTAGGCCTCAGGAGCTGAATGAAAGGTTTTAGTATGAAATCACAGGCAGCATTTGGATCAGAAATACTATTTTTAGCATAGTTGAATAAAATATAAAGCTTTAAAGCCTTCTACAGTTTAATTACAGTTTCCTCTGTTCTGGGTCCTTATTATTCTATAGCAGTGTTCAAATGACGTAAAGAAATTTTCATAGACATTCAATCTAAATGAGTGTTCTAGAAAAGCAGACACGAGAGGGAGAAAGGAAGAACACATCTGTCGCGCACTTACAATTGTGCTTGGTATTTTAAAATACTGTAGATAAAAGCAGACACTAGACCCATCCCACCTTAATTTGAATTTTAACTCTGCTGGAATCCTGTCATTTTTTAATGGCATTGATTCCTTACTTTCTCGTCTAGACTTCAACCTGTTCCCCTAAAAACACCTAGTAAGACAGTGTGAGCCTGCAGTACTTTTACAAGTTCTTTGATCTCTGAGGTCCTGATTTCATTTCTTTTGGATATGTATGTCGCAGTGTGTTGATGAATTATATGGTAGTTCTACTTTTGATATTTTGAGGAAGCTTCCTACAATTTCCCATAGTGATTACACCATTTGGTATTTCTACAAGCAGTTATCAAGCACTTCAAATTTTCTACATCTTCAACAACACTTATCTTTTTTCTGTTACATATTCTTTTCCTATAATCCTAACAGGTATGAGGTGATGCATCATTCCAGTTTTAGTTGGTATTTTTCTGATAATTGATGGGTTTCTGTCCATGTGAAGTTCGCTGAATCATCATGTCGACAGACCTACGTGGCTGAGAGACCCCAAGAACAATAGCAATCAACTTCCTGCTTCTTGTCTGCTCAGCCCAGAATAAAAATCTCCTCTTCCTTTTTCACACACACCAATGCTCCTCCAATCAGCTGCTAGCATGTCACCTTGCCCACCTCCCCAAACTGTACCCCCAGTCAGACCTAATAAAATCCCAGCCATTTTTTTATTCTGGCCAGAGAGTCTCTACACTTTTCTGTAACCCTTCTGTGCCTGCAATAAAGCCCTCTTTCTCGTCTCTCGCTCTCTCTCCTGAAAAACCTAACAATAATTAGTTATGTTCAACATTTTTCATGTATTATTGACCGTTATACTTCATCTCTAGAGAAATATCTAGACCTGTCTTATGCTCTTTTTAAAGCAGTTTTTAAAATTGAATTGTAGGTGTTTTGAATGTCACTTCTTACATAATTATAAAAAGAAATCTTAAATATAGGACAACAGCAAATAAATCAAAGCAGCCAAAGCAATTCTGAGTAAGAAGGCAAAGCTGGAGGCATTCACATTTTAAAATTTAAAACTGTATTTCAGTCAATCAGGATCAAAACAATATGCTATTGGCATAAAGACAGACACAAGAACCTAGTATATATATAGTGAAAAGAGTTCAGTCCCTTCAACAAATGTGTGTTAGGAAAGCTGGACATGCATCTGGAAAAGGATGAAGCTGGACCTTCTGTATTACACTATGCAGAGAATCAAGATGAGAGATCTCCTGCAGAGATCAAGATTCTCCGCATAGTGCAATCGAGATAGATTGAAGACTTAGATATAAAACCAAAAACTGTCCTTCCTAGAAGGAAACAGAGGAAAAGTTTCATGGCATTAGTTTTCTTTCCCTTTCTAATGTTAGCATTATTGACATACACTACTGTGAAAACCATCATAATTTTGAGATGCAATAAATAAGTGGAAAAGCTCTGCCTGACTTCACCTTAAAAACTTCACTGAACTTAAGTATTTTAGACTTTCTGCCTCCCTAAATATTTTCTACTGTTTTCTTTTTGTCCCATCCATCTCCATAGCATTTGTGGCCTGAACTAAGTAGGACATAAATTTCTGTTAATACATAATTTAATCAGAGTTCACATTTTAAAAACTAATGACAAGCTCCATCCTTTATTGACTTGGCCAGTTAGTCTTAGGATTTGAGATTCAATTGAGTCAAGAATCAATCATTTTAAAAGCTGTAGTTTAATTGTCTGCATGTCATATACTTACCATTGTATTCATGTTGATTTCCTAGTTTTGATCATGTATTGTGCCAGCAAAGATGTTGCCACTGGGAGAAATTAGATGAAGATACAGAAGATCTGTTTGTAATATTTTTACAACTCTGTTCAGTTATCTATAAACATTTCAAGATTAAAAATATAAAGCTCATGAATTCTGCTGAATGTAAACTATGATTAGCTGGTTTCTAATTATAAACCATTCACAGTGTCCAACAGAACACTATGGTTCCTGAACCCAAGAAGAATTTTATATAGTCCCCTGGGCTTCCTCCACAAACGCTGGCATTTTATTGGGCTCACAGTAAGGATTATAGTGGAAATGTAGGAAACTCAGGAGCATAAGAGGCTTTGCACAAATATTTCTAAATTGATAAATCGAAGACATAAAAAAAATAAGTTAAATTTTGGAACACAATTTAAAAGGATGGTATTCCTGGCCTCACTTCTTTCGTGACACTGATAAAAACAGATTCAAGATATAAAATATCTGAATGGAAAAATGTTTGAGCATTAGAACAGTTATCATTATTCATTTTACCATGTATGACTGAGCCTTTCTCTAAAATATCTAACTCAGCATGTGTTGCCAAATGACTAGGAAACTGGCTCACACATTAGGTTTAGTTGTAATTTACTTTACAGGATTCTTTTTTTTTTTTTTTGGTACTGAGAATCAAGCTCACAACCTCGCTCTTGCCACACAGATGCTGTGTCACTAAGTGATAACTCAGCTAATTTACAAGGTTTTTAATGTAAAAAGACGTCACTTGTTTTTCAGAAAAGTAAATATTCATAACTTCTATTTTAACTTTTTATTTATTTTTATTGTTTTGCTTTACCTCTTAAAGTACTGCTCAATGAGATAAAATGAGAGAACTTTTAAAAAGATTTCTAAAAAACAGGAAATGCAGTGTTGAGACAGACTTTCTACCTTAAACAGAGGAAATTTATTAACTTTTTCTAACACTAATATTTTTCCCATTATTATGGCATAAGTTGCATAAATACTACTTACTAAAGAGCAATTTTAAAAGACTTTTTCTAAATATTGAGGGAAGGAAAACTATTTTAGTTTGGGGTTGTTTTTTTTTTGTTTGTTTGTTTGTTTCTACAAAGACACACTCTATGGAGTATGATATTACTAAATTTAAGGTCATGGGTTCAATTCCCATATTGTCTACTTAGATTCTTTCAGAAGATAATTTGATATGGGTTGAATCTGATGTATCTGAAATACTTAGGGCTAAAAGTATTTCAGATCATAGAGTTTCTGAGATTTTGGAATTTTTGCATGCTTTTACAAGTCTATCATCCTTATTGTAAAATCTGAAATGTTTTGAGTATTATGTCCACATTCAAAACGTTTACATTTCTGAGCATTTCAAGACTTTTAGATTAGGGTTTTTAGATCAGGAATGCTTAACATATCTCATAGTCAGGTTGCATACTTAATGCCTAGAGATCCCTGCAGACTAGCCCAGCTCATCCATACTACTACCAACAGCTCAATGTATTCTCCTAAAATCAAAGTTGTTGAGGTGCATACTTTTTTAAAAAACAGTCTCATCTTACTATGATGTGAATGGCAAGTCCCAGTTTTAAGAATACATGGAAAAGTCTCATATTTGTACTCTCCCAGAGTATTTTTGACTAGCTCATTCTCTCTCAACACAACGTTAGCATCATGAGGGAAGACAGCTTGCCTGTTTTATTTACCATCACATGATCAGTACTCTAAACAGCGCCTGACACTCCATGTATACAACAGGCAGCTCTAGGTGGGGATATACACAGAGACATATTAGATACGTAGATATAGAAAGAGAGATATTCAAAGCTGAATTTTTTTTCTAGATGAAAATTGAATATTTAGCAATCAACCCAGTAATTCACAAAGCACGATTCTCTGGTCCAGCATCAGAATTATCATGAAATCCTCATACAAACTCTCTGGTTTCACTACAGATCTGCTGAACTAGAACCTCTATGAGCAGTGTCCTGAAACAAAGGTTTTAACCAGTGTTCAAGGTGATTGTGAAGGACAGTAAGGTTTTGTGTTGACTGTTATAACCTAACAACGGCAAGTCTTGCCTATTTGAAGACAACTCACAGTAAGTCTAAATTGCATAAATTTTTAGCAGCAGGTCCACATCACATAAATTTGGCCTGTTTAGTACAGAAATGTGCATGTGGGTCTTGAAGTGAATCTCTGTGGAATGCGTTTTTGTGTAAAAATGGTATATGGGCCACAAATGATATACTGATCACTATTTGCATGTCATGTAGCAATGTATCCTTGAGTCCTAAAGAAACACGAGACAGAAACAAGTGGACAAAACAACAAAGAATGAATTAGCATATTATCACCTCTTCCCAGTTTACCTCTTTTATAGTATTTCTCCTAAGCAGAAGTTATTTAATACATATGGGAATAATGTGATATTGTGTTATTATCCCTACTCAAAGTCAAAGATCCAGGAGATCTGTTATTGTTGTTGTTGTTGTTTGTTTGTTATTGGCTTCTTGGATTTGTATTGTTTTGTTTGGTTTTTCCTTAACCAGCATAAATGGACATAATGTCACTGGGACTCATTATTTCAGTGAGGTCAGTGACATCAAAGAGGGAAAGTTTACACTCAGTGGCATCATGGACCCACAATGTTCTGAAATGGAAACACTTTCCAATAGTACCAAGAAGAGAGGGACAACACAGCATCCAATTGAGGGTCCCACAATTTATGGAGTGTATGGGAGAAGTGAGTAAGTGATGATGATGGTGTGAACGATGTTACTGGAAACCATAATCTCTATGGAGTAAACAAAGTCGTTGTCTCTCCCTAGTCTAGGCGGAAAGACTCAGTCATGAGAAGCTACATGCTAGTTATTTTGAATATGAAAGTATTACATGGAACAGTGATTTATTATGCTCAATGTGACTCTAAGGAGAGAAATTTAAGCCAATGAGTAGCTCCAAAATCTTTGGCTCCAAAGAAGTGAGGAAGAATTGTTGTAACAGCTCCCTGTGTTAATTTGTTTGATCTATAATAACCATGTATTCAGTGCACATTAATATAGAAATATTGTACACATGAACCACATACACATGTAGTTAACATTTAAAATAGGTAGATCTCGAACTGAGGAGATCATATTTGCTGGACTTCATCCAGTTATTGGAAGGTTTTGTATACAAAACAGTTGCCCCTGGAAAATACACCTTGGATCCCCAGTGATATTTGTCATGTTTTGGTCATCCATTGATTAATGGAAATTTTCTTATAAAACAAAACCTCAGGCTTCATAAGAGTCATATTGTGATATTCTAATGATCGTGTTATTTCCTAGTAGAAAGTACTCCAGAGGATGTGGAAAATACCTGAATGATACAACATGAAAATATTTAGTAGTAAAGTTCTAAGAGCTTTGGAGAGTCATAAACTAAAAGTTTTGTCTTGGCTATAGCACCAATAAGGTGGATGATCTATCAAAATATCTCTCTAATATATTTCTCATATGTATGTATATCGTTTTCAAATCTGTTTATTCATGATGAAATTACCTATTTCAGACTGCTTGGATTTTACAATATAGCACTCTTATTTTTAATGGGCTGGGAGAAATTATGGCCGATTTTTTGAAATCACATCAATGTTCACAGGCAGCTGTAGCAACAGAGATGCATTTGCACTGGAATTTGACTTCAAGGCCAATATCACCTTGAAAATTTGGCTGATATCCCCAAATCCATAAATTGGAGAAATACCAGGAATAACAAGGAGAATTAGGGGATGATTTATATTTCTTCACTCCCTTAAAGTTAGCCCTTGTCAGTTGCCAAGAAAAATGTCAAGATCAAAATGAATCCAATAGAATGCCTGAATGTTTCAATGAATAAACTAGCTATCAAACAAGAATAAGTGAAGATTGGAATTTAATAATATATAACAATACAAAGAAGAAAGGAAAGAGGTATGTCCCTTTGGCTCTGAAAAAGTTCTCACTTTGTTTCAGTTTTTTTTTTCCATAACTATATTTTTCCTCCACTTTCTTGCTCTTTTCTGTTGTGCTTTCATGGCCCCCTACTCTCTTTTAAATGTAAATTTTAAAAAAGCCCCTTTCTTTTTATATTCAATGGAGAGGGACAAGTCCTCTCAAGAGAGAACACTTTATTAAGAATTGACTATTGACAATCTATAAAGTATTTACCCATCAACAAACAATTGACTTTAATTTCTTTTGTTTTCTTTCATTCTTATTCTTCACTGTTCTTTTCCTAAGTATAATTCTTTGCTTTTTAGCAGACCCAGAAAGGTCTGCTAAAAAAGCCAATAATAACTTTAGAAATTGCATAAAGATCTGACTTTAATGCATATTCATCTGCATAAACCTGCAATTTGAAAATACCTTTTTATTGTTCTGAGATTGAAAAAACAAATGGCAACTGACTCATTTAAGCCACTTGCCTTTTCATGTTTTTTTTTTTAAACGGTGCAGGTTAGAGGAAGATAACCGTTGGAAAACCACAAGTAGTCATATTTTATGGTAATAGAATGGTTATTTCTTCTAGTTCCATCCAGATATCTCAAACGCCACACTCCCACACTTTGGCCCAATCCTTTAAAAAAAACAGTTGTTCAGCTCACCACCAACCACACAAAAACCAAATGAGCTGAGGCTCTGATAATCCTTCAACATTAAAAACTAACTAGTAACAGCTTGTTGGAGTACACATGTACACACACACACACACACACACACACACACACACATTTTCAGGAGTCATGCAGGTTGTGCATCCACCTGCGGGGAAGGAAACTTGAGCTGTCCCTCTTCTTATTTTAATGTGTTTAGAAAATTTCCATTAAGGTTATATAACCCTGTGCCCACACCCCCACTGTCCGTATGGCATTATTCACCAAAGCCAAGATATAAAAAAACCAATGTGACCACAAGTGAGCAAATACATTTTAAAAATGTGATACTGTATGTATACACAACCCAGTCTTTAAAAAGAAAAAAGCCACAAGTGCTGTCATCCCCAAATACATGGATGAATCTAGAAGACATTACGCTAAGGGATACAAACCAGGCACACAGAATCAAATAGGAAATAACAATCTCACTTCTGAGTGGAACCTAAAGAGCCAAACTTACAGAAGTAGCCAGGGACAGAGGAAGGGGATGCCTAGGGAAATGAAATCTTGATCACAAGGTGCAAAATTTCATTTAGAAAATAGCAACAAGTTATGGTGACTTTAGCAAATTCATTAACAACAGGTTAACAACCTATTGCATATCTCAAAATATCTAAGAGGATTTTCAACATTGTCATCATGAAGAAATAAATATTCGAGTGTTAATCTTCTAATTAACCTGGTCTGATCATTCCCTGAGGTATCATACTGTACTCCATAAATCTACACAATGATTACTTGTCAAACATAAATCTTTAAAGAAAAACAATTGATGGTAAATATATGTATTCTTAGAACACATGCTCTAAAACTTGACACACCGGTTGGGCTGGATGTCAGGAGGCAAGGACAGTCCTGGGACATCACTGGTGTCCCTGTGCAGCCGGCCATGGCTGCTGTCCTTCCTGTGGTCCTCAAACTGGACCCGAAGCCTAGGAATCATGATACTCACAAATCAGCTTGTTATTTCTTCCTGAGGAGCTCGTTTTAGTTGCTGATTTGGGGGACACTTGCTCTTACAGCCAAACAAACACACAAACATATAATAATTAAATCCTGCAAAATTTTATATCCTTAATAAAACACAAAAGATTACATGACTATGAGCTCTTATACAGCCCCAAGTTCCCTATACCCCCTCTTCAATGCTGAGTTCTTTGAAAAGAATTTTCGAGAAGCGTCATACCATACCTTAAACTCTAAAGGAAGGAAAAGAAGAGGTATATAGCTACTCAAGGAAAGAAAAAGTTCTTAAACGCCAAAATTTCTATAGCCCAAGATGCTATTGATATTACTGTTTTTTCTTTAATATATGTGAGAGCTCATAAATGTATCCCATAAACTACATATATATGTTAAAGCAGTGTTTTGTTTGTTTTCTTGTTTTAGACGGGGATCTTGCTATACAGTTCAAGCTGGCTTTCAACCTACTATGTAGCTTAGGTTGCCCTGGAACTCACAGCAATCCTCTTGCCTCAGTCTCCCAAGGCCTGGGATTATAAGCATGTCTCACCACACCTGGCTGTCACAGCAAATTTTTGGTACCCGTTGGAAGAGTCTTATTTAAAATCTCTTTTTTTGCTAATTCACATCAAAAGAAAATGAAAAAATGTTTTAAAAACATTTATAATTGAGTAGAGGGAAATGAGAGTTAAGAACAGGGTTAAAAGGACAGCAGAGAGGAAGAAAAATCATTTTTCTTGGTGCCAAGATAAAAAAGCATCACAAGCTTGTTTGCATTTGGTGCCCAATTTATAGTCCAGCAACCTGAGTGTACAAACTTAAGCCTTCATGGTTGAGTGCATCAATTGGTTTTTGAATTAGAGAGTAGCATTACTTAATTAATTCTGAGACTAGCCCTTCGAAGAAATATATTTTGTGATGGCACACAGCTCTAAAATGAGAATGTCAGCTGTGAAACTAAATTTAAAATTTCAGTTGTTTTTCTATCCGCTCTTCCTACACTTACTACAGATATGAATAGTATGAAGACAGGAAGCATTTAAATAAAAGTGTGTGTATTCTAGGTTTATTGGCAGGCCTTGTGGTTTTAATTACTTGGAGCTTGTCAAAATACAGGCTGACGCACACAAGTAAGGAGGTCTGCATGCTTCACTATAGAACTTCACCCTCAGCCAGGGGAGGTAAATGTTTACCCCTGTGGGGGCAGAAGGAGGGGCTGGGAAACTGTGGCCTATGCTTGTAGAGTGTCCACTCTGCTGTCCCTCAACCAGCAAGCTCACTTGAGTAAGAGTCCCAAGGTGACATTAGACAAAAGGAATCCACTCACTACAACAGAGCATGGAAATACAGCCATGTGTATGTTACATACACACACACCTCACGTTTCAGCAATGCTTCTTTGTAATTACCACCATATTACATTTGGCCTCTGTTGACACGTCCTTGGTCAACCTGGCAACTAAAAAGTTCTGCTCAGTGTTAAGCTCTGCTTTAAACATCAAGAGCCTATCTATCATCTGAGTTTAGAATATCAGCTCCACATACCAGGAGCACTTTAAATTTTAAGGGTGCTAATTTATTGATGATGCTAATATACCTCGGCCTATTTTTCCAAAATTAAAGATAAGTCACAAAAGATTTCACTATAATTATCAGTAGCTGAGCTGTAATGGACATTAACCAGATTTTAGGTGAGAGAGAGAAAGACAGAGACAGACAGAGACAGAGAGACAGAGGCAGAGGCAGAGAGACTGCAGACAGACAGAGAGAAAGTGAATTATGGTATGCTGAGTAACAGTATATGGTTTTGACCTTATACATCAAAATATCCACTTGAATATATTTTTCACTTGCCTATTTTCACCAGAGAACTTATAAGTTAAAATAAGCACACTTTGAAATATTATAATAAGTTAATAGCTGAGCATTTGTTATGGCCCACGTGCTAAAACACCTGCATGTCATAACTTATTTAATCCTAATAACTGAGATAGGTACTACTGCAAGATTTTTCTAACTAAAGAAACTGAGTAGTAACATGCCACAAGTTGCCAAGTTCAGTTAATAAAAGCTCTGGGCTTCTCTTTTATAGCAAATGGACAGTGCAGTCTTATGGACCCCACATACCAATTTGGTACTGAATATGGGGGGAAATTAGAGAGGACAAGTAAAATTTAAAGACTCTGAAACAACTGACACAAGCTCAAGTACAGCCAGAGACACTCGGTTTCTAGCAGTCCAAGGTCTTGAGCTAGACTCCTAGGCAGTTTGGAGAGGAATAAGATTAAGTCATGGGGCCATCATGGCCAGATGGGGAGCTAAGTAACAAGTCTGCAGTTTATTTCAGCAAGTGTAATTTCTTGCAGACTTAAAAAAGCAGAAGTTACTTGTAAGACTGATACAGTCTACACAATAGAAAGATGAATGTGTGGTACTAAGCAAAGGCAAGATACAACTAAATCAAAATGAATTCAAAGAAACATGAACGCAGTATTGCAACAGTCAATTTTCAAAACTGATAGATAAGAAATTGCCCGCAGTTATTTTTACTGAATTACGAGAAAAGGTTTCAGAGTTATTTCCCATGCATCAGTCAGAACCATGTTATTTTTTAGATGTGAGATGTGGTTGCAGGTCTCAAGGAAACAGTCCAGTGCTGGGATAGAAAAGCAGTGGCTGTCTGAGGCACATTGACTGTCATTCATTAACCTGCCAACAAGCAGGATCTTCTATATCTTTGGATAAATTTATACCTACAAACTTATTATTATATTCCATTGCAATAAAGAAAAAAAACAATGACTGTCTATAGACGGCATACAAAAAACTAATTGTTAAAGCCACCGTGTCTAATCTGGTCTTTTTCACCTAAACGAAAAGAAATGATCATGGTGGAATGCATACAACCAGGTAGATAGAGAAAGCAGTCTTAGGAAGATTCAGTTACGGAGTCAGGATTTTAGAGTTGGTGAGGGTCTTCGTGATAAGCTGTATATATGCAGAAGCTGTTCTTCACGCCCAGCCTGACCTTTGGCTTGTGGTGTGGGGCATCCCCCTTATGGAGAGTGCCTGGAGAGAGAGGACAAGAGAGGCCATGCAGAGTGCTGGAAACCCAAAATGCTGTGAGACAGCATGAGAAATGCAGCTCATGAAGTCATTTAAGGGCCACAGAGACAGAGACAGAAAGCCAAGAAAGGTGCTCTCATGGAAGCCTTGGGAGGAAGGTGTAGTGGTCAGCTTTTCCACTGCTGAGCAAAATATCTGAAAGCCACAGTTTAAAGGAGAGGCTGATTTTGGCTAATGGTTTCAGGGCATTCAGTCCATGATCCACTGGCTCCAAGGCAGAAATATGGTGGAAACATGTGACCGAGCAAAGGTGCTTAGATCACAGCAACTGGAAAGAAAAGCAGGGAAACAGTGGGGCTGGAGACCAGATATAATCCCCAAGGTCACACCTCCGTAATCCACCAAGGCATCGGCAGAAGTAGTTTTACTAACCCTCAGGCCAATCAAGCACACAGTCCACATTAACCATCACAGAAGGCAATCAGGAAGAAGAGTTGTGCTGAGCATCAAGAAGAGGCCTAAGAAGATCAGACCGGAAAGTGTCTTGGGCATTCATTGGTGGTGACCTCAGTAGCATGATTACAATGAAGAATGAATGTACCTTTTGCAAAGAATGAGAGATCTGGAAAAATTAAGAGAAGAAGGGCAGAGCCAATATTCAATTAGTTCAGGAAAGACAAGATGGCACAGTGCACAAAGATATACTTAAGGGAGAGAATGGAGGGGCTGACTGGGACAGCTTAGGGAAAAACAAAGGAAACTGGGCTCATAGCTCAGGCTGATGAGTCTGGCGGATAAGACAAGATAGATGGTGCCAGCTGCTCTGAGAGGAGGAAGTTAGGAAAGAGACGGATGGATATATAGAAAGATTACTGAGTGGGTCTTCTGGGGAGTTTTAAATTTTATGTTTAACTTTTTAATCATTTGGAGTTTATTTTAATAAATGATGTAAGGCCTTTTAAAAATCCTTTTCCCTTATTACTTATGCTAAGTATTGAATGAATGAATAGAGGCCAGGTCTAGGCCTAACCCTCCACTCACAGGGGCTCAGATGAGGCATTACGGGCAGCATCACCTCCTGCATTCCCTGCCCTTCACTTGCCACCCACTCTAAGTTTCCTCATTCTCCAGCTCCTTCTGCCAGCTGCAGGAAAGTGGTTCTCATGCCTCTAGAAAACAACCAGGAGATTAATGGGGAGGACTTTAACCTTCTTCAAGCTTGTGGAAGCTGGCAATGTCAACTTAGCACTGGCAGCTACTTAGTTTCTCTGCTTGGAAAGCAAGCAGCACATTGAAGAAAAGCGTGGTGGCTGGAAAGAGCACCTGAAAAATGAACAGAAAATACAGAAGAAGGCTGAGAATAGATGACTGCTGAAATCAAGCCAGGGAGGTGATTAAGAAAGAGACTCCTCACAGAATTAAAAGGTGCTTCTGTGTTGAAATTCATGTGGATTACCTGGCGTATTACTTCTGAACGAGTTTCCCTCTGCAAACGCTCACCACTAAATATCTGTTTGTTTACTTTGCCACAACCCAAAAGTTCTGAATGCAAAGCCATTTATGGTTGAGGGACCACGGCTTGTCATAGCATCTTAGCAACGTCTCCTTTAGCATGCTTTAATTATGAAATCTAAAATATTATTTACAAACTGGATGTTTGGTATATTTTTCACTTCTACCATTCCACGCTGAAACTTATAGGTGTGCAAACTTTTTCTCAGGTGTGTAATGGAAAAACTCTGAATTATTGGCGTTAGCCATAATTTGAAAATTTAAGTTCAACCCAGAGGCAATAGCAATAGCTGTCTTGAGAGTATACACTCCTGACTTTCAGAAGTTGTCTTCTGGTTTTAAAAGTATTGGACAATAATGCCATTCTGTTTCTGGTAAGGATATATTCATTCAACAAGAACTTGTTAAGCACTCAACATATGCTTGACATTGAACAGTTTATTTAGAATATCAAAATGATTGAGATATAGAACCAGCCACTCAGAATCTCATAAACTGAGATAATAATTAATATATTTTTTAAATTTCCACAATCTAACTTCTTTGGAGGTTGCCTCAGAATATCGAGACCATTACCTTGTGCAATATCAACAAAGCTACTCTATCAGGAATAAGCAAAAAGGATACATAACTGTTGGTTATGCAAAATGAAGTTCTCAAGAGAAAGAAATCTTAACTAAGGGAAAACAAATGGAATGAGAAATGCCAGCCACTCACCTGTCCAGTCCCAAGAGGCAGTAGCCCACACATACCGGCACACACTCTCCAACAGTGCAACAGAAATCTTACCTGATTTCCCCACGCCTGCTCTCCCAAATACTGCCAGTTTGACCTCCGCACTTTTAGCCATGGTGGGTGTTGGCAGAACTTACTGTTGTTAAAACTAAAAATCTGAGCAAATGTTTTTGTTCGCAGCCTTTGGAGTCACTGCATCATTGTGAATTTTGGAAGAATCCACAATCCTTAAACAAAAAAGATTTGGAAATTCATGACTAGCAAATAAAGAATTAATTTATATTAAAAATCTACTGTATGCCAACAAGAATTGACTTTATCTGCATTTTCTAATTTGATTTCCCACACAATCCTGTAGGAGGACCATAATAACTTACTGTAAACTACGAAATTAATGAAAGGAAGACCAAGACTTAAGAATTTAGGTGTTTGATACTAAATTATGTGCATGTTCACACAACATAATTTTCTAAAGTACTTCCTCAAGAAGCTTTTTATGAAGGCATTGTTTCTTGGCATTAATTGAAAATACTTGAAGTATGTAAATACATTCATTTACTACCTGTATGTAAACATACAAGTATACATGATGGGGAAAGTCACTTCTGGGCCTCTTTATTTCTTGTAGATTGAATAATGTAAGTTCATATTAATCAATTCTACTGCCATGTTATTCAGTTTTTTATTTCATGGTTAAACTGTATCCTAATCCACACTAGATCACATGATCAAGTTATGTAACAGATGGACACATTCTTGATACATAATTGATACAAATTGATACATAAGATCAAGATTATATTTGTCTATTTTTCATACACAATGCCCTAGTACAAAAAATGATAAATACCGTGCTTCAAGATCTGCTTCCTTTTTTTTTTATTATGACCTCACATAATAAGTTACTTTGCAATATTGTCCTAAACTTGAAACAAGACATTACATACAATGTAAACACATTTTGTGTTGGTGCTTTAGAAATGAAACCTAGGTCCTTAATAAGAAGGAAACTTTGGAAAGAGCCTTGGGAGGATTAACCAAAGGGATCCTCCAGCCATCTCAAGAGAATTTCCTTATGGCCAGAGGATAATCTCCTGCCTGATTTACTACTCCTAGCTGTAGGAGGTGGGTTTGTTACTCTGAACACTGTTTTCTTTCCAATTAGAAGAACTGTCTTTCTTCTGTTGAGCTCTGCTCTGTCTCCTTATGATTTCTGCTACTGTGTCCTGGGTTTTTTCAATGCAATAATTCAAAACAAGTCAATTACTTTTTCTCTCAGGACTCCTCATGTAATGTCACATCTATTATGACACTTCACCCTGCCCCACATTTCTACTGGCCAGCATGTAGGTTCTTTCTCCATAGGATAAACACCATGGGTTATTTTCCTTTGTGTTTTGACCCTCTCCAACTCCTCTCGTCATAGGTACCACTCTTCTCTAATGACCCTAAAAACCTGATGTCCACAACATTCACCACCTGATATAAGTGACCTAAGCAACCAACACAGCAGAAGCTCCCTGAGAGGCTTTCTGCATGCTGTGGTGGTTCTCTCTTTGAGAGGCAGCTCCTGTCTCTCACATGGACTGCGCACTCCTGCACTCTGAGCTCCTGTAATTGATGCTTGAAAGATAAATGCAAGACCGCTTTCACTGGTGTTAAACTTAATCATCTCAGTCCACAGGACTCACCCTCTTACGCAGTCTGTAATAATATTTCCCAAACGCAGATCTGCTATCTAAACATGTTAACTGTTCCTAGGAGCATTTCTTAATCTGCAGGTTTTTAAGAAAAGCTCAAGTGAGAAAAAGTGAAAATTCCTTCTCATGGTGTCCACAGAGACAGTACTATGCAAGTTTTCTTTATATGTTTAAGTCATCAACTCGCCACTAACAAACTTTGTATTTACTGGTTTCCAAAGTTCCAAAACTTCCTCTGAAGGAAGAAAAGGTCAACATCAACATTAGCAACTGTTTACTTCACCTCCCAATGAAAAATTTCTTAGTGATCATTAATAGTACCCAAAACCCCAAAGCGTAAACATTTGTAATATATTCAGTCCCATACTTTTGGCTTAAGATAAAAGGGTTTTTAAATTTTTCATTTTATATGCATTCATTAAGAAAAGCTTCCTATGTATATGTCTAGTCCTTCATTGTAGAAGCATAATACATTGAAATATATTAACTATATAAATTTTAATTGTATAAATTCTGGATGAACTGGGTGTGGCGGTGCACTCCTGTAATCCTAGCACTCTGGAGGCTGAGGCAGAAGATCACTGAGTTCAAGGCCAGGCTGAACTACACAGTGAGACCTTGTCTCAAAAAAACAAAACTAGGGCCAGGGGTTTAGCTCAACATCGTAAGTTCCTGCCTGGCAAGCGCAAGGTTGTGAGTTCAATCCCAGGTGCAAAAATAATAATAATTAATTAATTAATTAACAAAAGTAAAATAAATTGTAGATGAGAATGGTCGCTGGCTAGTATCCCTGAAGCAAAATATGCAAATGTTGGGAGCTCACATAAATAATGATTTACTATTTCATGCAAAATTGTTCATTCCTGTGTATTGAAAATCTGCATATTTTCTTGATAAATGCTGCATAAATGCAACCATCAAATGTAAAATTTAAAAACAAGTTGAATATCTCAGTAAATTCCCAAACTGCATTTCTTGGATGCACAGGAATTTCATATAGGACAGAGAAATTATATGTGTTATTTTTTCCTTTTAAAACTTACTAATGGAATATCTGGTTATTGTTAAACTTATATTAAGAAACATCGCTTAAAGAAAAACACCAAACTGACATAGATTCTTCAGAATTTTACTCCTCACACGGAAATGCAGAAAATTAAATTTGACAAGATAGAAAAAAAGATAAATGTGTAAACGATTACAATAAGTAACTTATGACCAAACTCCTGATGTTCAAAACAATTCATCACCTGGACCTTCCCTAAAATGGATACAAGAAAACACATTTGAACCAGTGTGCAGAAATACTCTGACTGACTGGAGGTTACCACTCATTTACTTTGTGGACAAAAACTATACAGACAAAAACTTCTTGTCCCCAGCACTCTTGAGAGTAAAGTTACATCTGAATATCTGGAAGAGTAAATGTGTAATGGATTATTTCCTAAAAATAAAGGAAGGAAAACAGAATGAAGAAAAATGCTCCGAATTTATTAATACATGTGTTCATTCCACAGATGCTAAGCACTGTATATACAAACAACTGACCATCTTCTAGGAGCTTAGACTGTTAGACCTATGACATTTAGATTACTAAAATCTTATTTATTTCTTTGTAAACAGTTTTCAATCCTCATAAATCATCCCAAGCTATACTTACTAAGGTTCCTCTTTTGACTTTCTGGGGAGTGGAGAGGATAAGAAAGCATCTTGATACTCTTTTTTTCCCCCTAGCTTCTGTTTTTGTATTCTCATCAAAATAAAGAGCAGCTGTTTGGAGAACCAAGGAACCTATCTGGTGGTGGCAATGAGATTCTCAATTTTTCTTTGGGTCAACCTTTCTCTGGTTCTGAAATCAAGTTTTTTCTGATTCCATGATGAGCTCGGAATTCTCCCTTATCACCACGCATCATGCCCCTAAGAGGGTAATTTTATAAACCCCTTGATATCCCGCCCGTGTAAAATCAACAGGTACCCTTGCAGCCAAACAACCCACAGCAGGCTGCAGGTCGCTGGCCTTCAAATTAGGGGGTCAACACAGCCTGGACCCAAAAGGCGAACCGGGAGAGCACTGGCAAAACTGGGCGCTGGCGTGCATCTCTCTCTCTCTCTCTCCCCACCCCCCCAACCCCCCTAGGGGCACCCAGCAACCCTCAAGACTGACCCCTCAGACCCCGAGTGCTCAAGGACGTGAGACCAATCTGCAGGGATTCGCCCCCAAAGAGCCACCTGGACACGTGCGTGACACTCACCTGTTCGCTCTCCAGGCTGGGGGACTGCGGTCCTGGGCAAGTTCGGAATGGGTCCCCCAGGATCGCAAAGCCCTACCCCGCCACCAGCCCCGGCTGCAGCTGGTGCTTCCGACTTGCCAGGCTGCGATCGCGGGCGGGAGCAGCAGCCGCAGCGAGCGCGGGGCCAGGGGCGGTCTCCTCCCGAGCGCTCGCTCGCACTAGGGCAGACAGACTGCGGCAGGGCGCGAGCTCTGCCCGGCCGAGGCCACCGCGCTGGCCGCCGGCGTGCTGCAGTGAGGCGCTTTGGCGCCCCCTACTGGGCCAGGCGCGGGCTCCTCCGGACCGCCAGCCCGAAGCACCAGCCCTTCACGCGCAGCACCCAAGTCTCGCTTCTCCCTTTCTCTTATTGCTCAGTTCCCAGCCTCAGGGCCCTGGCAGAAAACCGACTTTGCTTGATTAAAATCTTGCATATGAAAGCACCACTTCGTGTTGTTTTCTATTCCTCACTTCAAAGGATTCTCCTAATATTCCTTGGAAATGCATTTAATTATCCCCATGCTACCCAAAAGGAAACCAGAGATTTCAAAGAAAAAAAAAAAAAAAAAAAAAAAAAACCTAGTCCAAGGCTAGTACGTGGCTGGAAGGAAACTTAAGCTGTATTTCAAGCCGAGAGATGCCCAGAAAGACGTAAATCCTGAATTCAACTGAAACCCTTGTATGTGTATCTGAGAGAGTCCCCAAGGTTCATGCACCACTTACCAGCATGGATGAGATTTTCCTGGGAGGCTTGCACCCCGGTGCTCGCAGCCTCACAAAGGCATTTAACATGCGAGCTAGGCTAGACCTCTGCTACACCCCTGTCTCATCTGATGTCTACACCTCCTTGAGGACAACGTCAGTATTGTAATTGCTAGGCGAGAAAGTGAGTTTTAGGGAAATGATTTTTCAAAAACAGTGAAATATATGAGCAAAGGAACAAGAAATGTCTTTGGGGTTTTTTTTTGGGGGGGGGGCTAAATTTCAGATCTAGGTATTCTTACCCAGATACCCAGAGGCCTTCAGCATCAGCAGCCAGGGCCCCAAGGCTAAGGAACAATCAGCAGAAGGTCCTGTTGGGAGGCAGGTAACCATGGAGGCAGTGTCCCCGCTGGCGCTGCCTGGGAAAGTACCCTGGCTGCCAGTTGTGAGCCAGACTGAGTAAAGTAGTTGTTTGTGCTGGCAGGAGTAGGATTTGCTGAGGGTTTGCCTACGAAGTCATGCCCCCAACACACACCTGCATCACACTCTCCTTCGACGCCTCGCGGCCCCTGGGACTTCACGGCATTTCTCAGATTTCTCCACCATACCTGAAATTTCTAGAAGCTAGGAGTAGCTCATTTAGATCTCCGTATCCTCGGCAGCTACTTGAATGCCCGGCACAGAGTAGCTATTCAAAAAAATAGCTGTGGAATGAATTAAGAGACAGTACAAGTGATGTGGCGATACGATTGAATTGCTTACATGCTGAATTTGGGACAGTAAGAAATTAAATAGTGGGATCCGAAGTTCAAAAAAAAAAAAAAAGAATAGCAATTTTAGCATCTCAGTATACAAAAGCTTTTTGCAGCCTAAAATGGGAAAACAGTTATCCAGGTAGACTGTGTAACATTTTATAGAATTGCAAATTATATCAACTTTTGTGTCTCTGACATATTCAGATCTCCCATTTACCTTCCAACCCCATGAAATCTGGTATTCAGGGCAATATTTAATGAAATACCTATGCCTATATGGCATATATATACACACTGTATACTATTAATGAAGCTATCATATATCTGTGAATGCAGACATTAAAAAGTTTAAAAAGTGTGCATCTGTATATTCTGCAGTAAATATCTATATACAGACTATGCCTCAGGTTGGAATTCCCACTTTTTCATTTTTATCAAAGAGATATTCCTGAAGAGGCATCACTGGTTCCTGTGCAATAGGTCTCAGGGATCTTGTCTAAGGAGACTGTTTCTCTCTGTTTTCCTGGTTGGCCTATGTAACAGGAATTCCATCACTCTTCTCTCAGTGCAGGAGGTCTTGGTACCTGCAGCTGCAGTTCTTTAATTTTCTGGGCTAAGACAGAGTAGCTCTATGGAGGCTGACACCCATTGTATTATGACTTTCATGTGTATCCCCTGTCCCATGGGACTTGTCCTTTATCTCAAAAGCAACTAAAGGGAGCCCACCCCTTGTCTACCCTCACCCTGCATCAATAACAAGGACAAAGGACATTGATACTTCTGATTCCACTTGCGATGCCCATTGGACAGAATTCTTCTGGGAGAGGTTGTGTCACACTACCAGGATTCAGGTTTAAGATAAAACTTCTAACACTAAACTAGTAGATGAAGAACCAGCATGATTCCAAAGCATGTTAAAAACTAAAATTGTGAATGTGTGTGTTTGTGTGCATGAGTAGCTGTTAATCATATTCACTGCAAATAATTTTAACAGTAGAAGAAATGCAAAGAAGTAGAAAATTGCCTTCAAAATCACACTACCCAGAAATAACCACATTACTGTAAGAGGTGAACCTGCATTTCGAATATCACGGAACACAGACATATTAGTAAGTATATGCAGTGGAATACAGATATGCCAAGCACCAGCATATTGCAAATCCCATTTTAATTTA
This sequence comes from Cavia porcellus, assembly GCF_034190915.1. Classification (NCBI taxonomy): domain Eukaryota; kingdom Metazoa; phylum Chordata; class Mammalia; order Rodentia; family Caviidae; genus Cavia; species Cavia porcellus. Next base: position 40,618,964 of record NW_026947510.1, read on the forward strand.
AAAAATATATTTAATTAAGCAGAACAGAGAAAAATCAAAGTGAATCTTAAAGGAAAAGGATGAACTTTAGATATTTACTTACCTTATGAGATATTTCATCCTAATGATTCCTCTAAAGTCAAAATTATTACTTAAAACCAGATCTGAATTCATTATGCTTAAACATATGTTTGCTTTATTCAATATCAAATGAATTCTTGCTATTTGAAAGAAAAGGAAATGAATTATCTTATTATACCCCTCATTTTCCTATCCATCTCTGTATTTTTACTGAAGTATTATTTGCTCATTGTCAAGATTTATAACATTTGCATTTACTGTTAGTGGTAACTGTTATTCCCAAGTAAATTTAGCTCTATATTTAAATGGAAGAAATTCATTTAATTAAATCTTTTGCTATGGTTCTTCTATTATGATTCTTTATTATGATTCATCTTTTGATTTCTTCATTAAGTAGCATTTCCAAGAAAGCCTTGCAGCTGGCCTGTTGCATAATTGAGAATACCTGTCTTTTCTTTTCTTGGTGGTTTTAATTTATTTTGCTATTAGCCCATTTTTGCTTATAATGACCCTTCTCTCCTTTTTTTTCCCTTGCATTGAATATTTTCATATTTATTATATTATTTCTTTTAAAGCAAGAAATCATCTTTAGTCTGATGCATAGGAGATGAATTCTACTTGGCTCTGGTCCTACTTTAGCTGAGCCCTGTGTGTTTTCTATATGAAGAAATGATTTGAATGTGAGCACTGCATTCTGCCTACTGTCCTGGGATAAGAAGATAAAAGCTAAAGGAGAGGTCATCTGAGTCTCTGTGCAGCCTGCTAGAGGTTTTGTGCTCTGCTCTTCCTCTGAGCCTGTACTAAAGACCCTGCCTAGTATTTAATGCAGACATTCAGCACCAGTTTTTGTAAGGAAGACCACAAAGAAAGACTTCTCTCAGTCTGAGTTTACTTTCTCCATTCAACCTTGGAGCCTTCTCCTCTTTTCTCCCTGGCTGTTTCCACTATAACCATTCTTTCCCTTCCTCCCATAGGAGAAAGATAATGATGGCTGCTGGGCTCGTCGTTCTTCAGATTTGGAGGTATTAACAGATGAGAGAGAATACTCAGGAAGCGATGACTCATCAGTACCGCTTCTGGAAAGCCAGGGCTCTCTGCACCATGATCTCCTGTTTCTAAACGTTTGTTTTGAAATTCCATAGCAAGAAATGATATCCCTTTTCTTATTTGTTGTCTTTGGGAAGGTATTTTATCGTCCTTGTTTATTTAGTTAGCTGTTAGCAAAGATAAGTTTTGTTTTAGCTGTGATTAGACTTTCCTGCTTACTGAGAACAACTATTTTTAAAAACAACCAAAATATACAAAATAGCTTTTTGGAAGAACTAGAAAACAGCCAAGGCTGGACAGCAAATCCTGATGAAATGATTGTACTTGAATTAGTCCCATATTCACCCAAATTTCCTCCATGTGGGTGACATAAGGGCCTTCGTCCATGAAAGCAGAGCCAACACAACAGTAAGAAATTATATTTAAGGACTAGGAAGGCAGCTGGGTCTGGAAGGAAAGTGAAGAGCAGACAGTCACAGAGAGACAACTCTGGAAATTTGCAAGGAAATGGTCCCAGGAGCTTGGATAATTTCTGGGCTGCATCTTGTGCGGGGAGCATCAGGACACCTAGAAAGACAGCAGCTGCCTGGAGTCAGATGGTGGTAGAGATCTCAGAGTGCCAGGAAAACATGAGCGTCTTAGCTCAGCTAGAGCTCAGAAAGTTCTGTGAACCACGTGGGTATTTGATCGTTAATTGCAGAATTGCTGCAAAAAGTGGCAAGAATGATAGGGTATATGTGTTCAAAGGTAGGAGTATTTGAGGGAGATTAAAGGTAGTGTGTCTTTTGCTACTTTTTTAAAGTTAGACACACACCATAATTTTTGATCAGCTCTTGTATGTGGCCACAAGGACAAGTTTCTAATTGAGCAGGTCTGTGAGCCATAATTCCTATATCAAATTTAGCTATTAGGAGTCTATCTCTATTTTAACTGTTTTTTCTAGATCACTGGTGATTAGATTTTATTAATGTAATTAGATTTCTTATTGAGTTATTATTGTTATTGCTTTTACAAATTTTCCCTTTTGAGATAAGATCTTTCTGTGCAATTCAGACTGGCCTGGAACTCACTATGGAGCCCAAACCAGCCTCGAACTCACAGTGATCCTCCTGCCTCAGCCTTCTACATGCTAGGATTACAGGTGTGTGCAGCATGACTGGGCTCAGTTCTTACTAATTCTTAAGCACACATTAGAACACTTTTAAAATGTCCTGTGTGCATGTATTTGTGTACATGTGTATAAGGATATTAGTGTATAAGAAAAAGAGAGAGTAAATTCAGTTCCATAACCACAGTAATTATATAAACACTGTAGCTATATAATCTATTAGAATCTTGAAAAAATTAATTCAAATGGAACTGTAGAAAGTTTTATTGGAGCATAAGGATCTCAAAGTTTCCACAATTCATAGCACTTGAAGTAATATATTAAAAATAAAATTTGGCCTACTAGAGGAGCAATGTGAAAAGTTGAATTTATTTTTATCAGAAAGTCTATGCACTTTTCTACTTCCTCAGTCTACCTTAATTACATGTGAAAAAAATTCCAAGCTGGAGCATTTTGAAAAATTTACAAAATCTGGCATTATCTATGGTTTAAAATGGTTAAGGAATTCTATGAATCAGGGTAATTTTTGAGCTGTCCTGTTTCCTATTCAGGATTGAAAGAAACAGGTTTCTTATGCCAAGAAAAGTGATTTAATGATTCCAGCTGATATGGTTATGCAATGAGAAAATAGTGAAGCAAGAAAATGTCTGGGTAGGGATCAAAGGCTTAACGCTATTTTCCAGCAAGCAGAGATTTGAAAGTTTAATAATGGCCACCAACTGATGCAGCTCAGCCACAAAATCAGGGGAAAACAGAAAAAGTAGAAATTGTTACAGTTTGTTCATAATTTCTTGTCACAATGCCTGGCATAGGCTTGGAGATCAGTTCTATGTCAGTACTGTTGACAAAAATACAGTAAAAATACGTGTAATCTGTGAATAATTAAACATCAGAAAATACATAGTAACTTCTAATTTAATATTTCCTCTGCCTCGCTGGCTCTGGTTAAGTTTCCCTCAAACATAATTAAAATACATAAAAGTTTCTTCAACATATAACTGAGATATATAAAATGCAAAGTCAAATCAACACCAAAATATAAAGCTGATATTAAAATAAAACCAAGTCCTCTAACAGTGTAGGATACAATCTTCCACTTTCGTCTGCCTGTTCACACACATACTGTACAGTCACACACGCAAAAACCCATAAACATACTTTGAAAATAGTTTTAGATAGTGGATGGTAATCTACAAACTGTTCTTTTTCTAGCTCATTATATTCTAAAGGTCCTTTTGTGCTGTTACATTTAGATGTAACTCACTGATTCAATTATGTCATGGTATTGAGAAGGTATGTATGAATTACATCTTATTTAATTTTTTAGTGATCCAAAGAATAGTACATTTTACAATTAGAAATATTAGCCATCATGTAAATGTAGTAAATCCATAATACTGGCATGAGAATATTTTCAATATAAAAATAGATGCAATACATAAAATATGATGCAATTTATGTGAAAAAATCTACATAACGTCTGTGTGGAGATGCATATGATTTCCTAGTAATTACTTAAAGATATAAAGCAAATGGGATATTCCTGGGGTTGATATTAGTAGGTATAAGGGCTGTTGGACTCATCTGTAATGTTTTAGTCTATGTCACTTAGTTTAACTCACGATGAATATAATCATTGTGCTCATTAGAAAATAAAATTCATTTTGCCCCTTAGAAAATAAAAAAAAATATAAACTGTAAGGTTAGCATACGTATTTTGGAAATGATTGGAAAAGCTTCTCCAGGAAAACTGATCCATCTGTAGCAACATTATCCATGCAAAAATGTAAAATGGTTCATTCCACAATTATATCTCTTATGTAAACAATGCCAAGATGTACATCTACTTTTATCTGGTGGTTATCAATAATATTTTAGCCAATTGCTCATGAAGGGTGATGATGCAAAGGCACGAAAGTAAACTAAAAGATGCTATCACTCGTGTCCCACTGTGAGACTGAGAATGGATCCACACTGCTGTCGGTTAACCTGATCCCTGGCGTAATTAGTGGCATCTCAGGGCTGATGGCACAAATGACTCCTTCCTGTGGAAGCCAGATTCCAGCGCAGTCACTGTTGGACTGTCCTGTCATTATGCTTTCCTAGTGCCACATGGATCTCAACTTTTTTTTGTATTTTTCCTTTGCTTTTATTGTTTTCCCTTTACTTATAGCTAGATGATAAAATCAGGTACCCTTACACTGTTTTGTTTTGTTCTGTTTTTTTCTCTTTTCCCTTTTAAATAAAAAAAATTGCAGTTAACTTTAAAAATTTGAATGGACAAAACAAAAAACTACTGCTAAGTTTTTACCAAAACTGTTGAAAGAAATCAATTTCTCTTAGCTTAAATGTGTCTCATTGAAGTGAACCTTTGGCAAACAGCAAAAATTGAGAATTCTGCAAATCTGATACACACAAAACTTGCCACAGCTGAAAGTGGACCAAGAATAGCCCTGCGCTAGTGGAAAAACATCAGTGGAACCTGGATTGTATAAGAAAAGAAATCTGGAGCCACAAGACAGAGAATTCACTCTCCTTGCCAAGCTTCCACTAAAGTTTTACTGGTTCTCTGGCAGGATTGAAGTATGAAGAACCATCAAAAGACTACTAAGCAACACATGCAAGGGTTTTAAATTATTCCTGACTTTACAACATGTACAGATTGTGTGTTTTTGTTTTCAATACAAAATTTCAAGTTAAAGATATGGGTTAAACTCCATCTAACGACATTAAGATTTTGCAAGTCAAGTTAGTAAGTTAGCAGATCTTGCACAGAAACTATTGTTAAATTTTTTAAAATTTTCTATAACTGTGCATCATATCATCTGATGACTACACAAAAAAACAAAAACAAGTAAATAAAAACTGTGAGGCTTTCCAGTATGCTGACAGTAGCTTGCAGAAGAGAATTAATTTCTGATGTATTTTTGCAACATACTATAAAAGTCTATAGAAATACTTGCCTAATATTAACTGTCCTCTCCAATCAGCAAAGCCTGGGAAGTACTAGGGTCACAGACCTGCGAGGACAAACCATGCTGAAAATATGTAAATATTAAATTCTAGGGTGTTTTCAAGTTGTGAGGGTGCAGAAATGTAGATTTGTTAAAAGTCAAAACACTGAAATAAGAATCTGGAAGCAGGGGGCAAACAGAAGTAAAAGCAGAACAGAGCTAACTAAATAATCAGTTTGACAATTATTTATTCTAAGAATTCCGTCTTCTTTTCTCCCCTCCTCTAGATCCTCAAATCTAGTATGGTCTCAGCTATAATATCCCCAGCCTATGTCCTCTGGGTAAAGCGCAGTATTACGTACATCTCCTTTTCCCTCCTTTCCTGACTATACCCCTCCTAAATATGCCTGTCTGATGTCTCTGATTCCCTTAGATAATGCTTGAGTGGCAGAAGCACTTAAATGAATTTCCAGGCACCAATTAGGCAATAGCATCCTGAATAAGATTAGTATCTTGTTTTTACCCCTTAATACTTCTGTATCACTGATAGTCACTTAGACCTGTAAATGGAGATAATTACGCTTGTTTTATAATGGGTTTATACAGCTGTGGGATTTACATTAGACAAGTTATTATATAAAATTCTGGGTAGTGTTAGGAATGCAGCTTTTGAGAGGTAGAAACTGGAGATAGCATTTAAAGTTACTAATTATTTTCTGTTGCTGAAAATAGCAGTGGATAAATCCTTTCTATTCTTGAAAAAAAACTAGGTAAAGGTCCTTTTTGGATAAGTTAGAAATGAAGGCTTGTTTTAGGTAAAGAATGTAAAGAGGAGAGTTCATTATATGTTTGTTTGGTTTGCCTGTCCAGAGTCCGAGATTTAGTCATCATCCTTTGGGAACAGGTTTCTTCCCTCTCCAAGTGTTTCTGTATCTATGAATAGCAGTAAATGGGGCCTTCGGGGAAGAAAGGCAGTATGAACCAGATCTCAGTCTTCCTGAATGCAGGGATTGGGTCTAACTGATGGGTGGGGGTGATCTCACAGAGACCACCAGAAGCAAAGGCAAAGGGCTCTTGGGAAGACACTATACCGAGTGACAAAAATCAAGTCTAAACCCTGAGCTCAAATCAGCATTTCTATACAAAATGGGAAAGTGATGTAGGGCCCAGCATGTGTTCCACTCCAGCAGACTAAAAACTGCGGAAGAGTAAAGTCCTAAAGTGTTGAGCCCTGGGCTTCTAATGCAGGCAGGCAGAACCAGGTAAAAATGAATATGGTACATTTACAGTATCCAGTATTTCATGGCAGATTGTGAATATAAACTAAAAGTCATTTCTTCTTGTTTGGATTTTCATGGACTTTTGGGAAGTTGGGAATATTTCCTGAACAGAGTTCCATAGAATCAACCTGCAGTCCCAGCTCAGCGAGATGAAGCATCCCTGGGTGTGGAACCTGTGTGTCAGGAGGTCAGTACAGTGATAGAGGCAGATTCACACCAGCACCTTCAGGGAGCTCTAGGAAAGGGGAAGAGGAGATTGAAATGTTTTAGGAGCCCTAATTAGTGCTTGGGAAGAGGCTTCCCAAGGCAGTGCGGTCCTTTGACTCTGCAGTAAACCACACAGGCAGGAGTCCTTCAAATTGTTTGGGCTCAGCTCTGTGTTACTCAAACTTACAAGCATTTGAAGTACAAATAAGCTCACTAAATTTTTGTGTGTGCACCAATTTTTGTAACCAAAATGTTTTGTGTTTGCCATTCAGGTTTTTTCTTTGTCTTGTATATCTAGAGTAATAAAATGGCATTTATTAGGATTCTAAATAATAAATGGGCACAGAGGCGTATTTCAGTAGACTACAGCAAGTTGTATTTCATTCTACAAAATTTCAGTTGCTTTTGGCCTGCTTTCCTCAGTAAATTGAGAAAAGTATACCAGTTGCTCATTCGCACAGGAGAGATTTCTGTGAATATTTAAAAACCATTAAATATCCAGGAAAGAGGAACCAGCTTTCTCTTTTATCTTCTGAGTTTTTTTTATTGGAGAAGATACAATAAATTTAGCTGGGAAATGTTGGGCTACATTGGATCTAAGCTTGGAGTTAAAATACTTCTCAAAATCCTTTCATTAGCTTGATGTGGTGGGTTGTACATGACAAATCCCAATTCTGGGTGGCTGAGGCAGGAAGATCTGGTGTTCATGGACAGACTGAGCAACTTAGTGATTTAGTGAGACTTGTCTCAATATCAAATTTTTAGAAGGACAAAGAATCTAGTTCAGTGCAAAGTCCCTGTGTTCAGTCTCCAGTATCAGAAAAAGTTCTTTTTTACCATTTAACTACATACAGACTTTGGTTTCTTCTTATGATCATTATTTTACTAGTACAAATTTCACTGGTTTAATTTCCAAATGGCAAACACACTTTCCTTGTGCCCATCTTTTATGAGACACATCAACGCTGAATGCATACACAAGGAGTCCTGGTCTTATCACTCCCTGGTGTTTTCCCTTCTGTTGCACATGTCACTAAGTGCACCTTTATTAGAAAGAGGCACAATTAGCACAGAGTCCATGGTTTTATTGAAAAATTCGCGCCTGTAAAATACTCGTCAGGTCTATGGACTCTGTGAGAATTGTACATTCTGACCTAGCTCAGTGGTCCAAGTGTCTCTTATGGTCCTCTTTGTTGGAGTTGGGGGTTTCTTTTGGTCTTCAGTGGTCTCAGTAAGAGCCTCTCCTTAGCTCTCTATCTCCATCCATCACATAACTACACCTCTGCATCAACAGTATTTAACTGACATACTCAAGAGGCTAGCTTTCAGCCTTCTTCTTAAGGAGTGATCTTTTTTCTTTGGAGACCAGGGTATTCTTGTTTGTGAGGTTTTCACAGTGATGTGGAGGGAGGGTTTCCACATGGCTTTTGTTGTTAAGGTGGGAAGGCCGTCCCCATATAAGACTTTCTAGTAACTGTGGTAAGTTAAGAGTCTGCAGTTTGAGTGCTGCCTGAAGACATGATCATTACTGACCTAAACCTTCCCTTCCCAGTCATGGGACCTTTACTTTGTAGGTACTTATTTGGCAAGAATGTATCCTCAGGTCTGCCCTGCTTCCATAACAAACATTACCTGCCTCTTCATAGGATTTTATGTGATAACATGCTTCTGTTACTTTTGTTTCAGAGAATAATTTATTTAGAGTTTAGTAGAAAGTATATATTAACAGAGAAAACAGAATACACAACTTTTAAATTTTGGTTTCATGTTTCATTAGATAAACTCCATAAAGCTAACATTTTTTCTTTCTGCATTTTGATGTAAAACAGTAGTCTTAAAGTATCAAAACTGATTAAAATCAGAGTAAAATAATTGTCAGTTTCTCCTAGCAATCTCTTGCTCCATGGGAAAAAATTTAAGATAACTTGCAAGACGCACTGTAGATTAAAAGCACTTGCATTGATATATACAACCCCCTCATGCAGAGACTCATACATTATTCTCATTGTAAAGGTAAAGAAATACATGATTGCCCAACAATTCAGAGGCAGCAAACCAGGGGATAAGCTCCTGTAAAGTTATCAGTGAGACACACTGATTCTTATATAAATCAATATGCATTCATACACGCCCAGATCATAACAGAGCAGCAAACTCCCCCTCTCAACATGAACACAAATAATAATCTCCAGCTTTGGGATAATACTGTGTAATGTTCTAATCACCTTCAGGATTTGTTTCATTTTAGAGGTTAAAAAGCTGAGTCTCAAAAGATATCTTTTCTAAATTCACAAAGATAATAACAATTGGGTATTAGTTATATTTTCTTAAATACAGAAAGTGGACTCTAGTTTTGAAAAACACACACTAGCCCATTTAATGTTTTACTTTCTGGTTATTTATATGATTTATTTATTTAACAATCATCAGAGAGTCTCCAATATAACCAAGGTACTGTGCTATATTCTGAGGATACTTCACGTAATAATTTAGTTATAGTTTATCCCCAAAATAATTTGCATTCATTGCTAAAGATAGCTATTAAACAAGTGAGAGTGTTCCTAAACAAATTCAAATTTTCTCTACACTTGCTCTGTTGCTGGCTGATTAGTCACAGATACAGTGTGATACTAGTCTACTGCCTTTCAAGTTCTACAACATCCTGGTAGATATAGATACATCACTCATTTGTTGGGTGGTAACTTCTGCAAAGAGCCAAGACCCAGCTGGGCATGGCAGTGGATATCTATCATCCCAAAACCGTGGGAGACGGAGGTAGGAGGACTGCAGGTTTGAGACCAACCTAGGCAACATAAGCACACTATGTCTAAATAAAACAGGAAAAATAGTTCAGTGTTAATGCCCCAGATTCAGTTGCTAGTATTAAGAAAAGATGAAGAACCCAGACTCACATTAATTCATGTAATGAGCACTGGTGTTTTGATGTGTTCAGAGATTGGAATAAAAATCAAGTGTTACAGAAGCTGAGTGAAATGGATAGCTCCTGAGACAGAATGCCAAAGAAAAGACTTAGATTGGTGAATATGAACAAATACACAAGCTCTGAAATTATATCCAGAGCAGAAAAAGGAGGGGTACATTGTTGGGATCAAAATCATTTGTTGGGAACAGAGTGGATAAGTCATATTCTATTGACCAGGACACAGGATAGCCAAGGCACAAGAAAATGCCACAATAAATCTCAAAGGATCGTTGTGTGTAGAAGGTAGGTAAGCTGGCAAGTGCTACCCACGAGCAATAACTAAAGATTTATCTCAATGTCTTCTTCAGAGGATTATATTCTGGGTGGAGAGAGAGGTTCCTGTCCAGAACCCATCTCCTTAATGCAACTAGGTATCAGGTGAGAAGCATTTCAAAATTCCAATGAAATTAGTGGAGGTGGTGGAGATTTATTTATCTTTTTTTTTTTTTTTTGCCAAAAAGCACCTTCTAGGTATGAATTCTCCTTTTGTGAGGTGAAAATTTTGTAATGTAACTGAATAAGAGCTGAGACTCTCAAAAGGCAATAATGGTTGTTGATTAGTTGCCATTTAAGGATGATAATTTCAGTTAAACTGAGTAGCTCTTCAAATGATATCATTTAAGTTTTGGATGAATCTGAATTTGTTTTGGGCAATAGAGAATAATTTGGAGATTTCTCATGAAAAACATCAAGAAAATAAAACACCTACAGGCTAGTAGGTAAAGAGTCACAAAAGAAAAAAAGAACAATGGACATTGTTACTAATTTTTCATTATAAAATGTGCAATGTAAATCCACACGTTTATTTCTCCAGCCGAAACCTACATTTTCCTTAATGCTTTTGTGACTTACATTTGATTTTGGAGTCAAATGAATTATAATGAGCTGCCATTATAAGAAAAACTACGGATTATTCATGAGAAGAGCCATATATGGGTTACAGTATTAATAACAACAAACACAACTTGCTAGTTGAGTGTCCAGTGCTAGTGAAAGTAACCCATCTTTTAGTGCATGCCCCGCCCCCAGGTGCTGAGTCTGTGCTCCAGACTGCTGCATAACAAGGTCATTTGTCATTTGGACTGGACAGTGTTTACTGAGACCAGAGGCGTTTCCTGATAAGGATAAGCTGGGAGTGGAGTACACACAAGGTTCCCCAAAGAGCCTTCTTGCTTTTGATCCTGCTTTCATTGTTTTGCTCAGTGTCCTCTGAAACCAGCAGCCTAGCACAGGGGATTGGCTGGCGACTTTGGTGGTACTGCCAGTCGCCTGCTGCCCTGAAAAGAAGCCCTAATAAACCCAGTTATTTGCCAAACTGGATTTATCCAAGTCTTTGTTCTGTCAGTCCCCTCGCAGTTCAGAGGCAAATGTTTCTTTTATGAGTCTCTGGAAAATTTATGCAACATATGGAATCTGAGTAGGGACCCACGGAGCCAGTGATGAGTCAGGAAGGACATCTGCAGGGGAAAGCCTGGAGTGATCCTCCTCCTCCATATGGTGTGGCACTTCCTAAGTGATTACGGTCCACCACTTGAGTACAGGAATACCTCAAAAATGCCTAACAGACGGAAGAGCATTCTGCAGTCCCTAAAGACTGTTTTGGTGAGGTAGCATTGCAAGAAAGCTGTCACCATTTGGCACAGCCCGTGTTGTAGGTGGTGAGGTACACAGCCTCCGTAAGCTGTCTGCCCACTGGGAGCTCCTGGGATGCCCATCTATCCCATAATGAGAGAGATGATGACTACCATCTCTCCACTATCATTTGAATGCAGGAATGCCTTGAAAGCATCCCGAGGACTGGGGGACTCTCTTGCCATTTGTTATTGAACGGTGTGCTTTAAAGGGAAGCAAAGAACTGTGTAAGATCACAGCCACCGTGGAGCAGCCCTTCCTCATGGCAGCAGTGGCAGAGGCTGAGCTGGTTTCAAGAAAATGCAAGGAAACAAAACCTGTTTAGGTGCCAGTGGTAGTAGCAAAGGCCATCAAAAAATGGAGACAGCAGAAGATCTACGCTACCTGATGGAGCTCAAACTGGCATCCAAATCCTAGCTAGTATAGAGAACAGATCAAGCCATGAAGCCAGGCATAGGAAGATAGAAATGGCTCTTGGATAGCGTGCAGCCTGCACCATCCTGGTGCATAGCAAACCTGGAGTCAGCTCCTCTCCAGTAACAGCAGGGGCTGGGAATGAACATTTCCTGGCAACCTGCGAGGAGTTTACAAAAGCCCAGTGGAGAGCATCATGGCTGATTGGTAAATTTCCTTTAGGATTCCAGTTTAAAGTGATATTTTTTGTTTCACTGGCATGGCCTGAACTTTTGTGGTAGATAGTTTTGTGATAGTTTTCAAATTGTAAGCATAGGTGAAAAGGCTTCACTAATATTAGGGGTAAGCAACTATCCACCCCATCCCAACTGCCCTAAAAAAGAACATACAAAGGTTAAATGTGTTTTGGGGACCACCCTGCACACCAAAATCAAAAAATTCCACTTGAAGGTACAGACTATAAAGGCAGTGATGCATGGCTGAGGAGAATAAGAGCTAATAAGCCCTGCCCTGTGCCGGGTAGTTAATACCAGACTGCAGAGACTACCAGACAGGTATTAAAAAGTGTCTGCCCAACCCCCAGTCCTTTTTAACAGTTTGATACTGCAAGTAACCATGTCAAGTGGCTCATACAAAACAATCATGGGTTGCAAAATGTTTACTAATGTCGTGTTCCTCTCCCTCCACCCATGCTGCTGTGCCCACCACTGCTCTCTTGACTAAGTAGCTGAAGCAGGCCATGGACACTTATCATATTGTTCTGGATCTTTCTAGTGCTTTCTGTAGTGTTTCCTAGCTGCTGAGTCCTGGGGTCAGCTTACATTCATCTGGAATGGACAGCAACAGACTTTCTGAGTGCTTTCTCAGGGCTACTTGCACAGCCCCACCATTTACCACAAGAAGGTAGCTCAGAGCTTACCTGTTACCTTCTCCACCCCCCATAAAAATATTGCACTACATAGATGTGCCAGACAATGTCTGTTTTACTCATTTAAAAAAATGATCTGGAAGATAAATATATATATATTTATAATATATATTATAAAAATGTATATATTGATATCTAAAAAGTTAATTTAAACAATTTACAGCATCTTGTACCAGCAAATGCAAGCAATTATAGACATTCTTAGTACTGTTGGTGTATTGGCATATTTTCAGGCCTCACTTTCAATAGGCTCTGGTTCCGGTCACACAGAGGGACGGAAGCCTGGGATAGAGCACTAGAGCGATAGTACTGGCTATGTGTACAGCCCTGAAGTAGGTGAATCACCAATGGATCTGCTGCACTAGCAATGAAAACAGTATCGTGCATCCAAAAAAAAAAAAAAAAACTTGGGTTGAAAGCCTTTTGGCAAAGTTCCTTTCTGAGGTGGTACAAAACTAGACTTTCCAATCCAGAAGACACACTTGCAGCTTGGCATCCTCTCTGCTAGTTCTGTGACAGATGCCATATAAGCCCTACTGGGGCCAATGTCATTCCAAGTTACTAATTCTCTCCGGGTAAAGTGACTCAACCAACTGCCTGTACAGATACAGTACTGAAAAATGTATTGCTGATTCTGGCAGATGCTTGTTGCACTGACTACACTAGTCTGGGCACAAATGGACAGCTGTAGATATTCAGGTAAATGCAGATACTATCTTGGAGAAAAATGCTGAATGCATCAGTAGACTAAGCAATGAGCAATATGGATGGTGATTACTCATAACCACTATCTAAACAGATACTTAGGTGGTATTCTAACCTATGAATGACTCAGTGAAAAAAGTAGCACTTCAAGTGCATGGTAGATGCTACTGAAACAACAGATATGATGAAAACTATATAAAAAATATACTAACTAATTCAGAGCCACTAACAGTCTTACATGTTGCTGCCTACAGCACACTAAGTCCGCCAGGTAACCAAGACATTATGCCTTCACAAGAATGCAAGTGATTTGTTCCAAACACCCAGAAAAGCCACCAACTGGGTGCATATTCAGTCTAAAGACAAGATGGCCAACTTTGACTAGGCAGTCACAAAGTCTCAGGCTTTCCCATAAGGCATTCTGACCATTTCACATGCTACACATACATGCAAGTCTTGCTTTTGGTTATTGCCTCAAAGGGTGAATGTACTGGCTGGCAAGTGCACAAGTTAACATGCCTGATACTAGGTTGGCAGGTGGATTATATAGGGCGTGCCAGTGAATGAAGGTTAGGAATACGCACTGATCTGTGTAGATACTGCTCTGGGCATCTTGCAGACTTTCCCCTGTAAACAGTCCACTGAGGAAGCCATTAATAGGGTCTCACTCAACTCAGTGTTACAGATGGATACCCACAAAACATTGACCGTGATGGGGCACTTTATCAATGTTGTCATACAAAATTGGCTGAGTATGTCAAGTACAATGGTAACATCACCTACTTTACAAACTCCACAAGAGTTAGGTTAGTTTTTTAAATGGGTTGTTACAATAGTTAAAAGACTTATATAAAATCAACCTATCTGGATAAAAATATTACTCTAAAAGTCAAAATGTTATTAAATAAAAACCCCAGTGCCAGGGATGAGCTCCCTTCCTATTAGATATTGACCAGGAGGGCCTTGAGGTCTCCCCATGCCACACAGGCATTTGCTACTCCAGTTGGTTACACACCAATGCTGGACAGTAAGTCCTTTATGTTAAATATATCACATGCTTTGGCTACAGGACATAAAAAAATCAAGTTAGAACTAATCTAGAATCTTCTTCCCTACTGGCCAGTACTCATAGTACCAGAGGGCTATGTAAGTTGCTAGAGAATCATCACTAAAGCTTGTGTGTGCTTGGCTATGGGCCTCGATGTTACATGACCAAGCAAAATATACCTTCCAGGGCAGTGGTGTCACAATTTGTCTGGGTGCAATCAGTGACTTTCTGATTGGAGTTAAGCTTACTCCCAGTGAGAGAATGCACACTCATTACCACAAACCAGGACAGAAACTTGTGACTTGGGAAATTATAGACCTCAAAGGAGAAACCACTGCTGCTGTTTTGTTCCGTGAATGTGATGTGTCAATAAAATTGCCATCTAAACATTTGTGTCTGCAGCCATAGATGACTACTGCTGTGGGCAACCACCCCAGGAAACGTCTAGTAGTGGGCCGCAACCTCAGTAGCAACCTGCACTGGATCCAGCTGTTGAGTATGTGGTAAACTTCCCTTCTCCAGTTACTCCCTCAAAAATGGAGTAGCCATCAGAACCCCACAACCCAGAGGGTGCACGTCTTCGAGTCACACAGACAAAAGGTAATGCATGGGTTGGTAGGCCTGGTCCAGGGATGAAGCTTCTGTCTCAGTTACTTTCTCATTGCTAGGACAAAATATCCAACGCCAAAAGTTAATGGAAGAAATGTTTATTTTTGGCTCACAGTTTGTAAAGGTTTCAGTGCATAGTCAGCTGGCTCTAAGGCAGAGCGGCATTGCAGAGGAGAAACAGTTCATGGTAAGGCAGATAGGAGGCAGCAAGCAGCAGTCAGCAGCCTGCCTCTCCCTTTTCCCTGCCAATCTTCCACCTAAAGCACTAAACTACACTTGAGGACAACTTCCTGCTTACCCAGAATTCAACACAGGTACAAAGAGTAGTATTGTGAAACGAAATGGACTTGGCTGTTAGCTACTATGCCTGTGCCCTCAGTGGCACAACTTACTGTGTGTTTATGTCAAATGATGGGACTAATATAACAGATACTTTAAAACAGGTGAAGATAGATGTTGGTGAAGTAGATCACTTAAATATCCTGCCTTACACATCAGCTAGGCTCTCTATCTGGCTATTGGGAACATATACTCTTAATTGCTGTTGCTATTATTCTAGGAGTGAGCTTCTATTGATACCTACACTGTTGCTTTGGCATAACAGCCCAGCGCTAAGCTCTTACTCAAAGAGATTCACTCCCTCCAAGGCTCAGAAAACATCACAAAGAGGGGGCCCAAAAGATGATAAAAGATAAAAAGGAGGGTGGGATGCATAGTGAAAATGTCCTCCAAACCTTAGGCAAAGGAATTCCGCCTTTCAGTGCTCGCCCTCCTGCACCCAGCACTGTCAGGAGCTGGGGCTGCAGCACCACCAGGTCGACTGGACAGTGTTTACTGGGATCAACGGGGTTTCCTGACGCACTGGGAATGGGGTACACTCAACTATTCCACAGCACTTTCCTGCTTTTGCTGTTTTGATCAGGGTTCTATAAACAGTAACCTAGCACAAGGGGGTGAAATCCTTAGTAGTGCTACAACCCACAAGTCATCCACTCCCCTGTAAACAGGGCCTAACAAACTCACTTACTTACCACGCTGGCCATATCTGAGTTGTTATTAGGTTTGTTGGCCCCCTTGTATCTTAAAGATAGATATTTCTTGAATGTCTTCCTGGAAAACTCATCCACTGATCTTTCCTTATATTGTCTTATCTAATTTAATCTTCAACCTAATTATATGGTTCAGTGTATAGTAGGGTTTTAATTACCTTAGATTTCAATTGATCCATATGACTGCTACTACTCATCTTTCCTTGGTAAAATTCAGTCAGTTGGTAACACTAGGTATAAAGGGATTTGGTAAATACAGTAACTATTTGGACAATCTCCTCCTATAAATTAGTCTGCAGGGACAGACAGCTAGTTGGTTTTATCGGTTAAGAAGACCATTGATTCCATTACACAGATAAGAAAACTGAGGCTTAGGGAAATTAATTTCCTCAATGCCACACAAATAGAAGAGGAAAGTTCTGCTATATGGCATTCTCTAGATGTTTAATGAACACAGTCTAATTTAAATGTAAGATAAATTTTCTCAAGTGAAAGAAATTAGATGAAATAAGAGTTAAACTTACAGTTCCAACGACCAGGATGAAGAATCAATAGAAGCCATTAACAGCAATCTACTTTCTGTACTGTTAAGGAATGAACCCAAAGATACATTGTTGAATAGCAAAGAAGGGGAAAGCATACATGTTATAATTTGCCTACTTAAAAATTACCCTGGTAAACATGCCTACATACACAGAGCACTTGTGGAAAAAAGATACAAAGCTACTAGTCCAGTGACTTCTTCTTAGGAAGGGAGCTAACTAAGGGCTGGACAGGGACTTCTCTTTCATCATAAATAGATCCATTTGTATCTTCTATTTCATTATGTTCATGTAATTACTGATGCCAACTTTAATTTAATAACAAAAGGCAACTAGAAGACATCACGACTCCTTAAGAGCTACCATTTTTTCTCCCATTTGGAGAGAATTCTTACTGCTGACTTTTCCACCCCCTTTTAGGGGCTGCTGTGGAACATTCAAGGATACCCTTCCTGATTCTCTTTGGATGAAACTCCCTGAAGCTTTATGCAACACTGACCTTGGTCCCATGTCAACAAGCAGCTGGTCCTGCCTCCCAGCTCCTGGCAACAGAACCCTCTAGGTTGATTAAACACTCACCAAGCCCTCCTTCAAATTTACTACGTGTGCTCGGATCTACTCTCCCAAGACGGAGAGTCTGGCCAGGTTTTCTGGGTGACTGGTCCCAATGCAGCATACATGTAGAAAATCAGCAAAAATAATCCAAGATGCATGGTTGGCAAATGAGAACAAAGGGTAAGAAAATTCTCAATGTGAATTTCCTATGATTAAGGCTTTGAAAGAAAACAGGGATCTTTTTTTATCTGTTCATGTTTATTGAAGCAAATCACTAGTGATTTTCATACCAGCTATCTATTAGGTCAAGCTTTAGCATAGCCAGAACTGATTTTCAACAAACATGAAAGCAGGTGGAAACAACTTTAAAACAGCCTTGAGTGGAAATAATTACCACTTTATCTGATCAAGAAAGCAACTCTTGGTGCCAGAAAGCCCCTTTCCTACTTGGCAAAGTCCTAATTACCACTTCTCACAAAGGAGAATATTGTAGTTGAAATTCCTAGATGCCAATGTTTAAAATTATCTACTAAAGCTTAGAAAATGCTAGAGATTACTTTTAAGTCCAAAATAGCTTTACTTCACATGCAATAATGATTGCTTCAATGATACATAAAATATTAAGGGGTTTTTTTGTCTTATTTTTGAGCCTTTTAACAGATAAAATGCAACTAAACAAATGTGGAAATTAATTCTTAACCTTAACAGCTAAATCTTTTTTTTTAAATTATATACACAGTTGTACTCACTAGCAGCTGAAACAAATTGAATACCTACAAATTCAAAATAAAATTTATCATTAAAGCATAATCTTAGTTCTAGCAAATTTTAGGCTAAGTTGTATCACGTTTCATAACTAGAATATATCCTCTTTCCTGGGATGCAGGTGGAAAAATTTAACTTTTTCTATATCCTGCAATCGTTTATATAATTCCAATATGGGTCTATGTATACATTCCTTTATTTACAGATTCACTGATACCAAACAAAACATTTCTACAATTGTTCATCTTAAACTTATTTGGACAGTGAAAATGTCAGGCTACAATATGCTCTTTCTACTCCAGCCTGGAAATGGATGTTTCAGCTCAAATGTCAACTTTTAAGCCAAATAAAAGAGCCAGCAATGTTCTAACATTCAGATATGAGAGTGAAAATGAATACTGGCTATTCTCCTAGTGGTTTTGTTTTCGTTTTTATTTTCAGTTTTTCATTTCAGTTCTTCCCTCAGCTCTGAAAATTCTTATAAGAGAAATGTGGCAGTTTCCATTGGTCATTCTTTGTGACTGATTAACTGATCTAACACAATTTTCTTGTGTTTAAAAAGCCAGTTCATGGTATTGTGGATCACCAGTGTTTTCAATATTGTTATACAACTAGAGTACACTCCAACACGAATCCATTTACATCTGCCAAGGAGCAATATTAACAGAACCAAACCTCTCCTCTAGTAGACAAGACTAGAGCATAATATTGTTTTACACTTTGCTCTTCGAAATGTAGTGATACCAACCATGCATTTCTCCTCTCTGTGACCATCTTTTCTTGAACTCCTTTGCAAAGGTCCTTCTGTAGTTTCCTTCAAATACTGGAGCTTTTTGGAGCACTGGATGGGAGTTTTCTTTGTTTTCTCTTCCTCTGTAGGGTTCTCAGTAAGTCCTCTAGCTTAAATACTATTTCTGGGCAGGATTCCTACATTTACATTAGACTGTGTTAACTATGAACCTTCCTTTGTCTCATGGGGGCAGAATCTAAGAGCTGACTGTAACATAGTAGTATGTTTGAGTTACCAGGCAAAGGTCTTCCTGCGGTTTCATTCTTAGCAAGTCTTCTGCCAGTGAGAAATGGTCCCTCTAGGAACTGGTTAGGGGTACATATAAGATGCTCACTTTTGTCTTCATCACAGGGCATTGATCCCACATTTCAATCATATCAATTACTTCTCTATTCTTTACATCCCTTGGGAGCCTCCAGAGCCTCAGAACAATCCTGAGCTTCTGGAAGTGTGAAGACACACTCTCACTGTGAGTCAAACAGAGCACAACTAAAGGAGAGGAGGGGCACCAAATGGATGAGTACCTAGAATTTATTTATTTTTAGTTTTTAGGTAAATCGAACTCGTGACCTCATGCTTGCCACACAGGCAATTGTGCTGCTGAGCTAAACCTCCAGCCCTAGAATTTTAAAAGTTGGGAATCATAGTGGTTTTTAACTTGCTTAATACTGATTTCAAAAACCACAAAATGTGCCTAATCAAGAGGAGAGAAAAAACAATTCAATAGAAAGAAATTAAAAAGACAAGTTAGATAAAGTATCAAGCTACTTTCTAATTATAGTTTACTGGATGCAAGTCCTTACAAATAATGGTTGCAAAGTCGTCTCCAAACTTTAAAATGAAAGTGACCACCAAAAACTGAACATTTACTTTTAATGCCTTGTAAGCACATCTCAGTCCAACACTGAATTCCAGTTCCTGTCAATGCTGATCTGATTCTTCCTTCAGCCTTGCAAGGCTTTGCCATCCGGCCAGGCCACTGTCTTTGCAAGGCCACAGCCATCCCCTTGTTTGCTTAGAAGTGGCTGTTCAGCCTGTAGTGCAGAACCTGCCAAGGCAGGTGGCAGTGCTCTCCTGGACATTGTCAGCCCTTTGTGTCATTCAGTCACATCTTCAAGCTGAGACACTGCTGCAGGAGTCTCACTGTGTCCCGAGGCCACACAGACTTCCTGTTCCACACTACGATCCTGACCACCTCCCAGTCACCCTTGAAAAACTCGGCAAGAGGAAGTGAGATCCTACTACTCGCACTCAGACACTGTGATTTATGAGGTCCCTTGAGGCCTCAGCATACATTTCTGTCCAGCTGTCTCCTTAGCAGCACAGAGGCAGGCCAAGTGCGGGCAAAGCCCTCACCTAACCAAGTGCTGATTGTCAAGCTCCCCCTCGTGTGCATACTTTACCTTCCTGAATAAACTCTAAAGCTTGTTTAGAAAGGATAAAGGAGGCCTGGAGTTTAGTTCAGAGGTGTAAGTGCCTGCTTGGCAAACTCAAGGCTGTGAGTTTGGAGATTATGCAGTAACAATATTGTCACATTGTAAGAATCTCTGAAATCTGTTTGTGCCTAGGATTTATGTAAACTCATACATTTCCAATTTAAATCGGTTCAGTTAGGTTTCTATCACTTACAAGACAGTAAATGTGACTCCTACTGTAAACGAAGAGCAGTGCTTTATACAAATCCAAGCAAAGTCAAGGACCAAGAACAAGAGTAAATTCATTAAGAACATTTTGTGTTTCCATATGTGGCTTTTCGGGTTCTGCAGCTTCTGTTGTTTCCTGCTTTATTTTGTTTTCGTGCATGTTTGAATGGTGGACTGCTCTGAAAAGCATAGTGCATGACAGAATAAATACAGAAAGTTTATAGAATCCTTTGGAGAGCAAAGAGAGCAATTTGGCATTGCCATGGCACCCAAACATGTTATTGGTGAACTCGCCTTGCTAAAGGACAAATAGACTGGTTTATATCCTTTTTATGTAATTTTATTAATAATTCATGCTTATCAATTTTTTTCCAGAACAATACCTCTGTGATAGAGTGGGGAAGTAAAAAACAAGAAAGAAAAGGAAAAGAAAACGTGCTGTACTTGTATAACAAACAATTTTAAGAATTACTGCACTGGTACGTGTTATATCTTCTTTGTAGACTGCATAAAATTCTTTATATAAAATGGATGTAAACACTCAACTCCACAACCGTGCTGCTCTTTGCTGATAATTTACCTTCCCTCCTACTGATGTTCCCTTTCCTGCCCTCACCCCATCCAGCTAAGAGCTCCTACTCTTTCCCACCTACCTGGCTGATTACAGCTTTCTTCAGTTACCTTGCTTGAAATGCTGTCGGAACCAGAATGAATACTAAAGCCTGCATGAAAATGCTTCAGTGACCCACACTAGATCATGCTTCTCAACGACTTTTTACTGTCCCATTGATTTGCTCCAAAATTGCTTTATAATTTATAATAAAATTGCTTTCCAATCTTTCCATATGATATATTTCATGGCTTGTATAAGAACTGTCTTAAAGAATTTATTCAGAAAGATTCATGAATCTGTACTGGAAAGAGCAAATATGAAGATGAACAGGAATAAAATATTTTTGCAATGATGCGCACATTTTTCTCAGTGTAATCTGATATAAACTCTCTTGCTAATTAAAAAATAAAGATAAATTAAAATTGATTGAGATTATCTCTGATTGTTGTGGTTCAATGCATGATGAGATAATGATCTGTTAAAGATCAATTGAGGGATTGTTTCCTTCAATGGTATTTGGCTTTATGTCAATGTTAGCATTATTTTTCTCTTCAACATGGAGGAAATGGGCCAATTTATATATCTACAAGACCATAAAACAAAAACCAGACACGTTAAGTCCTTCTACCTATTCCAGTGACTTAAATATTTTTTTAGAACAAATCATAGAACTTAGAAAATGTATCTGGGACTCAACAAGCTTAAGAAAATATATGTGTTTATTTAATGGTAAACATATAACAACAAAAGCACAAATGCCTAACCCCGTTGAAAACCTTTCAGAAATCAGGGAAGGTAGAGGCAGCTAACAGTGCAAAAAGGAGCATACAGATAAAGGAAATATGTGTGTGTGTGTGTGTAGGTGTGGGTGTGTGGGAAAGCAAAAAAAAAAAAAAAAAAGAAGACACAAGAGAAGAAAAGTGGGAGGCGGAAGAGGAGACTGCAGGACAGATAGCTTCTCATTTTTTAAGTGAGATTTAGACATCAAACTGTTATCTCCTTGGGTCCTAATTGCATCTTTGCTACCTTCTCCATTTCTCTTGATTTGTACCATTTATAACCTGCAAAAGCGATACTAAAACATGAATTAAAGTAGGCTTTTCAGTCCCACTGCCACAGATGCAGAGCGCTGAGATTTTGGTAGCAGAACAGTTAATCTGCAGCCTTCTCCCAAACTCCCTAATGATCTCCTTTTAATCTTTCCTTCCTGTTTCTTTCCATACTTTACAACCTCAACAAGCAAACACACAAACAAAATAAAGAAGACTGTAAACGGGCCAGCAATAATAGAAGTTATTATGAAGGGATTAACAAAAATGAATGAATTTAAAGTCATCGAATCCAGATCAGATTGGGATGTCTTTTTTATTTCTCATAGTCTCATCAAATCTAATACAAATCTAATACACTGGACACACATTATTTTCCTCTTTTCTACCTTAAAATTGTGGCAGTTAATTTCTCCAACCCCTAAGCTGGTAATTTGTGATTGAACTGTTGGGTGAGCTAATTATTCTTGTAATTAAAAAAACAAAAGCTTAAGTTCATGGGAAAGAATCAGTGCATGCTTCCAGGATGTGGTCCAGAAACACAGAAAGGGAAAGAACCCAGCATCTCCTCTGCATGGAAAGACGTTAGAGCACAGTAGGCAAGAGCAAAGAATCTAGCTATGTTTTCAAGCAGTGTGCTAAGATAAGAGCAGAGCAAAGACTTTAACCCCTTGCATTTCATTACCAACAAAGACTAATCTACAAAGAAGCGCCAAGTCCCAGAATTCTTCAACTTCAAAAGATTATGAACACTTATAAACAACAAGTATCTGAGCAGAGGCTAGAGTGAATTCTATACTCGCTGAGTCTCTTCAAATATTTGCTTCTCATAAAACTGCAGGACCTTTGCACAATCCTAGAGGAATGTTAGGGATTTAGTGTGACACTCAAGCTTAAACTGCACTTACATTACATTCAGATAATGAAACAAATGTGACATTTCATGTACATGCAACTCACACTTATACATATTGCTAATATAAATAATGCACATGTAAAAATATAATCACGATGATACTTATATATGATTGTGCACTCATCATAAACATGGCATCTGCAGATTGTTTGTGAAAATTAAGAAAATTTTAAACAAATACCTGTTTCCCATTCAAGTGTTTTGTGCATTACACTTGGGCAGAACTTCTTCCTTGACTGGTTCTGCCACCTCACAGTTCTTCCTTGTGTGCTTGTAGAATTCGAACACCAATGAGTCTAACCCTCTAACTAATTAGAAATAGAAGAGAGCGCTTTAATTGTATCTTTTAGCAAGTGTAATTCCATCTAAAAGAGTTGCTTCCTTGATTCCCTGAGGTAGACTACAAACCTATACAATCCTGATCAACATTTGAGGGTCTAATTACTCACATCACAGCAACTGGAGCCCAGAAGACAGGTCCTCAATATGCATTTCTCGCCACCCCAATTCTTTATGCCCTTTACTTAATGCAAACTGCGTGTGTGTGTGCGTGTGCGTGTGCGTGTGCGTGTGTGTGTGTGTGTGTGTGTGTGTGTGTGTGTGACTGGTGGGAGACTACAACCCTCATTTTTCTATAGCCTTGTTGTTTATCATTTTTAAACATTCCCTCTTGTTACTGACCCCTCCATTCCAAAGATGTATGGCCTGGTCTCTCTGTACTGCAGAAACTTAGCCAGAAATTTCACTTGATGATCTGATAACACTCATAAATATCTCATTTATAACCTAGGAACATAAATGCATATTTATGTATATCTCTGACAAAATATCCTTTCCATATCTGATGGCCATTAATTTAGACTTAAGTAGTTTCCTGTAAAAATACATTGCAGGGAAGCAAGAAAGACTATGACGTGTTTGAGAAATGTTCTCTGCCTGCTATAAACATTAAATTAAATTTATATGCTAATTATGGAAATAATGGTCCTTTGGATGATTTCACATTACAAGCATCAACTGAAACGAGGTCCCTAGTTGTCACTGCAAACATCAAAAGGATCTTAGTTTGAGGGGTAAATATGTGATTATAGTGATTAAGTGTGAATTGTGATTATATTTTTCAATAAAGAAAACATGCTGGGATATATAGCTTTCCTCTGGGAATCAATCAATGAATTAACACATACTGAACACCCACAGAGTTCCTGGAGCTGAACAAACAAATTACTTCATCAACCTGGGAAACATCAGTTGCTAGGGTGAATTGCACAGACAGCATGGTTAAGCTTGGCCCCAAGCAGGACCGTCAAGCAGCAGAATTGATTTTTACTGTAGATCGAGTCTCTATTCCACATTCTTGAGTACTGGACAGTTTCAGACTAGAAATTTAAACTAGTTTCTGCTCCCAACTTTATCACCTGATAGCTGCATAATAGTATCCAAAACAATTCATCCTTTCTGAGTTATAAAATATAAAACCATTGCTTTATCTTAAAAAAAAAAAAAATAGATGGACCTACCTAGCTTGCCTGAAGCCCTAGCTGAATCTCCATTAAGATAGAGTGACCAGAGTAACGGGGGTGGAAGGGGACATTGCACTTAACTGATTTTAAAATACATTATCTTGATATCTTTGCTTTGGTTAGCACCTTTATTTATACTCATGTTTTGGTTGAAAGGTTTTGAGATTTTTTTTGCAGGTGCTGTGAAATCGTTTTATTTTTATGAATGACCTGGACCAGGATAGGATATTTTTGTCCCTAATGGTTACAAGTATTTGTGTTTCTGCCTTAGAACTGAGAACAGGCTAGATACTACATTTTAGGAAAATGAGGCGAAGGGGCATCATGAAAAGCCAAAGGAGAGGCCCCCAAGCAGCGCCCCTAAAAGGTCAACCTGCTGGAAGTCACCCTGCACTCCCGTAGGTGCTGAAGCCAGGCTCTGCAGTACCTAGACTGAGATGCATTAGCAAAATCTTAAATTCACTGCCTGCCCAGCCTGGCTGGTTTGTGGCTCCAAGCACGGTTATAAAATGCTCTAGACTGAGTGGGGAGAGGTTAATCCAGATGACCGCTGTCCTTGATCCCTTTAACATCTGAGACACTAGGCACAGAGCATCAGGAGCCCCCCAGGACAAATCAAGCAGCAGACTGCTCCCCCAGATCACAGCCCGGCACCCTGCTCCCAGGAGCTGAAGGATCTGTGCCCTGGGCACCCCGTGTAAGAAGACCTGATTCCCCGGGAAGCAGCAGCAGTTGGCCTGGCAGTGGTCCTCACTGATGCTGCGTGTACCTGATGATGACTTTTGAGGCCGCGCTTGAAACGCTTGTGTTCTATCTTGAAGCATGAGTTACCAGGAGAAACGCTTGATAACAAGGTCACTGATATTCTAGAAGGGGCTGAGCCCTCTTGGAGTCCCTGGACCAGGGCACCTAACTCTTCCATTGCTTTGTCTTAAATAGAGCTTTAAAGGAACAAGAAAAAAGAATGGGAAAAATACTTCTCAAACTATTAAACCCTCCACAATCGTGCAATACTATTTCTCTTTTTTATTTCCTTCTTGATTTTCCTTAAAATTTTGTTCTTATGACCTCTTAATTCCTTTTTTATTTCTAAGTCTTCTCTCTGGTACTCTATTGCTAAATCAAACAACAGCTGATTCTCAGTGTTTTATCTGGTTTTCTTAGCAGCATTTCACACAATCCGTAGATTAGTTTACCTTCCTTAAAATACGTTTTCTGTTGAGCTTCTGGCACACCAATCCTTTCCTCCAAAGTCAATAGGCATATTTTCTCTGAGTGATTCATCTTGTTCCGAATTTTAACCCTTAGAGTCTGTATCAGTTGCTTTTCTGTTGCTGGAACAAAATACCCAACCTCCTCAATTTGAAGGAAGGGAGGTTTATTTGGGGTCACTGTTTTCAGAAGATGCAGTCCCTGGTTGGTTGGCTACAAGACAGGACCAGCAAAGGAAAACTGTTCAACCCATTGCAACCAGGAAGTGGAGACAAAAACAAGAAGCACAGGAAAAAACACACCCTTCAAGTCACTCCAGTGACCCACTCCAGTCACCCAGGCCCCAGGCCCTAAAAGCACATTTAACCATGAACTTATCAATAGATTAATCCATTGTTGAGATGAGTACAGACCCTGCATGTTCCAGTCACCTTCTGCCTCAGTTACTTTTTACTTATCACTGAGACAAAATAACTGATGCACCAAGTTGGGAAAGGAAAGGTTTATTTCTTATGGATTTTGGAGGTTTCAGTCCACACTCAGTTGGCTCCAAGGCAGGGTGGCATGGCAGGGCTGCAGTTCATGGTGGGTGCAAACAGCAAGGCAGAAACTGGCAAAATAGTAAGACACACCTTTTTCCTGCCATTACATCACATCCTGGCTCCACCCCTATGTGGTTGTAGCACCGACACCATCAATCCAAGCACTAGACAATGAACCAATCACAAATGCACAATGCAAATGCATGAGGCCTGTGGGCCACAGACATAAACCATGACATTCCACCCCTGGCCCCCAGGACTCATGTACATTCTTTATACAAAAGATATTTAGTCCACCTCCAAAAGTTGTCAAAGTCCTAACAGTTTCAGTATTACTAAAAAGTCCAAGTCCCAAGTCTCCTCCAAGATCTATGGCAAACTCTTACTATAACCCCCTGTACAAATGAAACAAGGTTAAACATTTCCGAAGTGCAAAGGCACAAGATAAACAATACCATTCCAAAAGATAGAAATAGGAATACAAAGCATTGTAAACAAAACAAGTCCAGCATCCAGCAGGACCAACATTAAGTCATAGGGGTTCCAGACTCAGCATCTGAAGCAATCTGATTGCAAGCTCCAAAAGACTTGGGTGATTCCAACCTCATGGCACTTTCAGGGATTTCAGCTCCCACAGCTTTCTCTTAAATCCTCTCTGCTCGCTTTTTGCAGCTTTCATTGGATCATCCATGTTCCTGGATTTTCCAAACTTCTGGGGTCTCCATTGCACCTTCGGCTTCACCATTACATCTTCACAAGTTGCCCTCTCAGGGGCACACTGCTTGGCCACCCAGGCCCTTTGCAATCGAGGTGGAAGCCATCTTACCCTCAGAATTCGTGCATTTTCCTTGTGCCTAAAATCAGCACCATGTGGATGCCACCAAGGTTTGCTGCTAGCTGGAACAGTAGCCAGGCTTTTCTCTCTCTTGGCTGTAGGGGTCAGTTGCCTGGATTGCAGGGCTCTGTTTATCTGATTGCGAGGAAAAGCTTCTCTATGTTGCCACCATTCTGGAATCTCATGTGGCCTCTGTTGCCATTCTGGAGCATGGTGCTCTGCAGCTTTCTCCTCTGAGCAAATTCTTTTATCTTTCTGTTTCTCCTCAGCAATCAAAGTCTCAACTCTGTCTTTACAATCCACAGCATTCCTGGAATTTTCCTTCTGGCCAAACTCACAGTATTGCAAATTATCCTGCTGGGCTTTTTGCTCTTGATTTGCAACATAAAGCTGGCTAAAAGCCCCCAACAATAGTCATGCCACAGCCTCAATATTTGATTGCTCTGAAATTTCTTTTTCTAGATTAATCAGTCCATTTCCCTTTGTTTCAGTCTCAAACAAAGTCTCTGGGCATGAGCAAAATGCAGACAAACTTTCTTCCAAGCCATAACATACATCACGGGGAGTCCAATAACCAGTGCAGTCCTTCTTCCCTGCAGAAAACTCCCAAGCCCGGTCTTATCATCAGGCTTTCTATCAGCCTTCTGGTATCCCAAGCTCTGACCAGAATCTCCTCTACAGAAGAGACTAAGCTGCTCCAGTTCTACACATCCAGGGGACACATCTGAACCTTTCCAAACTCTGCCCACAAGCCATTTCCAAAGCCTCTCAAAAAGCATGGTCAGGTATAGTCATAGCAAATGACCCCACTCCTTGGTACCAAATTCTGTCTTAGTTACTTTTTACTCGTCACTGAGACAAAATACCTGATGCACCAAGTTGGGAAAGGAAAGGTTTATTTCTTACAGTTTTTGGAGGTTTCAGTCCATACTCAGTTGGCTCCAAGGCAAGGTGGCATGGCGCCTGCAAACAGCAAGGCAGAAACCGGCAAAAGAGCAAGACACACCTTCGTCCTGCCATTACATTACATTCTAGCTCCACCCCTATGTGGGTGTAGCACTGACACCATCAATCCAAGCACTAGACAATGAACCAATCACAAATGCACAATGCAAATGCATGAGGCCTGGGGCCACAGACGTAAACCATGACAACTTCCCGGAATCCCATCTCTGAATTTATAAGACTTTTGGGAGACAGTTGTAGATGTTAACCAAAACAGAGCCATGAGCTTGAGTTCTCAGACCTTAGCACCTTTCACTAACAAGTGCCTGTTATGGCTGATACATTATGTCAACTTGAGAAGTTTAGAAGTTTAAGTGACTCAGCAGGGATCCAGGGTCCTCACTTTGTGAACATCCTGAGCCTGTGCAAGAGGAGGGCATGGAGATGGTGTGAGTGCTGCACCTACCGTGAATAGGGCGGTGGTGGTAGCGTGCTTATAATACAAGAGAGGAAAAGAGCCTTGTTTCCCCTTTTGTTCTTGCTCCTTTTGCTGTCTTCTGCTTCCTTGATGTATTGCCCCGGTACCAAGCCACCCAGCCTTGGTGCCAGCTGATTATAGACTGAAACTTCCACAAACAGTGAGCTAAATAAACCTTTCCTTCCTTAATTTAGGGTGTCTGGTGTTTTGTCCTAGCAATGAGAGAAAAGTAATCAAGACTCTACTCTTTCTTTCTTTTTCTTCTCTCACTGTAACTATCTAGTATCATTACAATAAACTTTATTTTAATTATTTTCATATCAGTCCAGACCTCCCTTGCAACTCTAGAATCTTAGCTCATAAGTGTTAATAAAAGTGTGTTCAATATCTACCTACTCATTTCTCCCCCTATACCTCCTCCAACAATCTTCCTCTCTATATTAGATGACATCTTTCCATTCACAAGCCAAAGTTCTATTAAACCATCACTCCTCTCTCATATTCCATAACCAGTCTCTCTCTAACAGACCCCACAGAAAATCCTGTTAGCACTGACTCCAGTATCTGCATGTGGTCATCACGTCCCTCACCATGACCCTGGTTTAAATGCACTGGATTAGTGATGGTGAACCTTTTGGTAATTTTAATGATAATGAACGGCCCACTGCAGTACACATGCCACAGGTCATCACCACTGTCCAAGGTTATTACAAGACCTTCCTAACCATTTTCCTGCCATTCATCACCTATTCTCAATAAATCATTCAGAGTGGTCCTCTTAAAATACAATGATTGTGTCACTCCTTTGACAAATCCTTCAATGGCTTCCCATCTAACTATGGCGAAATTCAAGACCCTCATAATGAATTACAGACTTACAAAATCCAATGCATACACATACATGTATAAATGCATCGCTATCTTTGATCTCATCTCTTACTCATTTTCTTTTCATTTTGCCTTAAGTAGGACGGCCTCTGCTCCTATTTAAAAACTCTGGCTTTCTGCACCAGGGCCTTTGCGTTATTTACCCTATGCTGGGAGAATCTATGTCCCTAAGATAGTCATGACCTGCTCATTCAGCTATCTCAAGTTCTTACTTCAACCTCCCTTTCTTATTAAGACATGTCCTAACCTTTGCCATTAAATCATTTTTTAGCAATTCAAAAATACTCTAACCCGGATTCTTGTCATTCTATCATACAGTATGTTGTCAACATATAGTATATTGTCATTCTATATATATGGAAATTACTTTTTTATTATTGGTACATTAAAATGCTTGTTTCTTGGAGAAATATATGTTTGCATGAATTGGTACTTCTTACCCCAAGCAATGAGAACAACATAGTTTGGAAAAAAGAAGACAGTAATTTTAAATAAGTAAATAAATGATATCATTATTACTCAGTCTGTTTATAAAATTAGCCCTAAGAACTTTCCATTCTAGAGAAAAAGTATTTTAGAAGAGAAATATCATGACTCCTACAACACATTCTTTAATAGTAATTGAAATGTAAGTTTTTGGTATCATGCCTTATTTTTGCAGTTCATATCAGCTATTTGTCAACTTGCATATATTTGGAATAACTGCAAAATACAGATGAAGGGAATTTCATATACTGGTTCTTTTCCATTACTCGCTAAGGAAGATTAAGGGAAAGAGAGGGAATTGAAATGAGCCTTTTGCTTAATAGTACATATGTAATGAGGTGATTTTTGGGGTTGAAGAAATCATCACTCACTTTCTTGGATTTTTCTTTCCCATGAAGCAAACTATCTAAGCCACTGACAAGGGAGTAGAATATTCTTTTACCCCACGACACAAGAAGAGACCCTTGTACTCTGATACGATTGCTTCAATCACATCTTTCTAAAGTTAGGAAAAAGCTGCATTCTAAGAATTAATTATGTCATCCATGAATAGTTTTAAACCCCACCTTCATTTATACTCCCTAGCAAAGCAGCAGAATGCTGTATCATCCTGTCCAGGAGTACAGCAACTTCAAGGAGTAGGTTCCAGATGCCAGCATTTCTAATGTTCGGTACACAGATAGGGCCCATGGAAATAAGTCAAATAAGATGGCTAAGAACTTTGTTTAAAAGTCATGGTATCAGAGTTGAAGAATTTCTTTGTACAAAAATACATCAATAGACTTGATGAAACAGAAGAAATAATCTATCAACAGGCCAATACAAATTACCAAAAATAAAATGCAAACTGAAATGAAGGGAAGAAAACAACACAAAGAAGCATTCAAGATCTGTGAGATATTTATCAGTCCAACATTTACAAAATTGGTGTTCTAGAAAGAAAAGATAGTATAGAGCAGGAATATACAGGATGAAATAATGGCAAAATATAACAAAAATGAAGAAAGATATCAAAATACAGATCCATAAACTAAAAAAAAAAGGCAACAATTTTTAAGAGTACATAAACAGGAACTAGGGATTTAGCTCAGTAGCATAAGTGCCTGCCTGACAAGCGTGAGGTCATGAGTTCGATCCTCCGTGCCAAAACAAAACAAAAAGTACATAAACATCAGGATAAATAAAACTGTTTAGGGAAAAAATTAAATGGAAAATACTAGAGGCACGTAGAAAATAAAGAAACATTGCATATAATAATAAAGATAAGAACTATAGCAGATTCTCATCAGAAATATATTACATTATACTCTAGTATACCTTAGCAAAAGACCAGTAAGTAACATGAAAGTACTGTCCAACAAAAATGCTATATTCTGTAGAGAAAAAATTTAAACATAAAAATGTAAAACAAAAATGAAATAACAGTTTTCAGCAAACTGCACTTGAGAAGTGATCGGCAGACATTTGTAGCAAAATGTTATGTTAAAACGCTAATAGTGGGTCTTCAGGCATAAAGGAGTGTGTGATCTGCTCAAAGATTAGATCACACCATGAATTGAAGGGGACAGGGAAAGCTAAAACTGAAAAGCAATGAAATGTTTTTACTTCACATTTAATACCATGAAAAGATAATTAAATATTTAAAATATTAGCGATATATTCAAAGGTTTAAAACACACAAAAATCTAAGCTTTTCATCTAAAACTTCCATTCCAACAAATGAATGGACAAAATAATAGTTCAAAAGAGAGGAAGAAATTGAAGTTGTATTATTGTAAGCTTCTCATACACTCTAAATGAATGGTTATAATATTTAAAGATGATGTTAATGAGTAATCTATAAAGAACTGAAAAAAGATGCATAATTAACATATGAATACAGAAGACAAAGGAAAATCATTTTAAATACTCTATTCAAAAGAATCTATAAACAGATAAATGCACACATGATTCAGATGGAAAACAATTCATGAGAAAGCAAATGTTAATGTAATAATATTAAGAATCATACCAAATACAAATGATCTAAACTGAGACTAAATGACACAGATTGACAGATTAATTTTTTAGATTCAACTACTGATTCTATAAGAAATTCAATTGAATTTTAGGGACATGTTGAGCTTTAAAAGATAGAAAAGAACATGATATGAAAGCATTAATCAATATTGCTAGAATTATTACATTAGATAAAGCAGATTTCAAAACAAGGAATAGTATTAGGGAAAAAACATAGCACTAAGAGTCAATTTATCAATTAAGACTAACAATTCTATGTATATACACCAAATCATACAGTTTTCAAATGTGTGGAATCAAAAACTAATAGAATTGCAAAGAAACAAAATAATGTGCAATTATACTGGGAATTTCAGTACACTTGTGTTAGTATTTGATAGAATAAGTTGATAGGAATTCAGTAATGATACAGAAAACTTTGAAAAACTGAAAATGACTTGACTTAACTAATATAACATGAACTGAATACGTATCTTTTGCATAAGAACATGAAACTTTTCCCAAGATAGATTATGTTCTAAGCCATAGAGAAATATCAACAAATTTTAAAAACTGAAATTAGGCAACTTTTGTTATCTGACCAAATGGAAGAAAAATAAAAATCAATAACAGAAAAAAAAATGGAAATGCCCAAATATTTGAAACTAAATAAAATACTTAAATCATTCATGGCTCAAAGAGCAAAGAGCATATAAATTTTAAATATTCTGTACCAAATGAAAATAAAACTCAATATATGAATGAAACACACTTGAAACCATGATTAAATAGGTATTTATATAGTACTAAATGCCATTCCAGAAAATAAGATTTTTTAGACAAGAGTGTGAGAAGAAATTAAGAAATGAGGAATAAAAGAGCAAAGTAAGCCCAAATCAAGCAGACAGAGTAAACTAATAAAAATAATAGTAGAGCTTAATGGAATTTTAAACAGAAAAATAATAGAAGTAAAATCACGCTCTTTGAAAAAATAATAAAAATGTGGCAAATGTTCCCAAGGAAAAGTCCAGGACCCTGATTGTTTCACAGCTGAATTCTACTAAACATTAAAGAATGAATGCCAAACCTTCTCAAACTCTTCCAAAAAATTAAGGAGAAAGGAATAGTTCCAAACACATTTTACAAGGCCAGCTTTACTCTGAAACCAAAGCCAGGAAAAGACACCATGCAAAAAAAAAAAAAAAAATACTAGCTGACCAAATTCAACAGCACATTAAGAGGATTCTCCATCATCCAGTGGGAGTCATTCTGGGGCACCAAGGCAGCCTAACACATCAATGACTGTAACAAACCACATTAACAAAAGGAAAGAGGAAAGTTATCTGATCACATCTCAATCAATGCGGGAAGTATTCGACAACCTTAAATGATAAACATGTTCGTTTCTACTTCCTGGCCATGCAGAGAGGACTGCCACACATGCCTTTACCATGATGCACCGCCTCATCACAAGCCCAGAGCAATAGGCCAGCCATGAACTGGAACTTCCCATGAGCCAAAAGATACCTTTGCTCTTTATAAGCTGATTGTCCCAAGTATTTTGATACAGTGCCAGAAACCTGGCTGCCAACATATGCTTGCTCCATGCTTATTTATGCTTGTTTATTGAACCAGACATATACGTTATATCTTTTCTACTTGATAGTTAAATAATTTCACAATTAAAAACTCAAATTTTTTTCTATTTGGGTTAAGTTCCACCCAGTGGCTTCAGTCGTTAGTTACAAATGAGTCACTTGGCCATCCTTAAGTATAAAGAGTCTGGAAGTATAAAAGCCATAATAAAAGAGTCTATTTAGGGAAAAAGAGGATAAATGCTGGCTTAGGAGTTAGTAGTGTCTGCTGCACATGTGTAATTCATTGAGCTACTTGAGTATAATTGTAATCTCAAAGGTATATATTTTTTCATACAACAACATATGTAAATGAAAGCCAACTACTTCATCCGTAGGTCAGGGGGAAAAAAGACGTCTGCTCCAAAACTCAAAGTCAACGCTTGCTACACTGAGCTGTCAATTAGCCTGACGCTTCTCTAAAGGACTTTGAAGAGAAAGCGTACCCCAAGGAGAGCAGTGTTCCCTATCCTGTGACTCTGCCTGTTCCTCGAGTTGGCATCGTGTTCTAGAGGTTGGCGGATCCTGAGCTACTTACTGGTCCTGCTACACTTCTGAGGACATAAGCACGTAATGCTTTTCAGGATTCATCACCGCATTTTAATTTCTGGTTTATTCTTCTATCTGAACTTCAGAGGTTCAGGTTAGCTCAGGTCTGTGATGTCGGAGGCATCCCTTACTCACAATCATGTCCTTAGGCTATGGGCGTCCAATTTTTTGGTCAGCCTGGGCAACGCCAAGGGAAGAGAAGTTGTGCTAAGCCTCAAGAAAAGTTGTCCTAAGCCTCATATAAAACACATACAAGACGACATCTTTTAAAATTTATTTTAATAGGTATTTAATAGTTAAAATAAGTATTTTAATAGTTATTCTATTCTAACTATTAAACAAGTGTGTGTAATTTTCTAAAATAATTCAATATTTCCACCATTAAAGCTATTATTTTAATTACTGTATTTCCTCTCCAAGTCGCACAGCACATGTACCATCTGACACACACAGGTGCAAGAACGGGGGGAGCACAGGAGGGGTAAGCAACCCTCCCCGGCACAGCATTCTGTTATGGTCTATGCAGCCTGGGCTTGAATACCTGGAGATCAAGTTACGAGCAACAGCACTAAAAATCACATAATATTGAGAAAAGTTTATGATCTTGGCAGTTCACATCACTGGCTGTGTTGGGCTGTATGCTGTCCATGGGTCATATGTTGGACCCATCTGCCCTACTCAGCTGTCTATAGCAAGCAGATATTCATTAAAAAAAAAAAAACTTTTCCTGATCCAAAGCAGCCTTCTGCTTGTATGGACAGAATGCTGTCAACATGAACTTGGGTTTTTCATCCATGGTGGGCAACAAGCAGAAAAATGCTTCACACTGGATTGTGGAGCAGAAACTTGGACACCACTTGTTTTCCAATCAGCACTGTGACATTAACCAAGAAATGCCTGCCCAATATTGCTTACATCCCATATTACTGATCACAGAGTACAACCCAAGAAAACGTATTTCCAGAAGTATTAGAATATCATTATTTCTCACTACCTACATGCAAATAGATACCATTGTTGTAGGGCCCCATATAGAGGTCTGTGTTATATAAATCATCAAATGACAGACATGTGAACTTTGACTTCAGATCAGTAAAATACCTTCATAAGAAATGGTAGTTCCTGTGCTTTCTCCACAGGCCTTTTTATATGAGATGCAGGCTTATCACAGGGTGATATTTGTCTTACGTAGCTATGTTAGAAACAGGAGAATCCCTGGGCTCCAGATCCAGCTCTGCCATTACCCAGCTTCAAGTCAGCTGAGGAGCCACAGATTCTTCTATGTACAGGTGTAGAGTAAAAGCTCTGATATGATTGGTACCAAATGAAAGTCCCTGATACCTATGATTATGGCAAGCAAATGGGCAAAATGAACATGAACACAGAAGTAGGTTCAAAGTCAGAGGAGTTCAGTCAGCTGTCACCACATTCCACAGTCAACTGCTGAGACTCGGAGGTCTGGAATAATTTTCACCAACGGCTTAAACCTGCACGTCTTGACTCTGGTGTCTAGTTGAGATTAAGGTGTTTCTCTTGCTCTAGGGCAGATGAAGTTTCAGATTGGTGTTAATGAGATGCCTATAAAGTGGTGGTGGTGAGGCACAGATATAAGGAAAGTGAAGACATATAATGCAGCCTGAGGAAACTGTTCTGAATTCCACGAAGACACACAAGGCTTCAGTGAAGAGATGACATAATCATTACAGAAAAGGAGTTGTAAACATGAGGCCCTAAAAGTCATTGTTCAGGTAGGGGACTGGTTGCTTAGCTGAAAGGCACTGGAATGCAAACATAGAAATGTAATTAGCTATTTAATTTCAGAGAAAAAGATGGAATTTTAGAAAGTCACTGCTCCCATGGCAGTCAACAGTGTGCCTGTGAGAAGAGCCCTCATCAACATGGCCGCCTGGTCCGGTCAGTAGGGCCTCCCACTGTTGTGTGTGGAGTCTGGGTCCCCATCTGAAATGCTTACAAGATTTTTGACCTACTGTCCTTGTAAGCCTTACTTATCTGATTTACAAAACAAGTAATTACTTAATTATGTGTTATGAAAGCTGTATTTGGATATTTAAAATAAAAGCTGTGTCTTGGAAAATTAAACATTTGAGATGATGCAGATATTTTAAACTTATCCATGTAGTCTTTAACATTTTGAGTCAATTTGATTAGATATATAATGCCATTCACCATTTGAAAAATTTGATCTGAAATAGTCAATTCGAAAAAAAAATTTGATATATTGAGTGCAAAAATAAAATGAGACCAATATATTAGTTTGAAATTTTAATTTTAAAATACTAACTTTAATAAAAGAAAAACGGATTGAAACCTAATTATTAGACAGAATTTCAATTCCAGTACAAAATTCCCACCTGTGTTATTCCCCTAAGTATTGTTTTTTTCCTAGCTGTGTCTAACCTAGGGAAAGTATATTAGGAAGAGCAGATTGCTGACAAAGGTCCATACCAAGCCTGTGTTTACGGTGCCACCTAGTGTTAGAGAGGAGAGTAACATCTTTAACCACCTGTCACCATAGTGGCAAACAACTCATTTGAGACATTACAATCAATGTTAAGGGCTGAAGTGAGAAACATATAGATATCATGGTGTCTATAGCTTTTTGCCATCTTCTAATTTATGGTTTTTTGTAGTTCCTTTTTTATATAGCTTATATCCATATTTCTGGGCGTTATTTCTTGACTTTGGAATTAGAGAAACTTCTGCCTTCTTAGCATTTATGTTTCAGGTGGATTTTTACTCTGCCATGGCATTTATGAGAGCTATTTCATATCCGATTGTTTATGTGCATTGACCTCTTACTGCCTGTGAGCAGAATGCCTCCGGGATGCTTCATCACTAAGGAGAGCTTTTCACGGTCACTGTTCAGTAAAGCATGCGGAATTAAAAAGTGTGCAAAAATAATGCTGACCGTAATTTACAGATCAATTAATTCCATAGCTTTAATGTTCCTTTCTCTTAAGATATTTAGTCCACAATTATTCCCTTTGTCTTTCCTATCCTGGAATTTCCAGGGCTATAAACTTTCCAACTATAATAAGATAGAAGAATTTATTTTCCTTTGCATGAAAACTAGATGCTTATAACACAAGTGTCAAGTATACAATTTTTAAAGTATAATTTTAAGTCATCATTTCTATTGTATTCTACTCCTTAATGGAAATTTTTAAGTTTTAAAGTGTTATACTCTGTATGAGAAAATATATTTGAGCACTATTATTATGTAAAAGCATAGCACTGTATTTTAAAATAAATATAGCATTTAGAAATCTCAGTTTTAACTGGATGCAGTGATACACAGCTATAGTTCCAGAACTCAGGAGACTAAGAACCAGCTTGTGTAACATGGTAAGACTGCGTCTCAAAAAATTCTCAATGTTGTATTCATTGCACCAAAAATTATAAAGCTTTGCAAAGAATAACTGATATTGGATGAACTGGAAAACAAAGAGACAACAGAATCTTTTATTCAATGCAAGGAACGTGATATCAAATTCACCATAGTTAAACTAAAGAATCTCACTTAACGCACTTTTAAAATACAAATAATATCAATTAGATTCATGATGAATAAGCTTGTTGGTACAATTTTCATGCAGTATAAAACCCAAAAACATCCTATAGTCATTTGGTTCTCCAAACTCTTAACATCTAGAATCTGTGAATGCACTATATTACATAGCAAAGAAAGATTAAGGTTACATATGACTTAATAAATATATATGTGGTGTTCAATAAATACTAATTTTCCATTCCATTGCTACTGAAATAGCCTCTCATAAGTGGCTATGTTTTGCAACTATTAGAAAAAAGATTCGTTTTGTTAACAATAGCAGTGGTTCACATTGTAGCTTATTATCTGGGGTAATAAAAGTTAACAGTGCTATAGAGTAAAGGCAGTGAGGAGCATTGTATTTGAAGCATAATTACCTGATACAGCAGAAACAAGCTTGTCCTTATCCCGTATTGTTACCAAATCTGGGACAGTTTAAATATATATGTCGTGCCACTCCTTTGGTAGAGAATTAATTTGTGTTATGCCCACTCATTAAAATACCCTTCTGAAAATTTAGTTTATGGATAATCAATCATCTGGCAATGTCATTGTGAATCTCTGACCTGTTATTGATTTTATTATAAACCTGAAACATACTTTTAAATAGACTTTCATGTCAAGCAGTTGAAAAAGCTTATATCTTTGCTTTATCAATCATCTAAAAAGTAGTCTTTTAGTAAGTTAAAATGCAAAAAAAAAAATCCTGCCTAGGAAGGATAGGTAGGGCTTGCTCCTTTCAGTTCTTTGGAGAGGTGATTCATATCTGAAATTGTGGAAACCATATAAAAGGCAATGCCAGTACTTTGGTTTCTTTTTCCAATGAATTAGAAGCCATCATACAGAAAATTACTAAAAAGTAGTTATTTGTGTTTCTTATGATGATGTGTTGTATTTCTTACTGATAAATTTACCTTTAAGATTATATAAATAGGGAAAATTAAAAATAGAATGTTTACAATAATTCTCTTTTAAATATGCAGTTTACCATTTTAGTTACTTTTAATGTTTTTCTTTAGTAGCTTTTAAGCAAATTATGTTTCCTTTTTATTCTATTTTAAAGAGTATTAACAGAGTAAAACCAATCAAAACAAACCAGTGCAAGAGATACAGGATATCAAAACATAATTAAATCAACAATAGTTATCATAATGCCTCTTGATGTCTTCAAAATAGCTGCAGATAACTTTGGACATAGTAAAAATCAAACAAAACAGAATAGAACAGAAACAATAAAAACAAGACAATGAATGCAATAAAAGATCTCAAAACAGACCAAATCCCACCCTCAAAAGACAGAATTAGACTGGAAATACACCACCCACTTTCCCTGCTACTCAGAGAAGCCAGCAACAAAAGGACAAGAAGAAATACAAAGTCTGGGACAAATAATGAAAAGAAATATACTCTAGACCACTGTACTCAGTTGCATGTATTCTTCCTAAGGTCCACACAGTGGCAGAAATCCAGTCAACGCTTTCTTTTTGACCTACCCATTAAGGAGTCTTTTGGATGGGATGTGGTCCTCATCACATGACCTTTCCCACTGCACCTCTCCATCTTGGGCCTAAGTTAAGACAGGACAAGCTTTGACCTGAAGGAGTGATTAGAGCTTTTCTTTATATCTGACTAGGCATTGCAATGCATTAAATATAATAATTTTCTTATGACACCTAAAAGCAACTGGAAAACTTGGATCCATCAAGATATATTGAGAGATGAAGGAAGGTAAGACAGAGCTAACCTGAAGTTAGTGGTTGGAATGAACACAAAATGCTGCCTTTAGATTGGGTTTTTTAAGGTCAGGTCTCTTGTTAAACTGGTTACTTGGGGCATTGTGTTCTCTTCAGATCTCCACTGGGTTTAAACAGTTGTATAAGCAATATATTTATCACTATGCACATACTAGGGGAAAAATTTTATTTCTCTTATAAACTAAAAAAGAAAGCTCAGAAAGGAGGCCAATGTTTAGTGATATATATACTACAAAGATGTTACCTTATCTTATTCATCCCCTTTATTGCTCCCAGTAGTGTGAAGCATTTTGTAGTTGAGAAAACTGAAGCTCAGCTAAGTGATTGGGTCCAAAAGGATTGTAAATGGCAGATGAGAGATGCAAATCCAGTCTTCTCTTGATTATGTGACCTGCTAATGTTTGCTATAATTTGGATCTAGAATGTTCCCCAAAGGCCCATGTTACAGATTTAATCCTCAGCGTGGGACTATTGGAAGACTGTAGTACCTTTAGTAAGTGGGACCTCCTGGGGGCCTTCAGGTTCTTAAGAGCATGTGCCCAGAGGTGATAGCAAGACCCTGATCCCTTTCTCTATTTTCCTCCTAGACACAAGGTAAGCAGTTTACTGTACCACATACTCCCGAGGCCAACCCGTCAAAAAATAAAACTTCTAAAACTGTGAGCCAAAATAAACCTCTCTTCTATACAAACTGATTATCTCAGATATTTGTTGTAGTGACATAAAGGTAACACAGTTTCCAATACCTCATTCTGGAAAAGTGGTAGTAGTTGTAAAACCGGCCCGTGGAAATCTCCATGCTGGCTTGTCATTGACACTGGAGCACACATGTTGGCTCTTCCAACCTTAATCCGCCTGGAATCACTGCACAGCTTTGACCTAGATCAAAGCAAACTAAAACTTCTAGCTGGGAAGGGTTTTAAGTGGTCCAGTTTCTAATCTACACAACTTAAGAGTAGGGAATGTGCTTGCTCATTAAATCATAAATCATTATGAATTTTACAAGTTAGCTTTTAATGTGGAAGCGGTGAATTTCTTTCATATTTGTGGAGAAAAATATTTTCAAGCTAATTCAGTGAATGCAAATTCCATCTTCATTTCGGTGGAATGTGTTCCCAGATGTAAGTGTTCACCTTTCTCCTTTATCCCCTCCAATAATTAGGACATTTAAAACAGTGGCTCTCTCAAGTTTCCTTTTATTTCCTGTACCCCATGACAGTTGTATAACATTTCTTAGGAGACATGAATTGCAGTTTTTTTAGAGAAAGCTTTATCTTCTCTCCCAAGAATTTTGCTGAAATTTCCTCTAGTATTTGGGCAGTAGGACACTTTTCTCAATTTCTAAAGTGAGAAACAATATCTTCTCATTTCTATTTTCAATGAGTTTGATTTTTAAATAATCTATTTTTATTATTTGAATTAGAATTATAAGACATTACGAGGCAGGAAAAACAGAGAGTTTAGAAATCATCTATACTACCTCAGTCTACAAAGAAACAGGAAGGTTAGAGGCCATGCCCATCCTGCAGAGTTAATATGTGCTTGCCCTTGGAGTGTATTGTTAAGAATGATTCTGCAATCATTAGTAGACATTGTGGATACCACAACTTATCAGACGATCTGCCATGAATACCATATACACAGTATGCGAGGAGAACCACATCCTCACTATTCCTCCCAAAGAAATGCTTCCCAAATTTTAATGCACACATATTGTACAATGTATGATATGACTCAGTAGATCTAAACTGGGCCTTAAGAATCTGCCATAAATCTGAGGCCAATATCCTGCAAACTCCGACCTACAAGACAAATCTAGTCTACCACCTATTCTTGAAAACAATTTTTTTTTAGAACAGAGTCTGCACCCATTTGTTTATAGATGGTCTATGACTGCTTCCAAGTTATCATGGCAGAGAACTTGCTGCAAAGCCTCAATTGTTAACTGCCTAGGCCGCTCTAGTAAAACATAATTCCAATCTTTGTCCTAGAATATAGGTTGTCAGGTTTGGCTGTACATTACAATTGCTTGGGGAATTTTAAAATGCCAAGTGCCCAAGCTACCTTTCACATGAAGTAGATCAATTAACTCAGCATCAGAAGAAATGGCACATGGCATTATTTTTAAAAGATTCTATAGCTGGGAACTACTTTTCTGGAGCAATGGTTCTCAAGAGTTGGTGACCACAAGAATCACCTGACCTGATTTAAGAAGGTAGAGCCCAGGACTGTATGTCCACAGAATGTGATCTCATGGGACTGAGAGACCTACACGTGTGGAGCTCAGGGATCTACAGATACAGGCTCAGTTCCAGACATTAAAGCCCTAGGAGCTTGGTTCAAGAAAAGAAAGCACACTCTTACTAATTTCTTAGAAATTTGCTCTATTTTTTATACTGGGTCTTGCTATGTAATTCAGGCTGAACATGAATTCACTATGTAGCTCAGGCTGGCCTTGAATTCATGGCAATCCTCCTGCCTCACTCTCCCACGTGCTGGGATTACAGGCTTGGGCTACCGTACGAGGCTGAACTTTATTTCTTGAAAGTTCTACATCAACTCAGGTACTGACAGAATTGTGATTCCCCAAAATGAATCATTACCACAAAGTACAACCAGTACCAGGAACTAGACTAGACTCCTTCCAATATCAGACAAGATCTGACTCATTTAGGATAGCATGGAAGTAGACTAGATTCTTCACCAGTAAAAATGATCTTGCACATACAAAATTTCGCCCAGCCAGGTGTCGTGGTGGATTCCTCTAATCCAAGCACTGTGGCAGGCTGAAGCAGGAAGATCACAAATTTGGACTCAGCTTGGGTTTAGATTCCTCTTTTTCTTTGGACAACACGGAAGGACAAATGGAATTAAAGCTGTAAATGAGATCGTCATTAAGCCTGGCTTTTACATCTACGGAGATCAAACGATGCAATTTCATGTGAGTCTCCTGTGGTCCCACTGAAAATCATCAACTCAATGCTTGTTTTTCTTTTGTCTTCCTTCATGACTGCGAAAGGCTCTTTGGGATCCTAGTTGATGTCTGTGTGCTTGTAAATATGCTCAAACCTAGGGTGCCATCAGCAATGGGGTGAAGACTGAAGCCAAGTACATGTGAAATACTGGATTGTTTTGTTTTCTGAAATCCAAGGGAACCCAAATATGAAAAGTATTTCATTAAAAAAATCACAGTACGTACCTGCTGGCTAAGTCATTTGGCCACATGAGTTATAAATCTTACCTCCCACAACACAAAAGTATCTTGGAAAGCACGAACATTTTTTTCCAAATAGGAGACACTGAGCATTGAAGAGGAGCAGAAGATAAATCAGTTTTTTATTCCACTGTGATGTGAAGGCAGATTCCAAGCCAACTTGCATTTCCCCTCTGAAATTTTAAAATAGAAAATCAACAGCTGTCATGTCTCAATGAGCCACTAGATGGCAGAATTTCAGCACATTCCTGCAGCTAGAGTAATGGCATTATCTCCTTGTACGCGGTTTAATGGAAGGCAATAATTTAAGTGTCAAGCTTAATTACTCAATCTCCTCTCAAGAGATTTCATAGTCTCATAAATAAAATACAAATATGACTCAGAGACTTATGTTCTATAGTTTTAAAATATCAAAAGTCAGCCATTCCCATAATGTAGTTGGCATCCACAAATGTAAAGTTATGGCTTTGATTTTATTGGCTAAAATCTGGGGATTCACCTTGACTAAAAGGCTCTAAGAAGGGATAAATATGGACCCAGAGACTTTGAAACTCCCAAAGGAACACTCAAGAAAGTGAGGCAAATTTTGACAGTACATTTTTTTATAAAAGGTTGTGTGGTAAAGTACTTTAATTTGGAGAAAAAGATGGAAGAAGGTATATCAAATGGGGCACGATTTATTGGTAAACCATAGACAGTGCTGAGTTTTGTCGCATTCACTGGTTTTGCTATCCAATCCTTGGAGTTAGAATGGCCTCTCAGAATGGAGAGACGACCAAAGGTGCTACTTCCCTCAGAGAGCCAGTCTATTCCAATACATCTAAGAGATTACCAATAAAAGAGAAAACCCACAGGAGATCAATGACAGAACAAAACTACAAGGTGACTGGGAACAAAATCATCCAAATCACAAATCCTGTGAAGAACAGAGAAGGCAGCACACAGAAATGAAAAAAGGTGGGGAAGGGAAGTCATGAGACAAGATGGCGGATTAGAAAATGGCGTCATCTGGGAAGGAGGACAACAAACACTTGGGTTTCAACAGTGATTCAGAAGTGGTGAACTGCATGACCTTGAACAGTCAGACGACACTTTGCCAACTTCACTGACTTCATCTGCGAAATGGAGGCTACAGTGACAACAAGGCTAACAAGTGGCTGACAGGGCGTGAAGAAGCTCTCACAGGTGAAGACACAAGAGCTCATGACATAAGCTAGTCACTTTTCATTCCTGTCACACTGGTTACAAAAGTTATCAGAAAATACAGGGAGAGTACGGGACCTCTCTGCTCAGTACCCAGACCAGACACACAGGAAGTCAGCTATGCTATCCTGGGTTCAGAACCCTGAGATAGACGTGTAGAGGTCTTGGATAGCATTTTATCAGGGAGACATAGCAATGTCTCAGAAAGAGAGCTAAACTGTGATCCCTTTTTATGTAAGACTGTCTCTCTTCTCAGTCCCAGGAGTCTGGAGTGTATGATCCAGCTTATTATACTTGTGTGTGGCCCACCTGCGTGTGAGTGGGTCTCTCTAGGTACTTGTCTCTGTGTTCCTGTATCTACGACTCAGACACTGGCTGTCTGCAATGAAGATCCCATCTCTTCCTCTTCCCAATCTGGAAGCTGAGCATGTGGTGGCATTTTCCTGTCTATGGGAAGGAACTTCTCTGTACAAACCACTAGGGGGCTATGTAGAGCTCACTGTGCACCCAAAGCATTGGGCTCCTCTTAAGCCTTCTGCATCACCACCACCACCAACAGAGAAGGGGTTCCCTTCTCTGCCCCTCCTTACTGCTGTCCTGGCCCTGCAGCTCCACAGCCCTGGTCTCCCCATTTTATTACACTGAGCCTCTGCCTTACCGTGACCTTCAGGCAGTCACACCCTTCAGACG
Organism: Cavia porcellus; assembly: GCF_034190915.1. Classification (NCBI taxonomy): domain Eukaryota; kingdom Metazoa; phylum Chordata; class Mammalia; order Rodentia; family Caviidae; genus Cavia; species Cavia porcellus. Next base: position 40,663,383 of record NW_026947510.1, read on the forward strand.
CACAAGGGGGTTATTTTTTTTTTTTTCAAGCTTCCTTTTCAACAGAGAGGGTCCTTTCTCAGAAAATAATTTTTGTGCCAGTTATCATGAATATTAATGATTTTCTCCATTTGATATAAATATGCATGTAGACATAATTATACACATAAACATTTCAAATTTAAAGTGGAGTCATACAGTCACCTTATACATGTCGTTTTGCGATTTTCAGTGGCTTCTCAATTGTGTCTTCCTTCCAAGTCATTAGAAATAAACCAAACTCGTTATTTTTACGCCCTGCATAAAATCAGTACTTTAATGTGAGACGAGGTAAGTTCCTTTGTGCCGTAATTTTGTTATTGGAGAGACAGAGTACAATTCAGTGTTATGATGAGAATTCATCAGATAAGACAGTGGAGACTTTGCAGTTTCTTAGCACAGAAGTGCTACACAGAATCACAAAATCTTTATTAGTTATATAAATAATGGTAATGAAAATCACTAGTAACGCAGTGGCAATGTTCTATGTACCAGAATCTATTTCTACTTATTTGTATATAGGAACTCATTCAGTCCTCATAGTAACACTACAAGCTAGGTTCTATTATTATTATTCCCTTTTGACATGATTGTCCTGAGGCAGAGGACACTCAATTAATTCCTCCAGGTAACTCAGCCCACAAACGACATGCTTTCCAAAATGGTTGTGTCGCTGGTCCCTAAGCCATATATCATCATCTCCAGCGTGAAGCACTTTGCATGTGTTCACCTTCCAGGGACCCAAACTGACTGTCACTGATCGAACTTAATAAATGGTCTCATTGCAAGGCCAGCTCCGGGACCTCGGCAGGGGGCTGACCACACTAACCTCAGTTAGGCACCCAGCCCCAGCCCCGGAGACAACACAGGGCGCTGACGTCCATCAGGAGGGAGCAGAGGCAGCCTGAAGAGCAAGGCAGGGAACAGCAGGGGAGAAAAGCAGGGAAAGGGGAAAGAATGGAGTAACTAACGGAGAGGGAGAGGAAGGCTGCCAGGCACCTGGCCAGGCAGAGGGAGCCTCTGAGGTGAGCGTGCCAAACCCCTGCAGCGCCAAGCCTGATCCCAGAATAGCTGGGAGGAGGCGCAGTGCCAGGGAGTCAATTATTATAACCAGCGTTGGGAGCACTTAATCAGATGCATCCGGTTTGTATTCCACGATATTAGGCGGAAATGTGTGGTCAACTGCGATGGATTGCATACCCCGAAGTGGGCCAGCCATCCCGGAAGCCAAGTCCTTTGAAAATTGAATCAATCTCTCTCTCTCTCTCTCTCTCTCTCTCTCTCTCTCTCTCCTGAGTGCTTGTTCTATGTCTTAGTTGATTCTGTATATTTTATCCCTATTTAATATGCTCTCTAATGAAGAAGAAATTTTTCTTTATTGTGATAACCAACTGGAAATTGAGGGCCCGAAACTACGAGGACTGAAGTCTTTGGACACTTGGGGCAGCTGTCCATTGTCAAAGCCGGTTTCCTACTTACCACGCATTACTACACAGCTCATGTCATCTGCGGCATCAGGCCCAGAAAGGCTGGCACAAACAACATGACACCAGAATAGAGAGGGTCAGGATGCTCTTGAACACCGATGAGCTTTTCTTTTCTTTTCTTTTCTTTTCTTTTCTTTTCTTTTCTTTTCTTTTCTTTCGCTTTCCTTTCCTTTCTTTCTCTCTCTCTTTTTTTTGAATGTTTTGACACAGGGTCTCTATGTATTCCAAGCTGGCCTCGAACTCACAGCGATGCTCCACTTTAGCCTCCCTGAGTGCTGAGATTACAGGTGTGCACCACAACGCCCAGCTCTGAGCTGCCTTTTCTGCCTGCAATTCCCATATATGATGTGCTTTCATGGCTGTCAATTGGCTTCCAGGTCTTTCTGGGCTTAGCTTAATAGTTGGCTCAATGGGCTTGAGGTGTTTACTATTGTTTTGAACATCTTTTCCTTTAAACTTGTGTGGCAGAGTCCCTTGGTGTCTCATCTGGGGTCCTACCTGCCAGTTAGTTGCTTTATGTTCTTCTTCCTTAGAGAAAATTGCACAATTCTGTGGCACGTATGGACAATGAAAAGCTGCAGAAAGTTTGTGATGTCTAGTCTTCTTGCTTCTAGAGAGGGAGAAATTTTGGCTGCATTTATACAACAAAATTTCTGATAAGATCAATCTGAAGCTAAGATTTTTCCGAAAGCATGATTTCCCTAGATTTTCTTCTACCCTCTTCTGCTTCCCTTCCTCCTTTGAAGGTTCTTCCTGAAGGTCACATAATTTAGTAAGTCACAAAAAGCCTTGCCTCAGGCTCTGGATCTCAAGAACCTCATCTAAAACAATATACAAGATCTTTGGTAAATTCATAGCATCATAAGTGATGCAATACATGCTTAATCAAATATTAGGTATTCACATACTGCCTGTGTTATTTTTCATACTTGTATATTTCTGTATACAACTGTTTACCTAATGGTTGTTTAAAAATAGTTTGCAAGACAATTTTTCCCCAAAAAAGTGCTTTGTCCTAAATATATTTCTGAAATCATGGGTTTAAGAGTCCCAGTTTTTCAATGCAGAGCAAATTAAACATATGTACATACATATACTTGGACTCACCTCTGCCAACTTCAAATCATTCTACCTACCACCTGTTTTGTCTTTTATGAACTGTATCTCTCAAAACAGGGTAACATGAGAAGCATCATTAATAAAATGTTGTAAATTCCGCCCCAGAACTCTGCTCGTATTTGATGTGAAGTTATTCTTGTTGATATTTTTAAATCCATTTGCACTTTTTTTAGTTCCTCTTTCCTTCTAATCCTGCCAAAGAGTAAAAAGAGACGTTCTAATTTGAAAAAATAATTCATAAATCCTGTGGCACCTGCAGTGTTTAAACTTGGGAGGGTCATCTGTCAGCCTGCTTCTGCCACATAGAAACATTTGCTTGGTTTCCGCTGATGCTTGCTTAGGAGGAAGCACCAGCATCTCCAGGCCTTACACTAATTGCTAAGATGGCTGCGTGACATCACGAAGCTCAGATGTGCTTCTCCGAGGAGGAAGAGACATTGCTCCTCATCTTCTCAGATTTCTGGGCAGCCCAGGAACGCCTATCATTGTATTCTTTCTCTGCCACCTGCAGTAATGAGGTAAGCTCACATGTTAGGTTTCCAGGATCCTCACACATAAAAGCCGTTGTCAAGGATACGATGTTCAAAGAGAGATAGGTATGGGCCGCTGTGGCCCAAGTGAGGAGTGAGCAAGACTGTACAGATCACACAGCAGCCGAAGGGTGGCAGGTCTTCATCTCTGCTGATGGAGCCCCTCTTGACTCTCTTGGTTTGATGTTTTTAAATGGCTCCTGTAAGAAACGAAGAATTTTTTCAATGTGGAAGGTGGCAAACCAATTGAAAACAAGTACTCTGGGGTCAAAATTTTATCTCTTCTCCAGCATAACAGTCTTTCTAACTTATTCCATAACAAATTTTTTTTCTGAACTTTTGTAGTATTGAGAAGACAGACATCTGAGGACCACTGTATCTTGAAAGTCAGACCTGGGTCCTTTGAAACAAAAATGTCAAAATGCATTTTAAGCCCATTGAACAAGTTTATAATTAGAGAAAAGCTAGAACATATACATCGGAAAAATGAGGGCAGGCTTGAAAAAAAAACTTCTTACCTTCCCATCTACTGTAATTCAGTCTTAAAATTCTTTCTCAAACTAAAATATACATTAAAAAAGTAATTCTTGGTGTGTTTTATTTATCTATGCATGATTTATTGAGTGTGGCTGACATATTTTAACTCCATTAATGTAATGATTAATACTTTTAGTTTACAGTGAGTCTGATTTTTTGTTTTTTAAGGAAACATAATGCTGTTTTTATATGGTTGTACTAATTTATATTTCTACCAACAGTGTATAAAAGTTTCCCTTTCTCCACATTCTCACCAGTATTTGTTATTTGTTGTCTTTTGCCTGCAGGTCAATGTTTATTGGAGAGCTATTCACAATTGCCAGCATGCAGAGTTCATCTAACTGCCAGACAATGTGTAAATAACATTAATAAAGCATGATATATACACACACAATGGGTGAAAAACTATCATTTGCCACAATATAGATGGACCAGCAGGATTCTAAGTAAAATATGTAAGGCACAGGAAAACAAACATAACATGATTTTACTCATATATGGAGCTCATAGAAATTGAAAGTAGCATGTTGGTTACCAGAGGGATGGGAAGGTCAGTCAATAGATGCAATGTTATACTGCAGTTAGAAGCAATGAATTCTGGTGCCAAAAATAATGCATGTTTCATCTAAAAATACCTATAAAATAAGTTTTTAAATTTATTTATTTTGATTAAAGTTTAAGGTAAAGAATATGCTAATTACCCTGATTTGATTATTACCAACTTTGAGTCAAAGCATACGTTAAGTGTGTATGTCAGTATATGTCAGTAAAAATAGAGCAAAATTAAACATACCTTTAGCTGTGTATAGAATTTCCCTGCTGCAGGATAGTGCACCATCTTGGTCTTACTCATAAAGTGACAAGGAATTTACACAGGCTTGTTTTTTAGTCCTGTGTCCTTATCTCCTTTCACTCTCAGAAGTGTCCTCAGAATAAAGGCTTCAAGTTTGGGAAGACTTTTGTTCTCTTGTGGGATCTCACATCATTACAGTTGTTTTCTGGAGAGGTCTGTCTTTGCTCTACAATATCACTCAATGGTATGATTCTGGCCTTGAGAACCAGATTCTCTTGTTCCTTGTGGCCTCCTAATTTGGTTGAATAAGTCAATAACGGGCACTATGCCCCAGTCATGCCAGTCCTTTCTGGGTCAAGCACTGTGGACTTTTTACTCAATAACTTTTCATTACACATGTCAATTTTTTTTTTTTATCAGTACCGGGGATTGAACTCACGACCACCTGCTTGCAAGGCAGGTGCTTATGCCACTGAGCTAAATCCCCATGTCAAATTTTTAAACAGTATATGAACTTTTACTAACATATCATACTTGAATTAATAAGTGCTCTAATTTGCTCCTGGGTAAGACGAGTTATGTTTTGCAGTCAATAACTGAATTATCTCAAAGGTAGAGGTGTCAAGAGCAGAGAAAGTGACAGTGCCAGTCACACCCAGATTTTATCTTTTGAGAGAAAAAGCAAAACAAAACTAAAAGATTTAGACTAAACACAAATACCAATTCACAGACAAACAACAGAAATTGGTGGATAAAGAGTCTGGTCTCAGTTCAAGCTTTTCGTCAAGCACAGGAGAGATTCAAAGCAATGAAAGTGTAACTGGATTTGGAAAAGTAAGACAAAGTAATGGAAAATGATCTAGGTTTTGGAGTCCTGCACTAGGTGTCCTTTGTACTCTGAAATGTTAGTCATGTGGAGTTATCACAGTTAGTAAGATGTTTAGAATCTAAACATCCCGAAAATGCAAACAAGTCTTTACAATATTTTTGTAATGAAGTTTCAACACAAATAAAACCCAGTTTGTTAAACTTTTTGGTGAGAATAAGAAACTCCAGTCATCTGCTAACAAGAAAATATATCAAAATAAACAGCTGTAACCTGTTTCATCAGATTTTAACAAAGTATAAGAACATAGCTACTTTAAAAATGAATTCATTGTCATCCAGAACACATTTTGAAGATTTCTATTGGCTAATGATTGCATTGCTGTGTAATTTTGTTGCTGAAAATAATACACATATGTCAATTCTTTTTGACTGTCATATTTGCACATTTAAAAATATAGCCAGAGATTTATTTAACTTCTGCCCAAAAAAACTAAAGAAAAATTTTGATGGATTTTGAATCTTATTTTTAAAAATAAAAATAAAGCATTTCCATTTTGAAAAACAGTGACTGACATTTAGGAAGACAGAAATAGAATTGCTGCATTTCATTAAAAAATTTTGTGTAATTGGTAGATGAGATAAGAATAAGTACCATAATAAGCGTGGATATCTATGCATTTTAATCATTAAAGTCTCTGTATATATTTGAAGGTATCTTTTCAGATATGACAAGCACTCAAGCATTCAAATAAATATTCAAATTTAACTGAATTTAGAAGCTTCCATTTTTGTCAAGATGAAGTAATAACATTTACTCTCTAGTCTGAAACAGCAAAAATAAAGGTTATAAAGTAAGATGCAATAAATCAACCATACTTTATGACTTTAAACATCAAACAGCAGAAAACCAGATCAATGACCAATCAGAACAGATAAGATAAGCCTAAGACTGTTATAGCTTTCTGCTTCAAGAATTTCCAGAGAGCAACTCAAGGAGGGGAAATCTAGGTAAACACAAGCGAACTACCTGAGTTGAGGGAAGAAGCTGAGAATCTAATGACCAGATGCACAGGACAGACAGAGAAAAGAAAGCTGCAGAGTAAGAGGATCTGAGAGACCCAAAGAAGATGCATCCATTGATCAGCAGAATCACTAATTTGTACACACCTGTGGAGAAGCCAACCACTTGAAAGGAATAGAAAGAACAATAGCCAGTGCTCACAGACAGCTGGGAGCAGGGTTACCTCCCACCAGACAGACTAAAATAACTCATAATTACCAAGGTTTGGGGAAGAGTATTCACAAAAGTCTTGATTCAATAATCGAGAATAAAGTATCCTACTCAGGTCTTACAATAAATCAAAATAACCTCAACAGAATGAAATATTTCCAAGTAATTGAACTGCTTCCTAGAACTAAACTCAAGAATACCAAGAGGAACCTTGGCTCCAACAGGGCAAATGAAGAAGGAACAGTAGTGGTGTCAATCAAAGCAACAGTGGTGTCAATCAATCTACTTGCTGCATGACCAAGGAAAAAGCTATTAAGAAGTTCGTCATTGGAAACATGGCTGAGTCTGCAGCCATCAGAGTCTGTTCCAAAGTCAGTGTCCTCAAAGCCTTTGTGCTTCGTGTAGTCTGTGTGAAGTTGCATTGCTGTGTGAGCTGTGCCCTTCATAGAACGGTGGTCAGCAATCAATCGTGTGAAGCCCAGAAGGAACAAAAACTTCGTTCCTTATTTAGTCCTGCTGTTGCTGCTCCACAACCTCTGCCAAAGCCCACTTAAGGAGCTGGCTCCCTAAGGACTAAGGAAAAGCTATCCTCAGGTGAAAACTAATAAAATGGAAATTATAATTGTGAAAAGAATACTTTTATAAATATAAAAACAGAGTACCTAGCAAGGTACAGTTCACAAATTCACAGAAGATTATATAGCACATAAAAAATCAGGATGCAATTCATAAAAAAGAGAAAAATAACGTTTACTGAAACTGATCCAGAAATATGAAAGATTTGTAAGAGTTAGCAGACAATACCAATTACTATAATTGTGTTGCATGTGCTAAAAATTTAAAAAGCAGCATGGAAGAGAGGAAAGGAAAAGAATATCCAAGACAAAGCTTTAGAGATGGAAACAATAACACCTGCAATGAAAGAGAAAATATATTGTATACACAAATACATCAGAAATTACAGAAAAAAATGGTGATATTAAAGACATAGCAACATTGATACAGAACTTCCCTAGCATTCATAAGACCCTCAGTACCTCAGTAGGTTCAGTCCTCAGTACCACAACAGTAAATAAATAAATGAATAGTATGTAGCAATAGAAATGACTAAAAATAAAAAGCAGAGAGGACAATAGCATCCTGGTCATGAGATGCCTTCAACTAACTTAATTTACATAGAATCCCCAAAGACGATAGGAGGAGGAAGAGAAGTAAATATTGTGAAATATTTCTTTCAAATTTGAAAAAAATAGATATTTGCCTATCCAATAATTATAATAATTAATTTCAATAAATTTCAATTATTTGTTGAAAAATATGAAGAAAATCACAGTAAAGCAGCTCATATCTGAATTGCTCAAAATGCTACAAGAAGATTTTAAAGCTACACGTGACATTTACATCACAAGAGTAAGACCACAGTAGTATAAAGATATATGCTGTACTGTTCAGTTAAAATCTTCAAGCAACACAAAAGTGCTACATATTAAAACTCAAAAGGTAGATAAACTAAAATCTAATTACACACACATAAATACATGATTTATCCAACAGCATGTAAGGAAGTAAAAGGGAAAAATAACAAATATGAAAAAGAGAAAGTAATTATAAATAAAATAAATATATTAAACTGATAAAATGAATCTTGAAAATTACATAAATACACAATTAAAATGCAGAGGTTATTAAGTAAGGAAAACCTATTATATTTCTATGAGGAAATTATTTTAAAACTAAATACACAAATGAATTAAAAGTAAGAGGGTGGAGAAAGGGCTGGGTGTTTAGCTCAGTGGCATAAGCATTTGCCTGGCAAGCAAGAGGTTGTGAGTTTAATTACTGACACCAAAAAAAAAAAAATTAAAAAGATGGGGAAAAATACATTGCACAGTTTCTTTAATCCTCAAAGAAACTGGAATGGCTATGTTAATATCAAACAAAATTTAAGAGCAGAGAATTTTACCATGTGTAAAGAGCTCAGTTCACTAAGAGAACATATAAGTTTTAACATTTTGTCCCTAATGACAAAGTGTATATATATATATATATATATATATATATATATATAAATGAAAGTAGAAAGAAAGAAAGAAAGAAAGAAAGAAGGAAGGAAGGAAGGAAAAAAGATGAGGAAGGAAGAAAGAATGTAAAGAAAAGTAGACAAATCCATAATTACTGTTGGAGACTAGTATCCTTCAATAACTGATAGAGCTCTGTGGCAAATCAGTAAGGATATGAAGACTTGAAAAGCACCATTACTCAACTTGATCTATTTCTTCTCTACAGTACACTCCATCCAACAACAGAATATACATTATTTCTAAGTGCACAAAATAGACAATTGTTATAGTTTTTGTCTGAATGTTCCCCCCAAAGCCTCATGCAATCATGGGGCAAACTTCTAGAATTTGTGATTGATTAATGATCCAATGCTGGGATTATGCGTATGAGTACTATACCCACCCTAGAGTGGGTAGCCTACATAAAATATAAGGGAAGGAAAGAGGCTAACTCCTCACTCCTCCCTTTTTATTTTTGTTGCTTTTGCTGTCTTCTGCCACCATGAACTGTTGCCATCTGCCATGAGCCACCCTGCCTTGGACCCAGCAGATTATGGACTGAAACATCCACATACAGTGAGCTAAATAAACTTGTTCTTTCTTAATTTTGGGTGTTGGGTATTTTGTCTCATCAATAAGAAATAAGTAACAAATACAGCCATATTTTGGGCTAAGTCTTTAAAAGGATTTATGCAATAAAAATATCTTCTTTGGCTACAATGGAATTAAATCAGAAATCATTAATAGGAAGACATCTGAAAAAATATTTCCCAAAATGTTTATAAACTCAATATACTGTGCTAGTAAATGTTCTGTTTTTAATAGCAAATATCTAAGATAGTCAACTTTTAAGAAGACAAGGTTTAGTTTAGGTTTTTACTTATAGGTCCTAAGATATGATTTTTGGAGGCACATCTCACACAATGGTATAAAAATCCAATCATCATGTTTATGAATTAAAAAAGGATTTACAGGTTTCTTTTAACTTCATATGGTAACATAGAGAAGAGACAACTAATTTAAAAGCAGGCTTTATAATTAAAAGGGAAACAGATTATGTGTTATATTTCCAGCCTGGTCATGCAAACAACAAAAACTATGAAAAGATGTAGGCTTGTAACCTTTGATAGAGATGAATATGAACAGAAAGAGAGAGGATATTATTAAGCAAGATATGGGAGAGTTATCACAAAAGAATTTCCCAGGTCTTTGAGCCAGAAGAGAAATGGAAGTGTGTAGGCATTCACGTTCACTTTACTTTCAATGAGGCATAATGCTAATTTTGTCATACATTGTTATGGGTACATAATATCCATATTTATTCCTTAATATTTCTATTGATGAATTACTAATTTTAATTTTGTGAGTTTTATTATATTAAACATGAGTACTTAACAGGAAAATAAAATAAAATATTAAATATTGAATTTTTAATATTTTTAAAGTTTATTGAAAAGCATCAAAATTTCCAACATTGACTATACTTTGGTATACAGAGTACAAAAAAAAAACAAATAAATTCCTACATGAACAACAATAAAAATACTAATAGAACTCTACAAAAAAAACTTTACTTCAATTGTCACACCTACGGTAGTCTGCACACATGACAACAGCATGTTCCATACACACACATTCCGGACACTGTTGACATATGTGTTTTACTTTCCTGGTCTTTTTGTAGGACATACTTGACATCTCACTGGTCTTGCTGTGTTGACAGCAGGTTCTTGGGATAATAAATAATGTGTAGTTAGCAGAAACAAAATATCAATAAAATCTTAATTTGTATTGTGAGTTTAGAATAAACATCAACATTTCACATCAGCTGTGTAACTGCTCAAAAACCTAAAAGACAACATCAGAAATAAATCCCTATATGAAAATACCAGTAGAACTCTACAACAATAATCTTTGCTTTGTCACCCCCAAGGCAATCATCATACTTGAAAAATGCATGTTACATATCTATGCAATGGAATTCTATTCAGCAATGAATTTTTATTCTGGGGACTGAACCCAGGCCTTGCACATCCTAAACACACACTCTATTGCTGAGCTATGCCTACTCTCAGCTATGAACTATTGATAGATGCAATATTATAGATCAATGCTAGATGATTATTCTGATTGAAAGAAACTAAGCAAAAAAACTCATGCTATATGACATCATTTATATAAGGCGGTACAAGATGCAAAAGTTACCATGACAGCAAATAGACAATAGCTATCATTGGTGAGAGGGAAAGGAAGAAGGAAGGACTTACAGAGGAGGATTTCTATGTGATGCATCTCTTTATTACATACTTCTATGTGAGGTATACCTCAATTATAGTGATAGTTTCATGAATATATACATGTGTTAAAACTCAGTACATTGTACATTTTAAGTAAGTAGAATGTATGTATACCAATTTAGCTACAATAATGTATTAAAAAATCTTTAAACTAAAGCTTAAACTAAACTTTTAATCTTAAAGTAGACTAAATACAGCAGGCTGTCTTGCTTTAATTAGAAGGTCCCTACCAAAGCGCATGTTGAGATTCAGTTCCCATTGTAAGATATGAATAGAATTAACCTCACCACAGTTATTTGGAGACAGGATCCTTGAGAGGTAACTAAGGTTAAAAGATACCATAAGGATGACGCTCAACGCAATACGACTGTGGCTTTAAAGAAGAGAGACCTGAGTAAGGACTTTCTGTCTCACCATGTGATGCTCTGTATCATCTTGGGTCTCTCCGAAGAGCCCCAACAGCAAGAAGGCCCTCACCAGACAGCCTGCTCCGTTCTGAACTTCTTTGCTTTCAGAATGGTGGACCAAATAAATCTCTGTTCTTCATAATAAGCTGGTATTTGATTATCGCAAAAGGATGCAAACTATGACACCTGTTTCTCTTTAGGGTGTGTTGTAAGACCCCCGGTGCATGCCTGAAGTGTGTACCAAACCCTGCGTATACTATGCTTTTTCCTGTCCTGATATACCTATGATAAAATTTGATAAATTAAGCACAATAAAAATGGCAATAATAAATCAGAACAATTACCATAATTTACAGTGATAAAAGTTGTATGTGTGGGGTCTCTCTTAGAATGTTTTGCTGTGTTATACTCTTTGCTGCCTGGGATGCTGGGAGGTGGTACAGTGTCTGTGTCATGAGAAGAAGTGAGGTGGATGGTGGAAGCACCTTAGTGCCATAGTTTAGGCTGTTACATCAGGATTATTAGCACATAAGCACTGTGACACAATGACTGTGGTTTGATAACCCAGAGAGCAACTAAAGAACAAAATCTGGGGCAGGTCTCCTAACAGCATAAACACACCAGCCAAACGCATAATCCACATCCATCCCTGGTGGAAAGGAGCACAAAATGTGAGATTCCATCATGCTACTTAGACACAAAGTTTAAAGCTTATAAATTATTAATTTTTGTAATTTTCCATTGAACACTTCTATACATAGTTAACTAGAGGTAACTGATGAAATGGCAGGTAAGGTGGCTAAGAATTTTAATACTAATGAAATCTATTCAATGGCTTTGTTCTCACTAAAGATTATTATTTGTAATATCTTTCACTGAGCACTAAATGTTTTTATTTTATTAAAAATGAAATAAAGTTCTTAAAATATCATGCTTTCTTTAGCTCTATCTCATTCTTAAAATGGATAGTAGTATGGATTTAATAAAGTACGTATTTTATTAGTATAATTATACATTTATATAGTTTATTAATTAAAAATGCTCAGATATTAGTGTTGGAGCATTTTTTTACTAGTGGAAGTGAGAATTGAAGAGCTTTAAAGAATACTGAGTTCCAATGCAAGGTTACTGTATTCAAACCAGCAAGGGATGCATGAGCTTGAAAAACCACACTGACTAACAAATATAGTTCGTAAGCTAGAAACAGTTTTAATGACTGTAGGCAGCAAATCTGACTCTAAAAGCAGACTCTTCTGAAAACCAGCCTATTTCTCATTTTGCTCATCCTCAAATCTGATCTTGATTAAAGTTACTTGGAAATTTTATGTTTAACCAAACAGAATTGTTGTTTTTTCTACCCAGCACAATCAGTTCCTAGCACAGTTTATACTACAGAATACTGCTTCTCCTTGTCTTCTATTGTGTTCTCTTTCTTGATTTTGTAATCGATGTATAATTTAGGCTGCTTTTAAAATAGTTCAGTTTGAGCTGAATATATTCTATTTCCCCTTTCATCTTTTCTCTCCACCTCAGGAAGCTGACCCACATAGATTATATCACTAGGCTCTTTTTCTTTTGCTTGATCTGCAGTGAGGTCCTTGGAAAGAAGTTAAGAATTATGAGTGAACAAGAGGTCATGCTAAGATTGAAGGAATCCTTTTATCCTGCAGATGCAGAGGGATATGGCTAAAGACATATGTAATTCTTGCAAAATTGCAGCTCTGAGTAAATGTTCATCCGTACCAACAGAAGTTGATAAAAATCTGAGACACTGAAGCCTGCAAAAAATATAATATCAGGTCAGATGAAAAATAAGCCCTAGAGGAGATGACTCATTGAGGTGGGTGCACTGAGATTTGGGATTTATAGTTGTCTGAGAATGATACTGATAGTCTGCTAGTTGGAAAATTGATGCCTGAATTTATTGGTGCCTTACATTTAATGAAATCAAAATGCTAGAATGCTAGTAGAATGGATGTACTATGTAGGAAGGAGAGAAAGCAGTAAATAGCCTGATCTGTGCTACCACCTTGCAGAGAGGTGGTTGTCTCATTCATGGTGTAAAGGCTATCATGATGTGAAGGCCAACTCCTAGCCTCTGGCCAAAACAGCAGCAATATCACACTCGTAGGCAGGCCATGGCAGAGATCAGAGTTACAATCAAAGAACTGAAGGTCTCCAGGAAGCAATTGGTACCCTTTCACTTTCCTGTTTGGCTGATTCAGAAGACAGACAGGTTCTAACAGAAAGAAAGTTTGTTATTAGAAACTTAACCGCAGGTATTATTAAACACAGCTGTGGCTTAGAATATGTTCTCTCTTAGAGTAAACTGTTACAGTCATGGGCTCCTAGTATGTATCTATTCAGGATATGGAAATGGCTTTTCTCACATTATGGTTTCTAACCAATAACTTGGTAGACTTACAGAAAATTATATTCACTTTTTTAGTATCACACCCAAAGTTGTGTCCATGGAAAACATTTATGACCTGGGGAAAAAAAAGCATTTCACTGATATTTGGTAAATCCCATCACCTAGAAAACCAAGCCATAGATTAGTATTGAGGTCTAATTGTGGTAACAGCTAGCCTGCAGACCTTGTATTTTGCTTTGCTCTGCTAATCGATGTGGTATATCCCTTTCACCAAGCAATGCACCACATTTGGAATAGTTTTCACAATAACCATCACAGATGGAGGGAATTGCTGACCTTCACCATGACTGATCTGGCTGTTGCAATACTGAGTACCCAACCTTCCAAAACCTAGAGGACTTTTCTGAGTCCCTTAAATGGCACCTTACTCCAAATTTGAGCTTGCTTCATAGTAACAAAATTGTTTACCTTGAAAACTCTCACATCACAGAGTCAGGGCAAACATTTTGTTTTCTGGAATTGGTTTTTATTCTGAGGGTAATGTTCACTGTCTTACTGTTAAATGTTCTCTTTGTATCTTTTTCAACATCTGCTCTGCTCTCTGTAGAATGAGAGCTTTCTATAATACTGAAGGGAAGCAGGAATGAATGTATCTGACTCCCTTTGATGGAAAGGGAAACTTCCTTGGAGACTGGTCTACAAGCTGGTCCGTTTTAGGTGCATAGCTTCATGCCACATCTTATGTATCTTTATCACCTAGCTTCCTAGCAACAGCAGCTCAGGAATTAGTTTAGCTCATGCTTGGAAGCCATGAAAACAATCTCAAAATAGTAGTAAACTTAAACATTTTCAGCAAAAAAAAAAAAATCACTAAGGAATTAAAGACCTATATGTAAAATCATTCCTGGCATTAGCAGTCATTGCTATTAATTTAAAACACACATTACAGAAAGATATTACAGGCCACGTTCACATCTATGATCATGAACACTTGTGGAGTCTGGAAATCTTTCCAATGCCCAGACATTCAAAAATACAAGGAGAGAAGCTTATCTTTAGTAAGTTGTTAAAATGAATTTTCTCTCCTGTCAGTAGTTTTTAAATGTAGGATATACAATTATAACATACTTTTAAATCCTTTTTTAAGAAAATTAAACAAAAGCCAGGGATTTTTATCTTAGTGGCGTAAGAGCCTGCCTGGCAAACATGAGGTCATGAATTTGATCCGCAGTACGAAAAAAAAAAAAAAAAAATGGTGTAAGAATTTTAATATCATACATATAAAATGAATATGTGTATGAAACGTTTAATATACACAAAATATGCAAAATATTTCTAGTAAAATATAAATTTTAATCAAGCAGCTGGAGGAAAAAGTAAGTTATATTTATATGCTAAAGTAAATTATATGACAATATTGTTTTCAAGCAAGAGCCATCACAGTACACAACAAAAACTGAAGGAAAAAAGTATAATAAAAATACAGCAGATAAAAATGTAGGTCTTTTCCTAAGTTTTTATGATGCTATGATATTTATTGATTTTTAAAATTTTGAAATTTCTTGTGATTTCTTTTGTCCTTATAAATAGTGGCTTAATTTCACACTTAATATTTTGTTTGTATTCTTTTCACTAAAAAGAATCTCAAAATTGTATAAAATTTAAAATCCAGGATCAGCTTCTGCTTCTGAAGTTGCTATTATTATGGTGACTTAGCAATTTAATTACATTCCAGAGAACCAGAAAAAAAATTTATTCAACTTCAAGTTTCACAGAATACCCAATATGCTTAAATATAGAAATATGATATATTACCTTTAAGTACAACTGAGTCCACTTTAGCATTTTGTTTGAACATAGCAGAACAGTTAAACATTTACTTTTTACATTTGCTAAGATAAAACTTATCTACTGGTCACTTGTAACCAAAATGTATATCCATATTTTCAGTCTTCAGCATCAGTTTTCTGGAATCTTTAATTAATTCTTTAAAATACTTCTTGTTGAATGCAGACATGCCAGAGTATTTTAAATTGTCTCTGATATCATTTGTGAGTAAATAAAAATGAATAACAATGTCTCTTTGTGGTGAAATAATTTTTCATGTTCTCAGATTTAAAATATTAGAAAAGACTAATGGCAAAAAATATCCTAGAGTAAAAATGTATGATTTGTTTAAATCAGAAATATAAAGAGCATTTTATTTCTGTTTGTTGTTAAATCAAAATACGGGTAGCTTTCAGTGGATACATGTGCATGTGTGAAAGGAAATAACCAAAATATATTTCTTATTCTTTTGTCATTAGCAAGTCTACCAAGTAGGTTAATGGAGTCATTTACTGGCTCTGTTGTTTCAATATAGATGTCACTAACTTCTCCCAGACATATTTAATTGGTGTTAGTTTCTAATGAAATTTCTAATCCTGAGGGAAAGTTAAACTCATTCAAGGATCTTCCTAGTTAGCTATAGAATACTAAGCAGCACAACTGCCTGACGGTGGCATAATTAATAAGCCTGTGAGAGAAGAAATTTATACCAAAGGACTGGAAAAGAATAACAAATACAAGGTATTATACTGAATACTTTTTTCTTGATCACTATAATCTAATATAATACGCTGTAGCAATAGGGATTTTCTCAAAACATGAACTAAGAAAGCTCATTTGAAACTCAAAAATTCATAATTATCCCTACAGTGGTATTCTGTCATAGACACCAAAGTAAAATTTGCCAAGTAAGATGCCAGCATTGTTCTTGGTTAGATGAAAGTAGTTTCGAGAACTTTTCAAACAGACATTTATTCTGATATTATAGAAGGTTGATCTTTTTATTTGGTTCCAAATGTATTCCTTGTGCTGCAGTTATAGCACCAACATTCTCACAATGAGCATTTCATCCACCATTTTTAAAAATTATTGTACAGTATTCTAAATCTTGTCATTGGTGGGCTTTTATAGATTATAATTTTGTGCAAATTCTTTGTATACACTAAAGCTAAAGATTTCACTGAACACATTTACAATGTAACTATATATAACATAAAATGCAAAAACTTCCTTTATCCTCTGGACTATATTGTCCTCTTCAGAAAGCAATACTCTCAGCAATTTTTCAATCCATTTACATAGTTAATTTTCAACAAAGATACTGAGAACATTGGTGAAAGGCCACAAGCCGACAAATGAACCAGACCTTATCTCATATCATGCACAAAAATAAAATCAAAACAGATTAAAAACTTAAAGATCGAGGCTCCCAAACTGTGAAACTACTGCAATAAATAAAGGCAAAAGTTCAATGATAATGCTCTAGGCCAGTTATGGGGAACCTTTTAAAACTTTCAACGATACAAACTTTCAACGATTCAAACGTTGTGGCATGTGTGCCATAGGTTCGCCAGCATCCTATCTAGGCAATGTGTTTTTTTTAAGGTATGGCAACGGAAGGGCCAGGAATGGAAGCCATTGAGATTACATTAAACTGCAAACCTCTGCACAGCTAAAGAGACAATTAGCATGGTGGAGTAAAAACCTATAGGATGAGAGAAAATATTTTCAAATGAAATATCTGTTAAGAAATTAATATCCAAAATATGCAAGGACCACAACTGGAGAGCAAGAAAATAAATAATCCAATGAAAAGATAAGTAAATGACCTCAATAGACATTTCTCCAAAGAAGACATGAAAATGAGTAACAGATTTACTCAAATAATTCAACATGGTTAATCAGCAGGGAAATTCAAATTAAAACTGTGTATTACTTCACACCTGTCAGAGTGCCTATTATTAAAAATCAGAGAGGTAAAAAGTATCGGGCAAATATAGGGGAAAAGAGAACCTCTTCAAACTGTGGGAATGGAAAATAGCATAGCTACGATGGAAAGCACTAAAAAGCTTACTGAAAAAAAAATTACAAGAACTGCTGTATGATTGGCCACTGTTAAGTGGAGTGTATCCCGCCCCCAAATGAAATCATTGTGTCAGAGAGCTATCTGACCCTCCATGTTCATTGCTGCAATATGATGTAGAGTCAACTTGAGTGCTCATTAAGAGATAAGTGAATTAAGGAAGTGTAGCATACACACCATGGTGTACTACACAGCCATAAAAATGAATAGCATCCTGTCAGTTACAGATTGCACACAAACATTAAGGTCATTATGCTAAATGAAACAAGGTAGAAAGAAAAAGACAAAAACTGCTTGATCTCCATTCTATGTGAAATGTGAAGACATTGACTCATGGAAACAGAGTAGAGTGGGAGTTACCAGAAGCTAGGGGTAGACGTTGAAGTGAGATTTTGGTCAAGCAATATGAGATTTCAATTGGACAGAAAGCACATGTACAAGCACTCTATCGTACACCACAGTGACTGTAGTGAACCGTAGTGTAAGGCAGACTTGAAAATTACTGAACATAGATTTTAAATGTTTTCACCATAACACACATAAGAAAATAAATAAGGCAATACATATATCCCTTAGCTCTAATTAACCATTTTGCAAGCCATATATATTTGAAAACATGATTTTACATAATAAATATTTTCCCAATTTGTCAACAAAATCAAAAATAAGTTGATGATATAGTGGTACACACTTATAATCCCCACGCACTCCACAATGCTAAGGCAGGAGGCTCACATGCCTAAGCCCAGCCTGGGGCACTTAGAAACATAAGAAAAAAGAAAAAAAATAAAAAGAAAAGCTGTGGATGTAACTCTATATGAAGGCTCTTAGCCCAGTCTCCAGTATTCCTAGCAGCAAGAACAATTAACAAACAAACAAATAAATAAATAGATAATGAATACATTCAGAAAAATATAATCTATATAAATTCCAATGTCTAAAAGTCATAAAGAAAATTAATAATAATTTGAATTTAGTGATAGAACAATTAATGAAGTGCTTTTAAATTACTGAGAAATTTATAATGCATTATAAAAATATATCAGAAAATTAAGACAGTGTATCTAAAATTTTAAATGGTTTATATCTTTATATTTTCCTTTTCTTTTTTAAAAATATGTACATCGAGAACTATTTCTCATTTTGAAATATTTGCCATTTTATCTTAGAGCAATTTGTAAAAACTTGATTCTTTTATTAGTCCCTTCAAAACATCAGCTTGCGTCTTGTTAAATTGTGCTGTTACTGTATGATTTTTATGCATCATTTTAGGAACATTAGAGTTTATTATATTCATTCTTTGTTTCCTTGTTACTGCTTTCTTTCAGTTTTCCTTGGTTTTATTTTACGTTATTTTATATTTGCTGACTTTAATGCCATATATATTGGTCATTTATTTCTTAAGTTTGTGGAAAAATTCAAATCAACAAATTCCATGGCATTCCTTGTTTAGCAGGGGGTAACTGCAAATTTCATGACCAATTCATGGAAAACTTGACATTTACTAATTCTTCCTCATTCTTAAGTATGTTTTTCTTATTGACTGAAAGAAATAACATTTAATTTTTCTTTTGGTTTAAGGTTGATTTGCATTTTCTGCAGCAGAAATTTCCTATCTTAATAGTTTCTAAACTTCGTTACTCATAAAAGCCTGAGGCTTCTATTTCTTAGCAAAGCTGCTCTGCTTTTCTCTCAGGGCCTGGCATATGTTGGAACTTGTTTTTGCATATCTGTAAATAGACTCATTCTCTCCTTCATGTTAATATGGATCTTTAACTTGATTCTCTAGTGCCATTTCATGACTCAGTAACAAGACACAGTTCCATGCTTTTTGAAAAACTTTGAATGCTTGGAGATGTTTCATTTTTAAAAAGTGGAAATGCAAATTATTGGTTGTTACTGTTACAAACATTATGACACATAGTAATTCAAAGTCAACCATTTTTCCACCACTTAAGTTTTCTACCATTTAAAGTTAAGGGGTGATGGGGGATACCTAAGTGGGGTTTGGATTGCCACAGCAATTGAGTCACTTTGCATCAGGTCACCATCAATAAGGTCTATTCAACTTGTAGAAACCTCAAGTTGAGGATTCAATCTTCACAAATTTTTTTCTAGATATTTAATTCATCTTATTATGATCTGGAAAATTATTCTAACACAAAGTTTTAAATAATCAGGACCCTTGATATCAAAGGCAGCATATTAAGTTTAGGTCCAGAAGCCCAACAGTAGTTGATATGGATCAGTGGAGACCTACAAGAACTATTTTTTTAAAAAAACCTTTAGCAGTGAGATTCTCAAGGCATCATTTAGTGATTCAAAGTCATTGCTGAAAGACCTCATAGTTTCAATATTTAACTGGCCTCCTAAGCTCAAAATAGTTTTATTCACTTTGCTTTATGAAGTCATTCAAACTTCCAGTAGTGAAAATTTATTAAAATAATTTTATAAGTTTCTCAACATGACATTTTGCTGATGTTGCTGAGATTATAAACAAGTAGATGTACGTATATTTATTTTTTTCTGTTACAGTAGTCACATGTGCTTTCTACTAAGACAGATCCAAAGGAGAAATAGAAAAATAATAAAATCCACAATGGTTATAGCTACAGGACTAGCAAAAAACACTTGTCACGTACTAATCACTTAAACACATATTAATTAAAAGAATAAACAAATGACAAATTGCTCCAGAGTCTTAAGTAATGATAAAAGAAACACAAAGACAATAAGACTAAAATACTGTTGACACAAATGTTTAATAAATCACTTAGACACGTAGAAAGTTTTATTTTCAGTACTTATATTTATATAGCATGTTCCATTAAATTAGAGTATGATATTAATCTTTATAAGCAGACTATACTACAATAGATATTGAAAAGAAGCCTTGGACAGCTTTATGTGTAGGAGAACTATTTGTATAGTCAGGGTTCACTAGAGGAACAGATTTAATATTATGTATGAGAAATATAAGGACAGGGCGGGGCTATAGCTCAGGGGCATAAGTGCCTGCCAGGCCAGTGCAAGCTTCTGAGTTCAATTCCTGGTACCATAAGAAAAACAAAAACAAAAAAATCAGAAAAGAAATACACGGTTTTACAAGGTAGACCTACAATGGCTACCTGCAGAGCCAGGAGTAAAAGAGTACAGATTCTGTGTGCTGAAGAATTGGAGGATCCAGCCAGAAGTCAAAGGCCTGGAGCTCACTGCAGAGTCCTGTGAAAAGCCTTAAAAGAAAGCCAAAGTGTCTGCATTGGAACACTAAAGAGGCTCTGAAGAGTCTGTGCTGGAAGCCTGGAGACAGACATTCAAAGCAATAGCAAACACTGGAGCTCTTCCAAAAAAGCAGAACCAAGACTTCTTTCCCTTTTTATTCCATGCAGGCCCCAAGCCTATTGTTTGGTGCCACCCATACCCACGGTGGGTCTTCCCTCTGCACTAAATCCATCATCCAGACACACCCAGAACTGAGCTAAACTAATCCCCTAGGTGTTTCTGACCCAAGCTGACACCACAATTAAGGATCACAGTCTATATTCTTATGGAGGAAGAAGGGAGGATTTTTCCATTTGTATGTTTTTAAAGAAAAAAGGAAGGACCAAGGATAATGTCTGTGTTTTTCCTGGACATAAAAGATGGATTTACAGTCATTTGAAAAAAGAGAAAAAAATAAATGCTGCTTCCTACAAAGCCAGAAGATAAAATCAGAGTCAAGCCACAGAAACTGACTCTAATTGGCTAATTCCATATTAAGTAGACATACATTTTCACTGTATGCCAACCGGGGTAACAGGACTTGGAATTAGGAAGGTGTACCAATAATTCAGATAAGTGTTCATGATAATTTGAACCATGATTGAAGTAGTTGGAAGAATACAGAGAAATAAGTTGACATAAGAAATATTTCAAAAGTAAAACCACATGATATTAAATTGAATTGGATGTGGTATTGTTGGGGGCAGACTGAGAAGGAAGTGTCTTGGATGGCTCCTATGTTTCTGGCTTGGAAACTTGCTTTGGCATTGATATCATTTATCAAGAAGGAAATTTCTGGAGTAGTTATTAAGAGTTTCTTTCACATCTCTTAAATTAGAGATGTTTTAAATATTCAAAAGGAGATTTAAGTATAGTTAGCTGTGAAAGTCTGAAACACAAACAAGTGTCCTTTCTTGGCCACTTACATGAAGGAAGCAGAGAGAATTAATACTTTGGAAAACATTGCTGCAAAGGGGCACCCAGAGAGGTGGAAGACAGGAGAAAGAAAAGGTAGCCTCCAAGGTCATGAAAGTCCTGGTGAAAGCTTCCCAAATGTAAATTGCCAAAATGGCTAAAACTTAAGGGATACAGTCCATTCAAAGGCAGCCTTAGCGTAATTTAAGTCTGTTTAATTTTTTTCTTTAAGTTTTGGGTGATTAAAATATTAACTATAAACACAAATCTTCGAGACAAGAAGACGGTGGCTTGATAGGTAGCAGGGTAGAGAGCTTCTCTGGGAAAAACAGCTCAGATGCTGGAATTTTACAACATGGAGAGGGTTGGACGAGGGGAGAGGAATTTTCATGACCCAGGAGGAAACTGAAGGAAAAAAAAATAGGAAGAGGAAGGAAAAATGCAGGTAGAGGACTGGAGTTGGACGCGCTGACTCTAACCCGTCCAGCATTGTGCTGGGCACGCTGTGGAGTCGGAGGATTCAAGGTCTAGCTGAAGCCATGGCCACCGATAATGGGAATTGGTGAGTCCCAGGCCCTTAGCAAGAGGACGTGGATCAGCGTGGAGTGCAGCCAAGGTGAAGAGCTGCATTAATTCTTGGTGAGTGCTAGAAATTGGGTCCTGCGGTGGGTGTGGCCAGCTTGAAGACATCTTGGAATGGGGCATAGTCCGGCACTGTGGTGGCATCAGTCAGCTGCCCTAGTTTGGGTTAAGTCATGCCCCTGGTCAGGACCCAATAACCAGGGACAAAATCCCAACCCTGTGGCGTCCACCAGGGCACAGCCTAAGTTGCTAAAGGCACTTGCTGGCTCAGAGAAGAGTCCCACAGTCCCCGCATGCACCTCAGATAACAGTAAACTGGAAAGGACAGCAAAACCTCAGCCAGCATGCTTTAGAAAAACCATAAGCAATACAAAGAGGGCCTGAGACCTCCACCGCACACCTGTTTGAAAGAAACCAGAAACATGACAAGAGAAAAAAAATAAGAAAAAACCTCCAGCTGCTGACCCTGGAAAAATAAGCCCAAGAGAGGTGAATACAGAAGAGAACCAGTGCAGCAATCATGCAACATTGGCCACACATCAGCAGACATAAAGAAATACCTTCATGACCTCATAGACGAACTTAAAACTGAAATTCTAACCCAAGTGAGGCAAGACACAAAAAGATTAATAAAAGAAATACTAAGCCCCTCTCAAGAAGACATAGATGGAAGAATGGAGGAACCCAGAAAATGAAGAGAAACCTTTGGTGAAGAATATTTTAAAATCTAGAATACATGAAACAGATCCAAAGAGATTACCAGGAAATTAAAAACTCCATTGAAAGCTGGCAAAATGCCTTGACAGAAACTAGTTAGCCTTTCAAAACTTTAACATAGATTTGCAATTTGTGATTGTAAAAGAACAGACTTAAAAATAACAAGGAAGCAGGAAGTAAGAATTCAAAGGCTAAAAGATGACAAGAGGATCTATAACTTAAGAATAAAAAAGGTGAGTGAAGAATCAGGAGTAACCACAAATGAATTACAAAGGCTATTCACAGAAATAATTAAGGAAAACTTCCCAAGCATAGGAAAAAGAAATGATATCCAGATAAATGAGGCACATAGAACTCCAACCAACTACAACCAAAACAGATCTATACCCAGACATATAATAAAGATCCCAGAAATCCACCACAAGAACAAGTCAGAGAAAAGAATCAGATCACCTATAAAGCAAAATTCATCAAAATAATGACAGACTTCTCAACACAAACTATCAAATCAAGAATAGACGGGGGAAGTAGTCCAAGCCCTGAAAGAAAATAACCTCCAACCCAGATTGATGTATCCTGAAAAACTGTCTCTCAAAATTAATGGAGAAACAAGATGTTTCCAAGACAAGGAGGATCTGTGGGAGTTCATGGCCACCAATCCAACCCTACAAAAAATACTGAAGGACATTCTAGAGAGAGAGAGCGAGAGAAAAATACCAGGATTCCAGCAATAGTGGCAGAGAAGCCTCAATGAATGGGGCAGACAATGGAATGAAGGAGAAAAGAAAAGTGGACAAATAAAAGCAGGAAAAATACAACAGCAGAGATGAGGCAGAGAAGGTGGGCTATAATCTCTAATATAGATGGCCTTGATACACTAACATAAAGAAACACAGAGTAGATTAGGAGACAGGATCCATTGAGATGCTCTGAACAGGAAATATACTCAATCTGAAAGAGGGTTAATAATCTGAAAGTCAAAGATGAGAAAACAATGCTCTGTGTGACAGGGAACCAGAGAGAAATAGGGACAACTCATCCAGCAGCTGCAGATAGGTTGGAAAGTCATGACATTTTTGTACAGTGGAGAACTACTCAGCTAGAAGAAAGGAAAACCTTGTGGCTTTAGTTAGTAAAGGAGTACAGCTCAAGATTAAGCTCAGGGGTAAAAAGGTTCAGCTCCACTCAGATAGATAATGGATGCCCTTCCTAATTTAAAAACTAAAAGAGCTAGTGGGATCTAAAATATACAAAGCACCCTGAGAAAGGGAAAGGTGAGGAGTGGTCTAAAAAGGAAGGCAGAGGACATTGTTAATAGTGTATCAGGATTTAAAACCCACATTAGTCTTATTGCTCTCTTTAGTTTGATTTTATTTTGTTCCAGTCTGTCTACTCATACTAGATTTGTGGGCACAGACAGCTGTCCCCAAAATAGAAGGATATACTACGGTGACTATCCTTAATTTCCTTTTAACTTAAACTGAAGCCCTGTATTACTTACATTGTCTTACTATGACTGATCTTATTGGAAACTGGTTTATTAGACCACTGTTTTGTCTTGACTGATTTTATTCGAATTTGGTATGTTTGATAGTATCAAGTCTAAGAGTAGAGACAACTACTCTGAAGTGATAAGATGTGATAAGATACCCATTCTGGTTTGATTATTAACTGCTTTTGAAGTCCTACAATACCTCCAAAGTTGTGTTTTTATTAAAATATCTATGTAATGCCATGTTCAATTATATTATGTCTGATGATGATGAAAATAATAAGAGAAGGCATAGTAACTACTGTAGATCACCTAATATTGTGGTTTTATATGTCTTTTTCGTTTTGTGGTTTTCTAGGAATTTTTTTGTTATCTTTTTTTTGATCTGTTTTTCCCTATAATACAGAAAGGATAGATATATATGTAGAGATTCACACATGGGGAGAATTTCTAAACAATTTACGGGAACAGATTATATAATGCACGATGTAGAGAACAGATACTCTGGAGAAGAAGAGACACTAAGATACCCAGTGCTAATTCTGTAGCATTATGATATAAAATCTAGCAATACTATTATTGACTGTTCTATAGTCTAGTCTCTTATGCTTAATTTCAACATACATAAAGATATGGACAGCTACTTCAAAGAGAATGAGAGACCTTATGGCAGTCATTGTTGACTTCCCCAATGTCAGGTCTTGAGGACCTAAAAAGCCTTCATCATCCTGTTATGATTAGATTAGTTCTATAATGTTCAGTATGTATTCAATGTATGTGAAGACTGAGACAACTATTTGGAAGAAAATTAGAGACAATAAGATAGTGAAGATCTTCAGTGGACTTGCTTTGAAATCCTGTTTCTTAAAATTGTTTCCTTATGATCTATTTTGTTCCATTTTGTTATGTTTAATCTTACCCTCTTTAAAATAAAAAAGTAAAAAAACACAAATCTTCATACATAGCTAGTATAAGAGAGCAAGGAAGCTGGAAAGAATGAGGTCCAGAAAATAGGGGTTGGAATTGGCCTTATGTGGTTATTGAGCTCCTTGTTTTGAACAGAACATAAAGGGATCCAAAAGAATAGATAAGGGTAGAAGTGTGGTTTCTCTCAGAGAAAATGAAAATGTTGACATCTGATGTCTTGTAATATACATGCTATTATCAGGTGTCATGGTTGGTGGTGAAACATGACAGTGTATCTACATCCATCTTATTCACTTGGTCTGGCATTGTCTGGCTTTTGGCTCTTACTCAAAGTCACAATGACCATACAAGGTATATGTTTTGAATGGACTCAGGACATAAAGGCAGCCACTACAATACAGTTAAAGACTTTCATGAAAGGAGTTCAAGAACTGCTTCAGAAAGTGACAGGAGCTAAATGATAAGTGTGTTGGAAGTATTTTGAGGGGATTCATGGCAATGTGTCTTTTACTATAATGCATTTTTTAAAAATAAAATAATCATATTTTCTCATCACACCTCTTCTAACTGCTTACCCTGTCATTTTGGCACATTATAAAATAGCAAACAAAACAGATGAGATCAATTCACTCCTCTTAAATTGTCTCTTTACAAATATTCACAGTATAAAAGAAATGCACAGCTAGGCTGTTTTTCCTTTTCTTTTGCATTTTTTTTTATTATGAGGCTGTTTCAGTCTCCCTTTGAGGGCTGGAATTTTCTGTATTCGTGCCTTTCTTAAAATTTTTCTTCTTGATCCTCTGTTAAGACAGATTATAACAGCAGTGTTTCAGTAGTGACTTTTGCCCCCCACTCAAAGACAACAGTCATCTTCACCCTTCTGGCCACAACTGGATTTGGAAATATTATTAGCCAATAAAAATTGATTTGCTGTGATCACTTTGAAGCATAAATGTCAATGGAATATTATTATTCCAGTTGGTAATGTTTTTACCAGTTAATGGAGTGCATTTTCAAAATATAGTATTGTGTTACAGATTTTTGTGCTGCATTTGAAATGACTGTCTCCACACTTTTTAAGGTGTACAGGTGGACATACATGGACCCCCAAATGGGTCTGCACAGAGTAGACTATAAATTTTGCTTTGTATTTTTTATTTGAAAGGCAGTAAAGAAGGAAGGAAAGGAAGAATTAGCAGGGAGATCTCCACTTAACAACGTGTCTTGCTTTAGCTATAAATCACATTAAGTTTCATTCTTATGTTTTGCTGAACTAAAATGGATGCTCCATGTAAGATGCTTTATATTTAAATTATAATTAGTCAAGAACTACGTCACAAAGAGAAGCTAAGTAAATAGATGACAGAGGGCCTGGAATGCTGAGAAAAAGTAGTTAAGAAGTTCATTTAAAAATACTTTAGGAAAAAGAAAATACTTGAGGGCCAAGGATGTAGCTCAGTGGCACAGTGCCTGCCTAGCAAGCACAAGGTCCTGAGATCTATTCCCAGTACAAAAAAACAAACAAAAACAACTTTAGAAGACATCACATATTAGCAAGATATAGGATAAAATAACAATGCTGCATAGTATTTTTTAATAACAGTTCAGTGTAATTTAAGGAAATGTTAACAAACAGTAATCTTTGTATCACTAAAAGAAGGCTTGCTACCAAAAAAAAATGACAATTTTTAGATTTTTTTTCCTAATTTCAGATTTATTCTGTAGTCTCTGGTTAGTGTCCAATGGCAAATATCTGACCAAGCAGATAATTTTGTGATATAGAACTGTACCTGCTAAGGTAATATTCTTATTTGACTCTCTTTAAAACTATGTAAGAGCAAAATGTTTTGTTTGTTTTTAAATAGATTTCTTATGAGTGACTTGGGAAAAAATAGTAATAAGGAAAGAGTCTTCATGTGAAAGCACAGATGACTTTCTATAGTGCATTTTGCTGCTTTTCACATGTTGCAGGATCGTACATTTCGGCAACTGGAACATGCTGTTCACCTGAGAGCTGTCAGTCATACTTGTTTTGAGAGACCCAAAATTTATGAATTGCCAACATGCCTTTTAGGCAAGAAACCATTGTTCAACAAGAAGAAAAACTTCTTAAAGAGAAATGCTCAAAAATTGAAAATCAAAATTCGGCCTGCATAGGCTATGTTCTTATCTTAACGTGTTCCACGTAATATGCAGTTCATATGCTGCAAGAGGTGGAATATGTGAGCCATAGGTACAAACAGAATGACTATTACTCTGCTTTTCAAGTACAATTCAGTCTGGAGATAATGATTTGAGGGGTCCTCTCTTGCAATCCATATAAAGTAATTTATTTGTCATTGAGAAACACCTATAAATATAACTACCTAACATCAAACTGCTGACAGCCTTGTAGGCTGTTTCGGTAGTGGAAGCCAGGACTGAGCACACTGCACTGTATTAGAATGGTTCCTGGAGCACAGATTGAGCTTCATTGGCACAGGCACTATGAGAGCTCTCTTTGACTCCTCATTAAGCCTCTTCCAGGGATTCTACTTCTCATGGCTGCCATTACTTCTCTTTCTGTAAAAGACAGGTTCTGCATGATGTGAACCTACCTTAGGTAAAGTAAGGAAAAGCTTATTGTTCTTCACTGAAAACAAAGCAAGTGTCATACATACTTAACCAAAGCCTTCCAGTTTTTCTAGCATTAACTACCTATTAGTATTCTCATAGAAAATAGAGAACTTTGATTTGCAAAGATTCATTTTTAAATGCTCATCTTAGGGCACATAAGAGGGTCTTTATTGTCTATATTTATCTTTTCTTTAGGCAAAGTATCTTTAGGGGAAAGTAATTGTTGATAATAATCGCAGCTTCCTTTACCAAACAGTGGTTGTGATAATGAAATCAGAAGAAATATGTTGAAGCAATTGTTGACAAATAAATAGCTACATGCGCTATAGTTACCAGTGGCCATTTTTGTTGACTTGAGATGTTGAAAACAGCAAAACATGATTTACCATTTGTTGGAAATGCTACACTATGGGGCTGGGGATTTAGTTCAGTGGTTTAAGCACCTGCCTGGCAAGTGTGAGGTCATGAGTTCGATTCCCTCTACCAAAAAAATAAAAGCAAAGCCAAAATGCTGCACTTGAAAAACTAACGAACCACATAACATGTTCTAGGGAACGATAACCCCCATACTGCTGATCATACAGGGCTAACATTCTTTAGCAAAGTCTCCAGTAGGAGAATTCACAAGATAGTTATTAAATGAAACAAAAACAAATGAAACTACTTTATCCTATAGTGACTATATCACTCTTCATGGTATTGCTAATAGAATATTAATAATGCATATCTCTAATGCTATGCTGGGGAATGCTTTATTTGCTGTTCGATGTTGCTGTTCCCCCAAAGTGGTCCATGTGTACATCTTTCTAACAGCAGAAAGAGTTAAGCAAATTGTAGTAGAAAGGATAAGAAAAAAAAAAGCAGCAAACATGATTTTTAAAAGTACGCACTACTGTGAGATTTCTTGCAATTACAAGATGAGTGGTAGAAGTTATAAGAAGAAAACAAACATCAAAATATAAGTAAAAGTATGCATTATTGCAAAAGGTCTTTTTGCATTTACAAGATGAATGGCCAAATTATTTCTGTTATGGCTGATACACTGTGTCGACTTGAGAAGTTCACAAGCTTAGCTAAGTATCTCAACTGCTCCACATTGTAGGGTGCAAGACACACCCTTATGGCTCTAAAATGTTGTTCATTGTGTCAACTTGAGTTTAGCAAATTAAGTGACTCAGCAGAGGGCCAGAGTCTGTACTTTGTGAACATCTGAGCCTGTGCAATTAGAGGGCAGGGGACGGCAGAAGTGCTGCAAACCTGCTTACAATATGAAGGGTAGGAAAGAGGCTTGCTCGCCCCCTTTTAGCTTTTGCTATCTTCCACTGCCATGAAATATGGCCCCTCTGCCATGTGCCACCCTGCCTTGTATTCAGCTGGTTATAAACTAAAACCTTCATAAACCATGAGCTAAATAAACCTTTCTTTCCGTATTTTTGGTCATCGGGTATTTTGTCTCAGCAAAGAGAAAAA
The DNA here is from genome assembly GCF_034190915.1 of Cavia porcellus. Taxonomy (NCBI): domain Eukaryota; kingdom Metazoa; phylum Chordata; class Mammalia; order Rodentia; family Caviidae; genus Cavia; species Cavia porcellus. The sequence goes on from NW_026947510.1 coordinate 40,692,954, forward strand.
AGATACTATTTTTTTTACTACTAAGAGAAAAAAAGAGTCAAGATACTATCTGATGTTGGAGATACAGCAGGCAACACTATTGTTATGTGTATATCACACACGCACACAACCTCATGTAAATCCATAAATTCACATATAACCACTCATTTCAAAACCAAACTATTTATGAGGTATCATTGGCAACTTGTGACTATAATTGTGCCACTGCTTAAACATTCTTTAGTTCTAGAAATTAGATCTACTTTAGCTCAACTTTGGGAATAAATAAGAATAGAATGCTTCCTTCAGAGGCTTTCAAAATAAAAAGGGAAATATATCAGGCTAAAGGCCCTATAGACCCAGTCCTAAGAATAAAATGTTTGGAAAGTCCACAAGTCTAAAACCTAGGATAGAAAAGCAGCTAAAGTTTTCCAAGAGGAACGAAAGAGCTAGGCCAAAATGGGCTGACACGAGGACACTAACGTGAGATTTTGGGAGGGAACAAGATGAACACAGAGGTAGCTTCTGAAAGAAATCATCAAAGAAAATATTCTAACGCAAATCCAAGCCATGGCTCTATCCTTTATGTGTATGGACATTAGTACATAAACACTCAAGTAAATATGCTCGATCTAGAACTTCCTTAGAGGATTAGTTTCTGGCAAAAAAACTGAGTAAACATTGCTATTCCCCACCACCACCATTCCTTAGGTTTGTCACAGAGATAAAGCAGGTGCTTGAACTCCTCCCACATGTATTACCAAGGCGTCCTTTCCTGTCTCCTGGTGCAAACATATCTTGAGGATAAATAGAAGTTGGTTACTTGCAGTCCACAATAAGGTTACTTTACATGGTAATAAGAAACTGCTTATATCTGAACAATGCCCACCACGGTTTGTTTTGACATCCTCATCTTTCAAAACAATACGCAGAGCACCAAAAAGGACAGGGAAGTATGTGGGTTCACATCTTTGCTTGTGATTCTAAAAATATCTTGCTTTAATTATTCATCGATGATGTTTTGGAAAATACGTATTTTTTATATTAAAAAAATACCCCAGTTCAGCTGTAGTTGAGGACAGACTTCAGTTAAAGGGCAGTGTGAACTTACGTGAATTCTAAATTTCAAATGAAAACGTGTAATTGTTATTTCTTTCTAGGTGATTATGGGAAGGCGAGAATTAAAGCAGGTTGTGAAGGATAAGGGGGGATGCCTTACCCATTACACGTGCGTGCACACACACACACACACACACACACACACACACACACACACAACTCCATCTCTACTATCACTAGCACCCAAGTGTCACTATTCTTTTACAGTAGGGCACAGGTGGAAAGATTACGTGGGGACTGGGGATATGGCCCCCAGATTGCGCAAGAGGAGTCCATGAGGGAACCCCAGAAAACTCCTGACCGTGAGAAGCCTGAGGCGGAGCCGGGGCTGGACGCTGTCCAGCAATAAGAGACTAAGGGCGGACCCTGGGTGGGACGGCTGCGAGGCTGCAGTCACTTTGTGACTCCGCAGCCCGATGTGCATGTCCCTGTTGCTAGAGGACCACAGCAAGCTGGAGGCAGCGCCCCCACCTTTCCTTCACCACGCGGACCTCGCGCCTCCCCTGGCAGCCGGCGGTTGAGGCAGCGGAGCCTCGCCCACTCCAATCCCCACCCTCTCCATCCTTAGCCATTAAAGAAGAGCGGCGCCTGGCACGTTCTAGGAGGACTCCGGACGCAGAGAGGAAAGGAAGCGGGCGCGGGAGGACTGGGAAGGCAGCATGCGCCCGCCGGGAGCTGCCTCTGCTGAGCCCACCGTCTGAGCTGCAGCCCCAGCTCGCCATTGTGAGGAGCCGGGAGCGCGGCGGAGCCTCGGGTCCCAGTCCCCGCCGCGATGGGGCACCTGCCCCCGAGGACGTGCGGTGGCCGCCGTCTCTTGCCTCTGCTCTGGTTCTTTGTGCTGCTCAAGGTAGGGGATCCCCCCCCCCCGCTCCTGACCCAGCAGTCCAGCTGGCAGCAGCTCTCTGGCGCCCACGCTCCGCGCGGGGGAGCGATGCGCCCGGGGCGCGCTGGCCCGGCCGGGAAGCCTGCGGTGCAGCCCGGCGCACGCTTTGTTGTCCTGGGGAGTGCGCGTTCCGGGCAGTGTGGAGAGACCGGGCTAGGAAAATGAGGAAGTTTGCTTCCTTCTGCTTTCTCTCTTTGTGCTCTGTGATGCCGCTGATTTTCCCCATCAAAGGTGGGCTTGTTGGAGAGTGCGTTCTTAAACAAAATGAGGTCACTTTGCCTCTGGTCTTCGCAGCGCCCCGACGCCCCAACCTCTCCACCACCCTCCCCCAAAGGCGTGCGAGGCTGCTTTGTCTTAATTTGCCTTCCGCTGAAATGATGCGCGAGGGGCTGAGATCCCTGGTCACACATGGACTGCGGGATGGGTCGAGGCGACCCGTTCCCTTGCATAGGGAATGAGAGCTTGCGCCTGGTGTTTAAAATCTCCACCCTGGGAATTCCTTGTAAAAAGTCTCCGGACTTTCTTCACTCTATTTACAATGGGAGACTACTTCTAATTTTCCTAATGATAGAAATAAATGTGTAATTCACTTTTTGTCCCGGTGTTGTTTGGAAGGCAATATTTTACTTTGGGGAGGAAGGGAAAGAAAGGCACAGGCTGCTTTAACAACAACAAAAAAATTGTAGCTTGACACTTTAACATGTGTGATATTTTTGAAAAAAAAAATAGCTAAATGTTTGTTTGCAAGGCGGTGTGAAGTTACGAAGCGATTAGCTGCCATTCGGGATGTCAGTGGGTCTCCATAAGTTCTGTCACTTGGCCTTTCTTTGCTTGGCTCGCTTTGGAAACTCCAGATTGTCGACAGGTGACCGGGAGCTAGCCTTTCAGCACCACTGCGCTCTCTACCCCAGAAATGGATGCAACATTAATGGCTGCAAATGTTTTCTTATTAAGGAGTCACTTCTTGCTTGCATGCACCATTAATTATGAATACCTGACAAGGATGTAGTGGAATAGCAGCAAAGAATTTGGAACAGCGTTAATTTTCAGTATAGTTTCATTTATGTTCCCGGAACATGAGGAAAAGTATCTCAAGGAACAATACCAAGAGTATACAAATAAAATTGTAAATTCTATTTAATGTGTTTTAAGTATTTTGTTGCGCTGTAGATATTCATTTTTATCTTGAAACCTGACAAAGAAGGAATTCAGTCATGTTTTTCCTCTAGGAGATTGTTCTTTAGTACGTGTCACAAATGTATTAGGCATGCTGGGTTTTTTTTTTATATATATATATCAAACTGCCATCACTGTTCAATCTATACAACATAAAATTATTATTACTAATTAGCTGTTAATTATTATTAATTGTGAAATTAAATAAAAAAGTGAGGCACTGTAGGTTAACAGTAAAGCCTTACTTATCCACTGTGTGACGTTGGATCCAGACCGAACCTTTGAAACAGCTGCAGGTTTTTGCTTGAGTTCTTCAGAATGGATGCGAACTCCAGAAATAAGCATGATTCATTTTGGAGTAGGGCTTGGGTGAGGTAAATAAGATGTAAAAAAATACCCCAAAAGTTTGATATCAAAGCTCAATAATGGAATGAGAAAATCCAGTTATGGTGTAATGATCATCTCAGTAACTGTAATAAAAGTTCACCTTGATTCATATGAATATTTCCTGAAGTTTTAAGGTAAATATCAATTATGGTAAACTGCGTAATATAGTAAATCTATTAACAGAGCTTGACATCTAAAGAAGTTACTATAAAAAGACAATTTTTAAGGAAAGCTATTACTCTATTTTTATATGTGTCATATTGCTTTCATGTTAGTATAAAATATAAAGGAATGGTATATTATATATAAATATACAAATACTATGTGCCAGTCTTTAAGGTATTTTCTGTTATTTAATTGAGTTTTATTTTGTTATACGTTCCAAGTGATGGTCAAAGAGAGAAATTTAGATAACATCTTACATTTTAGAAAGTGTTATATTACACAGTGCATTGAACAGGTAGCATAATCTTTTTATAATTTGGAGATACTTTGAATTTCAAATCTCCTGAATAAGTTCCAGGAGGCAACAAGAACATGAGAAAAGTATGCAATTAAACACCGAATTCTAAACCATTTTTAAATATCAGTGATAAAAATCTGAAGATCATTTGTTCTGAGTCAGAAAAAAAACTCTTCCTCAAACAGCCCCTCAGAAATATCCATAGTTTTCATTTTAGCCAACAATTTTTCATATGGATATCCCACACTGGATTCCTGAGAACTGTCAGTCAAAGAAATCCAGGTTTGATTTATAGTTTTACATTTTCCAAGATTCAGAAATGAGCAGCTGGAGATAAGAAGTGAGAAAGTGGGAATGTTCCAATCTATGAATGGCTAGACCCAGTTTTACAGGGAGAACCAAAATGTCACTATCACAGAAGGCTTTGTACATGATTCTTCATTCATGGCTTGGTTGTATCATCTTTAATCATCTGAGACAATCTAATATTGTCCACTATGCATTATGAGGCTAATAATCATAGCTGTGTACCATACAACAATGGTGAAGAAAACCTGAATTTCACTTCAATATGATGGTATATCTATAAAATGAGAAATAAAAATGGAACCCTATGAAACGGGAGTTTAACAGTCTCAATGCCTTCCCTCTAGGAATGCAAATGAAGTATGTAGCCAATGAGGCTTTCTCTTGTACATGTTCCCACAATTCCCACTGAGAACAATGTAACCTCCTTCACCTGTCCTATCCTTCCTGACTTCTCCCTGGAAATAGCTTCCTGCATCAATTCACTCAGTACCAGTGCTTTTCAACTAAGGTGGAAATTGTGGAATATGACTTCATTGAAATATGAAGTCTGCCTTTCCTGAAATGTTAATTATTAATGATTAACTGGAATGTTTCCCAAATTGATGAGTGGATGGCAAGTGTTCTCCTTTTTTCCTTGATCTCCTCTCTGTATTTCATTACGTACCTGAGATGTCATCAAAGAACATTAACTTTGAAAGGGGTCCTAACACTGTATTTTTAAAAAGAGGCTCATGTTTCATTCTATAAAGCATGAATGTTATGATATAGGTCATATTACTCTTTTCCAAGGTGAAATATCCACCTTTTATAATCTGTCTTTTTTTTCTGCCTCCTTGTGGTTCTTTGTCCTGTGTGCATGTTGGGCTGAGGGAGGAGAGAGGTCTATCTCTTGCAGTTCTGTACTCCATAGTGTTGGCAGAAGACCATCATCCTTTCCCTTTTCTGGAGGAACATTTTAGGCCATCTTCCTCCCAATGACATTTGCTGTCCTTAACTCCAGGTCAACCCACTACTTTCATAACTGACATTGTCAAACTTTTAGAGAAACCCTCTTATCTATGACATCTCCAGGACTTTAGAGCAGTCTCATTGGCTGAGCTTTTACAACTGACTGTGTGATAATCCTCCCTATTACGAACACTTACCTGCTTTAGTTAATTTTTGTATGGAAGACAATCGTCTTCCATACAAAAAAATTCACACTATTCTTCTACCATGCTTTGGCCCCCCAAAAAATGCTGGTCCATGTGGATAAGTGATTAAAGACAATATAAAATTGCTCTTCAAAACGTAGTACTGTTTCTGGTGACTAAATAAAAAATTTAAAAATATTTCAACTTATAATATATTGACTCCCAAGTCTTACATAAAATTCCAACTTGAGTTTTTTGGGAGGGAGTACTGGAGATATTGAACTCATACCTCACATTTGCCAGGTGGGTTCTTGTGCCACTGAGCTAAACCCCCAGCACCAACTTGAGTCTTGAGAGTTTGCAAAGAATCATTAATGTTGGATAAAGTTGGTGAACCTGAGTGAAACACCATGATTGTCAGCAGAGTGGAGCAATAAAAGATTCGACAACAATTACCAAAAATACTTATTTTTTAATTTTTCCCAGTTTACTGGATTCAGATACAATGTTCCAGTGATGTCATAGTCTCAAAGACGTAGCCCAGTGCAATGATGAGCAAAACTGTAAAGCACGTAGAGTTTCCATTTAATTACTCCAGCTATGTCATAAGTGTTTTCAAGTAAAGAAATGTCTATTGTAATTTTGTGTTGTATTGTATCTGGTAACTGATGTTAGGAATGTGTTAAAAATTTAACAAGTATCGTGAAAATGTTCTGCACTATATAAATAGTTTTTGACTTGGAATTTTTAAATACTGTAACACTGGCATGAGCATATCTTTAAAGAAAACATGAGAGAGCTCATTATGTGAGTGAAATAATCATAATCACAATGTAATCATTACATTATAAATAGTAAAAATTTTACCAGTCAATTAATGTTTGCATCTTATTCAAACCATATATCAAAATACTCATGTGTTCCCCCCCAATGTAATATTTCCAAGTGCTCATTTATTCATTGATGAGGGGTTACCTTCTATTTGATGTCACCAATTAAAAAGTAGCCATTGATGTCTTAGGGGAAATGATTCCCTTACCACACATGCAGTCGACAACTTCAGTTAATATCCAGAAATGCAGAAATGTTGTTGGTTTCTCTTTCACATCTCTAACTCCATTATCATCCACAACTGACCATGACTTCTGCATTCCTAATGTTAGGATACCTTCTAATTTTTTTTTGCCAGAAATTGTCCTCAAAAGACAACTCCTTCTCTGTAACCTGGTCTTGCTTATACCTAGGCTGATGTTTAATCCAGAGTCATAATTGTGTAGCTTGAGGAACTTTCCTATAGTACTCTAAGAGATCACTGATTTTACCATTTTCTGATTAAATAAAGAGAACTTCTTTGTGCAAAAGTGTCATTGATTTCAGGAACCCAAAGAAGGTGAATGTGGCTCACAGAAATAAGAGCATGGATGGAGTGGAGTGAGGCATTCTAGAACACAGACTGAACCTGGGACCCCCTGAATAATTACCCCAGCAGGTTCCGTATGATTTCTCCTACTTATGAAGAAGAGTATGTGCAGAAACCTTAATCACCTCTTACATAATCTGTGATGGCCAATCACTACCAGTGTTTTTCTTCCTGTGCTTACCCCAGGGCTCCAGAAGACCAAGCTTTACATGTTCCTCCTCTGCCCATAGTAATTTCAAGTTCATTTCTTTAAGCTAAACTATATCTTTCTTATCTCTAGTCAAAAAATCATCCTTGGCACTTTCAGAATCTAGTTATCCAGCAAAAGATTTCTTCTTTCATTAGATACTGTGGTCACTTGAAAATCTGCTCCTTTTTCTTCTATATTTTAAAATCACACAAACAAAGGATGTTTAAGACAAGGTTGAGGAGAGTTCTTGATACAAGTTTTTTTCTCTCCATTTTATCATGACAAAAAAGGACAAGAGTCACCATTTGAATCTTACATGCATCACTATGAACGATTTTGGACTTCTACATTGTAGATAAGTAATATTCTATGTTTTAAGTTTGTTAGTTAAGATACAAAACTTACAAAATTAAAAGTGTGTTCTTTTACTTGTGATTTACTTTTAGATAAGGATAATATCATGAGAAACTTTTCATCAAATCAAGATGAAAGAGAAAAATGATACATGGGAAATGATCCAGAAATGGAAAACCAAAATTGGAATTAGGACTTCAAGCTGGAGGGTTGTATTATAAATTTTAAATATATGATAATTTCTGTAAGAAAATCAATACAGGGAAAATTAAGAACAATTTTTATGAAAACAAATATACTATCATACTTCTTCTATTTGTCTGCAAATAAATGTGCTTCTTATCAAATGTTCTTAATTTATTTTTACATTCTTCCTAAAGAGAAATGCTGGGCAGTTTTTTCCTTACAAAACCATTCCCATCTAAAACTATGTTAAAACCAAATGAACTTGTCTGTAAATTTCATGCTTCATTAGCAAATTTTAAATGTATTATCTAAAATGCTATCTATTTATCTAAAATGCTGAGTCCAAATCAACTCATAATAATATCTATATAAAACTCAAAAATTGATTCTTTTCTTTTGTGCATTTTATCATTTAGCTGTTTTCAGATAACTGATACTTGTTTTGTTTTGCTCTCTTTTTATCTTTCTGATCACTGATTTGTTTTAAAATTAGTGATCTATGCATGGGTAACAAAATCACGACTTCACCATGCCTTTAACCTTCCGTATTTCCCCATATCAACCAAATTAAAGAGAAATTTCTGTCCTTGGTCCTCTTCACTCTTATCCATACCAGAGACCAACTATGGGCTGGTGTCTTGATCCACCTGATTCTCTCCTGATTGGAGAGAATGTGGGAAATTGTGATTGGCAAGTAAAAACTGATCATCAAAAAGTTCCAAATTCTTATGGATTCCAAAGCATCCTTTGATTTTTGGTCTTTTCTGAACTTTAATCCCTAACTCCTTGTACTGAATTTCTAGATCTAGATTTTATTTTGATTAACTGTAGCATTTCTGTTTTTGGAATCTGGCTTAAATTTCTACCTAATTTCTCCTGGATTTTTAGTTTACTTTAAAAGAGTGTCCAATTAACAAAAAAATGGGACGGACCAATCTTTTCCCAAAACCAAGATAGCAACATTGATAAATTACTTGATTTCCTCAATTCTAAGCCTGTCTTTTGGAGCTGAGGATAATGATTTACTGCCCAATACAATTTAGTCAATCAAGCAGTTATTGAGCGATGATTATGCACCACTATGCACCGTTATGCAATTGCATAGTGGGAATATAGTTGTGGAAAAAAAGTATTAAAATGTGGTCAAGGGACAAGGCATGGTGGCGAATCCCTGTAAGTCCCAGCACTCCAAAGCTGAGGCAGGAAGATTACTACGAGTTCAAGGTCAGCCTGAACTGCATAAGGAGATCCTGTCTCAAATAAATAAATAAATAAAATAAGTCATATTTTAAAGTACTGAAAAAAATACATAAGGGCTTTAAAAGAAAGGCACATATCTATTTAGTGGTTTAGAGTGATAGATGAATTCAACTCTGAAGTATAGGTATCTTATTTTGCAGCATAAACAGTAAGTTGAACATGCTGATTAACTTTAATGTCATTACTAAAATGTTCATGTGCCCCAGAAGCCTGAATTATCAAGGTTTTTAAGTGATTAAAATATAAAAAATTAGTTTAAAACAAATAATATCACCTAAGTAATTAAGTGTTTCACTAGTGAGTTGAGAAGTATTATATAATTTTATAATACATTAATCTAGTACCACAGTCTATCATTGTAGTGGTAAAATGCTGGGGTTAAGTCATCTGTAATTTTTTCTACAAATTTATTCCCAAGTCAGAGCCAGAAATAGGAGAGAAATAGAAATAAAATTACTTCCCTTTCACATACCTGACTGAAAGAAATTTTTCCCACCACTCCATGAATTTATGATAAAAAGAATTTTATCTAGAGAGTATACAAGTAATATTAATAATTCATTGATGAATAAATTATTTTTATTAAATTTTTAAAATATGAAACCAACATTTCCAGAAATACCAGAGAACATATTTACACAAGTCCCTTTCTGTCCTTGGAGTGGCTTCTTTTGGATTAATCTAACTGTCATACACTATTTTTTCTCCAAAACATATCAGAGATTTCCAATTTAAATCAAGTTGGTGATTAATGAAGTAGCCACTCTAGTAACATTGCAATGGCATTTTGATTTCCTTTGATATTTAATTATAAAAAATATCCTTATATAACCACAAAGTTGTATTTATAACAATAAGTGCCAATATCAGCAGCAGAAAAAATATATTTTATTTAAATATATGTAAAATTCTCAGATTTTCTTTAGGAAGAAAAGCTGGTTTCTAAAGTTTCTGAATCTTAGGTTGATTAATATGAATACTGAGAGGCAAAGGGAATTGTACAATGGCTGTAATGAATTAAACATTGAGTCGTGTGGTTCTCCTTCAAACCATTTTAGGAAAAACAGGTAATTATGTATTGAAATGCATTGGGACAATAGTGTTATTTACATGTAAATATATGATGAAATATGGCCAAGTTTATTTTGAATTATCATTGGGATTTTTTCCTCAATTTTCCCTTACCGTACTATACATTTTAATTACTGCCTCAGAAATGACTATAGCCCTTACTCAAAATGGTTAGATTCATGGGATTTGTAATATGGAAATTCTCATATGGTCAGAGCCTTGGCAAAATGATTGAAAGGGCTGAAAATTAAATACTTTGGATTCATTCTGAAAACCACACTTAGGAGGTTTTGTTTTGTTTTATTTTGCTGTGTTTTTAATTAGCAAAATCTGCTCAAACTCAGCCACCCTTTTGGGACCCAAGATTGCTTCCTTAGATTCCCTTTTTATATATTTGTTACTAATAGGAGACAGCTGTGTGTTAAAACCTTTTTTTCCCTTGTATGCAATTACTCTGCTGGTTTCAATTGCTTGATTGATGCATTTCTTTCTTTCTGAAGGTTAATTGAGAACCCAATAGGAATCTTGCTATTGAAATTCTTGTTGCTATGCTTGAGGCCTTCAATTAGCCTTTTTGGTCTATGGCTTCTTATGGTTCTAAAGTAGGAAATTCTTAGTTGAAATCTAATATTTCTGAATCAGATGTGCATCTTCTTAACACAACAATTTCATAAGAACATATTAAGATTTGGGGAACTAATATATGTTTACCATGGAAAAAGTATAAAATGCAACAGACAGAAAAAGAAGAAAAGTCATTCCTAAACACTCTATTTCAAAATAAATACCTTCTGGAGACCCACATATTCACAAAATTTTTTCTGTATCTGTCCATCTGAATCTTCAAATTTTTAAAAGCTATCAAACTGTACTACTGTGCATGCTCTTTTCACTGAAGTGTATTATTTTATCAAGATCTGAGCATCCAAAGTTAGCTATATTTTATGACATTATATCATGTGTTTGAGTCAGTTGTATGCAATCCCCACATGAGTTTTTATTGATTAGGGATATGAACAACTAGAGATACTGATACAAACCATGAAATGGGTACAGTAAGTGGTTGAACAAGAGGATCTTCACCTGTATGTGCACCCTCCATTAGAGTGAATAGTTAATAATGAATCACACAGAAAAGATATTCCACTGACAAGTATTTATTTCCAACTGTTTCACAGTTAAATACTATGCATATGAAACTGGAAAATACAGGTTTTCTAGGCAAAAATAAAAAATGTAGGACTGAATTTGCTACTTGCTAGCTATGAGCTACCTGGCATATAATTGGAAGACAATTTCATGGAAGACAATTACAGTGGCTGCCTCCAGTGGCCAAGTGAACCATCTCTCCATCCTCATTCTGCTTTCCTGCTACCCAGGGAAGAAAATTCCTCTCATTTTTTGATCCAGATAGTATAAATGGGAAATAGTGTCCTCCTATTCAACCTGTAATGCCCTGATCAGCGTAACCAGCCAAGAAGTGACAATTTGACTAAGCAGAGTTCATTGGAGGACCTCACCCCTTTGAGCACTGTCTCAGAGACTGGCATGTGAGCCAAGCCAGAATAATTACCTTCTAGTCCTATGAGTCTTTTCAAACTACCAGTGTAGCTATGACATACGCTCAGACTTACAGGTCTCTGTAGTTGTCCTCAACCATAACACTAACAGGAAGAGACACTTCATAGCAGCAAAGAAGGAGGCAAACACAGCAGAGACTAGCTGCACTATCCTTCACTGCAAGAAGACAGCCTCATTTCTCAGAGGCACTCAACAGGTAAAGAGAACAATTACAAAGTAGCACTCTACTAAAATTCAATCCCATAAGAACTGAGCTGACATAACAGTGATGTCTGAGGTCATTAAGCAATCTGAATCTGATATAATTTATCATACCAGCCGGGATCATTATGCCAGGACAGCAGACACAAATCGACCTGTTCTGGGAAAACCAGGACAGATGGCTCCCTTTCCTGAACGTACTAGCAAGCATGTTTTATGCAGTATGCACTCATGGGCCCCTCACCCACTTCCACTCATCTCTGAATATCTTTGCCCTAAACAAGAACTACCCGTGTAAGCGAAATTGTATTTATCTTTATCTAAAACTAAAATTTGTGCACAAATGTTCATAAATACTTTGCTTCAACTAGCCAGACTCTTAAAACCGCTAACATGTTCTTTACTGTGTGAATGGTTAAAAAGCTGTGGTACATCTGTGTCATGTAATACTAGTTGACAATAAAGAGAAATCATCTCCTTATATGCATTACTGATCCTTAAGAAAATTATAATGAGTGAAAAAAGCCATTCTCATAAGGCTGCATATTATGAAATTTCACTTATATCGTATTTTTGAAATAACTAAGTTCTAGGAATAGAAAACAAACTTATATTATCTAGGAGGAAAGCCATGTGACTATCAAGGGATAGGACAGGAGTCTTATAATAAGAATGGGATAATTATGTACCTTGTCACAGGGGAAGTTACCTTAAACTATATACGTGATAAAATTGTAAGATCTAAGAGACATTAAGGTAGCCCTTGTTCATTTCCTATTATCTTGTTTTGAAGTCCTGGGATGCTTTCATTCTTTGATGGGTCTAATTCTATTTTGTTTTGATGAGTTTTGTTCCATTTTAGTTTGATTTTATTGTGTGTGAAGATATGAACAGCCATTTTGAAGAAAACAAGAGACATTATGGTAGCCATTGTTGATTTCCTGTTATCTTGTTTTGAAGTCTTGTAATGCTTTCATTCTTTTGTTTTGATTGGTTTTGTTAGGTTTGGTTTTGTTTGATTTTATTGTGTATGATAGTGTGGACAGCTATTGAAAAGAAAATAAGAGACAATATGGTAACCATTGTTGATTTCCTGTTGTCTTGTTTTGAAGTCCTGTATTGCTTGCATTGTTCTGTTCTGATTTGTTTTATTCTGTTTTGTTTTGTTTTATTACCTTTAAAATGAAACACATTCTTTATGGTTCTATAAAATTTGTAAGATTTGTACACACACACATACAAAAGCACATATATAACTGGCAAAATCTGAATAAGTTCTGTGGATTATATTAATATCAGCTTCACAGATTGGATGTTTCCTTGTTTTGTTAGATGAGATATCAACATTGAGGGAAGCAAGTTGAAGGGTATACGGACTTTCCCATACAATTTTTTGCAAATTCCTATCATTTTTCGAAGACTACAATTATTTCAAAGTAAAAGGTTTAGAAATTATTAAGTTTATTTTATATTTCTCTCTCTCTCTTTCTGTGTGTGTGTGTGTGTGTGTGTGTGTGTGTGGCATTCTGTTAAATTTTTAACTTTGGTCTATAAGGACTGTCTTAGAAAGATATTTGCAGGGAAAGCAAGGATATCTAAGCAAATGTGAAATAATTTCAGAAATAAACAAAATACATAAGGAGCTTGATAAACCACTGGTAGCCACAAACTTTATTATGAGGCAAGTTGTATATTGAATTCTATTGTTAACAAATTTATCTCTTAAACTCTTAAAAGATTTAACTGTGGGGCATTCTCATTCATAATCCCCACAGCACTAACAATTAAAGACACATTCTAATGACTTTTGGAAGAATCAAATAAAAATGGAGTCATGGAAATTACCATTGTAACAAAGGACATTATAAATTATTGATTGATGAAGTAATATTCATCCACTCTTTCTGCAATTATTAAACAGGCTACCCAGAAGTAATATGACATAAATTGGAACAAATTAGTGTAAGCCTATAATGTTTGCGTAAAATGAATAGATGTAGGATTTATGAGGATGAGTTTATGCTTAAATATTTTAGTCAGTCATCAAATATATATTAAACTACATATATATAATGAACAATGTTCATTGTTTTATAGAATAACACTAAGTTATATTCCTCAGGAAGCCCAAAATACAAATGAAAATAACATGACCATGGCAATATGCAACCTGGTATTGTAAGAAAATCCCCGAAGTAGTAACCTATTAATTTGCACATGAGTGCAAGGCCCATAGTCAAACAAATGCCTTTATATTCAGACAAAGGAGAGAGCACTTGCACTTCAAGAAGTATTGGTTTCATGAAGGCAGACTAATTTCCATCTAATTCTTATCCAGTAGTTCATACTATAGATAGAATGAGTTAGGGACAACCTTTTAGATTGGAGCAATCAAGGAACAGAAGCAGGAATGTGAGAAAATGCAAACCATCTTGATGAATGAGTGAAACAAGGCTATGAATTCAAGTCCTGAGGAGCAGCTGAAATAAAATTGGAAAGGTAGTTTTGCCTAACCATGAGCTTCTGTTCACAACCTTCCCTTCAATAGTGCAACACAGGCACACATTAGAATATATTTTAGCTCAGCAGTAGTGTGCAGGAAAAAAATTACCATACCTCATTATAGCTTTAATTGCTTTTATAATTCTGAATTTGCTGTTCAATGCAAATGATTAATTCTAAAGATGTGTGCTCTGTCTTAATTAAATAAAATAATCCTCTGTTGCTTGGGTAGTTCAGTAAATTAGTCCCTAGACTTAAACTTCCCTGGATCGTGTTGTTTATGCATTAATCCTAATGCACTCAGAGATAAATGGAAAATAAATGGATTTTTAAAGACACAAATGGTAACTGTAAGCACACTTTCAAAGTTGTAGCCTTTACATGTGACTCAAAATTTCTTATGTTACTATAATAGTTAAGATTCATGTATACATGCTCCTGTAAGTGCAGAATTTCTTCTATAGCTATACTTTATTTAAAATACAAATTGAGATTGCGTTTACTAGTGAAAACTCAATAGGTAATCTAAATCTATTATATAGTCAGCCTTCCATATCTGTGAGTTCCAGTCTATGTATTCAACCAACCAACAAGCGTCAAAAACATTCAGACCAAAATTTGTGTCTGTCCATACTGACTATGTCCAAACTTTTTATCATTATTTCCTTAAAATTACACTGTGTGGGGAGGTGATATTCTTGTCACATGTAGGTACTAATCCATTTAATATAAGGCGCATGAGCATTCATGGATTTTGATATCCGTATGGATCCTGGAAGCAATTGCACTCAGATAACAAAGGCCAACTGTGCTTCAAGTTGTTACAAAGTCAACACTTAAGATCCTGCCTTTAGCACCACATTTGTATGTAACTTGCGTCTCTAAGGAACCAATCTATGTAATTTATTGGTAAGGAAGTTAGATGATAAATTCTTCCTAACCAGTCTTCTTATTGATAATGATGGAAGTGATACTGATAACTTCTTGAGTGGCTACCGTTGATCAGATACTTTTCCAGGAACTTTATTTACATCATCATTCCATCCTTATCTACATGCTTATATAGTCTTGAACATTATTATCACTATTTAAATAATAGGGAAACTATGTTTAGAAAGGTGTTAAAGGAGTTAGAATGAACTTGGGCTCTTTCTCTCTCTCTCTCTCTCTCTCTCTCTCTCTCTCTCTCTCTCTCTCTCTCTCCACATATTCTAAAAATTTTTTAAGCCCTTAGTTGGCACTATAATCTTGACAAAAATAAAGCAGAGGTTACTCTTGGAAACAGGTGCTTCCTACTTATCCAAAAACCTTCCTTGAAGTTTCATTTTTCGGGCGAATCAATCTGTCAAACACGTGTTGCTAGACCAGTGATGGTGAACCTTTTAGAGCTTTCTCTGGTAACAAGCAGCCCGCTGTGTCTCACATGCCATAGGTTTGCCACCACTCTCCTAGACCACAGCTTACGGTCACAGTCTTATAAATGAACAGATATCAGGTTTATATCTGCATTTATCACCCTCTTCAACTTAATGCATCTGATGCTTCTTCACTTTGTTAGACAATTGCATGGGGCCAAATGTAAGAGAATGTGTTCATGTGGAGAACACATGCTTTTAATTCTTGTATAATCGGAGTTTTTATGGTCAATGCTATGAAGACCTGGTGGTTTTATACTTTGACTTTAGAAGCTTTATATTTCCTGGCTTGCTGGTTTTATGCACCTTTAAGAAAAATTGGACAACAACAATTTGAACACTAATGTCTTCCTCTTGATTGCATTAGATTTGCAAATTAAACACATTAATGGTAGCGTTCTGTGTTCCTCTCAGCTCTTCTGTTTAATACTCTTATCTGACAAAGTGTAAATAGGAGACATAATTAATTACTCATGACTTGCATGTCAAGTTGGAAAAAAAACTACATCCCTGGAATGCCCATTATTACATTTTTGACTGTTCTGCGAAATTCATTTAGCAAAGAACAAACATACCTGAAGATAAGGGTTTTCTTTGCTTTGCTTTGCTTTTTATTTAGTTTATTAGAGTATCTGTAAAAAGACGTGGAAGAATAACATTAACTCTTAACATGGTTGTAAAAATCTTACTGTATTTGCCCATGGGTAGGAATTTTTCCTTATTTTTCAATTTATGAGATACTAAAATCTGTTTATGAAAGTTATAAATTGGTAATGCTTTCACAGAAGGAAGGTCCCAGAATATGATCGTTTGCCTTTGTGGGTTGTATCCTGCCAGGAATGCCATTAGCCAAACATGCTGTGCTGTACCACTCCCTCTCTAAATTGCCTCAAGTTTGAGCTGAGAAGAGTTACTACCATCACCAAAGACTAAGCCAGGTTTTTCAGCCACTTCTGTCTTATCTGTCTAGAGTTGATCTGAATGAAATGAGGTCTTTGCTTAACTGGAGAGCTCCACATTTCATATATAGCTCTCAAGCTGTTTCATGATAATTTTTGAAGGAACAAATGGCTTATGACAAAATGTGCTATACTATTATTAAAAGTGCATTGCCTCTGTAGATTTCTATCATGTTGAAGAAAAGCAAAGGCTAGGAAGAATTTTTCAATGAATATGTCTTCTGAGTTTTTAATAGATATTTAATAATTTGCTGTATATCCTGTAGGTAAGACAATACTAAATGCCTGATTTAAAAGGATGGTAGGGTTGTCACAACAACAAGGCAGTGGAAAGGAAAAATGATTCTGCCACTATCTCTCAGTCTTTTTGCCTCTCTGGAAAAACCAGAAATCACAATCACTTCTACCTCAAGGGATTACTGTGAGTTCTAAATGAGATAATTTGCGAAAGCACTTTGTAAACTGTAAAGAATAATTTAAATACATGATATCTTATTAAAAATGATTGCATAGCTGCTTCATTTACCTTGATAGAGAAGTGTTGTCTTGCTCTCATTTGTAAGTAACTAACTGTGCATATGTGTAGTGAGTGCCTTGGAAGGCTATAATTAACACCATAGTACTTTCTTTTTCTTCTTAAAAAGTTTCCCATACTCAGGGTAACTTTGTATCACTTGCAGTCACAGCTGAATTATATGACTGAAATGAATTAGGATATAAAAGGTGTAAGATTTCTATCTAGTAGCAAACGTATTCATGTCTGCTGCATCACTACTCAAGTAGCTGAGTCATTGCCCCCCAAAAAGTGTTCACCTTGCTAACACATATAATACTGCTGAGAATTCTGTGTGTACACTGTCTATGTATATGATTACCAATCATCTTCCATGTGTTATGGTCAAACATAATTCATTCATCCTATGAACATTTAGTAAGTGTCAGTTGTATGCAGATACTACTATGCTAATTATTTACAGTTTCCTCAAGCCTCACTTGTCTATAGGTATAAGTGGGCGCGTGTTTATAGTCCCAACCCCTGTTACAGAGTAGTTGATCCTAATGATACACCTGAGGCATTAACATTTTTCCTATAAAAAGCCCCTCTAGGTGGTGGTCAGTGTCCAGTGGAGCAGTTGCTATGGAATCCTAATCTGGGTGCCTTTCATTTTACTGCTAAACAACTCCCCCAGTTCTACCTCTGTCAATTCAAGCTCCCTTCTTGATACACTCTAAATTTACCTTCCCTTTGAAAACAAAGTCTTTCTGAAGCAAACTTGAGTGTTACGTTTGGAGTTTTCCATTGGATCTTCTAAAGCTGCAGCTCTAACAGATCTGTAATTCCTGTGCCACTGATTATTCAGGCATATCGGAATTGCTTGTAAACAAAAGTTAAGATCCGGACCTAGTTCCCCTCCCAACACTTCTCTACATAAACAACTGTAAAAAATTGTTATGCAAAAAGTTACTCATTTTCCTCTTGTTTACTTTGTCTGCACTCTAACAGTAGAATGTCTAACAGTAGAGTTAAATTAACTACTGGAGAATTGAATAACACAATGCCTACCAGCATGCAGAAAGATGAAAAAATATGAACATAACTTAAAAACAACAACTTTAGTTTCTGCCACATACATTGCTGTTTTGTGGCCTTTATAAAAGTTTGACATTTCAATTGAATAGATACGAGGTTAGATTTTATTTATGTTTGATATTCTTCCTCATGTATTCAATTCCACAGTGGTTCAGCTATTACATATTTTTGAAAGCCCAATTTATCACAAAAGTATTTGTGATAAATAGGCAGCCATTTAGTATGAATAAAAAACTAAAATTTTAAAAAATAAGCTTCATCATTCATATGAATATATCCTAAATTGAAGGAGAGTTTCTTTTATGTGAATCAGTATAAATAATCATTATCAGGGTCTAAATAAAATAGAAGGGAAATATAAAGAATCAAGCTTTCTGTCTTGATAAAACAGGAATTAAGAAATATGAATCTTTTCAAAATTCCCATTTTTGAACATCATTAATATTAAAACTCCAGAATTACAGGAAATATGGTCATACTGAGAGTATAATACTTGCTGATCACATCATTTTCAGATTTAATTATCATTCAAGTTGTTCTAGAATTTATTTATTCAGAAATTTAAATCAAAGAGTAGATCATTTTCAAATAATGTGATGTATTCACAAAAATGGGAATGACTCCAGAATTTTCTTTTCCAAAGACAGAATTCAGGATCACCAAGTTCTACTACAGTTCCATATACAGAAGTCTGATAAAACTTGAATAAATGAAAATAAATAAATGAAGAGTATCATCTTATTTCTCCTAATTCAACATCTTCAGGTTAGTAGAATTCTTTTCCAAAAAAAAAAGAAAGAAAGAAAATGTTGTACATTAATAAAACTATTCTCTGTTACACATTAAAACTTATGTATGAGACCTTTCAGATCATATCAAATCCATGTAAAATTTACTTTGTGAAGTTTTCAAAATACCGAATGGAGAAAAAAAAAATTAACTTTGTGATTCATGGTTCTTTTCATATGCTGATTGCAATTCAATACCAAGTCTCTCTCTTTTCACAAACCATCTGGGAAATTGACAAGCTGTGTCTCACCAGATGGCCTAACATACCAACCTCTCACTTCTATGGCACGTACCTCCATGATAAATCCTGGAATGCTTTCATATAACGCTCTGCTTATGAAGAATTCCACAGCTCATGGCTCTGAAAACCACTTCATCAGTGTCCACTCCATTTCCCAAGGCTGAAATTGGTTATTATTTCCACTGGGTGCTAAATTGTTCTAAGGATCAGAGTAATTAAGTGATTCTAGCAGAGCAAACTCACCAAATTCTTATCACTTTATCTTTCTATAATTGTTTTTCTTATTTTCTCTCTTCTCCCTGGTCTCTACTTTTCTTATTTCTGCTTTATCAGTGGAATATCTTCGTCTTTTCTCCTCTTTTTTTTCCTCATATGTCTCATCAAGACATATCAGAAGGCAAATACACAATTTTGAGCACTGCATGGGAAGTCATGCCTTCCTGAACCTGCCATGCTGATAGTTTATGTCATGCAACACAAAATTCAATTTCCTGTGCCAATAATTTTGCAATATAAACATATTTAGAAGTCACTGCCTGTGAAGAGATTCTTAAATTTCTTACTTCTTCCTTTTGCCTTTAAAAATATCAAGAAGGTACTTGGAAACAAATGACGGACAAAGACATGAAAAAGGCTTTTTCCCTCTAACACACAAACAAATTTAAACTCATTTTCTCTCCTTTTTGCTCCCTTCTCAACTCCTCTCTAAAGTTTTATACGTTCTGCTAGTCAGTTAGTGATCAAGAAGAAAGTATGAATCCAAATCGTTGCCTTATTTCTTATGAACATAACTTAAAAACATGCCTCAAGCATTTCACTCTTAACATCTTGAATTTTGTCAGCTTCTGAGTTTCTACTTTCTCATCTCCTCCTTGCCTGCAAAACTTTAGTGCCTCTTGACAAACACATAATCTCTGCATCTTCTCAAGGTCATGTTTTGAACATCAAGCTATAGTTCCTGCAAAGTTTCTCTTCTCCTTTAGCAGTAACTTGCTACCATGAAAATGTTCTACCATGGGAGAGGCAAGCCACAGTGCGTGGAACCTTGTTCTAAGGACCTAACTATGTCCCAGATAAGTTCCGCACCTCCCTCAAGGAAGAGCATCAACCAGTCCTTCCAAAAAACCCAACATGGTCTGTTTGCTGCAGATAAAAAAGAAAGAAAAAAAGCATTTCTTGATATAAAGAGAAAAAAATTAGTGCTGGCTTTAGGAGAAAGAACCAGCAGCTAATTCAGTTAACTAAAGGACAGTGGAACACAGCAGGATGAAAACCTGTCATTTCATTGTCCTGATTAAAATACATAAATGGCTTTGCGTGATGCTTATGAAAAGGGTCTTTCATAATCAGATAATGACTATTTCTGTCTTCTCTTTTTTTTCCATTCTTCATTATTTATGATATAGTCAGTCTACACCTTACCTATTTTATCTTTTCTTTTTGTCTTTTCTTCTGTACTGGGAGTTGAACCCATTTTATTGGAGGTTATACTTGCTAAGAAAGTGCTCTTTCACTGAGCTACATGCTAAGGCTTTTTTAAAAAAACATTATTTTATTTTGAAATGGAGTCTTGT
Organism: Cavia porcellus; assembly: GCF_034190915.1. NCBI lineage: Eukaryota > Metazoa > Chordata > Mammalia > Rodentia > Caviidae > Cavia > Cavia porcellus. The sequence continues at coordinate 40,713,737 of NW_026947510.1, forward strand.
TAGATTGCCCCAGCTGGCCCTGACCTCGGGATACTGCTGTCTCACCCTCCCAGGTAGCTGGGATGACAGGTGTGTGTCACCATGCTTAGCTCTCATTTCCTTTTACTGTCCTCTGTCCTCTGTGCAGGGGAGGAGGGGTCTTTCTCCCATTCTGTAACTTTAACCGAACAATGGCCTACTCATCCCTCAGTTTTGGCTAAGACAGCATTACTCACAAACGCTTTCCTGACTTCCTTTCCTATAAATTTGGAAACACCGAAGTTTTCCCTGAATTCCCTTTCGTTCCTCAAGACACAGCTTCAAAATCTCTTCTTAGGAACTGTCCCACCTTAAGCATGCTAGCAGTGTCTTCCGCATTAGTGCACCTCTATAACTTTTTATTATTCGGGGGGGGGGGAGGGAGATACCAGAGATCACTTGCCACCCAGGCACTTGTGCCGCTGAGCTGTATACCCGGCCTTTATAACTTGAAGATAGGTTTATTAGTAGTTTAATTATGCTGTGAAGGCAATGTTTGTGCATGTATTTGAACTCCTAGACAGCCTATAATAGTAATGTCTTGAAAAAAGAGATTATCTTGGAGTATACCAGATACCGTACTATACGATATTATTCTATGGTATATAGAGAGCTTACAGATATATCAGATCTTACAGAGACTATCTTCAATTATCTTTGAGTCCCAAAATAGGCTCTTTCTTCACAAAAAAAAAAATGTATAATGTTTAACCTATATTAAGTCCTATGCTAAAAATACATAAGTTTTATTTTCAATTATCTTTGAATCCCAAAATAAGCTCTTTCCTCACACAAAAAAAGTATAATGTTTAACCTGTATTAAGTTCTGTGCTAAAAATATATGTTTTCCAATTCAAGAAATAGTGATGGAATTAAAAAAGGATTCAAGTCCATTTTCAATGAGATCAGGGACAATGTCAGCAAAGAAACAATTTTAAGAAGGTTCTTTCGGGGGCTGGGGATTTAGCTCAGCGACATAAGCACCTGCCTTGCAAGCAGACAGTCGTGAGTTTGATCCTCGGTACCGATAAAAAGATTTTTAAAAATAAATAAATAAAATTTTTAAAAAGAAGGTTCTTTAGTGATAAATGTTGATTTTCCAAAGGGATAGATGGCTTTGCAAAGAGGAGGAGGAGGGTAAGGGAGAAAAGGAGAGGGGAGAGAGGGGAAGGAAGGGGAGGGACAGAGAGAAAGCAAACAATTTAGTACAATGTGGGACTAAGGTGTGGTACATATGAAATAAACAGGTGAGACACAGAGATCATTTATTAATACAAAATATATTTGGATGTATAACATGAGAGGAATTGTATTTAGTAGCACCAAGTAGAACAGAGAAAGGGCAAGACCAGAAATAGGGAGACTGTTACAGTAGCCTAAGACAGAAAGGATAACTTTGCTCCACAATAACTATTGGATTATGGGTAAAATCTATACCAGCACTTCAAATATATTATCTCATTTAATTCCTAGTAATCAGTGATTCAAAACAGATATCATTTCCACTCACAGGTTTGGAAACTGGAATTTTCACAGCTGTGTTTCCCCCAAAAGACAGGTCCTACAAAAATCTAACAAAATCAGGATCCAAACGCAGGTGTTAAGGACATTGAACGATGCACGTAAACCTACTTCATCATCACAGGAGCAGAGGACAAATTAAGAGGCTAAAATAGAAAAGCTCAGTAGAGAAAGCCAATAGGGCTTATTATTGATAAGATGTGCCAAGAAAAATGAGCAGTTTTGTCCTGGTATTCATTTTCTGTTGTCAAAATGATGCTATCAGATAGGATAGAGACCACGGATGAACTTTGTGGGTTGGAGATAGTGTGGGAAAAAAGTCAAGTTTTTGATGAATTTAAGATGCTCATAGCATATGCAGGTAGAGTATCCCACCACCGGTTAGAAAAGAACCTGGAATTTGAAACTGCAGGATGGGTTGAAGGATTTGAAAACCATCTGCCTGTCAGTAACACTCATCACTTGAAATATCTCCTCTAAAAATTGCAAAGACATCTGTTTCTAATGGAGAGTGAGAGTCTACCGTAACTGTGCTCTAAAGAAACTCTTTGGAGGCTACTGGGAGAAGATGATTTACCCTGACATTCACATGCTGAATACCACACTAGGCTGCTGGCAGAATGGCAGTCAGCCAAGGATGCAGGGGACCCTACCTGCATCCCGCTGATGGGGTCAGAGCACAGAAAGCCTCACCATGTCATGTATCCAGCTCACATGGAAGCTGTTTGCTTTCAAAACTTTTGTCAAGCCTGTAATTAGCATATGATTTCCAACTCCACTGCCCGGATAGCTGCATATTACTCGGTCAATTATCAGAGTGACAGCTTAGCCCAGGGAGCAGTGAAAGCTGGTGTTGCCACCGATTATTAAATCTGGCTTGGGTTTGCTATTGGACAGCGGGAGAAGTTTAGACAAATACTGCTCCCTGTCTTCCTGGCTGAAATCTTTTAGATAATATAATTGCCAGCAACTGTTCTGAGATAAGGTTTCTTAAAGCTGTTTGGATAGTTTGCTAGAGGGAGAAACAGCCACTAACTGCAAAAGACTACCTCTGTTGTACCAGACGCACAAGAAGAGATTCTCACCATTGCATTGCTATTTATACACAGCCAACGTCTGTCTTCAGTTCACACACACACACACACACACACACACACACACACACACACACACAACTCCCATTGATAGTGATGCAAGCTGTGGGCATGTGGCTGAGAACAGAAGTTGGCCCGCTGAGCTGCTAGCTAGCTTGGCATTCCTTTGCTCACTGACAACTTCAGAACTGGATCCCTGAGCATCTGAGGATTTTAGAGGAAGAGTTCTTGCTTTAATTTTTCTCTCCCCCCTTTCTATCTTGGCCTTGAAACACAAAATAGAAATTTGAAGAACGCCTGGCAGCACTGGGTTGCTTGCATGCAATCAACTGTGTGAGGGCCTGGGAAAAACAGAAATTACGTATTTCTGGATTCAAAAGCTTGACAAAATACTTCCATGCCAGTGCATTACAGTCCTTAGGCTGAAGACTAACAGCTTGGCTTCACAATCGTCTAGGAAATAAAAGCAAAAGATGCCTTTAAAACAACTTTTGAGTCCATAAAAATGTGCTAGCCTAGCATTTAATTCACCAAGGCCCTCCTGTAGACAATGATTGAAATCTTTGTACCTTTGTTTTTTTAAGACTTGTCCTTTCTCTAATCCAAGAGATTCTTGTGGGTGTGTGCCTAAGACTTTTGCCTCCTTTGTAGAAGTGCGTGTCAGGCCAGACAGTCAGTGTAATGGTGTCTGGCAGCTGGCATAACAGCCAAGCAAAGCAAATCAGTTTGCACCATGTCAAAGATTATAGGGGAATGAGAAACTGAGATGGTTTTAGTTGCTGGGGTCATTTTTCTACCACTTGCAAAAATTAGCAAATAATAAGAGCCAAAAAATTAGAAAGATTGTAGAAGAAATCAATTTTAAATGGAATTAAAGAAATAGATTTTAAGTACCTAGATCCAGCCTTGCCTTACTGGTTTCCCCATTGTGACAGAAAATAAATCCTTTCCATTTGGAAATTGGTTTCAGCTGAATCTCTAATGACTTGTAGAGATTTAACAGCAACAACAACAACAAATCTTGGTTTCTTCATTCATTCTGGAAATTCTGTCTCCCAAAATACATTTTTAATATTACCTGCAAGCACTGCTGTTTCATCCACTCAATACACATTGAAACTTTCCTTAGGTAAATAACCTCGGGGGACACATGTCATTCTCAAATCACTGTGGATTCTCCACCTACTAAAGAGATAGACAGGAAAATTGTATTAGAGAATGCAAAACATGCAATGTCTCAAAGTCTACACCACAGGGAAAGAGGAAGCCAATGGTGGGGGGCTCTCTCTGGTTATATTTTCACGGAGAATCCAATTATCTTCAACCTTGGCTCTTATCCAGTGAGGCACCCTGAGGGGATCTAAGCCAGCATGCAACCCTGGCAAAGGATCTGGGGTCAGGTGAGCATGTTAGGGTGCTCATTCCCTCAGCCAGCTGCCACGCTCGCTATAGTTCTCCCCAAGCTCTTTGAGTGCCACGTTTAGAGAAGGGAGCTGCTCATGGTTGGTAGCTATAGAAACTACTATTTTTGGAGAAGTGAATACCAAGAATGGAAATGTACAACAAAAGGCTCAAGCTAGTGCTCAGGCCGCCCTAAAGGTAGGAGAATGTGATTCAGCATTGATAAACATAAATTGGAAGGATGACTTACAAAAACAGTTTTATTTGCTTTTATTTAGCCTAGCTGTGACTCCAGACAGAACATGAATGGTTTTGTAGTACAGCACAGTTCTGTCATTCATCCAGAAAATGTATGTGTTAGAAATAAATAGCTGTTATTTACTTGTGAGGAAATTTTTGTTGATGAAACCATTTGCTTTCATCATGATCTAATTTCTGGCATTATTATCAATGTATATCCATCTCCCAAGTTATAGATCATTTTGCAGACATTCTACTGAATATTTCTACTGACATGTAGGTCACAATACACACTGGAGATAGAAATCATCTTCCCTGCACATGCAAACACACACACACACACAGTATAAAAATAAAAATTTAACTTCACTCATCTAAGAGAATCTCTAAGCTTTTATGTGATTTTAATAGTGTTATAAAATGCTGTTTTTCCCTATATTAAAGTTTTAGCATTTAATGTTTATTGAGTACTAAAAGAAAGGCCTTTTAAAGAAGGCTACTATTTGATAACAAGGCACCTAACATTCATTGTCTTGCTGAGAATTCACAACAGCCCTCTGAGAGAAGGCAGAAAGCCCCTATTTTACATGTGACTAAAAATGAGGATCACAGATGCGAAGTACAAAGCAAATGAGTTTGACTCCACAGCCTGTTCTCAAAACAAGTATGCAAATTTCAAGACCTTGTTGCATATTTAAGTGAATTTTATAAGCCTCCCTAAGAACCAAAATCCTCTGTGCATTTAGTTACCAGCACAGCCATCCCACCATTCTGTATTTCTCTCCCCATACATTTTTCTTTAGTCAACACCGATCTCAATTTTATTGTGTTTGGGATTCTGAGTCCTGAAAGAATTTAGAAGAGGGTGATGAGAGAAAGGAAGGAACAGCCTACGGATTAAAATGAATTCAGAAACTGGGCCAACAGTGACTCGTGTCAATGACCTTTCCTTCTGCCTGCTTCTAGTGTTGTCATCTGAGAGGGTCCCTTGTAAGGCGAGTTGAATACCTGTTCCACAGTTATTGCTGACTTTTCCCAACTCTTCTACGAAGCGTGCAAGACAGTGACCAGGAAAGCTCTTTCCATCATTAACCACAAATTCCTTGATTTCTTGTTAAAAAAAAAAGCAATACTATGGTAATGATATAGAATTCCCCTGTGCCACTAATTTCCATGTTTGCCTCATGTCCTTAGTCAAATGTCTCTGCTGCAAATGTTCTCTGTCCATGAACAACGAACAACCCAGTATTGAACATTATAACTGCTGAGATGATTCCTGAGAGCGTCATTGCTCTTACATACTAAGGAGGGCGTAGACACTGACTCACAATTTCTACTCTACTACAAAAATGAAACTAAGGCTTGATTCCATTTTCTTCTCATTTGAGGTTTAAAAAGCATTTGAAATGTTGCCACCCCGATAAAGTGTTTTGCTTAGAACTCTATAATATGATATTCGTCTGTCTTCATTAAGTTATCAGATAGTCTTAATGTTTATTAGATAGACGTGCTAGGTTTAAAACTCCTTGTGGTTATAAACAGAAATTCTTATTATTATATAAAACATAACAAAAATGCTTCTATTCATTTGAGGAGGTGGCTGGTATTTGCTAGCAAAGGAGAAATGCCGTATAATTAACTGTGTCAAAATGTTTTCTTTGTTCACAGTTAATCTAACTGCAGCTGCTAGGAGGCAGAATGGATAAATATGACTGTGTACTTTTAATTACAGAAAATGACAGGCGTAAGTTGTGACTGGAGCCTTGCCTGAGATTGTTACAGGCAAAAATGTTGCTCAGAGGGTGGCTGAATTCATAAGTAGACTTTTATTTATTTTGTGTGTGTGTCAAAATTTTATAGATGTTAATAACCACCAAAGTAGAATTAAAAACCAGAGCTTTAATCAGACCAAGAAAATTTAAAGCATGTAACTTATTTAGAGAAATCATGGCACACAGCACAATTTTATACCAACCATTCTAAACACTAATTTTTCACACATGTAGCTTTATCTTAGAGGGAAAAAATGCTCCATAGATGAATTTCCTATAGATATCTTTAATACTTAAATTACTTCTCTTAATTTTTCTCTTCATTTCATCTAAAAAAGCCACTCTTGATTTTAATTACAATCCCAACTGCTCTTTTAGTGATGAGGAGAAAGTATTTCATAGCTGCTGCCTTTTGGGTCCTCATAGTGTGTTACAATGTCCATGAGTGCATGGATGGTGGCCCCAGACACTGGAGCTGATTCCCTTAAGTGTCTATGCCTGTGAGATGGTGTAGTTTTAAAGAGAAATGAAACATCCCTTCCTTACTTTGCATCTTTTGTTTTCTTTGACATCTTCACCTTTTTCTATTCTACTTGTACTAAACAAATGGTATCACCGAATGTTCACCAGACTTTATATCAAACAACAGGTCTATACTCTCTGAACAAAGTAAACCTCTCTTAATATTAGTCTACTTCTCTATGTGAATAAAGTGGGATAATCACTATTTCACTCTGACATACAGTAATTTTTCTTTTCTCTTTGCTGGCTCTATGACTATATTTAATCACCTATTTTATTCTTCTGCATCCTTTTTTCTAGGCTCTGTAAGACATACAGCAAGTAGGCTTGAGGTTAGAGGTGTTTAAAGGGTCATGGTCAAAGCTGTGGATAAGTGGTGTTTTCAGCTCCTGCTTGCCTTCATTCTGGTGTTTATACCTCTGTGCAGTCACGGTGGGGGTGGCTGTCACCTTGGTGACAGCAGTTTTGTGCAGAGCCTGTAGAGTGAAGGCTGGTTTAGTGCAGAGTATAAACAGGTCCCGCTGCTTCGAGTAATTCACGGTGAGCAGACAGGCTATCGCTTTTGTTCTCTTAGCAGCTCTATGGTTGAAACACACTAATAATAGAACATGTGAGTTGAAATTGGGCCTCTCTCTCTCTAATTACTGCATGCCAAATTATTCTGACTGCTACTGTCACTTCCCAGCAACTGATGGCTGTGGGTGATTGTTTTAGATTGTGCTCGAGGGATTTCTTCCACTCATTCTGCCTTCGTCCCACTACAGAGTGTGTTCAGTATCTTGACTGATTCATTTCAGTATGTTGAGTGGTTTAAATTAAATAGAAATGAACGTTAGGAAAATATTTTCAAATCAGCAGATGTGCATTGTGAGCTTGCTTTGGATAAAGAAAGGCAGAACTGTCCTAGGAATTGTGAAGACAGTTAGCCTTTCCTGACTCCAGCTTTCCTGATCCTGGTGAACACAACTATTCATCCTCACCCTAAATCCTACCTGATTCCCTCAAGCCTTTATAAAGATCAATCCGTCAAGTCACAACCAAGTCTCCTTCCTGCTTTGGACATCTAATTGACCAGAAGGGCTCTGCATCCTAAAGACTCAAATCTAGTTTCACATTGTGCAAAATAAAGAAGCTCAGCACTGATCTAGGATCTCCTAGTAGTTAAAACAAACACAAAACAAGAATCAAGCCTCTCCATCTGTTGATCTTGTATGTTTTCTACTTCACTTTAGTGTCTGAATCTTTTTACGTGTTAGTTCATGTGACAGATGTTACTGATAAAAAGTGAACAGAAGTAGTCAGTGGCAGGTACAAATTCAAGGCCAAAATGGAAAATTTGTCACCACCGGAACTTCTGTTCAGGTTTAGTTACATCTGCTAGGGATTCTAAACTCAGTGTACGTAAATCTTCCAAAAATTCTTGGCAGTTGTACAAATTTTTGTCTTCTCTTGTCTGGTGCATTTTATGGAGTGAAATCAAAATGATCAAGACATGTACAGTTTATGTATTTGTACACCAAAAAATTGAACCTTAGATATATTTGGAATCTAACTTTGTAATATAAAACATCAGTTAGAACAGGCTATTCCTTAAACAACTTTGATATAAATGAGGTACAGAATCACCACATATTTTCCAGACAACCCAAACTGCTATTTTTGAGAGAGTACATTATCTCCTGGAACCCTGTATCAAAATTGTATTTTAATGCAGAGATTTGAAGGACAAAGGAAAATTAACATGTATAATAATATTGATTCTCACTCCTGCAATTATATAGAAGTGTCTTTTCATTATTCACATATTATTTTGGTGTTTCACTATTACTTTACTGATTTTTAATATCCATGTTAGATTTATTCAGATACAATGTTTTAGTTGTTATTATATATGAATCTATTTTTCTTTTGTGGTTTTCTCATTAATTTTTGTTGACTTACTGAAATGGAGTTGATTTTTTTTATGGTGTTCTTGTACCCTGCACAGGATAGGAGATCTTTCTTATTAGTTCTAATAGTTTATTTCCACCCTCCTAATCTCATCCTGTATACCCGCCCTAGTTTTGTTTCAGTCACATTGACCTTCAGAGAGGTCCTAGAATTTTCCAAGCATTTTCCTTCCTTGTTTTACTTTTTTCTTTTTTTTTCCTGTGTCTCAAAGGCTTTTCAGCACCTTAAGAATTTAGTTCTTTTTTTTTCTTTATCTTTCAGGACTTTATTTAAAATAGTAGGTATAAAGAAACTGTTCCTGCCAAAGGAGAAAATAGGCTTTGCCGACACATTGTTCCTCAAGCATGAGACATGGGCCTGCAAGGGCTGGGACCACTTTCCACAGCAGCTGCAGTGCTGCCTGGAGCCCTGTTGGTCTGGTTGAGCCCCGGGCCCATCCTGTCCTGCCCTCCTGGACCCTCGATGATGAGCAGGACTAAAGCTGGTCACTGGTGTGGGCCGCCACCTCCAGCTCTTGCTGGGAAGATGAGGGTCTCCCTGTGTTTGAGGGCCAGGTTTTTGTGTCTTTCACTCAGTGACTGGAGTTTTTTCTTGAATTTGCTTCAAAAGCTGTGCTGGAACTTGTCAACATCCAGTTTCATTTGTTTTCTTCTGCTTCCTGTTTCACATACACAAAATTTCAGAAGCAGGGGCCAGGGAGACCAACCATCAGTGATGAGGAAACATCCATTAGCTCATCCAGGCAAATTTTGATTGAGGCCTTTCTAAGACGAACAGAGGCCTTGGTCAGAAATTGGTCAAAACTCACCTGTTTGTTCAAGCTCAGGACTATCGATTCCGTTTCCTGATTTATCCAAGTCACTTCGAGAGTTACTACACAGGGGTTTATGAGTAAACATTAGCTGTTTACCTCAAACCACATGTACTGCAGAAGCATTCTGCAAAACTATGTTATCACAATGCAGCTTTTTGTAACATTAGAATTTAGGTATTTTCTATGTAGTGAAACTAAACAAGGATTAAACAGTTTGAGCCTCCAAACTGAAAGTAAATTCACCTTTAGAGAAAAACCAAAACAAAACAAAAAACCAAACAAGCAAACAAAAATAGTGTTTCCAAGTATACCATCAAATATGGACTCTCCCTCTGTCTCACTTTATCAAAATCACCAATATTATGTTTGTATCCCTCATAAACTTTTCACAACTAGAAATATTTTATTTATTCATATTTTACCCTAAAGTATGGCTTTTATCAGGGAAGGGCTTTATCAGTGTGATTCAGGGCTATTTTCTCAGCATCTACAATAGTCTGACATAACAAAGATTAAAAAATATAGAAATACAAGAAGATTGATCTAAAGTTGATAATTGAAGATCTCTGATATAGAGTAGAAGATGCATTTCCAATGTATAACATGACATACTTCATCTTTATTATAAAAGAACATGAATAATACATAATCATAAATATGAATGACAAAAAATTTGAAATTTTTTATAATACTGTCTCTAAGTGCTATGTAGGAATGAAAACATAAAAAATAAAAATGAAAAGCAGCATGGTAAGAATGATATGAATGTAAACACATTAGAAGTAACTTAGACATACACAAGTCCTTTAATCTATATTATATATGTTGAAAATATATAATAATGCAAGAAAACATATAGCAAATATTAACAAATAGCTCAGGAATCATGTGCTTCAGAAATTCAGAACATTCAGTGCATCAGAAAAACAGGGCTTATTTGGTCACGAGTCACAATCAGGTTATCTATTTGACTGGTTTGGGAACTGCTTCAGAGATTAGTGAAGCACATTTCTTGATGTGTCCTGATGAGTCATGGAGATGCGACCTTACAGTTTAGATGTGGCCCTGGCCTCTTCCACTGTGCTGCTGTTGCCCTGATCAGCTCCTTGGCCCCTGTGAATTAAGGAGCTTTGCATCACCGCATTGTTCCTCCGTGATGTTCCTTCCTTGGGGCCAGCTGACTGTGGGCTGACACCTCTGAAACTATCAGCCAAATGAATCATCTCCTCCTTTAAATTGGAGATATCAAGTACTCTATCCCAGAAACCAGGAAGCTGGCCAATACAGCCATCACCCTGTTCTGTTAATGAACCTTTCATTCTGGCCTATGACATAAATGTACCAAGTACTTAGTATATTCAGCAAAATATTTGATTTCCTTTAAGTACATGAAACCCTAATGAGTGAATGAGTTTTTAAGAAATAATTAAAGTTTTGTCACCATTTGGATATTATGGTATATTGTAGGGTATACAGTCTATAATGTTCAACATTAAATCAAACCAATTTGTACTAGACCTTTAAATTTCCTTTAATGTGATTTTGCTTAATTTTATAAATTATTTGCAATAGAAATGGAAAAATGTGTTATATTATAGGTTTATACTGATCAACTCTTCAAGATAGATTTTCCTAGCATACTGTAGATGAAGACCATTTTCCAAATCATGGATCAGGGATTTCAATCACAAAAAACAATGAAATATTATTACATGGAAGACAGTAACTTCCCTTTTTAATTCTTATTTTCATATTAAGCTCCTCTGAAGCAGCATGGCCTACTAGCATGGTATATTAAGGATACCATGAGAATGTTTCCATGTTGTTACTACTGAAATCCGTACAAATATACATTTTCTGTGTATCCCATCATCCAAGATTCTGAAGCACCCCTTCAGATCACTGAGTACTCAGTATTCAGCAGTAGCTATGAAAACCAAAAGGAACAACTGAGAAAGTAATACAAATGGACTGTAATCTTGGCTGGGAAAAAGTAAGGAATTTGGTATTGAGTTCCTATGTATCTTTTTTGGCAAAGACATCAGAGTTAGAAGTCAAATTTTTATACAGTACTTTCAAATTGCTTTCATTGTCATAAATGAAATATAGTTCCAACACGTTATATTCATCTATTCTCAAATATCTAAGTATTATTACTTAGATAAAATATTTTATAAAAATATGTATTTTTATAAAATATATAAAGAATATATAAATATATATAATATATTTCATAAATATTTATAAAATATATTTTACTGTATATTCTACTTACACTGAATATACCAGGCTTTAACATAGAAACTGGAAAATAGAAAATATATTATGTTTACAAAGCATTTTTCAACTTAAAGTTTTTTTATTACTCCCCTTTCTCTTACAATGAAGCTTTTAAAGTTAAAAGTTCATTAAAATGAATTTAGAACTATAAACTAGGTCCAGTAAAATATAAACCAATACAATGGAAAAGAATGAGCTCATCTAGAAGTGGCTTAAACTATAATATAAATTCTCATTCAAAACAATGTAAAGCTGGGTTAAATGTTCTATTATAGGCTAAACTACGCAAGACTTTCTAATTCCAAGTTGGAAAAGCTAAACCTGTATACTAAAATATGTTCCACTAAAATACTTTAAAGAATGATACTTTTTTCTATTATAATTTGAGCTTTTTAAAGTTAATGGTTGAAAGTAATCTTGGAACACTTGCAAAACGTGATTGAAATGAAATATAGAGGAAATAAACTGTAAATTCAAGATGGCACCAATTTAATTTCTGCACTGACCCTGAGTACATCTAGGGAGGAAAATTGGCACTCTCTTAACAAAACAAATCACAGCCTAGTTTCTGTATGGAATGAAGTTTGAAATGAATATGGAATGAAAGTAAATATTTGAAAGATTAATTTCTTGGGCTTCCTCAATATCTTAGTTTTGCAAGACTTTGAAACCATCTTCTCCAGGGACAAAAGAAAGTAATTACCTCTCCTCCACATGGTGTTTAATCATGCTCTATTTTTCCAAGAACAGCTGTGCAACACTGGCTGGGCTACAAATTAAACACACCTCCTTTGACTTGTCTAGTTTTAAAAGATAATGAATACGTTGGTGACAGAATCTGAATTTGAAGAGATTTTAATACACTGGAGCTACCGGCTGAAAACAAGATGAAAGTAATCAAGGATAAAGGTAAGGTCTTATACTTGGGTCCAAAAACCAAGCAAGCTAACGTAGGACAGAGAAAGATATGGCAAGAGTAACAGAGTAAATAGCACAACACAAAATGCAGAAGCTTTATTTCACAAAAAGGCTAAATATGAATTAGTGGCTGATCTAATTAGCGAAAAAATGAATGAGCTTGTACTAGGTCAGTAAAAACATTCATGGTTCAAGACCAAACAGGTTACCATGTAAAGTAATTAGGAAAGACAAAGGCTCTTTGTAATCAGACACTTTTAAAGTATATACAAGCAGAGATCAAAAAAGCTATCGTTGATAATGTTCATTTTACTAGTTTTACTAAAACTAGTAAAAGTTTCCTCTATGACAGAACTTGTAAATGCTTAGAAAAGGGGCATTGTCACAATATTGTCTATGTTAATACTATAAGCATATTCATGCACCATCCATAACTCAATGAAAGAAGGTGTAGCCAAATGAGATCACTCTTATGAAGTGTATATTACTTTCATAATTCTAGGAAATACTGATAACTGTCTGTTATGCAACATAAATAGAAAAATATGAGCCATATAAAAGTCACAAAGGATTTGGGATGTGACTTATAAAACATTTTAACGTTCAGTTCAAAGTATATAGAGTACAACATGGCACATTTACCAAAAAATAAAATAAACCTCTAAATATATGTAAAAGAGAGAGGTCCTGATTTTCATTGTGAATATTCATTATTGTATAATTGGTACATTTCCCAGGTGGAAAAAAATATTTTCTTGGCTTTTCTTTCTACAAATAAATCACGGTAGCAAAAACTCTCAAAGGAATAGCAGGTGGGTTTTCTGGAAATATTTACCGTAATTGATTTCTGTGGATTTCTAAATACTATAGTCCAAAACCTTATTTATTAACTTTCTGTCTCCTTCATTGTAATTGCAGGGTTTTCTATTACTGTATTATAAGCCAGTTCTGTGACAGGAACTCCTATGTTAGCAGAGAAGCACATTCCATCAACTTGTCTAGTTTACTCTTGACTGTTAATTAAACTCACAGGGGAGTTACCCTTGTTTGACAAGAAAGGAGGTGAAATGATTTGCAGAGCTTATTAAATCTTCTCATTAAAGCTGGACACTTGCCCTAAAACTTTATTTGAATTTTTGCAGTGTCTGTGAACATTTGGCTAAATAAGAAAAAATTAAATTATTTTGTTTCACAAGAAAATAGTACATATTTATAGAGCACTGAGCAACACACTGATCCTAGAGTCACTGATCCCATAAATTGAACAAAATGAACATGATTCATGAAGAAATTGTTGTGCCAAATTCTGTTATTTTCATATCAGGTCGTTGCAGTGAGAAACTTCTGGCTAGGGTTACAGAAACAAGACCGTTTTAGTGGATTAGTTGCTAAATTTCTCACTTTCTGCATTTTGACTCATTCTTTGCATCATTCTTATCTTTTCTCCTTCTGAATTTGATTTGGATTTTTTTTCATAATTTAGCTTTGCTTCAGTTCTGTAACACTTCACCAGCTTTGGCAGTCTTCTATTATTGTCAGGAATTCTGAATCTAATTTTGATTGCCCTGATTTTACAATGCTGGACATACAGTGCTTGCTCATTTGTTCTGTGAGAGTCCTTAGTAACCCTACATTCCGGTTGACAAGGTGTCTCTTCTGTCTACCCGTCTGCCTCTCCTTTCCCTTGCAAATCTGGCCAATACAAAGGATCATCCAATGTATGTACGTGAAATTCAAAGAAAAAGAATAGAAAACTTTGTTTATGAAAAGTGCAAATCATTCAGTCTTTTAAATGCATTCAGGTTCTTTGGAATTTGAAACTTTGCTAATTGCCAAATGGCTTTTCCACTGCCTAAGTGGAGGAAGTAGTGTCCAAACAACTTAAAAGCTAGTTTAGTGTTTGTCTTCTGCAAAAGCAAGATTTTCTCTTAGGTAAATGGGAGTAGATGGAAGTTATATTTTACCTAAATAATGCATTTACATTACAGGGAAAGAACATTTAAAGACAATTCATTTAGATGAATTAAATGTAGCTGTCCAAATTCTTAGATGGAGAGAATCATTCAAGGTTCCTCTTTGGGCCCAAATTCTACTATACAAAAGTTGATCACACAAAGTCTGCTTTCTAACTAACCTTCCCTGTTGTTATGAGCTTCTGTGCATGATGGTGGACAGTGAAACACATCCTAAAGATCAGGATAAGCATCAAACTTGCTACTAAACTTTGCTTGGGATATTGGTCATATGGTGATGTGTTTGCCATTATTTGTCCAAATAGAAGTGGGAAAATTTCAATATAGATTCTGAGTCTGAAAGACAAAGACAAGAAGTAGAAAGAAGTGAGAATATTTGCAGGGCTAAATTTAAGAGGAATTAGACAGTTGTTGCCTTTACTATTTCTGTGTTTTGTTTGCATTACTTACAGTAATTCTGTTCTCTGTCTCTTCTTAATTCTCTGTACTATTTGTTACGCTTTATTGCTCTAATTCTAAAACATCTTTTATAAATTTTAAACTTTATCTACTTCATCACACAGCTGTAGAAATCCAGAGTCGGAGAAGAAAAGCTACGCAGTTCCTAAGTGGTGGAATAGCTCATAACCAGTTGACAATATGTGCAAAACTACACTGAAATGTGCTAGAAAAGGACATTAGTATCTTGGCAGTAGCTAAGCCAGTCAGATTCAACATACAGCAAGATAATAATGAGAAAGTCATGTCTACCCTCAAAACAAACAATCATTAGTGATAAATATCAAGCAAAATTTATGTGTAGTGTTTTGTCTTATTTCATATGATATTTCTATATGATATCACCTGAAGATAAATCATTTTTAGTGGAGTCACAAAAATACTTTGGGCTATTAGTTCTTCGCTTATTCACTCCCAAGCAAGTTACCAGTCATCTTTTCCTGAGATTACACAATGGCATATCACAAGTGAATGGCCAGAGTCTCAAATTAATGTGTGCGAGAGGAACTCAAGTGACCCTTATGCTCTTACGATTTTGATTCACAATCTTTCAACTGCAACACATTTACATAATTAATTTAAATGTTTTTACCCTAAAAGTTTTAAGTGCCTTTTGAAAAGCATAGTTGAAATTTGAAAATTCCATTTTTTTAACTTCACATGTGGCTGTATTTAATGAAATACTTACGGGAGTTTCTGTGAAGATTTGAGTTAGAAGCTTCATATGAAGATCTTTATGAAGCTATAAGAAATGTAGTAGAGATAATACCTAATCCATAGTAATATGTCTGAAAAACTTTTTTTGTTGATTGAACGTAACTGTATATAACTGTTCAGTACCTGATAGCAAATAGTATAAGCTAGTAAGTGTCAAATAAAGGTCAGGCAAGAAACTAGATACTTAGTTCAGATAGTGCCATTTGAATATTTTAGTTAACCATCTCTGCATTTACTTCCAATAAACCAAAGATTCTGCAATTTAAAAAGTGCTCAAAAGAGTGACAAAGGAAACATTACTCACTAGTCACAAAAATGTAATGAAGGAAGTAATAAAATAACTCCTTTCTAAAATATGAACAACATAAACTATTACTATAAGCAGAAGGAAGTGTCAGTGATTCATTTTTGAAAAATAGCACCAAATATGTCATCACAGCTAAATTAAGTCAATATCTATTTTGGAACATCCATTTTAAGCAATATGAGGCTATAGCTCCTGAAGGATTAAAATATGAACAACTGTTAGTTTCATCCCTTCAAGAGAGAATGATCTAAGGCAAGAATCAAATCATAAGCCAAGATTAAAAAGTGTCACAAAAAGGTTCAAACTCCAGTCTAGGTTGACAGATGAAAACTTTTTTAAATTCATGACCTCACACCTGCCAGGCGGGCACTTAAGCCATTGAACTAAATCCCCGACCCTACAGATGAAAACTTTACATGGAAAGAGTTCAAAACTTGGAGCCCGATGAATAGAAAGAAGAGGGAAGAAATTTCTAGAATAATGAGAGCAAAGTTAGATGCAATAAAACAGTCTTCACAGGAGTTAATACAGCACATTGGTGTAAAGGTCAGGCAAGGCTAAAATGGGACCATACTGAAAGTCATGAATCTTTTTCTAAATTAATATTTTCAGCCTGGGACTCCTATGAACCCTGG
The DNA here is from genome assembly GCF_034190915.1 of Cavia porcellus. Classification (NCBI taxonomy): domain Eukaryota; kingdom Metazoa; phylum Chordata; class Mammalia; order Rodentia; family Caviidae; genus Cavia; species Cavia porcellus. The sequence continues at coordinate 40,730,397 of NW_026947510.1, forward strand.
ATTCAAACATACAACTGTATACTTAGAATCTCCAGCAGAGTATCTGATACGTGTCTCAAATGTAACATGCTTGAAGTTAGGTTCATTTTCTCCTTCGAAGCTTGTTCTCTTGCTGTCTTCCCTGTCTCTGTTAGGAATGATTTCATCCTGTCAGCTGACAGGGTCAAAAGTTGTGATTCATCCTTTACACCTTCCTTCCTGTTATTCCCCACGAGCTGACCCCTGATAGATGAAGTGAACCCGACAGGCCGCCGTGGGTGCACCACTGTGATTCTGACTTAATCCTGCTGTGGGCAATAGTGCCTGCCCTGTCTCTCCTTCTGGGTCTAAGAGTAATGGAGGAGGCAATAAAGACCATTTGCTTTACTTAGTTGATCAACAATTAAGGGATCAATCATATGAATGTTTCTCAAAGTCTTTAGTTGGTTCACTTCTCATTCAGCAGCAAAGTCATTACAACAAGGTTCCTGATTTTTCATAGTCTGACTCTGTTCTCCTAACCTACACCTGATTCACTCTGTTCCAGCCACAGCATGGCTCTTCTCTATCTAGGACCCCTCACCTGCCCTCACCATGCCCAGTATCATTCCCACACCCAAACTGGCTGTTTACTCAAATGTGATCCTTTCAATAAGCATTTTATACCCACTTTGCATAAATGTTTAATCAAACTATTCTGTATCACTTGCAACCCTTTCTAGCACCGTTTCATGATTTACTTCCCTCTGCATTTCTATCATTGAAATACTGTTTGTCTGTTTGTCCTATTCTTGTTGACTATCACTTCCACAATGTAAGTAGAAGTTCTTGCCTGTTTCAAAAATGCCTGCATTTCCTAGCATCCGTGTTAATAGTGCATAGTCCAGAGTAAACAAACAAAAAATTGTTTGAAAGGTTTAAGACAATTGAAAGGAATAAAAAAAGCAATAAGAAGTGTAATAAATGTTTATTGATGAGAGCTGCTGTTATAGATTAAAACTGATGGTCAACTTAACACCAGCAGAATTAAATCAATATGGTGCTGAGCATGGATGTTCCACCTGAGGAAATTTGCCAGTATAAATAGAGACATGGAGAAGAAGAGAGGCTTTGAGGTGTTGTGGGTTATCCTACATGTTGCCATATGAGCCGTTGGTTCTCCTGGAGAAGCTCATGACTAGCTTCCTCAGTGTGAGTTTGACCATTTTCATCAGAGGAGCTCGGGACCTTGTTGGTGGGAGTGGTTGTGGTTCACTTTGGGACAGCTCTGGTCCTTACATTGAGCACCACTTTTTGGATCCAGAGGGGAAAATATGTTCCACTTACTCTCCAGGACAAACTCCTCATGCTGGCTTCTTGGCATGCACTCATCTGTGCTTATTGTTGGAGGAGCTTGGGACCTCTGTGTCGCTGAGGATGGCTGTGGTGCTCTTCAGGACAGCCCTAGTCTTTATTATGAGCATGACTCCTTGGCTCCAGCATAGAACCCTCAACCTACCAGCACAACTCCTTTACCCGGCTGGCATGGACTTTCTGGCTTTCACCACTTCCCAGCATGGATCCATAAAACAGACTGGTGGAAGTCTTTCTTGTGGGCTCTAGACCTCCAGTTGGACTCGTGGGAGGCATTATCATGGGTTCTAGATTTTCATCTTGACTCATATAGGACATTGCTGTGGGATTCAGGCCCCTGGCTACATATCCTACGTCTTTGGTGGTTGTGGGTAGATTTCCTGCACTTTCTTGTGTTAACGCTGGGTGACCACCATAAAGTAATATTATGAACTCCATGTCTTGATTCTAATTGTTCTCTGCAAAACCCCTAACTACAACAGTTGCGTTTATCTTCTAATTTTCTTGAAAAACTTTACTCTCTGTTTTCTCTTTCTCCCACATTTTCCTACTAAATGAAGCACTAAGACTGGTATGTAATCCATACTTATTCCTGCACCTTTAATTCTTGGATGTGCTTATTTGGACCTGTCATAGTTCTAAAATGACATAGAAGGTGATCCCTCAAATGAAAATAAAGTTCATTGACTGGAAGGTGGAAGATGGAGAGATAGCAATGAAACCTCCTTTAGTCCTTTATGGGCAGCTCAGTGGAGGGCTGAGACCCTGGAGCCAAGCACCGCTGAGGTGGTGAATTCTCAGTCTCACTATACAAGCGAGGCAGGTGGATGGTACTTAGTTTGTCAATGTGCTGCTTTATTAGTTCAACAAGCACAGTGAAGGTGTGTTGGAGATGGCTTGAAAGGGGTTGTGGTTTGTTTTCCTTCAGCACATTTTTCTAAAACTAAAACAAAAAGAATCCCCTCAGTAGAAATATTTGGCGATATCTAATCTGCTCTGAGAAGGAATGATTTCTTTGTGTCATTTAGGGGACATACCCTTATTTAAAATCAATTCTTGACTGAAAAGGTGTAGCAAAGGAGACCTCCTTGAGGTCTTCAATTGCAGTTTCTCATTTACCAGTTCCTACAGATGCATTAAAGAGTTTAGTTGGCACCTACCAGGGGAGTGTGAAAGCATCTCACTAATATCCACATGGTTTATTTAAATTAAGCATTTCATCCAATTTTATTTTCTCCAATTCAAAATAAATGATTGATTTGTTCATTAAAAATATTCAGTTCTGATTACTACATGTAAATTTGTTACCTAAAGCAGACTATAAACTTTGAAATTGTATTAACTCTGGTCTCTTTCTTCATTAGCTTACTGGCTGCACAGAGCTATTTATGGAATTCAAGTGACTTTTAGCCTCTAAATTTTCATTCTATATATACACTGATAGGACATAGTCACAGATCTCCCACAGATTTGGGTGTTGGAGCTTTGGTCACCAACCTGGGCACTAACTGGAAGTGGTGGAGATTTTAGGAGGTGTGGCCTAGTAGCCAGAAGTTAGGCTGCTGAGGGTGTAAATTTGAAGGGGCTATTGGGACCCAGGCCCCTCCTTCCTCTGGGTTCTCTTTCCTAACCATAAAGAGTGAACAGCTTTGCTCCACCATGATTTTTTTTTTTTTTCATGCTACAGGCTCAAAGGCAACAGGGCCAAGGAACCACGGACTTTGAAACTTTGAAAATTATGAACCAAAATAAATCTTTTATCTCTGTGAACTGATTTATCTCACGTATTTGTCCCAGCGATGGAAAACTAACTAACATAAGGTGCTTAAAATATTTTAAAGAAAAACTGGGATTTTTCCTGGCTTTTGCTCTGCATTTCTGAAATCATAGCCTCCTTTATGTTTGAATCTATCCATGATTTTTAAAATAGTAAGTACAATTATGAAAAGCTACTTCATCTATCATAACAAATTCAGTGATGCAAAATCTATAACAACAAAACAAATTCCAAAGTCACAAAACCATGATTACCATCTTATCTATCTATCTACCTACCTATCTATCTATCTAACTGTGTATCTATCATCTATCTATCTGCCATGATGGAGGATCAAACCAAGACCTTACACACGCTGTACAAATACTCTGCTAATGAGCTACATCTTTTGCACCATAGTTGCAAGCTAAAATTGTAACATAATTAAAAGAAACTGTAGTTGGATGCCTCAGTATCTCATGAATTAGGAACACAAAACTCTGCATAATTGAAATATTGCATATAACTATTTTTCTTTAGATAGAGTCTTGATAGGTAGCCAAAACTGACCTTGAACTTGCAGTAATTCTCCTGGCTTGGCTTCGTAAGCACTGGGATTACAGGCATGTGACACCATACATGGCTGCATACAACTTTTGGCTCCTGTCAAAACTTTACTAACAGACTAATGTCAATGAGAAGTCTTATTGTTAACATAAATAGTTTGTTAGCACATTTTTTGTATTTAATATGTAATTTATATGGAGAAAAATACAGAAGAACTTCAAGAGAGCACTTTTTACCATAGTTTGAAATGTACTGAGGACAAAAATTCCTTACATGGAAATCATTAGGACTCTACAGCTTTTTAAGTGAGACACGCAACATTTGGACTCAGTCCAACAGCAACAGAAGGTGATTATAAAACTATACAGAAGTACAGTATAGATTATAGTTAGTTTTATGAAATCATGATTTAATACTGCATCTGTATATTTATTTCCGTTCCTCTAGACAGAGAAGTGAGCCTTGCACATTCAGTTTGTGTGCAATGAATTTTGTAAATTTTAACCTTTTGCAATAGGATCATAAGTATTGTATATTTATCAGTTTCCCATCACTGGAACTAAACACCCAACACCAATGATTTTAGCGGGAGAGGTTTATTCAGCTCGTGGTTTTGGAGGGTTCAGTCCATGCACAATAAATGATTCCAAGGCAGAAGAGGCATGGCAGAAGGGCATGGGGGCAGACAGCTGCTTAACCCGTTTAACAGCCAGGAAGTACAGAGAGGAGGAAGGAGCTGAAGACAAACATATGGCCTTTTAAAAAAGAAAAAAATAAACCCTTCCAGGTCACACTGCTAGCGTCCCACCTCCTCTGACCAGACCACTTCCCCACCTCCCAAGAGCGTAGTTTGCTGTGAAGTCATCAATAGATTAACCCACTGACAAATATAGAGTGCTATCATCTTGCCACATCCGCAAGCCCCACCATTGAACATATGCAACTTGGGAAGATACTTTAGATCTAAACAATAGCACACTATATGGTAATAAAGGATAAAATAGACTACTAGCTAGATATATTTTATGTACTCATATCTATAACTTTCTTATTTTTTCACTTTTTTTTTTGTACCAGGGATTGAACTCACAACTTTGCACTTGCCAGGCAGGCGCTTGTACCTGTTGAGCTAAACTTCGGCCCTTTCTTTCACTATTTTTAAATTTCGTGATTCCATTACAAGTTTTTTCAAATTGTCATAAATTTCCCAAAACATATTTTGTGTGTGAATGCAATCAAATTGTTCAACTTTGTGCTATTTAAAGATCAACTGTGCATGTTAATATTAATTTAGCAGTCTTCTCCAAGCATAATTTTTCTTTATAAAGGCATAGAAGTTTAAAACTTCTATTTTAAGTAAATTTAAAATTCATAAAAAATAAAAGGAAAAAGAAGATTGCAATATATCTATAATAGGTGTTTTGTTTTTTATACTGGTGATATTCTTAATATGTAAAGCACTGTTGCAAGTCAACACAAAAGAATACTCAGTGAGAAAATAGGAAAAGAAACTCACGCATTATTCCAAAATTGAAAGTACAATTGGTCAAGAAGCTTGAACAAATCAGTAAATATTATAAAAATATATGAATTATTTCTTTTGTGTTTCAGAATCACAAAACTAAAAATAAATCATAATTATCTTTGTTCAAAGCAAACCAGGAAAACAACGATATTAAAAATTAAAATCTTGAACGTGTGTGCACATTTAATCCAGTAATTATACCCACAAAACTATACTAAGGAATTAATCAAACACGATTCAAATCAATTGTTAAAGATGAAGTTGACGATATGTATGATGAAAGTCCATTGAAATATTACTTAGAATATTTAAAAAACCTGAAGCAGCCTAAATTACCAACAACTAGAGTTTATAAATTGTATGTCTTTACACTTTGAAAGCCAAAATAATTATGATTCATGAAATTTTAGTGATTTATTGCTAAGTAAAAAGAGACTATGAAATGTTATCATGCATGTTATAATCTGGAAAGATCTTCACCAAATATTTATGTCAGCCTTTTCTAATTGGTGAGATAATGAATGATTTTCCAGATTTTAAACAATGAGCAAGTAATATATTAGCAATTAGAAAAAAGTTATATCATGGTTTATAACCAGCAAATAATATCTCAGTGTTAAATAAATAACAAAACTTCAACCTCACCTTTTGAATTTAAGCACTGAACATAGGAAAATAATAATTCTTAGGCACTTTACAACAGCTGACATATGGGTTTTTTAAATATTAGGCCAATTAAGATCATCTTAATGAAATTTCACTTAGAGAAAGTCTTTAAATTGTGATTTCCTTTAAAAGTTCTAAATGTTGCCTTGTAGAGGATCACCTGGAGGACTCTAATTGAAAGAAGAGCAGTCCTCTCCATTTTGACTAAACCTGGCTTGTCTTTATCCCCTCAGTTGGTGTTAAGCAATGCAAATGGGTCTAGCCAAGGTGCTAAGCATAGTCTTTGAAGCAAATCACAGGTCAGAGGTGCCCCACCATAGTTCCCCAGAAGAATATGTGAGCTGGACTGAGGCTGAACCTAGCCATAAGAGGCTAAGACTTCTCAGCGCATAAAAAATTACACATCAAAGCTGAGGCATTGATCCCATGACATCAGATAATGCCCCTAATCATGTTATGCAGATTACGCTTTCTCTCTCTCTCTCTCTCTCTCTCTCTCTCTCTCTCTCTCTCTCCTTTCTCTCTCTCTCTGTCTCTGTGTCTGTCTGTCTATCTCTCTCTCTCTCTCTCTCTCTTTCTCTCTCTCTGTGTCTCTCTCTCTCTCTCCTGCAGGAGTAATTTCATGCCTCCTCCTATCTAATCCAGCTCATGGCACTCATCTGCTTCCTGCCACTGTCACAGTCATTCACCCCCAAGCCACACCCTTTTCAAGAATTAATAAAATTTGAGTTCAGTCCTGTGTCAAGGTCTTTTTGCTGGTTAGCCATCATACAAGCTGGACTTAGGATCCCCTTGGCTCCCCACGACTATAAATATGCCTCAGTGTCTTTATTCTCCCCATGCATTGCACTAGAAGTGATAGATTGGAACTAACTTCTTAGAAATCCAATACCTTTTCCTTGTGATTACAAATGTGGATTTTTCTGGACCGTGATGAAGTCTAGAAGGGTTTTCTATATTGCCCAAGAATTCTTTTGACTACTATTTGTGATATAGTAATGGTTGTAGAATCTCCAGTGACTCACTTATATATGTATACCAGTAAAGTTTTCTGCCTCTTCATCATGTTGTGAGGCAGTTTAAAACTTCAGCACTTACTTAATATGAATCTTAGAGGCTCAAGAGCATAAAGTAAGAAGAGCTTTTCTCTAGAGTATTTATAATATGGACCATTTATTTGTTCAATATCTATCACCCTCTAATTCTATAAAGCCTTTATCAAAGAGACTCTAAAGAACAGTATGAAAATAATTGCCTTTATAAAAAAGAAAATCTAAAACTCCATCCTTTGATTGGATCACAAGTATTATGTGGCCATGGAAAGGAAATTTGGCAGCATTTTGTTTTTCTTAAGAACATCTTCTCTTGCTAAAACCACTATCTATGGTAGGATTTTATTTTTCTTTAAAAGGGAACACAGGGTAATTACACAGATTGAAAAACAGTCAAAACAGTAAAGCAAAACTCACTTCTTGAAAGTGAAATATCATGCAACAATTGCCCACACTAATAATCTGTTGGAAGTGAGTGGTCACAGAAGAAGGATTCCGGAAGGACTTCCAAAACACCGCCAACCTGCTTGAACTGAACCAACCACATAAGCTAGATATTAATTTTCAAATGTGATAATACTCAGTTTTCCTCTGTAATTTAGCCTGAGAAATAAATAGACTGTCTTAGTCAGTGCCCAGAATTTTCAGACAGTGCTGCAGAGGATATTGTTTTGTACTAGGTTCAGATTAAAACTGATGCTGGCAGGTGGACCATCTATATTTGTCAGTTGATTAATTAGAACTTTGTTCTAAGTCAGTTAATGACATGACTGTCACAAGGGCAATTGGAGTGTAAGTTTATAGGACAGGCAGCAATTAGTGCCTCCAGATGTTTTAGGAATGTAGTCGAAATACATGGAAAATGAAAGTAGAAGTAATTACAGGACCTAAGAGATGCTTTTACCATATCCAGTTCATATTTAAAACACTAATTTAAAGTGGGCACAAGAGTTTGATGGAAACCAATGTAATTATGGAATCGTAGAGTTGAATGTAAGCTTTGGTCTCTTGGTCCATTAATGCTAGGATGCTGGTGGTAAATTGTCCTATGAGAGACACACAATAGAACAGGAAAAGGAAGCAATTTAGGTGCTGAAATTGGTATCAAAATTGAAGCCCCTAAGAGCAACTCTTCACCAGTTGTTTATACTGAAGAATCTTTTGGAGAGGCAAATCATAGGACTGGTGGGAATTGAGATTGCTTGTCTCCAAATGTCTGTTCTTAGTCTATTCTTAATTTCAGCAGTAATTTTTCACCTTTTTCTCCACTCACTCTTGCCTATTATCTAGTTCTTTATACAGAGAAAATTTGTATCATCAAAAGTCAAGAAAATAAGATATCATCATTGGACTTGATTTCAAACTCAAAAGCCACATCCAGAGGCATTTGTTGAAAACAATCAGCAACAATTGTTTCAACATCATGGCTGATTAAACACCAGTTGGGATGTGCAAGGAATATTTGTCAGTCAGTGTAATGTCCATAGAGGTCTTTGAAAGGCTCTGACATATTCTTGGGGATTTAGACGCCACATGTATAATCGCTGTGCAAAAGGAGTCCTCCAATCCCTCCTCTGGTGGAAGTTGTGAGCCTGGCAAGCAGCAAATAGACAAAGGCAGAATTATAAACTATTTATGCACTATTATGTTAATACCCTAACATACACAAGCTCCTCAGCAAAGAGTAGAAGACTTACTTGTTCAAGAGATTTAGGAAAATGTCTGACCAGTGATCAGCTGCCTATTTAGCTAATCAAACAGAATCTTCAGTGGCTGCTAATTACAGGGAATACACAATCAGAACCAGAAACTTTGCTAAACAAAACAGGGGAAATCAATAAGTGAAATCAATATTAAAAAGTTCTGGGTCTAAAGCAGTGGTGGTGGACCTATGGCACATACGCTGAAATGGGCTGTTTGTATCATTGAAAGCTCTAAAAAATTCACCATCACTGATCTAAATTGCCTGGTACTGAAAAGGAAAGTCAAAGTTCACACGTACAAAAAGATTGTCAGTAGGAAATCTGGTCTCGGAGGGAAAACACAAGAAAAACCTTACTATAGGAAAGCTTTAAATAAGCAGTTTTAAAGGTGTTCAAACAACAAAAGAGGTTCTGTCTAAAAATTAAATGAAAGTCTGTAATGCTTCACCAAATAAAGAATATCAGTAAAGGGTCACAAATTATTTTTTAAAAATAAATATGCTAGAGTCACATAGAACAAAAACTAAGCAGAAAAAGTCACTAGAGGGGCTCAAGAGGAGGTTTTATTAAAAAAAAAAAAACAAAAAAAACAAAACAAAAACACAATGAATTTTAAGACAGGTCAATTGAGATTACCCAGACTAAGCAACAGAAAGAAAAATGTGTGGAGAGGAAAATGTCTGAGAGTATGAAAGACCCGTGGGAAGCCACTGTGTGCCATGTACCAACTCCCAAACTGCACTTGGGAATTCCAGGAGCAGAGGAGACAGAAGATTAGAAAAATGTTTGAAGAAATGACAGTTATAAAACTTCCAAATATAATGAAAAATATCAACTCATACACCTGAGAAACTCAGTTAACTCTAAGCAAGATAAAATCAAGTAAACTCACAGCTACTCAGACTGTCAAAGACAAAGAATGAATCTTGTAAATAGCAAATGAAAAATCACTCATCAGTCAAAGGGATACTTAATGAAGTTAGCGTCAATCTTTTCTCCAGAAACCAGGGTGTGGTAAAAGGACAAATGGATAGAATTTAAAATGCTGACAGAGAATGTTAGTCATCAAGAATTCTGTGCCTCGCAAATATCATCTTTCAGAAACAAAGAAGTTGAGATAATCCCATAGAAGCAGAAACTGAAAATATTTTCACTAGTAAATCTCACCTACAAGATTTTTCTAATGGGTGTCTTTTTAGCTGGAATAAAAATATACTAGGCAGTTTCTCTACTATAAGAGAACAAAATGTAAATAATTAAAATAGCAAAGTAGAAGAGAGATGGTAGAGGACAGTGGTAGACTCTGGAGAGATGAGGGAAATCTGGAGAAGGGAGATAGGAAGACAGGGAAGGGGAAGGGAAGGTAAAAGTGATCAGGACACAAGGTGAACTCCCTAGGATAAATGGAATTATTATGTCTCACAAACATATTCATAAAAATAAGTGAAATAGAAAATACACAGACAGAACTCAAATCCACATGAGGGAAAAAGAGTATCCATTGAGATAACTATATAGGTGTTTTATGTCATTTAGGGTTCTTTAATAAAAATGTCATAATATTATAAAATTTGTCATTGATTGGGAGTAGATTGTCTAACATTTATAATCAATTAATTATGTATCTTTCCAATTTGCACAAACTGAATATTCTAGAATGCAATTTTTCAACATTCTTGTTGCAGCTATACCACAAACTTTATACTTTATTTTTTGTATTCCCATCTGCATTATTATTTAAGTATATGATATATAATATAGTCCAAACATTCTCATTATCAGGCATTAATATTTGAACTTAAAAACCCAGCTCAGTGACTGCTTGTATATTCCCCACAAAACAGTGATAAAGCTGTTAATGCTGAATGCACTGCATATTTTCAGCCAACAATGGTGAAATAACATTTCTAAGGCCGTGTATCAGTTCTTTCTTCTTGCTGCGAATCTCCTGATGATTTCAAAATTGTTTCTTTACAAGTAACAAGGAATGCAGCACAACCTGGGCAACTTCAGGATGGGAAATCGTTGTGTTCACTGCAAATGTTTTTCCTTGATTTCTCCTTCTTCTCTGAACTCCCATGGAAAATTTGCTAACAAACACATTTTCCTTTTTGACTAGCATAAAAAAAATGTGTTTCATTCTTTCTCCCTTTCTATCCCTCCAATGGAAAAGATCTTTTGGGTAGTGCTTATATTAAGCTTCAAATTTTGAGTTGGAAAACATTTTTTCCAGCCAAATTGAACTAAAGCTTTGGACAATTTTTAAACGCAGAGTTTAAAATTCTTCCATCTTCAAGGTGGGAGATGTAACTCAATAGCCTTTGGTGAAAAATTGACTGAGTGAGATGAGATCCATCTGCAGAGATTTTTTATTATTTCTACAACCAACCTTCTTTCTGTGCCTTGATTCCCTAGGAAACAGGATCTGAGATGAAAACTCATGTGATATAATTGTATAAATTATGTAATCCTAAGAAATATGAGGGAAAGAGAGGAAAAAGCGAGATAACATAACAATAACATAACAATACATGTGGAATTTCAAAGCCTACCACTGCTTGATACCAAGCAAGCTGCACAGAGTTTTGACAGTCTTTCAGAAGCTGGCTAAACCACTAGGTCTTCTGTCACTCCATTTGGAAAGATGAATAGAGAAAACTTGATCTGCTGGTTCCTATCTCCTCAGGTTCAAAGAATCACCCAGAGGGACACTAAATTCCCCACACAGCAGGTGGTGAGCACTTTTATTCTGGGCAAACTCCAGCCTCAACACTAACAAGGGAGAATTGGGGCAAGAGGGAAGACTGACAGCACAGGCTGTGAAGAAACTCTGCTCAAATGTCCATCTTGCACTGAGAGAGCAAATGCAGAGGGAGTCACAGGGCAGAGCCTCAGAGACAAATGGGGCTGAGAGGAGACGGAGTGGGGCGTAAGAGCGTCACATCCTCCAGTAAACAGTCTCAGAGTAGAAAGTAGCCAAGATATTCATTGTCAAGTGACAGGAAGTCTTTTGAACCAATACATTATTGTTCTATTCCTGGAGTAAAGACTGTATACAAAAGCTTGATTATAACCACCTCAAAAGGACCATAAAGCCAGAAATAATTTCTTTGCCAAGTAAGTAAGAATATAGAGTTTCTGTTGGGAGGAATACAATTCGAGTCTTTCACTGTAAGTCTTTTGTTTTATTTTTAATTGACAAGTAATAATTGCCTGCATTTATGGGGTTAGATTGAGAAATGGTTAAAACAGGATAATTAAAATATCACATAGAGTAATGATCGTTTCTTTGGGGTATAGAATATTTAAAGCCCACTCTTTTGCAATTTTAAAATATACACTACATTAGTAGTAACTATAGTTACCACGCTGTGCAATAGATCGCAGGAGTGTATTCCTCCCAAGAGAAACACTGTATTCTTTGACAAACAGCTCTCACTTCCTCATCTACTCATAACTCCAACCCACAGCCCAGTGACCACCATGCTACTGTCTACTTCTACGAGTGTGACTTTCTTTGACACATTGTAAGTGAGATCATGTGACATTTATGCCTCTGTGCCTGACTGATTTCACTTCACTTTCCCAATGATGTCCTAGATTCACTCATCTTGCTGCAAGTGACAGAATTTCCTTCTCATTAAAGAGAGATCCATTGTGTAAATATACAGCATTTTTAATCCATTTATCCACTGACAGGCACTGTGGTTGTTCCCATAATCTTAGCTATTGTAAATATTGTCTCAATGAACATGGGAATGCAGACATGTCTTCACCATAGTGATTTTAATTTATCTTGATAAATACCCAGAAGTGGGATTATTGGATCCTTAAAAATGTTTACATGTGTATCATTGTTATTTTTCTGGTTTAATTAGTCCACTATCTCAATCAACTCAGGTTGTCATTATCCAATTAGCTTAGCATAGATGGGGTGGCTTAAATAACAGAAACTTATTTTCTCCTAGTTCTGATGGCTTGAACGTCCAAGATCAAGATTCTGATTGACTGATTGTTGGTAAGGGATCTTACCCTGACATATAATCATCTGTCTTCTTACTGTGTCTTCATATGTCTTCATATGTCTTCCCTCACCCCATTTCTCCTTCTGCTGCTCCTCCTCTTTATCCTTCTTTCACAGATCAGGATTCACCCTTTTGGCCTCATTTAACTTTAATCAGTCTCTAAAAATCCTATCTTAAAATATAGCCACTTTGGGGATTAGAGTTTCAACATATGCATTTTATAGAGACAAAATTTAATTCTTGCCATTCACATATCACAAAGAAGAAATCTTTTGAAAGTTAATATTGAATTTGAGTTATCCAAAACCCTTGTACTTTTGTGGATGCAACAATTAAAATACTCTTGCATGTCAAAAGTTCTGTTTTCTCTCTGTGGCAAAATTTTCTTCACTTAAGAGTAAGACCTGTGAAAATCAGAAAATGTTACCAGCACACTGAAAGCATTGTTTCCTTGTCAAGTTTTCAGAAAGAAAAATTTTAAAACATTAATGTGTTACGTAAATATTTATATGTAGGAACAACATGAATCTACATACATTTCCTGAAGACTAATCATAGTATCATAACCTTAACTGGAATTCCTTTGATTAAATTATTTTATTAGAAGTTTCTGTGACTGATTTCCAAATAATCACTCATTTAGTTAACTTTGTAATTTAGTGGATCGACTATACTAACTGTATCTTTGGAAAAGTTTGTGTCAATCAGTATGGCAGATTAAAATGCCTAGAACCTTCCAGATACAGAGTGCTTCAGAGAGATGCCATTTAAATGAATAGGTGACCTGAAGAGATGAAGGAAATCACTGGAAACAAGCAAGGAAGTGCACTCTCACCCTTTACAATTTAACAACTGTGCACCCCCAAACCTACAGTGTGATACCAGCACAGAGCACGAACCAGGTGAAGACCAGATTACACACAGCCAAGACCGAGAATGTGTACATTTGAACTTATAAAAATAAAAATTAAAAATTAAAAAAAAATAACCAAGAGTAATGCAGAACACAAGTATGCAGGAGAGAATCATCATTATTTTTGTAAATACAAATAAATCATGTTTAAGAGTTTGAAGCTATGTATCACACTAATTACATATTTCACGAAGGGGCAAAGAATACTTTGTTTATGGTAAATCTAGATCTCTCAAGTGTCTGACAAGACAGATTCTTGTCAAGTCTTCCAGATCGCATGACTATAAACTCAATCTCAGACTCTGATAAACCAGGATATAAGCCTCCAAGTCCAATATTAATTCCCTAAGTATGTGTTCAGAATCTATCTGTGCTTACCTCTCATTTCTGATCTAACACTCTAATAACTTTACTCCAAAACAGATTTGGTCTTTGATCTCTTCTAGGAAAAGAAAAGCTATTTCCTGCAGGAAAATATCCAAACTCTTTAATATATTGCTTAAACAAAGCAAAGGGATTGAGGTGACAGATAAGGAGAGAGGCAAGAGTGTCTTTATACCACAGAACTAACTGTCTGCAAATGTTTAGGAGCTCAAGACTCCATACTTTCCTTCTTGCTGGTTCTTTGTTTATAAGACTGTTTTCATCCACCTAGTAACATCAATTCCTCCTCAAATGTTCTCCCCTCAGTGAATCCTTCTGTGTTATTCAGCCTTGCATAATGGCAACAGCATGCCCGAGAAAATCAGCTTATAATGAAGAAAGGCTTACTTTGGTTAATGATTTCAGAGGTCACTAAGTCCTATTGCTTTTGAGCCTGTGGTGAGGCAGTGATCGTGGCAGGGAACAAGCAGGGATGGAGGAAGCCACTTACTTATGCTGAAGCCATTTACTTAGGGCAGCCAGACAGTAATGAAAGAAGAGCCAGGGCCCCCAGACCCTTCAAGCACATGCCTTCAGTGGCCTCATTTCTTTTTGGCCCAAGGTATTAAAGGTTCTACTACCTTCCCAACAACACCACAGACTAGTACATCTGTCCTTTGGTGGACATTTAAAATCTACAGTGTAACATCCTCCCTGGTGTTACTGGCAGATGTCAATGCCTTTTCCTTTGTGATCTCTTAGTTTTTTATTCATGTCTCTGCTGCCTCTCTCAATAGACCATAAATTCACTTTTGTCAGGGCCATGCTGAGTCCAACATAACCGAGGAGCATAGATGTCTGCTAAATGAACAAATGAACTAACACATGAGTAAAAGACCAGAAAGGCAAGTTATTTATGTGAGAGAAATAATGTGAGAACACTACTAGTTTACTGTAGAACAATCTTAAATGTTGGTTTATAGACTTAAAATTTATCTTCCTGTTTATATCAGCCCTAGAACAGTTTTATGTGACTTTTGTCATACCTGAATTCAAAGAGGTTTTTTTTTTTGGTCCCTGCAGAGACTACAGCTGTACATCTACAAAGCTTATTATCCTCTGATCTCATGGTTTGATTTATGTTTATTGTGACATTCTATAAGGCAAGCAAAAAGGTAACCACTTAGCTGTAACAATGCTCATTATATAGAACAACCAGGCCAATTCAGAAGGCTTCAAGAAATAGTGAATTTTTTCCTTAGGAGCACAAATTATTTTACTGTAAAAAACTTGTGTACAGGTTTGTTTTCCTGGTGAAGGTATAATTAATTCCTGTCACATTATAAAACAGTATATAGGTTACCCAAGAATGTTTTGAATTTTAAAACAAATTCAGGAAAAAACTTATGCAAATTTAAGGCTAAATATTGCATAAGAATTTTATATATTTCCTTATAATAATATAGAGAAAAGTAGGCACCCATCCTGTTTTGTTATAAAATTTTGCTTCTGAGTTAAAATACAATGAAATTTTTTCTCTTCCTGTATTAAATTATTCTGAAATTATAAGATTTGAGAGGTCTTTGTGAGTAGCCAGAAAGTCCCGTCATTACCAAATTCCAAAAGAATAATGAAATGCCTAAAATGATAATATGCCAAGCTGTATGAGCTTTTAATTGGAAAAATCATGTATTAACATTCAATGTTAAACAGTGATTAATAGATACAATATGCATGATTTTTTCAGTAGACCAGATAACAGCATGTCTAATTTTGATGTAGATTTAGGGACAATTTTCCTGTGTTACTCTGAAATGTTTCATCTGATTATTTTCAGAAGAATAATAATTTTATTCTCTGAAATTGTTATGCTGGCTTGATCGGAGCTTTTTATGTTCGGTAATTACATGCTGTATCTGTTCAGCTAGGTTTTGGTATTTAATGAAATCCAAATAAAGTATTTTTGTCTCCATTCCAGAAAATGCCTACTCTTATTGACCTATTTCCTTTCTATGACTAATGAAAGAAGGAGGAGACATTTTTTCTATCTTTTTTCTATCATTTTAAAGATGCATTTTGACAGTATTTTTTCCCCTCCAGGAACTCTTTAAATAGCCAGATAACAAGCATGCTCAGAGTGAGTAGTATATTTATTGGATGTGAATGTGAAGAATGATTTTCAGGACAGGTTTTTACTTGTTTAACATACAGGCTGCTCAGCTCCTTAATGAAGAGATTTGATCTAACCATGTTCCCCAAGTACTGTTATCACATTTAGTAAATTGCTATAGTCTGTTTAATATAAAAACCTCATTCTTTGTCACAGCTTTATCTGTCACTTACTTCCTTGCCTCTTAAATCTAGACTTTTAATGCCGAGTATCTTCTAGATGAACTCCAAATTCAACTTTATAATCTGAGATTATATTTAAATCTCTCCAAGTCAAGTAAACCCCCTTTTAACATTGTCTGTGTATTGATCAGCTTTTTGTTGCTGTGACCAAAATATCTGAGTAAGTTAAATTAAAGAAGGAGAGGTTTATTTTGGCTTATGGTTTTGGAGGTTTCATTCCATGGTAAGCTAACTCCAAAGCATGGACATCATGGCAAAGGGCATGGCAGAGAAAGCTGTTTACCTCATGGTATCTGGAAAGCAAAGAACATAGAAAGATTCAGAGTCCAAGATCAAGTAACTGGACAATTTAATTTCTAATAAAGGTCTTTATGATTTTCTGACATCTATCTTTTAGCTGAATGATGGCAGAGAAAGAAATTATACCCTTAGTTTCTTCTTATAAGGTCACTAATCCCATAATGAAGATTCTACTCTCATAACTTTATCTAACTTTAATTACCTCTTAAGGGTATCAACTTTTAAAACTACTGTATTATATTTGGGATTAAGGTTCAACATATGCAATTTGAGTTCTTAACATTCATTTCACAGCAGAGGCCAATCCATGCACTACTTGGGCCCAGCATGCTCTTTATTTAATGCAGCTTATAACAGAGTCCTCCTCAAACTAATGATCATTTATAATCTCCAGGAAGACTTAATACCAGATGTTACTCCAAGGAACTTCAGTCTTTACCATTGCAACCAATACAAAACTCATAACTTACAATCACAATCTCCTTTCTTGATTATTCTATTCATTTCTCTCATCCATGGCAACACTTTGGCTGGCGTATGTTTATTGTCTTCCAGACAATAGAATGGCCTCGATTGTTATCAGTAAGGTATCTGAGGGTTTTTTTTTTTTTTGTCTTTTTCTTTTTTATGGGTACCAGGGATCGAACTCATGACCGCACACTGGCAAGGAAGGCGCTTATGCCGCTGAGCTAAATCCCCAGCCCCAGTATCTGAGTTTTTACATGGTTTATATTTGCTATAATTTCCCTGAACCAAGAAACACAAATATCCATTCTTCATGAATACTACAGTTCCACACTTCCCATTCCTGTGATCTGTCATCAATCCTAGCCCTCCACAGAAACTAGAGTTATTTATCTTCTTCAGAGGAAATTACTCCTTACCTTGGCTGCTACAATGGCATGTGCAACTCAAAGCCAAATAGTAGCTATAATGATAAATTAAAGTGAATTATAGTAAGGGTTCCTTACTATACTTGTCCTCCAGAACCACAGAACTCAGATCATTTTCCTTCCATTCAAAGTGAATTATAGTAAGGTCACCACTCTGACCTGTGGTGAAAACAACCTCTTTCCAAACATAAACACCACTACTACTGCAGAACCTCTGAAAGGTGAAGGGAAGCTCAAATTCTACAAGGGGGCCACTAGGAATGGTGGTGAGAGAGCATTCCACTTTCATGTCTTGGTTCTGGGGCCCATGTTTAGCTGTAAGAGACAGCACTGTATATCAGCCATTGATCCATTGCATCCTAGAAGACAGCTAGACAACCCAATGAAAGTTACTCCAGGATTGTGTCTTTACTAGGCCTATAATTAATCAATCATTCCACTATCATGTATTGAAAGTAGTTGTATGTTTATGTGCCCATTCTTCATCTTTCTGCATCATAAAGTTAGTCCGTTAGATCAAGACAAATGTAAGAAACTATCCTATAGACCCTAGGATTATGACGATGTTTAGAGGTGATATTTAACATATCTATCTAGTTATGTTTTCATTGTTAAGACACAATACCTAGCCTCTGCAAGGAGGAAAGGTTTACTTTGGCTCACAATTTGTAGAAGTTTATGCCCATAGGCAGCTGGCTCCCAGAAAGAGTGGTATGGAAGAGGGTTATGCAAAGGAGAAAGGATTCATGGTTCGATGGCAGGAAACAGAAGGAAATGTCAAGGGAAGAGGTATGGAGATACAGCCTTCAAGGCAACAGCCCTTGTGAACCACGTCCTCTGAACAGGCTTTCCCTCCCAACATACATTTAGCTACAAACTCATCAGTGGAGTAATTTGCTGATGAATATCATGCCCCCATGATCCAAGCATCTTCCAAAATTCTCACTTATGAGTACATGAGGCTCTGGGGGGACATCTACATATAATGCATAACAACATTAGAGAAACAGATGATTAGCACATACCCAGGGAACATGCAACACCCTTCGGGAGGAACTTTCATGCTGCTGGCACTGGAGTTTCAAAGGAAGAGGCTTTTAGACAACCACAGGACAAATCTTACCTTCGTGGTTTTCCTGTGCTTCCTCTGAAGTACATGCTTACTTGTGGGTATTAAGATGAGTCACTTGTATACATCCAATTGCATGTAGATTTCCATGATTTTATTGTTTCTCATCTGCTAATTGCATTTTTCTGAGTCTTGGCAGCTAAGTTATTGACTTTGCTCAGAACTCAGCCCAGAACTCAGATCATTTTCCTTCCATTCAAAGTAAACTCCCAAATGCTGTCTCTGAACATCTAGTCCCTTCACCATGCCCTTCAAAACCTTGTCTGAATGAACCTGTCATGTAAGGCTTACCCAATAAAATTAACCCAGTAAATAAACCATGCCAACTTATCTGAGAACCAGGCACCATTTTTTTTTTTTTGCCTCTGTTGTCATTTATTCATTGGGAAACCATGAGGCCGTATCTGTAAGTAGTGACACAGGGAAGAGTAATCCAGAGGTAGCTTGTAAATTGGTCACCCGTTTATTTATCATGCCTTCTAGGGTTTCCTAGGTCCAATACTGAACTGTATATGAATTGGATCTATAAATACATGATATTAGACTATGTATCTCTCTTTCTGTTTAACTATATGAGTCAGTGGGTTTGATGATATCCAACTCTAATCTTATGGTCAATTGATGTTCCAAAAGTGGCCATTCATTTTCTACTAGAATCTAGTATCTTGTTATGAATTATTTCTCCAGTGTAATGTAATTTATTTCTTTTGAGAGCTGAAAAATTTCTCTGAGGGCAGAAGAATTTTTCCTGTATGAATTCTATAGTAATTCAGTGTGCATGTATGTACTTGGGTCTGTACTATTACAGAATTCTTATTGTTTGAAACCATAGGGAAGAATGATCTTGCTCTAGTACCCTAGGATTGTTTGCTGAAATTCTTGAAGTTTTTCTTCTCTGACATAGATATCTTAGTAGAATATATAGACTATTGATCACATACTGAAAATTGATCACTTCCTGATAATTATCATTTAGGACACCAAAATAATTAACCAACATGATATGTTTCAGAATATGAAAATGACCAGACCAAAGTCCTGCAGACCATATAATGGCAGCAAGCTGTAGATTTAGCATATCTGAGACAATACAATCAATGTGTATTGTTGACTTCTGCATGTAAGAGAGAACTGTTTTTGTTTTTCTTAGTGAGGAGGATTCAGGAAAACACGTTTACAAATCAATAGTGACAACATGCCAAGTGCTGGAGGGTGAGTTAATGTTGGTGGAAAGTTATCACCTTCAGCTATAGTCATTTGGATTGTGATTTGGATAATCAAAATTTCTGGTATTTTACTGTCATGTGCCCTGTTTTATTTATTTTTCCCACTGGCAAGACAAATTAATTAAATGGCATTATGAGGCTATTTATAACTTACACAACTCTTAATGAGGAGCAGTTGTTTTAATCTTTGAACTTCCTTTTGGCATAAACTTCTTTTTATTATTATCTGCTGGAAGAAAACAAAGGATACAGTTTAAAGGGTTTTACTGGCCCTTTCCTGTGATATTACTGCTATGTCCTAATTAATTAATCCAAAGATTCTTCCATCTACAGAGTACATATATTTATGCAAACTGTACATACAGGAGCCTAGAAAAATAGCTTCAGGGTTTACCTACCCACAATATTCACTTGAGATAGAGATATCTGTATCTGTAAGAAAGAAGCAAAGGAAAAAATCCATAAAAGAGTCAAAGGAGGGATATCAGAAGGAAAGTAAGAGCAACCTGCATTAGAACTAGGAAAGAAAACGTTTTAAGGAGAAAAAAGTGGTCAAAGTGAAATATTGCCAAGTATCCCAAGGGCATAAAGAATGAAAGGGAGTGATAGATAAAAGAAAGGAAAACATTATTTCCCTAAGCTAGAGCAAGGGCAGATAGCAGATCACAGAGACTGACAGATGTATGGAAACTAAGGAAATTTAGGCAGCAGGGTTTAATTACAATGAGGTCACTTAACTCCGGGAAAACAGTCTGAGAAAGGTGTTGTTAGGCTGTAGTCACCCAGGAGATTAGTGAAGCACACTCTGGGCGAGTCTGGGTGGGTCACAGCGGCATGATCTTGAGATCTAGATCTGGTCTCTGACTCCTTCCTCTCTGGCTCTGTCCCCTCCTCTACTCCCCAGCTACAATGAAATAAACAACTTTTCACCACCACACCATTCTACCTTGATGTGCTTGCTTTGGATCCAGCCAAACATTCATCAGCATGGCTTCAGGGAATCCTCTGACGCTGTGAGATCCATGAATTTCTGTTCCTTTAAATTGCAAGTGTCAGATATTTTGTACAGTAACAGAAAAGATGACGGATATAAAAGCTGGACACTAAAAGAGGAACGTTTTCATAGAGGAATGGCCTGAGGGAAAAGGACCTGCTGAAATTGGGGGTTAACACCGTCCCAATGGGCTGACACCCCTGAGAAATGAAAGGGTGGATTGTAGCCATGAATCATGATATGGTAGTTTAACTGGATTAATAAACACCTAGAGGATTAGTAAAGGACACATCTGGCTGTTCCTGGCTGGGCATGGAGGCAGGCCTTAGGCACTATATTTGGTCTTTAGCTCTTTCCTCTCTGGCGTTCTTCCCTTACTCTGCTCCTAGGTGTAATGAAGTAAGCATTTTTGTTCCATCATCATCTTCCACAGTGCTCTGGATGATCATGAACTCAAGCTTCTGAAACCATGAGCTGGAATAAAACTCTGTCCTTTAATTTTAAGTGTTGAATATTGTGTCTTAGTGATGAAAAAGCTGACTAATATAAATGGTGACTAATATAACTAAGTAGTGTGATCTTAGGAGCCTATCTTTGGGTGAAAAGTCACTTTTTGGCACCTAATATTACTTTAATAAGTAGAAAACACTCTTTAAAAACAGTGAAGAGAAAATGGCTTAAGAGGGAGAAAGAACTAGAATAAGGTTATGGTAGCTGTGTGGTTGCTTTTACTTAGGACTGGAACAATAGAAATGTCAGAAGACAGAGAGAAATCAAAGTATTAAAGGCTCAAAGATAGTTTCCCCTCTCTGAAATCCCAGAAGTCTACATTATTCCATTTTCAATGTAAATAATAAAAACATTTTTCCATTATCTGCTCTTGGAATAGAATCTTTGGGCTCTTACTCTGGTTAATTGTAGGACCAACATTTTCATTTTATATTCTGATTGCTGATAGTTTAGTGCAATAAGATTTGCAAAACTATTGAATTCTGAGCTATAATACTGAAATTTCCTTGGCTAAATTGAAGCGTCTATACTTGAGTTACTATGGGTTTTGATGAAGCAATAAACTAGGTCATTTTATTATCCCTAAGGATATGACCGCACTGAAAAATTAAAGATCATGCACAATTCAATGATGAAAGTTCTTGTACTGTAATACAGGATATACTGAGGTCCCTGAAAAGATTGATAAAACAATAAACCCTAGCACCCCAAAGACGATGTATGGTAATTTAAAATAATCAGGCCTTTGGATTTACTTAGGGTTATAAACATATGCAAGTGTCTAATTCCTTATGAGTGCCTTTGCCCCCTTTGCCCTCAAGAATACAGCTCTGTGTGTGGGCGTGGCACATTTTTAGACAGTCATAAATTCTGTAGTGATTCATTTTCTTTATTTCTGTTATGTGTGTGTTGCCTGTTTGGTTATTTTTTGCAATGAAATATATCTGCATCTGCATGATATGCCAAGTACAAATACATGGGTGAATTTGTACAGAAACACAAGGCCAAAAAATGCATGTGTGTGTACTTGGATCTACATATTTGTGTAGTTGTATATGAAAATTAGGCGTAATAGTAGGTGTGGCAATCAAGTGAGTTGTACTTCTGTCTTCAAATGTAATAGAAATTTTTGTAAAAATTTGGAAAAATAATTCAAGTAGACATGTATGATTAACTTTGAAGAAAAACAGATATCACATTGCCTTAATGTTATTGAATTACTGATTAAAAAACTTAAGTGAGGTTATTGAGAAATGAGTTGAATTAGAATTCTTTTAGTAGTAAAAAATTATCTATGAGACATTTAGATCCAATATTATTCTTAACATGATGTAATAGAAACATATGATAATATATAATAATAGAAACATCAAAAGGAAATTACTCTTTGACGAAAGAAAATCTCAAAACAGAAATTCATAGATCCACGTCAGGCATCTACAGTCTGTAATTTTTTTCCAGTACCACAAAGTCATTCATTAGCATTCTGTGGTTTCATAGAGGAAAATTCTGTAAAACAGAAAACTAACCTGCAAATCAGGAAGCATTTCACTAGACCATTTATTCCTCTTAACATAGTCTTTCCCTTTGAACATTTACCATAAAATGGACTTAATCTTTCTTCCCATGGGAAGTCTTACAAAAGAAAATGGAACTGTGGAAGGTCCACGTGTAACATAAAGCAGAGTATTTTTTGAACCTGTTTTCCCAGGAAATGGCTAAGTTCTACAGCTTATGTAAATAAGTTGATTTTAGGGATCTTCACACTTTTTGGATCTCCAGGAGCTTGATTCAGCTTTGATTACTGGATATTTTTTCTTTGTTAAAGTGTCATTAAAATTCTAAGAGTGTTCAACATTTGTCCTCAGTAGAAATGTACTATTATACACTGAAGTAACACAAAAGTTTAGCCACTGGAACTCACAAACTACATATTTTTCTGATTAGATTTTCTTTCCCTAACCACCAAGATTTAAACAACAAATACTATTTATATCTCAGATAATTGTGTTTTATTTATACAAAGGAGAACAGAAGTAAGCTTTCATCAAACTATAACTATGTGCCTGTCTATGAAATATATCTCACGTGTTTCCTTTTTGTAATAATCCCAGAAGTTTAATGTCATTATCCTCATTTTATAGACAGTGCAACCATGAATTTAGATTCCAAGCCGAATATTTCTGATTGAAAAGCCTTTACATAGGACCACCACTGACAATGAGTGCTTACTTCAGTTAACTTGTTTTGATTACATTCGTTTATCCAGGTTGAAACAGTCAGATTTCAGCAAACTTGGATTTCCCAAGCTCACTTCTTCTCTAGCTAAGGAGAATATGGAGATACATAAACCTCAATCCCTGTGCTTGAGAAGTTCAAATGGCCCACAAAAGGTAGAGTTTCTGGCTTTGGTCCTCATCCATTCATCTATCAACCAACTTTCATTGAGCACCTATGTGCCAATGCCATCTATTATTTTATGGGTTGGAATAAAACCGAAAGTTCCAGACCTTGTATAGCTTCATGTTCTATCAGGTTTTTATGTGGTTGAAAGTGACAAGAGAATACCGATAAATGTACAAATAATGCTTGGAATAGGAACTGACAAATGTAACAACACAAAATAGAGCTATTTAAGAAATTAAAACTTTTTAAGGTAAGCTTTGTTGTAGTTGGAGACTTGGATTATCATGGTAACAGATTACCATCTCCTATCTTTCCAAACTTTTTTCTTGGTTACCTTGAAGAATTTAAGAGGAAAGGAATATGCTCTAAGTAAGATATTCACGGAGCTGGCAGTGAGGGGTAAGCAAGACTGGACTGATGCTCTCAACACAATGTACTCCCGCCTTTAAGGTGAAGACAAATAATAAATAAAAAGAATTTCACAGTGATCAAGAGGGGTTGGTCTGTGTGAATAATGAGCCACTTTTAAAAAATTCTGCAAATATTAATAAATGTAAAACGAGCATCCATCAGCAGAGCGGTATGGAAACTTCCAAATTAGTTGAAAGTTGATGGAGATGCCTTCCAAGAGTTCTCTCAACATTCATAACTCTAAACAACACATCATGTTTCATGTGGAAGCAAGTAAGAAGAAATGGAACTTTGATTTCCTATTGCATATTTTACAGGGATACTTGGAACACAACTCTCTGTGAAATTATGAGTAATGATAATATATAGCAATAATGTCACCCTACCAGGCACCATTCTGAGTCTACTTTTTAACACAAATTAACTTAATGCTCACAATTCTGTGAGTTTGGTACCAGTAATATGACTATTTTACACATCTGGGAAGTAAAGTGTAAAACAGTAAAGTAACTCACCAAGATCAAGTAAGTATGTGAGAGAGCTGTGTCCCATGTCCAGACAGTCCAACCTTATAAATTAACTGGCATTGTACCGAGGCGCTCATATAGTTACAGTACAGTTTCATTTTTCACGTCTTCCTAAAACAATAGCCTCTTGACAGCAGAACCATTACCAGTTCTTAAACACCACTGGACCTCTAAAGCCAGAAGGATATTAGATAACCAATAAATGATTTTTTAACATATGAGGATTGCATGATTCTTATTTTTATGGTCTTTCAAAAAGTATTCATAGAAAAATGGGTTGTGTAGCCTTACTATGAAGATTGTTCAGTCAACTAGAGATAAAACATGGTTCAGAGATGCTTCTTGACTCTACACTTATATCAAAAGACTTTCAGGATGATGACAGCATGAATCTGTGAACACGGCAGGATGACCTAAATTAGAAGTAACAAAGAACGAAAGCAAAAACTATGTCAGAAACATAGATACAGGTTAATACAAATACACGTGCTACCCTATATAGTTCCTTCAAGTGGGTCACACATTGTCCTGAACTCAGCAGCCACAGCGGAAATGGAAAATTGATCGATTTCTATTCTTACCTGTCTATGAAATATAAAAAAATATGTCTTTGGAAAAGAAAATATATTCTCAGCCAGAAAAATACTTCTTCCAAGAATCTTCAAAATAGACCTTAATAAGAAAAAAAAAAATACAGTGTTTTTTGCAGTATTCTGTGCCCACAATCTTTCTGTCTCTTTCTGTGAGACCAACGCATCATCCTGTGTCATTAGTAAGGAGTGACAGAGGACAGAACAGGCTCCCCTCTGCAATAAGTTAGTATTTAATTTTAGGCAGAACATGGAGGCTAATTGAGAAGCTCCAAATCATTGTATTTAACTTTGAGTTCAAGGGAGCAGTAAATTGAAACAACAGCCTGTATAAAACTCGCTATTTTGTTTTCATCAAAGCAATCTGAGTGCATATGCCATGCCATTTGCTTGGAACATGCTCTGGCCTCCCCTACTGCTATATTTACCTGGTTCATTTCCACCCTCAAAAGTCACTCTCTGACAGGCACGTCACTTTTGTTCCCCATGGTAGACCAGGAATTTCTCATCATTTCAGGAAGCAGTCCTATTTTGATTAGCTCATTCAATTTCTCACTCACTTTTTCAACAGGATGCTTGTAGATGACTACATCCTTAGCAATGAATACTTTTCTAGTGGGAAAGTACAGTCATGAACAAAATATACTAAAATCCCTACCCTCACATAGCTTTTCTTCTGCTGTGTAACACTAAGTATCTTCACTAACATGCACTACTTACGTTAACTGCATTGCAGATAATCATTATCAAGAATAGCCTGGGTAATGTTATGTAAAGTAACAACCCAATAGTTTTGGTGGCTTGAAGCAATGCAGGTTTATCTTTAATCACTCTGTATGCCCAGCAGGTTGATTAGTAGCTTTTTCCACCCTCTAGTCACAATTCTTCAGGATCATGAACTGGTGGAATAACCATCAGCTCAAAACTTGGCAGTCATTGTGACTCAGATAGAGTACCTTCCAGAATGTCAACTGGGATTTAAATGGTTCTCCAGGGTCTTAATCAGGAGTTAAACACACTATTTAAGAACTGTAGCAGGCATTTCCACTTACAAATCACTGTCCAAAATGAATCACCTACCAATATCTAACTACAAGCAGCCACAAGAAAGAACTAGAATTATCCGGCATCTGTACTACTGACTTTGACAGAGAAAACTTAGCTAATACTTATGGAAAAGATTGCTGAGTCATTGAATCAGAGGTTGAGTGTGGTGCCTTGGGCCACAGAACTAGATAAAATCCATAACTCTTTCTCTGTGAACTGTATATGTTATATGATGATATGCACAGTGTATAGGCCAGGCTAATAACAAAATGGGCTTGCATTGTTACAGTTGAAAAATATCTAATCATAGCTTGATTAAACTCTATCAGAAATGCCAAATTTACTATATGCAATATGAGTAGAAGTTCTACAGAAAAATAACTAAAAATTCATTTTATATTAAAATAAATTTCTACAAGTCACAAAAATATTTCATCGATCAAATTTCATTAGACTGGTTTTCACAACTGTTCAAAGAAAGACTCATTTTGCAAAGTTGATTGCAAAATGTTATTTACTGCACATTCCATTTTCCTTGCTGGCTGTAATTTTGTATTTTGCCTGAACATTCAATTTTCTATATTTAATTAAAAATTAATTAAAATCCATTAGAGTGTAAATTGCATCTAATCATTTCATTGAATTGTAATTGTAGGTCATACCTCTTAAACACAGAAATGGCCCAGCATTTTATTTCACAACAAAGTGTTGGGATTTTTGGTACTCAAATGGGAACAAGAGATTTAAGTGAATTCTTCTTTATTTTGGGATAGAAAAAAGCTTTCAGAACTTCACTTAGAAGTTTTAGCCAAAGTAATAAGAAAGCCCAAAAGGATTTCTTAAGGTAGAAATTTTTTTTTTTTTTGGCAAAATTTGTTTGCCTTTGCTTAATGGAATTTTCAACTATAAAATACTTCTATGTAAATTGTTAAATGTTATGTTTCCATTTGATAACCATCCAAATATGAACACACACACATATACACATATTCTGCATAATTAGAATGACAAATAATGGCTTTTTTTCCTTATGTGTGTTATGTCACTGACAGTATTTTGTTACGCTATTACTGACTTTATAGGGTACAATAAGAAAATAGTGAATTCAAGCGAACTAGCACATAAGTAATAAGCTAACCAAAGGAGGGTTTCAAAATAACTAATACAAGAAGATTGGTGCTAATGCAAGTATGTGTCACTAAACCCATGGTTCCTGTCACAGTCAGTACGGAGTAAGCTGACCCAATACAATGCACTGTCTGCAAAGATCATCTGCTATGTAAAATCAGCATTAACAATTTAAATCTGTAGCTTGATTTAATTGGTTAATTTATACCATATTCTACATCCACAAAAGACTTTTGACTTCTGATTCATTTGACAGTTCAGCTCTGATTTGACTTAACTAAATAAAATCCATACCAGTTTCTATAGTTTATAAGGTCCTAAGGGACCTGGCCTCTTCCCAACTGGCTACACTGTCTTTTGACCATTGTGCTCCGGTTCTCTGATACCTTTTATATTTACTCTTGTTTTAGTGTGCAAAATATTAGAATTGAAGAAAATAGTGATTCTTTTTATTAACACGTTAATTTTACATGTTAATTGTGTCCAGTGTGATATTTTCATAGCATATAATTTGCATTGATCAAGTTCAACCATCTTTTCACCCTCCCCCACACCCTTCCCAAACTGTAGTAATCACTTTATTTTCAGGTCAATTTTTTAAGCTTTCCCTTATGACAAAGAACATGCGGTACTTGTCTTTCTAGCCTGGATTATTTTACTTAAAGCAGTGCCTTCTGGTTCCATCCATTTAGCTGCCAAGAACAGAATTTCGAAAAATGAAGTCTTCAACATGCCAAATCTTAATGTATTTGAAGTCAATTAATTATTACTACTCTAAATAATAGATCCCAAACCACAATCTTCTTTCATACTAGAAGTAATTTAATGAATTACTCTTGTTCACCAAGATCAATGGCAGTATGCATGGTCTTACCAATGAAACAGAACCAAAGGAGTAAGTCATCAGGCACTATGGGACAAAAAGTGAATGATGTGAGTATATATTTGCACTTACAAGGTCAAGTGAAACCTCAAAATATTTTTGTGTTATCACTAAAGAAAACAGCATTTCAATTTAAGTCATTAAGCATAACTTTTATTATCTAATTCAATTATTTTATTTAAATCTGTACTTTAAGTTTTCTTTTGCCTACACACTATAAGAAATCAGTGGCAGTGTTGGGACCAGAATTCAGAGATCCCTTGAATCCACTATGGTATCCTAGTAACCATCATGCACTACCATAATTATCACAACTGTATGCATGATCTATCTTCTGCTGGCCACTATGCTTGTGGCTACTGCACATGAATACTGTCAAGTACACAACACATGTAGAGTTTCATGCAGGGAAATGGTTTCTGCAAGATCAAAGAAGACAGAAAAAGCTACAAAAATCACACGAGACCCATGTTTCCAGGAAAGCCATTTACCATTCATACGTGAGTCCAGCAAGAACATATTTGGCCAACAGTGATCTTTCCTATAGTTTCACATACAATAACCACCTTATTGGTGGTTACATTGGAAATATTGTCATCTTTAATTAACTCAACTAATTTTTGACTATGTTTCAGTATTGTAAAAGATTTATTTTCTGATTAGGCTGTTTTATATGCATCTCTCCTTTGGTGATACTCTATAGCTAAATGAGAAGGGCAATGGTGTGGTCTTTGATTAGGTACAATTATGGCTGTCTCTGTAAGTGTTTGAAAATTGGTCACAGAAAAAGATAAATACTATAAATCTAATGAATCCCGATACAATTGTGCTTATAGACATAGCAAAAATATCAGATAAATGACACTCAAAAGGAATTATTATAATATTTTGTTAACTTTCTGAATGTCAATTTCCATTGGCAAAGTATAAAAAGATTATACAACAATAATAGAGAAACAATTTCACATCAAAATGAAATACAATATTTTCCTAATGATTCTTATCTCACATAGTATTGTGCTGATTCAAATATGAGTCAAATTAAAAATATAGACTGGTTTTAGTACATAAATTATTTGTAGCAATTTTTTATTTTCATTATTTAATTTCTGGAATTCAGAGATTTATGCTGAGTCTCAGGATCATGGGAATAAAAAAGTCACTGATCCCCTAGCTGCATCGGGGTCCTGATCCTTTACTTTTTTTTTTATTTTGAAGGTAGAAAAATATGACAGAACAAAGCCAATTGAGACCATGCAGTGAAATTGGTACAGAACTTCGCAGCAGGTTACTGGGATAATAGTAATAGTACCATAATGTATCTCGTTATCTTCACAATAGTTGTCCATTCAATCAGGTATAGCAAAACCAAACCAACAA
Organism: Cavia porcellus; assembly: GCF_034190915.1. Lineage (NCBI taxonomy): Eukaryota > Metazoa > Chordata > Mammalia > Rodentia > Caviidae > Cavia > Cavia porcellus. The sequence continues at coordinate 40,760,075 of NW_026947510.1, forward strand.
CAGAACATTATAAAACCAGTTGAGAGTATTGAATAGTGCAAAACAATCAGAACAAAGCGAAACAGTGAAAACAATGTTTGCCTTCAAAGAGCTGATAGAAAGAAATCCCCCATATTTGCTATAGTGCATATGGTCAGACCTCTGGCTCCCAGTTGCTAAAGGAGGTCAGGAATGTTTAGGCTCATGAGAGATGCTGACTGGTTCTCTTCCTGGCTCACCTGCGGCTTACTCACACCAAGGCTGCTTACCAGGAAGGCAGGAATCTCCTGATTCTTTAGAAAATTTCCCTTAAGAAAAGCTTCATCCTTATGGGGGTGTCAGGTGCTATACATCATAGTGTGTATTTTCATTTACCTTCAGGAAAGCTTCATACTGTAGTCTGACTTCTAAAGTGCTGATTTTGTGGACAGCATCATTTAGAAAATCTAAGAAACATCCATCTGGATCCCTCTGTGGCTTCTACTTGGAATTCAATTTATTAAAAAGCTCACTGAAATGCTTTTTGTACATAAATAAAAAATTACTAGTATTTTCCCCTTCAATTGATCAGTTGAAGGAAAAACATTGATGAGTTGACTCAATTGATCATCAACTCTTAACGTGATTGGCTGAACCCCTGGAATTTAGTGCAGTATCTAATCTAGAAATCTTTCCAAAATATCAGTCATGAAACAATTTTGGGTCCTGTGAGAGAAACTTCCTTTTTTTTTTTTTTTTTTGATTCCAGGAATTGAACTCATGACCTTGTGCTTGCCAGGTAGACACTTAATGCCATTTAGCTATAGCCTTAGCCTGATAGAAACTTTTTTTCCTCCTTCAGATACCTTGCCATCCACTTAGAGTGCCCAAGCAGAACAATTAATGGACAAAAGATATACAAATACAGTTATAATCTTCATATTATATAAATAGTTTACTTATTATAAATCACAGGCAACATGCAACCATGCAACTACAGCTGGGATTTTTAATTTTTCTCTTGTAATAATCCAAAATGTTTACTTTTCTTCATCTTCATTATAATGAAAATTAGACTTAAACAATGAAGAATTTTGAAAAGGAGGGGAGAAAGTAAAACTAGAAAGGAGAAGCATATAGATGGCAATTCTTTCCTATTTTTCTCTGATTTCTGTCTGAGAGACTTGAAATAGTCATTTATCGGGTTCATGCATTGCCTTCCTAATAATTTCAAAGTTGACCGCTTCTATGAGATCAGGAAATTGAGAGACAGGAGGCACTGATGGGATGAGGTGGGGATTTGACTTAAAGGACTGAATTGATCTTCTTAAGAGCCCGGCTCAAGATTATTGTCTAAATATTCTCTTTTGTTATTCAATTTGGGTCTCCAGGATTATGTTCTAAGAAAGAATACATATTGCTGTATTTTTCTGGTCTTTGCTAGAATCATTACATTTTTTTCCTATTATGCTACATTAGTAAAACAAAAGCAATTATCCATTTAATATTTGTTAGATGACTGTAGTATCAAGTATTTCTCCTCCAGTTAAGTGAAGGATATGCTGCTTTGATGGAATTTTTATTCACATTGGAGAGTGGCATGGTCTTGTGACATTGTATTCTTTTTTATTTCTGTCATCTTGAGAAGTTGTTATTTATTTATTTGTTTGTTTATTTATTTATCTATTTGGTTTTTTGAGGCAGAGTTTCACTCGGTTGTTCAGATTGGATTTAGCCCAGGCTGGCCACAGACTCACAGTGGTCCTCCTGCCTCAGTCTTGCAAATACTGAGATTATAGGTATGCACCACCACACCCAGCTGAGAAAAGTTTTATCCTTGATGGAAATCAAAGATTCCATGTAAAAATTTCACAGAAATTCTCTCTGAGGAATGGACATGTGCAATATTTTTCCCTTTAAAAATTCATATGGGATGCCATTAATTTCTCTTTTTATGGAAAAAAGTAAAATAAAATTTAATAAGAAAATAGGAGAATAACAATAGTGTATTATATTCTGTCATCTTCAAAGTAGTTACTCAGAGTACATGATACAGGCATAAAAAATTGTCCAATTTATTATAACACAACCTTTCTCTCCAATGAACTAAAAGACACAAATAGGATAGCTAATTTGCATTTTTCTCTTTTCACATTAGTTTCTCTTAATTTTTTTTTTTTTTTTTTTTTTTTTTTTTTTTGCTTGCTTGTAAAATGGTAATAGAAATAGCTATCTCTTTAGGAGATCTGCAAAGTCTCATATCGGTACATATGGATTCAATAAGTGATGTTTATTATTTCTATTAACATTTTAGGTAGACTTTACCTCAAGATTGAATTCAAAACCTAGTGCCTTTTAAAACCATATTATGACTTTTATCTAGCTATCTCCCTAAAGCATCACACACTCATGAGCGGTGCTTTTGGGAAATGGCTGAATTCATGGGTTAGGGTCATCCTGGGTTAGGGTGTAATGTTATGGCTTATACCTAGTTGTCCCCTAAAGCCTCATGCACTCATAGATAGGCTTTTTGGAGATGGCGGGATTGTGGATATGTGATACTGTGATTAAGGATTAATAGATTAGTCAATTAGTTGGTTTAGCATAGTTCTGGATGTGGATAATGGGAAGGCTGGGTGTGGTAGAGTCTAGATGGAATATATAAAAAAAGAGGCTTCTTGCTGCTGCTGCTGCTGCTGCTGCTGCTGCTGCTGCTGCTGCTGCTGCTGCTGCTGCTGCTGCTGCTGCTTATTGCCTCCTGCTTACCCTGCCATGGGCTGTTTCTCCTTTGTGATGCCCCTCTGCCTTGCTGCCTGGCCTTGGAGACAGCCAACTACGGAATGAAAGCTCTACAGACTGTGAGCTAAAATAAACCTTTTCTTCTTTAACTCTGGGTGTCAGATATTTTGTCTCAGCAATGAGAAAGTAACTAAGATAAACCGCTTCCTAAGAACCTAAACTTTATTTCCTTCTCTAAATCTTTCTTACATACACTACTTTATATTTAACAAGATATATATTTTAAGTGATTTTATATTATAAACATAATATGCTAAAATAATATGCCAGCATATATATATATATATATGTATATATATAGTATAATTGAAAAATATGATGAATGTTCAAGTTGTTACACTAAAAGATACACTGTCTTGGTCTTTGCAATGATTTTGTGGACATAATACTAAAAACGCAGGCAAAAAAACAAAAATAAATAAGTTGGGAGTATATAAAATTAAAAAATTTCTACACAGAAAAGGAAACAGACAACAGAATAAAAAGTAATCAACAGAATGAATGACAGTAATTGCAAAGCACATACATGATTAGGGGTTAATTTCTCCAGCTTTATTTCAAGAAGGCACACAAATAACCAATCGCATAGGAAAAGGTACTTGGTGTCACTAAGAATCATGGAAATGTAATTCAGAAACACAATGAAATATCACTTCAACCATGTTGAAAGGACTAGGATTAAAAAAACAGAAAAAAAACCCAACAAGTATTGGCAAGGTCATGGAATTGAAACACACATGCATTCTTGATGTGAATATGAACCAGTACAATAGTTATCAAAAACATTAGTTTCCTTAACAATATGAAGAAATAAGAATGGAATTATCATATGATACAGCAGTCCTACTTCTGAGTATGAATCCAAATACAGTAAAATCAGAACCTGCAAAAGATATTAGCATTCTTATGCTCACTGCAACATCATTCACAGTAGTCAAGATATAGAAATATTCTAAATGTGCAGCAAAAAATGAATGGATAAAAAAAGATATATACATATGGAATATTATTCAGCCATGAAAAGAAGTAAATACCGCCATATACTATAACATGCATACACCTGGAAGGCATTATGCTAAGTGACGTACGCCAGTCACAAAAGGGCAAATGCTGCATGATTGCACTTACACTGATGTATCTACTGAAATCAAAATCATAAAAAGAGAAAGCCTGGTGGTAACTGTCAAAGGCTGGAAGGAAAAGAAAATGAGGAAGTTGCTGTTCAGTGACTAATGAAAATTTTTTAAAAAATTTTAAGGTGATGCCTCCCCCAAAAGACACAATTAAAGATTGCCATTAATCTCCACAAAATCCTCCTCCCTGCCTCAGACACACCTTATCATTCTTGCCATCTTCTGAAGCAGTTCTACAGTCTTTCATGAGTGTCTTTTGTTATGTTATTACATTTACCTTCATGTCCTAAATCAGGTCAAAATCTTTACCCTTCCTGGTCATTTTGACTTCGGGGAAGAACCAGAACCGCAAAGTGCCAGATCTTGTGAATAAGACGTAGAAGGAAACACCCTAATAGCTTTATAAACCCTTTCTGTTGGATGACACTCAGCAGGAGCGTTTCTGTCACACCTCAAAGAGTCACTGATGAAGGAGGACTCTGGCACTGCTTCTGGAGAGGCAGGAGTGACAGGATAAGTGTGTTTGAAGCAGGAGATGGGGAGCATTTTGAGGAGGATTAATGGCAATGTTTCATTTTCTGTAATAACTTTTAAACATTCACTGTATGTTTTGATCGCATCTTTATACATTTTTGTCAACTTTTTAAATTTAAACACTTACTGTACAATATCTACCAAAAGAAGTATACATACTTCAGGGAAAAATTATATTTGTTTTATACCAAGAATTGAACTCAGCACCTTGCACTTGCCAGGAAAGCACTATGCCTCTGAGCTATATCTCCAGCTCCAGTGTGTTGTTTTTCAATGGATGATATTGCCATCATGTGAGGGACCATAAAGATGTCATATATTGCAGAAAATCCACTACACTGCCTGTCCACAGAGAGGAAATTGAAAGTGCATTTGCAGCAATCTCAAAAATGCATGCGATGGTGTTACCCACATAGCAGTTCTTCATATTGATGTCTAGAAGTTCATGGGCACCAATGTGATCACCCCTTGTAACTGTAGACGCCAAAGGAAACATGTCAAGCTCCTGATGACTCAATAAATTTAGTATTAAAATATTTATACAAGTTTTCTTTTCCTGAAGTATGTATATGATTTTTGACAGGATATATATGTCTTTGTTCAACTTCTCAGCTAGAATATAAATTTTAAGACATAATGGTTGATAAATAATGTCTCTGGTACCTACCTGAAACTAGTAAACAATGACTAGTAAACTTTGAAATGTTGAGAATAAATCAATTGTATTTCTGCTTCCTTGTTTGCTTGAATAAATAGAATTTCCATATTAACCTCATAAATTATTTTATTTAAATAAACTTTGATGTTCAGACCCCCAAAACTTTTAAAACAGGAATAAAATAGGTTAGCAGGGCACAATGATGCACACCTGTCATCCCATCACTAAGGAGGCTGGAGCAGGAGGATCCCTGAAAATTCAAGGCCAGCCTGGATTATACACCAAGACCCTGTCTGAAAAAACAAATAAAATAACATAACCTTTAATAGTAATATCTATTTTAGATGATCCAAACTGAAAATCTCATCAGAATCTGTTGGAGGAAAAAATAATCTGAAGGAAGCCAGCCAATAAATATCACAGCCATGCCAAAACACTGTGGCTGATTTAAAGTACCAGCCTTGTATTTTACTGTGCCAATTTCCCTAAAGCAGTCCAATCTTTAGAGGTCTAACGAGGGGCTCAGAGGTTTATCAAGTCTCCATATACCCATGTTGATTATGCTACCAAAAATGTAGGCTTGTATAGTTTTCCCAACACTTAGAGTTAGAAAACAACACGGGCCAAAAGGGAATTTGCTTAAATGCAACATCAATACTTAAAAGAAGGAAACTCAATTAGAGAAACAGTTTGAAGTGGTGGCACCCTACAGGAAATATCTTTTCATCAGCTTATGAACCATCCTTTCCCCGTCCAAGCTTAGGGAAATGACTCAGCGACACTTAGCACTGATGCTTAAGTACTAAAAAGTACTAGAGAGCAGACAATGGGAAGAGTGGCAAACAAACAGAAAGAAAGAAAAAGATGATTTACAGATGAAAGAAAAAGAAATATAAGCCGAAGTAAAAGTAGCACAAGGCTTATCAAATTAACAAACATCATTGGTGAGACCTATGTTGTGGTTAATTTTATGTGTCAATTTAACTGGGTCATGAGATGCATGGGTATCTGATTAAACATTATTCCTGAGCATAATAATTAAACATAACAATTGTGCAGATGTTTCTAGAGGACATTTGCATTTGAACTGGTGGCAAAGTAAGCAGTTGGGTCTTCTCAGTAAAGATGGCAGCATCTAATCCAGGAAAAGCCCGAGTGGAACAAAAATGCAAAAGTTTGGGTTTACCCGGCCTGTGCCCCTGACTGCTTAGACTGCAGCCCCTGTTTTCTACCAGCCTTGGCCTCTAGCTTCCAAACTTTCCAAATATGCTTTTGGCTTTCCTGGGGCTCCAGCTTGCAGACAGCAGACTGTAGCAGTTGTTAGTTTCTATAATGATGTCAATACCAGATAGAGACAGAGATAGAGATAGAGTTAGAGAAATAGAAGTAGAGAGAGAGAGAGAGAGAAAGAGAGAGAGAGAGAGATGATAGAAAGATAGATAGATAGATAGATAGATAGATAGATAGATAGATAATAGGTAGGATACAGATATAGGTGTATGCCACATATACACATGTGCTCACACACACACAAATCCTAATGGAAATGAAAACATTGTAACAGAGAATGCTTTGATCAAGGGATTAGAATTTCAGATAATTCATGGTGATGAAGCTATAGGTTCTTTACTGAAGGAATAATTTCTTATTGACCCTACATCTAATATACCTCTTTGTATTTGGCAATAAAGTTGAAATGATAGTAGGATAAATCTTGGCACACAGAAACTATATGTCCCTGACAGTTAATTTTCTAAAATACTGCATTTGGCAATGATGAAATATTAGCTCCTTAAAATTAAAGTCTATGGAAATAAACTACTATAAGAAATAGGTTGATTATTATTTAGAAAGATATTTGAATCGTGTCTTAAACTTAATGAATATCCTTTAGATCATTCAGTAATTGAAACAATTATTAATTTTAAAGTTAAGAAAAGACTGATATATGATGTATTTTTCTACTTTCAAAATAAAAGAATTATTCAGATTTTCATCTTGCTATTCTCTAAATTATAACTATAATTTAGTTATACTATAATATATATATATATATATATATATATATATATATATATATATATACTTTAAGTTAATTATCTATTTAAGTAGTCCTGGATATTTACTTCTATTGTCTACACAAAAGCTATTATTCTATGTGAAAATGAGATACTTATGTGCATGTCTTTTTCCTGGTGATCAAAGTAAGTTTGCTTCAGAGACAGCAATCCTGTTTTTAATTTTAATTAATCTACTTTCCTGCTCCCTGCTGGGCATATCCTTTACCCTTAGACAGGGAATAGAAAAGATGAGACTGTCTATGGAAAAGCTGAATGCAAATAAATGAGAATACCGTGTAGGATCTCAGGATAATCACCAGTAACTTCACACTGTTACAGAATGTTTTGCTCACTACTGTTGTAAAGCGTGATTAGGGTGTTTAGCACATTCAGTCTTCATCTAAGAGCTCAGTGGACACATTTGATATTTAGGATAGACTATCTACAGGACAATATTCCACTAAATATCACTCTGATGTTCAAATAGGGCAACAGAAATACAGTCTACTCAGAAGGAGGTTCCACATTACTGTGTTTTTTCAAAGGAGTATAATCCTCACATTGTTAATGATTTATCAGAAGCATTCAGGGGGTTATTTTACTTTATTTATCCTAGCACTATGTAATTTGTGGGAAAATAAATTATATTAGTCAAGTAGCATGCTTCAAGCAGCCTAAAAACAATCTAAATAATTGTCACTAAATAAGAAAAAAGAGAGCCATCAAGGCTCACCGAGAAAGGCATGCTGGGTAATCTAAGGAGCCCATGTACAACTTTATCCATCATTTTCGCTGACCCAGGTCCCTCCCACCTGCCTCAGACCAATGTGTCAGCAAAATTCTAACGTGGCTTTTAAGGTCCCTCACACATGATTAAAACCATCAATCTTTAGTCTGGAAATTCCAAGTTTTCTGGTAAGGAGCATTTTTAGAATGCCTTACAATACAATGTACAATTTTTTTATTATTCTGTGATAAGGGATGCTGTGCATTTTGAAAACCAATCTTTAAATATTAAAGGTTTTTAAGTCCTTCAGGTACAATGTTTTACATGTATTTCAAGACAAATAAAGCTTTTATTATCAGTCTGGTTCTTAAGATTCTGTAAAATAAAATGCTTCTGTGAGAAAGTCTACCATGGGACCACTGAAGAAGTCATCTAAAATAGTTTTTCCTCAAGACATCTTAAATTTAGCTGCTGCTGCTGCTGTTGAAATGAAGATAACCCTTAATTAACATCCCTGTAACATTTTTGTCATTCTATTTAGAACTTGCTGAGTCATTAAAAGAAAACAACTATAATAAGCAAAGCTGGCAATTGTTTTAAATAACATTTGATTGTGCCTTACGAATTTTGTATCCTTTAAATTCTTTAAATATTTTAGATTCTCTTGAAAGATTTACACTTTCAAGTCCTAGCCAGTTAGGGGAAACAGTGTAACATTTTATAAAACACTGTTAATAGTCAGACAAATGTTTCTACTGATAGAGGTTCTATTCAAGTAATAATTGGGTGGGATTTTTCATAATTAATAAAATCTTTTTTGTAAAAGCAAGGACATTAAAAGCACAAAATTTGATATGCTGTTTACCTGAACAAGTGGAGGAGAAGCATGTAAATTAGACCAGAGGCACAGGTGTTCATTATATTATGATTTATAAGTTAATACATGTTATATTGTGTTATTTTGAGGTATCTTATACAGGAAACAAAAATGCAGAAAATCAAGTTCTGGAAGAAAAAAATCAAAATGTTAACAGTGTAATCATTGAGTTTTAGACTTTTTAAACTTTTATTAGTACATGTTTGTAGTACACAATTATTGCATTCATTGTAGGGGACTGGTACACGTACAAAATACATCTCAGTTCCCTTCTTTTCTGCCTTCCCACCACTCCCCCTTTTTTGAGCATCATATTCATTGATTTATCTTATAAGACCTTATCAAGTCAACTGTCACATGTACAGATTGAAAACCAGACTAATAGGCCAAAGAACATATAAAACATGTAAGACAATTGTACTAAACCAAGGCATACTTTTAGAGTAGACACTGGCCATGCTGAATTACACTGCTTTTTAAAAATGTTTACACTGAATGATGTGATACTTTAAGAATACACTCGTAGGTTTTAAAATCATACTCTTTGAAAAATTAAAAACATAAGGATTCTGAAAGATTAAAATGTTTTTCTTCTAAGTGGAAACACAGGGTCCTTGGCTAAAAATACTAGTTTTAGAACCTCTGACTTCATAACAAAGTAACATATTAATATAAAACCTGAGTCAATATGTTAAATAAATATTTCCATTTACAAAGTAAGTACAAATCATAAATTGAAAAGGTACTAAAAGGGAAACTATTAATCTTCAACCTATCTGTGTTTGTACAGATATTTTAGCTCAGTATTGACCAGACTGGAAGAGTCTCCTGGGATCTCTGTTAGAATAACGATTCCCAGAAGTAATTCAGCATGTCATGACACATATTTAGGAAATACTGATCTCCTGTTAGCATTACAGCAATATTCTGAAATTCAACTTACATATGAATGATGTTCCTAACATTTGGGGCCACATTAAAATGCAGATTTAGATTCATTACCAAAAGCTTCTGGGTGATGCTAAATTGCAAGCCATGCCTTGAGGAGCATTTGAGAAACATTTGGTCTCCCAGCACAGGGTCCCACTTGTTGAAAACCCTCAATAAATGTTATTACTCAGTGAGAATTTATTCTGTCTTCACCACTCCGTCTTTTGCATAGAAACACTTTTGTGTTGCTGTAGTAAACTGATTACTTATATTCGTTCTGTGGAGCTGTTAGTCCTTCTGCTAAATATCATTCTCAAAGTTACTATGCTCTGATTCATCTTTTTGGCAAGTTTCAAGTTTTAATTTACTTAGCTGCTTCAAGCACAATTATAAGCTACCTTTTAGGATGATTTCTTTCCATTTTATTTACCTTGGCTTATCAGTTTAATTACTTGAATACCACCAAGGAAGTATTGAATTACATGTCATTTCTGAAAAGCACATAGAAGGAAAAAATGGATGTGATTACTTTTTTCTTGTGAAAAAAAAAAACAAAAGCGTTTTGTTATCTAATATAGTTCCTTTAAAAATGTACCTGTAATTGATTTTCAATGCTAAATTGGCCTAAATCTACTCAATTATTTTTTTAACATTCTTTTGTTACCATGGAGAATATCTGGCCAATATTATCTACTAATTTGCTCAAGAATAAGCTCAAAAGATAACTCCACCTAAATGATGTGGAGGCTACCAAGCATTTTGTGCTGAAGAGGTCAGTTGGGGGAAATGAGAGAGCTGCCATAGCAGTGAAGGAGATGTAGAGCGAGAATTGAGACAGAAAACAGCATGCCAGGGACGCTTCGCAAGAAAACACACACGTGGCCTGAAAACCCATAAAGAACTAAGTTCTTTTCTTTCCCAGTTCACGCAGTTGGTCAAAAGCCAATTGCCACAAATGGTTTCTTTGCTATACCCTATTTAATCAGCACCTCACCCAGGAAATATAAACTTTACTCCTTCAAATTACCTCCAGATACTCCTTTTCCCTGACTCCACTCTCTCATACATAAATCAGGGTCTACTAAGCTAAATGGATTTGTTATAAACTACATTGATAATGTAAGTAAAAATACTATGCTGACTTAATTATATATCTTTTGAGTTTTCCTTGAAGAGGGAAATGAGTAACTTCAAGTATTTAACACAGTTTGTGAAAGCAAGATTCAACTATTAAAAAATATTATCATGAGAGAAATAAACATTTTCTTTCTTGCTACAGAAAGCCAAAATTATACCAGCAGATAACAATCTAAAGAACAAACATTTTTGCCTAATATGATACTGCATTTTCTTATGATCAGAATTCTAATAGTTTCTCATGGAAGTTTAGGTATTATGTAATTCAGGCATGGTACCAATAATACTTATTTTATATTTTAATCCCTAATTTATTCAGTGAAAATAAACCTATGGCACACATATTGTCTTTTGAGACAAAAGATTTTAATGTATGAGTTACAGGTATTATTCAGGTTTAGCTGCAATGTTGGCATTTGGGGATAAATAGGCGGGTTTGGGGCTGTAGTTTGGACACTTATTTTTAAAAGGTGCATTAGCACTGGTCTATATCGATCACTTGAGGCCAGAGACTACTTCTTATTCACCAGCTCATACTTACTGAACTAAAAAGTTATTGGCTTGAGATTTTGGAGCCTTTCCAATACCACGCCCTTGTCGTATTGAATGAATGAATTATGAGTTTCAAGCTTACTTAATGCTTCCTTACTGCCATGATTAATGGCAAAGCTCAATCTCCACTCCTCTCTGTTAACCCTACTTTCCAGTGTATTTATCGACAGTCCTCTATTAGGAAATGAGTAGTTTCTTTATATTCTGGCAGTGGCTTTCTCTTTTTTTTTTTTTTTTTTTGCATGCTCCTGTTGCTCAGCAGTCATGCAAACTTTTCTCTATGTTGTAAAGAAAATTCGAGTTCCCTGGCCTTTTCTCCATTACTTTTATGAACTTGCCTTTGTGCCAATGGTTGGGTAGAGAAAAATAGTAATAGAAAACCAACCTACAGTATGAGCAAAGTTGAGCAATTGATTGGAATCTAAATTTTATACTAAGGTTCTATTTGCACACACTAGCACAGTTTGAAATTAATTGAAAGATTCTTTTACCCTATTTTCCCAGACTCTTACTTGCCTTCGAATTCCCACACAGTTCTAGATTTTTGTGCTTTCTGGAACCATCTGAACAGCTTTCTTGAAATGGTCAGCTTCTTTATTACTGCATGGACCAACTTTATGCAAAGCACCAAGCACTTGGTTGAAAAATAATTAATAACACCTGTTCAAACGTAAGCCATCAACACAGAAGGACAAGTGGATTCTACATCCATTTCTTAGAAAGCTTTTAATAATTCTGAGCCCAAGAATCTTAAACATGACAGCGATGAAAGATCATTAATTTGTGTCCTTATGAAAATGGCAGGAGAATGTATGGGGAATAACAAGAAAATTGGGCCTAATGATGTATTCTGTAAATGCCATGAACACAAAGCCTTTTTTCTAGCTGTGACCCACTGACAAGGAGCACTGCAGTTAGCAATATATAGAAACTAGGGCCTGCTGCAGACTTCCTGAATCAGAGTCTGCATTTTTAACAAGCTCCCCAGGAGATTCATATGCACGTGATGCTCCGGGAGCTACTCCAATGTTGTACATGATAAGTATTGATCACATTCCAATTTCTTCTCACAAAGGAACTGATGGTAGCCCTTAACTATTGTGACTAAAGCAATGATCTCAGTTTGAGTCTGTTCTAAATTTTCTTTTGTGTCTTTGCTGCCTTTGAAGTCTGCTCTGCACTGGGATTCTTCAGGACCTGTAATACTGGGATTTAGTCTTTCTTTGTGCATGCACTTAAGCGACAGCTTTTGCGAGCTGAAAACTCAAGGTGAGGTCAGCAGACTAGGTACCCGTCTGTATATTGTTTGCTATAAGTCTCTATAAGATGAGAACTTAGTAGGATGTGCCTAATGAGATGAGGTGGTACCAAAATGATGTCTGAATCATTAGGCACACTCTCAATTTCAGCTGTTATTTTTCTCTAGTTTCAGTGGAGAAGGCAGTGTATTGATTACTATTTATCCACAAATTTGTTGCTTCCTTGTTCATAAAAACTTGGAGTGGCATAGGCAGAGATTGAATTCGGATGATCTCTGCTTGTTACTGTGTGAACATGTTTAATCATCACTATGCATTACAAGTCTTTAGATCAGAGTGCAAATAAATTACTACTGTGGATTAGTAATTTTGTAAACTCAATAGCATCTACTATGTTTGCTGCTAGGTTCCTAGGGCCCAGGACAAAGATGGTCTTCAGTGTCTGTTAAATGAATGAACTGCCTAGCTCTGCATTTGTGTTCGTGTTGTGTTCTTCTTTTCAACCTGAAGTATGGTGATGTCACTTAAGAGTTTTTAGCAGAAATGAGTATAGGGAGAATGACACAGAAACTAGACACAGTGACACTGGTTTTCTAAAGCAAATGTGATTACTCCAAAATTTTAAGGAACAATAGACATCCAAGGCAAGAAGCATAATATGCACAAAATCTAGAGGATAGGAATAGGTGTTACAAGGAACAAAGATGCCATGTGTTGGTGCCTAACGTCACAGGGAGAAGGGCACTCAGAGAAAAGTGGGGAGAATGATGGATGATCCTCACTTTAACATGTTTGTTCTAAACCTAGTGTGCTTCTGATGTTGTCAAAGTTTACAAGGAGAACAAGATAATACAGGACACATAATTTATAACATTATTTTATAATAGTTACCCAAAGAGATCAACATGAAAAGGGCAGGAAATCTGTCCGCATACTAAAAATTCCCAAAAATCTATCTGAGGGCCAGATTCCACAGCAGCGTCCTGCATGAGTCCAGTTGAAGACGTAGAGACTATAACAGTGTTCCAACTGGTGGTCTAGAGCCCACGGCAATGACTCATGCAAGTCTATTTCATAGATCTGTGCTTGGAAGGTCAGCAGTGGAAGCTAGAAAGTCAATGGACGCAGGATAAATGACGTATGCCAGTAGGCTGAGGATTCTACACTGCAGCCAGGAAGCAACACTCAAGAACCAAAGCTCTCCCGCAAAGTACCTGAGCCATTCTCAATGACAATAGGGTCAGAGCTCCTCCACAGAGAACCAATAACACTCGTCTTCCCCTCTAGGTCTCCTTTTCATGTTGGGAACAATCCTCAGTGGGCCATCTACACTCAGCACCGTGCTGATTCAGTTCAGCTAGTGTTTAAGGTGACCATCAGTTTTCAGTCCACCATAGCCTCTTATTTTGTTTGTTCCATTCTAATGAAAGCAGTATTGAAGTTCTCATTTGTATGTTTCTTATACACACATAATTAAATATTTCATAAAAGTAGAAAATTGTAAAAGCTTTAAGAGTAAGATCTTGCATGTCAGCTGACACACTTTCTACAGTATAAAATTTAAAACATTACTAATACATATTAAATAAGTCAAGTTGAACACAAAAGATCAAAATAGATGCAATTTGCAGAGAACAAAGTGTTTGAAACATAAATGGCACAGGCACAGATCAGCTACACTTTTAAGCACATATTCATGTTAATAAAAGATTCTTTTTCCTTCATTCACACCAATAAGCTCATTAAGCCTTTTTACAATATTGCAATAATGATAAGAAAAGAGGCTAATTGACATGATTTAATTTTTTTGGATAAAAGGGTAATGTGGCAATGAAACTGCCCATTAAAAACAGCATCTATAAACTGTCAGGCAAAATAGTAAATGCCAAAAGATGAATAATTCAGATTGCTTTCTTTCTTTCTCAATGTTCCTGGAAATAAGTATTTTTCTTGTATATCAAAGGTAGCCAATTTTTTTTGCAACTAAAAGAGTTATTTTTTTCTAATATTCAGGTGAACCATAAAAGCTATAGACTAGCAATGACCTCTAAGTTTGACCTATGGAAAATTTTTCTTCTAGTTAATAGATTTCCGTAATAAAATTACTTGTTACATTACATTTACTTAAATGCCCTTTGAAAGCATAGCATTTAAGTGGAATTGTGCCTGTCAGAGAAAAATAGTAGAAGAATAAATGAAGCTGATATTTTTTCAGAGAAATAGACGTAACCCAATGTTGAGTGGAACTTATCGAGATTAATAAGTGTGGATATAAAGCATCCGTTCATCAAACCAATTGGGTCAGTTCTAGAAAGGACACTTTCCCCTCTGACTCACAGTCTTGAAGTAGGGCTCTTTGAGTGCCTTTCTAAAATTTAACCCCAACTGTGCCATTTCCCTTCTTATACCCGGTAGTGCTTCTTTCCTGACTTTGTAGATAGTGCCCCAGCTCTTCGGGATGGCTTGAGGAAATGCAGGTCCATGTTCTGTCCAATTAGCCAACCTTGTCAGACTCTCATACCTGCAGCTTTACTGATCTACCCACTTCCGTGGCAACCGCCAGTGTCTGAACACATCTGACCTTGGTGCCTCTGGCCAGGATTCACACTCCCTGGAAAGAGAGTCCATCCCTTTTACTCTGAGAGACAGCCTTTCAGTTATGGAAGCTCAGCCTACCAACCCACACCACCATCTTTTTTTTTTTTTTTTTTCAGGTATTAAGAGAAATATTTTCTGTATATTATTTAGCATCATAATCTGAAACTGGTAGATAACTGCCATTATACAATATGTTATAATTATCCTATGCTGAGAAAGACCTTAATGTGTTTTAAGTAAGTAAAACCTAGAGTCAGACTGTTCACCTATACTAGTTACTAATTCCATGAACCTGAGCAAGTTACCAGATCCCCCGTGTCATCATCTTCATCTGGAAAATTCACCCTACCTCACTGGTATTTTTGAGAGTGAATGATTTAACACAGAAAAAAGCATCCAGTACCTACCTCATGGTGAGTTCTCAGTCGGTGTTAACTATGCTATTGCTGCTGATGCACTCTTAAATATTTTATGGAAAATGTCAAGAATACACAGAGTGAGACACAATAGTATGGGTGCCCACGCAGCTCACTCAGACTTAGTAATTATGAAAATTGCATAGTTATTGTTTCATTTATCTATTCCTTTTTTAAATCTACTTGGTTTTCCTGGAATATTTTCAAGCATATTCTAGATATCATTATCAGTTCACCTTAAAATGCTTCAATAAAAATTATAACTTTAAAAATAAAACAATGATCCCTTTTCCATATATATATATATATATATATATATATATATTTCTGTTTTTCCTCCTAGGTTCTGAATCTTCTTAAGCAATAATTCTGATGGACTCATTAAACTTCTAGCTTTATAGATAGAATATAGCAAGACTGTAATAATGTGCTTTTAAAAGCACAACAGCAGGTGATATGTGCCCAAGTTTCCAGGCACATCTTATTAGTAGCTAACGTCTGCCTCCTTTGCATATTTCCTGGTCATGTAAATAATACAATATGTAAGAAAAATGTCTTTTAATATATAAGAGATTGGGCTACAAGATAATAAATATTTAAAATAGGCTCCTTAATGATTAAGCCAAGGCTTACACAGGGTCTGCTGTTTAAGTGGAAGATGAGCCCAGAAGACGTGTCCCATAAACCAGAGAGCACCTCTCCTCCATGTAACAGTGCAATAATTGCTATCTATAGATTTCTGTGTATCCCCTGTTCTTCCCCCTACCCTAAATTCTAAAAAGTTATTATGTTAATATACAAAGGGAATTGATTTGTTCATGTAACTTAGGGGAAAGTGAAGGATGGAAGCTATTACATATTCAGGGAGGGAATCATTTTGGAGAAATGGAAATAAAGACCAGAGGAGACAGAGTTCCCTGGTAGAAATGCCCCAGGCTGGCAGAGGAGCGTGGAGCGCATGACCTATTTCTCAGTAATTGCTGGGAACCTTGGGTGAATGCCATACTCTTCCTGGGCTTCAGATATCGCTGTGTAAAATGAGATGACTGAGCAATAAGCTCTCCAAGGTTCTTATAATTTATTGATTGCATGCAATTAGACCATTGATTCTCTTTTAAATGTGTGTTTTGCCAAATATCAAGATGGAAGAAATAAGCTAGTAAAAACACGTAGTAGGTAATGGGAAATTATTTTATATTTAAGTATAATTTAATTCTTATAGAAGTGGAAATGGAGATAAGTTATAGTTAAATGGGCTAAAATTTGAAAAACCAATAACTAGAAATTGCTAAAAAAAATACACATTGTCAGGTTATTAGACATAATTTACTATTCTGTGTACAAACCAATATGAATGACCACTTATACCTCAAGCTGAATGCACGTATTTTGATTCATTCAGATCTAGAAGATAATGTCAGAGACCTAGATTTATTTTTTGTTGCTTTTCAGTTGTGTTATCATGTTTAGGATTGTTTGTGTTTTAGAGCTGCAACTTTGTTTCCAATATGTCTGAACAGAGCCAGTAACAGGATAAGCATAGGTCACAGCGTCCATTGGCTCCTGCCTGTCAATATCCTAATGACCTCTCTAATCCATTTATATGACTCATAGTCAGTGTCAGGAATACTGGTGATAAAGGATGGTGCAAGGAACTTTTACTATCTCTCCAGCTGAGAGCTGAGAGCTGAGAGCTGAGGGCATGAGTCAGAGAAAAGTCTGGTCATCAAAAGAAAATGCAGCAGCCCTCTAACCAGTGGCAGGCTTATAAGACAGGCAGCCTAGGTGATTTATCTCTGACATGTTGAACAGCATTTCTAGTAAGTATAGGGATGTTGCATAATGTAACATAAATGTAGCATATATGTAAAATATTTTCAGTAAAATATGCTCTTATTTATGTAGACAGAGTGCACCCTATTTAAAATCATATAATTACAGAACACCAGAATCCATATACTTTACGAGGTTTTTTCCCTGAAGAGGATTTTCCATATGAAGATGGAAAGTTTAAAAATGAAATTAGTCAATTCTGAAGATATCCTCATTTTTCTTAATATTTAAAAAGTATATGATTTTGCATTTAGTCAGAATGTATCCATTAAAGACTGTAGAATCCATGTAGAGTTATGCATAAAAGCCAAGAAGGTGTATTTTCAAACAAATATTCACCTATTATTTACTTTAATTCATGAAGTTTACTATATACCAGTCCTAGAGAAATAAATGACAATCTTGGTACTGAAGAATTCACCATCTTCTGGGAGATGTAGACACTGAAAGATAAAATCAATCAGGAGGTGGTGAGTGCCATAGTTAATACAAAGCGAAAAACAAAATAATGAGAGTATGAACAGGAGACCTTATCTCTTTCCAGAAGATAAGAAATATATCCCAGAAGAGAACACCTGAGCTGAGAATGAAGGAAACAAGAGTATTTCCAGAGCAGGCAGAGGAGCAGGGCATTTCATGTAGAGGACATAATACACTTTAAAGAAGTGTGCAGACGATCAGGGACTGATTGCTAGGCCAGTGGATCTCAGCGGTAAGCAGGGAAGGTGATTTGGGGGGAATCAAGAAGACCCATGAGTGCACTGTGAAGATTTCCCCATCTCACCGGGAGACTGGGCAGGTGGCCCTTTCTTCCCTTAGGGATCAGGTGACTTCCAGCCTAAAACTGCAGTGAGTTTACTGCCGTTTAAATTTTGTGTTTTCCCAATTGTTAGAGAGCATAGTAAGATTGATCTTGGATTTCAGTTTTCTTTGATTTACCTGTTTATATAGCTCACCTATTTTCCCACCATTTGTTGTTTGTTTTATGACTTTTGAAGCCTTTTCCAGTTATGAGCAGCCACACTTTGTCAAATTTGATGCTGTGCTTATGCTTCTACAATATTTTGCTTTTTGTTTCTTTTTCCTAAGATTTGACCCAATGCACTAGCTTTATCTATTTAAGTTTAGTTCACAATCACCTAATAGCCACTAAATTTTGTTCTAATACACCTCACAATAGTTAACACATCTAATCATCATTACAGCCTTATGGGGAAAGTATTAATATCCTTAAGTAACAAGCAAGAAACCCAAGCCACAGCTTAAAGCTAACTTGCCTGAGGCCATAGAATTCACCGGTATGAGACCCAGCGATGGGGCAGAGCCTGGCTTTCAGCTTGTTGTCTATTCTTTTATAGTACCTGTGTCTTATATCTCATTAAACACAGACTTATGCAATTCATAGAATATAAAAATATTTTCCTAATAAAAATTTTCTCTTCACACCAAGTGCTATAACACTATTTAGGCATTACCACGAATTCACTTATTGGTTTAAAATGCTAAATGTGTTCTAAAATATATTTTCATACTGGTTCTTTATGCCTCTTTGATTCTACTTCATTCAAAGCCTATCACCAACACCACATGATCCTAATTACATCATTGTATAACATGCATGTTAGTGTTAAGATGTTCTCTTTTTTCAAAGCATCATTTATAACTTTCATTTATATATATATATATATATATATATATATATATATATATTCTTTTTAAAGAATATACTAGGCATGGTGGCCCACACCTGTAATCCCAGCACTTGGGAGGCCACGGCCCAAGAATCTCTGTGAATTTGAGGCCAGCCTAAACTACATAGTGAAACCCTGTCTCAAAAAGACAAAATCAAGCAAACACGCAAAAAAGTAGTCATTTTTTCAAGTTCTCTGAAGTTGTGTGTCGGGGGAAGGTTGGTGGGAGATGAGGTTGGGGATGAATTTCAACTTGAAATTCAATGTGCTTATAAATAATTTGAATAAAATAGATGCAACAAAATAGTTATCTTTTTTATACTATCACATCATATATCTTACCCTTTATTAAAGTCTTCCTTCTACTTAATTTTCCCAGTTTTCTTCTTAAGCTTATTGGCATTGTCTTCCACTTTTAATGGGTCTCAAATTCCATTAAAATTTCTAATTGGATCCTGCCAATATGTAGAAAAATTATTAATGTTTATACATCTATCTGGTATACATTTGCTTATTAAAGTCTTTATTAGTTCCAGTAGCTGTGTAATTAGTTATCTTAGAATTTTTGTAATACACCTGAAAATTTGCTAGCTTAATCTCTTCCTTTGCATGGTTTAATTAATATTGTGCTATTCCATATAAAGTTACTTTAATAGAAACTACTGGTGATAATATTCTTAATTTTCTAGCTGGTTTTAAGTGAAAATTCTTTGTATATTTCAACACTGAGGTTACTCTTATATAGAAGTTTGATTTTGGTTTCTAATGTAGTTACTTTTGATCTCACATTTAAATAACACTTCGGGTAGCACAGGGCTTTGGGTCAGTATTCCTTTTGTCTTAGAAATTTCTAATATGAAATGTTGCGTTTCAGAGAAACCTGTTGTCAAATCCAGGATTCATTCCATTGAGTCATCTTTGTCCTTGAAGTTCAAAGATTTCATCTAAATGTATATAAATGTAAAGTTGATACTTAAAATAATATTGTAATTCTTAGCACACACATTCTGTGTTCAGCATTGTCTGCCAAAAGCAGGAGAAGGCATATAAATCAAGCTTGGTGTTATTTTTCAGCTGTAGAAATAGACCTTTTTTCCCTTAGTTTGGTATTCAACTTAGAGGAGATAAACATTCTAAATTGAAAATCTGAACTTTTTGTTTTATAATTCAATTTCTTAAGGATTATATATTAAAATTGATCTAAAGTATTTTGTATTATTTTATAGCTTATTTTATAATAATATTTTTTTGTTTTCCTTCAAAACTCGAGGGCTCTAAACATAGAATATTCTATCTTGATTTAGATTTAACTTAAAGTGACCAAGAAATGCAAAATAATAGTGTTTCAAGTAAGACAGGAGTTTATAACTTGCTGAAGTGATTTAAAAATGGTCATCTGGGAACAGAATCATGCTCCTTGGGGCCAGGAACTCGGAATTTTATCTTGCTGCCCCTCCATGCAAAGTTCCCATTTTCACAACCACTGTATGGTCCAAGACAAATGCTAGAACTGCCGCATTTCTGTTCACATTCTGGTCAACAGGAAGGAGAAAATGACTAAGAAAGTGAGAAACTCTCTGCAAAAGGTTCACCATTTTCTTATGCATGAGTTTTTACTTGGTCAGAGTCCTTGAGCAGAGCCCTGAGCCTGGGGGATCAGATCCGGTCACCCTTCGTCTCCTCTAAGGTCTATTTAACAACGACAGAGAAATGATAGCAAAGCAAGAAGGAATTTGTTTTCAGGGTAGCCAAACAGCAAAGGCAGCTAGTCTAGAAAGCTGTCTTCCCTGTCCTGATAACAGCTTTAGAGTTGCATGGGAAACATGAGCACAAAGCTTCCATATGCATAGCAATTTTGGTCAGGTTGTGGGGCATACGAGCTGAGGAGCACATGTACATGTGGGGCCAGTTTCTGGGGTGTGTCAGGGCCAGGGCTTGCGTGTTGGAGGGACAGTTTCCATTCCATCCCATAGAACGAACCTGGGGGAAAAAAAAGCAGAAAGGGGTGAGTTAGAAGGACAAAATGAAGTCAGACAGATGTGGACTATGTGTTTCTTTAAATCCCTTTGTAAAGGAAGCTCTGCGGCACAGTGCCTAGGATCTTGTCAACATAACCAAATCCAGCAAGGAAAGCTAGTCAACACAATGATATTGTTGATACTCTTAAACCCACTAAAAATTAAAAATTATTATAAATTGAATCTTGAGAACATTGAGGAAAATCTGTAACCATCTGAACAGGGCAGTGTTTTCTGACACTATGAAAATTCGTACTGAGTCACTCATTCATCCCGAAGATTCTCTTAAATCTTAGCTAGGATTTGAGATAAAAATGTTGAGAACAACACATGGTCCCTGCACTCACAGACCTTTAGACCAGTGAGTAAGGCAGGTGTTAGCAAAGCAAT
Source organism: Cavia porcellus (assembly GCF_034190915.1). Taxonomy (NCBI): domain Eukaryota; kingdom Metazoa; phylum Chordata; class Mammalia; order Rodentia; family Caviidae; genus Cavia; species Cavia porcellus. The sequence goes on from NW_026947510.1 coordinate 40,781,645, forward strand.
AAAGCGTATTAGAATATCAGTACAAGCTGAATGACTATTATGAGAGAAGGTAAGCTCTAGGGGAATATTTCACAGGACTTTGCCAGGTCAGGCAGGGTGACAGCAATCCAGGGAGTTTCCCTGGCAGGGACCCGCGTATTCATGCCTAAAAGATGGATGAGAGTCGGCCTTTCAGAGGAGCTGCTGGGGCAGGAATGGCACTTAGAGAAAAGAGCACAGGCACAGTTCCAGAGAGGGAAGGAGATTTTTCCACGTAAGAAACTGGAAAATCAGCCAGATGTGGTGGCGCACTTCTGTAATCCCAGCACTAGGGAGACTGAGGCAGGAGGATCACTACAAGTTCCAGGCATAGTAAGTTGAAGGTCAACATGAACTACACAGGAAGACCCCATCTCAAAAGAAAAGAAGGAAAGAAAGAAAGAAAGAAAGAAAGAAAGAAAGAAAGAAAGAAAGAAAGAAAGAAAGAAAGAAAGAAAGAAAGAAAGAAAAATAGATAGATAGATAGATAGATAGATAGATAGATAGATAGATTAGCTTATGGCTGGGGTAAAACTTTAACCTATGCTTAGTATAGAGGAAGCAAAAGGAGAAGTGGCCGGAAACAAGACCAGCAAGACTCTTGTGGTCACCATGATTTGGTACCCAAGGCAGGGCACATGAAGTCCTTTGTGTCTTTATCCTAAGTGCAACAGGAATCAATGAACGACTTGAAGCAGGAGAGCAACTATGAAAAGTGAGAGACTGCAGCAGGAGTCCAGGGGAGATAACAGAGGGAGAAAAGAATAGAGGCTTAAGAGACAGTCAGGAGGGCTGGGGATTTAGCTCAGCGGTATAAGCACCTGCCTTGCAAGCAGGCAGTCGTGAGTTCGATCCCCGGTACCAATAAAAAGGAAAAAGACAAAAAAAAAAAAAAAAAAAAGAGAGAGAGAGACAGTCAGGAGCTAAAACTTGGGGCTCAGCTTATGTGTGGTACAACGTGGCACAGATAAAAGTGGAGCTGAGGAGATCCCCCACGTTTTCAGGCTGCACCCATGGATGGAGAGTGGTGTGTTTCCCAGCACAGGAGCATGCCAAATAAGGATGAGATTTAGGGCAAGGTGTTGATTTTTTAGTTGGAGTTTAAGAGCCTAGAGGGTAAAGTGCCCTTCTAGTATTCACGGAGAAATTTCAAGTAAGCAGCTAAACATACAGGAATGGAGATCAGGGGACTAGCGGGGCTGGAGGTATACAGTAGAGGGTTTGTTACATACAGTTGCTAACTACACCATAGTCCAGCTGGAGGTCCCCTAAAAGGATAGTAGAAATAGACAAAAAAGATAAAAATCTAGAGTTTAACTATAAAAGACAGGCAGGAGATGGCAAGAAAAGAAACAGACAGGGCCAGCTTGGAGGACAGAGGCCGCATTAGAAGGTTTACTCTAACAGAAACCAAGGGACAAGCATTCAAGAACACCAGAGGCCGACTCTGCAGAGAAGTAAGGAGAGGAGAGCTGAAGGAAAAACCTCAGACCACAGACGGAGTCTGAGGTGTTACTGCGTGAAAAGGGCGTAACTGGTACTGTGCCTGGTGAGGGTGACAGTGATGTGTGTGTGTGTGTGTGTGTGTGGTGCATTAGTCATTGGTATTTGGACCATTTTGGGAGATGCTAGTAAAAGGACATAAAATTTTAGTTAGACAAGAGAAGTAAGCTGAAGACATCTATTATCCATCACTGTGACTGCAGTTAGTCACAAATATATTTTATAATTGATGTGTTAGGTTTCTGCTGAGAAACAGAATGATATGGTACATAGATAGATGAAAGAGAAAGAAAGAAAGAAAGAAAGAAAGAAAGAAAGAAAGAAAGAAAGAAAGAAAGAAAGAGGAAAAAAAGAGAAGAAAAAGGGAAAGAAAGGAAGAGGTTAATTGAGGGAATTGCCTCATGAGAGCATGGAGGCTGCGAAGTGCCTTAAGCAGACATCTACAAACTGAAGCTTCTGACCGGATCAATTCATGTCCTAAAGGCTCAGAACCTGAGAAGCCAATGATGCAATTTCCATTCTAACACCAAAGACCTGAGAACACAGGAGGGCACCTTTGCAAGGAGTACCAAGCCCTTAAATCCAGAGTTCTAACGTCCAAAGTATGAAAAAGAAGAGTGTCCCAGCTGGAGGGGAGAGAGAGGAAATTCCCATCTTGATGCCTTTTCTCCTCTGTCCAGCTCCCTGCCTAACTGGCTGTTGCTCATCTACAGGAAGGTGGATCTTCCCCACTCCGTTCACCGACTCACACCACTGCACAGGCCCAGAAGTAAGGCTTTACCAGTTTTCTCGGCATTCATTAATCCAAAGGAAGAGACACCTAAAACTAAAAGTCACAGTAAAAAATCATCGAGAGTCGATATCACACTGAATACCCAGACTGTCTAACATGATTTAGCTTTGGTAAGGACAGAATTTCAAACGAACATCAGAAAACAGTAAAGTTGTTATTTCCTTAGATCTGTACTCAGTATTTTGATGTTGACCTCAATTTAAAAACAGTATAATTAGTTTATGAATTTTCAGTCAGAGAGAAGTTATTGTTTCCAATCCTAGGGCCAAGGATTCCTAAAGTGCCTGGCCTAGGAGCATCTAGTTGATTGAACTACTGGATATTTTCCTAAAAATAAAAAATAAAAACAAAAGAGAGCACAGAGTAACTGCAGAACATCTTCATCAGAGAAAGGAGTAATTAGCTATATCACTCACTTTTAAAAGAATCTGCCTTCCAAAATTGTATCTTTTGAAAAACTAAGCCAAGTAATCATTTCCAGCTCCTCAAAATACTATTATTTAATTTTTCTCTCAGTTCAATTTTTTACCAGTTTCACAAAAAGAGGCTATGTTAAATTAGCTCCTTTTATAATTAAAATATTTTAATGGGTAAGCTTTCAAGTTGTCAAATTAAGACAAATATTATTTTAAAAGAAAAATTGCAATTTTTAATTATTCTAATAACAGGTATAATTGAATGGAATAAACTATTTAAGAATGCAATTATCAAAGCAAATGAAAACAATAAGAAACTTATGCTTTTCTATACTGTTACAAATTCAGATCATTTCAAGGTGATTAATTCTCTTACATTTGACCTTTTACCCTGGAAAATATTGGTATCAGAAAATGATGCACGTTTTGGAATCTTAATAAAAATAATAGTTTAATTTCAATAATTATTGATTACTCTTATTTAATCATCTTAAAAGTATTTGCTAACCTAGAGTTAAGTTTCAAACTTCTTGAAAATTTTCTGTCCTTTGCTAATTATATAGTTAGTCCTTGGGTTGCATGCAATAATTCAGTTTTTTGTTGATACCTGTATGTCAGATCCTTTTTCCCCAAAAATTCACAGAAATTGCTTCCTTGATAACACGCAGTCCAATGAAATGTCCTTTGTAGAATTATTTGCTATGTTTCTAGTACATAGTCTACCAAGGAATCACTCAACTACATGGCACATATTAACAATTTTTAAGCCATTGCTTTATTAATTGAAAGGAAATGTAAGCCCAGATGAAACATTTTAAGTTCAAATGTGTAGATTCCATTTCCTATCAAATTTAAAAATGCATTTAGGTCTCTATTCAGCGCTTTGATTTTGATCCACAAGCAACAAAGTAAATTCATTTTGGTGACATTCCTCCCATCAAAGTTAATGTAAAGAAACTGATGGCAAATTAATGCTTATGTGCTCTTAGAATGAGCAATAAAACAGTAAAAATGGTATTTCCTGAAAGGAAAAAAATTGAATATGTTTGCCAAGAGTCTGCAAATCCATTTAAGCACAAAGTATTATTCACAGGTGACATAAAAACTATTACACATATATACAGGAGATTTTCTTACACAGCTTCCATGCCATCACGTTTAATTTTTGTTTGGTTGGTTTTCTTGATACAGGGTTTTACTATGTAATTCTGGCTGGCCTTGAATGGCTATATGGCCCAGGTTGGCCTCATAACAATCCTCCTGTCTCAACCTCCTGATTTCTGGAATTACAGGTGTCCACCAGCACCCCAACCTTTATCATGTTAATATAACGCAAACTCACTGAAATATCATTTAGTTCAAAATGATCTTTTTGACAAGCTGACCCAATGGAGTTGATTTTTAAAAACAGTTACTACCATTTCAGTGAAGTGAATGTCTGTGAAAGCTTTTGAAATTTAAAGGAGCTGTTGAGTGCAATCAGCTATAGAAAAGTCCATCTTATCACTAATCATATCAGTGGAAATATGAAACAACCTAAACACAAATAAGAATTAAATTAAATACACTATGCTGTGTCCATAATAAGTTGGTTCACTTGAATCACAGACAAGAGGATTTCAAAATAATGGATGTTGTTCTAAAAAAGCATTAGTAGCTCTGTCAGAGGAATAGCTTCTCTTACCCTTATCCTTTTAAAGTGCCTCTGTTGGTGTAATTCCTGGGGATACCTGTATTCCTTGTTTCTTTCTAACTTAACTAGTATAATTAAAGATATTCTGTTCAGATTATTTAGTTGCTATTATATATGGGGCAATACACATTAACCTAAAACAAGCAGGAGACTGTGATGGGTGAATAGACTTGTTCATAAGAGGGACACTGGAGATTTTAATTAAAAGAAAAACAGGAAAGACTTTGAAAATTTATGGAAAATTATTCATTCCAATACTGACTCAAATTTTGTGATTTTCAATTATTTGGGAGAGTTTCACAAATCTCGCGTATTGGTCCACTGTCCCATTGCTGGGACACAATACCTGACGTCAGCTATTTAAAGGAAGAGAGGTTTATTTTTGCTCCCAGATTCAAAAGTTTTGGTTCATAACTGGCTGGGCTCAAGGTGGAAGCATCACGGTGGAAGGGCGGGCGGAGCGAAGCTGCTCACCTCATGGGGACCAGGAAGCAGGGCACAGGAGAGGAGCACTGAAAAATGAAAGGACCAGGGGCCAGATACAGCCTCCAAAGTCACAATTCTGCTACCCACCCAGATACCCCCCCAAAGAGTGCTTTACTCACCGCCTAAGTATTTCTCAAGCCAATCAAGTTGACAGCCAAGTACAACCACGATAACTCAATTTTCATTTATTTTGAAAACTAAACAAAAGCAAAATGATGCACATCTCTGTGTAACTGAACTGACACGACACGTTCATCAAGAAAGCTGTTCTTGCTTAACATTTTGTCATGTTTTCAAAAAGAATGTATTAACGTCAGTTCTGATAATGCTTTGCACTGAACAGAATATAAATCTGCTGTTCTTTTAGCATTTTGGCTAAGCTTAGCTTTAGATTTTAGTAAGTGAATTAGCAATACACCTCTTTTTCTTTTTAGCATTCTCTCTAACGCCTCTCTGCCTGTGCATATTTTTCTCTTTGCTGTATTTCCACTCTGTATTGTCATTGTTTCTTTTCTCTATGGATTCACAATATCCGAGAAGGTTCAGTTTAGTGTAACTAGTTTTCAAAGGTTATCAGAAATAATCGGACCCTAATGATAAAGATCGCTCTATTCCATGGATAGTAGAACACTTGTTTTGTTTCTGGGCTACATTTTTTAAACTATTTGAGGTAGAGGACCAAGGCTTTTTCCTTTATAATCTATTGTGAATTGAGCTTGCATAAAAATCAAATTTATGGAAAAATTAAATTTAAAAGGCAGACATACCAAAAAAAAAAAAAAACAAACACTGATTTTTTTTTTAAATTATCACATGAAAACAGAGAGCTGGAAAAAACTGTCACAAAGCTTTCAATGCTAACCTTCCAATGATATGTGTAGTAGCCTATGATGCCATGGACACCATGTCCCTTAAAATTTTTACATATTCAAGCCTGCTCTACACTGTGATAGGAATTGAAGGTGGAGCCTTTGGGAGGTGATTACATCTCTATACACATAAATAGGATCCATACTCTTTCACCATGTGAAGTCACAATGAAATGATGGCCATCTATAAGGCAGGAAATAGACCCTTGCTGGACATTGAATCTGATAGTGTCTTGATCTTTGACTTCTCAGCCTGCAGCAGTATGAAAAATAAATTTTCCATTCTCTATAAGTCATTCATTCTATGATATTTTGTAATAGCAGCCTAAACAGATGACAAGAGACAATGATCAATAAAGTTTCAGACTGTCTCACCCTACAGAGCACTGTTTGAATTGTAATGCTACGGTTTGAATGTCCTCTCTGAAATGCATGCCAATCTGATTGTTATTGTATCCATACTGAGAGACGAGATTTTTAGCAGGCAATTAGCTCATAAGGATTCTGCCATCATGAATCAATTAATGCTGTTATTGAAGGAGTAGATTGGGTAAGGGGTTCCTACAAAAAAGCTGAACTTGGCCCCAGTTCCTCTATTTGTCTGACACGTTCTCCCTTGTCACTCTGTCATGCTGAGACGCAGTCAGGAGGCCTTCACCAAACACAGCCCCTCAGTCTTGGGCTTCCCAGCTTCTACAAATGCGAGCCAGATAAACATCTATTATGTATAATTTACACAATCTGTGGTAATTTGCACAGCAGAAAATGAACTAAGATAATTGCTAGGAAAAATAGGACTGCTTATTTTCCTATGGGGCCTGTAATTGACACATACCATATATTTCAAGTACCCAAAAAAGTGGAATACTGAAGGATCATATAAGATAGTCACAAGCAAAAAATACTTACAGAGATTTTTTTCCTCTATATTAAGAAAAGCATGTTAGAAAACAAAATGACCCTATTTTTGTTAAGGGACAATAGCATCTTGAAAGGTCCTGAAAGTGTAACTGTGGTTATTATATCTTGATAATGAAACTATGAAGAATTTTTCCCTTTGTTGTTAATACCTTATTATCTATATCTCTTGATTTTCTATAATGATCATATTCTCATTGACATATTATGAATCATTAAAATGGGTTCATATTTAATTCGGTCACCAGTATTTTTCAGTCTAGGATTTGTTACTGGATCCCTTTGTGCCTTGGTAAGTGGTTGGGTTGTTACTTCTAAAAATAAAACATAATAGAGCCAACTAGAAAGCATTTACTGTATGAAAGTAGAAGAACTAGAATTATTTGGATTTTATTATCAAAGCATTTAGTTTTGAAGGTGTATTTGGTTCAGTGTCATGAATTTCATATGATAAAAGCTAAGGAAAATTTGCTGCTGCCCCTTGAACTAATAAGCAGTGATACACCCATGACAAAAGGGTAACCACTATTTTTCTTTATTTTACAAAAATATACATTTGTATCTTCAGTTGGGAGAGAACACTAAAATAAACCGACAAGAATTGATATGAGCTTGTTGCTGCTTGATTTCTGCTTGATTTTGTATTGTAAATTATTTTCAATAAATTAATCCTTATCTCCTGAAACCAGGCCTTTAACATATCTGTAACAAGACTCAGCCAACTATCAAAATAGGGGGATAGAAACAGTTCAATGGAAACACATTAGCCGGATCTAAATTAGATGGATTTGTGCCCTCTGGGATGAAAAGCACTTATGAAATTCTTATTTGTAAAGTATTATTTGTGGCATATTAATAAAAAGTTAAATGTGTAAGTATCTTAAGTAGTGCATCACAGGACTCTTAATACCTTATTAAGATGGCATCAGTCTATTTAGAACAATTGTTCTTCAGTTGGAAAAGGAATAATTCATTTCAAACCTTTAGCCTAAATTTTTGGGTTTTATGCTTTAAATTCTACATTTTTATGGTATTTGAAGCTGAAATTTTACTAATATACTCAATTCTCTGCAAGTAAAATCTCACGGTCAAAGTAAATAGAATCAGTAGAGGGAGAGGAATCAGGGGTGATTTGGAACAGAGGGGTCCCCATGAGCCATAAGTGGCACAGAGCCACAACTGACTCCCCAGCTGTAATAAAGGGGCCCATCATTCAGACTTCCCTAACTTACTTGGCTCTGAGAACAGTAGGAAATGATACCTTCCCATGATACCTAGACCCATTTCATGCTGCCAGCAGAAAGTGTTGGAGTCAAGAACTAACCCAATTCCTAAGCTCAGTAACAACTTTGTTATTCTTATCATCAGAAAAAGAAAAAAAAAAAATCAAGACAGTAACCTTCCAAAAGCCCACATGCCTTATGTTGGGGATGGCTGCCATATGCGGAGTTCACCCACTTTCTAGTGACTTCTTTGGTATTTAGCCTACGGGTACTAACACTCAGCATATGAATCATCAAGCCTTTAGCAGAAGTCTGCGGGGAAAGAACAGGGTTCAAATTAGAGAACGAGCCCTAACTATCAGCTGACCACTGGGTCTTACCTGCATGTATGGGACAATAACAAATGGACATGATTTTGTCTCTGTATCAGGAAAGAAAAGAGGTAGAGAGTGTAAATTTCATAAAAGAATGAATATTCAGCTCCAAAATTGTGCTTGAGTAAATCTGGAATCAAAGAACACAGCAGGTTTCTATTGCTCAGTTCCAGCCCATTTGTAAAGTAGAGTGGGTGAAATAACAGAAAATTTAGCCAAGTAGGAACTTGCTGCCTTGGCTTTCAGGACTACTGCAGTTGAGGTTAACTGTTTGGCACCAGCCTTCCAAGATCTTAGTCAATCTGGGACAGTGGTTCGTGATTGTAGTCCCGAGACTGGAAGGCTGAAGCAGGAGGCTTCCAAATTTGAGCTCCGCTGACCAATTTAGCCACTTAGAAATACCCTGTCTCAGAATAGAAGATAAAAAGGCCTGGAGATGTGTCTCAACATAAAAGCTCTAGATTCAATCCCAAGTACCTGAAAAATAAGATAAAGATAGTTTTTATGAGTAAGACGAGAATGACACAAAATCAATCTAAGAATATACATTCTATTCTGTAGGGAATTACTAAAACTTAAAGACAATTGGTGAAGCCCTGGGCAAGTCAGATGTAAGCACGTTAAAGCAGAATCTAAAATTTACAAACCTATGCCTGTCAATACTACTTTCCACAAAGATGCAAAGTTTTTAAAAGCCAAATATGTCAATTAGTGCCAACTAAGTTACCTCTGTTGCCTTCAAACCAAAGGACCATTCCAGGTACACTGAATTGCTGTTTTTTAAAAAATTATGTATTTTATTCTCTGTACACTACTGATATCTAACTTCTTTTCACTATGGTCAGATAAGATACTTGTTACTTGAGTGATTTAGAAATTCCCAAATTATGTAAGATTGTCTTTGTGAATGAAGCTATGTTTCATTCTGGAGAGATCCAGGTGTACTTGAGAAGAAAGTGTATTCTGCTGTTAATCGGGTAGACTACTTCATGTATATGCCGTTTAGGTCCATTTGTTCTATAGTCTTATTTGTATTCATTGCTTTTTTATTGACTTTCCCTCTGAATGATCTATCCATTACCGAAGTCTTCAACTATTATTGTATAGCTATGTTTTATTGCCTCTTGAAAAACAATTACCTCTTTACAAAAACAGTCTCCCGATTTCAACATTCATCCAAACTCCCAGCTTACCTTGCACCTCTGCAGCATGCACAGAAAATCCATCTCAATAAGCTTTGCTTCTTATAGCAAAGAGCAAAAGTGCATAAAACGATTTGTAGGTTTGGAAATTTGTAACAGAGATACCACTGGACCAAGTTGTAGAAAACCTAAAGATAAATAGGTCTCTAAGCTAACACTGAATAGATCTTTCTCTTGCCTGAGCACTGGGCTTACTTGCTTGTACTAGGGTTAGGGTTGTACTAGGCTTGTACTAGGAAGCTTCAATGATAGGCATTTGCTCAGCCCTTTGTGAGACTTCCTTGGAACCGTCTTTCACTGTTCCCCTTATCACCTTTGCTGCTATTGCTTCCCCCTCTTGGTTCAGTTACTGCTACAGCTTTGTAACTGATCTCTTTCTTTCTGGTTTCCTGCTCTCCTGCTTTCCCCAATTCATGCTCCACAACCACTTGTTTCTTTGATATCCAAAGCAAGTGAATCACGTTCATGTGTAGAACATTTTAACAGTCCAAGGAAAACTCCAAACATCTAAACATGGCATGGAAGGCCTCACCTGTTCCCTGAAGGTGCTGTCCCTGGCTCACTGCTGTCTCCTTGCCTGAAATGTCCGAGCTCCAGCCCATTTGCTCCAACCCATTTACCTTGCGTCCTGTTCGTCTTTCAATTATTAACCCTCGCTAACAAGGCATTCTTACTTTCATAGTGCTCTGTGTGTCTAGTTGTAATACTAGTTGATTACTGATATTGCTCATTTAGAATTAATCCTCCTAAGAGCCAAGGTCAGTCTCTTCTGTTCAAATCATGTTCTTATCACTAACACCAAAGGAGTGCTTTAAATTATTGCTTGAAACACTTCCATTTGAATTCCTCATTTTCTCCTTTCTAGTTTTTGATCAGATAATAATAAGCTTTAAACATTATTCATAAGAAAGAGGTATAACTCATGAAACACCTAGAAAAATCCTTGGCATATATTAGACACTCTATATATGCTAGCTATTACTATGGTTATCATGTTTTCTCTTTACTTATAGGAGTTAGTATGGGCTTAATTTTAATTTCCTGATAGTCAAAAATGTCTTTTACACTTGAATGCTAAATGGAATACACAAAAATTAGACACATTAATTAACTGAACAATGCATCAGACTAATGGTATTTCATATGCCAGTGGAATAGAGAATCACACTGCAATGTGCTAAATGCAAATAATTAATCATATTTATTATAAACAATGTATTCAGAAAATATTGGCTTGAATCATTATAAAGTTATTATTAAAGTCTTCCAGCAATGATCTATCTCCTCACATTGTGAGGAGCTAATGTAAAGGTCTTGGGAGAAATCATCACTCTAAGAAAACATCTTGAATACTTATTTATGGCCTAAAAGTAAATCTAGCATGTATCTCTTAATATTCCTAGAAATTACTCATATGTGCAGCTTTTATTAATTCATAACTCTTCAAGATTATGAAATGAAAAAGTTCTTAAAGTTCAATTTCCCATCCAGCATTTGACTCCATCAGCAACATCTTAGCCAGGTGATCAGCCAGCCAGTGCATGGGCAGTTAGACGACTGAATCTCTGTTCGTTTCCATAGCAACATATGATTTATTAATGGTTTACCTATGAGCTTTCAAGGATACAGTCTCTGAACATTAGAGCTGAAAAAAAGGAGAGTGAACATTGGATAAGGAAACCAACGAGATATTAATCAATGTTCAGCTTGATTTATTTCTGTCAAGTCGTAAATGCTAATGCAGAGAGAAGACATGATTAGCAAAGATGCAAAATATCAATGTTTTTGTCACTGTTTAGCGATCACTGTTGCTCTTATTCTTAATCTACAAGATTTTTCCATTGTCTCCTACCTATTCTTTCATTATATTTCTCTTTCATCTGATCCCCTCTTCTTCTCCACATAACTTCTGCATTTTCTTTATCTTTGTTTCTCCAAATATTATTTCTGCGATACAATAAGATTTTGCTTTAATAATCCAGAAATCCGGTTATAATATAAATAGTTTGATGTGAAGAGTATTGCTGGGTAGCAACAGTAAATATATGTGTTTAAAGGCTCAATAAGTTGAGGGCAGATAGCTTTAATTTTACAAATATTTAGGTGTCAAATAGCAAAGCACGATGTCAGATGCTGTGACAGATAATAAGTAAGATCTGACCTTTTGTCTTTTGGAACTAAAATGTACCAGGATATTTATAAGTAAAACTAGCCAAAAGTGGCATGAGAAGCAATATAATGAGAGGAAGGAGTAAAGGAGGGGAAATAGTCATAAAAAAGAGGCGAATATTTATTTACAAGGAGAAATAAATAGAAATAAAGTAGTTAGCAGATAGAAATTACTGTTGATTACAAGTGTTACCCTTCAGGGTATTCAAGACAAGAAAGTCATGTTTCAGAAATTCCAATTCCTTGACACTGGTTTCAAAAATCTGGATCTGACGCTTAGCTATTGGTGAAAGAATGGTATGCTATGATTTTAGCAAGTCTTTAGTATGAGTTGAATGAAAGCTTTGTAAATAGAGATATTTTGTTTTACCTAAATACTGTACATTATTGTAAATTGGCATAGTCAGCCCAGTGACAGCTGTCTTTATAAACAGAGGCTTTGAGATAATAAAGAAACATCTAAAAAGATTAACATGTCTTAGTGAAGAATTCTGTGAAAAGATTCATCATTGGTATCCTCCAAATACTTAATGGTAGACCTATTCTTTTAAATTAGTTCAGTAATGCAAAATTTGTGGGTTCTATCTTCTACAATGCACATTGTAAGAAAATATTTAATCACAAACTACAAGTTCAGTATGTCAAGTAGATGTAATGATATTTTCTTAACACCAACTACACAGAGCATGATTGATATAAATGCTCATCCTTGCAAAGAATGGAATCCTTTCACTTGGTGCAGTAAATTGCATACTGTCTTTTTACAGCTGTTCCCAAAGACAAAGACATTTTTGAGCTTCATTTATAAAACATAAACATCAGATTGTTATCCCTGCCTTCTTGTAATTCAAAATAGCATCAGAGCTGGCTGAACATATTATTCATGCATTGGTGACAATTTAGAGTTAACATTGTAAAATGAAGAAGAATGCGCAAAATGTCCTAGTTTTAGTCTTTTTTATTTGAAAACTGTGAACATATTTCTTCTTTATATATAGGTTTAAGTAGATGCTATAAATACTTAGCTTGAGGATAAAAGGATTTGGGTAACAGCAAAAAGACATTTAAAATTACTGCTACCTCTCACTGCAATAGCAATTTGCCTATTACTGGATGATAAGATCCCATGTGGAGAGGATTGTGTACTGAAAGGGGTTTCCATAGAGAGCTCTAAGAGTACAGCAAGAAAAAAACTGGTTCTTCCTGAAGGATTCCAGACAGTCTAAGGAATGTAGTTTGTGTTTGATAATAAACAAAAATCTCAGTAATTATTCTCCCTGTGTTTAAATGTAGAGCACTCATATGATCAGAGTTAGATAGTGTTCACATTGCTAGGCAGTTTACAAAAATTACCCATATAGTTATCATAGTCAGGTTTCTTTTCATATAACAAAATACTTGAGACTTGATAACTTACAATGGACAAATTTGCCTCGTGTTCTAAAGGCTGTAAGTCCATGATCAGGTGGCAGAGTGTGGCAAAAGCCTACACTAGGTCATGACAAGGGAGAAAAGCAGAGGACTAGTCCGTAGGGATGGAAGAAACAGATCTAGCAGGCAGATATAACTTGCTCTTGTGATAATTGCTGCAGCACAGAGAGTACTCTCTCCCATAAAAAAGGCATTGATCTCTCTTAATTGCCTAATCTTCTCTTAAATCACCCTGTTTGTCAACACCACCATAATGGCAATCAGATTTCAATGTGAACTCTACAAGACACAATATATTCAAAACATAGCAGTGGTCATCACAAAAGTATTGTTGAAATACTAACTTCATTTTCCTGGTCAGGCAACTGAGTCTCCAAAAGTCTGTTTATTTTGCCTCTGAGATTCTAAGACACAAATGAATCTTTTTTGTCAAAAATGTTACCCTCATTTCTCGTCATGAACCTTATGTTTTCCCAAGATCCTGTTATGTCACAGTCCTGTTACTTTTCAGAATCCAGTATTTTGAAGAATGAAGAAGGAAGAAAGACAAGAGAGACTAGCTCAGAGACTATCTTAATGGGAAATAAGTTATGCTTGCCACTAGTTAAACAACAGCAAGTCTGAGCTATAATTGAAAAATTGTGCGATAGTTTAATTTTGGAGTTTTATTGCGATGTTGAAGATCCTTTTGCAGGTGAAACTTTAGGTTTGTTTTATTATCTGTTGGGTTTCTTTATGTTATCCAGGAAGCTTTATGTTTGTTACAAGAGCTTTTCTAGTAAGATTCCTTAAGTTTGATCTACACTTTTTCAATCCATCAAAATTAAGCACAGTATTGACATAGCAAAAAATATGGCAAGCACCTCTTTTTGCGTTTTAATCTCACAACAACCTTGTAAGGGAGGCATTTTTGCCACAGTGCCATAAAGTACTTATTAAAAGTATAATCTTAATAAAAGGAAGTTCTACCCACATACCATGCTCTTGTCTTCTTGATTCTCATAGCTTCAGGCCCTATCTCAATCTATCATTTCCAAATATTAGGCCCAAAATATTAGGCCCAAATCACTCGTCTGAATTCAAGATGCACACATCTTGCATCCTATTTGGCATCTGTATGTGGACGCCCATGCTCCTTATGTGTTAAGCTGAACAGACTAATGGTACTTCCTTCCTGCCAAGTTTGCCTGCCTGTAATCTTCCCCATTTATGATGGTGAAATGTATATAAAATCAACCACAACCAGCCCTTGTGTGTGTGTGTGTGTGTGTGTGTATGTGTGTGTGTGTGTGTGTGTAAAACCAGCCACAACCAGCCCATGACCTAGTCATTCTCAGGTCACTAAATTCAGAGGGATATGCATTTCTGGGGACTCCACCCTGATTCTGGCCATCTCATTTCCCTCCTAAGCTACCTCAGTCACACCCACTTCTGCCCATGCTCCTAACCAGCTCATACTATAACCAGCAGGGACTTCTGCCCCTTAAAACTTAAATAAAAATTGGCCTTAAACTTTATTCCACTTTGATGGAAGTTCAAAACCCTTTTGGCAATTTTGCGAATTTCATTGAATCCTTAATTCTCACCAATTCCTCTTCTCTCAGGCACCAGTTTCCACAAATGCTGCTTCTGTGCCCCAAAACTCAGCGCCTCCAGCATGTTCCACAAATGATCCAGTCATGCAAAGCATTTATGAGGATAGCAGACTTTAGTAAGGGTAAGGATTCCAGGAGACGCATTCCAGGCGAGGGAGAAGTGTTTACTATGCAAAATGCTAATTTCAAATGGAACATTAGGCATTTCCAGTTTCAACTGACCTTTGGCTTCCTCACCGTCTGCATATTTCCATTGGCTGACTGCCCCTCCTAATTCCCAGCATCAGACCATCTTGCAGGCTCTACTTCCCATGTTTTTTCTATCCCTTTCCCCCATATCTTCCCCTGTAGTTTCTGGAATGAAGCCATTTTTTAAACTTGAATACTAGTTTGGCTGTTTGTGTTTTGGTTTTGTTTGTTTGCTAAGATCTCCTGCTCACAGCGCCAGCATGTTCTCTTCTATCTCATACGGCTAATTACCAAGTACTTTTCCAAGAAAGATTTCCCCTAGTAGGAATTCTGAAGCCAGCAGGTAACATCATAAACTTTTTTACTTCTGTTATAGAATGCAAGTCTAGTTATTTCACTGTCCTGTTTTATAGCCTGTAAGTAGATTCCTGTTGCGTTCAGCACTAATTTCATTTATTTTAGAACATCGTATCCCATGCTGACACCCCACCTTCCGTCATTCTGGTGACGTTCGCCCTGCGCTTTCTCCTGCGTTGCATTCTTCTGATATGCTGTTCTTTATGGATCCTGCTTTTTCCTCCAACTCATACCAATTCTGGCTGTCCCTTAGGTCTCAGTTTAAATGCTCCTTGATCTAGATTAGATCTGCACCTAGGTACACCATCATATACTTCTTGGAAATGTTCTTTCTACATGTAAGTGCTTAGATGTTTGAAATAGCTTATTTCCTTTCTTTTTCTGTAGATCGCAAATACTCCTAGGACAGTGACCAGATTTTTAGCTTGACCAACTTATCCTTAGCAGTAGGCACTCAATTTTTAACAACTATCTGGAATTAAGCACTGAGCAAAGCATTTCTCTTAACTTCTGGGCTTTAGTTAATCCTGCACATAGTGATCAGAACTATAAGACCATGGTGGAGGGCACAATGAAATCGTTTACTTTAAACTTCTGGCACTTTCATTGTTGCTGATCTTAATTCAAAAAGAGAGTGACTAACGAGCGGTGCTTACAAAAAAAAAAAAATCACCAGGGTCCCACCCTAATATGTTGCAAACTTGTTAAGTAGGCTACATAGTTAGCTACCTTCATGATTTAATTAACTGCTGTCACAGCTGTGAAGACATCTCATGCCTGTGGGGAAATTTGACTCAAATAAATGATCAGTGCTGGCATCTCTCACATTATCCTTCAGGAACTGGGACAGCTACATTTTTACAAATGTCTTTCTGAGGTGAGATTGTTTTCAAACTATAAATATTAGTAAAGATAAAAGGAAAGATGGGGAATTTTAAAAAATCAGACAAAATGACATTTGTCAGTGCTCAATTTTATAAAAATAACATTTGCTGCACTGGCAGAATTAACCTGTCAGGGGCTTTGACTTTTCATAACACAGTAAGCTGGAAGAACATTGCATACACAGTGCTCAGAATTTGCCTGATATTTGAACTGTTGCTAACAAATACACTTTGTGCTTTTGTGATCTGTGGACCCACCTCCTCCTCATCGGCCCTGCACAATTTCCAGGTCTCTGAACTTCTCAACACAGTGGGTTCTAAAACTGTTCCCATGGTTACCCTCTGTCAAACAGGTGAGCGTATGCTGTCACTCGCAGCAGGAGAGAAAAAGTAAAACTGGCTGCTGTTGTTCACACTGTCACAGACTGATGATTGAATAAATGGACTAAATGTCAAAATGATTATCGAGCCACTTGTAACTCGTGGTGGTTGTGTCTGCAAAATAGCACAACTTTTAAAATGTACATGTTCCAAAGACAATGAAGAAGAAAACAGATCAGAATTTTCGTGGTATTAATTAGTTCTTGTTTTGGGAAGATCTGCCAGCTATCTAGTGCTAGGCTAGATTTCATATGTAT
The DNA here is from genome assembly GCF_034190915.1 of Cavia porcellus. Classification (NCBI taxonomy): domain Eukaryota; kingdom Metazoa; phylum Chordata; class Mammalia; order Rodentia; family Caviidae; genus Cavia; species Cavia porcellus. Next base: position 40,798,403 of record NW_026947510.1, read on the forward strand.
AGAATGTCATTTGTTCTCCCCTCCCCAAGAAACCTAACTGTAATAGATTTTAGTGTTTCTGTAACATACCTGAGATAAGAATAAAGAATGAAAAATGAGTGGTAATCTTTTATGTGGAATTTGAACCCAGGTCTATCTTTAAGCTTTTTTCTTTTGTGGCAAGGCACTTTTTGATAACCTAACAAGCATCATTTAGAAAAATAAATCGTGATTTCTGCCAAGGCAATTCACCACCAATTAAGTACAGATATGAAAGGTAGCATTTGGGAAATCATTTTGGTTACAGGATTTTACAGTCTGGGGATGGTAGGATAATTGAGTCACAAAATTTGTAGTTAAAATAACTGACTTGAGTGCCAGCTCCCCCACATAATAACAGAGAAGCCTAAAGAAATCCATTTAAAGTCTTTGGGTCTCAGTATCTTCATCCGTGAATTGAGATAATAACTTAATAGGGTGTTTTGAGGATCAAAAGAGAAAATGCATTTGAAAATGCTTTATAAAATAGAAAATAGGATACATGGTACTATTATTATCCTACACACCACATAAAATCTTTGCGTATATCTTCAGCATAAGAGTTTCTTTTCACTTAAAAATATCAGGCTGAACCCTTTCCACAAACATTTTTTTTTGTTTAATCTCCAAAATTAAGAGTTCCTCAGAGCTGCTCTTCTCAGTCCATGTTGGAAGTCAGGCAGCAATTAGCTACATTGTTATATACAAAAAATTACCATCTTACACATACACCCCATGTGAATGGCAGCCCCATAAAAAAATCACTTGTGTCTTTAATTAATGCTTAATGAGCAACACAATTTAATTATTGTTCTCCACTGAGGTTGGACAAAGCAAATAGAGTTGGGTCAGCCAAAGATGAGGATTTATCAAGGAAATAGTAGTCAGAGAAATTCAACGGTTTTGATCTGGTAGCCTGTGGGCTGAGACTGGCCCACATGCATTGTCTTTTGCAAGAATAAATTTTTTTTATTGTACTTGTGCTTTTGAGTGAAGCTCGTAGACAGTGTATGTATCCTCAGAGATGTGGCCTCTGTACTGTGAAATCATAAAGAAATAAGCGAATGCATCTGAGCATGGAAAACTAGAGGAGAAACAGAGCTCTTTTTTTTTTTTTTTTTTTTTTTCAGATTCCCATGTACTTTAGTTTATTTTGAGAGAGAGAGAGATACAGGAATACAGGACTTCAAAACATTACAAAATCAGCAATAGTTATCATAATGCCTCTTGATGTCTTCTAAACAGCTGATATAACTTTGGGCATAGTAAAAATCAAACAGAACAGAATACAATAGAAACAATAAAGACAAAATAATGAATGCAATAAAAGACTTCAAAACAAGCCAACAGTAAAGCCAAAATTGCTACCATCGTATATCTTCTATCTTTGAAACAGTTGCTCCTGCCATGGGATTTGACATAATCAAACAAAACAAAAGAGAGTAAAATCCAACCCAACAAAACAACGGAAACAACATAGGACCTCAAAACAAGGCCACAGGGAATCGACAATGTCTGCAGCCATCAGAAGGTGATCCCTCCTAGATGCCACACTGTGTGCATCACGCTATCCTCTGAATCTATGATCCAACCACCGCCCTAGACCTGCGATGTTAATGAAACACCAAAGCACCACAGGCACCCAATTGCATTTCACCTCCATAGCTATCACCACAGCCTGTGTTTTTCCAGATAACACAGTCGCTTACAGCGGGATTGGTGCGGTTGGTACTTTTTTTTTTTTTCTTTTTCTTTTTTTTTTTTAATTTAAAGAGAAAAGAAAAAAAAACAGTGAAAGGGTACAAGTTATACAGATTTACAGAAGAAAAAAATGAACAGTAGGAAATCATTAGTTAATGGATTACATATTGCCATCTTAGAAATAATTGTTCAAGTCACAAAATTAAAGCTTGTAGAGTGGACATTCCAACAATGATACTGCAAACAGTTCTGTTCAATGATCCAATAAAATTCTGTGATATCATTTTCTATCTTATACACTTAAATATACATGCAGTTATATAGTTTAGAGCACTTTCTTTTCCTCTCTTTTGTACAATGACTATTACACATTTTGGGAGAAACAGAGCTCTTGTGATGTGGCTTGGGCACAGAGATTCCACATAAGCAGAGGACACTAACATACTAGGACACATATCATGAAGTCTGCCGCACACAGCAGGTTGTAAATGTATTCATTCAATGAGCATTTACTGAAGACACCACAGAACAGGTTTCAGCACAGAGAATCGCTGTGTAACTAAATGGTCTTCATTATATTATCACCAACATCTTTATCACTATCATTGCTGTGGCTGATAAGACACAGTTCTAGGAATGGCAAAGACATACAAGGCTGTCTTCTTTACCTCCACATATAGCACACCCACAATGTTCTGGTCAGTTTCCAATACATGGTCACTGTTCAAAATATATCTAAATAATAAATGAATAAATAATGAAAAGTTGGGGGAAGCCATCCTTCATCTTGGAGAAAAATATCCAAATGATGGTCTGACAGTTCCTAACACAAGGTTGTGAATAAGTCTACAGAAGTGTCAGGAAAGGCCCTGTGATCTTCTTGAAGAAGCTGAAAGGAAAAAATAGATGGAAAACATTCCCTAGGAACTGGACAAGAGGTTAAATGGATGGATTACATAGTGTGCACAGAAATCATGGCTTTAAGTGCTGGACAGCATTTATGCCACTATTTAAAAGAATGGACCATTTCATTGCTTTCTAAGTGGTAACCATAGCACAGCAGAATTTTCCCAAATGTGCCCTCTAATAAATCTGGTCATAGGTGAGGGATCAGCTGGGCTTCCCATCATATCCTAAATTCATGTCACATGGGCAGATTTGGTAAGCCGGGGTGCGCTTGGCCCCTGGTCATGCCTCATCAGACCTGGGGCAGCAGATTCCTTCCTATCCACTGGTCTTAGATTGGCCCAGGCAACTGATGATTCCCCATATTCCTTACTGTGCTGCATTGTGACACAATGATGTTACTTTTCTACATTAAAATTCTTTATGATTGCCTTTAGCTTAAAAACATCCAAACTCCTTACCAAGATGAATCTTGAACTTAGGCTGTGAACCCTCTCCTCTGATTATCCCAACATCTATCAGGACTCCAGAGGACTAGAGACCCTCTGTCTGCCTCAATGGAAAGCTTTTCTGAAGTGTGTTCCCCTGACAAATTTCCAAGCACCTGCAACCATCACCCTCATGCTTGAAGCCACCACAGAAGCCCACATCACACATTTTTCTTGTCTTATGTCAGTGTTGCTAAATGATTCTTCTCTATTGACCACGACCTTTAGCTCTCAATCTTGGAAGTCCAGCTAAAACAACCCAAGCAACAAACTGGATTGCTTTATTCATTCATGTTACCAAACTACACAGTGACTGAGCGTTTGGATGGCTGCATCTGGCGTGTCAGACTCAATCAGGAACCCCACTGCAAGCAGCAAGCTTCATGGAACAGACACTACAAATTCTGGCTTCCCCATGTTTGTGTCTATACTCACTGGCAATCAGAGAGAGAAAAGGTTCTTTTCCAGTGATTCCAGAAGGAAGCAGCACACCCTGGCTTAGCTCCTCTATGCATTCTAGAGAAGGGGAGAGTACAGTGATATACCCAGGCTGAATCAAGGTGCGTGCTTGGACCTGAGAGTGGGATACTATAATTAGTAACACCCATCAGGGCCTTATTACCTTTGTACTGGAAAGAAAATCAATGTTCCTGAAGAACAAGATACAACCTAAGAAGGAATTAAAGCCAAGCAGAAAAACAGGTGTGGGATAGTTTTTTAGTCTGTAACTAATAACACTTCAGGTTGCATCGTAACTATGAATTTAATGTACCCCTCATTAGACTTGAGTTCCTGGAGTTCAAGTGCTTCTTTTACTTATTTGCGTATCACTAGAACCTAGCATGATGCCAGATGCCAAGGTGGTACTTAGCTAATGTTTATTTGCTGCTGAATTGATAAGTGAATGGCTCTCTTAGGCTCTGTGAATAAAATACCCAGTGAACACAGGGACAGAATGCTCTGGTGTTTTGAAATAAATTAGACAAATGTTTATACAGTCTCTATAATTTGAAGGTCACTGAATAATTCAAAACCAACCTAAAACACCATGACCTTTGAAATGCAGCCAGTAGTTTTTGAGTTCACAGTATTAATATTTTTTATAAAAGACATTTACTCTTTACAAAAGTCCTATGATTTTGAGTATTAGTCCCAGTTTAGAAATTAAAAAGATAGAGTTAAAAGATCCCAGGGCTTTCTTAAGCTTTCATAACCAAAAGGCTACAGAGAAAAAATATAGAATCAGGCCCTCTGATCTCAAGTCTAATGCTGTGCTTTATATTTTCCATTTCTTGTCAATGCTTTCTTTTAAATTTTTAAAAATGTATCTGTACATGTCTGCAGGTCATGGAGTTTACAGTCATCTTGGGGAATGATTACATGTACACGTGACCACATTTCTTTCTTTTTAAAAAAAAACCCCTTCCCGTTCCTTCCCTCTCCTGTTGATAGTACTTGTCTTAGCTTATGCCGTGGCATACAATGTTTGCAGTGGTTGGGGATTATCAGGTTCCTGTGTGTGGCACACCTTTATCCTACTTACTGCCCTTCCCCTCCTGTCTCCTCCTCTCCCCTTGTTCCCATGGATTACTTCCCATGGGAGACCCATTCCCTTGTCCCTTTCTATCCATCCTTTATCATTCTCTTTGTTTATATTTTGCTTCACTCAAGTGAGTGAAGCCCCTACAAATTCACTCAAGTGAGGGAATCCCAAAAACCTTGGTTAGATGCCACAAAGTAGGTGCCAATGCCTTACCTGGATGTGTGTTGTTACCCCCGAGGCCTCCTCTGGCTTTGTCAAGGGAAGTGATAACCTTCTCTCCGTTCATACAACTCTAGCACTGTGCTCTTAAATAATTTGTTTAACCTCTCTGGGCAAAATAAGGATAATAACATTTATGTCCAGGGATTGCTGTGAGGAATAAGACAAGAAATATATCTATGTATATGTACATATCTATCTCTGGCTCTATCTCTACATGTACATCTGCATCCATGTCCAAATCTACATCTATAGCTACAGTTACATCATCTGCAGTACTCAGCACAAAGCCTAGTCCAGATTGGCGAGTTGGTTGATAATAGTTGCTACATTTGTCTGGGACGGTGAAAGTTTTCCCAGCGTTTCTGAGTGGTGCCTGTCTCCGGCCCTTCATCTTCCTTCTCCCACGTTCAGGAAATGATCTGTGTTCTTTGTCTGCTTTGCCTCTTTCTGCAGCAGCATCTCTCCCCTGGGACTCGCTATCAAGTGGTTAAGTCTCCTGACCTCTCCCTTCTTAGCTAAAGCCAGTCACATAGACCCCGCTTGCTGCCGCAGGTAGCTGACCTCTAGTTCAGCAAAGAATACCAAACGGCACAAGGAGGTGTGGTTCCCAGATCTTGCTCTGATACCTGTTCGCACTGTTCTCTAACATGTAATATCAAAATGTTGAGCCAGAGAAATCACTATGTTAAATTTTGCAATTGAAATTTCAGTGAAAATATTCTTTCTGAAGAGTCAAGCAATGCTATTACTCAGTCTCCAACACTAAAAGGTCTTAAATATCTTTATAGCCACCATGTAAATCAGCATTAGCCTTGCCTAAATTTATCTGACAAATTGCTATTACTTTTCACTGTTCCCGCTTGCTCTTCTTCTCAGCAGGGATTCATGCCTGCAGTGCATTTTCAGAATTTTCTCTTGAACATAGATTTCAGGCCGGCTGAGACAGAAAGGACAGAGAAGGAAGCGAGAGCACAGATGACATTTCTTTTAGGCTTTCTGCCTAGATCTCACTTGGCCCACTGCCACCTTCTCATTAGTGCCACCAACGGAATCTGATTAACCACTCTGATTTATTTTTGGCAACCTGGGGGTGCAAGGTCCAATGCTTATTTTCATGGCTGATACAGTCAGCCCCAAAGCTGTCGTTAGCATTTGGAAGATTAGTTCCTTCTCTGGAACGTTTTTCTGTCTATGAAGCATCACGACATGTTAGACCTATACTTCCTAATCACTCTACAAAATTGAGTCTGTTTATTCCTCTTTTATGATCAAAACCACCTTCAGTTATTAACTACTAAAGCATATCACAACATATCTTTAATAATTATGAATTTGATGTTTGCAAACATTACTTGCAGAGTTAGTGGATCAACTTCTATAATCTATAAAAAATTAAAGCCAGATTTCAGTGCTAGACTTGTCTACAGTTTGGTTAATAGATTTTTCTGCTGAATATCAAACACTAAAGTTTATGTAAAAGAGGTGAATAGTAAGGAAAAAGGAACAGTATTTTCCCCAAAAAATGAAAATGTTAGATACCGAGCCCAATTATCTCATATGTGTGTAATATGTATTTTATATAACATGGACACAGCAAGGAGGAAGACTGAGAAAGCAGAAAGGCAGAACATGTCTGAGCTGGTCTCACCTCGATGGCAGAGGCCAGTCCTGCATCACCCTTCCCTCTGGGGAAACATGACCCTCACCATCCGCAGTCTTGTTCATGGTCAGTGTGTGGAGAGGGACCTGGCCCCCCAAAGCAACAGTCTTCTGTCTTATCTCTGAGAATGACAGACAGTGAGGATAACTGGACATTTTAAAAATTAATCCAATAACAACTGTCTCATCCATCATATTGCAGAACTCCAGCCGGGATGACCCACCTCAAGCACCTGGCACGTGCCAGGCTCTGGACTGGGGGAGAACAACTGAATTAAGATAGAGTCCTGCCTGGAAAGGACTTATGGTCTAGTATGGTTAGAAGCTCAATACAATTAAGTATAATTAATGATACTATAGAATTAAAGTTTTATTAATGTCATATTCTTTATAACTACTAAGATGCATAAACACTAAATTTCTAAAAAATACCTATCATTACATTGTTGGGTATGGAAAGCCTCTGTAGGAGGTATTGATATGTATGTACAGTGTACTTGACCTAGTAGCCAACAATATGTCAATCAATAACTAGATTAATTCTTAAAAGGTGGATGCCCAGGTATAATGAACAGATTCAACAGATACTTTTCAGTTAGATGGCTGTGGGACAGACTCAGTGTTAGGAAAATAAGTCAAGGAAGGATAACAAACAGACACACAGAAGCTCATTTTGTTTTTGTACTCTTGACCATGGGCAAATGACCTGTCTTTCTGTGCCTCAGTTTCCTCATCTACAAAATTAATAGATTTAAAAATGCTGTCTGTTTCGCAAAGTCATTTTGAAGTGAGTTCATCTGAAGATGACATGGATAATTTGATTAATGATACACTTTTTATCTGAAGAGTACCTAGCAAAGTACCTGGATCTTTGTCAACTATTTCAGTAATACTTCAGCACTTACTATAAAAGGGAAAACCGGGGCCCCAAGCAGGATACCACATGCTCAGAAGATAACAAATTAGTAGATACTAGAAAGCACATGAGTCTTGATTAAGACCAGAAATAATGTGCTTCTGCATGTTCGAGTCCGGAGCAGAATTCAGAAGGGAGGTCAAAGCTTACTATACAAATACTGCTTACAAACTTTGATCTGGAGCCTTGAAGCAAAAGTTTTCAGTACACATATGGATGGTTTTTCGCACTGATGCCTGAGATCCTCAGTCTGGTCAATTTCTCCTAATAAGAGCTGGTTAAACATTAAAGACTAGGGTTTTCATAGATATCATGATTTTCACTTTCTTCATTATTTTTACAACTGACAGTTGAAAAGCAGGAGAGGAAATAATTACCTTGAAATATTCTAGCATTTTCCCAGGGGTGCCACAGCCTCACTCCTAATATGTGAGGAACATTCCTTCCAACTATATCACATCTCAGCTTTGCTGAGCCCCAGGATCTCTCTGGATGGTGTGTCACAGTGATTTCCTTTCCTTGATGTTTCTTTTGTGCCTATAAGATGACAGGGTCTGACTTAGACACAGCTTTTCATGGTAGAAAAATCCTCAACTAAAATCCTGGGAAAACCATTCAGCATAAGAGGAATGATGTCTTCCTTCTGATTGTTCTGTGCTACTAAAATACCTATGTAACTCTATTTTAAGAAATAACTCTTGCCATGAATATTAGGTTTATTCACTTGCTTTTGTTTTTTGCAGTACTGGGGACTGAACCCAGGACTTTTGCACTGAGTTATTTACCAATTTCCTTTGAAATGTTTTTGTTGTTACTGTTGCAATTAGTTTTTATTTTTGAGATAGAGTCTCACTAAGTTGTCTAGGTGAGCTCAAACTTGCAGTGCTCCTGCCTTAGTCCACCGGGGATTGCAGGTGTACACTTCCACACCCACTGAGCATTACGATAAAAAAAATTCAGTATAATTTTATTACTCATAATCTGAATTTGACCTGTATTTCCTTTCTTTCTTTTTTCTTAAACAGAATGCTACAGCTTTCCATGTGAGTGTCCAAGATGATAATAACATCGTTGTCTCTTTAGAAGCTTCAGATATCACCAATCCTGCATCTGTGTATGTTGTGAAGATAACTGGTGAATCCAAAAATTATTTCTTCGAATTCGAGGAATTCAACAGCACTTTGCCTCCTCCTGTTGTCTTTAAAGCCAATTATCATGGCCTTTATTATATAATCACTCTAGTAGTGGTAAATGGAAATGTGGTTACCAAGCCATCCAGATCAATTACTGTGTTAACAAGTAAGCATCATGTGTGACGTCATCTTCTGGTGCTTCTGTGAGTGTGTTCTCATGGGGTGATGCATTAGACGTGTAGCTCAGAGTGCAAATCACTTGCCTTGAATTCAAGTGACATAGATTAAAAGTTCTGTATTATATTGAGAATATAGCTTCTAGAGTTGGGGATTTATCTCAGTGGCATAAGCAACTTCCTGGCAAGCACGAGGTTGTGAGTTCAATGCCTGGTACAAAAAAAAAAAAAAAACAGAGAGAGAGAAAAAAAAATAAAACACAAAAATAACCAAAGAATACAGCTTATCAAAATGCTGTAATTTTAACTGCTTAGCTATTGTTAAAATCTGTTTTAAACCAAAAATGTTCAGCCTCACTGAGGTGACATACTTTAAGATTGAATGACAATTTCAGATTAGTGATTGGGCCATGTAATTTTCAGCTATATGATTTAATAATGTGAATATATAACTTGTCTGTTTTTTCCCCAGAATATATATTCTTCTATTAAGCAATTTGGTTTTCAAGATAACAAATGCATCATCCATCACATGTATCCTATTGAAATTTAACTATATATTATAAACTGAGAGAGACAAAGAGACTATATCTTTATCAGCCATTAAAGAGTTAATTTTGGTGTTAGGAAGTTTTTAGGAGTGCTTCTAACTACCGATGGTTTTCACTCTACTCTCTAATCTTAATACCTAATCCCAAGTGAAATGCAATATTTCTGCATATGTTGCAGAATGTAAGAAAAATTGATATCTGTAAAACACAGCTCATTAGTAGTCTAATGGCTCAGCAAAATTCTTCCTACTCACGTTCTTCAGAACAAGCTTTCCTATGGCTGCGACTATTAAAATCCCAGCTGCATGTTGTCATTGTGGCCACAGTCAAGGAAGAGGACATGGTGATATTGTCTGTTGTATTAAAAAGAGGAAAAAAGAATAAGAAGCAAGAACTCAGAACCAACCTAGAGGACATGTTTTTACCATAAGTGTTAAAAAATTAATTATAGTCTCCCCTGGAAGTCTCAGGATTAGCAATGATTTAACAGCGCCAGACTCTCCAGACCTTCAAAATTTATACATGTAATACCTAGGAACTAGTTGAATTAAAAGGACTTACCTGGTAGAAGATGGTCTTAAACAAAATCTAGAAAAAAGTGAATTAAGAGTTAGCTGCAGGTGATAGGTCTAAATATATAATGTTTACAGCATAAACTCCTTGAAATCAATGCTCTAGCTAATTTTTATAAATTCAAAAATGTCTACTCCAAGTATTATGCTTAATAGTTCTAGTTAATTGAGCAAAAAGATCAGGAAACAAGATGAAAAGATAAAGCAAATTAGAATATAGAACTGTAATGACTACTGCCCACGCAACATTTATTAGTCTGCACTGGGCCACTCCCAATCAGACACAGCTGCAACAGCCCTGTAACTGGTGGTTCTTAAAGAAAGCTAGTTAGTAAATGCTGAAAGATTTCTGGGCTACCTCACTGATATTTTAGCATTTGCAGTGAGCTGTGTTTAAAATATCTGCTATCTTTTCTAGTGAAATCTTTGACCTCTAGGCTTAGAAGTGTGTTAAATGTCCAAAACTTTGGAAGTTTTTGAAGAAGATTTTTCTTTTTTGGATTTCGAGGTAAATGCTATTAGAGTTGGGGGGGGATGTATATCTTATTATTTCAATTACTTGCAAATGACTGAGGCTTTTTTATGAGCTCAAACCAGGTTTATCTTACTATTTGTTTTGTGAGCATTTGTTAGGTGGCCAATAAAGATTAGGTCAGGTTGGTTGTTTTCATTTCAATGCATCCTTAGTGATGTTCTTTGCATTTGTTCTGATAGGAACTGGTAGAGGAGTATAAAATCCTCCAGATGTAACTGTAGGTTTGTTTATGTCTCCATTCTTTTATTTTGAAGCTCTGTTGTTATGCTGCTGGCTGCAAACATTCTAATAAGATTTGCTGATTTCTCAGTGAACTGACCTTTCGTCTACCTGTGCAGTTCCTCCTTATCTTATTATGCCTTGTGCTGAACTCTTTCTTGTCTCATATTAATGTCTGCATTTTGGCTTTTTTTTTGGTATGTATTTCCATGAAATATTTGTCTTATCCTTTAACTTTCAATTTTCTTATTCCTTCATGTTTAACTGGATTAGATCACACAGAGCTAGACCTGGCTTTTTCCCTGCCTTTCGAATGTTAAGAGCCACACTATCCAATAAAAGTACACTATTAACTACTTTCTATTATATTAAATTTCCTGAAAGACACAGTAAAACATTTGATACAGTGAAGTGAAAAACATTATCTATTTAATTCAAAATATTATTTCAATGTAGAATCAATATAAAAATTTATACATCCTTTTTTACTTTTGAACACAAACTGGTTAAAATTTAAAAAATTTTGATTGAATTCCTTAGCTGCACATAGCCTAAATTTTAAGTCCTCAATAGCTATATGTAGTTTACAGCTACCAATTTAGATTGTGAGGAGGAGCCCATTTACATACAATATATAAGAAAAATACATTTAATTTTTTAGTTAAATAAATTTGTTACAGTAAAAAACACATTGCCGTGTATCCCCTTCAAAATACTTTCCTTGGGGCTGGAGATATAGTTCAATGGCACAGCGCCTGCCTGGCAAGTGCAAGGTCATGAGTCCAAGCCCCATACCAAAAATAAATATATACATATATATTTCCCCTCAGTTAGGACACATGTACCCCATCATTTTTGCCACTTTCTGGAACACTTCTGGAAGTCCTTTTTCTTGGCTTTGCTTGCACCGTGGCTGCCTGGATGGTCTGAATCAATAATCAATTCAAACTGTTTGCCTTGGGTCTTGTTGACTTTGGGGAAGGAGCCAGAGAAGTTGCACGGTACCGGATCTGAGGTTATGAGGACACGTTATGTTTTAGGAGCCTGTCTTGCGGTCAGATGGCACACGGTGGCAACATTCACCAAACTTCTGAGCATGCCTCACATAGACACTCAGGAAAAAGGGCTTCCAGAAGTGACTGCTTCATAAAGAGGGAGACATGACGGGATAAATATATTTGAAGCAAAGGGGAGTTTTCTTTGGGGGGGGGTTAATGACAATGTGCCTTTTATTGTAATAATTTTGTTAATTACGCATGCACCATATGTTTTTATCATGTCTCACACAATGTAATTATTTACATCATTGAATTTAAACCTCGCATTGCGCTAGACTATTTAGCTGGGAGACATGAACTGGATTTCTGGTACTGGGTACCTTTGTTCATCACAGATTACCTGAGTGCCAGGGGAGGTAAAGGGCAGTTCCCAGTGCCCGGGTTCCACTCTCAGGGTTCAGGCCTCCTTGGCAACAGACCACTGCCGCTTTACACAGTGGGGACAAGGGAGCCCCTGGTTGCCCTGGCCCAGGCCCAGTCATAGCCTTGTGACCTTAGGTTGGGCATTCTTCACAATCCCACTTTATATTGATGGCCAATCCCACCTTAAATCTCTGGCTCAGAGAGTCTCTTGCCTTTTTCTCCAATGGTAGCAGCATTCAGCTTGGTAGCAGTGTAGGATCCTGCCCCTCTCCTAGGAACAGGGATCATATGTTTCTCTCTGTCTCTCAGGATGGGGGAGGGTGGTCCTGAGAACTGGGAAGGAAAGGGTTTTCTGCTTTTGCCCAATACCTTTTGGGTGTCTGCTTTGTCTTTAAACAAAAGGTAAAAATGTAACTTTCCTTGCTGGTCTCTTAGCAGAGCGGATGGGATTCTCTCTCATCTGTATCCCAGTGCTCCTAAGAGGGAGTTTGGCTCCCTGCCCAGCCTCTAGCAAATCTCTTGAGCACCTGATAGAGACACAGGAAAGGACTTTGAGGACACTGGCTTTGGTTTCGTCTGAGTTTCCCAATTATTCTAAAGCAACACTCTCTCAGAGCTTTCCAATGAAGGAAATGGTCTTTGTCTGAATTGTCCTGTACAGAGCCTCTCATGTTAATTTAATCTCCAGTCACTTTTTGATTTAATATGCACAGCCACATGTAGCTAGGAGCCACCATACTGGGTAGAATAGTTTTAAACTGCCATTTAGACCACACTGTCTCCCTCTTAATGATGTCATTATCGTGTTAGCTGCTTTCTCCTTATCCGCTTTCATAGCTTCCTCCTCTTTGTGCCATGCTGTGCCATGGATGAAACAGGGTGTCTGCCTTTCCAAGGAGCTCGTCATCCCTTGAATTTTATTTCACTTAGTGGTGGTTTCACAGTCTCACCCTTCCAATGAGCTTAAGAGAACTTACTTAGGGATTCTTCAATTACGTGGTTTTATGTGTTTTGTTGGAGTTGAGACCAGTGGAGAAAATAAAATGCTGTCTGAAAGTTTTCTGCATCTTAAAGGGAAGAGAAAACTTACACTGATTTCTAAAGGGTGCAATTAATTGGTGACAGTTTGTTGTGTCTCATCCCCTAACCCATTTTTAAAGTCTCAAGAACATCAGCTCACATTTTATAATAATAATTATTATAATAATAATTATAATAATTGGGTCACATAAAATTTAAAGATCCAAAAATAGTTTTGACATTAGACATAAGGTAGCATCAGGTGATATTTGACTTTGCGGGTCCTCTTTAATTAAAGAACACAATGACTGATTATATTTGAGTCCCTAAACTACCAGTATTTCTCAGGTAGTGGCATACTTTTGTCATCTTTGTTTGCCTGATGGAAAAGGTTTTTTATTTTTATTTAGAAAACATTGGTAGTACCTGCTCACAGGAGTGACATAGTGCTCTTGAGAGTAAAAACAAGCATTTGTTGCTCCCGCTGATGAAATAAGCAATGACAAACCAATTGGCCTGGAAACTGTCCTTTGATTTTTCCCTATAGTGTTCTGAGCCTCCACTTCCATAGAAAATTGAGAGACATAACAAAAAATGAATTCAGCACAACAGAATCATTTTGGCCAGTTCAAAAGAATTTTGCAACCCTTAGGCTCAGACATCTGATTAATATTTAGTTCACTGAAAGCCTCAAGTAGAATATGTGTATTTCAGAGGGAAGGAGTGTTTTCTCTGTAGAGAAAGTAATCCCTAAGAACAAAGGATTAGAAATCAGGGAAGTGTAACACTCACATAGCTGTCTCTGTGTCAGTGGAAAACGTGGCAGAAAACACTGTACAACACGCATGGCGACATTCTACAAATAGATTGTTCTTTATAAATTTACTATAAATAAAGATAACCATGAGCTTTAGCTTCATATACTAGGTATGTTCTCTGGTGCCAAAAAAATATAAAAATACTTTAAATAAGAGATAGAGTACTTTACTGGAAAAGAAATATGGAAGACTGTTAAATAATATGATAAAAGTTACCTGTAAGAGTTCCTCATCTCCTTAAGAATATTGGAAAGGCACTGATGAGGAAACAATTAGTGAAAATGTAATGAATATTTGGCAAGAGAATAAAGTAAAGAACAGAACGTGTTACAATCAGGGTGCAAGGGAATCATATGTGCAAAAGAATGGGGACACAGACATCACAGAACACTTGGTGAACAGAAAGAGCTTCAGCCTGCCAGCATGGAATGGTTCAGAAAATTTCAGGAAATGTGGCTGGAAATGTCAGAGAAACTTTTAACTACCTTGCAAGAGAGTTAGACCTTAACCTGATGAGCACCGAAGACAGATCTTTCTCATAGGATGGCTGAGTCTTGCATTGGAATGGACCAGTTAACAATCCTGTATTTGGGGCCGTGGTTCAAAGCCTGAACCTTCCACTCACAGAAACCTGGAAACCATGCAGGGACCTTGGTGTAAATGCTTTCTCTAAGTTTTAGTTTTCAGATCTGTAGTCTAGTCTAGAAACTGGCAATATTTTTTCCTGTAAAGGCCTAGATCATGAATATGCGATGCTTGAGGGCCACGTCATCTATCTTGTAAAGACCCAGCTCTGGCTGTGGGAAGAAGATAGCCACAAACCATATAAAAGTTAATGAGTGTGGCTGTGCACTTGTAAAACTTTATAGATACTAACACTTGAGTTTCATATCATTTTTATGTGTCATGAAATGCTATTCTGCTTTCAATTCTTGTCAACACTTAAAAATGCAAAGCCTGCCCTTCACTCAAAAGTCAACCAAAATCAAGTCGCAGTGCAGATTTGACTCCATGGCATTGTAGTTCGCTGAAAGGCTCTGCCATGTTGGGATATCATCATATTGGAATAATGTGTCATTTTTACTTGATAAGGGGCATTAAAAACAATTTAAATACTTTTGTAATATAGAAAAGTAAAATAAATTCCCTAGCAAGGTATATAGAATGTAGTATACAATGAATAAATGTAAGAGGTACCCTTGGCATCAAGTAGGGAGTTACACAGAGCATGAGGAATAGAGAAGCATCAAAAAAGGTTATGAAGGGGAATCTCAAGGGGTGAGGGTAACTGATTCAAGACAGATACTGACTAAAGGGAGGCTATCAAGTAGCCTACAAGCTTAGATGTTTTGGTCAGAAAGAAATAAGAATAATGCAGGTGAGTTTGGAGGCAGAAACGTATAGCTTAGCTGTTCAAATGTTCCAGTAAAAAAACAGTGAACACTTGAGCTTAGAGAGTGAGTGAGAGAAGGTCAGCTCCCCTTTCTAACCTCTGGGAGGTTGCCGCCTGCCCACTTTTATGACCTCCTTAAACATAGGCGGCTAGGCATTGCCAGGTCAGGCCCCAAATTGTCATCTAAAGCTAAGGCCGTAGGGCTGGGGATTTAGCTCAGCGACATAAGCGCCTGCCTTGCAAGCAGGCAGTCCTGAGTTCGATTCCCGGTACCGATAAAAAGGAAAAAGACCAAAAAATAAATAAATAAATAAATAAATAAAGCTAAGGCCGTACCCTGGCCTGAATGCAGGATAATCTCTCCTTCCTTCTCCTGCCACTAGAGGGAGCATCTGTTCACTAAATCCCCTTCGTGAAAAGAGCTGTGTTGGGAGAATATAGTCTTAGGTCTGTCATACTAGTATGGAAGCTTGCTGACCCCTACCAAGTTGCTTCTGTAGTTTTTGGTTCAGCAAGACAATAGACTCAGATTCATCTTTTAGCAGGTATTATCAAACATCAAATATATTTCAACACACACACATACACAATAGTGACTCCAAAGGGAAGCACAGGACAAAACAGTAGAATGTGGTTTGTGACAAACATTTTATCTCGTTAGCAGAAAAAAAATTGAAAAACAATAGGAAAATAGTCAATTCTAGAGAAAGAGTCTGAATGGCCAATAACCATATAAAAAATCCTCCGCGCACAGGAAATTAAGTTAATGAAGCAAAATTTCACACCCTTAGGGTGGCAAAAATAAGAAAGACTGATATATGTGCATACTGCAGAAAAGTAACTGTGGAGAACCACGAACTGTCACACCGCTGATAGGTGTGTGAACTGGCAGATCATTAGAAACACTTACCTTGCTTCGTTGAAAATGTGAATACCCTACCACACAGGATTTCCTGTCTGAGAAGACATGTCCCACATAATTGTATAGTACTCATAAGAATGGATGATTGAAAGCAACCTATCCAGATTAACAGATACATTATACAGTTTGTATAATGGTAAAATAGACACTAACACTTCCAGAGATAACTACATCAAGATGAACGAATTTTAAGACACTGTTAGGTTATAAAGGAAAGCTGCAGAATGATATAGATTAACAAAATATATGTCAAGCCATGAAACAATGTTCTACATGTACAAATATGAAAAAAATGTGAGCATGTGCATGAGAAGCTAAACCAATACCAAAGTCAAAATAATAATGGTCATTCTGAGCTGTATTCTGGAGTTTTGACTCTAGTTTATAATGTTTTATTTCTTGGAAAAATAAAAAAAAAGTCCAAGGTATAAGAAAGTAATAATAAACAAAGATGATAAGTGATTCACATTTTCTAGTACCTCCAATTCTCTTCCAGTCTGGTTCCCAAAATAAAGACAGAAAGTACAGTAGGATGGCTGTCAGGGAAATGGCAAAGAATATAGATTAGCATTTAACCTTGTCACTGAAATACAGGTAGGTATAACAGCTCTAATGAATGCCACAACTCTTAATTTCTTAAAAGAAAAATAATGAGGCGTGCAACTGGACAGATGGTAGAACACTTTAGATAGTTTTTAATACTTCTGCTTTACTAAAAGCAGGAATTCTTGGTTAGAGCAGGCTTCAGTGATGCCAGCATGGAGTTAAGGATTGACAGCTGGTTGGAGTCACTTACACGGAGCGGAGAGAAATATATCAGACAAACCTGGGAGCAGGCATTTAGAAATTCTCTTAGTTTAAAGTTTAAGTTTGCAGCAGAAAATAAAATGAATAAATAATTCCTCATGTATGTCTTGGAATTCAGAGTTTGACCATGGCTTTGATGTCTAGACTTGAGGCCTCGGGGACACTGGCTGGTCCTCTTGCTCTTTTGTTCAGGGGACCTTGGTAAGGATGTAACTGCTTTGCAGTTTTGCTGCTTTGTTTTCTGTCTGTTCTCCTACATCCAATCAACAGCTAGGTTCCGTGGAGTCCCTGGATGAGTGATTAGGCTGGTTTGGAAAAAAGACTTTCAAATCACTCAAGACTGTGGGAGATCTGAGCTCAAGTCTCAGTTTTCTGAGTGTATTGGTTTGTTTTTAGTGCACGTGAGTGAGTTTACTCTGAAATGTGCCTTTTCTGTAGGAGGAGCAGGGATGCGACAAGAATAAAATAGATACTTTTAAACCAGAGACACCATCACAAAATGTGCTCGCGTTAGAAGGCTTTCTTAACATTTTCATTAATCTTGGCTTGGTTTTATCAAAAAGTTCCGGAGAAAATCAAAGCTTTAACATGTAGCTTCAACCCTTATTTCAAGTATCTTCAATCAAAAGCAAAGTAGCTTAGGATGTTGAGAAAGAGAATGAAACACATTCAATTGAGACAAGTTAGGTTGTCAATAATTGCTTGTTCAATAGATTAAGTCATAATTGATTTCTTGTTTTACTCTAACTGAAATTTTAAAAGTTTAGTATTACTGGTGCATGGTGGCGCACTTCTATAATCTCAGCACTTGGGAGGCTGAGGCAGGAGGATTCTTGCAAGTCCAAGACCAGCCTGGGACACAATGTGAGCCCAAGGCCAGCCTGACTTGCATAGTGAGACCCTGCTCAAAAACACCAAAAAAAAAAGTGTAGTATTTAAATATTTTGTGTTGTTACTACAGATGTTGTCCAAGAACACCCTTCATTTGGAGCTTTGAATCAAATTATTTTTTCAATAATCCAAAAATTGACTCCAAGCTAAATCATTTAAAATATTTTCTTAACAACATTAATATAGGTAAAATTTATTTACTAGCTCCTTCAGGAGAATAGGGAAGTGTAGATATTTTAGAAAAATTTTGCCAAAAGATGAGATGTTCAAGAGATACACATGCATCTATATTTTTATGAGTATTTTAAAACTTTTATGGTAAATCACCAACTCAAGCAAACCAAAAATAAATCTGTAGGCCTCTGTAGAAAGACTGGTTTAATAAACATATAGACTGTCATTTTAACAGGGCTTAATGATTTGTAATTTTATACATAGCACAAGAAATACATGTGAAGTTCACATGAAGAAATAAATTATCACATAGATATTTATCATTAGCTAGAGCCAAAGCATATTTTCTGTTACTGGTTTGTTATTAAAAAGAAATTTTCTGGGTAGAAGGAAAAGAAAAGTGAATTAGGAATCCAGAGATACAGACACGGCCACAAACTTGCTAAATTGCTCATGTCAGTAATTTAAAGTTTCTGAGTTTACATTAGATCTACCTGCTGAGGGAGACATTAATGTTCATTCTTACCAAATCTCAGGGTTGCTGCAAATGGAAAAATAAACATGAAAGTTCTTAGAAAAGCAGGTCTTATCATATAAAACGCACTTTGTTATTGCTAAGGAGAACACTCCCAGGCTGAGAACAGACAAAACTATATTCAGAGGACATCGAAATGTGAGTGAAGGCTCTGGGTGTAATGCATGGTACTTCAAAAACTGATGATGGCTTTTTTCTCTCTTCTCCTCTTCCCCTTCTGCATTTACCTCCCTCTGTAGAACCTCTACCTGTATCCAGTGTTTCAATATATGACTATAAACCTTCTCCTGAAACAGGAGTCCTGTTTGAAATTCATTACCCAGAAAAATATAATGTCTTCACAAGAGTAAATATAAGCTACTGGGAAGGTAAAGACTTCCGGACAATGCTTTATAAAGGTAAGAGACAAAAGAAAGAATGGATAGATAATGGTGATTAACTTTTACATAACTTTTTCCGAATGGTCTCTTCCTTCAGTCTAAACAGAGTCTATAATTCACTACTTGACCTACAAATGAGCCATTAAAAGGTTACTGATTCATGAATATCTTGTTATGAAGAGTATTACAACATCTGGTTCATTACTTGAGAATTACAAGTCATGCATGCAATATGAGGAATACTCAAATTATTTTCAATTGCATGTTATTTTTCCCAGAGGCAGCATGTTTGTTGCAGGAAATAAATTCAAAGTTTAAAAGCAACCTCACCTATGGTGCTAGAAGGACATTAGCAGGGTTAGGAATATAAGGGATGTCTTCCACCAAATTTCACTTGAACATGGTTCAGGATTATTTTCAAATGCAAAAGACTACCATTTTTTTGGTTTCATGTGGTATATATTTACCTATGTGGCTAACTTAACAAGGACATGAAATATATCAAACATGGTTTCATTATTTTTACTATTTTGGTGGAAACTGTAGGAGAGAGAGAGAGAGAGAGAGAGAGAGAGAGAGAGAGAGAGAGAGAGAGGTATTCAGGAATAATGAATCATTCAAAGTATTCTAAAGAACTAATTCCAGATCTTGGGTGTTTACAGTTTCTTTAATTTCTTTTGATATGGATTGGTTTTGGAACTTTTTTTTAACTTCTTAAGTGGAGTCTAAAGTTTTACTTTCTTCTTTCTTTGAAGAGGTCCTGTGTGCCACTGGCAGATAAAATAGTATAATTATAAAATAGGCAGATTTCCATAAGCTAAAGTATTTCTTGGAAAACTATTTCTTATGTCATAAAACGGCAAAATACTTTGGTTTTCGTCTTAAAATCAGTAGGTAACACAAGCCTAATATCTATAGTTTCTGTTACAATTCTGTATAAAATTTGTATAATAAAGATTTAACTATAAAGTTGCGATCTTTGAAATTCTAGCAGCAAAAAAGACTCTCAGGATTCAGTGTAAAGATTCAAAATTCCATTGCTAGCTTTCTAGTTATTTTGTTGACCATTCTAGAAGTTGAACAAAGTATTATTTCACAGATTCTGAATTGTAACTGTTTGGAACTTTCTACGAGAGTGTGACATTTGAAGAGCCTTCTTTTAATGTAATTGAGTTTTCTCTTCACAGATTTCTTTAAGGGAAAAACAGTATTTAATCATTGGTTGCCAGGAATATGTTACAGTAACATCACCTTTCAGCTGGTGTCTGAGGCAACTTTTAATAAAAGTACCCTAGTGGAGTACAGTGGTGTCGGTCATGAACCCAAGCAGCATAGAACTGGTAAGTCTACTGAAAAATCAAATTTAGTGCAAAAAAATTATGAAGTTGTAAGTTGACATATTTATTTTCTGTTTTTCTAAGAAATATTCTTCTGCAAGACTAAGAATAAATATATATTTTCATATATAATCAATAATGTAAAAAAGTTTCTATCACTGTAAAACAATAGAGCAAAATATTCAATGAGAAAAATCTAAAATGAATCAGTATCAGATTTATGATCTTTGAGTTTAAAAGTTTATAATATTAACAAAAGTTATAATTAGCTAACTTAACTGGATCAATAAGAGATTGTTATTCTATAATCTGCCAAATGTCCAATAGCAGAAAAAACAGAGAATAGACATTCTAACAGAGATCATCAGATCATTAAAATATTGGGATTCTGATGTATCTAAAACTTGGAGTGGTTAACTTTACCAGCACCATTAATAAGAAGAATTATTGTAGTATGGATGGATAAGATAGATATCTATTTACCTTACACTCTTCACCAGTGAAAGCAACATTGATTGGTCCTGTGTGCAGGAGTGCAGATCATGATAGGTCAAGCCTGAGGTACTCACTGTTTGAAAGTCTAAGGTGTCTGAAAAAAGACAAAAAAAAAAAAGAAAGAAATTTGGGGCTGGGGATTTAGCTCAGCGGCATAAGCACCTGCCTTGCAAGCAGGCAGTCGTGAGTTCGATCCCCGGTACCAATAAAAATGAAAAAAGACAAAAAAAAAAAAAAAAAAAAGAAAGAAAGAAAGTCTAAGGTGTCATGATTCTCATTTATTAGGCCAAGACAAGGAAATCATTTCAGCTAAGTAGCTGGCACCTCATGCCAACACGGAATGTTCTATTGTGCTTTTTTTGTTATTCAGTTCAAGCAAAGACATATTTATTAATTGAAACTGGTGAGACACAGGGCCTCTGTTCTCGAAGAATGATACAAGAATTGTATGAACAGCAATAACACAAAGCAGGACAAGATACATGTGATAAAAGTATAAAGATATTTCACAGAATGAAATGAAACACTGATTTTTATTAGAAGTTCATAGAGGAGGTGGTCTTTGAGCCGCCATGTGAGGGACAGTGAGAAACCACTGCGGGCAGAAATCACACAGCATGTGCTTGTTTCCATAACTGATAAATTCATTTTGTGCTCATATGTTTCATTTTAGAGAAGTGAAGGGTAAAGGCATGTTTCCAACAGAGATGGCAGCGTCTCTAAAGGCAGTCACATCTGTAATGCCTCCAGGTGCAGCAGGAGCTTGTCACGTGCAGTGTTCTTGTCCTGATAGCTAGAACTAAACAATTCAGTGTTTTTGTTTTTTAAAATAAAAATCAGGGACTGAGACACATTTTTTTCTAAAAAGTGAGATTATGTTAAACAGAAGAATATTTATATCACTTTGCTTTATACTTGGTTAAATTATCACTTCAGCACGCATAATATCACAACTTGGCATAGCTGAATCATGATGGTACTTTGCTAATATGTATTTTTTCCATCCATTACACATCAGAAGTGTGTATACTTAAAACCACAATTGTTCTTCCTGTAAATTCCCTACTTATTAGAAGTAAAATAAACTCTGTTTTGTAAATCTGCTTGTGTACTGGACTCACTGGTAGAGTAAGTATTCAGTATAACAGTGTTACCATTTTCCATAAATGAAAATTCTCTGTTTTACAGCCCCGTATCCACCTCGAAATATTTCAGTTCGTTTTGTAAACTTGAACAAACATAACTGGGAAGAACAGAGTGGAAGTTTCCCTGAAGAATCATTCATAAAATCACAAGATTCAGCAGGCAAAGACAAACCCTTGCATCTTACAGATGATGCCCCGGAAATGCCCTCTGGCAATACTTCTTCGGGTTGGCCTGATTTTAACAGCAGTGACTATGAGACCACATCTCAGCCTTACTGGTGGGACAGTGCTTCAGCAACCCCTGAAAACGAAGATGAATTTGTGGGTGTCCTGCCCGTGGAATATGGAAATCACAGCACACTCAGTGAGACCGAGAAGTCACCACCAGGCTCCTTGGCTCTCTTCCCTGTGCAAATGATACTCAGCTGGTTACCACCCAAACCACCTACTGCCTTTGATGGTTTCCACGTTCTCATAGAAAGAGAAGGTAAAGCAGTAGCAAATCAGAGGAGATTTAAAAACAGTACAAAGGAAAGGAAGTTGAAATATTTTAAAATTTGAGTTTAGAAAAGAAGACTCAGAGTAGACAGTTACTATGTAAAGAAAAATGGTTAAAAAGAAGACAAAGAAAGAAAGAATACCCAATGCAAGCTAAGAGCGGAAAACCAAATGGAATAGGCACAGATTATAATTCCTGGCAATTACATGTATTTCACTGACCAGCATTTCATATACGCCAGGCTGTTGATGACAATTTAATGGTGGTACCTCGGTTCACAAACACTTTTGGTTCACAAACAGAAGTATTTGCTAAAATTTTGTTTTTGTTTGAAAATTCTGCATTGGGTGACAAACACAGACGGTGGCCATCTTTCCCACAGAAACACAAATGTGGCCCTCTTTTCCAAAATCATAGAAAGAAATTAAATTTGGGAACCAAGGCACCACTGTATATGGAAATATTTTGACTTAATGATCTAACTATCATAGAATATTTTTGAATCTTCTAGAGAAATTTTTCTTATGTGGAAATTTGTGATGCATGTGGCAAAAAAATCATTCTGATAAAATGACCACTTCTCCAAAAGTCTGAAACCTGTGTTTGCTTGCCCAGCTACCCTTAATTTTCTGAGGATGCTTTCCTCCGAATGTGCCCCTCAAATTTTCCCAAATTGGAGCTCCAAGCAAAATGGGAACTCGGCAGCAACTGGTGTTACCATGCTAGCTACTGAATAATAGGCTGTATCCATGTGTCTATCCAGCCTTTGAGATTTATTGTTTATATTTTAGCCCATTAATTCATGAAAACAGCCGTGGCACACCTCAGTTGTGGTTTGGTAGCTTTGCAATGTTATTTTTGTTTTATTTTTACAATAGCATGCTTCATTTTGTGTTTTCCAGTCTAGTAGTTTGGGTGGCAAAAGTTGTCAAACTGTCAAAATTGAAGTAACAATGGCAACCTTATTTTCGTGGTAAAACATTAGGACTATGTAATCGCATCTTGTTCATTGTATTTTGTTTACCAGAATGAGATGCATTTATGGATTCTTTTGTGCTAGATGATTGAGCAGTCAGCCATACCCAAGTATTATATATAACTGAAATCCTTTTCATTTTCAATTATTTGAGGAAAAACTCATTTGTTCCAAAATTGCTTATTTTTAAATCTGTCTCACTGTTTGTCCATCTCCAATTTATTCTGTGAAAAATACTACCTTGTGACTCAGAATGTTTATCTACTGCTGTTTCCCAAGAAGGTTCAATCGTGCTTTTATCTCACTGTAGTGTGTTCTTTCAAAGATGCCTGCAGCTGCCAACTGATAGGAACAACCTCAGCTAAAACAATAAGCAGCAGATTCAAGGCACGGAAGCAATATAAAAAACAATCCTTATTTTTAAAACTACTGGAAGCAAAAAGATGAAGGAAAACCTGGCATGCCACATTTCTCTAGCTAGAAATAATCCCGTGTATTTTAAAGCACTTCTGAATATTTAATGCTAAGACAAAGAACTCATAAGATACTTGGTGTTAGATATTTCTCATCTCCTACAATAAAGGAAAAGCCAATGACTGTGTTACCTTCTCCTGACTTTGTATTTCTATCATCACATAGTTTTATTGGGTAAAAGTACCTAAGAACAGGTAACAAACTTATCCCCCAATTTTGTTGATTTGGGTACTAAATTTTAGCCTTGGTATTTTCAAGTGTTTGAAAAAGTTTTGACTCCTTTTCATCTTTATTATTTGTAGCACCTTTAGTTGATGGGGATTAATTGAACTTGAAAGAAAAAAGGAACCAGTACAATATACGCCTGTATTTGTATCTAATTGCTCTGTCTATATCCAGGGAACTCCTGAGGTACCAGTTTACATTATTTTTTTATATTATTTAGAGAACTTTACTGAATATCTCACCGTGGATGAAGAAGCACATGAATTTGTTGCAGAGCTGAAGGAGCCTGGGAAATATAAGTTATCTGTGACAACCTTCAGTTCCTCAGGAGCTTGTGAAACTCGGAAAAGCCAGTCAGCAAAATCGCTCAGCTTTTATATCAGTAAGTAGCAAAGAGATTATTTTGCATTATAGGGGAGCTAGGAGAATGAAAGGGATGAGATGAATGACTCTTGGACGTCAATTATTCACAGACTTGAGGGATCTTGACAATTCTTCAAGGTCAGGAAAGGCCCAGATCCACGAGCTTTTGACAGCAGAAGAAATATGTCTATATGTTTAATGGTAATAAACAACTCGGGGATCTGACTTAATGATTTTTTTTTGCTATTGTGATAATTGAGGATTTATTAAACTGACCTTCCACGCTGGCCAAAACAAACTCCCTATTGACAAAGGCACACAGTTTGGGAAATATGACTTTTGTTTGAGACCATAATGAAATGTAATTTTATAGAACTATGTGAAAATCTCATGATAGTATTGAACTTGATCTCAGAAGGCAAAGATTTTGGTGCAGTTATTCCCAAGTGGTCTTCAGGAAATTGGTAGGAAAAAAAGATAAAGCTAGATCATCCTAAAACCCCCAGTACCAAGTCTTAGCATGGCTTCTACTGATTCTGTATGTGATAATCACAGAACACTAATACCTCAATGTATTTGAGCCTTATATATCTCTATGATGCTTTTAGCTCAACTCTGTTTATTGGAGGTGCAGAGGCTAAATGTCAGTGTGCAACTTATCAGGAGTTCACAATTCCTCTTTTGGGCAGAAAGAAAAATCAGAAAACTTGCATAGAAATTGCTCTCAGATGAAAATTACTGTCATGTGCTCATCTTCTTGTTTAATGGAAAATATCAGTGTGCCTCAAATAATCCTTCAAAAGTGGACAAAAGAGAGAAGGCAGGGGCAGAGACAAGAGATCAGTTTTTGTAGAAATTTAAAATCTTGAACATGAGCTGACGGTGGTGGAGCGTGCCTGTAATAGAAATTACTCGGGAGGCTGAGGCAGGAGAATGTCAAGTTCAAGGCCAACCTGGGAAATTTAAGGAAATTCTGCCCCCAAATAAGAAAAGAAATTAAAAGTTTAGAACTATAGCTCAGTAGTAGAGCACTTGCCTACCATGTGCAAGCTGTTGGATTCAAAACCTAGGACTAGCGAAAAGAAAAGGCTAAAAAATTCCCAATGTAACATTTTTCACTTCAAAAACCAAAAAGGAAGCCAGAAATAGTGGTTGACACCTATAATCGCAGCACTCTGGGAGGCTGAAACAGAAGGATCAAAAGTTCAACCCCCAGCCTGGGCAAATTAGCAACTGAGCAAGACCCTGTCTGGAAATAAAATATTTTTTAAACAAAGAAGGAGGAATGTGGGTCAGCACAAAGGAGTTAAGTTTAGCCCTTACCGCCAGGAAAAAAAGTCATCACGAGTGAAAGCCTGAAATACCCATCAGACATATAGAAAAGACATTGGCAGTTATATTGCATGAATTTAAAATACGGGAGATCTTTGATGTGAGAGCATTTGGAAAAAGGACAAAGCTGCACTGAATATTTAGTTCTTCCCATGATGCTAAAAAGGCTTTGCTGACCAAGAAATCTCCTCGTTTCCAGTGCATACCCACTCAAGCGTCAACAGCTCCCATTAAAACTACCCTATTGGGGCTGGAGATTTAGCTCAGCGGCATAAGTGCCTGCCTTGCAAGCAGGCAGTCGTGAGTTTGATCCCTGGTACCGATAAAGAGGAAAAAGACCAAAAAAAAAAAAAAAAAAACTGCCTATGATTCCTGCTGTGTTTAGCTTTTCTGTTTTCTGAATTGTGTTTCATAGCACACAAGACAAACACTGAACTTAGTGTGGATTATTTTTCTAGACTTAGCTTATATGTGTGTATTTTGCTTCTTATACCAAATTATGGAAAGCTTGGGTCATGCTGTTTATTCATTCATTCTTTTATATATTCCACAACTATTCATCAAATCATTGTTATCTGTGACACTCTGCTCTTCTTCTTGTTGGTTTGTTTGTGTTAAGCAGGGTCTCGCTATAGTTCAGGCTGGTTTTGATCTCACTATGTAGTGCAGGCTGGAAGAGATCCTCTTGCCTCAGCCTCCTGAGTTCTGGAATTACAGACATAAGCCACCACGCCCAACTCCTCTGCTCATATTAAGTATCCAGAGTAACTAATAAAATTCAGAATATACCAAAATTGCTGAAATATATGATTATCTCAAAAGTTATATATTTTATCATTTTATTTTTAAAAAGCAAAACAAAAAAGGATAGAGATGATACAGAATTTCAAAAAAATAGATTAACATTAATATATATATATGGTACACTGTTATCGTAGAAGTAATTGTTTAAGTTATGAGATTTATGCACAAAAAATGATCAAAGATATATACTTTAATATCATCTAGAAAAATAAAGGTTAACACTCAAAATCTTTCTCTATGCCAATAAAAAGCATGATATTTTTGTGTGCTTAAAATATTCCATTCAATGGTAAGGAGCTGTCAAGTTTACAATGCATATGTATTTTTGGTTTTAAAAAGTATATTGCAGATACAAATGCTTACACTTAACTGGAAAGGTGAGCAACAAATTAGGATGATTTAATTCCATTCTACACAATGTGGTCGGACACCAGCTAACATCTGCAGCCCATTTTCCTGACCACATTGTTTCAGACATTCCAATGTTGAGCTACTACACTAAAATTTATTACATTACATTTTATGTGCCGGGCATAATGGTTGCACACCTGTAATCCTGGCGCTCAGGAGACTGAGGCACGAGGATTGCCACAAGTTCAAAGCCAGCCCGGGCTACATGACAAGTTCAAAGCCAGCCTAAACTCTGTCTCCAAAATGAAATTATGTGTTTTTATGACTATAATTTTTAATTACACAGCATTGAAGACTTTCCCAGAGATGAGACTAAAGGTAGATATAATAGTCCCAGGCAGTCTGATCAAGGAAACATTTTATTATTCTCATATTAATGTGAAAAAAATGAGTCACAGAAAGTTCCCACATTCAAAAATGGGGGTTAGACTTTAGGAATATTTGACAAAGAAAAATCATTCCAATGCAGCTTGCCATGATATTCACAATCAACTGATTATCAAATCCAAGCATTTATCTCTAGGACAGTTGTTAGGTGACTCTGGCCTCTGGACCTTGGTTTCCTCATCAATAAAGTTATTTTCTATCCCTACAACTCATGACTTGCCCATTTAACAGATGCAATGATTGAGATTCAGACATTAAATCATTTGCCTTTGAGTTTGGAGTCAGTTTTTGTATTGCCAAGTCAGTGCTTTTCACTATTTCACGGATTTTGGAATCAGACTTCCTGTGTGTGTAAATCCCAGCTCCACTCATCTTATTAAAGGATTGAGATATGTAAATATACATAAATGTAGAGTCTAGTATATAATGCATGCCATGTCTCTTTGCCGTCATTATGGTCATTGCTTGCTATTACCCCCGTTCCATTTACACCCAGCAAGCCTAAGTCTGCCCTCCCCAGCTGAATAACTGGCTCCTTTCCTCCCCTGTGTTGGAGAAATGTGGCTTTCTTTTAAGGGATGGAAAAATGCATCCTGATCAAATGCATTTCATGAGTCCTTGGTGTGTTCTGTTCTAAGGCACTGTTCTAAGCAAGCCAAGAGGACAGATTCAATAATGCACACTCAATGGAGGTATTTTGTAACAGGAACCTATAGTGTCCATCAAACATGCCCCAGGCTTTAGCCAGCTTACTCCACTGATCCAGCCTGTTGCCTGTTTCATGACAAAATAGGGTTGCAACCTGCCTCTTTTTCTCATTGCTGCCATATTGAATTATTCACAGTATTGTAAGAGGCTAATTTGACTCTCAAAGCTATAATTTCTAGAAAACACAGGTTCTTATAACTTAGGAATCAGGAGCACCCATGTGCCACACCCACTCTGTTAGAAGAAAAGTAAATGCTCTCTGGTGAAGATATTACCAGAACAGTCTCAGCCTACTGAAGCAGAGCTTCTGTCTCTCATCAAAACCCTTCTGTTGCTGTTGCTATGGATGCTTCTGTTGTTTCAACCAATGAGGAGCTGAAGGTACTGAGGAAGATAGCGGGGTACAGAACCAAAGGGGTCCCTGGTGTGACGCTAGTCTTCCTTTTGGAGATCCTTGTAAGCTCTAACAGAATGCAGCACAATTTATAAAACTGGGGTCTTTTATCTGAACCAGCTCAGTGTGCAACCTACCTTGTGTTCCAATTGCAAATGTTCAGGTCCTTCTGGAGAATGGATGGAAGAATTGACTGAGAAGCCCCAACACGTGAGCGTCCATGTTTTAAGTTCCACCACAGCCTTGATGTCCTGGACTTCCCCCCAAGAGAACTACAACAGCACCATTGTGTCTGTGGTGTCGCTGACCTGCCAGAAACAAAAAGAGAGCCAGAGGCTTGAAAAGCAGTACTGCACTCAGGTAAAGGGCACCAGCCCCGCGGAGGTACAGCCTCCTGGGAGATGCAAGCGGATGACTGCACAGAGCAAGCTGAGACTCCCCAGGGCGCAGGGGTATTGGAAGCAGTGTTATCGTAAGCCAGGAGAGGACCCAGGAGCTAAGTGGGAAATGGTGTTTCTGCTGCAGTCATCTTCTGTACCTTCATCTTCTGTTCCTTTTGGTTTTGTTCTTTATTCAAGAGCAATTGCCAAGCACTGAAGAGGTGCCAGGGCCTGGTGTCCACAGACAGAGTCCAAAGAGGTTTCCCCCACACAAAGGCTAGGGAGACTGGATTTGTTACATCCAAAGGGCAGGTTGCAGAGGCACTGACTTCCATCACAGGAAAACAGTTCTCAGGATAAATAGGTCAGAGGCATAACAAGGTCTGGTAGGCAAAATTTAAAGTACACACTCAAAGAAAATATCGTGGGGCCTCAAGAGAGGCGCATTATAGTCTGAAGCTGGGAATGTTTATTTATGTGTTTGTGGCAGCAGAAATCTGCTACATGTGTATCAACAGGGATTTCAGGCTTGGCCAACAACAGGAGAAAAGCCCTGGGCCACCCACTGTTAGATAATTGCTCATTTTAGGTGCAGTGTTACGGGAAAAGGCACGGCCTGAATCTATTGCTTATTCTTTTTTCTTTCTCTTTCTTTCTTTTTTATTTTAAAGATGAGTGATTGAAGAAATTTTGCCCGAAAACAATTTTTGAGACCTCTGACTCTCTCTGAAGGTCAGGTCTCTGATCTTCACTTTATCAACTAACCTAGATATTTGTAGACTTACACTATTGTCAAGAGATTTGGGGTGTGCTGGGTCTAGAAGAAACGAAGCACAAACAAGAATAAGTAACTTTATGATTCTGTCCTGAAGGAAAAATCATGTAAATTCCCAAAAGAAAGCGCTGGGCATGACTTATTGTGATTGATGGTTTAGAAATTTTAGAAACTGGTCAGGAAAACTTCCCAGAAGTAAAGAAAGACAACAAAGAGTTGAGGTTTTGCCTCTTCTTTTTTCTTTTTAAAAATATTTTCCATTTTTTAAGCTATACAAGCAATACGTATTTGCTGAAAAGGATAATTTGGAAGTTAACACCGTATAAAGTAACCCCACATCACAGGTGACAAAGGTTTTGGAGGGTGATGGGAGTGACCCCCCTCAGGGGGGGAGCTGAGGGGCAGGTGAAGGGAGACCCTGTGTCCGTCAGCAGTGCAGAGAGGCCTGGGTAAGGCACACATCCGTCGCCATTCCGAAATGCAAATGTGCTTCCTGGGCAGACCTTAGGTTCAGACAGATACCCCGCGGATGTGTAGGAGTCCTGTTTTCCTAAAACTTGGTTTTATTTTGCCATAAGGTGACATTAGGTGGACTTTGGTGTTTTACAATCTCACTGTCTTCTCTAAAAGAACAAAACATGAATTGTCTACTGTTGTACAAAATGCTTGGTTATTTCCATCTCTCCCATGAAAAGTAGGCATCGGTGATGCTTAAATAGAAAGGAAGGTGATGAGAGACAGAGGAAGGGCGGCCTTGGGTGCATTCAACGCTGTAGGGTGATGAAATAAACCCTGGCTGAGGAGGAAGCCACCCCTTGACTTGAATTAAATTAAGCAGTAAATACTTTAAACTGATCAGCTAATAACCACAGTTCAATTGTGCAGCTCATTGTCTTCTTTCCCATACCCAAGATAACCAGCAGAAAAGTGTATGCCTCACAGACAATGACCTCGAACTCAAATTGCTTTCTGCACCATCTAATGCACAAATTGTGTGTCTTGTCCTGGTTCCCCTTCCCGTTCAGTTACTCTCTTCCTGTGTCACAGTATCTATTATGTGTTCTGGTCCTTATTTACACTTTTGGTTTCTCACCTGAGAGACACAATGCTACATTTACACATGTGTGTCCAATTTATTTCACCTAAGGGCGTGGTCTCAAGGTGCTACAGGGCCAGCTAGAGCTTTAAAGTAGTAAGGGACCCAGGAAAAGGCTAGTCTAGGTTTGATTTACTGATGCCCTCTCTCAGCACAAACACGAAACTGGTAAGGAATATGGGGGGCAGAGAGGGTGCCATTGAATGTGAGCTGTGAGAACTTCAGGGCCACCTTCAGTGTCATTTCAGGGACCACAAGACTTTTTTGAAAGCTGTATCATTGCGTTGTGTTCTTGTTATACTACTCTCATCCATTGTCCCGCTGCACACACACACACACACACACACACACACACACACATGCACGTACACACACACACATGCATGCACACATGCACACACATGCATATACTCTTCAAATGAGAAAGAAATGGGTTTAAGGGAGGGGCGGGAGAGGGAAAAAAAGAATGAAGGTAATCAAAGATATATTATGTACAGGTACAAACTCCATGTGGTGAATGTGATTATGTACATCTAAAATGTACCAATCTAATTAATTTAAAAATAATAATAATGCCAGAAAAAGAAAGAACTAGCCCAGAATCATGTTGCCATTAAACAAAGAAATATATAAGATGATTTTGCCAGGATAGATCAAACTAGAGCTAGGGAAATAAGCCCTATAGCAACCAGTGTCTGACCAGAAAATAATAATGTTCCTTTAACTCTGTATTCAGTAATATTACATTTATGTCGAATAGAAAACTCAAAGTATAGTTGTAAAATAAGGTGATTCTAACACCTCTTTATACAAGGTGAGCATCCCTTATTAAAAATTGAATTCTTTTTTGATTTTTGTAATATTGGAATATTATGGAGAGACACACGATCATACATTAACATATGTATGTGTATTTGCTCTTATTTATGATTCAATTTGGTTCCTTAAAATATTTTCTGGCAACTTACTATATGCTAGGAATGTATAATAACTAACTGGCAAAATCAGTTGTTTAGCTTTCAAATGAAGAAATGATGTATCCGAGAGACTGAATATGTAAGGGATCTCTCCTAAGTCACATGACTGGTTAGTATCTGACCTATGACCAGAATTCATATGATCCTTTATGATTCTTACTGATGATTCTTTAGCTGACCCATCAATACGTGTGCATATCAACATTCAATATTAAAACATCATTTTATTTATCTATACATTCACAATGTTTCTCTCTAAGGTTTTTTTACATTTGTACGTAACCTATAGTTTTTTCAGAGGACAGTAAAGAAGAGCTCATCTACTTGAGAAATGTTCTAACATTAATTTTAAAGTGAAAACCCACTTGTTAAGTGTTTACAGATACAGTGTATCTTGGTGCTTTCCCCAGTGACTTGCCTATATTGTAGATTAAAGATCACAACACCAGGATTCTAGTCCCAGTGGTGAATTTAAATACTTGACCTTGGGCCTTCTCTAGCATTCTTTTTCAGTCTATTAAATGAAAGATTTGAACTGAATAATCTCTGAGATCATTTCCATCTCTATAATTAGATATTATATGCTTCTAAGTGATGAGATACTAAAGACACTTCTGCACTGATCTTTGCATGTAATCAGCTGACACTACAATTTAGGATATTAGAGCAACCGTATGGTGTTGCTGATTTGATTATGGTTGGAAACTGATATGTCTCCAGTGTGTGGAGTTACAATTCAATTGATACGTATAAAGCAGTTCCTGGGGGTTATTAAATCAAGCCATAGAATTGAATGTTGTGGGTTCCCTTCAGGGTCTACATCACTTAAAAAAAGCATTCCTAATTAAAATGTGACCTTTTCTAGCATGATTGAAGGGTTTTGGGCTTCAAAGTCAAATGTGGTTCCACAAAAAACTCCTTGAATACTACTTCACATTCTGAAAGTCCAGCTCTAAATAAAACTTCTTGGGTATTTGGTTTAAAGGTGAACTCAAGTAAACCTATTATTGAAAACCTGGTTCCTGGTGCCCAGTACCAGGTTGTGGTGTACCTAAGAAAAGGACCTCTAATTGGACCACCTTCAGATCCTGTGACGTTCGCCATTGGTAAGTTGCTAGCTGCAAGAGGGGTACAGTGTTCGAGTCCCAGTTAATATCAACTTAGAAGTGCTGCAACAATAGTCTGCCTTAGAGGACAGCAGATTTTTAGTATCCAGGGAGATTGCTTTATGGAACCACACACACACACACACACACACACACACACACATGCACACACACACATGTATACATAATTGAATCCCAAATTCATGGATGCTCTAGGCCCTTAATGTAAAATGTCATGTTATATATATATAATCTACACACACCATCCTAATGCCTTCAGACATCACTAGTTGATTAATCATTTATAAAACCTAATATTACTTCAAAGCTACATAAATAGTTGCTGTACTACATTGCTTAAAGATATGCAATCAGATGCGGAGGAATGTTTTCTATTCACAATCACTGAACTCACAAATGTGGAACCAGCTAATATAAAGGGCTGATTCTAATAATAACTAGAATTGTATACTTGGGGAACATCCTTAGCTTTTACTACTTGGGGGACAGTTAAAAGCAAATGCATTTATCTTGGTTTCCAATGTTTATATCAGACGAATAAAAACAGTGTAGTAAACTCATTAGTCGTTGCAAAGATATTAACGATTCTTTCTCCACTTTTTTTCCTAACTCTTCTTTGTAGTTCCCACTGGAATAAAGGATTTAATGCTCTATCCCTTGGGTCCGACAGCAGTAGTTCTGAGCTGGAGCAGACCTTATTTAGGAGTATTCAGAAAATACGTAGTTGAAATGTTTTATTTCAACCCTGTGACAATGACGTCAGAGTGGACAACCTACTATGAAATTGCAGCGACCGTCTCCTTAACAGCATCCGTGGTAATCCTCCTTAGCCAGCTGCCTCCCTTCCCCACAGAAACTCACCAAACGTCTGTGTCACCAAATGTGTCAGAATAACTTATCTATAAATTAAGTCATTCTGTAAATACACATATGTAGCTTTCTACTTTCAAGATTTTTCAGTTGCTTTTGCTTTCGTTGTTTTTGGTTCTGATTTTGTCTTTAAAGAGAGAGAGCAATGTGCAAAACTAGCTCCCACACCAAAGTGAAACTACCTGTTAATCATTTTTTCCTAGTGAATTTCCTCAACAAAGAACAGAGCTATCAAGTGCTTATTACTTCTCTCCACCCTAAAGAAAGAAAACACAAAAGTTGCCCTTGGGCCTTCAGCAGTGAACTGACACTGTCTCTTCTGGATACCCATTGATCAGTTAAATACCTATATTTTTTTAGGTCATTACAGTATGCTTTTCAAGAGCACAGATAATGATTGCTCTTTCTGAATCTGAGAAGTTTTGAAGGCGTGGGTTACCCACGGGTTGGGGAGAGGTACACAATGGTTCTCTACCCAATTGATCAGCCCAGTAATTATCACCCAATAGCACTCGTGCTCACAGTCCATATTGGAAAAACACAAAGTCGTGAGAAGCCTCTTGTCTTAGAAATAAGGTGATGTACTTCATGTACAGTCACAAATAAGCACTGTTCCATTGTGTAATATAATTTAAAAACTTACAAAATGAAACCAAAGATAGAAATATTTCTTTATGTACTTTGCGTGATAATCATTAAACATTCTGTCTTTTGTATTTCATTTTATAGTTCATTTCAGAAAAAAATGAAATACAAAAGACAGAAAGATAAAAACTTATATATCAATTTGTTGATGACCTCGTGAAAGCAAATCTACTTGAAAAATGTCACTTTTGCCTTAGTCTTTTGTCTCCTTACTTTTTCCTTCATTCAGAGAATAGCTAATCTGTTGCCAGCCTGGTACTACAACTTTCGAGTAACCATGGTAACATGGGGCGATCCAGAATTGAGCTGTTGTGACAGTTCTACCATAAGTTTTATAACAGGTGAGTGGTGTATGGGAAATGAGAGAGAGAGAGAAATTTTTTTGACTGGATACCAAGGAGTTACATCTCCAGAAAGGGCCATTCATCTACCCCTGATTGAGCATTGGTTTCATGAAAGATAAGATCATTCATTATTTCTTTAGTTGATAATCTTTAAAAAAATAACATCACTGCTATTCTGAATCACTGCTGCTCAGCTTTATGTTGAGTCACTGCACTTGCGCTCCCCACTTGGGACTGAGTGGAGCAGAGATGTAATAGGCAGAGCCTTTGGTTCATACTGCACACAGTTGACTTCACCCATGTTGTCATTATGTGTGCTAGAGAGCCTCTGTTTCTATTACTTCTTTATTAATTCAGCTTTTTTTCCCCTTGCATTATTGGGGATTGAACGCAGGGCCACATCCCCAGTGCTTGCTTTCTGTCCATAATTCTTTTTTCTTTCTTTCTTTCTTTCTTTTTCTTTCTTTCTTTCTTTCTTTGTATCTTTCTTTCTTTCTTTCTTTCTTTCTTTCTTTCTTTTTTTATTTTTAGTTTGAGGCAGGGTCTCAAAAGTCACTGCCACCCAAACTGAACTCAAACTGATCGTCCTCTGCCTCAGCCTCCTAAAGTGCTGGAATTACAGTGATGTATCATAATTTAGCCTGGCTAGTTAAGAATTTTTACAGTCACAGAGTGACTGTAGTAAGGACCTTTGCAGAAAACAAAAAGAGGCTTTGGAGACAAAAAGACTTGGATCTGAATCGTGACTCTGCCCCCAAATCACGTGTGAGCTGGAGCAAATTAACTTTTCTAAGAGGCTCAATTTTCTTCATATGTAAAATGGGGAAGAGAATGGCATCAATTATCTTCTATTATTATGTGTTATTCCTCTATTGAATAATCTACTTAGCAAAATACATAGCATAACGTTTAGGTACTTAAGCAACTATTAGTCTTAGATCCTCAAAAGCCTTAAATTATGTAATTACATCCATCAGCCACCAGAGAAAGCAATGAAAAGAGGAAACTGATCAAAGAAACACTAATCCTGGTGATTTGAAAAGACTTTCATGAACATTTTGTTGAACAGAGAAAAGCAGGAGAGAAAAATGTTGCTCAGATGATGAATTATTTTTGGCAAAATTCTTTCCTCATTGGTCATCTAGTGTTACCTTGTTGAAATTAATCAATAAAACAAAATCAATCAAATGTGAATTCTTACATATTGAACTTGCATGACGTCTCACTTTTCTTTATTAACATGCTGAGCACACTTTGCTTCAAATAAGGCAGTAGAATTAGAGTAGATAAGAAAAAGAATAGCAAAATAAGAGAAAATAGCAGTCATTGGACAAGTACTGCATTAAGTTGTTGGCTATGTTAATAATCACATATTTAATTATAATAAATTGTACTATGTCAATAGTTCTTACTGATTAACTCTGGAGATTACACTTTGTTTCTTAATCAGGACAGCTCTCTAAGTCATAGCATCTGAGCCTGGGTCTGCAGTTTCTAGCTGTGGAACTTTAAGCAAATTACCTTTAAGATCCTGGGTGTCTCCTCATCAATAGAACTTTCCAAAATATTGACTGTCAACAGGCTAACAGAGCAAAACTTTGTCTATTGGACACCACCAGACATAGTCTTTGCATGGTCTCAGAATGGGGCCATCACATAAAACATTAAAAGGAGTCATTGTCCTGACTGAAATGGTTCAGGTCCTGTCATTAAAGATGGAAGCTGACTAGGGCTGGAGTAAGTGTGTTTGGGGAGCATAACAAATGCAGATCAATCATGGCTGATAAATGTGCTGTTTATCTCAGTACACAGTGTACTGTGTCCCGTTGGATTTTGAGAATTTCTTATGATTTCCTGGGACAAACAATTCAGTCATGCTGACACCAGTGGTCTAGGGTCCTAGTTAGTTAGTGGGAAGCATCCAGTCCCACTAACAATGAAATGTGTATAATAGCACCTCACAATGCAATGTCAGAATTAAATTCTATAATATAAAGAACTATTAAAATATATTTATATATGTATATGTAATTTATGCTAGTTGTTAAAAACTACTTGAAATTCTAGCTGTTTTTGGATCTTTCTTACATCATTCCAAGTAAGGATCTTATTTAAAATAAATGAGAAGCTCATGCATTCTTTTCTTGTGCTTTGAATTTTAATGCAAATTTCCCAGTTGTTAGTACAAAAGGAAACAGGAACAAAGAACTGTGACTTATTAGGACCACAATTCTACTATCTTTTGTAGGTGACTTTGCAAACCAAGTTCATAGTAATTTCGCTGTACAACAAATACCAATTAACAAATAGTGACACCTTGTGGCCTTTTAGCAATACATTAGACTTTAAAGCAGCAACATGGAGTACAAAAATCTAAAGATGTAGTGAAAATGTAGGTTTTTTCAGTTATAAAATGTTTCTTATTCTCACTAAAATTAGACGTGAGAAAATATCCTTTGGAGAAATGAATGTGTAAGTGATATGAGGAAGTACATTTAGAATATATTAAGTAGTCATAATGAAACCATGGCTACTTTTCTGTGTTAGAAATGTGTCATCAGCATGATTGACATTTCAAGATTTCACTGTGAAACAATGCTAGAAATGCTACTCATATTTCACACCAAGCAGGAATCTGTTTTTTTACTTTATATGCAGGTAATACAAATTTTTCAGTGAAAGCATAATGAGTTATAAATGTTTGCCATAAATATCAGCAGCACATTAAAAAAAATTTTTGTGCTTTATACAAATTTTCTCTGAAATAGTTTGCTTTTGTGCTGTGTCTCAGAATCAACTTTCACATGCCATTTAAAGTCAATCATATTTATTTATTCCTTCAAATCTGTAGTTTATCTATTACTTCAAAAATAATTAAAATATGCTCTCAGAACTCATATATTATATTTGTGATGAACTTTGCTCCCCAACAAAATTTTTAAAATTTAAACATTAGAATGCAAAATAATGATTTGTTAGAATTTAGCTTTGCAATATGATTAAAAAAACTCTTCTCTCCTTTTTTACTTCAACAACATTTATTAAGAGCCTACTTTCTGCAAAGCATGAAGCTATAACTGTCAGTGATACAGTCTTGTTATTTTTACAGAAATCACAATTGCCTTCTGTCCTACTTAGAGTGCTATTATTTTCTACTATCTTCCTCTTTCCTAATGAGAGAGATTTAGTATTACAAGACCTCAAATTTTCCAATACTGCTTGAACAATAACCTCACTAATACCTATTAATAATAATTGTTTGATGCACCAAATGTGAGATGTGACCAAAAAGTACAGTGAGTGTTTAAAATGGTTTAATGTATTACAATAAAAGAAACAAATATTCCCCCTCACTTCAGACATACTTACTCTGTCATTCTGCTTTCTGAAACCAGTCCTGGAAGTCTTTTGTGACTGATTTTAGTTGATCATTATAGCTGCCTCGATGTCCTGAATCAATTCAAAATGTTTCGCTTTCATGGTCACATGGTCATTTTGACTTAGAGGAAGGACTAGAAGGTTCAAGGTTCCAGATGCAGAGAACAGGGCAGAGAGGACACATCATAATGTGTTTATGACCCTGTCTTTTCATTTTTATGAGCAGCATTGTTTTATCACCCCTAGTAAATATACTCACTAAAAAGGGCTTCCCAACCTGCTTCACCAAGTGGCACGAATGATGGAATACATGTGCCTGAAGCATTTGAAGGTGATAAGGGACAATGTATCATTTATTATAATAACTTTTTAACATTTAAACATACACTAATATATTTCAATCGTACCTTATATAGCCCAAACAAGCAAACATTTTTAAAAACCTCATAACTGTGATATAAAAGACCTTAATGGCCTGAGACACACATGAGTCTGGCTTTCTTACATCATGAGATGCGCAATATGGGACCCCATGAAAGAGGTGTCCATCCTCTACCATCCAACCCCATTCTGTTCTCGAGGGATCCAGAAGATCCAGGACTGTCTGTGATGTGAACTTTAATTCCCTAAATTAATTCTATAGGGGATCCCATGCCCTTCTGCTAGAACTTTAATTATTAGTCTCTTACACTAAGCCGTGCCTCTTTTCTCCCACGTAGCCCCTGTGGCTCCGGAAATCACATCCGTGGAATATTTCAACAGTCTGTTATACATCAGCTGGACGTATGGGGATGACACAACTGACCTGTCCCACTCTCGAATGTTGCACTGGATGGTTGTTGCAGAAGGAAAGAAGAAAATTAAAAAGAGCGTATGTTTCTTTGAATCCCAGCACTAGGCATCTGAATGTGCAGTTGCATAAGCTGTTGAAAACCATTAAGCAAACACTGCTAGGGACCTTTAAGCAAATGTCTGCAGGCCAGCTGGTGCTAGCTTGGCTATGGAGATAAACTGACTACCCACAAATTAAGTTCATCCTTTCATAATGCTTACCTTTGAATTTTAAGCAGCAAATTCTATTTGGGACTTGAATTTCCTTTAAATTTAAAGTTGATTTGGGGCTTTCCTCCAGGACTTCAAACACTGTCATGAAAACTACAATTAACATATTGCAATATTTTCTCCTTATACTACCAGAATATTACTTTGTTTTCTCCTAGTTCATCAATTTTTTTTTCTGGTACTGGGAATTGAACCCAGGGTCCTTTTTCTACTGAGCTACATTTCTTTTTTTTTTTTAATTTTGCAACAAGACCTCACTTAGTTGCTTAGGCTAACATTGAACTTTTATCCTCCTACCTCAGCCTCCTGATTAGCTGTGGTTTCGGACATGTACTACCATGCTTGGTTTATTAAGCTTTTTAACACTGGGATACAAGCTAAATGACTGCAATTTAAAACAGAAAAATAATAAGTCAAACAAAATAGAAGTCTATGTCCCTTTCCTAACGTAGTCCAGGGCTAATAGACACATCAGTTGTAAAGGTTATGGGAGTCCTCTCCATTTTTTTGCTGCATATTCTGCTACGTGGAATTACCACCTGTGCAGGGGAAGCTGTAACATCATTACATGGGTATTGCAGCCTATGGGACCCGAAAAGAGAGCATGTGGACAATCAACCCAAGATGAAAACTGAACTAAACTTACCCATGTAACTTCTGCTTACAATCCATTGGTCAGAATTGGGTCACGTGGTTCCTTTAGCCATAGAGGAGGCTGGGAAACACAGTCTTTCTGTAGAAAGTCACATACCTACCAACATGGCTAGGTTTCTTCTGAGTGTCACAGAATGTGTTAATAACCCAGCAATTGTCTTTATATTTCTAAAATCTGTTGTATGGAGGAAAATACCATACTAATATCTACTCAAAATAAGAGATTGAGTTATAAAAATTGTTCTGAATGATATACGGTATAAATTTTTAGGTTACCTTGCATTTGACCCCATTGAGCAATATATGTGATTTTCACACAATGTAACTCATTCACAATATAATCAGTGGATTGCAGCATGGACAGAAACAGGACATCTGTTGTAGCCCTGTAGGGTGTGCTGGCTCTTTCATTAGAACATCAAATCCTCAATTTTGATGGTCTTTCAGGTAACGCGCAATGTCATGACTGCAATTCTCAGCCTGCCTCCAGGGGACATCTACAATCTCTCAGTCACGGCTTGCACTGAAAGAGGAAGTAACACCTCCATGCTCCACCTTGTCAAGTTAGGTAAGAAGAAGCATGCCCAGGTATGGGCGTACAGACGACCACGCTGGGAGAACCAGTGTATGCATCGTATGGTTTAGCAAGGGCTCTTCAACTTAACGAAATAATAATAGTAAAGCATCTAATTCATTGTTGTACAACAACATTTGATTTGATGTAAGTTTTGTGAGTAGAAGATCTACTCTGTTGGGAGCCAGGGGTATTCAGTTTTCTTTGTGATATCAGAGGGACTGAGTAATTTAAGCATTTTAGGGATG
Organism: Cavia porcellus; assembly: GCF_034190915.1. NCBI lineage: Eukaryota > Metazoa > Chordata > Mammalia > Rodentia > Caviidae > Cavia > Cavia porcellus. Next base: position 40,839,083 of record NW_026947510.1, read on the forward strand.
GAAGGCCCTCAGATAATACTTAGTGCTGTGTTTTAACCCTATCAGACAACATTTTCTCTATAAATAAATGTCATGTAATGCCCTCTTTATTATCTTAAATAGAAATTCATAGATAAATAACCCATATCTTGCTTTTAATAATGGAAATAATCTCATAAATCTGGTGTGAAATCAAGATAAGAGAAAAATAATTTATTAAAAATAATATATATGCCCAGAGTAGGTGTCTAGACATAACTACTCTGACACGACTACAGAATGAAATTGTCTGGGTAAACATGGGTAAAATGAGTAAATCTGGATTTATGGAAAAGTCACTAGATCAGTAGCCCTTAGGAGTATAAAAATAAATGAAGGCTTGAGAAAGTTAAGATAAAATAATAAATAAATGAGCCAATATAGATACAAGTATATTCTAAAACAGGATTGGAAATGGGATAAATCTTAAGAAACTAGAAGTATTTGCAAATGTGATGACACAGTGAGAAAAATGACCTTAATTAATGTAGAAATAGCATGCCAAGGAAAATATTAGGCTGTGGATGGAGGAAACGATGAAGAATGTACATCCTTGTAAATGAGATTAAAATGATTATGTAGTGTGATGTCAGAATAATTCTTTATATTATGACACATGATTTGTAAGTGACATTGTGTAACACAAACCATATCTTCTGGAGTAAAGTGATAATTCCTAGATGGTGAGGCTAATCACTCTTTGAGACATAAGGAATAGAGAGGGATGAGATATTGTGTACAAGATACAAGCAGAGAGTAAGAACAAGTTCTAATGTTCTCTAGCATAGTAGGATGACTGTAGTTCACACTAACCTAGTATATTTGATGGAAAACTAGAGAAGAGGTGTTCTAAGGCTTCAACATAAATTATAAGGAGATAGAAATGCTAGCCAGTCTGATTTAATCATTATACAGTTAGATTCGAGTATTGAAATATAACACTGTGTTCCTTGAATATGTGCAATTAAAATAAAAATGAGTCACATCTTCAGATTCAAAACTCTACCATATATTAAAGTACACTAGTTTTGTTTCTGTTACTTGAAAAGAAATCTAGGTGATGGCAACCTGTAATGGGCACCAGGCAATGGTAGATGAGTTGGCATGTGGTCAACTTCTTGGAGCAGTACAAATGTGAAATTATTCACTCAGGGCCAGAGATTTAGCTCAACAGCATGAGTGCCTGCCTGGTAAGCACAAGATTGCGAGTTCGAGCCACAGTACAAAAAAGATTATTCACTCAAATGTAATATATAACATATCAAATATAATATTTGTATATTATATATTGAATGACGTCTCATCATTTTCAGATCTCAAAAATTAAAATGTATAGAATACAGTAACGCAACTGTTTCCAAATAGTGCGATTTACAGACATCAGTGTTCAGATGTCTGCTAGTTTATGTTTGCTTCAATCTGTTCCAAAGAGTCCCATATCATCTCTGTTATTCTATAAGTTCATATGTGCAGCTATGAGTAAAGGCTCACACAAGGGCGTTTTATTAGTAGAAAAAATACCGTGAATGTCATTGCTGTCAGTGATACCTTTTTGTTTTTTTGGTGCCGAGATCAAACTCATGACCTTGCACTTGCCAGACAGGCACTTTGCCACTGAGCTAAATCCCCGGCCCTTAGTGAGATACTTTTATAAAACGGTCCACTAATTTTAAACTGAACAAAACACAAGTTCATTTCTCTTCAACTCAGTGCATAGGGTACCAAGTTTTAAACCCTTTTGACTCATATTTGCCATAGCAAATCTAAATTCTCATGCTGAAACCCTTCAAAATTACACAGGGAGTTGAAAATACATGATCTTTTGATAGATATTATGAGCACACAAAGGAAATTGTGGAATAATTTTTAAATAATAAATTAATGAGCCATTTTAAATCATTCATAACTTTCTTCTAAATTATTTCACCTAATTTCTTGAAAAACTTCCAATATTGGCTTGTAAAAGTATATCTAATTTATACTGATGGTGTATTTATTTATCTTTCTGTGCTATTTGAAAGTTATATAGAATGAGAGATATGAGGCATAGTTTTTTTTTAATGCTTCTGATCATTATAGGTTAGGGAGCATTTTTAATTCTCTCTGAAGTGGCTTAAATATTACTGCAAATTTCCAAACACCATCAAGAGGGCAGTATTGCGCCTGTTGAAAATCTAGGGTAGAGTTCAATCATTCAAATCCTGTAAATAATCTGCTCTTCTTCCCTAATCTACCCTTGAGTTCTAGAGCAATGAAGAGCACCAGCTCCCCGGGTTGCATCAAGGTTTTTACAAAAAAAAAATTACCTTCCTATCAGTTGCAGCCATTGTCTCTACCTTTGACCTTCTTGGGTAAAAATGTCAATTTAAACTCATTTTGAGAAAGAGTACATTCAACATCTCCAGAAAAAGAAGTCTAAAATATCTTTGGGAATTACCTTAAGATTATACTGATTTCCAAGCCTTTCTTTTCCCAAACACTGTTATTATATGTAATTCTAAGTGTTCCTTGTGTCCTGGGTGCTTTTTTCCAATTCATTTGGTTTTTCATTGTCTCCTAAAATGAAATTCAGAGGTGGTCCTACCAAAGTAGCACTTTCCGCAGGCTTATTGCATGTTTCACTGTCACTTTATATAACATTATGAATTTTATATGGCATTATGGATGATTTATGGAGCCTCAGAACTGTGGGTTGATACCTGAATAGGTGTGATTAGTCTGCCTAGGATTATGAATTAAAACCCATGCTGGTTTCCCAACATCACAAAGTTTTGAGCCTTCATATTTCCTGATAAATAAAACTATATAACATAGAGGAGAAATTTTCTTTAAACTTTTCAAGAGGGAAAGACAAGTTTCCAGAGAAATTACTTTTACTGAATTAAAACCCTTAGAATCAACAAGTTTTTCCATATCGATGTCTTGATATCAAATGGAATAGTGTCTCTACTGTTTCTCCCTGAAAGCAAGGCAATTTGTATACAGAGTATCTGCCTTTTGCTCCTGACAACTAAATAACCTTTTTTATCCTTTCTTCAAATAATCTGTTGTCTATTTACTAACAAGTGATTGTGTTTTATAAACTCTCAATTTTCTGTTAACACAGTGATTTTGCCACCTGTAACTTTTCTTCTTTTTTTTTTTTGTCTTTTTCCTTTTTATCGGTACTGGGAATCGAACTCTTGACAGCCTACTTGCAAGGCAGGCGCTTATGCCGCTGAGCTAAATCCCCAGCCCCCCACCTGTAACTTTTCAACAGACTTTGTTGAACTGCCTTGGAACTGCAGAGCTCTAATTTGAAAAATAATATTCTAGTTAATATTTTTTATTAACACATGTGTGCAATACATAGTTTTTATACTCAATTTAGAGATTATATATAATCCCATTTCTACAGAATCTACCTCTCTGTTCTTTAACATGATCTTTATTTTGTGACTTAAATTATTGATATTTTTAGATCTTGCTCCAGTTAGTATATAACCAAGAACAGTTTCGCATTTCAGAGAATTGGGATGACATTTTACTTTTGTGATAACTAAACTGGTAATTATTTTTGTTGCATAAAACTTGAATTCCAATCATTTTATACTTCTTGACAGCATTCATTTTGGTGCACAGAGAATTCATATTCATCCTACTTTACAGAAAAATACACTTTAAAGTACAGATTTACCAAGGCTTACTCAAATCAGCATGGTACTGTTGAACTAAGACCCATTCTAGTTGAATAATTTTGGTTCAACTTCTCTGTGACAGAGGCTTCTGTAAAACAGATCTATCTGGTGTCATGGAAGGCAGTTTCTAACTCTGAAAAGAAATCAAACTACCAATGCATAGATTATAATAAAAATTAATTTGACATAGCATGTGAAGATGGAGAACTCTTTTCCAATTGAATTGCCAAGAATTTTCAGTTATCATGTCAACACTGAACATCCATAAGCAGATACTGATTAACAGTTGTCTCTATGCATGGCATTGGCTTAGTTGTTAATTCAGAGTTTTGGTTACATTCATGTTCATGGCACCGGAGGTAGAAAGTGACCAGTCCCTGTAGAAGTCAGTACAATCAAACTCATACCTAAGGCTTGTCAAGGACTCCTTGGTGCACATATGAATGTCTTTTCTTCTTCTTCTTCTTCTTCTTTTTCTTCTTCTTCTTCTTCTTCTTCTTCTTCTTCTTCTCTTTATGATTCTTTTCAAGTGGTCACATCTTCTAAATTTATTGTAACTCTGGGCAAAGTTTAGGAGATCTTGATAAGTTTATTTCAGAGAATTAGTTTTGCAACCATAAAGTTAAAAGAAAGGAAGAGAGGAAGGAAAACAAATAGGAATGAGTTTTTGGAATACCACAAAAATATCTCTGTGGTAATAGAATAGAGTAATTCATTTAACAAATATATAGTGAGAAATTTCTAAGTACAGCTCAGACGCAAGACTACTCATGGTAGTCTAGAAGGTAGAAGACTGCCTTCACTTCCTGTCCATAAAGAGCTTCTGATCTAGGGAAGAAGAGACACTACTAAGTGTTTCACAAAGTGTAGGGCACATGGTCCCAAGTGAGTCTGTGCTAAAAGCATTCTGAAGGGATCCTGACTGACTTCTAGATAACAAAAGAGTCATGAAAAAGTTGGGGAACTGTATCAGACAGAGACCAGAGCGTAGTGATCTTTTAAAGCATAAAGGTGGGATATTAATTTTACAGCAATGAGAAGTCACTTAGGTAATTTAAAATAAACAATCTGATTTACATTTAAAGCAATCCTTATGGTGGTTTGAGAGAGAAAACATGCTTACTATATCTTTTTTTCTACTAAATTAAGGCCAGAACTTTTGGTTAGTTTTCTCATGTTTTGTATCCTGGGAATCCAGAATATTATGGGGGATTATTGTCAGTGTTGAATTAGTATTTGTTTATGGATAGAATGAATGAATATTTTTTAAATACAAAGCCTCAATTATTTATTAGCTTCATTTTCAGTGATGGGTTCCTCATATGCATACATATTACAAGCTAGACTATATAGCTCATGTAATATACATGTATATATGGAAATGGTTGTCTAGTCATACTTTCTGTCCTTTTCCATCCATTTTCCACCTTTTCTTTCTTTCTGTGGTATATTTGACAGTATTTATTCACAGTCTCATCCAGGTGACTCTTCTTTGGTGGTGGGGAGGAGCAGAGGATAAGGAAGATAACAGTTTGGTTACATACCAGGAGAAGATTCCAAGAAAGGGTGGGTGAGTGGGAGATGAACTTTAGGTTTCACTGAACTGTGACTTGTAACACTGAATTCACTTTCTACCATAAATACCTAAGCAACTATTTCTGAAATAATAAACTAAATGACTTCAACAAAATAATAAACAAATGTTCTCAAGTGGAGATAAGATCAGGGTGATTGTGCTTTATAAAACCAGAAGTCACTTGTCACCAGTGTCTGTAACTATTTGTATTAAACTGTAAAGAGAAGAGAAAATGCAAATCTAACCCTCCCTAAATCCCTAACACCCCAAACTATTTTGATTCTTTCTTTTCTATGGCCAAACTATATTTAAATAATTTCTATTTTATATGAAAACTTCCATGGCATAGATTAAGAAAGTGTAAGCAATATCCTAAAATCCAGATTTCAAAAAGGGAACAAAACAAAACAAAACAAAATACCTCATAGTGAGTGTGAGGTTCCCTCCTCAATCTGTAACAGGTATTAATAAGAAATGAAAGTTTTAAGGGAAAATGTGCATAATCCTGGAATAGAGGTAGAAAAATCTGTAGATGTTGGAGACAGAGAAAAAGCACTGACAAGAGATAAAATAATAGATGGAGGTGGGGTGGCGTGGTGCACGGTTAACAGATTAATGTAGCAGAAGACAGCAAAAGGGTGAGGGAAGTAAGTCTGTTTTCTTCCTTTATTTATATGTAGGCTACACGCCCTAGAGCAGGTATAACACTCATACCATCTGTGTGCTCTCCTCTTGCACAGGCAAAGTACCCTGGGCCAAGGGTTTAGTTCAGCGACACAAGCACTTACCTGGCAAGTGAGAGGTGATGAGTTCAATCCCAGGTACCCCAGTACGGAAAAAACAAAATAACAGTATCCTGGTCCCAACTGAGTTGCTTAAACTTCTAAGCTTCTCAAGTTGACACAGTGTATCAACCACTACACATCTGTTATGAATCAGTTCAAAGTTCGTCATCCTCTTTAGTAATATTTTCCATCTCCAAAAAACTCTGGCTTGAACACCTTAAAGTTAGGAGACCATTAGTTCTATTCAGATTAAAAATACTTACTTGGATTAGGCTAGTAACTAAAGTGATAAAAACCGATCAAATCCAAAATTTATTGTGAATACAGAGCTGACAGACTCTGTCCAGGAATTTAGATACCTGTGAATAAGTAATAGTAGTCAGGGAGACATCAAAATGCGAGGGCTCTGCAATTAGAAAGTGGAGGAGACTATTATGAAGGCTATTATTAGTGGAGAGAAGATCAAGTTCTGGTTTGATGTATCAACATTTGAAGGTGCCTCTTAAATATTAAAGAAGAAATGATGCACTGAGAATGTTGTTAGGTAAAAGATCCTGGATTCAGGTCTGTAAATATAAATGTAGGCCCGGGAAACTGACTTTATGGGGTTATTAAAGAAGGAATAAAGCAAGAATAATATATTCATAGACGAAGTCCTGGGTCACTGCAATTTTAAAGAGAAATCAGCAAAAGAAGAGGAGTGGCCACTGAGTAAAAGGCACACAGGAGGGTGTTACATCCTAGGATCCTTTCCAAGTAAAGAAGGCTTCTCAGAGAGTCACTGCTTGTCACCCACCTGCAGATAAGTCAGGTAAAACGGAAGAGAACTGACCAGTGACCTGAGTAATGTAGAAATCCTGAAGATACTGAGAGGCATTTGGGAGGAGCAATCAGGGGGGAAATTTTAATTAAAATGTGCTTAAAGAGAAGGCAAGGAAGAGCTCTCGAGATAGTTGGAGCTACTTGATAATAGGAAAGAAAAATAATGAGCAGAAGCTGAGGAATGAAAGGATCCAAGTGTTTTCAATTGTTCGTTTCTCTAAGTGCGTGGAAAGAACTTGAATACAGGCTTACTGGATTATTCAAAAGAACAGAGAAAAATCAATGAGGCAGGAGAATTAGAGGTGAGACCGGCTGGAATGATGTCCAGGATTGGGCTGGACAGCATGACCCCCGAGGGAGGGGTGAGATCCAGATGAACTTTCAGAGAGAGACGTGGCCACTGATGGAGCAGAGAGCATGGCAGGACGCATGAGGCAGCTTGCAAAGCTTTCTTCTGCAGGACTTCTTAGAAGATGAACACGTAACTGTCCTGTAGCTTTGCAGAAAACTTGAATGGCTGTGTACTGACCTTAACTGCCAGCAGCCTACGCAAACATTGGTTTATGGTTTCCGTGTCCAGTGACAGCAACATCACTACCCTGTCACTCTGGTCGGAGCCGAGACAGTTCGCTTCAAGTCACATCTTCTCATTTGTCATGGCACTTTTCTGAGTCACTGCTGTGAGGGCACAGCCACAACCTGCTGACATATTAGCACTTGTTTAGAAGCTTTTCCCCTGCCTCGCACAGGGACTGCGTGTTTTCAGGTACCTTATTCTCTTCGCCACATTGGAAGAATTTTTATAGCAGACTCCTAGGGCAGTGACTTTACAGTCTGACACCAATGTAAATAGAGAAGTGAGTGCCCACTCTGGAAAAGGTTTTTTTGTTTGTTTGTTTGTTTGTTTTGTTTTGTTTTGTTTTCTGGACATAGGAAATTTTCAGGCTACCTTGATATCCCATCTTATATGAAAATGAGTGGAAAATACATTTTCTACAAAGAAGCCAAATTTAGTAAAAGAGATCCTTCCCTAGGGATATGGAGGTTTAGATCTCAGATTGTGCTGTCACAATTATATTTTAGAAAAGTGACTGAGGTCTTCTGCATGTCAGGTGTCTATATCTAAGATTAAATCTACACTAAAAGATCTTTACGTTCCATCAAGTTCTAGAATTTAACTCAATATGAGTTTAGAGTAAAAGCAAGAAGGTTAATGACACAATAAAAAGAGTAGTTTTTGTGATATAACAATTTTTTGACATATATAATTTCTAACCAATTAAAAATAGTGAGTGAAAATATATTCCTGAGAACATTAAAAAGAAAGAAGTCTGATATTTTGTTTTGAAATTAAGTACTGTCAATGTGTTTTCTCTAAAAAACATTCCATTTATCTTAGAAGTTATAACACTTGTGTTGGAAACTGTAAACCCAATTAGAAATTCACAAAAAGGATATGATACTTGTTACAGCAAGCCATAATGAATATATTGAGTAACAAATGCACAAGATATATTTCTAGCACCCATGAAACAAATTTTTTGTATCTGAAAAAGCCTAATTATAATTAATAATTTCAAACGTTAAATATTTGCCTAAGTTTTTTACATTTCTCAATACTATTTTTAAAACTTCAAATTACTGAATAAATGTATTTTGGAAAAGAACTCAATGAAAAAAGTCTTAATACACTTGAGTTCTGACAAGTGCTGTGTTTTTTAATGTAAGTATTCCTCTTCTTAATTTTATTACATATCAATTTTACCCTACCCTGAATAATTTTTCCACCCCTTGGTTTTTTTTTCTCCTTTCAAACAATGCTTTCTTTTCCAGATTCTTTCCAATAATTCTTACAAAATTTACACAATTTGCACTGCTTAACTTGCAAATTTTTGCCAAGGTATATATGTTATGACTTACAGTGCTTACAGTACAACTGTTTAAGTTGAGGAAAACAAAAATAAACAGTAAAGATTTACTATAATATAGATGATAGAGACTTCCAATCCAATCTTTCTATGTGAGGAAGATTCTAGAAAATTATTGTCAATAAGGCTTAAAATAAAGGAAAGGAGGGAAGAGAGGGGAAGGGAATATAAAAAGAATTAAGATTCATTACTACAAGTAACAACTCCCCATGATGAATGTAATCATTATGTACTACAACTATATATTAACAAAAATAAAAATAAAAGTTAGAAAGGAAAAAGGAAAGGGAAGGACAGAGGGTAGAAAGAAAGGAAGGAAAGATTTTTATTATGCTGGCCTTGGATTAAGATAACTCAAAAAAGGGATAGGCTAGCTAAAGAGCTAAGTTTGGAAAATGGATACATTCTTTGTCTTTTGTCAATTTTTATTGTTTATTAGTACACAATTTCATTACATGATGATTCCATTCCTTGTGGGGAGTTGGTTCATGCACATAAATCATCTTAATTTTTTCTTTATCTCTTTACCCTCCCCCTTCCCCTTCCTTTCATCTCTTGGTCTTCTTCCCTTTTGCAAAAGACCAAGCTCACTGTTTCCTATTATCTATCTTTTAGTTTGCTCTTTATTTATATTTTGCATTTCTCATATGACACAAACTATTCTATGCTTAAGTTTGTATGTCGGATTTATTTCACTTAACGTGGTCTCATCATACATCTGACATATCATGATGTTCCGGGGAATCTAGAGAGTTAACAGCAATTCAGTCTAATCTAATTTATGCTGGATTATGTAAATCGGCTATGTAAATCTTTAAAGTAGCATAAGTAATAAGGTCTTATATATATATATATATATATATATATATTTTTTTTTTTTTTAGTCGCAGAAAAGACTTTAAATTTGGTCATGCTTTCAAAGTAAAATATCTCTAGAGGGCACATCTATCAAGGCTTTTTCTACTTAAATCTCTATCATAAACATTTCTGTAAGTTTCTGCTGAGGCCAATTTAAACACACATATTTTGAAACTTGAAAACAAGAATAAAATGTCAAGTTGACCCTTTAAAAATACAAACAAGAATCATGTTGTAAGAAAGATGACTTTTCCAGTGTTTTTCTGAGGAGGTTCACTGATTACCAGTGGCACACATTTATAAAATGATTCACCAAGCTTAGAGGTGTGAAATGTAAGCAGAGTGAATGTAGCTTTTATGCATATAATAATGGCCTCGTCGATATCATTCCGTGGGCATTTAAATCAATGGGTCACATTAAAAAACTATATAATAAGTAGCAGAGAAAGATGGATTTCAGACAATAAGGATGTTACATTCTGCCTCCAAGGCTAAATATTACACCTGACTATTCCCTTTAAAATTTTGTAGCAGGGCACAAAATAAGATTCAGCTAATACTTCACGGCAGGTCACTTTCAGTCTCCCCAGGGGCCTGACAACAGCTCCAGCCTCTCCTAATCCAGTCTAAATTAAATGGTAGGGATGGAACGGCAGCCTTCCACTTGGCTCACGCTCTGCATGGTACTTGATTTTCGTATAAAATTAGATTGGATTCCCAACCTGAACTGAAGGGGCAGTGAAGGAGAGAGAAGAGGTAAGGGAGAATGCCAAATAGCTGAAGATAGCGCCAGCAATTTTAGAAAGCTTTTACAGTGTTTAAAAACATGTAAGCATACATCTGTATCCTACCTTGTAAAAAAATTATGTCTGTCTCCTCTCTCCTACATACGCACTAACATCTGATATTATGGACTCTGAAATTATTTTAAATGAAAGGAAATTTGACATTTTGAGCCATAGGGACATTGAAGAAATCAAGATTTGCAGTGTCCCTAAGAGATTCAAAGTGATAACCAAGAGGTGGTCTATAATTGATATCTGTAATTATTATCCACTATCTTCTATATTTTCAATTATATAAATGTGTATATATCATCCTAAACCTTATCTATTCTTCACACCATTATTGGAGTTACTTAACCCTTCTGCTTTATGAACTCGACAATATTTGATATTTTTGTCATAAGAGATTGCACTAGTTATCTAAGGTTGTCATAATCAAATATAATGGACTAAGTGGTTGAAACAATAGAAATTTGTTTTCTCCAAGTTCTGGAGGATGCAAGTTCAAGATCAAGGTATCTGCAGGATTGGTTTTTCCTGGAGCTTCTCTCCTTGGCTGGCAGATAACTGATCATCTTCTCACTGTGTCCTCACACAGTGTTTACCTGCGTGTATCCTTGGTATCCAAATTTCCCCTTCTTTTAGGGATATGAGTCAGATTGGACTTCAGTACAAGTCAGATTGGACTTCAGTACAAATTGATAGCTTCATTTTGACTTCATTCCTACTTGAAAAGCTCCATTGTGGAACATAGTTGCATTGTAAGGTGTTAAGGATTAAGGATTCAATGTAGGAAACTTGGGGACACTGTAGAGACCAATCAAAATCCTCCAAAACGCCACTGTATTCCCCATCACATGAGATGGCCTAAACAATACGTAAGCAATTAATCCCTTGGTCACAGTGTCTACGGGTGGGGGCCATAAATGCTGTAAAACATCATAGGCTGCAGAGCTGAGCTCACTTTTTTAATAAGACAAGATGATTGGGTAAGCAGAGGGGAATCCTCCAATCAGCTTCTGGCAAGAATTTCCAGATTTCTGCTCTAGTAAACAGGAAGAAATATTCTACCCCAGTACTATCCAACTGAAATATGAGTTTCATATGTAATTCTTAATTTTTTAGTGGTCATATAAAAAAGGTAAAACGACAGGAAAAATTAAGTTCCATATAATTTTATTGAACCTAAAATTTCCAAAATGGCATCAATATAAAGAATTATTTAGGAGATATTTTTTCTTTTTTTTTTTTATGCCTAGTCTTCAAAATCCACTTGATACATACATTTGCATGCTTTTTCAATATCAACTGATCATATTTCAAGTGCTCAGTAACTTGAGCTAGCTAATGCCTATTGTGTGGCTAATGGCTGTGATGGGCAATATAATTCTTACATTTTAATGCATTTCCTAGGACAGATGTTGTCACAAGTAGTAAAGTTTAATGGAAAGCACCTTCCAATCTAGTTACATCTGCACTTCCAAGATCTCACAATGACTTTATTTCCTTTGAGATTCTAGCCTCGAATTTCTGTAGTTCATTTGGAGAATACACCTGTCACAAAGATCCTAAATCATCCACAAGTGGGTGATTTGCGTGTGTTACTCATTAGTCTGTGGAGCTATATGGAAGTGTATTTTGTAAGACTGGAGTGACATTGGAATAATCTGTTACCCCCATGGCCCACCTAAAAAGAAAAGTTGGTACATGGCTGCTGGAAGTTCCAGCCATTTTGGAGATTTTTCTTGTAGATTCTACTTATTATCTGAACCCACATTCTCAGCCAGGACAAAAGAAACTCTAACTCCTACTTGGGTATTCTGTCTTATTCTTTGAACCACTGAGCGCCCTTTTTATAATTCACAATAGTCCTTGACTCTGCCACAGCACTCTGATTATTTCACCAATGTGACCTCCACTTGTTTTAAAGGCAGAGAATACAAATATGCACCCACTCTGTGTCTGAGTTGCCTCCCACAGTAATCTTGAAATTCCTACTTAATAAATCTTGACTCATGATATGAATTTGCCAGTAAAGATACACCGAATATCTACAAATAGCTAGCTCAAGTTGAAGACAAAGTAATGTATAATAAATGGTCCCCGGTCTTAAGAAATTTAGTAGGATCCAGTGGAATCAGGACTTTATTCATAGCAATCAAATCGGTAATAATTAAGAGCAACCTACGATATGAAAGGGAACAGAGAGTCAGAATACGGGGCCATCAGATAAGGCTTTGGGAAGAAACAAGACATTTTCTTGATTGCAAAATGTGTAAAATAAAGAGGGGAAATACGTGAGTTGAGAAAGAAGGCTAGTAAAGGTCAGTGGAAAGACTGGTTTTCCCAGGGGGCAACCTCCCTGGGGTGCAGGGATGTTGGTGAAGCTAGATGCTGGTGGAGATGTGTAGCCAAGCTGAGTGGATCTTTAAAACTTGGTGTATTTAAGGGGCTGGGGATTTAGCTCAGTGGCATAAGCACCTGCCTTGCAAGCAGGCAGCCGTGAGTTCAATCCCTGGTACCGATAAAAAGGAAAAAGACAAAAAAAAAAAAAATAATAAAAATAAAAAATAAAACTTGGTGTATTTAGATATGATACAATGAGAAAAGAAGGAAAGAAATGGGGGAAAGATTTTTGTAAATAGAGGAAGAGAATTTGAAGAGAGAGGATGGAAATGGGGAAAAAAGAATCAAGTTATACCATGTAAAGATACAAATTCCCTCTACTGACTGTGATCATTGTGTGTATCTTAAATGTACCAATAAACTTAATTAATAAAAAAGACAATGGATAATAAATAGGATTCACATAAGCCAAGTGGAAATTTAATCTGACTTAAATTCTCATTGACAAAATAAACTGTTAGGGGTACAGGAAAGAAGTAAAGGACTTGCTAATGTTCAATTTTGTGTGATGACAAAAATCTGGACAGGCAATGTATTTTAAAATAAATAAACATAAGGAAGATATGGCAAGACTTGTTAAAAACAGGCAAGGACTGAGCAGTTATGGGCACACCCTCAAATTTTTTCATTTAAACATAAAAGAATGTTTATCCTCCTAAAAGAATCAAGAATAGCTGGAAGATAAAATAGATTTAAGAGGTGGTGAGATTGCCAGATTCACTTCTGACCATATTGGACTTTAGGTAATAGTGAGATATGGGGGTAGCAACAGATGATAGGTGATTGAAAATGCAGGTGTAAAAAGTTGGATCCAGACATTAGGATTTGGCAGTGTTCTTATTGAATAGCTAACCTTTATCTACTTATCAACAGGAAAAATATATAAATCCTAGGGAATCTGATCATGGTTCAAGAGACTCATTCCAAGGAGGAATTCTGTATATTTTAGAGACAGCAAAAGCCCAGGCTCATCTAACAAATCATTCAGCTCTGCCCAGCAACCTCACACTTGCTTCCAAAGACCCAGTTCTACACAAATCAGAACCAGTTTCATTTCTGCAATCTGAAAACTCTGATCCTGTTGGCAGTAACAATTATGAAAGATGTGGGAAGTGGAAATTGGCCTCTGTTCATGAGAAACTCGGTTTTATCAGTTTCTCTTCCTTAAAAGAAAAATGAGACAGCACAGCATATGGAGATGCCATTTACATTGCATGTGAACGATTGTCATCAATTGTGAATTTGGTTTAACTCCTTCTTCCATTAATTCACCTTCCTGACCTTGTCAAGTTACCTTTGGAAAAAATTACACTTCTTTTTAGTCGGACAGAAAGTTAGTTGAATGATTTCTGACACACTTCTGGTTAATGGGCTGGGCCATGATAATGCTATTCTATAAAGAAGGTTAAAATTTTTCTTCAAAAGACATATATACCTGTGAAAGGAGTAAACTGGCTTACAGGACTTTTTCAAGCACTGTCAAAAGCCAGGATCTAAGACCAGTCTTGGAAGAGCTGGTGGAGAGTGAACACAAATCCGAGCAACTGTAGAAAGTAGTCATCTGGTAGAAGCATGTCAGGAAGGGAGTTGTGTGGACCAGACAACAAGATACAGTATGCCTACGCAAATCTTGTCAGGAGATGGTGACAGGTTCAGGCGTGGATTTGGAAGCAAAGGAAAAGTCCACATCCCAAGGACATGGTCACAGCCCGACAAGCAGGAACAATTCAGGAATGAGGGCACAGAAGAACAAAGCACTTATTAGGACTGAAGACCAGGCAGGTATTATTGTCCCCAGCCAAACTGGCCCGTGACTTAATTCCTGGAAATGAGCATGACACCATGGCTTCCCTGACTAATGAATTAATTTACTGGTCAAGATAAAATCTCTAGGATAAAAAGTTCTCTCTAACTTTTTATTAATCACCCAGTCCCCTTCTACCCTTTTCTTTAAAAAATCACATTATCTGTTTGGGTTTATCATTTGTAACTGTGACTAACTTTTCAAGAAGCCGTTCCTCTGACTGAATTCATCCAGAGTCTCCAGAGAAGGAAGAAAGGTTGCTGGCCCAGGACCAGCCTGAATCTCTTCATTAGAGAGAAGCTCAACACTGTCATCCTCCTGGCCTTTTTTAAGTACAGATTCCTGTATCTCCTCCAAAAACTTCCATGTTATGAGGGTAATGTAAACTCCAGGGGACATGACACAAAAACTATTAATAGACTAGTGTTATAATAAAGCTGAAATAGAAAACAGAAGTGTTCCAAAAAACAGAAGTATAAAACAGAAAGGGGTAAAAAGGCAAAACGTTGTGCTTTCTGAGTTCGATGACTGCCTTTATGAAGGGACATTGTTTCAAAAGCAATGTACAAAGTTTTATGAGCTTTTACTACCTACATGTGTATTTCTTTTCGATATCTTAGCTGCTTATGAGTAAAAGAAGTAATACATTAAGTTAAATTCATTTTTTACAACAAAAAATCTTTTATTTCTTCAGAACCAGCTCCTCCCAAATCACTCTTTGCAGTAAACAAAACCCAGACCTCAGTGACTTTGCTGTGGGTGGAGGAGGGAGTGGCGGATTTTTTCGAAGTTTTCTGTCAACAGGTTGGCTCTGGTCAAGGAACCAAACTCCAGGTATGTACCTTTTGACTTTTCTGAGTTAAAATAGTACTGCTAAATGTCTAAAGAAACTAAAGATCTGTCTTTGAACTATAAGAAGTGAAAACTTTCTCTTTGCTTAGAATATTAGAATTATTAGAATAAGACCATCTTATTCTTATAAGATACTTTCTGTTTGTGTTTATCTTTTGTCCCTGATCTTCAGCCACTCCAGCATATACAAATAAATAAAGGAAATGGCTCACTAAGTTGAGCAACAGGATAAACTAGCATAAAATAAAATCTAACAAATACAATATATTTGCACTTCTAACCACGTACAATAAGTCAATCACCGGTGTCCTGAATGGTGCTGTGTAGAAGACAAGTGACAGAATCAACATTTGCCTTCAAACATTATTGAGTAGTTGCATATAAAGCAAAATAGAAGCACCTCAAGAAAGATTCAAACTATAGAGAGAAATTAAAGGGAACATGCATTTCTAGCCTATAAGAAATACAATTTTCTTGGCAACAAAGTTTAAGAGATGGTTTTTCTAATACTTTGGAAACAGTGAGAACATTACAATATTGAGATGTTCCTTAGGTCAGAAGGAAGAGGGCAGCTTAGTGAGGGACTTTACATTCTGTAGGGTACAGACTAATACTATAAGCATGAATAACTGAGGTTTTTTAATGATGAAGTTCATGAGATTGAAGGGGAAGGATTTTTTGAAGTGTAAATTTTTCATACTGAGCGCCAAGGTAATTTCCTTTGATTCCTTTCCCCTTATGACATTCTTCTCTCCAAATTTCTCTGTTTTGATCTGTGCCGAGCAGTTGAATCTTTGCTGTATTCTAAAAATGCCTTTATGAAACAACTGCTCTGCTAGATATGGATTTTCTTCGCCATGACTACAGTGATGCCTTCCTCGAAGAACACAATGATTAGCTGCTTATTATAATTCAGCCCCCTGAGCAAATTCTTTTCTGACTTGAGTCATTCTTTCACAGACTAGGGAAAGAGATGTGGGTGGGAAGTCAGTACTGATGGCTCATTTTTTTTTGCTAGGGCATGCTAGATCCATCTTTGTAAAATGAGTATTATGCTGAGTCATCTTTTTTGTACAGTAGTACTTATAATTAGTCTGGCTATTGGTCCACCAAATTAGCAACTTGCCTTTCTCAACAGAAAACAAAACAAAAAGAGAGACAGATATTAAGTGTTTTTGAACACTGAAAGTTGAAAATACTTTGCTGAAAAGATAAAAGTTTCTTAACAACCAAAGAATTGCTAGAGGGGGGCTGGGGATTTAGCTCAGGGGCATAAGCGCCTGCTTTGTAAGCAGGCAGTCGTGAGTTCGATCCCTGGTACTGATAAAAACGAAAAAAAGACAAAAAAAGAATTGCTAGAGGTCAAAAAGATAAAGACCAACAACCCAAAACAAATATATCATGAAAACAAAACAAAACATTCTTGAGCATGTGAAAAATTGATCTGCTTCACTCACGGTAAGAAAAAGGAATGTAAAATAAAACTACAAGATAAAAGTTAACAATAATATTGGAAAAGCTCACCTGGAAAATTTAGTGTGCTGGAAAAAATGTAAAAATATAGGCACTGCCATATACAGGTGATAAGTGGGTAAGCTGAGAAGTATCTGTGGTAACTATGTATTAAATGATTGTACACCTGTAAAATATATATAGGATAAAAGTACCTAATCACAATGGCTGCTTCCCTGGTGGAAAACTGGGAAATAAGGAAAAAAAGAACTATTTTTCTCTTTCCATATTATATATATATATTTTTTTTTTACTCTGTCTATATACGTTTCTTTAACTATGAAAAATAATTTTAAAACACAAGCGATGGGGGCTGGGGATTTAGCTCAGTGGCATAAGCGCCTGCCTTGCAAGCAGGCGGTTGTGAGTTCGATCCCTGGTACCGATAAAAAGGAAAAAGACAAAAAAAAAAAAAAAAAAAAAAACCACAAGTGATGAAGCAGAACATAAACCGTACTTTGCTTTCTACTTACTTCTCCAGGAACCAGTTGCTGTGTCCTCTCACGTCGTGACCATCTCCAGCCTTCTGCCCGCCACTGCCTACAACTGTAGTGTCACCAGCTTCAGCCACGACAGCCCCAGCGTGCCTACGTTCATTGCTGTCTCAACAATGGGTAGTTATACACACTAGTGCAAGCTGGTCTTTGAAGCTACTGATTTCCATACTCTCTTTACTTTTTTTAAGAAGTATGTATGATCTTCCTTTTAGTGGAGCCAATGTTCTATTAAAAAAAATTCCAAGCATGCAATCAGGTACTCTTCAATTCCAATTACATATGTGATTTAATGAAAGCTATTTGCTGTCTCTGAGACTATGTTAGCTGTGCAGTCAGAATAATAATGTAGTCCTTTGGTGGGCTGTTTTGAAGCTCAGAAATAAAATACAGACTGCCCTCACTTATGCTGTCTAAATGCTAATTGTTTTCTCCAATGTCATCACCATGACCCTCATCTTTAGAAGTAGGCACAATACCCGGATGAGCTAGGTCTCATCTATTATATCCTTGGGTCTCTGCCTTGGCACTGATCAAATAATGGCAATATCTAAATTTCTGAATCAAAACAAGAAAGTTTGTAATGCAGCAGCTTCCGGTAGGTTGGGAATCGTGTTTGTCTCCTTATTCTTTTCCGGAGTTGTGTCTTATACGTTGCTCCCTGGTTTGCTAAAGTTTGATTCCACAGCCTGAATCCCTCTATGGAGCTCTTCTTTCCAACACGTTATTCCTTTACTGAGTCTCTTCCCATCTTGGTAATACTAGTCATATATTTAGCTACCATATTCAGTGATGCCTGGAGTAAGCTTTTAAAAAACATTTTCTTTTCAGAAGAAAAGACCAAAAAAGAAAAAATGAGCCTGTAAAGATTTTAATGGCATCTCGTCTCTGTATCCTGTCCCATTTTTCTAAGTATACTACAATGTCTACTATCCCTTGTCTCTCCGTAAGAATCTAGTGTAACAGGTGGTATTACTAAATTTATTTAAAGTGAGAAAAACGAGGCCCAGAGGGGCTGATAAATGACATCCCCAAGTGGCACACAGCAGCGAGTTGACCTTGAATAACCACTTCTCACCACGAGTCTGCTGTTCTTTCTGTGCAAACATTCAGCCTATAAACTGAAGCCAACATGGCCCAAATGGAAAGTGAATACCCACAGCCTTAGGGGTGAATTCTGTGATTTCACGACCAGTGCAAAGTATAGTTTCCTCTGGCCACTTTGGGTGGTTTTATAAAGATTTTTTACATACGCCCTTGCCAGTATCCTGCTCATCCATATGAAGTGTGAAGGACTGGCTATGTACAAGTGCCACCGTGACCAGTCATTACATAAAATATATGAAAAGGACACATCTTCTACTCTTAAGGACGCTCCAACTTATTTTATTAATAGACTTAATCTCTTGATTTGTGCAGATGGAAAACCTCTGAACATATGGCTACAGATCATCAGAATGCTGCCTCAACTAATGTGTTAAGTGCTGTAACAGATGGCAGCTTGCTAATGCCTTTTTCATATACATTATTAGTTGTGAGCAAAGTATACAGCTGTACTTTAAAGGCCCGAGTATAGAATATGAACCTTCCACCTTCGAAGCTTTTGAAAATGCTAAATAATGCTAATACATGATAATAACTACCAGATTTTGAATTTTCAATGAATGTAAGCTGTGGCACAGACATTCTTCTTCACATTTTGTAGCTTCTCTTTATGAGAATATCTTGAATATGGTAAACCTTTGAAAGAGACTCAGTTCCTCCAGGTACCTGAATTCCACGTATCCATTTGCTGAATTATAATTAAAGTTGAGGTTCTGATTGACTTGGGAAAACATGATTTTGACCTTTATTGTTATCATAAGTTCAGTGCTCTTAAGATTAGATAAAAAGCAACATGGGTTTGTTGTTCTGCGTATAATGGAATATGTAATGGAAGTATGTGGCTTCTTTCTTTAGTTACAGAGATGAATCCTAACGTGGTGGTGATTTCCGTGCTGGCGATCCTTAGCACGCTTTTAATTGGACTGCTGCTTGTCACCCTTGTGATTCTTAGGAAAAAGCATCTGCAGATGGCGAGGTAAGTTAGGTTTTGTTACTATTTTATCTGGCATCTTTAAAATGTTTTTAGTTGTGTGTGTATAACTTTTGTAGACCTAAATTTTCTAGCGGTGAATTTGATTCAGTTTTTATTATTTCTATTCTGTGTTTTCTAAGTCAACTTTTAAATATTATTTTAGAAAATATTTCTTTTGATTTGGCAAGCAAAGAATTGCTTGATTACCCAAAGCTATAACCACTGTCATCAATCTCAAAATTGCAAAAAGCCCATATTTAGTAATTCTTTACCTTTGGGTACTATTTGACATATTTGGAGTAAAAGAATGATCCATTCCTGTGTGGTTTAATTGATGAAAGGAGTTAATAAAAGTGGAAACCACAAAGAAAAAAAGAGGGAAATCCTTTCCTAAATTCTGCTAATTTTTTTATTAGAAAGCATGTGTAGTGTTTATGATTAGGTCCCTATTAATTTTATGTCCAAATAAGAAAGCATTTCCAGATTACCTTATTAATTTTATACCTATTACTCAGTCACAACCTGTTTAATTTTTCATGCAATTAGAAAGGTCTTTATTAGCCAGGAGTGGTGGCTCATGCCTGTAATCCCAGCCCTGAGGAGGCTAAGGCAGGAGGATTGTTGAGAGCCTAGGCTACAAAGTGAGCTCAAGGCTGGCTTGAACTGCATAGTGAGACCCTGTCTCAAAATGACAAAAAATTAATTAATTAATTAATTAATTAATAAAGCCTGCTAAACAATGAGTTGATATTCTTTTCCCCTCTCAGAATTTCATAATTCACATATTCATAAGTAAATCCAACCATCCCACAATGATTTAATCTGCATGTTATATACTACATGTAAAGGAAAATCAGACATTAAATATGTCCAATAGGAACTTAAAATCTATCTAGATAAGATTCCATGAAAGTAGAAAGCATAGCTAACTCTGAATATGAAAAAGTTTGAATTAATCCTAGAACGATGAGAAAGGTGATTGTATTGCACTGTGGTTGAAGGGTAAAGATCTGAAATTACACTCCTGAAGGTCAAATCTTTTTCACAGCTTAGAATTGTACAGATCACTAAAGTTTTATTCAATCAACAAACATTAATTGACACATGTCAGAATCCTCTGTGTGCTTGATATATAGCCATATATGACAATGAAAACAATTCAAAACATAAATAACACAGCTGGATAGTATGTTAATAAATATTAAGAGAAAAGAATAGAGTCAGGGAGATTAGCAGTACCAGGATAAGGAGTGGAGCCTTGGGAAGTAGATAGGTTTCATTGAAAGGATGACACTTTTAAGCAAAACCTTAGAAAACATGAAGGAGATGGCCACGTGTTGACAGGAAGAGTAAGCCTGAGAGCAACAGCAGCCATTGCAAAAGCTGCAGGACAGGAGCATGACTAACACACTCCAAGACAAGCAGAGAGGCCAGGCTGACTAATGCGGAGGAAGTAACGGGAAGAGTGACAGGGACATCAGGTCACAAAAGGCTTCGCAAGCTGTTGTGAGGACCTGCACTTTTACTCTAACTTAAATGGCAGCCATGGTACAGATCAGAGTAGAAGATAATAATATCTGATTCATGATTTAATGCTTTCATCTTTACTTTTATGTACAAAAACAAACTTCTCTGAATCAAGGAAAACAGCAAGCAGATCAGCTGGGGAATGATTGCAGTAATCCAGGCAAGACATGGATGTGGTTAGTCCGGAGTTATAGCAAGGAAGGTGGGGAGAACAACCAAATTCTGTGTAGATTTTGCAGATAGAGGAAATCAGCCTTGTAAACAAGATGAATGTGGAATGGAAATGTGCAAAGGAATGAAAGGAGTCAAGGACCATGGATTTTTGTTGCTAGCAATTGAAAGAATGGAGTTGCTGTGAATGGAGAGGACTCCGAGTAAAACCATCTGAGGGTTGGGGAAACACACAAACTTCAGGTTGGGGAACTGCAAATACAGGAGTGGCGTGCGCAGCTAAATAGGAAAGCCGGGGTCTGGGAGAGAAATATTGCTTGAAGACAGACATCTGAGAGTTGTTAACAGATAGATGGTATTAAAGCTGTAGGTTAGATGAAAGTCAGAAAAGAGGGCCGTGGGTTAGGCATTGGAGGAGCCTGGTAGTACAATTTCCAGAAAGAAAAGAAAGGAACGGTGTGAGACAGCCAATGGAGTAACAGGAAACCAGGAGAATGTGGTTGCCCAGAAGCGAGGGAGAAAACACACTGGTGAAGAGTTAGGAGCAGGAATGCAGTAATAGCATAGTATTCAACTTATTGGAAATACACTATAAGTGGTAGTGCCTAACAGTAATAGCAGAAGGGATATTTAGGTGTAGTAACAGGCATAGAGGTACTTATAGAGATTCTTTTTTTTTAATTTTTTTTAAATTTTATTTAAGGAGAAAAAGAAAAAAACAGAAAAGGGGTACAAGTTATACAGAATTTCATGAAAAATAAACAGTAGGAAATCACTAGTTAATAGATTACATATTGTCATCTTAGAAATAGTTGTTCAAGTTACAAAATTAAAGCATATAAAGTGGACTTTCAAACAGTGAGACTGCAAACAGTTCTGTTCAGTGATCCAACACAACTCAGTAATATGGTTATCTATCTTATACACTTAAATATACATGCAGTTATATCCTTTAGAGCACTTTCTTTTCCTCTCTTTTGTACAATGACAATTACACATTTCGGGTTTTATTACTCCCACAGTTCTTACTACTTTTTTTGAACAGAATAAAACCAAATGCGACAAAACAGAGTCAAATCAAAAGGATGGACATAATACATAATGTAAAAACAAGGTGATCAACAATGGTCAACATAATGCCTCTTGCTATCTTAAACAGAATTACCTATATCATCAGTTATAATAAAATTAAACAAAACAGTAAAGAACAAAACCAATAAAACCAAAACATTGCAGACATTACCAGACTTCAAAACAAGATAATAGTCAAACCAGAACGGGCATCATAATGAATCTTATTGTCTTCACAGTTGTTGCCTATACTCTCAAACTTGGTAGTATCAAGCAAAACAGAATAGAGGAAACTCAGTCAAAACAAGATGGTGAGAGCAATACAGAGTTTCAAATCAAGTTAATAGGAAATCAAAGTGGGTTACTATAATATATCTTGCTATTTTTTATTTTTCCTTAATTAAAAAGATAAAAATAAAAAAGTAAATAATAAAGAAAGGAAATTGAGATAAAAGAGGACATAACAGCCAAACAGCACAGGTCAAAACATAACCATTTAAGCAAAATAGTGTTTCACCACCAGATATCCCAACATAAAAATAGTTACCATAGTGTCTCTTTCCTTGAAATCTTTGAGTATAACTTCATATACTGTAGCATCAAACATATCAAGACAATGTAAAACTATTCAAGAGAATGAGAGTATTACAGGGTATTTAGAACCAACTAACAGAAAATGAACAATGGTTTCTGTATAACCTCCTTGTCTATAAAAGTTTTTGTTTATATTATCACATATAATAAAATCCAATAAGATACAACATGTTAAGACCGATGGAGACAGAAAAACAAAAGCTTGATGGGACTTCAAAACAAGATGATATTAAATCAACACTAGCTATTATGATGTCTTGTTTTCTCCAAAATAGCTGTTCCTACCAGCCAACCTTCTCTGCCTCATTTCTGTTTAGCTCTTTTTCTGTCACTAGTTGTCAGTTTGTCTTCTTCATTTTGCTTCCTGCTCCATTCATTGTGGCCTTTCTACCACTGTTTCTGGAATCTTGGTATTTTTCTTTTTTTAGAATGTCCTGCAGTATTCTCTGTAGAGTTGAACTGGTGGCTGCAAATTCCCCTAGTTCCTCTTTATCCTGGAAGCACCTTGTTTTTCCATCAATTTCTAGGGACAGTTGTGCAGGATATATCAATCTTCACTGGAGGTTATTATCTTTCAAGCCCGTGCTCTCTGTGATTTGATGGTTTTAAGTCTGCTGTAATTCTGATTGGTATTCTCTTGTAAGTGATCTGTTTCTTGTCTCTGACAGCTTTTAATATTCTGTTCTTATATTGGATTCTGGAATTTTGATTATTATATGCTTGGGTGTAGCTCTGTTTGTGTTGTAAGTGGCTGGGGTCCTGTATGCCTCATACATCTGAGTGTCTTTACCTTTTGCTAAATTAGGGAAATTCTCCTGGATTATTTCTGTGAGTAGCCTTTGTAGTTCATTTGTTTGTGTCCCTACTTCTTCTTTTATGTTCTTAATTCTTAAGTTATAGATGCTCTTATCATCTTCAAGCCTTTGTATTATTGCTGCTTGTTTTCTTGTTATTTGTAAGAAGTTTTTCATTTCATGCTCCCACATTACAAATCTGCCCTCCAGTTCAGATAATCTGTCCTTAGTTTCTTTCAAGCTGTTATGCCAACTTTTGATAGAGTTTTTAGTTTCCTGGTAATCTCTTTGAACCTGCTTCACGTATTCTATGTTTTCTCTATTTTCTCCATCAAACAATTCTCCCCTTTTCTTCTGTTCTTCCATTCTACCATCTGTTTTTTCTTGGGTGGTGCTTAGCATTTCTCTAACTATTCTACTTATATCTTGCTTTAGGTCGTTAAATACTTCACTTTCGAACTCATCTATGAGGCTCCGGAGATATCGCTTTATGTCTATTGGTGCCATGTCTGATATTGCATGTTTTCTGTCCTCATTCTCCTTTGCATTTATCTTTCCTGGATCAGTGTTCTCAGGATTGGGGGCCAAGGACCCTTTCTTGTTGCTCCTTCTTCCCATACTTTTTGTTCCTTCCATGCAAGTGTATATAGGAGGCCCAGTTTCTTTCTTTGTAGGTTACAGTTTATTTGAATTGCACCGGCTAGGTGTTCCCGCCCACTGCAATGTACTAGGGAGACATAGACTTGGGCCCACCCCTCCAATTCAGTCAACCTACTGAAGGCTTCACTGCTAGGGTGCACCACCAGGCGCTGGGTTTGGGCTAGCCTACTGGGTCTTAGTCCGCAGCATCACCCAGGCCAAGTGCTCCCCACCAATCCCGCTTGAGAGGAAAATATGTGACTAAAGTCACTGCAGCATCCTGTTCCGGCTAGTCTGCCCGGTCCCGGAATGTCCTCTGTTGGAGCCTCCTACTCTATGGAAGGGTCCCTGTTCCTCTCACTCACCGCAGGTCGATGCAGAGCTCCTCTCCAGTCCCACTCTCAACTCCGTTCAACAATTCCTGCTCTCAGAGCTTTCGTGTCTCTGTCCCTGCTGTACCGATTCAGACGCAGGAGGGGCAGCAGGAAATTTAAATCGCAGCTTCCAGAGGCGTGGGTTCCAGCTTCCACGCTGAGATTTTATCTATTCCGGTTATAGCACCGGGATTGCATTTCCAATTGGTTTCTCTCAGCTTAGTTCATTCCTGGGTCAGCAGGGTATATCTCTCCTTGCTTAGGATTCCTCACACTGTACCATTCCTGGATTCTAAGCTGGGTATCTCAGAGAGCCTCCATAGCTGCTGTTATCTATCCACCATGTTCTCCCAGAAGTCCTGTAGAGGTTCTTACTGTAGCATTTTTGTGGTACATACAGCAGATATTTAGAATATTTAATTTATTCAGCTGGTCATTAAACCAGACATCAATTTTTTATTCAATGATTCTCTTTGGCATTCTAGGGAAAACTGTGGATCCCTGTTAAGAATAATGCTTGGTTTGTAAAAGCATAAAATAAAATACATAGAATAATATAATTATACCTAACCATGATGATCATAATATTTTAAAAACATATGTGTTATATCCTTTCATTAGCACTTAACATTTAGTAGGATATCTTATAAATCATAATTTCAACATAGTGAATGAATGATATTTTAAGATATCTGCCTCAAGCGTATGGCATAAAAGAATCTGAAATTTCTACTGTTAGTCAATGGCAAGTTACTTATATTATGATGGTTTTATTCCTACATTAGTGGCTCAACGAACTGCTGAATTGCAGTTACAGACTATAAAAATGAAAGTGTGCTTTTTTCCCATTTGCATTTATAGAGCTCTAGAGTCTGTCTGTGGACTCCATATAAAGTACTCCTGAATTGGAGAGTAAAAAAAAAATCCCACATGTATGAGATTGACATGGGAAAACATACCAATGATAAGTGATTTATGGTATAATATACTGTAACAATACTTTAGTGTATTTTTCAAAAAAAGAAAATTATCTTTAGAACACACAAATAAGGATGGCAGATAACTGAAGGAATTTGTACCAATTGCATTTGTACCAATTACAACAAAAGTTCTGTTTCAATTTTGAACAAATGAGAAGTATGAACCCCAGTGAGCTGTTCATAATATATGTTCGTCAAAAGATAGAAAAAAGATGAAAGTATGTCTATTTTCCCCCACTTCTGGGAGAAAGTTTTTAACAGTGTTTTAAGTAACGGAACAGTTAAACACATTCTAGATACTTCAAGGAACGATGTAGTTCAGTATAAACCATTCTTATCTCAAATGATAAATAATAAGTGCTCTGTAATATAAGAAAAATTTTGAAGAGAATCTTATTCTATCACTATAGAAAAGTAAAACAAAGTGCTATAAAACAAAATACCATAAAAATTTTGCTAAACATGGAAAATGCTCAGTTTTTCTAGGAGAGCTTCTACACCTTACTAATGAAGTCTTTGTGGGAACTATCACCCCACACACACACACACATAGTGCAGAGATTTGTGTTAGGATCTCAAATACACTTTGACAAAGATGGGGAGTAAAATCCTTTTGGAGCCAGATAACTTGATTTGCAGATCCCAAAAGACATTTTGTTTTACCTTTCTGTTTTGCATTACATGCAAAAGAAGAACATTTGTAAAACTTCTGCTAGCTTTATTTTCCATTTAATGCAGTCACGATAAACCAGTAAAATGTCTCTTTACTTTTACACCAGGTAAAGTGGTGCTTTGTCAAGGAATTACCTTGATTTTGGTGCTTTCTTTCAGAGAGTGTGGAGCAGGGACATTTGTCAATTTTGCATCCTTAGAGAGGGATGGAAAACTGCCCTACAATTGGTGAGTATTGTTTTGGAACAAACCTTTATGTAGCGTAGCTATGCTGCATGTGTGCCAAACTCAACTACACTTCCTTTAAGGGATAATTAGGTTTGTCTGTTTCCTTGTGATAATTTCAGTGAAAGCTGATTTTTCAATGGCTAGATCATCACAGGATATGATAGTTTCTATAATCTTAATATAATTATGAAGCATGGAAAGTGTCTTAGTTTGTTCTACATTACTATATTGCTCAAAGGACTAAAATAGTCATGCAAGCAGGCCCAAACTATGCTGAAGAGGGCAGAAACGTGGGAGCTATACTGGACAAGTGGTAGCTGAAAGCCAAAGAGACTGCTTGAGATAGGGCTGCATCGCTGTGTTAAAATTCATGCTTCCATTCTGCTCTACAATTAAGAAGTGTACAGCTCAGATCACTCAACTCTGTGATGTCTGATAAGAAAACATGGCCTCATTTTTCTTTACACTTGAATATTAAGGACCCAGAGGGAGGAGATGTTTGGGAAATAAAAAAGCATTGGTTGAAATTCCATTGGCTGACCTTATAACTAACAATAATATGCAAAAATTAACAGTCCTATCCAGTTGATTCAAAACCCAAAAAAATCTACTAATTGGGTAAATGTTTAACATGAAGCCAGACTGTTTCTGTTGCAAGCAACCATACAAGTGCATTTTTAAGTACACACATATTTACAATATATTTAAATATATACATTTCATATCAATCCTGGGTAAGTGATTTTTTTTTCTATTTTCCAGCACACCCCCTCCCCAAACAGTTAATTTTAAAGAAATATGTATGTATAACTATAAATTTTACCTCAGAATCAGGAAGGGAAGGAAAGACTATATGAATTTCACTTGTGTGAGTGTGAAAATCTAATTGAAAAAGAATTTTTAAAGAGACAGTATGTAGTGCCATGTGAGATTTTAACATATATAGATTTTTGCTTTTAAACTATGATTAATCAAACTTTAAAGAAAGAGTCTTGTAAATTCTTGATGCTGAAAATTTAGGAAATGTCACTTGGTTTGTTCAAATATTTCTGCACCTTTCCTGAGATTAAAGGCCTGCCTCATTGATCCTTAAAAAGGCTTAATCTTACGTGTAATGCCAGCTACTTGGAAGGTTAAGGCAGAAGATCATGAGTTCAAAGCCAACCAGGGCAACTTAGTGAGAGTCTATCTTAAAAGTTTAGAAATCAATCATAATTAAAAGGGCTAGAGATGTAGCTCAGTGCTCTCTGGTTCAATTCTCAGGAAAGAAGGAAGGAAGGAAGGAGGGAAGGAGAAAAAGAGGGAGAGAAGGGAGAGGGGCCTGTTCCTGAGAGCCGTGGTGTAAGCAATGCAGAGCCCATCTAGGAACTGACCCATCTACACGTGCAACTCAAGAGAGCTATGAATTAACTAACTTTATAATCAGTCACAATTTGTAGTATTTCTGGGAGACTGGTTTGGAGGAAAATTGAAGCAAAAGAGAATTCACTTCAGGACCCCTGTAAAGTGAAGTAAATTCTTCTGCAGATCCTGACAAAGACATTGTTGCCAGTGGTCGTGTTTTCTGCCTGGCTGAGCAGAGCTGTCTCACTGGGGATTTGTTTTAACTAAAGTGACAAGGTGACAGAACTTTCTTCTCTAATTCTGAGAATAGATGCAGCCAGGGGATATTTTTAAATCGACATGGATGGATATTCTGTTTTATAAGAGGTTTGGATAGCTGAAATTGTATTCAAACCAGGCATTTTAAATCAAAGGTCTGGATTCAAATTAAAGTAAAACTCTGTGATTTTGCTTCTACTGCACTATCAGTGAAATAATAGACCACACAATTGGTGAGCTGTCTATTTTAAATGAATAGTACCTGAGTATCAAATACATCATACCTTTGTTTTCAGGAATATTTTTAGAAATTACAAGACAATTTAAACCAAGTATAATATAGAAAGTCACAAATAGTAGCACAGCTTTATAATTCCATTCCCCAAAAGCTTCTGTTAACAGAATCAGTGTAAGTAATCTGACCATATATCTCTCCTCCCACCAGCTGCCAGTTAGCTATCAAATGATATTATAGAGGTTTCTTAAAATAGGTGTAAGCGTTAGAAAGGTAGCACCTAAGAGTAACTAATGAGGCACTTGGGAGCCTCATTTAACTGAATGCAAAATGTAATCACCTAATAGCAGACTGACACAAAATAAATTCAG
The DNA here is from genome assembly GCF_034190915.1 of Cavia porcellus. Taxonomy (NCBI): domain Eukaryota; kingdom Metazoa; phylum Chordata; class Mammalia; order Rodentia; family Caviidae; genus Cavia; species Cavia porcellus. The sequence continues at coordinate 40,867,935 of NW_026947510.1, forward strand.
TGAATTATATCTGATTATAATAAGGTCTTGTGTGAATAAAAACTGATTTTGTCAATATTGTAGCACTTAAGAACTCAAGTTTAAATTTCATAGATTGGAGTAATATTTAATTGTAATTAAGGTGCTTGTCATATTAATTGATCCCAATAGGTAATTTACTGATCTCTGTTCACAGTTGATATTACTAACTCTTGCACTTTTTCATCTTTACATCTGTTATCTATTAATGCTCACAGGCGTAGGAGTATATTTGCTTTCTTAACCCTGTTACCTTCATGTCTTTGGACTGATTACCTTTTGGCATTTTATATTAATCCTTGGTAAGTGATTTTTTTTTACTGTTTACCTAACACATAATCTCTAAAAGTTAGCTTTTAAAAAGTAAATGAAAAGGAAAGTTTTCTTTTTAATGATTCCATGTGTTTGGCAGCATCTGAAATCATTCATCATGTGTTTAAATGCGATAAAACAGAGCCTGGTACCATGACGCCTCTAGAGATTTTCCACTTTAGTTTTCTCCTCATGAAATTCTTGGCAAGTTTTTCTTTTATTTATTAGTCATTTGTTTTTTATTGAGTCAATCCACTGACCTCTCATCTTTATAAATGACCTCCTTCCCATCTCCATCCATGAAAGAGCTCCATTTTTCCAAGTGTAGAAGGACTAGAGATTACACGCTGTGTTTTAGAGCCTCTTTGTTTTTATAATGTTAACTCAGTAAATACTGAAAAGCTTTGGGCAAACTGCTTTGCATAATTTTCTTAATTCTCCCCCCTCAATCCTGTAGAGAATTATAGGCCCATTTCAGAGACGCAAAAATAGAAGTTTAAGGAGATTAACTATCTTAATATTGTATACTACCACATAAAAAGTCCAAACCCAGATCTTTGTTATTTTCTTGACTTCTAAATCATCTTATTCAAATCTTTATTCTATTTGGTTTTTCTAATATATCATAATAGTAACCTTGAATTCTCAGGCTACAAAATCCAGAAGAATGATTTTTTTCCTAAACCAGAAGAGAAATGGTAGTGGTTTATCAGGAGACTGACAAAGTCATTCATCTCAATAACAGGCAATAATACATGGTGTCTAGGTACTAAATTGTGTACAGTCAGATCCAGAAATGTGGACAGCTTGAGAAAACTCAGAAGAAAGCAGTAAAAATATCTCATGAACTGAAAACAGTGAACAAGAGGGATAAAGGAATGGGTATCAATCTGGAGGGTTATTCATTCAAAAAGAGCATTACTCAAACATTCTTCCAGGTCCCTAAGGAGAGAATAAATAGAGGTGAATGTATGATCTCAAACTGCCATGGAAGAAAGATACTTTTAAAAAACCTTTCTCAAAATAGAGATTGTTAAATAGAGAATTTATATTTTCTTTTTTTTTCTTTTGGTCTTTTTTTATCGGTACCGGGGATCGAACTCATGACTGCCTGCTTTCAAGGCAAGCGCTTATGCTGCTGAGCTAAATCCCCAGCCCCTAGAATTTATATTTTCTTTTAAAGATTTTGAGAAAAGGTAGATGTATGTAACAAAGTCCCAGGAACATACCGAAGGATCAATTTACATTCACTGTTCTTCTGTTTGTTGTTATCACAGTACTTAGAGTAAACCTTCGTGATGACTCTGTCCTTAACAATTAGTGTCAGATAGTTTTCAGGTCTGAGTAGAACACACACAGTCCAATTTGACCTTCAAAATTCACATTGACTTTTAACTCAACACCTACTCATCATAGTCAACGTTTTTATGTATTCTTAGGATACTTGTAACGAATACTTTTGAGGTATCCTTCCTAGACCTCAATTAAAACAAAAGAAATATATATAAAATGGTATATTCATGTCCTAAGTCTCTCTGACTTTCTCATTTTCCACAGTTCATTTTAAAGCTTTCATCAGGGGTGTGTGTGTGTGTGTGTGTGTGTGTGTGATGACTTTCTTAAGGTCCTGTGACAAACACATCTTCGAAGCTCAGCAAGTCCTTCCAGGGATGCCATTTATAGCACTTATCAAATTCAGTGAAGCCCAAGATAGGGAGAAAAATCCCTTCAGCGGTGTTTTGAAGAATTGTCTTGAGTCTGTTAATGTCTATCTCCAAGTGAGAAAAGAAGGCAAAACAGGACAGGAAAGTGCTTCCTGTCACTTTCAGAAAAGTTCACACATATCAACCGCTGAAAATATACCGAATACAAATTACATCCTCAGCCCTAAGCTTGTACTGTGTCAGATATAAGAGAAAATTTCATGCTTCCGCCCTTCCAGTACAGCTCAGCCTTCCTGCAATTACTTTAATTCCTTACTGTTCGCTTGGTCTCATAACTTGTGGCTATTTTCATCTGCTGTCATCTCTACATCGTCTTTTTGAATGCTTCCTTCAGATGTGATGGTCTTTGTACTTTACCTGTGAACCACAGCTACAAGTAACAAAGCTACGTTCCCCTACATTTCTGAACACATTCCCTAACTTCCTTTCTAACTCCTGGACAGTTGGCATTTTAAGTGCAAAGCTGAATTTCTTGGAAAGATATGTCCCTATTGAATTTTCCAAAAACTTGTTATGAAACTAGTGTTGGTGTAGAAAACCAGAGACACGTTCTTTGATGGTATTGTGCAAACCTTTGTCCAAGATGGTGGTCAAATTTGTGCAGCACAAGTACCCAACTGAGATAGTCCTGGGGTTCTGTTCTTCAAAGATTGTAGTCGCACAGCATGTTTCCCATGTGTTAACACTTGCATGTTTTTGCTCCAGTGCCTGCCTCGTACAGTGCTCAAGTAGTCATCTGGCTTTTCTAACTCCTGGACAGTTGGCATTTTAAATGCAAAGCTGCTCTTAGTTTAAGGAGTACAACTTGTGGTCACCACAAGCCGTATCTGGAGAATGCTACTACCTTAAGGATCTTTTTCAGATTTTATAATGGTTTCTATTCAGCTCATGTAAAAGTAACACGAAATTGGTGGGGTTTTTTTTAAAATTTTGTTTTGTTGCGTTTAAACCATTATGAATCCATCTCCACCACAACCTTATACTGTGTTTTGGAGTGAATTCCAGTGTGACTGGCTTTCCCAGACTGTCACAGCCATTTAAAAAATTTTTTAAAAACCTCATGAAGAGTGCATCTTAAATTCTTGAAGTCATTAGGGTTTTGAACTTTACCTAATATAAGGGGAAAGGACAAAATTAAAGAATTGACTAATCCCCATTCATATATATACTGGACACCTGAGGGGTATTGTCTATTGGTTATTTGGAAAATCTTTTGCAATGAAAAAGTAACACCCCAAGCACTGCCCGAAGTTTTCACTATAACACACAATCTAGCTCTTTCCTAAATTAATGAATCCTTAACTTACACATTTCAAGTGAATTTTCCCCTCACTTTTGCCTTGCAATAAGCATAGCAATTAAAAATGTAGGAAAATTCTATCACTATTGCTGTGGAATCTCATAATTCAACCCTGTACATTCCTCAGCCTTCGTATACAGGAACACTTTGGAATCAGTAAACTCTAAACAGAGCGATGAAAGTTATATACAAATCATAACATAAGAATTATTGTAGCTCCATGTCATACAAAACATGAGATAAATCACTACATTATATTGAAAGTACGCTCAATAATAAATGAGACTTCAAGAAACAACAGTGTCTTTCCGCCATGAATCAGGTTTCTGCACAGCAGTTGAATAGTAGCAGCTTAATATTTCAGCACTGAATTTATTCAGTGTCACTCCCTCCCATGCCATTTGTTTCTTCCTAGTTTGCCTTAAACCCTGCTTGAATAGGAAAGTACTTTTTGTCCCCACTCAATCTCAAGAAATATTGCAGCCTCCTGACTTTTCCAGAGCTGTCAGCCCTCTATCCTGACTTTTTGGTCTTTTAAAACACTAAAGTCATTGGCTCTTATTATACAAGATAAATGTAGAATTCCTAAAAAAAGATCAATAGACATTTCTTTAGGTTCCTGCATGCCTACAGCTCTGTCCAACATTACAGTGGTTTTTTGAAAGGACGAGAGACAGAGGCAGAGTGAAAGCTGGCATTCCAGTCTAAATTCTAAGTAAGAAAGACAAAAAAGAATGAGAGGGAAGAAAAGGAGGAAACGAATTATTAAATAGACCATCTGCATTTAAGAGTGGTTCCTTACCTTTCCTGACCCTCCACAAGTCTCATTTACCCAGTGATGATCTCAGAAGCCCACCTAGGGTCAAATTCTTAGTTGAAACATTAAGTGCAGTTGTGAGGTTAACATAGCAAAGATGCTTTCTGCAGTTCAATTCAATAAGTATTTAGTAACCACCTGCTATATATGCCATTAATTATGCTCAGACCTCCTGGGAGATAATAGTCTATCAACAGATGTATCCACACCTGCCAGTCATAGAAGGATCATAAATGAAGAATCTTCCTCTTGAAATCTGCTATGAAAGCAAAGAAAAAGTAATGCTACACTCAACTAAAGGCTTCCAGATGTACAGATAGCAGAACATTCACAATTTTAAATACAAATGAATATTTTGATACATGGAATATTTATATCACAACTGATTATTTACTGTGGACATCTGTTTTCTGAAAATCTTGTCTGTCATGAAAATTGCTCAAAGATCTTTGAGGAACAGGGATTTAGCTCAGCTGCACAAGCACCTGCCTGGCAAGCACAAGGTCGTGAGTTCAATCCCCAGTACCCCCCCCCCAAAAGCTTGAAAATTACTTAAAACAAAATGTTTGCTGTTATATCATTTATATACTCCCATTTTAATACTTATCATCTTTATAACAGAGTAAACTGCAATAACAAAATAGTTCAATCGATACACCTTAACATTAGGTAACTTAATTACCTTACCCAGTGCATGAAATTGATTACCCTAAAAAATGTAATTAACCAAAGTATCTGTTAGCATTTCCCAGATTTAAATTTATAGAAATTAATGATTTAAGAAGAAGCATGTGATAGGTCCAATTCTTCAGAGAGCTTAAAACCTAGATCAAAAGAATAAGAACAGAATCACAGGAGAATTAGGTGAGTCATATACCCACACGGAGAACACAAATCCACATTCCTTGTGACAATGTCAGAAAAGATTATTTTACTGTTTAATCAAGGAATATAAACATTAAGAAAATCTTTTAAAAGAAACCAATACTATGCCTGCAAGTTCTTTTTATTTCCCAGTTCTCCCTTCTTGCTTGCAGAACCTGAATCATCAAGCATAGATACTTCTATATATTTAAAACTACTTTAACAACTTTATCATCAAGAATTTAAAATTGTACTTATATAAATCTTTTTGCAAAAGGAAACATAAAATGCAGTTATGCTTCTGCAACCTTATAGGTTTTTTAAAAAATGAATCTAAAATTATGATCATTATCTTCTCATTGAATGAAAAGTAATTTAACAAACCTAAAATATGTCTAATAAAATTTAGGTAAAATTGAGGTGGCTAATGTAATTAAGCTCCTCAATTTTAATCATCATTATTAATCTATTCTTTCACCTAGGTAAATTTATCATTTTTGTTTTTTTCCCCCCCTCAGGAGTAAAAATGGTTTAAAGAAGAGGAAACTGACTAAGTAAGTTTCTCTTGATACTTCACTGTAGAAGATTTCTGTCAGAATGATCTTAATTTTCTGCATTAAAAAGGCTGTTTATCCCCAAATAGAAAGGGTGTCTAAGGAAGAGGTAAGTGTGAAATCTAAGTACAATAGACCCAGGCGTGTTTGCATATCTGGATAAGAAGACCAGAGAAGAAGTTTAACAGAGTCATGCCAAGAATAAGGACAATTCTCACCATATGCAATCTGAAAAAACAGTGGATGGTTAGAATTTATACAAGTCTTGCAAGAGGAAGGATGGATTTCTAAATTTAAAAGTCTGATGTTTAGCTATACCAAAAGTGTGCAGAAACCCTCACCATATGTTTTCAAATCCTGTTTATTTCAGAGAATAGCATTTACTCTATTTGATGTTATAGTAGATGCTGTGATAATTCTGTCTAGAATATCTTTATAATAGGAAAGATTGGTACTCTATCAAGTCTGTGCTCTTATCTACTAAATTGAGTCATTTGAGTAAACTGTCACCGGATTTCAAAAGCTTATTAGATGAACACTTCCAGGACTCTTGTTAGTAAAAACTCTACATATAAAGAGAACAATTTTTAAAAATAGAGTTCATTCTCAATACATGTTTAGGATTTATACATTATTAGTATAAGCAGAGACTTAGGGATTCGGCCAGGCCTATGACATCCATGCAAATAGAGAAAACATCATGGAGTAATGCATGATACAATCCAAAAGAAAAGTTAGTATAAAAACATTTTTATTTAGGCTTGACTGACTTAAAATTTTATGGCTCAATTCAGGACAATTACTCTAAACCTACATATCAGTATGCATAGCATTGACATAGACCAGCTGGAATAGGAGAGACAAGACCAGCCTAAGCAGAAGAAGGGTATCTTCACCTTTTGTTGCTCAAAAGCAATTGATTGGATTGTCAAGAGACAGGCATGCCATAGCACATCTAGAGGACGGGGTTTGGGATCCCCTCCCCCCCAAAAAAGGGAAACTAACTCTTGAGTTTTCTCTTCCCAAGGGTCAGGGAGAGACATGGAAAAGCAAGACATGGACAGATGATTTGTAGAGTTTAGGAGTGCTATCACCTGTCCACGGCCCCAAAACAGTCACAAACCAGCTTGCTCCTTTCTTCTCATTTTCCTCTCAACCCTCCTAACTCCAGAAGCTACTTCTTTTTTTTTTTTTTTTTTTTTTTTTTTTGTCTTTTTCCTTTTTACCGGTACCAGGGATCGAACTCATGACTGCCTACTTCCAAGGCAGAAGCTACTTCTTAAGAGACTTCCCCTCTCTTTCCCATTTGAGTTTTCTTTCCTTTTTCCAAATGTCCCACCATCCCCATGTCCCTTGATTCTCCTCTATTATCTCTGCTGACCTGCCTCCTACCCGTCTTTCCCTTGCCCTCTCGTTCCACCTTTCCCCAGTGCCCAGCTCTCTCCAGCTTCTTTTCTCTCATCTTCTCCCCTGTGTTCCCATATGTTCATTCATTCATTCATCCATTCATTCATTCATTTGTTCACCCATCTTTACTTTTCCCCTCTGGGTCTTGATTTTTTCTTCTTCTAACCCAGAAGCATTTTATCTGATTGCCCCTCCCTAAACATGCTCTCATTTTCCTGAAAACAAGGTGAAAACTAAAAATGTTAAATCCAACTTTAAGGTCAGTGCCCTCCCTGTTGAAAAGCATCACCCAAAGAGTACAGTTCATTACTAATGGAGTTCATTCCAGGATGGGAGCCCCAACTTTAACCATTCCTTTGTAAGATTAGCGAGTCACAAGTAATCAAAGCTCATTGTCTCTGGGCTTTAGGATCCAGGATGCTGGACTCTTTCCTATCTCCTTTAGCCTTACCCTGGCATCAGGAAACATGGACCCAGTCTCCATGTCTACCCCAGCGATCAAGCAAGCAAGATAACATATGCATATTTCTGAACTGCAGTGTGTTTTATGAGCATGAATTTATCATTGGCATTATTTAAAATACTTAAATGTATTGTCTGGAAGGATTGCTGTCCTTTAAAATCTGCTAAAATCAAACCTGATATGGTGGCTTATGCTTATAATCCTACATACTTAGGAGACTGAGGCAAGGGACTCAGGAGTTCCAAGCCAGCTCAAACAACTCACTGGGACCCTGTCTCAGAATAAAAAATAATAAGGACTGGAAGCACAGCTCGGTGGTAGAGTACTTCTTAGCATGTGTGAGGTCCTAGGTTCAGTCCCCACCAGGAAAGAAAGAAGAAAGAAAGAAAGAAAGAAAGAAAGAAAGAAAGAAAGAAAGAAAGAAAGAAAGAAAGAAAGAAATCTACTAAAATCTTAGCATAAATTAATCTATCAGATTAGCTAAGCTACTGCTTTAAGTATCTACTAAATACTGTATTTGCAAATAAGCCATGTAACTGCAGATATACGATATAAATTGAGCCACATGTCACAAGTTTAAGGGAAAATTCAACTGTATGGACCCTACCAACATGGAAAGACCTGAGTTAGATGACAGTATATAGTAGATTGGAATCAGTAAGCTCTAGAAGAGATAACCTGCCCCCAGAAAACTATAGAGTACAAAATTTAAGACCTATTCACCATGATAAAGGAAAAAGGTGGAAATTCTGCTACAGATGTAGAAACATACATTTAGATATTGTTCCTTGGTCGTACCTCTAAGCTGGTTTGGTGTTTTTATAAGCATTCTCTCTAAGGCTGATGTCTAGACAAGCATGTCATGCACTGACCTGGCCTGTGGTCTGGGCACTGTAGCTAGTGCTACAGCTCCTGATACTTGTAAATCTGTTTAAAATGGTAAGTTTCTTTATAAACTATATTTCAACCTTATGAGGTAGATAAGACTATAGTATTTTATTAATGACAATGATGAATCCCTGAAGTATTAGGTCATTCTCCAGAATCACACTGTACATAAAGAATGATAAACTCTAATTCAAAGAAGTCTTTGAAATTTAATCCTTTATTTTTCCCATATAACAAAGTTTTTTGAATTTCACACATATGTAGAGATATCATTATTTACACATTGACATATATAATATTTTATTGCTAGAATAAAAGTCAAGTATAATTCTAGAAATTTCTCCTATCTCTTGGAAGATATATATATATATATATATATATATATATATCTTTTTAATTTCTTTTTAATTATAATACATGAGAAACTGGAGAAATAGGTCATTTTAAACAAAAATAAAACAAAACTGAGTGTTAATCTTTGAGAAGCAAAACTTCTATTTGCCTCAAGAAAGTGTGTATTTTTGAGAAATATGATGATAAATAATATATAATACACATCAACAGGATTTTTAAAACATACATTTCTTTGTGTTTGACAAAGCCCGGTTCAACTAGATGACTTTGATTCCTACATCAAGGATATGGCCAAAGATTCCGATTATAAATTTTCCCTTCAATTTGAGGTGAGTTGCATAAAACATTTTCTACTTCCTTCATGAGTAGGACATGGAATGGTTGGGTTTGTGTTGGGGTCTTTGCTCTGCTAACCAGGTGGGCTTGTGATGATTCTGTGATAGGTGAGGTAGGTGGTTGATTCAGGGCACTTTAACTGCTAGCTCAAAGCAAGTGTCTTGTGTCCTTGGATATTTGGCCAGAAATGAAAAGAAGAAAAGAAGAGATGCAGGTGTTGAGGGGAGCAGCATAGGCAGGAGAAGCCATCATTGAAAACTGGGGAAATTAAGTATAAGGGTAAAAAAGCAAATAATTCTGAGTACAGTTTCCCTTTCAGGAAATTTTAAGCATGTCTCTTGGGTAACTTAGGCCACAGGAAGGGTCGATGGCAGTAGAAACTCTCTCCCTTTGTGTCCTGGGCAGGGAACAGCCTAGGGCAGAGCTGCTGACATACTACCAAATATCTCTTTGTACAGTTTTATTTTCTTCCCTTGGAAAAAAATGGAGAGAGAAGGTTATGCATGATTTGTATAGAAAAAGAAAAGCCAATTCCTCTGGGTTTTTCCTGATGCATCTTATTTTAGTCAGCTTTCATTGCTGGGACATAATACAAAACATCCTCAATTTAAAGGAAGGGGGGTTTGTTTATGGTTCAGTCCATGGCATCTGGCTGCAAAGCAGAAGCTTCATGGTAGAAGTGTGGGGAGCAAAGCTGCTTGCTCATGACAGCCAGAGAGCCGCACACAGTAACAGTTTCAGAGGGAAAGTCAGCTAACAAATGTACCTTCATGACCCCCCCCCACTAGACACAGGAGCACTAATCTTCTAGGCATTTCTTAGCCCAGTGAAGCTGATACATCAGGATTAATGATCACACATATATATCGCTTTGTGTCTAAGACCTTGTGTTAGAACAGATAGAACTAAGTAATTGGGGAGAATAGAATCAGTCTTCACCTGCTCTTCCCATAGAGCTCACCACTCATAATAGCCTCACATTCTTTGGATCCCCACAGCGTGGCTCAAGGGGTCAGCGCTTCAGCTTAAAGGAAAAGAGAATGTGGCTTTTCTATATTTAGTAGTTTCTTTCTCAAGCGTAACTTCTTTATTAGGATTAGTATTGTTATGACTATTATTATTATAGCCTCTGCTTTGTCTCGCTCATTTTATTCACTTTTTCTTTCCCCTAATTAGCCAAATATAGCTTTAGACTCCAAAAAGTTGGGGGCTGGGGATTTAGCTCAGCGGCATAAGTGCCTGCCTTGTGAGCAAGCAGTCGTGAGTTCAATCCCTGGTACCGATAAAAAAAGGAAAAAAAGGAAAAAGACTCCAAAAAGTAACAATGGTCCTGGTGTGAGTCTTCTTATGGAGAATTTGAAGAGGTGAAGAACCTTGTACATTGTCAAATATAAAGCTTCCTATCACCACCTGTGTGGCGAGAAATTGCACAAAGAGCCTGCTCAGTTATGCACTTCCTGCAGGTGTTTAAGAAATCATAGATTTTAAACCAAATGTTACCTCTCAAAGAGAGAAAGTCAATTTGAATAAAATCTGTAGTGAGGTTGGCATTTCAGAAAAGCATATCAGTGAAAGAATATGTTTATAAGAAAGCAACAGCTGGATCTTGTGGCACAGCCTGTAACCCTAGCTCCTTGAGAAGCTAGGGCAAAATGCACAGAAGTTTGAGGTCAGCCTGGACAACTTAGCAGACCCTGTCTCAGAAACTAAAAGGGCTCAGAATGTAAAGTGTCTTGATTACTTTTCTCATCACTAAGATGAAATATACAACACCCATGAAGGAAGGTTTATTTAGCTCACAGGTTGCAGAGATTTCAGTTCATAATTGACTGGCTCCAAGGCAGGCTGTCATGGAGATAGACATTACAAGAAGGAACAGTTCATGGTGGCAGAAGACAGCAGGAGCAATAAGAAACTAGGAATAAGACAAGCCTCTTTCTGTCCCCTATATTTTATCCAGGCTACAGGGATTAGGGCAGTGCCAAACTAATCAGTGGCCTGATTTAGTAATCACCCACCCTTAATCCCAGCATTCTACCATGAATCAATCACACACCCTAGATCCAGCCACCTCTGATAAAGCCCCACCTATGACTGCGTGAGGCTTTGGAGGGACATTTAGACACAAACCATAACATAGAGCATCTCAGGTTTTAACCCACAGTACCATCACACACACATACACACACACACACACACACACACACACACACACATCAAAATTCTGCCATAAACAGTTGGATGATTCTGATAATGGGGATGCAAATGATGATATAGTTACACTTCTAATCTTACTAAAGCCACAATTTCTTAACTCCTTGAGATGATACAACACTGGTAGCTCAGCTAGGATCATTACCTCTACTGGGAACTCACAGTTTATGCCATCAAACCCAAATATAACTATTACTGTGTTTCTGAATTGCTTCATTATTTTAAATATTCAGTGTCATTTCCTGATAAAAAGAAAAGTATGTTTTAGTTGCGACATAAACATGATTCAAACTAGTTTACAACAAACGAAAAGGAGATTTATTCAAAAATAGAGATTCATCTTGTATAATTTAAGGAGGGTTTAGCAGCTAAGCAATGAGTGGCAAGGAGTGAGTTGCTGGAACCGGGGGCCAGATTCCCACCCCCTCCAGGGACCCTGCTTGTCATTTCTTATTTCTGTTATTCACTTCATCTTAACTTTCACTGCAACACAACGTATTTTTTATAGTAGAAAATGTGGCCACCAGCAGCCCCCTGAGCATCATATCCTTTTGCTTTCATATTTGCAAAGACAGCTATTGCTTTTCACATTCATAGTTTGAAAGTTAGTGGGGGAGAAATTCTGATTAACCATCCTGGGTCATGGTACCTGCTCAAACCAGCTGCAGCCAAGGACTGCAGAATCACAGGATCCATCACAGGAACAGCTAATGTGGCCAAATTAACTAAATTAAAGGAGCGGGGAGCAATATTTCCCAGCAGAGAGAGGCATGGAGAGAACCAAATAAATGATTTGCATGGAAACTTTAAGTATCTTAAAAATATCAAAAGCAGAATTGTAAATGTTGTATGCTTAAATGTTCAATTTGTTGCTTGCTGAAGACATACATTCAAGAACTAAATGACCTATTTAGGTTTATTGCATAGTGCTTATAAGAAAAGTAGGAATGAACCAAATTAGAAAGTCTAAAATCTTGATCTCCTTATCATTTGCCACTAATTAATATAGGAAACAAATTAAATGTTCTCCAAACTTGTTTCTTTACATGTAACATGTCTTTTGAACATATTGATAGTTCTCAACTAAGCAAGTACCAACCAGTCTGTTCCCTATAGGGAGTTCGGTAAAGTGGGGGTGTATTTTGGGTTGTTATAATAGTTTAGCAGGAGGTTACCCATAGTATGTAATAAAAGAAGGATAAAGATTTTCTTCAGTGAGTATGACAATAAACAATTATCTCTGCCCAATATTTTTCCATTGAGAAATGTTGGATTAAATGTGGGACAGATTCAACCAAGCTTATAACTTAGAGCTCTCCAGAGAAACCAAAAGAATTTCTCAATATGTAATTTATAACACAAATATGATGATAGATAGAGATACAGATAGAGATAAAGATACAGGTGCACAGAAAGAAGGATTGATTTATGGTTTATATGGTAGCCGTGGTGGGCAAATCCGAAATCTATGGGTCAGGCTGAGACCCAGGGAAGATCTGCAATTGCAATCTTGAGCCTGAAGGCAGCATGGATGCAGAATCCCATCCTCCCCTTTCTTTCCCTTGCGGTCACTTTATGGAGGATAATCTACCCTGCTCACAGTTTGCTGATCAAATGATCACCACTTTTTAAGAACACTAATTTCCAGCCATGTTTGATGAAGCAACTGGGCACAGCAACCTAGCCAAGATGGCACATAAGATTAAGCATCACTCTATGACTTAAAGAAGCATTTAGGATTTTTATTTATTTATTTATTTATTTATTTTAAAGAGGATAAAACAGAATAAAACCAATCAAAACAATCCAGTAGAAGAGACACAGGGCTTCAAAACTATGAAATTGACATAATGTCTCTTGATGTCTTCAAAACAGCTGCAGATAACTTCGGACAGTAAAAATCAAACAGAGTAAAATAGAATAAAAACAAAACAACGAATGCAATAAAGGATTTCAAAACAGGCCAACAGTAAATCCAAAATTGCCACCATAATATATCTTGCTATCCTTGAAACAGTTTATCCTGCCATAGGATTTCACAGAATCAAACAAAACAAAAGAGAATAAAACCCAACCCAACAAAACAATAGAAATGATATAAGACCTCAAAACAAGACCTTAGGAAACCAACAAAGGCTGCAGTCCTCAGAAGGCGATCCCTCCCCGCTAGATACCACACTCTGTACCACTATCCTCTGAACCTATGATCAGACCCCTGGCCCTAGACTTGCAAGGTCAATGAAATACCAAAGCACCACAGCATCCAACTGCACTTCACCTGCATAGCTATCAGCACAGCCTGTGTTTCTCCAGATAAGCCAGTTGCTTATGGGGTAAGGGTGGGGGTTGGTACTCCTTGCTTGCCAGCCTATGCGTCAGAAGGGGCTAGAGCCTAGCTGTTCCCAGTCCGCTGGTGGCCCATGCATAGCACTGGTTCCCAGACTGGGCTTGTTTGCTGGTGTGGCCATATTTCTCTCTCCTAGGATTTTTATTTATTATGAAGCTGCCTTCATAAATCTATTCTTAGATTATTAATCTTATATGTAATTGATCTGGTGCCAAACCCTTATGTTACATACATGCTCCAGGGTAAACAGCATGACTCCCTTTCTAGGCATCTTTTAAATCATGAGCTTACACTGTATGTTTTAGACCAATATTTGCTGAAGCAGTGACCCACTGGTCTTACCTCATTTTTCACTTGACTGTCTCCAAACATTGCCAACTCTCAGTTACATCTCACTTGCCAAATCCTCAGGTTCAGTGCCAGAGTTCCTCATCTATCTTTAACTAAGTATTGTGCTTGATTTCTGAGTGAATACCAGACCTTTCACAAGGAATTCCTCATATATCGATAGATATTGAGGCTAAAGTAAAAAAATGTTTCCAGCTCTAATGGGAAACCAAGAGGGTACAGAGGTGGTTGAAGCAGCTGGGCATAACTAAATCCAGTAGGTACACAGATACTTGTTCTGCTTATATGAATATTTACTACTTGCATTCATTTTGATGCTCACATCGAAAGATCACACTTGCAATGAGAAACTGCATCATTTATAAGCATCATGCAAATTGAAACTAATGTCTGTATTTACATATATTACCAATACAGCTCAGAGACATACATGAAGCTATCCGAGTTGCTAATTTGTGTTCACTGGATAAATTCCCTTTTCACTCTGCATCTCATTTTTGACCTTCTGGAAAGATTACCCTTCTGACAAAAATATATGATTTTCTTAAGGAAGTTTGGGACCCAGGGATTAAAACCAAGAAGTTCATCATTTTCTGACATCTTACATGAGAAGTGTTTTAAAGAAACAGACTTTAGACCTTGAAGTGTGAGCATCCACAAGATATACCATACATTGCTTGTTCTGCTATTAATTTCTGGGCTTGTGGTTGATTGTGAATGGTAAAATTCTTCACCATTTTTGTTGGGAAATGTGGTTGCGAAGATCAAAATGAAATAAACATAAATTCTCATACAGCTCACAAGCGATGGCCTTGATTTCTGGTTTTCACCTCCTTTGCAGCTGTATTTTTATATACTTCAGTGCAGTTCCCTGAAGACTTAGGTGCAGTCATTGTTGAAATAACTCACCCTGAAGCTTGTCCAATAGTTTCACGTTAGAGGAGTCTTTGCTCCCCAACCTGAGTTTCTCTCTCCTCTTGTTCCCTTTCCCTACCCCAGATTTTGATCTCTGGGCTTTTATCAATAATGTGCCCATTGACTGGACTGTTGTCCCTAAAAGATATGCTGAAGCCCAGGGCCTTGCTAGCCATTGCTAGACTTTTGAATGTGATTTCCTTCTTATCTAATATCCTGTCATCCACCTCAGATTCCCATCATCACTACACTTTCCTCTTTTTTAAGGCACATGTTATGAGTTATGTCCCTGTTTACAAAAACATTTTAAAGCCTTGTGTCTCAGTATATCAGAATTTGCCCTTATTTGGAAATAGGATTTTAAAAATTTTTAATTTAATTTTATTGGTACACTTTGATACACATAATGACCACATTTATCATAGAGAATTTTTACTTGTACAAAATATATCTTGAGTCTTTTTTTTCCATTCCCCTCCCTTCAACTCTTATTTCCCTTGTTACTTACAAAAGCTTCGTTTCTGTTTTTTCTCTTATTTTCTTTTTCTTTGCTTCCCTTCCCCCTCCTCCTTTCATTTTCCAATATCTTGCATCCATTTTGGTCCCTATTTACCACTTTGTTTCTTATACAAAAAAGACAATGTGATATTTAAACATGTCCAATTTATGTCACTTAAAAGTACGGTCTCAAGGTGTATCCATTTACCTAAAAATATTCCAAGTTTTTCTTATTTATAGCAGAGTAGTACACCATTTTATATGAAAACTCTATTTTCTTTTTTTAGTTTAAAGAGAAAAAAAAACCAGAAAAATCAAGAAGCAAATAATCAAAAAACAACAAAAGAAAATGACAACAGCAACAAAAACAATAGCAATAACAATAGGATTTCAAAACAAGATGTAGGGATTTAACAATGGTTGTTATATTGCATATTGTTATCTTCAAAATAGTTGCTCAGTTTATCAAATACAGGCATGCAAGACTGATCAAACAAGGTAAATTTCTTTGAGCAGTTTCTTTTCCTTTTACCATATCTATTGTAACTTCTGGATCTTATCTTCTTTTTCAGTTTCTTACACTACCAAGATGATAATGATACAGTGTTTACACATACAAGTATGATTTATTTCACTTATGAGAATGGTATCTAGTTGCATCCATTTACTGATAAAAACCTCAAGTTTATCATTCTTTATGGCTGAGTAGTATTCCATTGTACCAAAAAAAAAAAACCTCATCTTTTTTATCCATTCCTAAGTTGATGGCCATTTGGGTTGTTTCCAAAATCTAGTTAAATACAAATTGTGCACCTATAAACAAGGATGCACATATATTGCTGTGGTATGATGTTCTCAATTCTTCTGGAAAAATGCCCAGAAGGAGAATAGCTGGGTTGAATGGATTCCTCTAATCCTAGTTTTCTGAGGAAGCTCCACACTAATTTCCACAGTAGTTGTACCAGTTTTCACTCCCACCAACAATGGAGAAGTTGTTGTCCCACAGTCTCTCCAGCACTTGTTATTGGTTAATTTCTTGATGTTAGCCATCAATAATCTAAATATTAAGACAGAAACACTAAACCTACTGGAAGACAAAGTAGGTAGAAATCTTGAGGACATAGGTTTAGGCAAAGAGTTCATCAACAAAAGCCAAACTTCACAAGAAGTACTTCAAAGAATTGACAACTGAAATCTCATTAAAAAGTTTTTACATGTTGAAAGAAATTACTGATAGAATGAAAAGAAAACTCACAGACTGGGAGATTTTTGGCAGTTTCCCTTGGACAAAAGACTTTTATCTAGAACATATAAAGAATTGCAAAAAATCAGGTCCACAAAATTTAAAGGTCCAATCCAAAAATGGCCAACTGAGATGAATACACGATTCTCAATGAAGAAATACAAATGGAAAATAAATATACGAAAAATGTTCAACATCATTGATCATTTGAGAAATTCAAAGTAAAACAACACTGAGATATCATCTCACTCAAGAAAGAATGTAAATAGGATTGTTGAAGATGAAATTAGTTAAGAACATAATTTATTTTTTTTACTGCCATATGGACAGAGAGACAGAGACACAGAGACAGAGAGAGACAAACTGAGAGACTGAATCAGAGAGAGAATGCCCTGTGATTACCAGAGCAGAGACTGGAGTTTGCATCTACAACTGAAGAAATACCCAAGATTTACCATAAAGCATTGTAAGCAAAGCAAAGTAATTAAAGATTTCCACTAAAGTCAACAGAAGCCATGTGATCCTGCGGACATCTTGATTTCAGACTTCTAGTCTCCAAACCTTTTAGCCAATACATTTTCATTTTTTGAAGCCAACCAGTTGGTTGTACTTTGTTATAAAGGCAGCCCTGGGTAACTAACACAGTACCTTACTAGGTAGCTTCTTCTAAATCCTTTCTTCTCCCTTTGCATTTTCCTGAAAATAACCCAACACCATCCAATTCCCTTGGATCTTTTAATTGCTATGGACTCAATATTTCACTGCAAGTGCACTGGGCTGTACATGAGCTGTATGTAAATCTAGCTTATCTGACTTTAATGTCCAACCAAAGCAAACACCGAGTGTTCTCACCTGCTGACACTATTGCACTCTCAGGGACCAGAATATAGTATGTGTTTTTCTCAGGTGATACTGGTGCAGATTATGTACCATTTGTGTTCTCCCAAAACTCATGTGCTTGAGTCCTAACCCCAATGTGATACTCCATTTAAATATGAGACATTTTAGACATAATTAGGTTTAGATGAGGTCATGCAGGTGAGGCCCTCATGGTGTGATTAGTGCCCTTTTAATAAGAATCACTTGTGAGGTCCTTCCCCCTCCCCCTTCTTCCTCTCCGTACCCCACCCTCAAGTGGGCAGACAGACAAGTTAAACACTACAGAGAGACCCTGACTGCCTACAGAGCCAGATTTTAAAATCTACTTTTTTGGCATCTTAAACTTAGACTGCTCAGAATCCAGGACTAAGAAACAAAAATCTGCAGTTTAAACCACCACTCACTGGTATTTGGTTACAGCAGCCCATACAGACTAAACAATGCATATGGTGGTACTTTGGTTTTCCAGACTTGGGTACTTCAGTCACAACCAATACAACATAGTCAGCCACCTGGCTTGGGAGATTGCAGTTATTCCTAGGGTTCCTATAGCACATCACTCCAATTTGTCACCTTAAAACAATAAATTTATTCATATCATTGTCCATACCAGGAGTCTAAACTCAGTGTATCAGGAGGACCACACTCCCTTGAAGGTCCCAAAGCAAAATATTTGGGGCTTCTCATGGCTCCCAGGGCTCCTCAGCAGGTGGCTGTACCACTCCAGGCTCTACCTCTGTATTCACATGGCCTTCTCCTCTTCTCCAAGCTGTTCTCACTTTGCGATCCTTAATTGCTTAATCTTTAAGGACCCCTCCAAACCAGATCACTTTCACAAATTTTGAGACTCAAAATATATGTGTCATTTAGGGGATCAACATTTAACCCACTATAGATAACCTGGAGAAAAAAGGTGAGAATGATAGATTATATTGCAAACTAAACTGGCAAAAGGAAATTAAAAATGATTTGTGTTGGTTTCAGGCCATCACTCCCATACTTTGTCTTCATGAAGATTTAAGCCTCTGGTATTTCCATATGGTTGGAAAGAAAATAACTGCAAAGCTCCTGAACTGGAAACTTAGTCTTTGATTTTCCACTTAGTGACAGGCTACATTACAAAGAGTGCAAAGCGTTTTGTGTACACATGCAGTCCATGCTTTGCTGCAATTCAGCGTGGCCAATTTACATTTATAGTGTTCAGCCAATTAAGCCTCTCTTATCAATTCAGGGCATTTACAGCAGGGAGGCAACACACAATTAAAGTTCTATCAGTTAGTCAGCTTCCATATGTGCGCCAGCTCTCAGTCTCAATCTGTTTCCACCAGTTTTTCTGTATCTGAGGCCTTTTCCTGTGGCTTATCAGTCTGTCCCTAAAGCAGGCAACAGGAGGGGGGCAGTTGTTGGTCTGTTAGCACAAATGGCAAAGAAGGGAGAAACTGTGGAGCCAAGCAAAGCAAACTAAGCAAAAAATCATAGCAGAAGCATTTCACAGTTAGTCTCAATAGGATTGCGTGAGTATTTGTTGAATTTAATTATCCTAATTTGTAGTCACTATAAACTGGTCAGTTGTGGCTTAATAATTTGCCTTATTTACCAAAAATTAAACTGATGTTAAGGAGAATTGAACTATCTTTTCAAGACCAAGCAGTTTAAAATGTGCACCAAAATAAGATAGCTTGACAAGTTATCTATAAAGATACTTTCTAAGAAGATAAATCTCTCAAATAATTTAAGCAAAGGAAGCATCATTTAAATAAGCCTAGAGCTGTCAAAATGAACTAGTCTAAAATAATACCACTTTGGCTGAAGTTTTCCATGGCTAAATTGTGTTTCTTAAAAAAACAATACAGTCAGCTGCTGGGAACCCTTTAAAATGAAATACAGCTATAAAAGAAGAGTGACAAGTTTCTGCC
Organism: Cavia porcellus; assembly: GCF_034190915.1. NCBI lineage: Eukaryota > Metazoa > Chordata > Mammalia > Rodentia > Caviidae > Cavia > Cavia porcellus. The sequence goes on from NW_026947510.1 coordinate 40,887,332, forward strand.
TCAAGGCCTTGGCATTTTGTTGGAAACGGGGCAAAATCTACTTTCATGAGTTGAGGATCAAACTTGACATTGTCTTTAAGAATGACTTCAATTTAAGCCAAGAAACGTGAGATGCGATCGTGTAAAGCCATAATGATAGCCTTTACTTGAGTGCATTCTCCTTGACGTAGGCCTGTAACCCAACACCATTAGGCACAAATCAATTTGCTAGCCAGGACCTTCTATTTGAAAGTTAGCAGGAGACCTAAGAATTTGATTTTTATGAGATCTTGAATCAACATCCAAAGGGACAAAACAGATGCCCTTTTTCAGCCTTTCAGAGTATCATTTAACGTCTCCAATTCCATGCCAAAGTCTGTCAAAGACTCCAAAACTCTTCCCCCAGAGAAGTATTCCTCCAGTTCTAGTTCCTGAAATTGACAGTTGGAAAAAATTCCGTAGAATACAACTTGTGAACAATATTAACATTCTATACGTATAAATAAAATTTATGGCCAGTAGCTTCTCTCACTACCTGAATTAATATTTTTATAGACAAAATAGGTAATCTAGGACTAAATAGGAAGCTAAATAGGTAATATCATTTAGATGGTCACATATAGTTTTTAATAATAGTTCTTAAGAATTTGTACAGAAAAGTAACTATATCTGCTAAATTGGTTATACACTGTATAATCCCAATGAGCACCATTCAAATAGGCCACCTTGTGAACAATGCCCACAGAAAAAGAAGTGTGATGATTGTATATTTACATAAAAATGATCCTATCATGCATTTTTGATGAGATTTATTAAAATACACGTAGGCAAATATTTGGACATTTTTACTTTCTGTGAAGGGTTTGCCTAAATACCACCAATTCCTCTTTATTTTTGAGGTTTCATTGCCAGATATTTAATGACCATAAATGCTGTATTTTGTAACTTAGAGATTATTGCCTGATCACTAATCGCTACTCTCCTTTTTACTGCTTTCTCTAAGGTTTATGGTCTGCAGGAAAGATGTCTACATTCCCTCACTGAATAGAAAATATTTATAGAAGTTGCATAAATGTTAGTGACTCTATTCCTCTACAAACACAGAAAGCATTTCTGTTTACAAACTCTCCACAGCCTGTGTTATTTACATAGATTTCCAAATGATCGCCAAGCTGCTTGAGGTACTGACGTGTTGTACTCACAGCTCTTTTGCAAACATGCTCTATAAGAGCCAACTTCAACATCTCCTTGACCTACAGTAGCATTTAGACATGTAGGGCAGCTGGGATAGCTCTACCAGGATCAGAGTGAGATCTGCCCCATGTGTCTCCACATTCTTGGACTAGCGCCTTCCATGGGCATGACCTGTTCACAGCAAAAACAAAAGCGCAAGAGGGCAAAACAGACTAAATAAATGCATTGAAAGCTTCTGATGGGACATGAGTTCTATCCAAGTTCATTGGGAAAGCAGGTGGGCAACAGTGGAGGGCAGAAGCATACTCTGCCCCCAAAAAAGAGCTACCATGACAATATGCAGCAAAGAGGGGCTACAATTCCATTGCATGCAGGGAGTGGATAATTATCCAATGTGGACAAAAATCCAATGTAAGCCATAAATCCAACCAAATCTCATAATGTACAGGAATCTCAACTCTATTCTGTTTTGTTTTCAGGAATTAAAATTGATTGGACTGGATATTCCACACTTTGCGGCAGATCTTCCACTGAACCGATGTAAAAACCGTTACACAAACATCCTACCATGTAAGATGGTCAGCAGTGCTGGTTGTAATCATGTCATTTAAAGGCTAAAGGATTGTTATTGAAGGTTAATCAATTTCACCCGTGTTCATCCAGACCCACCAGTGGTCTGAATCTCAAGGCCTTCTCTACCATTGCAGTGATCTCACTAATACTTGACACTATTAGTTCCTTTCAGATAGAGGAAGATTTTATTATTATGCTTTTATATGAATTGTATCTGAAGAGAAAAAAATGACCATTTGACCCTTTAGAGTTGAAGTCTTTGCCAAATTAGGGGCTGGATCATTTGAGCTCTCATGAAACAATTTCCATGAATAGGAAAAGGCAACGTCTTGTTGTTGCTTGGCATCTTGTAATAAAAAACTATACTCAAAAAAGAAAGGAATATAAAGTAATCACAGGACAATTAAAATATTTTTCCATATAGATTTTCTTTTCACTCTGCTTCACTCCAAGTGGACTAAGAATGGGGAAATGGGAAATGGGGCAACCAACAGTCTAGAAAGAACTCTATCCTTGATAAAGCTTCTAGGTAAAATTAGGTAATATTACAACAATAACACTTCACACATAAAGTGCAGAATTTTCTCTTCCCATTCAAACACCATCTTAGAGAGACTTTGCTGCAAAATAAATAATATGAAAAAACTAGAAATATAGCTCAGCACATAGGCCCAGAATTTAATCCCCAGTACCCCTCCAAAAATGATCAAATCATCTAATGAAAGAAGTCAGAAGTACAATACAGAAAAAGCTCAAGGAAAAAAATAACCCTAACCCTAAAAATAAAAACAGCAAGCTGAAATTAACAAAGTTTAAAATAAAGAGAAATGACTGCCTTTGCAGAGTCATAGGAAAGTACTGCTTGATTTCACTTAGATCTAGAGTGCATAAAAACAACTCAAATACATAAAACAGAGAGGAGAATGGTGGTTGGGTGAATGGAGAGATATTTTGAGTTTGCAAATAGTTACATAAAGATGAACAACTCTGGACAATGTACACCAAGAAGATTATACTTAATAATATTATATACTATATTGAAAATTTGAGAGCAGATTTTAGGTACTTTTACCAAAAAAACACAAAAATGATTATGTGAGATGATCAATATGTTAATTTCCATGGCTGTCATAATCAAATACATACTTATATATGCATATATATACAAAGTATATATATTATGCATACATGTTATATAAAATACAAATTATGTATGACTGTATATAAATTATGTGTATAAATATAAATTATATTATATAATACATATTATTTTGTATATCTTAAATGTATACAATAGAAAATGTGGTAGAATACATGTTTAGCCTGCCCAATGCCCTGGTGTCCATCCTCAGCACCAAAAAATAAAAGTAATTTATATTTAAAAATATTTATTTAAAAGCCCATGTATCTCTCTAGGCCTACCAAGACCTAGTTAGTTCTCTGTATGTCCCTAGATGAAATGAAAATCTCAGATATTTTAGTTCTAGTAAATATTCTACACAACCTCTCCAAAATATAAACATAATTCTTCTAAGAACAGAAGAGCTAATATAGAAAAAAATGTAGTTGGGGGATATTTATGTATTTGTTGAGACAAGAGAATAAGATTTATAAATACCAGGCTATAATAAATTATCTACCTACTCTGTCACTGACTGATTTGACTTGATATTGGATTGAAAGCGTCAAAATCATTTTTACTTCCATCCTAATTTTGTTTCTGTATTCCTGCCTTATTCTTTACAGATGACTTCAGTCGAGTGAGACTGGTCTCCATGAATGAAGAAGAGGGTGCAGACTATATCAATGCCAACTATATTCCTGTAAGTAGCCAAAAAAGTCAGGCATCCCAATGATGAAGACTATAATGTTCCAGCCAATGCAAGATTGTCACAGCTCCCTGGGAGTGCCAAAGAGTCAAAAAGAGAGTTCTCCGTACAAAATTCCAAGAACAGTTTCCATTAGTCTGTTTCAGAATAAACAGGGTGAAAAACTCCATAAATCAGCAATGTTCATATTTCTTTCCAATGGGATAATGGAAAAAAAAGTAGATAATCATGCTAGAGAACATCTTTTTTGTGTTGATACTTAAGTTTCAGCAACTACTTATCCAAATACCTGTGTTTTTGAAATACCTAAAAAGATAGCAGTTGTTGCAAAAGATATGGATATGACTTTATAGATTCTCAGACAAGCACAGAGCTTTAGAGACAATTACTCTGACTGCCTCTTTGATCCAGGAGAGGAAAAACATTATATAGGTGTGTGAGCCTTTGACAGTTATATTATCAGTCAATCGTCAGTTTTCCCCACTGTGTAGAATTAACATTTGATGTCAACAGCAGCAGGTTAAATAACTTTATCACTTATCTTTCAGGGATATAACACACCCCAAGAGTATATTGCCACCCAGGGGCCACTGCCTGAAACCAGAAATGACTTCTGGAAGATGGTCCTGCAACAGAAGTCTCAGATCATTGTCATGCTCACTCAGTGTAATGAGAAAAGGAGGGTGCGTACCTAATCAGACTCTCACTGCAGCATCTGCTCCAGCCACTACCGCTGATCAAATGTTTACTGTACAACAGAAACCACCATACTGTTCAATGTTTCATCCTCAAGATAGTCCTATATGGATTTGATTTGTTTATTTGTTTATTGTTTAATCATTAATTTTAAAAGCTTACATTCTTTTCACTCCAGGTAAAGTGTGATCACTACTGGCCATTCACAGAAGAACCCATAGCTTATGGAGACATCACTGTGGAGATGATCTCAGAGGAAGAACAAGATGACTGGGCTCGCAGACACTTCCGGATCAATTATGTAAGTCTCTAAGTGGAAATGCAGGTGGACCACCACACCCACCCCACTCCAGGTGTCCAGAGACCAACCCACCACCACGTATGACAAATTGCACTTCAGGCTTTGCAACTCTGCTTCCTTTGACAAAAACATTTTACTTTTAGTGGGTTGTTCCCTATTTTATAGAGTATGGTATAGATGGAATATTGGTCTGGTAGACCAAGGAGATGAAATAAAGTCTGTACTAATCCATCTCAAATTAGCCTAGGGCAATAAATGACTCTGCTAATCACTGCTTACCAAGCATGGCTGAGGAGAGAAGTCTCATTATTCATATTAACTATATGTATATCAGCCTGATTAGTATTCACAAGGCACACTTAAATTATAAACACTTAAGCCGTGATTTACTAGTCTAGGTTTTGTTTCTTTCTTGCCTTGTTTTGGTTTGGTTTTATTTGGAAGGTACTTCTACACCTTATTATTCATGGTTCTACATCACTCTTAAAGTGCTATTGATTTCTAATTATTAGAATCTCAGAAAAATCTATTTTTCTTGAAGGGCCAGCTGCCTCTCTGATGACAAGTCTTTGAATATTTCTGTCAGGCTTAGGTGCTAGCATCAGTCATCATCTACCTGTAAACAGTCCACAGAATATAGAGCTTTTACTAGCATCATCTACGAATACATGTTTGTTTAAGGCAGATTTAATAGGAGGGTTGTTGTTGATGTTGGTGTTGGTGTTGATGTGTGCTTCCCTGAATAGAAACACCCTTCATGATAGACCAGATGACAGCAAACAGCAGTCTATATACTAAGTTGACTCACAAATGGCTTTTAAATGCTTTGATGACTGAAAAAATTTGAAGAATGTGTCATACATAAATTACATGAGATTCAAATTTCAGTCCATAAAGAACACTCTATTGGAGCAGGGGCTTCATTTATGTATTGGCTATGGATACTGTGCTATATCAAGCTTGGATAGTTGCAACCAAAACTGCACGGATGTCTTAGTTTCTTTGCTTGTTGCTAAGACAAAATATCTGATGCCCAAAATTAATGGAAGAAGAGTTGATTGCCGCTCACAGATTGTAGAGATTTCAGTTCATAGTTGGCTGGCTCCAAGGCAGAGTGGTATGGCATAGGGTGATCATGGAAGAAAAATATTCCATGGCAGGAAAAAAGAAGCAAAGCAACAAAATGGCAAAGCAGCAGCATCCTGCTTCTCCTGTGTGTCCCTTCCAGGCTACCTGCTCTTTGGGTGGTGCTAGGCTGAGTTGGCCTTCCCAATATCCACACTCAGAATTATAACAAAGTAATCAGCAAAGTAATTTAGTAACCACACTTTCAATACCAGCATCACACACTTCCAGCACTGCACACCCTAGATTCATACACCTCAGACAATCCTCATCTATGATCACATAAGGCTTGAAGGGACATCTAGACATAAACCATAACAAAGAGCTACAGATCAGATATGCGGTACAAGCCTGTAATCCCAGTACTTGAGAGCCTGAGGAAGGAGGATCGCCACAAGTTTTAGACCTGCCTGAACTACATTGTGAGATTCTGTCTCCAAAAAAGCTACAAACAATTACTACTTTTTGACCCTCTCCAGAAAGATCTTGTGGACCATTAGTATAAATAATAGAAACATTGCCCATATCAGTAACATGAGCATCAGTAACTATCCCTATATTGATGTTTACAAAAACTGATCACTTATCAACCAACAGTAGTTAACCAACTCTGTTTCATGCTGTTATGTTTCTCTAAATTACCTTTTCCTTCCCCAAGCACATGCCTGCTCAAACACAGCTTCCACTCAAATGTCACATCATTTATGGAGCAGTCCGTGGTCTCAGAGACCATTAGCTTTTTCCTCTCTTCGTAATCTCACGCACACTAATCCATCACCACACTATGGATATAATTCTCTGTTCCTGTATGCCTCCCCCAGGACACTATGAGTTTTAGAAGCAAATACTCTATCTTTGTGGAATGGATAAATGAGTGAATGAATTATTTAAAGAATAATAAAGCACTATATAAGTCAACAGACTTCCCATCAGAGGAAATATTTCACAATCCTAGTGACATTCAAACTAAGCTTGCTTTTTTGGCTGTGTTAGCCATAAAAATAGTGAAAACTTCTTAAAAAAAATAGATCTTTTCTTAGGAGAAAAACATTACAGAGCATAAGATAGATCTGTTTCCATGTTTATTTCCTTGACAAAGAAGAGTCACATCAGTACATAGCCAATGACATGTTTCTTGTCCTTGGTCATAAATGGTGACCTTTTTTTTTAATGACAAACATGTAAAGGACTGAGCAATGGAAATAAAACACTGAATAATAATGTTTGCTTATAAGGGATTCACACAGTGGTGACAAAATCTGGTGCCAAGGCGCCCCCATTTGGCCACAAGCATGTACAATCTAAATCTTGAGCTCCTACAATGGTTACATCAAACAAAGAACATTGTGCTCTGCTAACAAATATATTTTTCTGTTTATTTCAATTTTGCAAAGACACTTTTTTATTCATTCTATATTACTATGTGTATACTTTCCAAGCACAAGATAAAATTCTATAGATAAGGAAATTAGAGTAAGAGGAATTTGGGATACCTAAGAAAAATACAAAAAAAATTTTCTCACTTAACAAGAAAGGAAGAGAATGACCATAGCACATAACTTGGCACTTTCTAGTATTTGAAATTTGATATTAACTGAGTAAGATCTGGAGACTCAGATCACCAAAAACTTGTTTGTTTCCAAGGAGTTTTTTCTTTACTATTCAACTGCAGAGCTGCTAGCAATTCTAGGACCCTGACCCTGTGGCTGTGAAGAGATTAATGACAATTTAGTGGAGCCTTGATTTTATACCCTTGCACATTTTGGCTGAATACATTTGCAAGTTAACTCTACTAAGCATGTATTGTCCAAGTCTTATGTATGGTTAGAATTTGAACAGGACTGACATTTTTATGAACCTTTTTGGAAAACCCAAATTATCTAGTGGCTGAGTATCCTCAAATCCTTGCAGTGCTGAATAACTTATTCTGCACAGTTCACTACACATGAGTTACTTCTTGACAGTCTCTACAAACAGCAGTGAGGCAGCCAGCATCTTTGTAGGCTTTATGCTCCATGTGTCTCAGAAACAGCCCTTAAACAGAGCTGGTGAAGCATGTGTCCTGCTTCCAGGGGTGTGTGGGGACAATCGGTGTATCTGAAGTGATGACATTTTTATTTTTTTAAATCTTATTTATTTTACTTACATACTTTGTTAATACAATTATCAACTTACTTGTAAATTTTGCCATGCTCAAGAACAGCTAGCTTTAAAGTCATAGCCAAATTCTTAGCTTTAAAGTCATAGCCAAACTCACGGCCACGCCAAATTCTCCTCAGTTATGATACAGTATTCCTTCAAGGTATTATAGTCCTTTAGCAAGTTTCAGGGGTGAGGGGTGAATCAGATACTCGAAATTAGACATTAGATTAATTCAGAAATTAGACATTAGAATTTTTCTGGCACTTGACAAGAGAAGAATAAGTCATTTTTCCAAATTAGTGGAGATTTGAAAGAGTTGATTTTGAAGGACCCACATTCTAATATTTACTCAGTTTTCAGGGATTAGAAATATATCTGATGTGTAGGTTAATATGAATGGGATTAATATCCAAAATAGACCTATTTCCTAAAGATTTTCTGAATGGACTATATGAACTGAGCTGTTGGTAATAATAGTAGCAACAGTTTCTAACGTGTACCCCCCCTTCACAAACACAACCACGCTTAATCTGCACAACAGCTTTTGTTACCAGTATCATTAGGCCCTCTTTAGTCTTGAGAAAACTGACGCTCAGGGAGTCTTGTTTGGGACCATGTCTCTTAGTTTCAAAACTCAAGATAGAGATGCTCCATAAGTGATTGTTTTAAAGCATACTCTTGGGTAAACTATTTATTAGGAGTCCAGGGAAGCACAATAAGAGGGAAAAGTCACACAGAGCTGTGAGTGCCCTGGGGGCTCACTCAGGCAGATGCCACGGAGGCTGTTGGAGCATGAGTAGCATCATCCTGGTGCAGGGGCTAGATTTTGTACCATGTATAGGTCAGTCATTATCCGCGGGTTGCTTTCAGCAGGGAAATCAAACTCTTGGCATTTTCCAGCAAGGCAGCTCTGCATCACAGAGGACAACACTCAGAAAAATGGTACAGCTTGCCATTAGCAGCAGCTGGAAAAGGGGAGCACCAGACTGGTAAAGGGTCTAAGTAGGGCACCAACTGCATCTTCCGAGTGTTTAATTCATTGCCAAAAGCTTCTAAACAGCAGAGCCGGGATACAAACCCTGATCTGCTTATACTCGTGTCCCTAACTATACAAGCCCAGATTAGCATATCTGCCCTACCTTTGAAAGCTTTATCCAATTAATGTTATTTTCAAGATCAAATTTATGCCAGACACAGCTGAAAGCTGGAAAGAAATGTACTGACCAGGATGGAATGTGGTCTTACCTTTCTGTCCCATTCTTGTGTGTGTCAGTGGAGACCTGAGCCATGCTGACAGAGAGCTGAGAGATTAATGCTTGGTTTTGGCTTTTTTCCCCAAAGGCAGATGAGATGCAGGATGTGATGCATTTTAATTACACGGCGTGGCCTGATCACGGAGTGCCCACAGCCAATGCGGCCGAGAGTGTCCTGCAGTTCGTGCATGTGGTCCGTCAGCAAGCGACCAAGAGCAAAGGCCCCATGATCATTCACTGCAGGTAACCTCACCCCAGGCACTTTCTGCCACATACAAAGGAGTTTTCTGTTTGTTTTTAATTAAAGAAATAGCCCATCATTCCATAAAACTCTAATATGATTTAATCATAAATGAATGGGGTTTTTTTAAATCTGTGGTTAACTGACATCTTTATTATATACATGCTTTACTTATACTATGAATATTATATCTGTGCCTTATGAGATAGATTTTATTTCAGTTTTCTGAGGGGAAAAAAGAGCTGAGGAGTAGTAAGATGAAAGAATTCACACAGATCCACATAATTAGAACGTGGAGGAATTAACACTCACAGCCAGACACACAAGACTGCAAAGGCCGGGTCTTAACTGCCCTTTGTCCATCAAGGACTCTGAAAGGTTATAACCTGGATACATACAAGGTAAAATTATAAAGAATTTAACAGAGCTGCACATAAGTAGAAATAAAAGCAAGATGAAAGAAAAAATAAAAATATTCAACATATTAAAAGAGACAAGTTTGTTACAGGTGGTTCTTCAATACTGTTGCTAAGTTTTTAGACAGTAGAATAAAAGGGGAGAAATGATCCACTGTATTATCAACAGTGGAAGCACACACTAATTACATACGGGAAGGGTTACCTTTGGATTTAAACCTTCCTTCTCTCTAAGCAAACAGAGCTCCATCACTAGCTATTCCTATGACATAGTGTCATTATAAAATTTTTATGCAGCTCAAAAGATCAGGAGACATACATACTGCCTGGCTGCATAGCAGATGTACAGTGGGAGAGAGATGTTAAGGGACGCATTGGGAGCCAAGATAACCTAAGCAGCTAAATCTATAAAATCTATAATCCAAGATCTAGCTTACTGGCCTTTGTAAATTAGAATGGCTAGGTTGTGAGTATGTGTGAGCTTGTAAATATGTGGGGGGGGGGTCTGTGTTGGGGAAATGGGGAAACTACACAAATTCAATTTCTGTAGAGAGGATATTACTGCTGTCAACTCACCTTAGGGCTTCACAGTTTAAAAGCCACCCTTTAATAACTGAGATTATCTCTTCTCAAGATGATTGCTCCCAAGAGCAGAAATTAAAGCTGCTCATCCCTGGGTCAAACGCATACATCCCTATCACAGCCCTTAGCAGTACAGCTCTGGGTGAGATTTCACAGGTGTTCGCTTGGTGGCAGATCATTTTATCTAAGAAGGTGTGGGAGGGAAGAGTTGTTTAGCAGAAAAAACAAGCTAAACTCTTAACTCAGGGATCTTAGTGTTGGAGTCTTCTAACAAATCCCATATGCCAGGTATGATCACAATTTATGGTGGACGTTTTAATTTAATATATCTTCTCACTTTGGAAGCACTTATTACATCATCCTCATTACTTTCTAAGACATTTCTGGGAGTTTCATGATTGTCTTTACAAGGTATGATCAAAAACACAGTGAATGCTGCTACCGAGTGCTATTCAATAGAAAGTCAGGCTCATAAAAGCTTAGACTGTTTCTTTATCCACCTTGTTCACCCGATCTGGCACTATGTGAATGCTGGCTCTTCCTCAAAGGCAAAATGACCATTAAAATTGAATGTTTTATATTGATTCAAGACTTTGAATTAGCCACAATAGCACAGCTAAAGATGTCCAATAAAGAGGAATTCCAGAACTGCGTTAGAAAGTGGCGAGAATTGTGGAATATCTATATTTACTGCCATACATTTTTAAAAATCTAAACATTCACTGTGTATTTCAATCATGTCTCATATAAATTGGTTCCAACTTTCTCTTTTCCTTACATTTCACTATAATCCAGAGTTTGGAATCCTCTGGCTCTCCATTCCTAGGGCTGATTGGAAGAGAAGAGCAGTTGGACTTTAACACTGACCCAGGCACAGAGTGGGCAGTTGGATGGCCCATATGAGTCCACTTCAACCTGTGGGGACTGGGTTTGGGAACTGGATGACACTGAACCCAAGTATTTAATTTGATTATAAAGCAATTAACTACCAAAAAGATCTCTGGGAGATTATAGCAGGCCATGGACCACTGGAGGGGAATTTGTGCTGTACAGAAGGTCCATGATGGTGAACTGATCTTAGGGGTGAAGATGTAAGGATAGCTAATGGCCCCAGGGCACCTCCCTTAGGCTTCTGAGCTGGGTGTAGGGAATGAACTCAGGGATTTATTCATAATAAGGGACACTATTATGTATATCAGCTCCTTGACCGCAGGGACCACCTGTCCAGGGTGTTCAGTAAGAAATCATTGCTTTTCTTCAAGGTGTGTGTGACCAAGGCGGCGCAGACCCCTCTCTCCTCAGAGGGAGCAGTAATCATCAGATACACCACATCAAAAGGTTTCCAAGCACAACTGCATTCTAAAACTGAGAGAGGTGGAAAACATAATAAGGGGTTTGATCCTCTTCATGGTGCTACCTGAAGTTTTTTTGGTTTTTGGTTTTTTTTTTTTTTTTTTTTAAAGAAACCTCAGTTTACTGTCTAACATGCAGTCCAAACCTCTTTCTGCAGCGCTGGCGTGGGGCGCACGGGGACCTTCATAGCGCTAGACAGACTCTTACAGCACATACGGGATCACGAGTTTGTGGACATTTTAGGGCTGGTATCAGAAATGAGGTCATACCGGATGTCTATGGTACAGACAGAGGTAAGAATGTCATAAATACCTACTTTCAAATTTGCCCTTGATGGAAAAACTTACCATGTTTCAACCTCATGTTTCAAAACAACGGTCACAATTTATTTTTCGTTTGCATTTTGCATCTTCTTGTTGTGTGTGTTGAAACCCCTACAAAATGAAAAAGAAATCGCTAGAGATCAGCCTCTAGAAAGTGCCCAGTGATGACACTTTGGCTGGCATCACCTACCCTGGACGGGTCTGCAGTTAGACAGAAACGAGTTAGTTGAAGGTAACAACTGATTTGAGCCATTGCCACCAAGTGGACGCTGTGTGAACTCAGGTAAATTTGTCCTCGGTTCTTTCTCCATGAGACTGTCTGTCCTGATTCATTGTTGATGATGATCCCATCGGTTGGATAGGTTCCTTCTGTCTGATTTTAAGGATTCTCATCCTCCGTCACCTCCAAATCTATCCATACTTCCAGATCCCTTCATGCAGAGGAAAAGATTTATTAGTTTAACCTCAGGCATCCGGGGAAGTGTCCTGTGCCCGCTGCCCCCTACTTCCCCAGCCTCCCTGCCTGGAGGTCTTGCATGGTGCTTGGTCTGCAGGAGCTGCAGATTGCAGAGGGCGGCTCCTGTGTGCGCGCAAAACTCAGGTCCAGGCGTCTGCTCATAACCTCAGGCGCCCAGCAGTACTCACGACTTACAGACTTGGTTCTGGCGGAATGTAACTCTTATCCTGGAGGAGTGTGTGTGGGAGGCACGTTGGAGAACAGAACGTACCCTGCCCGGACCTCTCACTACCAGAGTAAACAAAATAAAAATAAAAATAAAAATTAAAAATAAAAAACCTTGGTCTCCCTCTTGCTCTTCCCGAGCAGCACCACTAGACGTCAGCATAACTCAGAAAGCCTGGAGTGGCCGCTGCCTTCTCCAGCTCTTCACCGTACAGGGCCCAACTTCCCAGTCTTTCTACTTTTCCTCCATCCTGTTTTCCCGGTCCTGTCCTCCAGTGTGTTGACCACATCACGATCACGCCAGCTTGGAGGGGGAAACCCGGCATCCCGAGGTTTCCCTGCTACTAGGATCAAATCTGGTTCTCTTCCTTGAGGCCGGTTAGTCTGCATCTTGCAGCCTGCTAGTTTTACTGCTATGGAAGTGCACATCTCCTTCTCGGCTTAAGTTTACAGGCCTGCTCTCCCAGAGAAGCCCGGCGTCTAGTGATTAAATAGTGTTTCATTAATCAGTCGGTATTTTCGACTTTGGCTTCTATAAATTTATATCCTAATATGTGATTAAACCTCCCCATTATGTGTATTAATCTCCAAGCTTCAAAGGGCCAAATGACTTCTATGTCTTGGATTTGATAAACTGTCTGCCCCATCCACTTAATTTATACTTTTAACTCTGATTATAGCTCTTTTGATTTTCTCAACTTCAGAATCCTAGTGTCTTTTTTAAAAACTACCTTCTCTCAGCCATTCTTCTTCCTGTTTTCAGCTCTATTAATGTTTCTCCTCAGATCTACAGAGCCCAGAAAATGTTCTGTTTTCTCCCTTTATTGCCCCAAATTTCAGCTGTCTAGCTTCCTCGTGCATAGCAGTATTTCAGGGTGACATCTCCAGGGAAAGTCTTTTTGAAGTATGATTCCCCTTCCCCAGACTTCATGGAGGAATTCAAAGTCAGGAGAGGAGCAGAGGTGCCAGCTACTGCTTGTCTCAACTGTGCAGGATTTTGCAATGCTGTTTTCCAGTTGTGGTTGTCTATTCATTCTATTGTTAGTAATGAATTCTTAGAGATTGCACCAATCGACCTTTATGTTTCATCGCTTACCTGATCGCCACGGTTCAACCTTTATTTTGAATACAGATTGATTTACACTTCAGCCTATTCACATTCAAACCCTGTTGCTACCTAATTTAGTAACTTAATAAGTAACTGTAAGTAATAAGTGATAAAAAGATTGAGTCATGCTCCAGTTGAACTGTCTTTACATATATAATTCACAGAACTGAATACCACATTTCATCCCATCTTTGGGTTCTAACTTTTTAACCTTCTGTTATGGCTTGTGTCTAGATGGCCCCCCACAAGGCCTCATGTAGTCATGGGTGGGCCTTTTCCACAGGTGACTGAATCTAGTGTGTGTGACTGATTCATGGTGCAATGCTAGCTCAGTGATTACATTAGTTTGGCACCACCCTAATCTCAGCAACCTGGACACATTATAAGGGACAGAAAGAGGCTTTCTTGGTCCTTGCTTGTCTACTTTGCTAATTCCTGCCCGCCATGAACTGTTTCTACCATGCTAAGCCTCTCTACTGCGTCACTCTGCCTTTGGAGCCAGCCAGTTATGAACTGAAACCTACTAACTGTGAGCTAAGAAACCTTTGCTGTTTTTGCTTTGGATATTGGATATTTTGTCTCAGCAAAGAAAAAAGTAACTAAGACACCTTCCCTGCTGTCCATCCCCCTGATCCCACCTCAGTCTATAAATGGCAGAAGTAACCGATTTGCTCAGGCATGTCCCAGACCCTGTATCAGTAACCGTCACCACAGGCTCTGTGCACTGGATGCTGACCTGCCCTCCTCCACTGTCTCCTCTGGTCGGACAAGAACAGGGAGGCGATTACACAGAGGGCCAGGCTGGGAGAGAGACTGGGTCTCAGCTTTACCCCTGTTCGCGTCAGGTCACCTCTCAGAGCTCCCGCTGCTCTCTAAAGTGTGCATGCCAGTCCTCATGGAGTACAGTACACTGTACAAAATGCTAGTACCTAGAGAGGTGCCTCAAAACTGTAAAAATACCACCTCAGGATGGCTGTCACCTCTCTTGGGCTTTCTTCTGCTGTTACCAAACATTTTGTTTGGTTTTCCTCTAATAGCCTCTATCAGGAGGTCAGTTAGGGCTCTGCCTTCAGCAAACTGACCTCTCCATGGGCAGCTTAGATTTCCCACGGTCTCTCAGGGATGTGTCCAAAAATAGTTTTTCATTTACTTTTCCTCTGGTCTTTTTAAAAATTTTTGGACACAAGCTTCATCCACTGAGTGGTTAAGGAGTGAACACCCAGGCCATCCTGGTGTTCTTTTTTCCTGGGGCAGCCATAACAGCAGAAACCGTGCAGTCACACAGCAGGACCACAGAGGTCACTCAGCTGCTGCTGCAGTGCTGTTCCAACGTGAGGAATGCTTCCTCCGAAGCTTGCTAAAAATACAGAGTAGGAGAGGGGCCAATCTAGTGAGGTGTGCAGTGTTTTATCCTCTGTGTAAACCTGTTGTATAAAAGCTTTCTTAAAATCCTTGGACATCTGGATGGGGCCTTATTTGGAGGTTATATCTAATGGTACTACTTAATAGAGAAACTGGGAAATAAAGAAAAAGGAGAAAAAGTATGAAATTACCCTACTTCATGACACACACACAAAACCCTTACATTTTATTGATTTCATTCAAGCATAACTTTCATACAACTGTATTCATATGGATGTGGCACATGAGCACAATGTTGTGAATGTTATGTAAATATGTAAAGATATATGTATGTGTACGTCTTTATACATGCTAATTTTTCACTTAGTATTTTACTATGTACAAATAGCAAATCACCTGAAGCTTACAAATCTCACCTTAAGGACAACTAATGTTTCATTATAGATATACCATTGATTACTGAAACCAGTCACCTTTATATAGAATACTAAATTACAATTTTCTACTTTTTACTATTGTGTGTCAATGCCATTTTTAGCATTCTATTAAATATTTTACCCCCACTAACAGTATGTAATAAACACTGCCTCAACAAACTCAAAATATTTTTCTTTCCAGTTTTATAGACTTCATGGTTGAAAAATCAGTGTTCAGTTTAGCATTAATATTTCCTCAGTTTTAAGATTTCGTCAGTTTACTTCGAAGTCATTTAATAAGTATAATTGAAGTATTAGGCATTAATAATAAAATGAAAGAGTTCTTCTCCTTAGGAATATTTGCCTAGTGGTTGAAAGACTCTGCTTATTTTGTTTATTTGCATATATTACTGATTTCTATGAATTTTGACAAAAACAAAGTAATTAATATTTTGCTATAATTTAAAAAAATATTTTCCTTTCTAGTTCATGGCTTACCCTTTATTTCATTCTGTTTATGATTTTTTTACACATTATAGTTTGAATTTTTTATTTGTACTTTATTCCTTTGCTTGTAATTTTAGAAATTGCTTTCCTCAACTAACTGAGGCATTAATCTATATTTTCCTATTTTTATTTGTTTAGTTTGTTAAACTTCCTGAAATTTATTGCACTTTTCTCAAACTACTACTGACTTATTAATTGCATATTGATTACCTTTAGCCTTAATGTGGTCATGATCTAGTGTAGTTAATGTATTTCGCTAACCATGCTCTATTGTGTGCTTGGACTTTGCTAAGATTAGATCTTCAGTGTTCTCAAAGTAACAACAACATAAAATAACTTGGTGAGGTGATGTAGGCGGTAATTAGTTTCTGATAATCATTTCACAATATCAGATCACTATATTGTGCACCTTAAAAACATACTCTTTGCTTAATATACTTCAATGAGTTTGAAGAAAGACATTCCCACTGTAAAACAATAGAAAAGTAGTGATGTTATAAGTCATGTTATTTTTAGAAATCCTTTACATTTGATTATCTTGTATTTTCTAGTTGCAAAATGATCTCCATAAATAATGAAAATCGTTTCCTTTGACATCAGCTCCTCGTCATTAAGGCTGTCATAGTATTCAAATGTTTCATCTTTGCACATGCAGCACTGCACAAAATCGGTTGCTCTGAAACACGTTTGTGTCCTTTGTTGCCGCAGGAGCAGTACATTTTCATCCACCAGTGTGTGCAGCTGATGTGGATGAAGAAGAAGCAGCAGTTCTGTATCAGTGACGTCATATATGAGAACGTCAGCAAGTCCTAGTTTGGAATCTGGAGCAGTAAGTAAAGAAGAGCCCGCTGTGGACACCCTGCCTGAGAGCAGTTGGGCGGGGGTGTGACGGGATGGCACGAAGCACTTGTGTTGGCTCTGAGTCACACTAGTCTCTCTGTGCCACTCTTGACCATGCAGGGGGGATTGTGGGAGAAAACACAGGAGATCTCTGAGCTTCAGTAGCTGGGTGTTGGAAGTAATAAGCAAGAGTATGTTAGTTTTTCCATTGCTCTGACATAATACCTGAAGTAAATACTTTAAGAGGAGGAACTTTTTTTGGGGGGGCGGGTTATGGCTTTGCTCCATGGTTTGCCCATTCACTTTTAGGTCTGCTGTGATGCAGAATATCGAGGTAGCAGGAGCATGTGGCAGAGGAGGCTTCTCATATCATGGAGGTCAGAAAGCAGAGAAAGAGAAACAAGGGCCAGCATCCCAATATACCCTCCAAAGAGCATGTCCCCAGTGACCAGTCCCTCCAACTAGTCCACTTCCTAAAGTTTATACCTTCTCCCAATAATACCACCATCTGGGGACCAAGTCTTTGACATATGAGATTCCAGGGGACATTCCAGGTCTAAACTACTATGAGTAGCTTCTATGACTCATAATGATTTGATTTCCATCCCCTCTACCCAGAGCCTAAATTATTCTGATAATGAATCTGTGCCCACACTATAGGGTACTACTATCCAACTCTATGACCTAGATACTTTGTGCAAACATTTTATTGATTAAAAGGCTTATAAAGGATTATAAAGGAGATTGACCTGGAATGGAAACTCAAAAAAAATTTTTTTGACAATAGAATCCCAGAATAGTAGAGTCTGAAAATGACTTAATCTCATCCATTTGGGGAAAATGTAGTTGAAAGTGAAGATATCTCAAGCCTTGTACTCAAATTTTGACTAAGAGATCAGATTTTGGAGGTGTTAGTAAGCTTGGTGAGGTAACAAGCAAACTAACCCTAAGGCTCTAACAGAGTGGGAGAAGATGGTGGTGTGTTGTGGGAAGAATAATACAGAATAAAAAACACATGAGTCAACAGCAGCTGGGTAGGATTGGTACTGTACACGTACCTCTGTAGCTAGCAAGAAGAGACAGAGCAGCAGGAGTGAGTGGGAAAAGTAAAAGATAAGGAAGCACAGATAGAGGTAACTTTGCATTTAGAAAGACATTAAGACTGACAAAAAGTAGGAGTCACACAGCAGAAGATGCATGGATAAATTCCCATCCATATGAGCTGTGGGGTTGACTATAAGGACAGCTAATGTTAGAGAGACCACAGACTGCTGACTCTCTCTCTCTCTCTCTCTCTCTCTCTCTCTCTCTCTCTCTCTCTCTCTGTTCACAGGAGAGAACATGATGTGCATTCCAGAATTTGGGGGGTCCTATTAGTCATTTGGCTAAAATGAGCCCCTGCTTTGTAGTATGTGGCCAAGGAGATCTTATCTCACAGAAGCACTTGGAAGACTTAGCCTTAAAGAGCCTACAGTGTCTTTTGGACTCTTTCACTTCCGAACATTTACTGGAGCAAATTCAACAGGACATCAGAAAGGTCGACATGCTCTGCAGAATTTTCTGCAGGCGGGAAGTACGTTACTTCTGAAGAGTTCAGTTGGCCTCTGCTGGTTGGGTTGAATTTCGTTTTTGTTTTTGTTTTAAGTGCAATAATTTTTGTACATGTGTGATTTTTATCAGAAAGTTGAACTGTTTTCAGCCCACACCAATGATCATCCCCATAGATCAGGAATGAACATACATTGTTAGTGTCAAATTGCATCTCATTATTTAAAAGAGGCACAGCCACATGTGATGAAGTGATCACTGTACTTGAAAGGAAATGAATCAACAATATACATCTGTACTCCAACCTTGAAACTACTGGATCAGAAACGAAGAGAGCGAATGGGGAGAGAAGGGCTTTACCCACAAATCAACTGCATATTTTTTCCTACTCCAGATATGAAAAGCTGTACCTCAAAGTAGAGTAGAAAAAAAAATTTTGTCTTAATTATTCTTGATAGTTTTCTTCCTTATTAACTGTTGAGTGTTTCTTCTGTGGCCCTTTGTACTCAAGTCACTGCCCAGGTCCTTTTCAAGAAACCAGATCTGGTTCAGAAGAGTTTCAAGTCTGACCTTAAACTCCGTTGCTGTCTGAGCAATCTTGGTGCCTAGAGTTCGCAATTCTTTTTCTGTTGTCCTGCTTATGTGTAAGCGCGATTTCTCTGAGAAACTACAGGCTGTGACAAAGCACTTTCTTTCCTTCTGAAGAACTGGAAATGGATCAGGTTATGGCAATGAACTTCAGCATGCTGGGACAAGTCTTTGGCTACTTTCTTTTGTAATATTGTCAAGCATCTCTACGGATCCCCACAGAAATTTCTTTTTGTTTTGTGTTGGTTTTGGTTTTCAGTTTCATTTTTAACCTGTGTAAGTAGTAACATTTTATTCTCCCAATTTTGTATGACTACAGTACATGATTGTATATTGTGAGATGAATACTGTAAAAATGGATATTAATGGCATCGTGGAGCCTGTGACTGTGCCACTTCCTGAGACATAACAGGAGACGGCACGGGCAACCATTTGGAGCTCAAAGTAAACACAAGCTGTGGTGATGTGGCTATCACGAGCCTTCCTGTGTCAGCTACCAGGAGGCCCCGGGCTTCTCTGTGTGTCTGACTGCCACCCCCTCCCCGGACGCTCCCCTATACCTGATCATCTTCATGAAACCATAGATACCAGATCCGTTTCAAATTTCATCAGTGACCTTAGCGATGGTGAAGGATGCCAGATGAACAGCTCTGCACCCCACCGACTCATGTCACTGAGAAGGCCTGGCCACGGCAACCCTTGGCAAGATCCTTACAGGATCTGGCCAGCAAGGCTCAGTTTCACCTTGCAGGGTGAGTGGCAAAGGATGTCCGTACCCTGTAGGTGAACAGCTTGGGCTCCTGGGGGATTGTCAATTTCTCCTCACCTCCTATGCCTCCCTGCTGCCACCTCCTCCTCTTCTCACCCTACTCTTTTATCTTCCCTCTTGGTCATTTTCATAACACATCATTGCATTCTCAGGAACAAACGCAGTTAAAGAAAGGTGGCAAATATTATGTGTGAGGTTCTCGGAGTGTCACACATGGACAGGGCAGGGGGGAAGTGTGGTGTGATGGGTCAGCAAGCTGATGTACATTTCCAGTACCATCACAACGAAGCTTGCAGAAATTTTCTTGCCTGGAACGTGACTTCCCATGAAACAAAGCACTTCATAAATATTTCATATTTTCCTTGAGCACCCTTCATGGTAGGGATCAAATAAGGCCAGATTAGCTTTCCCAAAAGAAAAGATGGAGTACCCTGAATTTAGACTGAAGATTCAGAGGTTGCATCACAGGAAGGGCACAGAGAAGCGCTTTATGAGACTGTTTCTCCAGGGTCTCTGCAGTCACCAAGCCGCCCCTTCACCCACTTCTCAGTCTGGACAAGTAGGAAAGACGTCCTCAACTAGCAAAGGCCTGGGCTTTAATCCTGATAATGACTTTGGAGCTTATCTCTGCTGAATTGCATTAACAAGCTGTAGAATGATTTGTTCAGAGTTTCATACTTTACTGGTTGAGTATTAGATGTGATAATTTACTCAAAGGTACTGTTTAGTCTTTGGTTTTCTTCTGTCCCCTAAAACTAAGCCAACCAGCTCTTTCTACTCCAGCACCCAAATTTAGCATCCAGAAGTGAGGCTTCCGGAATCTCTGTGGTTAACTGGGTTTAAAAAAATCCATTTGAGCAGTGATTTGTGCTGAATGAACAGAGATATTAGCACATGCAATTCAAATAGCCTGTGTGACACACAGAGCCCAAGTCTTTAGGACCACAAAATATTTACCTTTAAGTGCTATTGAATTCAAATTCTTTGGCTGCAAAAGAAGTTAGTTCAAAAACTGCCATGACAGCCCAATTTATAAACTTAATAACCACAGTATATCTCTCACTACACATTGTGCGATATTTTTTAATTAGAAAAGAAAAAAAAATGTGACAGACAGCAACAATTTTGGGGTAGCCTTTTTTTGTAATCCAAGATCTAAATTTTCCCTCTGCCAAGACAAAGTTGCCCCTAAAATTTAAATTAGAAAAGTTACCAAAATGTTTTCAATGTCAGATGTCATGCCTCTCCTCTCCTAAAAGTTGTTCCCCATCCCCAAAAGGTTGACATAGCTCCCAAAGGGTTTGTGGCATCAACCTGAAAAGCAGGAGCCTGCAGCTTTGCATCTGAATTTTCTGCAGGTCACATGATATCTGCTTGCTGGAGGTCTGGCCCCTAGCCAAGGAGTTAGAATTACTGAGTCCAATTTGTAAGAGCCAAAATTCCCCCTGCTTTCTAGCAAGGAGGCCTTCCTTTGCACCTCGGGAAATGTCTGATGCAATGTGCTTCAAATAGCTGGCTTGCTTCCTAGATCACAGACCTCGAGGCTGGTATTGGCACAAGGACATGCCCATGACTGAATACCACATTTGGCATGGCAAAGGGGTCACAGAG
Source organism: Cavia porcellus (assembly GCF_034190915.1). Taxonomy (NCBI): domain Eukaryota; kingdom Metazoa; phylum Chordata; class Mammalia; order Rodentia; family Caviidae; genus Cavia; species Cavia porcellus. The sequence continues at coordinate 40,908,770 of NW_026947510.1, forward strand.
CAACGAAAACATAACATGCAAAACTGAAAACTTCTACCCGTGATTTTCAACAACCTAGTTCAGAAACACGTGGAAGAAATTTCAGCCATGACAATTCTGACCCCTGGCTTTCTAGAACAGGAGGGCTTTTGTTTTAGGTTTCGGCAGGAGCTTATCACAGGCTTTATCCTGGTGGGTCACTGGATTACAGACGGAGTGTAACGTTGAGTTCTGAGAGCTGCTTTGTGAAAAGCATAGCAGCAGACTGAAAGCTGTCCAGGCAGGGTCACCAGAACTGTTAAGAATATACAAAAACAACAGGTCACGGTAACAAAACCCACGAAAACAGGGGCTGTTCAATTTGGATTAAAGAGATTACTAATTCATTCAGCAAATGTTTAATCCTGTTCAAGCAGTTAATCAACAGACAGAAGATTTCTTGGCCGTTTGCAGTAATGTTAGGCACCATGATAAGCACAAATGGAGCAACATGCTGGCTTCTTAAGAGATGTTTATCAGTTTTGTTGTTCTTGGAAGGACAGAGAGAGTATCAGTCAAGTTTTTCTCAGCATTTTTTCCTTTTATGTCCTGAAACCTTCTCATTATATCTTCCCACCAGCCATGCCCACAGCCAATATAATGATAAGCTTTTTTTTTTTTTTCAGTTCTTAGGATTGAACTTGGAGGCTGCATACTGACCTATACCCCTGACCCTCTTACTCCTCCACCTCCTCCTCCTCCTCTGCTCCCTCTTCTCCTTTCCTTTCTCCTTTCCTTTACCTTGAGACAGGCTCTCACTCCACAGCCCAGGCTAGGCTCAAACTTGTGCTTCTCCCACCTTGATGATAAGCTTTTTCCCCAGAGGCTTATATATCAGAAGATCAAAAAGTCATTGCTTCTGTCACCTACCAGGAACCCTGCCTGGTGTGAGACTCTCCTCCTCCTTGGCAAGAGTTACCAAGCTCGCCTTCTTCTCTGACTCAGCGCAGGCTCTGAACCATACGCTCCCTGGGAGATCACGAGCTCTCTTCTCCTGGACATTTCTGGAATCACTGTCTCACAAGTCAACCTGTCCTTTCATTTTTCAGAAACCATTTCCTCCTTTTGATTATACGCCTAAGGATCCTACTAGCTTAAGAATTGTGAGTCTGTACCCTTGTGGATATAGGCTTGAAGCTCACGTCCACGTCCCCATGATAGGAAAAGGGTGCTGAGTGTGTGTCACTGCCTACAGCTGCAGGGTAGGAGGAGAGAGAGGACCAGCTTCTCTCATAGGTGGCAAAGACGGTGTTTGCGAGGGATGATCAAAATATAAGGTGGCTCTTTAAATTTTTAAAAATTTATTACAGTGAAAAACATTGCCATTAATCTCCCTTAAAATGCTCACTTTAAACACACTGTATTCTTACTACTTTTTTATTACTACTTCTGGAAATCATTTTTTGTGACTGTCTTCAAGAGGTCTGATAAAAAATATGGTGAATGCTGCTTTTGAGTGCCATCCATCAGAAAAGCACACTCAGGAAAACACTACTAGGGCTGGGGATTTAGTTCTGCAGCATAAGCGCCTGCCTGGCAAGCACGGGGTTATGAGTTTGATCCCTGGTACCAGAAAAAAGAAAAAAAAATCTACATAAAAACACTCCCTTGTGTCCTCATCTACCTGATTCACCCGATCTGGCACTGTGGCTCTTCCTTAAAGCCAAAATGACTATGAAAGATAAGTACTTTAAATCAAGTCAAGGCATTAAGGCAGCTATGATAGTGCAATTAAAGACACAAAAGAATCCCGGAGTGACATGTTTTGAAATTTTGTTGTAATTTTTATTCTTCCTCTTCTTCTTCTTTTTCTTTTTCTTTTTTCCTTTTCCTTTTTCTTTCTTCTTCTTCCTCTTCTTCTTCTTCTTCCACTTCTTCTTCTTCCTCCTCTTCTTTTCTTTCCTTTTATCCTTGAAATAAAATGGATTGGGGAAAAAAGATACCAAAGAAGACTTTTGAAACTGCTTCAGAAAGTAGCAAGAATGATGGGAAAAGTATGTTCAAAACAGGGAGTATATTTTGAAGGGGATTCCTGACATTGTGTCTTTAATAACTTTTATATTTAAACATTCATCGTTTTTTTTTTTTTTTTTTGAGACAGCATCTTGCTACGTAGTGCAGGCTGTCCTTGAACTCACAGTGATCCTCCTGCCTCAGCCTTATGAGTGAGTGCTGAGATTACAGGATGTACCAACATGCCCAGCTCTCACGTTTCATGTACCTTTTACATCTGGCTCTTTGAGCAGTAACACTAGTTTCTTTCCAATGTACTTTCTTTATATGTACATTCCCTTCTTCCAAAATATCATTATGAGATGAGAATACTCACTGGCAGGACTCCACACCAGCTCCAACCAGCCCCACACTTTTTCCCCAATACTTTATACTATTTCTCATTCATACTTATTGATAGATTATAAAGAAGAGAATTAATAGCTTCATTCCTAATATGTTTAATACAGAGGATAACCTTTCAAATTGAGAAATAGTAAATTTCTAATCCTCTGGGTATCTCAGGCACCATGGGAGAGGTTGTGGCTTTGAAGAGGGATGTGACAAGGACCCTATTTCAAGTTTACATTCCAGTAAGGGAAGTCAGAAGTGCGTAGGGTAATAAAATGTTATAGACACCAGAATAGAACCATATAAAGCATCCAGTGTGGTTCCAAGAGAAGGAGATAATTTTTTTTCTGGAAAAGTCAGAAAAGACTACACTACCACATTAAAGTCTCAAAAATTTCAGGCCCACATTAATACTAATGACACACATTCATTCCTGCACTCAGAAGATATTCATATAACACCTACTGTACATTGGTTTCTGAGACCCAGAAGGGAGACCAGGCCTTTAATTCTGCCTCTGAACTATTTCTTTTTTTAGAAAAAGTGAAATTTTCTTCCCAGGCTTCTACAGACAGCTCCAGTTCAGGATTTACCTGGCAGAGTCCAGTGAATTAACGCTCCTGCAAATGGAAGAGAGCATATTGGAGCCACCCCACTGACGTTATGGTGGGACTACGTGACTGACTAATGGAAGATGATGCGACTGATCCTGTTTTTGCTTTCTTACCACTGACACACAATGCCTGATACCTACGGTTTGAAGGAAGATGGGCTTAATTTTGCTTATGGTTTCAAGACTTCAGTTCATGGTTGGCTGACTTCAAAGCAGAAGTATCATGATAGAGGGACGTGGCAGAACAAAGCTGCTTAGTTCACGGTGGCAGGAAACAGAATAGAGAAACAGTGCCAGAAAGGAAGGGGTTGGGCACCAGATACAGTATCCAAGGTCACACCTCCATTACACACTCAGAAGTATAGCACACCAAGTTGACATAAGCAAGTTTAACCATCACAGACATTTAGCTCCTGGACTACAAGAATCACCAAAATAACTCAAACTCTCATGCCTTCCCCCCTAATTCAGCCCATCCAACCTACAATAGATGTTGTCATCCCCAAAACTGGAAGGCATGTAGGTCCCTAAATCACTCCCTGGGGGAGAGGCTTCTGCCTGTGTTGGCTCATGATTTGATCAAGAAAGAGATTCCTACTGTGCGTGTTCTGAGATTCTGGTACTGACAATCTATCCTTCATTCCCATGGCAGCATAAGAACATAACCTTTACAACTATATTTACTCTTAGCTAAAACAGAAGCTTTATAGGACTCTAGAGCCTGGTACCCAATAAATGCAATAAGATTCTTAGAAGACAATTTGAAACAGAGATGCAAGATGAACCCACAATGCAGAGCTCAGCAAAAGGCCACAGAGGTAATGATGGCGATTTTAAACTTTTTAACAGAAATACATGTATTCTTCCTCAGAAGTGGTTTTCATCCAAGTCACATCTCTCCTAATCTTTCAAGATACTGCTTTCCAAATCCCATAACAAGCTCACTGCTTAGGAAACCCATTACATTTTAACCTTACATTAGATAGGGTATTGTAGCTGACTCATGTTATTCTTCTTAACAATAGATCTCAAAGTGCTTTGACACCTACAAACATAGGGGCTTTGACAAGCACTATCATAGAGGAATGCATGAGTTTTGACATATGGGGTGACACAGAGCCACCCTTTCTTTGGAATTGTGTCTGTCCTGGTGAGCTCCAGGACTGTGGGAAGGATCTCAAAGCTAGCTGACAAAGAATCTAAACACTGAAAGTCCAAAGGGCAGCTTAAACTAGGAAAAATCACCCACAACAGCTGCTTCTTACAAATACAAAGCACAGTGATTTTAACAGGGGCTCACTTATGTCCCAGATCAAACTAGCTCATATTATTCCTTAGCCAGCAAACCTAGGAATAAGTACAGGACAGAGCCAGCAAAGATCAGAGAGCAATAGTTTAGAACAAGGGACCATGGGTGAGAGATACTTGAGCCAAGACTCTGCTCCAAATGTGACCCCACTGTCTTATCAGTGAAATGATATAGTTATATCTTTCTCATACAGCAGTGAAGATGAGCCTTGTAAAGATCAAGTACCGAAACTACAACCCAAAACCCACTTATTTATTATGAAGTGACAACACTGTAATTAAACCTGAATACTGAGGTTTTAGTTTAGAAAACTCAATTGTTATCTGCTGTTTGACTGCTGGGGTGACGTGGCTCATGTGCAGAGAGGGATCTATGTGCCCACTGTGGCACACATGCCTTAGGTTTGCCACCACTGTCATAGAGTATCTTAATCAGTTCTGGAAGAAATGTAAATGCCATAGACTAAGTGGCTTACACACGATAGAAATTCACTTTCAGCTCTGGAAGGTTGAAGTCTGAGCACAGGATTGCAGCGTGCTATGTCCTGAGAGGATTTATATTCTGCCAACCTCCTGCTTTATTCTCAGGTGGCAGAAAAAAGAGCAAGAGAATTTTCTGGAGCCCCTTTCATAAGGAGGTGTAGTTCTCTCGTGAGGGCTCGACATTAATGACATTATTATTTCCTGAGGCCTCACTTCCTAATACTATCACACTGAGAGTTAGAATTTCAACACGTAAATGGGAGAGGACACATCAAGCCCATCACACAGAGATTCAAGAAGATAAAGAAAAAAAAAACATGAATCTGAAAATGATACCTGGAATAAATTAGTGTCTATTGCGTGCCATCCCAGGACAAGCTCACCCCCCCAGCATCCCTGAAGACTATTCTGGAATTCTTTAACAGATTCAGTTAGAGCATCGCGAGCTGGTACCTGAGTTACACTGGTTTCATTTTCCCAGGGTGACACCTGACCTCCCTTCCCTCCCCGTCTCCCTCAGAGTCGCAGGCCTCAGAATATAAATATATCATAGACATACAGTGCCAAAGTCTGAGCCTCTCTAGATGAGAGTTTTGTATAGCCCAGACCTGGCTTTGAACTTCAATTCTCTACCAACAAATGCACAGAGCAATGTTTGCCTTTAATGTGCACGCAGCGTGTACAGCCCCCCCGGGAAGGAGTTTCCTGCAGAGCAGTGCTAGGGCCTGGTTCCCATTCAGTGAAGACATCTGTAAGTGCGCAGTCTGTGCAGATCCATTGTAACAAAACCATGTCCAAAAATATCAGTACCTCTAAGACAAGGGAGCCAATTTCTGCCAACGGTAACAGGCAAGCGTGCCTGGGTCAGATAAGAATAGAGGCTTGGAGTAAGGACACACCACTTGTGAGTGTCACTTAATCCCTTTGTGAACTAGTTTCCGGGTTTGTTAATGGGAATAATAAGAGCTTCCTCTGCAGAGTTGTGTTGAGGATTAAATGCAAAGCCCTTGGCACGGTGCCTGGTGGTTTGGAAATACAGAATGGCATAATTGAAAAAGTACAGTCTTTAGAGTCACACAGCCCTGTGCTCTGAAGCTTATGAGTAGTGTGACCTTCAGAAGTCAGAGGATATTTACTGCCTCTGAGCCTAAGTGGCCTCACAAGGAAACAAAGTAATATTCACTTCTCTCTGTCTGTCTGTCTGTCTGCCTCTCCCTCCCTCCCTCCTTCTTTCCCCACATTTAGATCACCAAATCATCCTACTGTACATTCACCTATATCCTGCAAAAGTCTTTGCGGAAGAGGGAGCCTGTGGATCAGTAATCTCCAAATGAGGTTTCAAGCCTCTCTTCTGGAGCATCAGTGAGAAAAAACTGACCTTACCTGTTTTACACAGCGGCATATTAGATAAAATGTCATTAAAATCTTTTTTCTTTCAAATTTTTTAAACTGATCTATGATATTTGGGAGAAAAGATTTGTGTGATATGTAACAGTCCAGGAGATTGGCATCCAAATTTCGTTCTTCTGCTTAAAGTATGACCTTTTACAAGCTGCTTAACTAATCCAAGTTTAATTTCCTCATTTGTGAAGTGGGAATATATCTGAAATTCTCAGCACACAAGAATTCAGTTTATTTCCTTTTCATTGATGATTTTTTTTACTGTTTTTAAAAAAATTTTGTATCATTTCTACCCTTTTTCCTGTTTTGCTTGATTAAAAAAATTTTAAAAAATAAAGAGTAGACAGGAGACCAGAAGGCCTTGCCATGTGATCGCGACTCAGAGTAAAAAGCTGTAAAATGGCACAACCTGAAAAACCTGTGAATTTTGATTTCTTCTGGGTGTGCACATGTGCGTGTGAGTGTGTGTGTGTGCATATGTGTGTGTATTAATTCCTAATTTTCTGTAGATCCAGAGTCTGTGTGTTCCTTTTCGGAGATAATGATAATGATTGAACCTGGGAAATTATGTTCCATGCCAATCAGATATGCAGGAAAACGCTGCTTTAGGGATTCCCCACCCTGAAAGGAGCAGAAGGAGAAGGTGTCCCAGCCACCTGGGACTGCTGTCAGGAAGGAAGGGGGCCCACCGCACCAGCTGGCCCAGAGCAGCTGAGGCTGGCAGGAGTCCTGGTTCATCCTCCGCCTCCTCCCAGCACCAAACTGAAGGCAAAGTGCCTCAGGCTCTTAGGGAGAAAGGACTGTTAGCAATGCTCGGCTCACCCAGAAATCCAGCGTCAGGACCTTGCTGTCCCCAGTTTAGCTCAGTGTCTAATTGTGCAGTTCTTAGCAATTCTGATCATCTTAACAGGATTTCAGCTTACTTTTTCACTTCAGGCCTTTTGTTCACAAAGGCAAGCAGATAAACTTGAACATGTGAGTAGGAGAAAATTTGGTGTTATTTTTCCTAGACATGACCACTAACTCCCTGGCTCCCTCCCGCTCAAAGTGAAGGCTTCCTATAAAACTGAGCTCAGAAGACAGGCTTCTCTCCCGTCCTCAGCTCTGAGGCTAGGAAGGATCAGAGAAGCAAAGGATGCTAAGAAGTGATGCTGGAGTACGTCTTGAAAATACTGAAGAGAAAGGAATTGGGGATTAAGACAACGGAAAGAGAATGTGTAGGAGAAAAAGAGACACATGAGTAAATCAAAATTCCTATAGAGGGACCCAGAACCGCAGCCATACTCTGGATGTCTCCTATACCAAACACGGCTTTATGCAAATTTTGTGTTTTATTTCAAATAAACAATAACCAAGAAAGGGATCGTAAAATGCTAAATGTTTTCCTTTCTTAATTCATCTCAAAGGATCCTTTATGTAACCTTACAAAAATCTTTCATACAAGAAGCTAAAGTATATCCTTTGTGAAAAGCTAAATGTCACAAACATAAAATTATGGTCTCTGGGAAATCAGCACGGCTAGTTTTAGGGTATAATTTTGCCATAGGAGATTAATAAGAGTAGCTGCAGGGATACACTGTAAAACACTTCTTTACGTTGCATGTTCTTTAAAGGCAGAGACCCTGTCTAGGTTCCTCTGAATTCTCAATTTTTAAAATAGACACTTGCAGCGTGTACTGAATGAACGTCTTCTGCTCAGAGACAATCAGTCTGCACATGAACTCCTTTATTGACTCTCTACTGCCTTTTAATACTGTTCCAGCTTCATTATGAAGATAGTGGAGAGGCCCAGACTCGGGCTTCTTCACCCGTCCCCAGTACAGCCTCTATAAGTTTTATTTTAGAAAATAAATGAGTCTCAAATTGTCCCATAAGTTTTCTTAAGGGGAAAATATAAAAGCATAAGATTTAAGTGACTAGGGTACCTCTCACTTTAGCTTCCCATGACCCAGGCCCTAGTAAGGAAAGAAATAAATTCTATTGGCTACTTTTTATAAACAGAACAAGACTACAGTTTTGGAATAAGAAAACCCACTGGCTGTCTGCCCAGGGAGAGCCACTCACTGTATGTGCAGCATGCTGGGACCCAAGCAGAACAATGTAGTGCCCTTGAGCTGAGGAGTTCAAGGTCAGAGTTCAGGACTTGAGAAGTGCCTGGAGTTTCCAAAGAAGGGGACCAGAATGCAAGGATATAACAGAAATCTGTGAGTCTACCACAGGTCCTTGGCACAGGACAACATAAGCCAAACTTTACCCGACAGGGACTCAAAGTCAAGAATAAAATAATAATAGAGCTACCATAGGTAGCTGAGCTACAGGACACTGCAGATACAACTCAGAAAAAATGAGATTTGTTTAGCTCCTTTTAGCATAGGAATCCAGTTGAGATGCAAAATATCATGACCATGCATCTAAAACACAAAAAGTCATCTCTTAGAATTAAAGAGCCCACACTAGAGCGAAAGGTACTGGTGTCTAAAACTATGCACTCACAGGAACTGAAGAGGAGAATGTTCAAATTGATCAACTTAGAAGACCATAAACAAACACACACACACAGAGTTTCCATGCTTCATTCCAGCAAAACATAAAACAGCTTATCCTGGTTTAAACTGCTTGGTAGAACAAGATAATCATTTTTCAAAGAAGGATAAAATATTCTAGAGTATGTACAACATATCTTTTACAACTTCAAATATATAATAAATTATATGTGCACAGAAACTAAAAATAAGATTTATATGGAGAGAAGAACAATGCACAGAAACTTAATAGTGAAGTCTATAAAGCAGAATTCATGTGTTACAGAAATAAAGCACAAACATACAAAGAAAAATATGTGAATGTCTCAGCAAAGGTTGGAGCTATAGAAATGAACTAAATGCAAATTTTAGAACTATTGAGATACAATAACTGACCAAAAAGTTCTCCAAATTGGCTTAGCAGGAAATAAAACACCAAAGATTACAAGGGGGAAGGTAACTGTAGCTAGACCTGAATACCAATAGAAATTTTGCAATCAGAATTATACAGGGGATAATTTTTTAAAAAATTGACAAATATTCAAAGATCAAGAATGTCAAGTTGTCATAAATACATGCAAAAGGAAAGGAAAAGGGTCAGCAATAATAGAATAAATAATGGGTTCTTCTAATAATGGGAAAATATTGACATATATGTAGAAATTTACCGAACCTCCCCCGCAAAAAGGATAAATACCAAGAAAACCATAGCAACTTCATAATCAAGCTGCTGGAAAATACAAGATACAAAAAAGAATCTTGAAAGCAGTCAGAGGGGAAAACACGAATGATGGCTGGGTTCTCAACAGAAACAATTGCGGAAAAGTGATAACAAGAATTTTACAGACAGTGAAAATAACACAGTTTGTGTGTGTGTGTGCATGTGTGTATATGCACTTGTGTGTGTGTCTGGTGTTAGAGAAGGGTAAAAATTCATTCTGACGCGTGTGTTTTCCAGTATTCTCAACATGATTTGCTGAAAAGACTTGACGATTTTCCCATTGAATATTCTTGGCACCTTTGGCAAAAATAATTTGCAAGCCTTTATTTCTGGGGCGTCTATATTTGTCTCTATGCCAGCACTAAATTCTTTTTATTGCTATATCTCTGTGATAAGTTTTTGAAATCATATTTGTGACTTCAAGAAAGAAAATCTTTCTCCAGCTTTTTAGTTCCTTCTCAGGATGTTTTGTTTTGGCTATTTAGGATCCTTTGAGATACCATATGAGTATCAGAATAGGGTTTTTTTTTATTTGTACAAAAATGTTAACTAGATTCTTCAAAGGAGTTAAGTCTGTAGATTGCTTTAGATAGTACAAGCATCTTAACAGTATTAAGGATTCCATCCCATAAACATGGGGTCCTTATTTACTTGTATGCTTTTTCTTTCAGAAATGATAATATAGTTTTTCTTGTGCAAATTTTTCTCCTCCTTGAGAAATTCCTATATGTTGTACTTTTGGTGCTATTTTAAATAGAACTTGAACTTTTGGGGGAGTTGCTCATTTTTTGGTAATTGATTGTAGGGAAATATAATTCTTCTTTTGTTTATTTTGCACCACACTGTTTGAAGTTATTAGTTGTAACAGTTTGTGTGTGCTGTGTGTGTGTAAACTTCAGGTTTTCCCAATATGGGTTTAGTTGTATCATCTATAGAAATAATTTTGCTTCTTTTCCGAATTGGGTATTTTATTTTTCTTGCCAAATTGCACTGGTGAATATTTCTAGTACTGCATTGATCAGAGTTAGCAAAAGTAGATAATCTTGCCTTGTTTCTGATTGTAGAAGGAAGGTTGTAGTCTTTTACCCTTGATCATGAGATTCTTTTTTTTCATATATGGCTTTATTATGTTAGAGTAGCTTTTTTGTTACTAATTTATTGAATATTTTTAGTATTGGAAGGGTGTTGAATTTTATCAAATGTTTCTTTTGCATCCATTGAGACAAAATGTGATTTTTCTCCATTGCATTAATGTGACGTATTACATTAACCAATTTTCACATGGTAAATTATCGTTGCATACCAATAATAGGTTGCACTTGGTCAGACAACATAATCCTTTTAGTAAATTACTAAATTTGGTTTGCAAGAATTTTGTTGAATTTTGCATCAGGATTTGTAATGAATAGTTGTCAAATTTTTGTAGTGTTTTTGGCATCAGGGTAATAATGGCCTCATAGAACTCTCTGTCTCTGTCTCTGTCTCTCTCCTATCTATTGTTTTGTTTTGTGGAGTTTTGTTTTTGCTACCAAGAATCAAACTGACAATCTCATGCTTGTTAGGGAGGTGCTGTACCACTGAGCTATATCCCCAGCCTTCATTGGTTCAAAAGTCTTAGAATTGGTTTCAGTTCATCAAATGTTCAGTGAAATTCACTGGTGAGTCCATTACACTTACAGATGATTTTCACTGTGAGACTGTTTATTATTGATTCACTTGCCTTACTATTTATAAGTGTATGTAGATGCTCTATTTTTTTTTCATGAGTTAGTTTTAGATGCTGTCATTTCTCTAGAGATCTGCCCATCTGGTCTGTTTTCAATTTGTTGGTGCATAACTGCTCAAAGAACTCTCTTATATCTTTTTTACTTCTGTAGAATTGGTAGTAAGTCCCATTTTTATTTCTAATTTAGTAATTTCAGTGTTCTCAGTTCATCTAGCTAAAAGTTTGCTGCTTCGTTGATCCTTTCAAAGAACAAACTTGATTGCTTTCGTATTATCTATTATTTTTCAGCACTGATCTTTGTATTTTCTTTTTTCAGTTGGCTAAGAGTTTAGTTAATTAGTTCTTCTATTAAAGTTAGGTTTCTGAGGTTGTTTTTTTCAGTGTAAAACTTTGTACTCTGTCTCCCATGACACTACTCTGTCCCATAAATTTAGTACATATATTTTTTTCATTTTCATTCATTTCTTAATATTTTCTAATTTCCTTTGAAATATCTTTTTTGATTCATTGTTTGGGATAGTGTTCTCACAAATTTGTGAATTTAGGTTTCTCTTCTATCACTGATTTCTATCTGCTGTGATCACAAAAAATTTTTTGTATTATATCTGTCTTAAAATATTGAGGCTTTGTCATCTAACATGCAATATATCCTGGAAAACATCACATTTATGCTTGGGAAGAATGTGCATTCCACTGGGCTGAGAAGTCTTATATATATGTCTGTAAATGCCATTAATTTATTGTGTTGTTCAAGTCCTCCTTTTCCTTGTACGTCTTGTCTGATTGTTTCATAGACTATTGAGAGTGGGATTCTGAAGTCTCCAGCTGTTCTAATAGAACTGTTTCTTCCTTAAGTTCACTAGGCTTTGCTTCATGTATTTTGATGGTCTGTTACTGGGTGATAAATGTTTTATGATTGATCCTATTGTCTTATATTACAATAGTCATCCTTGCTCTCTTTTGGTTACTATAATATACATATTGTATTCTTTTTCACCATTACACTCTCCACTTATTTTTCTTTGGGTCTCAAGTGAATCTCCTGTAAACCCCACACAGTTGGATCATGTTTATTTTTAATCCATTATGCTAATATCTGCCTTTTGATTGGAGAATTTAATTGATTAAAGGGAAAGTACTAATTAAGAAAAGATTTGCTATTATTTTGCTATTTGCAGTATCGCTTTTCCATCTTTCATTTCTTGCACTACTTTTTGTGTTTAACTGATTTTTGTAGTAAAACATTTAAATTCCTTTCTCATTTCCTTTTGTGTACACTTTAAGATACTTTCTTTGTGATTATCATGGAGTTTACATCAACGTTCTAAAGTTATGACATTCTAGCCCAGTTTAACTTCAACAACACACATAAATTCCCCTTAATAGCTGTCACCCCTTCAGATATTGATGCATAAACTATTCAGATATTTCAGATTATTTTCAGATATTATTCTAAAATTTCAGATATTGACGTATAACTTATATCTTTATGTAGTGTCCAACAACAGAAACTAATGATGCTTTTAATGAAAATGTGGAATGACAAAGAATGTTTTTAGTTTTTAGACTATTTGTTTTTAAACTAATATATTTTTTAAATGTCTCTCAAATCACATAGAACACAGTTGAACTACCCAATTTCAACACTATCACAACAGCAATATTTGTAATTCACATATATTAACAGTTTATAACTTTGTATGGCTTCATGTTACTATCTAGCATCCTTTTATTTCAATTTCCTTTTCCCATTTTTTGCAGGGAAGATCAAGTAGGAATGAATTTCTTCAGCTTTTGTTTCTTTTCCTTCAAGTTTAAAGGACATTTTCACCAAATATAGGGATCTTAGTTTAAAGGTTTGTTTTTGTTTATTTCCTTTTAGCACTTCAATATTGATCCACCACCTTCTGACCTTCAATTTCTGATGAGAAATCTGGTAATCTTATTGAGGATCCCTTGTCTAGGATGTCACCTCCCTCTTACTGCTTTCAAGATTGTCTTTGTTTTGTCTTGGAGTTTGGCAGTACTGCAGTCTGAACTGAGCCTTGGCACTGAATGACATGCCCACCATCTTTCTTTTATTTTAGAGATAAGGATACTAAAGCTTCCCATACAGGGCTCAAACTTGTGACCCTCCTGACTCAGCCTCCCAGAGTGCTGGGTTACAGGTGTGTACCACCATGCCTAGTTATCTTTATCTTTTGATGGTTTGAGTACATCATGGTGCTTTTTTATTTCCAAACATTTGGAATGAAATTTTTAGGATGTTTATACTCGTATCTTCCATACAATTTGGAAATTTTTTTGTAATTTTTCTTTCAATATTTTCATTGTTTCTCCTTTTAGGTTTCTTACAATATACATGTTAATTTATTAGTGTCCCATTTGTGCCTTAGGCTTCATTTACTTTAATTTTCTCTTTCTGTTCTTCAGATCTGATACTCTGCCTTGTATCTTTGAGTTCACTCTCTTTCCTCCGCCTGCTCAACTCTATACTTGAGTTTCTCTAGTGAAATTTTATTATTCCTTTCTGTAAAACTTTAGGATCTTTTAAATTATTTTTATTGTAATTGCCATTTTACCCACAGTCTTAGTTACTTTTCTCTCATTGCTGAGACAAAATATCCAACTTCAAAGTTAAAGGGGTAAAGGTTTATTTAGCCAACAGTTTGGAGAGGTTTTGGTTCATAATTGGGTGGCTCCAAGGCAGAATGGCAGAGAAGAGGGGCAACACGGTGGCAGGAGATAGAAAAAAACAACAAGAGAACACAAGACAAGTCTCTTTCTGTCACTTATATTGTATCTAGACTACTGGGATTAGGGAAGTGGCAATCCAATCAGTGGACTGATCCATCCATCACTCACTCTTAATCCAGGCACCCTCAAACACAGCATTGCATTATGAATCAATCACACAACCTAGATTCAGCTACCTGCAAGAAAACTCTATAACTGCATGGGGGGAAGCATCTAGACACAAACTGTAAAACCCACATAAAGTTTTCTTGACTGTGTCCATGTATTCCTTATTTCTTGTCTTTATCAGTTTTAGTGTCTTTCTAGTGGTCCACTATCATTTGTAAGAATTTTGTTTTCTTTCTCTTTTGACTTTCACTTCCTGTTCCTTTGCATGTCTTGGGTGTGCACTAGTCCAAGAAAAGACACACAGCTGCCAAGTGCTGGCTTGGCAAGTGGGGAGCTGCTCCTGTGATAAGAGCTGAAGTCTGGTTATTATTTTTGGTTACTGCACAAAATTGCTATTGAGCAAAATTACATGCAACCCTTGCCTGAAAATTGCAAACCTTCAGCAGACTTGTGTCCTAAACAGTTGTATCGGACAGAATTGGCCCATGCTGTTGGCTGTCAAGGCAGAGAGACACATTTCTGGCCCTTCCTACTCTTCCTTTTCCATGGAAATGCCTTTCAAGACTGATGTTATAACTGTATCCCTTATGGCTGATAAAGTTGAGATATTGAACAAATCAGATAGAGATGTGGAAGACATTTTTAGAAAGCGTGTCAGATTTCAAAAATTTAAAAACTATAATGTTCTAAACAATTACAATGCAAGTGATTAAAAGCAGAGTAGAAGTTGTACAGAAAAAGCCAGTGAACTTAGAATACAGCAATGGAAGTGACCCGAACCATCAGTGAGTTTGGGAAAACCTCAAATAACCTAATATGCATGAAACCGGAAAAGTTCTCCCAAGGAGAAGCAGCAGGAGACCCAGAACTGGAAGGAAGGGAAAGAGGAGGGGAGGGAGGAAAGGAGGTGAGGCAGGCAATAATGGCTGAAAATTTTCCAGACATAATAAAACCAATCTCACAGTTCTGAGAAACTCAATGAACACTGAGACAAGAATAAAACTACATAAAGCACAGCATGATCAGATGGCCTAAAAGCATTGAAGAGAAATTTTTCACTCTGGCACCAACAGTTGATGCCAGGAGCAGTGGGTGATGACACTTTCAGCTTTTACGCCTTCATTTTCAGAGCAAACACCCTTGCTCTCCCTCCGAGATCCATGTCAGTGGCCGCAACCCCTTCCTCAAGGGTCTCTGTCCCGGCTGTACAGATGGCGACCTCTCTGGAAGCCTCCTCTTTCTGTCCATGTGCCAGCATCCTAGCATCCTCCTCCCAGACATCTAAATGCTGAAAACCGCACACGTTCCTCTGCTCCCTGTCCATAGCAGTGGGTCTGGTTCCTACTATGACCTCTGTGGTATCTCAGCAGTCTCTTTTTGCCTATTTATGCAATCATTTATGTTAAATACTGTTAATATGTTGTTTAACCGAGAAAAATGATCACATCACATTAGAAACAATAATAAACTTTTCATTGTCATTGTTATATGGAATTTAAACTACATATGCTGGAGAAGCTAAGTAATCAGAAATTGGAATGGGCTGGTTACTGATTATTCTCACCTTTGGGACTGAGGCCTTTTCTAAGTGGGTGCTGGCAGAATCTGTCCACTGAACATGCTACAAGTAGAGAGAAGGCTTGGGGAGGGTTGTCTTATGCCTGTTTGACTTCCCACTCTTACAATATCACTTAGTATCGGGTCTTTGCCAAATGGTCCCTCGTAGCAGTAGCTGGCTGTGGTTAGGACTATTTCTCCACACTGCCGAAAACAGCGCTATTAGAAATGTAAGCCCCAGCTGGCTGGTGTACCCACCTCAGAAGCTCACATCTTAGCACCATGGATTCTTCTGAACTATTTTCTACATTCATCAGTTGTTTCCTGCCTCCCTGAGCTAAGTACACCAATTAAGCTGTGCTCCTTTCTCTTAGGTTTGTTTGCCAACTTTCTTTACCTACATTTTTCGGGTTCCATTGATCGCACTCCCCAGATGTTTTAGATCCAAACCAGTGCCTCTCCCTCTAAATTTTAATTCCATTAATCCCCTCTCTATGCCCCTCACCTCCCTAAGTGAGGTAACTGCTTTCTGATAGTACTACGGCTTTGATACAGTCCTTTGATATTTTACAACATGAAGACATCAATTCTCTTGATATGCCACTTGGTGTACAACTTCTCTTAATGTATTAATCTTATTTTCTTTGTCTTATTCCATTGTTGTCAGAGATTCTGAATAAAGCCTGAGCTATTAATACACATCAGTGCTTATAAAAGGTAAAAGAGCTAAAGCAATCTCTTTTATCATCCCAGTGTCTGCCCCACTCCATCCGAGGCGCCACGTGATGCAGCGAAGGAGACAGATGATGAAAGACTCCCACATTCTTCACCATCAGGGGAACTCGGCATCTAAAAGCTAAATCTGTTTATCTATAAAAATACACCTCACAAAGTTACTGTAGAGATGTAGTAAATTGCTTATGGAGAAGTAGTTCGCAATTACAATTTATGGGTTAAATAAGTTTTACTGTTACCAAATCCGAGCAGATGGAAGCACGAAAAGATGAAATAAGAGAGGCGTAAAGAGGACCAACAATTGAAAGAAGTATTCTAGAATGGTTTCCACCCACTCAGGAACAGAACCTAGTTTTATTTTCAAATGTATCTCTATTTTTTCCCCACTCCATTCAATTCTAATCCTTGGGGTACAAAGCAGACATCTTTTTGCCAATGAGACAAAAGCCATTTATTAACATATAGCAAATACTGTTTATTGCAGACTTTCCCACTGACTTGTGAAAAGGCACTATGAAAAATTAATGAATCTAGATAATCTCTCTAAATGGATTTATGTTAAAATATACAACATTCTTACATAACATCTGCTTTATATAGGCGACATAATATAACATTTAATGACAAAAATCGTGTTTCAAAAAATAACATTTGTTGAAGGTTAAGCATCTTTCTTTTATCTAGACTCTTTCACAGGATTAAAGTACATGTAAATTAAGTGCTTATTACCAGAAAGACTTAACACAGATAAACACATAAAATGGCCCCAATATCCTTTTAACTGCTTAGCTCAATATTCATAACTGAGGCCCTCATTAAGCAAAATACTGCAGTGCACACCAACGTGGGCTATGTCCTTTGACAGATTTTGAGTGCATATGACCTCTTTCCACTTGTGCTTTCTATATATAAGAACACAGTATATATCATAGGCAGAACAGAAACTAAATCAAAATACAGGCTATGCAAGGAACTGGAATGAAAAGAGCCACGACAAAGAAAATGTCCTGGGAGTGCATCACAGGTTCATGTCTGCATGTCCAAGCTCTGGCTGTGCTTTACAGTTCGGTCAAATGTTTTAAAGTTTTCAAACTGTTGGCATTAAGAACTTTACATCAGTCTACCATTGAATACCTCAGAGGAGAAACCTAAGCAAACACAAGTTGGCCTAAGTGAGCCGCATGATAGACACTATGGTTACAGAAAACAAATGGTTGACATTTTGCATCATAGTATCTTTGCTTTGCTGCAGTAAATAAATTCACTGCTGTCAAAAAAAATAATCAACTATCACTTATACAATGAGATGGGATTAATTAATTAATAAAGGAAACCTCACCTCAGTAAAATAGAAAAAAATATTTCCAAAGGTCAAAAAATCCAGCCTGAGATTTTTCAGCTTTAATAAAAGAAATGGACCCAGAAGCCAGCTCCCTGTTTACCCAGGTATGAATTTTTTTAGGGTGATAAATTATGTATACCAAGAAAAATGAATCTGATCTCCCCTTCGAGGCTTCTGGAAACAAAGCATGTTGAAATAATGCCAAGAATAATGCAGTTCAAAAACAAACAAATACATGACAAATTAGTGACTGCTTCCTTCATCAAAAGATTCCACTCCTGAATCACTAGCAGCGGCACTGATTTTTTCCTGTCGTCTTCGCATAATTTCTTGCAATTCCGAGCTGCCATTGCTATCCTGGAAAACAAACACAGTTCAGACAAAATGGTTACTGGCCTGTGTCAACAGTGGGTTATGTAATGAAGAGGCTCAGAGTACAAATCAATTGTGATTTTCTTCCAATCTTTCCTCAGGAAAATTAATACCTTCCCATCAAGTAAGTGCAGCTTCTAGACTTTACCAACGTATGATAACTGATAATTGCATTTTATAGAATGTCTTGAGACAATGCATTCACCATCTGGATGCTAGATTCCTTAAAAGAGCACATGTGTTTAAGTAAGAAAAGTTACCTGATACTCATCTCCCTTTAGGAGATTTAAAAACAGGCCAACAAGTAGGCTTGAAAGCCAAGTTTCCCTTCAGACATTCCTGACCCTCTGATCGTACTAGCTTGCCTCACTTCCCAGTCCTAACGGCTTGTGAACCTTCTCCTTACTGTGTCTCCTCAACGGAAGTTCCTGGCAACACAAGTCAGAATCAGGAGGATGAACTGGCCCTAAGGAGAGGGTGACAGGGGAGAGGAGGACCCTCACACAGCCACCTTCTGCCTGCATCACTCCAGAGATCTGGCAGCAAGAGATCATGAGGAAGTAGGCAGCAAGTGCAGTGACAGTGCCACATGGTTCACAGGAATGAACCAACCCAGAAGCTGTAAGAGAATGGACGCTGTAATGTACCTTTAGGAAGTAATTTACATACTCTAACAAAATAAGGAAGTATAATGGTAACAAAACTTCTGGAGAAACTATATAATCCTTATTTATATTCAACATACAGAAAACAATCATCAAACCCTTCTATTAAGTCCCCAAGATCAAGGTTATAGAAAAAACTTGCAACAGAAATGTATTTCTCTAGATTGAGAAAGGTTACAGGATCATGTGCATGACTCTATTTAACTACTGAATTTATATAATATACCTGCTACAGATAATTATGTATCAATTTCATGCCAAAACCTTTGTCTTTTTAATTGAGTTCAAACATAATCGTCATGCAACTGTTAATAGCTGTGAGATGTAATAATTGGAAATTACCACCTTTACTTGCCTAGTAGAAGGACAGCAGGCTAGGAGAAGCTTAAGGATATCCAATCTAGAAAACATTTACTCTCTGGTAATTATACAGACAACTATGATGAAATAATTACTCTTCAAGGTTCTCCATTTTCAATGATCCCTACTATTTCTCCAGAGATTACTTAGATACAGAGCTGGGATGTTAAAGTCTTATAACTCATATCTTACTAAAATCTCCAAACTACATATTAAGAATAGGCAAAAGAATTCTGGCCTCTTAAGGCATTCACTCAGATGTGAATTTTCTTTTACTGTGTCAAAATTTAAATTCTTACATGGCTATAGGCATATATGAAATGAGCACACTATGATTTTTATTAAATGTCCCAAAGAATATGCTCAAGCTCCGTGACATGAACATGTATAATAAATTAATTTTCTTCCCAATGGTCACTGATGGTCTCCAGTGACAGATTTATAAAAGCTGTGTCAAATTTAATTCAGCTGTGGAAGAAAGGGAGCTTGGCCAAAGCAGACGAGAACAACTGTTTGCAGAGCTTTCTCTACTCTCGCCTAAAGCAGGAAAGCACCACCTCAGGCTGCCGATTCCTACCTCAAGGGCAGCTTTCTGCACGGTGATTTGGCTGAACACTCTGGCTCCTTCGGGGCACACTGTCCTCAGTTCATCTTTGTTGAGAGAGAAAAGTTGTGCACCATTTAACACTCCAAGACTATTGACCGTCCTGAAGAGAAAAAATAAGCATAAAAATCCAGAACATTAAAAATGCTGCCCAGAAAAACTACAGCAACAAAACAGAAAATTTTCTGTTTCTCCTAGTAACTTCCCTTTTATTAAATGTGCTCCACGCATAGGAACACGTATCAAATGCACTACAATATGCAGTTAATGTGGTAACAAGTAACTATCATCAAGTTGGCCCTGACGCTCCTTTTTTCACAAGATCACTGGTGATAAAGCACCAGAAGACAGCTGAGGTTCATTCCATTATTGCTCTGAATCAATTCTTTGAAATATGGTCTTTTATGGAAGGAAGAGTTTTCTAGTAGTCTGGCAAATAGTCAACCACTGCATCCCTCTTTTTTATTAAATCATACTGGGTAAATGAATTTATAATATGTACAATTAAAATAGTTCATTGTACCAAATATGCATAATGTTCATAGATCTTTAGATTATAAATAGGACCTCTATGATGGCCTTACTAGAGGAAAGGTTCTATTAAGATTATGATTGATAGGCCAAGTTACTTGTTTTTTATTGACTCGAGATAGCCCATTAGCAGGAGAAAAGCTTCTGTGCCATCTCATATGGTCTGAAGAGTTTGCAAAGACTAACTACTCTGTGTACCCAACGAGGGTGAAGCCAATTACCAAGGCCTGCAACTGTTGACAGCTATCTGAGGAACCGATAACAAACAGACATCCAGACCATACACAGTGGTATCATATGAGCTACTCCTGCATCTTCCAATCTTTTTAAGCTAAGAATAGCTACAGTGTCTCCCTGAGTACAGAAGAGTAGTCCACAATGCAGTCTGGGCTCCTAAAAGTTATCTGTGACATGTAAATGACCTAGCAAGAAATAAGTCACACTTCTTACATGGACCTCCAAGGTGACAAGACACTTACACAGGGTTGAACCCCTTTGACTGTAACCATGTCTTCACGTCCTCCGGCGTGGAGTCATACGTGATGTTGATGACTGGCACGGTCTGCCGTGGCACCTGGAACTTCTTCTGTGCGGCACTCCGCCCGATGGTCAGCCTGTGGATGAGCTCGTCCTGTACCTCCTCCATCTGAGACTTCCGCCCTGAACACCAGCAGGGAGCAGGTCACATAGGCAAATCCTTAGCATGATGCCCTTTTCTAGAAGCCCAATCCCAGTGTTCCTTCAGTCTAACAAGGCTTACAAGTCAGGGCTCCCTTCACCTTCCCTCACTTTTATCCCAACCTAGTGTATTTTGTGATCAACGATTAAAATGTCTTTCTAGCTCTTCTCCCCTCTACATTGTGGGTATCTGACAAAACCTTATCCTGGTTAATTTACCACGCTTTTTATTTTGTGCCTGACCCTCTGGAGCTGAGTGTGACACAGCGGAGATACATGAGCTTGTGTCATGTTCATGACATGAGCAGCAGTCGGGCTCTGTATGTTCCTTAACAATCGTGCTTTTCCTTAGGGCACTGATTCTCCACTGGAGACGGTTCTGATGCCATGGAACAGAGGCGGCTACAGCAAGCCACAGGGGGAGGTCTGGGTCCACAGGCCTGCTCCCAAAGTGAAGAGTAAGCCAACTCCAACCATTAAGATGCCTGGGTTGAGACTACATGTAATGATCTTCTAAGACATCTATTCAGTGTGCACAACCTCCAACCTTATTCTGCAGTCCTCTCATGATCTCACATTCTAATTTCTGAATAACATGATTTTCCTTGCTCCTAGCACTCTACCCTCCTTCCCTGCAATAGTACAGATCGCCTGTTTTCACGCTCCTAAAGCCAGCCGGTGTTGTGTACCAGACCCCAAGTTCTCTCCTACCGAAACAGTTTGGCAATAACTTCTCCTATATTATCAGACCTCTTCCCCATACTGAACCACTTCATTAGCATACAAATATGCTAGCTAAATAATAACTAAATATTATTATTTATCTTTAAATAAGCCCTTTTGTAGCAGGTACCATTCATTTCTATGCTCCTTTGTAAGCAACACTGCAAGGTGTCTATGTTAGTTGATTCCAATTCCTAATATCCCATTTTCTCTTGAATTCATTAAATTCAGTTCAGTGCTTCTGTCTCCATCCCTCCTCTGCCCTGCATTAAAACTCCAGTGGCAATTCCTTCTCAATCACCATCCCATTTAACTTTTCAGCAATGTTTGATGCAAGAGGTCCCTTCTGGAAATCCTTTCCGCTCCTCTGATTTTCTTACTACCTCACTGGTTACTCCTTTTCTTAACTTCCTAGATGGCAAACTGCTTCAGGGCCTAAACCTTGAGCCTCTTCTCTGCCTGTATTCAGGCCCCCAAAGATCACTGTGCCTTGCCTCATGCCCAAAGAAAGGCTGATGACTAACAAATCACTCTGCTCGTCCTATCACTCAGAGCTCTAAATTCATCTATGTGAACTGTTCACTTGGCACATTCACTATGTATTAGATTGTATCTACTAGGTGTCTGAAATATATCCAAATAAAAAAATGTCCAAACCTGAAATCTCGATCTTCCTGAAGTAAGCCTTCATGACATTTTTTTAACATCCCAATGCAGTTACTGGTGATTCTATCTTCCCAGTTCTGATAAAATACCGTGGAGCTAGCCTTGGCTCCCCACTGTATACAATGTGTAATTCATGTGAAAACCCTGTTGACTCTACAAACTATGTCTGAAATCTAATCACATTATTCTATGTTTGCTGCTCTTGTTGTTGCTAGCTTGGTCTAAGCCACCAGCCTATGTAACAGGTTTCTCTGCCCCTACTCTCTACCACCCCACCCATTTCTCTTCTCAATATAACAACCATAATGACCTTCTAAAATGTGAGTCAGATGTTTCAGCTCCAAACATTTCCACACAATCCAAATGACTCCCACAGAAACATTTCATATGACCACCACCCCCTCAAGGTAACCACAGGACTCTGCACCTGAACTCCACACTCTGGCTTATAATCGCGTCCTTGGTGCCTTTCAAATTTAAGGGCCACCCATCTTGTGCCTGGAGTATTTTCCCCCAAATAGCCACATGACTCTCTTGCTCTCCTCTGCTTATTCAAAGCTCCACCCCTTCTCCAACAGCATTCCCTAGGCACAGGTATGTTACTCTCCCAGTGACTTACTGCTCTCCAATATTCTCTATGGCTTTCTTTATACAACTACTTTCTTTAAAATACAAGTGTGTTTGTTTCTATATCCCCGGTGCAAGTGAATAAGCGAGGTATTCTCTTGACTTTTCTGCTGAGAGAGTCCTTGAAAATTATCAGGAGCAAACCTCTTAAACAATCAAATAAGAACATGGAGACCAAAACCAGAGCAGTGATCTGTCAAAGTCACATTATTAATTAAAAGTGAAATTTACATGGCACTGGATGTACTGACTTCCAGCTCAGGGCTATTTTATGGTCAAAGTCACAGAAACTACTTCCAAATCGTATCTACTACCCTTCTCCCCTGTTTATGGGAAAGATACATACCCCTTTACAAAAAAAAAAAAAAAAATGAAAATGATGAGTCACCAATTATCAGGAGAATTCTCTATGTTTTAAAGTATCCAAACTATGTCTCTTTCCCACTAGGTTATTCTTAGTTTTTCCCAGTAGGACAAAGAACAAACTGTTCCAACCCACAAGTTCTTCCAAATAGGGCCTAAACGCCTATGAACTCTGATCCCAGCCCTGAAAAAAAAGACGCCACACCGTCAAAGATGACTGTGCTCACGTGTCGGGGAAGTAAATGCTGCAGGCTTGTGGGAAGAAAAAAGGAACAAACAGTATTTCCAGAGGAAATTTCCCCCTAGGGAAATGAATAAACTATTTAGAGAACTTTCTCATTTTCAAATGATTTTTTTAGGGTCTATAAATAAAAGACCTTTTAAAAAAATGTACATATATTTTTAAAAACTTAGTAGCATGTTACATTTTTGTTAATCATACAATTACCCACTCACACTCTCACACTCATACACTCAATTGTTTCTGCTGCACAGTTAACTGCTTTTTAAAAAATTTTACTTTTCCTTTAGTTTTCTAATAAGCTCTAGATATGAATAAGGTTTTTTCAATAAACTACACCTTGAAAGAGAAAGTAATGTACAAAAGTAGTCTTGGTGTTTACCTAGAACTCTAGAACAGTTAAATAGCAATAGTTTTAGTGTCTTCATTATTTTTAATTTAGCAAGAATAATCACAACTAAATAGATGTGGCAATGATAGAACACAATGCAAATAAGAGTGACATTTTAGGAGTTAAATTTTGAACATGAATCTTAGGGTCAATCTCACCTAGGACAATATTGTTCAGTATACACATCTGCATGTCAGAGATGCGGTTTGCTACAAGGAGCAACTTAGAAATTTTTGCATTTTCCACAATATAAACAGCATTGAAAGAAACAAGAAGAAACTGATAATTTAGAGCAATCGTATGTTGAGGTGGACTAAGAATGCAGAACTCAGGAGGGGCCTACACTGATAAAATGAAAGGTAAACATTTCACACAAACCCAGATACTTTTCCTTTACATGATTGTATCATACTGAGGATACACAAAATTATCTTCCTGGCTCCAGTCTTTTAGGAGCTTTATATAGCAAGCATAGGTAAGGTAAAGCAACTTAACAATATGTTTAAAAAATGTAATTTGAACATTAAATTACACAGACATGTCGAAGAAAAGACAAAATCAAGGCTATCTTAGATTCTTCTTCAATTCTCAAAATATCTATGCTTTTCTTCCTCAACACTGACAAAGATAATTCAAAACTGGCCATGGTATTTTTTTCAGTTTATTTAAATATGGTTTCCATAGAAACCATTCGAATAAAAATCAAAC
Source organism: Cavia porcellus (assembly GCF_034190915.1). NCBI lineage: Eukaryota > Metazoa > Chordata > Mammalia > Rodentia > Caviidae > Cavia > Cavia porcellus. Next base: position 40,933,333 of record NW_026947510.1, read on the forward strand.
TTAATTTATATGAAGTTGAAATCTAAATCACAGGAAATCTGAATTTCAAAGGTAAATCTGAGATTGCGATTAGCCACTGGTGACATTACGCTTGTGTTAACTACGTATGTGTACATCACACTAGCAAATAGGAAGAGAAGCAGAAAAACAACCAGCATAGCAATGACAACGGCAGAACTACTGACTGATACAGCGTGTCAGACATCATCAAGTAAAGTCAGTCAGTGTTTCTAGACTTCAGCACCACTGACATTCAGGGACCAATCACGCTGCTTTAGGGGGCCATCCTATGCAGTGTAGGGTGATGCTGAACAGGTAACCTCTGCCCAACAGATGCCCACAGCACGCAACTGTGACAGAAGTGTCTCCAGACAAACATCAAATGTCCCCAGGGACACGGAGAAGCCAGCAAAATCACCCCAGGCTAAGAACCACTGCACTCCATGCTTATCCATGAGTTCCTTTCACGTGTTCTCACTAACCTTCACACTTTTCCTATGAAGCAGATACCATTATTTTTGCCCTATTTTTCAAAAGACAAACATAGAGGATTACTAAATTGTTTGAAGGTCACACGGCTAATAAGTGATGTTTCCCTGTACAAATTCCAATGTGTCTGTCTCTAGAGTCAGCATTCAACTACCAGAAGGTAATGAAACACGCATATGTTAACATCAGAGAGGAGACTCCTGCGTTTTAGAGGAACTACTTAGAGGATACAAACCTAAGTGAAATTTCCCATAGTCTGCACTGAATGACTGCTGTTAATATCCAGTACTATTTCACACCAGTAGAATCAACAGTAAACAGTATTTCCTTTTGTCCTCATACTTTTTAAACGCAGAGGAAATGCCCCGGGAAACTTACGGTCCACTGGAAGCTGTTTGTGTCTCTGGCCGTCTCGCACAATACTGCTACTACTGTCACTAGAGCTGCTGTTCTGACGAGTGATATTTGCTGGGACCTTTGACATAGGAACAGGGGCTGGTACTGAAGGCGGCAGAGGGACGGGAACGGGAGCTGGTGCTGGAGGAGGTGACGGGGCAGAAGGGGTATCAGCTGCTCTTGGACCATACTCCATCCTTTGTTTCTAAAAAAGACAAATAATTAACTTGAAGTTAAAAAAAAAATAGAAACCTAGGTTAAGAAAACAAATGGTTTATCGACAGGTCATTGACAAGTACTTATTTGTAAACTTATGTTAAACAAACCCATCACCAATTTACATGTGTATATACACACTCACCTGCACACATCTCATCCGATATGGTATAATAATTAAAAAGAACCTTATAACATTCTACCTACTTGTTTTATGTCAGTATGTAAATTTACAGAGTAACAAGGGTGTAACAGGAGCAAACAGTACAGGAAAACTAAATCTGGATTACATCTGGACTCAGAATCACACAATATCAGAATAATCAAATAATTTCTCATCATTTTATAATTTCTTAGTAATAATTTCTAATGGCCTTGGAAGTCAGTGTTCACAGCTCTAAATATTCCAATTCTTTTCAATGTATGTCATAAGTAAAGGTTTTTAATTCCATTGTTCTGAGGTTTTTGTTCAAGGGGCAATATTTCAGTAAGCAAAGGACTTATGCTTTGGGGGACAAAATGTTGTTATTAAATTTTTGAAGGTGCAACTCTTTTGACTGGTAGAAAATGGGTATGTAATGGGACACATGATTGTGGGGCTGAAGTTTTAGATGGGAGGTGAGCTCAGTGGTACAGCATTTGCCTAACATGAACAACATCCTAAGTTCCATCCATGTACTATAAAAACAAACAGATAAGGACTAAAGTTAAATATTTAGGATTGCAACTTACAAATGAATTAGAAAAAAGGGATTATGCTTTAAAAAGCATATAACGTGTGCAATGCTTTCAAATAATTTTTAAATCATGGATTAGGCTATTATAAAATATGTATATTCCTTATAAAATATGCAACAATAAAACTTTGAATCTAAACAAAAGAACTGCAACTAATAGATAATTCTATCATAAGAGGCTCCAAATTCTCAAAAGGCATATCATCTTCATAGAATCCATGACAGAGAAAGCAATGACTTATAACTCAGATAAAGCTGAAATGCTGCTCCAGAGCAATTTTAATTATTCTAAAATTTAGCATTAGCCTGTAAAATGAAAAATGAAAACCTTTTGGTAATCTGGTCCTTTGATTAGAGCAGTATTTACTTTTAACTCTAAATTGGCCCAAATATAAGGTAATATTGATTTTAAGAGAGTCCTCCCCAATTTCCACAGAGATGAAGAACATAACAATACACATCACACACACTTCACTTCTAAGTTAAATCATTACTCAAAAAACAACACACCAACGTTCATCATGTTGCTTTCACAGCAAATGATTACCACCTGTGGAAGTTTCATGGGAAGGAGGCTCATTTGTTTTTGCTGGTTCTTAAAAAGCTACTCAGCCTGGGGGAAGAAGGTGGAAGGGATGCAACGCACAGATGGAAGAACTGAAAGAGGAGTACACCAGGGTGCTCGGCACTGAGAGAGGAGCAGGACAAAGTGGGCAGGGCAAGAGGAGGAGGAGGGTGCGGGGGCTCCACCACCAAGTTAGAGGGGACAGAGACAGGCTGCCAATCTGCGCAAGCCCTAGAAACACTTCTAATGTATTCAGTAATATATTAGAATGCATCACTTTACACTTCACAAAACATTCTTCCTATATTTGGGCCAATAAATATTTAAAGAAATCCAAATACAACAAACATCAAAATATACTTAGCACACACCAAAGTCACCTGACCTACACATACGCAGTGTGCCCTTGATAAGAATACCCTTTGCGTGTAATTTCATGAAGGGTTAACCAATTCTCACTTTAGTGTTTCAAAAGTATCAGTCTGTTTCTGAAACATAGAAAGTGCTACAAGCTCTGCATTCCATGATATGATTCATGTTTTCTGCTTTCATAAAAACAAGAACAGACAGTGTTTTGCTACCCATCAAATAACACTGTTCATAACTGAATACACTACATGTTATTGTCACAGTGAAGCTTGAAGGCAGCTCACCAAATGTGTGGTGCCTCCCTTCACTCATCTGTTACTGCTATATAATGTGACCTTATCAGTGTCACCTTCCGGAACAACAGGTTTTTAAAAAATAAAATGCATATGGAAATTTCCAAATCCATGTGAAAAATTTTCATGATTTATGGCATAAATTATGTTTACTTGCGTATGTTTCTTAGTTTCTCTTCCTGTCTCCTGTTTCCAACCACGGGAAGTGAGAAAAAGTGCCACCCCTGAACCCCTACAACCCATCCTGAGACGAATAGCAGAGCACCGTTTCTGTTGGCCAGTTTCTGAGTCTTCGTGTGGAAGAAACAAAACCAGTACCGACTGTGGGCATCAGTCTTCTGTGCCCTTCCTGCTCCTCCATTTCTGTTTACCGACTGCCCGGCTTCTGCTCTTCCTTTGGTTATTTCTGCCTCTTGGCCATCTCCAGTTGGAGGCATGTAAGGCTCCCTTATACTCTCAACTTATGCAAAGTCTTGGAGCCTTTCTTCCTACAGCAAAGGCACCAAAGCACCAATCAAGAAATCCTGACCAACTCTTCCCAGTTTGCCTGGGACTTTCCCAATAAACAGCACTGAAAATCCCACATTCCCACAAACCCCTCAATGGTGGGTAAGTGAGCAGCAGTTTGATCAATCTGCTATGGATCACTTTTGCACAATTACTGTCAATTCCAAACTATGATCCCTTATCCCTCACAAATAAAAAGGCTGTCCATACTAATAACTCTTTTTGTCTCTCTGAAGAATTCAGAATTCCTCGACCTTATAGGAAATTGACTTCCTCATTAATGGTTAAGTTGGATTGAGTTATTTTTTCCTAGCAACTAAAGCTCAGTAAAACTTCTCAAAGGTTAAACAGAGCTATTGAGACATAAGCCCCTGATACATGCAAGATACTGCTTCAGAGAGCAAATTATGCAAGTAAGCCCAACAATGTCATTAAAATTAAACTGTTTTTAAAATTTTTTACCTACTCTGAATTACATGTTTGTCTCTTAATTTTAGTCTCTCTGGAACTTTGCAATAAAAACTAAGTGCAGCTGGAACATTTGGAGGGTGTTAAGTCCAGAGATTGAATCCAAAACATTATATTAAAAAGAATTGCCAGGAGGGAGCAAGTGTGGGTTACCTCAGACAGCTCGCCAAGTAATTGCTAATAAGAAAATGGAGCAAATCAGATTAAATGAGAAAATTAAAACAGAATATGGAAATAAAATAATATCAGTTACAATTTACATAAAATACCATAAAACATGAGCAAATAGGTTTTGACAGCAAAATTAGCTACTCAGAAGTCAACCAGAGAAAGAGCTTGTAAATTTATACTTAATTTCCATCACTGTTATCTAGATGTATAAAGCTAATCACGTGGCTTAAACTACAGGGTAAATAGCACAGTGTTTCAATCACAACTATTTAAGTCTTAAAGTATTGCGTTAAAATGTTATAATATAGGATCATTTTTTTACACTTTATAAAAAATGTAATTAGGGTCCATTCAATGTAAGTATACTGCTTTTTAAAATAGCTGATTATATAAAAGGGGCCACACGTTCATGGCATGATTTTAGTAGGCTTTGGTTGTGAACTTGAAAGCAGTCTAAACAGACCAGCTTTATAATTGTGTGCATATGTATGCTGGGCAGTTAATTATACACTGTAGGGTGGTTGTCAGTCAAGTATTCACAAAAGATGCTTGGGAAAATCTCAGTGCATGAGGCACAATAAAACATATCCATCCTCAAGATCAAATGTATAGAGATAGACAACAGAAAAGTGTTTACCAGAGGTCCCCTCTGGGGCATTAAAAGTAAATGGGAGATAATGTTGTGTATCATAAAGTAGCAAATGTGTAGGCCAAATAGGAAGGAAGATCTAACAGACAACATGATTGCATCTTGTATCTAGGAGTCTTCCTACATGAGTAGGTTACAGCTTCTCTTACCATACAGTTAGAATTATGTGGGATGACGGTTATGTAATTTGACTTCAGTTCATTTCAGTATATTGTATATGTCATCGCATTGTATACCTTTAACACAATAGAATTTATTTAACCAACAAAAAAAGGTAACTATCCTGTCTAAAAACCCTACCTCTCATTAATGAGCAGTCTCAAATTAATTTTTAAAATGCAAATTTTAAAGAACTAAATGTTATCAGGAAGTTGGCCCAGCTGAAAGAATATGCAAGAATAGGGGCTGGGGATTTAGCTCAGCGGCATAAGCACCTGCCTTGCAAGCAGGCGGTCGTGAGTTTGATCCCTGGTACCGATAAAAAGAAAAAAAAAAAAAAAAAGAATATACAAGAATAGTTAGCACAATGGTCACAATCTGTGCAACTGAGCAAGACCTTGTGTTGAAAAATTCAAAAAAAGGCTGGGGATGTACTAGGTTAGTGCAAAGACCCTGGGTTTAACTGTCAGTACATCGAGACAGAAAGAGAGATAACTCTGTCTCTGTCCAACACATTTACATGTCTGGATTGAGCTTGAAACATGTATAACATGGGCTGAAGTTAATAGTGTCAGTGGTTTAATAGTCACCTCTAAAAAATACTTCCACCTTAATTAAGGTTATTTAAATATACACACAGAGGATAAGAGAATTTTGTATCTAGAGTGGATTGCAGAGATCATGTAACTAGAACCCTTTTATTTCACAGCCAAGCAAGTCAAAACACAAAGATAAAATGCTATCTTTAAGGCCACACAACTGGCTAGGGCTAGAATCATCCACCGATGCGTAGATGGGATTTGTCCCCATAGTATCATAACTGGGAGGGAATAGATAATATGGAAAACTCTATGTTGAATTTGCAAGACCATAAATACTGGATACTCATAATTATTTGTGTCTCAGTATAGTAAAAGTAACTACAACAATAATAAACGTTCACTTAATATTTAATAATAAATAAAAGACTTCATTAGGCTACTGTGTGTATTAGAAGGAACAGGGGAAATGAAGCAGTTTCTGCTAATGGTATATAGCATGAAAATCTCCATGGGCAAAAATCTCCATTGGTAACCATTATGATGCTGCAAGTCCAAGAATCAAGTCAAAACAAAGAGGAGACTGCGGAAAGTAGATCGTAGGTTGAGAGAAAGTCTCTCTGAATGTCTATCTGTTGCTTGCATAACAATTTCCTTCCTCCCCCACCCTACCTTGTTTTGTGGTACGGATATGAATCCAAGGTCTTTGCACTGAGTTACATCCTCAGATTTTCTTTAATTTTAAATTGTAAAACACAGTCTTCCTAAGTCAGTAACTTGCCCAGGATGGGCTTGATCTCCTGCTTTAGCCACCCAGGGAATTAGCCACCCACTAGGGAATATAAGTGTGTGCCATCATGAAAGGCTAATAATATTTTTTAATCAAAAGACAGTATTTCCAAAAATATTTTCAAAGCATTTATGTTCCTTTTCCCTGTGGTTTCATTTAATCTCTATTTTAAAAAATGTTCCATATCTTTTATAAATTCTTTAGTACCTTCCTCTCTTTTATTTTTAAAACTTGTTAAACATTAGGGAACACATTAGGTGGGAATATCTGTCTTTAGTGATCTGTTAAAAATCATCCCAAATGTGAGGACACTAAAAAGCCTGGACTCTCAGGGACATCAGGCGACAATTAAACACCACCTAGTCTTTGCTTTTGCAAGATATGAGAACCCCTGCCATCTGCAAAGAATTTCTGAGCAAAGTGTCAGAACAATGGGTAAGGGTTCCACTCTTGTTCTTTGTCCAGGGACTGCCAGCATCCAAATATAATTTTTCTCCATGGGAAATGTGAATGCATGAAACCACCAGTCTGTCCACTTAAAAAATATTTGGTAACTGACAGAAGTTGTGTGGAAATAGTTTGTATCTCATTCTTCTATTTCCACCACGTATACAATGGCCACTTTGTAAGTGAACCAGAGCATTTGGCATATGTGCCTAAATGACAAAAAGTGACAGAACAGGTGAGATGCAAAAAATGGCAAGGATTTAACTCTAAAAATTAGATCAACATTACCTTGCAAAGTAAAGCTCTTCAGAGAAAATGTCAGTCTAACTACACATACAGGAAAACCCGGCATGTTTATACAAAAAGAAGTTTTTGTGAACTCTATTCCCTAGAAGAGTAGAACCCAGAGGGCTGGACCCCCATCCTGGTTTCATGTAGTTGTCTCAAGTGGGCAACTTGTATCTCTGGTCTCTAAGCTGCCTAAGAAAAATGCTCCTGTTTCACAAGGTTGCTGTAAGAATTAAATGAATTAATATTTCTGCCCAGTGTTACGCTTCCCACAGTTCTGTCAATTAAGTGCAAGATGCTCGCATTCAATAAATATTAGCATAATGCATGAATTAAAAGATGAGTAAGACGAATTGTAACCCAACTGAGTTTTATAGAGTGAGGCTAGTGGATCACTGGAATCTACATAAATATAGTGATATCTTTATTGTCATTCTGAACTAAGAGGCAGGAGGCTTCGTTAGACAGTTTAGATAAAGGTATCTGTGACACTACGGTAGACATATAAAAAGGGCCAGCATATATTTCCAAGAATTTTTTTTTCATCGCATTTTTTAAAATATTATGTTTTGAGAACAGGAATCCTTTCAGAGCAGTTTTGTGGCAGACAGCAAGTAGCAAATTGTCAAGCTTACTTATTAAAATTTTATAAGATTTTGGTGATTTTGTTGGGTTCAGCCCAAAGTTTTCAAGAGGTGTTGAAAAGCAGATTGGTTTTTTTTTTTTTTAACAATTTTTAAAAGTAGAGCTTTCAATCTAAACACCACACACACACACACAGAGTTGATACACATTTCTACGCATATCACTGCAGTCCCAGTAGCACAGAAAATTTTTCAGAAGACAGTGAGACAGTGTTGAATAGCTTAAAAGTAGCCAAACCAGGCAATCCTCAAAAGGACCACAAGTTTCCATTTACATAAAATAGCAAAACAAGCAATGAAACTTGTGAGCACTCAAAAAAAATTCTTGGTTGTGCTAAAGTTGACAAAAACATAAATGAGGATTTGTTAAAAGATGAACAGATATTACGTTCTTCACAAGTACTCTGTCTGTGATGCTGTGCTATTTGTTTTGGTTCCATTTTAGACAGATGCAAGCTTTAAACAGAAAAATCAACTTATAGCTCAAACCAAGAATTAGAATTGGATAAAAACAAAAAAATCTGGATAGTAAGTGGCAAAAAGGAAAATATATCAGGTTCTTATTTAGGAAACTTCAGTGAAGGAAAATATTTAGAATTTATATTATTTGTCAGTTTAAGTGTCATTTTTTTTTTTCCAGTTAGCCTATTTCTACAAACCATGCACATAGGCAAAAACAAACTTGGATACCTGCTTTTAACTCATGGCTTCTGCTAACATAAGGCATTATTTACCATGATAGGTTCATATGCCTTGTGAATAGTGCTTATGACAGCTTCTCATGGATTAAATATTAAAAGCAACTCAGACACCCCAAGGACGTACAGCACATATTCTGTCACTGTTTAAGGAGAAGGCCAACACCTTTACAGGAAAGAGAATGAAGAGGTGGCATTCTCGAAGCAGACTGAAGCCTACAGCATATCAGGTCAAACTCAGAAAGGAACTTGAGAAAGAGAAGGCATAAAATCTAAGTTAGAAAATAAATTCACTTCAAAAATCCATGGGAAATGGAACAGGTCATACCTTGAATAACTCAAACTCCTTCTTTGGCATCAACAGCTAATGACAAATGATGAACATAAATCAGTACACAGCACATATACACGTCAGACCCAGCAAAACAGAACCACAGCAGGTGGTTTCTGTTGCCAGCACTTTAGGTTATCGAGAGGCAGAAACTACGCATTGATTATTTTAAATGTTTGCTTGGCTCATGGATTCCAACACGGATGGTCCTTCTGGCCCACAGCAGGATCTCCACTGAGCCCGAACACCATGAGGCACTGTGAGGACATCAGCAACTTCCCAGAGCAGCAGGAGTATGACCACAATGCTGGACCTGGACAATCTAGTATTTTCCAAGCCCAGACCTGGCATAAAAATTAACCATTTTACTACATATTCTATGTAGCTTCTATATGAATTCATTACATCATCATGGAATCAGGTATGATTTTTTTTTTCTCAAGACTCTGAAAACGGAAAGAATTCTTCTACGGGAATGAGAATGCATCCCAGGTTCACAGATTATACACAGGAGAGTCCACCCATTCTGACTGTGAGGTCTCACTGCAGAGTGCACATCTCAGGTCTGAAATCTCGAGGGCTTAACGGTAACAGAACTCAGGTGTCACAGTAAATGACAAATGACACAGTAAGTGAGATGACCAGGCTCACTGAAAGTGACAATTTGGCATGGACCTCAGAAGTACTCCATGATCAAGAAAAGAGAGCCTGATCTAGCAAGTTCAGATATGTATTAAACTTAAATTCAAAAGAGGAAAAATATTATAATCCACTACATAAATACTCACGAACTAGCGTGAGATGAGTGCCAATTCAAATGTTCAGTGGCAGAACATTCAAGACATTCTTAAGGCAAAACGGCTTAAAGATGAATTTCAGGACACTCCTGCCACCATCACACTGCCACCTACTTGTCTGTGGGAGGAAACCGGGGCACAGGAGCACGATGGGTAAAGAGACAGGTACGTTACTTCTGACAGTGCCAGAAATGTAAGGGATAAAAAAGCATTCAGAGAAACAGTCACTTGGTGTAAACATTTTGAACAATTTCTTGAAGAATTAAATCAGAAAATACATGTATGATTCTTCACTGTGTCACCATCGGCTCCAACTGAAAGACCTTCATTGGTCTAAAATGATTATTTAAATTATGAGTGATGAATTTGAAAATTAATGAACATTAAGTTTTGCTAGGAAATCACAGTTACCTGTATGGTGTGTGTGTAAGGCGGGTCAGCACGGCCTAACCCAGACTCTGGAGGTCTCACAATGTCCAGGATGTTATTTGGCACAAACCCAGAGTCTCCACTTGCATTTCGAACCTTCCACCACTGCTTCCTATCATCAAGTATCTGGGAGAAAAGAAAGGCACCATTTCCGTAAGAAAACCACTCTGTGAAGGAAGCTCAATTTTCATTTGTAGACTTCACTGGTTATTTTTTCAGTTCTGATGAGAAGACAGCATCGATGTATTTTTGATGAAGTGATTCACAGGATTTACACTAAGAAGTACACGTGCCAGTATAGAATACACGGAACTGCAGTGAATCTACCCACATCCCTGCTGCCTCCCCAGAATGTATCTGAATTAATTAAGGTACAAAAAAGGGTCACTAAAATGACCCTCTGAGAAAGTTGTTTTGTTTCTAGTTGTGGAATAGAAAAATGTAAAAACCAATTTTTAACAAAATGTACTGTAATCCAATCATCTTATATATTCAGTAAGATGAACTTTTAGTTGTAACCCAAGACAGAGACTTGTTGTGGCAAACTACTAATAACATTAGTTCACAAGATGCTTATTTATAAGCATACTAGAAGAAAAAAAGAAGGCTTTTTTAAAAAATTAGGATATTGTGATGCATCTACATCTACACTGACAACTAGCCTTGTTTCCAAAATGAATAAAGCCCAGAAGAGTGATGACGGTAACAGAAACCAAGAAATCCATCTCACCTTCCCAGATATCCTACATAGCCTCCACTTGTGCCCATGATGCTACTACAGGGTCAGATAAAGTGATAAAGCAGCCAAAATGTACATACCCGTATACTCTGTTCTTAGTCATAATACAAAGAATGATTTCCTGACCTACGCATTTCTTTTGGGAAGGTTTAGCAAGAGGAACAAACTAGACTCACTTTGTTAAGAGTAGCAAAGGGGTAAATTGTGTTACCTCCAAAATATCATCCTTTAGAACTGAAAGCTCACTGTTGTTCCTCGCCATGAAGTCGTACTTGGATTTGGCATATTTCTTGGGTTGTGTTTTGAGTGGATCATAATGTCTATAAAAAGAAAGAAGATTACTATTCTTCTGGCTCTTTCTACAGGCTGAAAATAAAAGCAAAACATTAGGGCCAGCCAAATGTTACCAGAACACTTTTTAACAACTTAGATGATAGTTTAGTTGTATTATGTTTCACAGAAGAGGACAAATACAAAGAACTTCAGAGTTCATACTACTAAAAAGAACAGACTGACGCTGTTCTTAATAAACTACAGAGTCACAAGGCTGGCTGCTACTGAGCCAGATCCAGAATCCAAACCCATGAATTCTTCCCCTATTAAACACACATACTGGATATTGTTTCCTTAATCATCATCTCTACTACGAAACAATAATACACATTATTTTTTCCACAAAAGTAAGGGAGACCTAAGATAATTTCCATAGTAGGAATTTATGTTCTATGTTGATTTTATTAATTTGAGCTATGTCTGTTAACCAAATAAATATATTTTGAAAAGTATAACTAGGTGTCAACTTTTAAGAACGCTCTATCAGATTACATAAATTGCAAAGAAAGGTGTGGATTAAGGACAAGACAAGGGCAAGAAAATTTTAATTCAATACAAATTTTTAAAAATACTGCATTGTGGCTGCATTTTTTAAAAAACGAAAAATCTTTAAAAAGACAAATATCAGGTTGGGGGTGTAGCTCAGCTCTAGAACACTTGACAAGTGTGAACAAGGCCCTGGGTTTGATTACCACAAACAAAACAAAACAAAACCCAAACACCTCTTCTAATTATTTAAACTAGCATTAGAAGTTTTAATAATATAATTTTAAAATTACATTTATATATAATAAGATGTCAATATTTTTTCAGAAGGTTCAATAATAAACCAATTATTTCAACCTTTAGTAATTTTACTCCATAATACCCTGCATTTACACCTCCACATTTATTCATACATCTCTATAAGAGAAAGAAAACAAAGAGACTGAAGATGTTGGGCATCTCTGGCAACTGTGCAGCCTTCTCACTGCCTGCCATGCTCTGTGAGGTGCTGAGGGACACTAAGCTCTGCGGGAGAATAACCACAGCATCATCCAGAGCTACGGCTGGCAGATGTTCCCTGATCGGTATCTGCTAGCCCTCAGACAGCAGCCCCACTGGAGACGGGACGGGGGCAGGAAGCAAAGCTGGCCGGGGCTATCTATTAGCTATGTCCAGTACATAAAAACAAGTAGAAAAGTGAAATTATGTCTATAATTATTACCTATTAACAATACAAACTTAAAACCTACATTCTATGTATTTCTCATCTTCACTGGAATAGTTCTGGTTTTAATCTTTATTTATATAAATAAATTATTTATATATGTATATACAAAGATACATTTACATTTACAATGATACCTCAGTTCATGAATGCTCTTTTTTTCTTTTTGAAACAATTTGATTCACAAACAAGCATTTGGGAAAATCTTGTTTTGTTTGCAAACTCTGCATCAGGTGACAAACAACTGTGATCTTTTTCCTGCACAAACAGGAATGTGGCCATTCTCTCCAAAACTGTAGAACAAATTACATTCCTAAACGGAGGCACCACTGTAAATTACACAGAATTTACATATTTATACAAATATATGGACATATTTATTTTATCTTTACATTATATTACATTGATTCATTTAAAAAGTTTAAGCATCACAAAAGTTACAAAACAACAGTCTCAGTTGCCTTTCTCTTTTCCCCCATGCTTTTGTCGCCAATGGTCTGAAAAACAATCCCGTGAGATAACAGAGCTTTGAGTGCACTATATGAAAACACAGAGTACAATGAGTGATTCCCTGCCACTGGGTATCTGCATCTCTGAGTTGAAAACTCTGTGGCAACTGCCTTTATAGTCTTAGCTCTTCTGCATGCTATGCTAGTATTTACCCAGGGTATAGCTGTAAAGTGTTTTAGAATTTACATATGTGTAAGGTTTACAATCAATTTCTTATCCTCTGTAGATTAAGCCTGGACATGACACTGATAACAGTTAACAACTGGAAAATTGTAATTTTCAATTTTTAAGATATACCACAGTTTTATAAAATCTAGACTGTATTAAAACAGGTGGTCTACTTCTGATTTGGAAAAACAGATATGTGAATGGATAATAAGCCAGATGTAGAGACAACAAAAATCTGAGACTATCTCTAAAAGCGTAATCACATCTGAATAGCAGTAAACTATAACCTTTCAAAGATGAGGGTTCTAAATTCAAAAAGTGGCATGGTGATTTCACTGAATAATGAATATATTTCATACAGTACCTACAGAATGTCTGTCATATAATAGAGATCAAAGTTAATAATAACAATTATAAAAGAAAACCTGTCTGTATTCGATATCCTATCAGAACTTTCAGGTAACTTTTCCAATACTGACAAATTTTCTTAACAACTCTAAACATTAATGACCCAATTATCAAGTGTCCCAGCTCCTACTAAACCCCAGCTGAGAGATGGGATCTACCAGGGTACCTGAAACATAGTATCTACTCACTACTCATCATATTGCTTAAAAATTCTTATTATGGCTACTTTTTAACCACTGTCTTTCTACTGTCCCTTCATGGAATTTTCTGTAATATATTCTAATTAAATTTCTTGTTTATCAAAGATTACTTTTTTAGAAAGCTTTTTTTAAGCTTTACAAAATTCAAGACAGCTTTTTCTAAATTTGGGGAAAAGTATGGATAAAAAATACTGTAGTGGACAGTTATTTTGAAGATAATAAGATATAGTAGCATTGTTGATTTCCTATTACCTTGTTTTGAAGTCTTGTTATCATTTTTACTGTTTTATTTTGATTGGCTTTCTTCTGTTTTATTTTGCTTGGTTTTATTTTCTTTAAAATAAAGGAAAATATAGTGTAATGTCCTTAAGCCAGGCATGTTAGTGCATGCCTGTGACTTTAGTACTGCAGGAGGTTCAGGCAGGAAGGCTGAAGGTGTGGGCCCAGCATGGGCAACTTAGCTGTCCCGTGTCTAAAAACAAAAAAATACAAAGCACTGCAGTTGTAGCTCAGAGCTGAGGCTCCCAGTATCACCAAAAAAACAAAACAAAAAAGTGTCCTTCGTATCATCTCTCCCAGTCCATATAATGTTCCATGAGACAAATATTTTTGAGACTTTAGTAGTAGTACGAGCACTATTTATCCTAATGAACTGATAGATACTTTTTATCTCTAACAATAGCAAATGATTTTATTTGTATTTTTCTGACAGCCAGGAATCTCAAAGACAAACCTGAGATTCAGTCATAACTTTTATACTTTTATACTTGACAAATTTTATTTCTTATCCTAACTCCCTAATTCTAAACTTCTTAATTTTATATTTTATTTCAAATTTAAAGTTTTGATAAAAATACTTTACTTCCACATAATTTAAGTGAGCTGCCTACCTGCATTTTGAAAGTGAATCGTGTACAAACAAAGTCAGAACTAAACAAAGGTCCACGTCCCTAGTATTCCAGAAGACCTTAACAATTACGGTAAATTTTAAAAGCCATCATGATAAGCTGCACCAAATACCTGTCAGGTGTTATTCTATCAGTTATGCTATACATTAGAGACCTGCAAGTGGCCAAGGAGGTAGTAACTAAAATGCTGGATACAGCACCACACCCCCTACACTTCTTCAGCCACCGAATGAAACAAATGTATTTACTGAGTGATCATAATGTGCTACAAGTGGTCTTACAATAGAACATGTTAACTTTTCTACAATCAAAGTATTCTGTAAACACTGAACACACAGGTGTAGCTAAGTGGTTTTCTGACTATGGAAAACATTCTGACATACTGGAGTGACAAAACAAGAGAAAAGTAAGAATTACTAATCTTAAATGATCTCTAGAATATTAAGATCTACAATAGAAGGATAGAAAAATGAAAATATAGGATGAGTAGTGAATCAGTTATTAATTTCAGTGAAATAATGTTTAAGCTCTAAAACTGACCTTCCCCTGTATCTACTGTAATTAACTAATTAACTATATTTTATATGGTGGTATTTTGAAGCACATTATTCAATGCTGACTTTTCTGTACTGAGTTAATGTTATTAGTGACCTTAAAGCAGTAACTGTAAAATTTCCATGTCAATTACTTAAGTATTGTTTCTTTTGTCACTTCTGACCCCCCTGCCAAAATTATAAACCACACCATCCTCCGATTCTAGCAGAAAAAGAATACACTAAAAATAAGGGCCACACAACACGAACGGTGAGACAGGCTTCGGGCTTGGGAAGTACTAGGATGTTCCCTCCTCCACGTCAGCTGAGTGACTATCCTATAACTCTGCTACCAACTTTTCACCTCTCTTTATCTCTCGTTTGCCTCTGGACTGATCTTTATGTAAATTTCTTGCCAGAAAACAAGGCAAAAAAAAAAAAAAGTGAATCGATTTGAGTTCCTTTATTTCTTTTCCATCTCAGTCCTTCACCTCTGACTATCTTAACTTTTAGAGATAAAAAAACAGACAAATAAAAACTCTAAAGTTGCACAGTAAAGATAAAATATAACAAAATGAAAAGACAAGAAAGACCAGGCATGTAAATATTCAGTTACATCAAGTTTAAATATTTCTATGTATGTAAAGGAAGTTTGGTTTATTTTTATTGGAGGAAGAGAAACATGAAAATTGCTTCCTCTAAAAGTTACAGATCTGGAAATCTCTTTAGAGCTAATGTGGTATAAACTAATTTAAAAACAAAAGAGTTTTAAGGTAATTTTTCCTTCTTAAGATTCACAGATTTTTGTCAGAAGTAATCTCTTTAAAAAAGGAAAATCAGCCAAAGGCATTGACATTATGGGAAAAATTACAGACTTGAGGTCCAGACATCTTTTGTTCATCAAAGTGAGTTCTATAAAGGAAAAACTGAAACTTTATCAAATCATGCAAAGACAAAACTTTTGAAGAAGTAGCAGACAATACGGACACTGCTACCCTGTTAGCTCTGAGTGACAGACTGTGCATAGCTCTCCAGATGGTGCCCATTTAACGTTACCTGTCTACATGGCGATTAGGAGTTGGCTTAAAAGCAGCAGCGGCATCCACTTGGTCTGCATGGGGCCCTCTCATGTTGTTACTGGATGAATACATGTCAGCTGGAGAATACTCTGATACGCTGGAATGCTAAGAGACAGGGAAGGGAAGATTAAAGAACCACCAAGGCCATTTACAGAACCATCAAATAAGCTTCATTCACATCACTCAACAAGAATTCTCCACTAAATACAAATGGTTTTCATTTTCAAATGACTGTCCATTGTGCAACGAAATTATGAAATAGGGCTGGTGTCTTCTGGTCAGAAGATCCTATATAAGAAAAGTAATAGTGCAAAGGCTAAGTCTTAATTCTACAAATAACCACATAGAAAAGCAGTAACTTCCTTCATGAGAAATTTCAGGAATAGATGACTTAGTATTGCACAGACTTTATAACCCTGATATAAAATAAAATTGGTGATAGGAAGAAAAACTCTTTTTGTTCCTTACATTTAAGAAACACACTTACGGTACTCTAGTAACGTGAGTGTTGTCACCTGGGAATCCTTTGAACTCTTATTAATTGGACTTACAGTCCAATTTTCTAACCCAGAACATCATTTACATTTTTATAAATGGCAGCACTATTATCAGGTAGACTGTAAAGGGAAGGACCAAAGGCCACAAGTACATGGAATGTGACAGTGAAACACCAAGAATAAGACAGTGCTGGAATCATGTCTTCTCTACAGAATAAGACAGTGCTGGAATCATGTCTTCTCTACAGAATAAGACAGTGCTGGAATCACGTCTTCTCTACAGTTAACACAATCCAGACATGGATTCATGGGGTGCTCCTGAGAGAAGGGACTGGGATTTGTGAGTTCTTCCAGCATCATGGTTTCAGAGTTATAGAGGCCAAGTGCTCACAGGGCAAGAAAAAAGAACAAAAATGTCACATACAGAATACATATGGTTTCCTTACATAAATGAACTACAGGAAATGGATAGTAGATGCTAAAACATTTGAATTCCTTGGTATTTCAACTGTTTATGAATTCCTTGGGGCAAAATATTTAAAATTGGAAAGTTTCAGAAAAGACTTGGCTAGATAGCTACTACAGTTAATCATAATGAAGTAAGGCTGAATTAATCCAGACAGAGTAGATGGTGTGTCCCCAAGGCCCAGCACTGATGAAAAACACCCACGCTACACTCTTCCCCGGAAACGCACAGCAGGATGCTATGCTGCCCTTTACACACACAGATCCTAATAGACAATTTTCAGTCATTTAAATATCTCAGCCCATCATAATTCAGTTTATCCTTTACCTTGGAGTGAATACACACTAAATTTGATTAGACAGTTCTGTCATTGCAGTGTGTTCCAAAGGGGGCCAAGAAACTATATGAGTCATTCCCACCCTTTACCTAATTCCGAACACAGCCCAGCGAGGTCAGCGCCGTGAAATCACTGGGCCCTGAGAGTGACAGGGAGCCCAGGAAGGGAGGGAGCACTGATGGCGGATGACTAACTGATGACTCTGAGGCCTGCTGCGGGGTCTGAGGAAGTCAGGACAGCGGCTACAGCCACCCACATTTCTCACTCTGCATCAATCTGCCTTTCAAGTCATATGATCCCCAGTTAACCATGTCTTGTCTTAAAAACATTTATTATAGTAGCAATAAAATATGATAAGGTCTGTTTTGTAGGGATGATTACATTTGCCATGCATTTTAAAGCACCACTAGTTGGCCTCTTTCTCAACAAAATCTCAGGGTCTAAATTCCCCTAGAATGCCTAGTAGGAGTTCTTCATTTCATTTTTTTAGACCTCTGAATAACCACTTTCATCATAAAATGGAAAACAGTTTACAATAGGAAAATGATAATTCATTATAAGGAAAGATTCTCATAATTCCTCTGCTAAAATTACTCATTCAGAAGTGAGAGCGGACAAACATACTCCGGAAGCCTAGAACACAGTTCTTTCCTTTTAGATACACAAATTGAAAAGGAACTGACAGACATAAACTTCTGAGGCATACATTATAAAGCAGGCACAGTAAAATTTGAGATATGAGTATTATAAGCAGGAAAGTTTTATGACTTGAAAGTAGCTGTTATTTAGCAACAGCAAACATATTATAATTTCATGAATGATTACATTTTTCCCCCCTAGAAAGGGCGCTCTCTGCATGGGAAGAAAACCCACAGTGATGAGGTGCAGTCAAGGACATACCCTTGCCAACTGCGCTCAGTGGTGAGATCATTTCAATTACACACAGAGGGAAGGGCCTCTGTGGACACCTCCTCTTCCCCGTCAGAGCCGCGGGAAAGAATAATTATGCTAGGAAAGATAGTAACTTCAGAGCAGTATGTTGGCTTTTTTAAATTCAGGACTTAAAAATTTTTTTTTTCTATTTTACTGTCCCAAGAACAGTGCCTCAAGGGACCAATTTTAAGAAATTTACTTTACATTAATGCTTCTCCTTAAAACTGGCCACAGAATGCGATCTGCTATGGTTTACTAAGTGATTCCTTCATATCATGTTTGGGCACATTACAAATACCTATGGCAATATGAGCAAATGAACTTAAGGAATTAATAAATAGAATGAATGGAACTTCAGGAGCATAATTTACTGTTTCATTTTCAAGCTAGACCTCATTTATCTAATTCCCCATATTCTGATCATCAGAATTTGTAGTTGGCTCAGCTTTAATTAGTGCTCAATTTTCTTTTCCAATGGGATAAAAGGAGTCAAGAAAAGTCACTTTTAGGGAATATGACAAGATAATATACTCAAATTTTATTCTTTGTATTTGCTCCCCAAATTAGTTATACTCTAAACCTTATTAAATATTTCAAAGGTACAGTACACTTTATGATTTTCTGAGGATATAATTTGAAGACGAGAACAGAAAAAGCTTTTGGGCCTCCAACCAGGCTGACAAGACTCTAGAACTAGACAAAGAAGAAGTAGGAAGAGGAGGAGGAGGAGAGGAAGACAGGAAGGAAGAGGGAAGGAAGGAAGAGGAGGAGTGGGAAAAAAAAAACCTGGAAAGTATAATAAAAGGAGGGGAAAAGGGGAAGAAACGAGCTAAGGGGCAGCAGACAACTCCAGCCAGGGAAAGGAATATACAAAAAGGTGAAGTCACTGGAGCGAGGGGAGTGTGGCAGCCTGATGTGAATGGCACAGGCTGAGCAGTGAACAGGACAACAGGGGCAACTGTCACAGCAGGGAGGAGACAGGAAGCTGGGCAGCCAGAGAGGGTGACGCTCAGTCACTGATTCCAGGAAAGCTTCAGGGCAACGAGAGCTCCCAACCCCAAGGACAAGAGAACGCACATGACTGCACAGCCTACAAGAGATGCTGTACCTCTGTGGACAATCTTTTCATGTCCTGTTTGCGCTGATGCTCTGCCACGTTTGCCACAGACTCTGCCAGGTGATACAGGTCTTGCTCCTTTGGGGTTCCCAGGAAGTTCAGCATCGGGGGCTCCCAGCCATGGCGGAACCGCGGAACATAGGGTGGAATAAACTGTTCTTTTGGCCACTCTGCTCTGTAGGTTGTATGAACAATAATGTTACCTGTGCTCACAACTGCCTTCAGTGAGGCCAGTCATTAAAATAAAATACCACTCAAATTCATTGCACGCCTCGTCTTCCTTCTGAAAACACATTTACAAACATATTTCACAGCGCTAAAATGCAACAGAGATTCAATTTTACATGGTCACAGTCTTCATTAAATTCAACTCTTCAACCTGAGTTTTCTTACAATCTGTGTGGGACAGAAATATGGTAAGTACTGAAAGCACAAGCTTCTCCAGGACCTAAAGTAGTTTCAGATTCTGATTATCCCCTTCGCTACGCTCCATCAGTAAGCCCCCTGATATTAACGGATATTATTCAAAAGAGGAAAACAAGCAGACATATTATTAAGGTTCATTTTTTAAATTTTGAAATTCCCTTGAAGGAAGGGAACAGATGACCAATTTTATAAATTAAATGTATCAACTCAGTTTTAATCAGTCAACTAATCTGTAATCATAATCACTACCTATTCATCATCTCATGGCTGACACAGACATTTTCCACAAGCTTCTCATCACTTGTGAACAACAATAGCTACGGCAGGAATTAACGCTTTGCTTCTGCTACCCAGTGTGCTGCTTCATCTTTCATACATGACTGAATTCTTCAAGCTGTATTTCTACTATGACGAGATGAAACATGTTATTCAGACTATAACATTACCTCAACAGTTTTTTCCTTTGTAACGTTTTCAAATCAGTACATTCATTTCCTCATGTTCTCCATCAGGATCTGAAATGACCCTTTTCTCACATGGGGAGCTAATAATATATTTCCTTTTGAGGTAGTATATGAATTAGTCTATAATTTTTAGATTAGCCCATCCAAAAGTCTTGGGAATACAAAGTTCTCTAAGTGACTAAGTGATTATGTGAGCAATTTATTTTAAATAGTGAAGTAAAATATTTGAATAAATGAACAAGCCAAAATTATTTATCTGCATATGAAATTAGAAATATTTTATAACTTGCCTTGGTACCCAATGCTTGTTACCCAACTGTCCTTCTTAATCACTTCACTGACAAACCATACAATTCTAAAAATTATCCACTGTTCTTTGCCCATGCTAGTGCGTCTGTCCCAGCCTCTATTACAATATTAGAGGCATCACTGCTCCAGGTATTTTTGGCTGTGGCCATGCTGGACTAGCTACCCAGTGATGCTGTAAGATGGGAATGTGATGATGTCGATCTCATGTGCACACAGCCACTGGTTCTCCTCGCCACAGGCAGCCAGGCTCCCGCCCCTCGGCATCGCCATGGAAGCTTCAGAGCCCAGCTCGTTTCTCCCTGGTGCGTCACTCAACACCACTCCTCCCCTGGCCACCCTCATTCACTACCCAAAGCCCCGGCGCTAGCTAAACCCTCAGCACTCTCCATGCTTTGGACTTTGCTACTTTATGCCTTCCCACCTGTCCCTTCTCTCTCTTGCATACAGTCCTCTCCCTGCTAAGTATGTGTGGGCATTCTTCTCATCCTGAGGAGAGACAGCTTAATAAAAGAATTACAAACACTGACACAAGAGCCAATTGGTCTAGTTTCATAGTCTCATTCTGTTACTTGTAAGTTGTGTGACATCGGAGAAAATACTTAACCTCTCTGGGCTTCACTTTCTTCATCTGTAAAACAAAGATAATAACAGGACCTCCCTAAAGCATATGGGAGAGCATACAGCAAACTCTGTTTTAATTATATACACATAATTAAAATATGTATATGTATATGTGTATGCAAGTGCATATAAATCTGTATCACTGATATTATCTGTTGATTTTAAGTACTAGTTTTCCCACGAAATCTTGTAACCATGCTCTCCACATCTTCCTCCTGGCTGCCCCATCTCGTCAACCAGCCTCATTCTGCTGAAGACTCGCTCCTGGAACTTGCATACACTTCCATCCCCTTCTCTAGACTTCAAGCTTTATGTTTAGGCTTATTTATCCTGTAACACCTCATCTTTCATACATAGAAAGTTAAACAAATATCTTACTAGGTCAGTGAACTACCCAAAGAACAATGCTTACAGCATGTAGCCATTAAGGGCAGAATTCATATATGCTTACCTGGATTTTGTCCAAGCTTCACCCAGTGATACCCACAGCTGCCGTTCTTCTGTGCTGACAGCATAATTCAAAAAGTCAATTGTGTCCTTATTCAGCAGGGGGCTAAGTACTGAACTAGCCAGCTCAGGACCTCCTGTCGCCTGCACCACCTAGAAGGATAATAAATCATTTTTTTAGCATGATAAAACCCCATGTCAAAACAAGCACTGCTTTTATATACTCAGATTAAATTCTGGTGATGTGTAATATACAACCAAATGAAAAACAGCACAGAAAATTCACCTGTCTATCCCAAAAGTAGTTTAAATTCTAAAAGGCAAATGCATACTTTAACAACACACACACCCCATCTACCTATTGGTTCCAGATGACTGTATGCTCCCCAAAATTATTAATGGCTATGCAGAGAATTCTGCATCAGCTGACTTTATTTTTTCATATATATGAATATGGAAATCTACTATGCCAAAACTCAAAAAAATATGGTTCCAGAAATCCGACTTTAATACTCTTGAGAGAAATGAGCTTCAAATTTAAGTCCCTTGCTGTGCCTATTCAGACATATAAAACTCAAAGTCAGGAGAAAGAGGTCAGAAGAATGTAAATTCTACTCTAAATATATGCCATTCCCTGGCCCCCTGCGAGTTTAATTCTAGGAGATTTTTCTGATTTAACTGGATGATTTAACAACCAGCAGAAACAAGCAGGTGCAACTCCCTGATAAGCAAAATGGTAGATGGATGTCCAAAACCTGTCTGAATTTGCTTCTCAGGAGCTATCTGCTGGCTGAAGAATGGTAGTTATCTCCTAGAGTGGAAACCAGATGCTTTATAGAATCTCACTTTTCAGAGACATGCCATAAAAAGAAGGGACTTGTATTTTGGACAGCTATAGATCAAGAGTCAGGTTCTCATGCATCATCCAGGTGTTGCAGGCAGCCCTTGTTTACGCCTCCACGTATTTGCACATGCTGTCCACAGTTAACCAGAAAGCCCTTGCTCCATCAGTCAGAAGCCTCCTCAGATACCAGCTCTTCTGGGAAACCTTTCTTTACCCCACAGTGCAACCCTGGATACATAGTCTCCCACCTTCCCTTCTCAGAAGAATTTACCACACTAGTAACAGATTACATTGCCAGTTACAGCTTAGTTTTCAGTTTTCCTCTCACTTGAGGGTCAGAACTAAGACTTACTTGACTTTGAACTATAGGAAAAAAGTACTAAGGGAACAAAGGAAAACAAATTAAAGAAAAGGTGGTAACAGGCTGATTCTTTTGACAGCAAAACCTACCCTGATATCTGGCCCATTAAATTTTAATGTCCAAACCCTATAAGCATTTTCTGAAAACATATAGAGATGACAAAGAGAGAAATATTTTTTTTTAAAAAAAAAGGAATAGAAGAATATTACAACCTTTGTAGGAAAAGTAAGTGAAATAAACAAAAGCACGTAAAAGCCTATGGCTATCATTCACTCTAGAGTGGGTGTGGGCATAACATAATGGTATAATGAGAAATTCATGGAACCATAGATTAGATACAAAATGTCCCCCAAAGTCTCATGGTTCAGAAGCAGGACTTTTAGAAGGTGACTGGATCGTGGGGGCATGGATTAGCCCATCAGTGAGTTTGTAGCTCACTATGCTGTTTAGACATGGAGCCCATTTGGAAGATGTGTGAAAGAGAAGCCCTGGAATGCTAAAAGCTAAGCTGGATGGATGTGTCTGCTCAGAGCTCAGAAGCTGAGAATGATGAGAAGAATGAGGATGGTGAGAGCAACCTTAGGAGGTTTTAGTTAGGAATGAGGATTCTATGAGAAAATGGACCACAGGTCATGCATATTTCACACTGGCAAAGATTTTGTCTACATTTACTCATGTTCTAAAATCGCATCATGCTGAATTCAAAGGTGCTGGACTAATTGATTTGGCACAGGAAACTGCAAAGCAGCCCGAAGTTTAGGCTATGGCACTGGTCCTGCTGACTGAATTTTACCAGGTTTATAGTGATAACCAGGAGCAAAAAAAGCAGAGCCAAATGGTGGGAAACTTGTTGAGAAATGAAGCCCCTGCAAACTGAGGAAAGGAAACTGTGGTTTCTAAATAGGAAAGCACTGAAAAGAAGCTAAGTACTTTGTAGGAAGATAATAGGAAAGATGGCCTGCAGGCATCTGAGGAATCAGCAAAACCGCATACATCACACACACAAAGGTGTAAAAGTGTAAACATTTCCAACAAGAAGAGAGACCCTGGATCTCCTGCTCCAGAAGAGCCACAGAGAAAACGAGTGCTTTGGGTCTCACTTCACTGTGCACGGTCATGCCACTCAGAGACCACTGCAACCGTAATAGTTCAGTAGGTCCAGGCTACTGGTTAAGTTGGCAAAAGACCGGTTCACCCATGTGGTTCTGGGTTCTTAGGTATGCAGAATGCAAGAGCTATGAGGTCATGGAAGCTTGCATTCAGATCTGAAAGGAAGACCTGGGAGACCAAGCAAGGTGTACCTTAAAGGGCAATGCACACAACTGTGAGAGTACAGTGAAGGTGCAGTGGAGACCTCAGGCATTTGGAGATCCCAGAAATGTGGCGTGTCCACTAAGAAAACTTCGTGCAGTGAATGGAGCCAGCCCAAGAGAAAGGTCACGTGGGCTGCCACCAGCAAGGCCATGGGGGCAGGACTTTCCAAGCCTTCTGAAGTTCACATCTGGTCACAAGTTGGCCTGGGTAGCTGCCACACAGCTACAGGATTTAATGCCTGCACTGTAGGCTTTTGATCTTGCTTTGGTCTGTGACTTCCTTTTGTAATGAAAATGTTTACCTTGTATCATTTATTGTATGCTGCAAGTGTTTTAACTTTCTTTTTAATTTTTACAGGGGCTCACAGCCAACCATTTGTCTTGGATTTCAAAGGAGACTTCAGATTTAAAATTTTCTGCAATGTGAGATCTGTTAAGTCTTTGGTAACTTTTAAAGATACAGTAATTGCATTTTGTAAAATGAGATGAACTTGATTGAGTCTTTTGAGGGGAAGGGCAGAATGTTAGGTTCAAATCTAAAATATTCTTCAAAAAGTCTCACGGTTCAGAGGGGGGATTTCTGGAAGGTAACTGGATCACAGGGATACTACACTCAGTGAATTAATCAACTGATGAGTATAGTTCCCTGAGGAGTTTATAGCTGATTATGCTATTCCAAAATGGGACCTGATCAGAAGAGAAAGGGAGTCACCAGGAAGGGTGTATTTTTTTTGTATTCCTGGCTCCTTCTGTCTCTCTTATCTGCCATAATATGGCAAGATTCCTCTGCCAAGGCCTTCTATATGTAGCTGACTGACCATGGACAGAACCCACTGAAACTGTGAACCAAAATAAAGCTCTCTTCCTTTAAGCCGCAGCTGTTGCGTATTTTTTTTTGCCAGTGATGGGGAAGTTACTAACATACTACCCAACTGTGAATTGTTCCCAACGAATCATTTAATAACTATCAAAAATTATACCACAACCAAAAAATATGTATGTCCAAAAGAGAGATTTCTAGGGGTGAAAATGCAGTGTGTCACATCATTAGACCTGGCACACAGTAGGTGAGCCCAAGGCTTCTAACTGTTCTCTGGCATCAGTTCTCCTCTTCCTTTTGAAAGGAACCACCTGTACCAGATGATACGGACCACCTAGCAGCTAGGTATGGCTGCATGAGGAAGGTCAGTTCTAACTGGATATGGAGGAAACTGTTCAAGTTTGGAGTTACTTAAAGAGAAAGTTGTTTACCCTAGCCTTTCTCTGACTTTGTATGGCTCTTACAAGGACAAGGAGGCAAGCTGGCTTCCAGTTTATCCTGTTGGAAATATTTTATTTGGCCTCCTTACTCTAATGGTCTCATTGTGTTTCCTCTCCTCACTTGCTGCCTCTTCTCAATCTTATTTGCTGACTGACTCAACCAGTCAGTTTTACTCTCTCAGTACAGTCACTCCTTTAGTGACATCAACTAATGCCTTTGATATGCATGATTCTCAAGTGGTCACATCCAGGCTTAGTTTTGCTTTTATTTTTTTATTTTTTGTCTTTTTCGTTTTTATCGGTACCAGGGATCGAACCCACGACTGCCTGCTTGCAAGGCAGGCGCTTATGCCGCTGAGCTAAATCCCTAGCCCCTAGTTTTGCTTTTAGATTCCAAATTCATACATCTAATTACCA
The DNA here is from genome assembly GCF_034190915.1 of Cavia porcellus. Taxonomy (NCBI): domain Eukaryota; kingdom Metazoa; phylum Chordata; class Mammalia; order Rodentia; family Caviidae; genus Cavia; species Cavia porcellus. Next base: position 40,959,215 of record NW_026947510.1, read on the forward strand.
ATTCAATATTGCCCCTCTGGATGCAACTCGATTTTGCCATGTCAAAAATCAAATTCTTCATCTTATTTGAAAATCCTCTTCTAACCACAGCTTTCTCCACCTGGAAGATCACTTCACCCCACTCTGAGGTGAAACACCCTGGGGGCACTGCAGTTTCCGCACAGCAGCATGTCTAATCAAGGAATTATGCAATTATTCACAATACTGGCTGTCCCTCCATACCACAATGAAAGTAGCCAAAGGGTAAGAATTTTCACCTGTTTTGCTCCTCCTGAGCTACTATAATACCAAACACATAGGTTCTCAATTATTATTTGCTGAATACATACATAAGCGAATAAATGGCTCAGAAGACAGAAGAAAACCTCAGTGAAAACGATTTTTGGGTCCTATGTAACCACAAGCAGCCAAACCATCCTTCCAGCATAGAACTTATGTGATTAGGACAAAAATGTCCACATACCTCAAGCCCGTGTATAAAACACACTGGCATGTACTGATGAGAAGACGAGTTCTTCCATCTCAAATACAGCGAGGTTTTTGCCTGTCTGTCTGTCTTCCTGCCATTCAACACCAGGGAACAAATCTTAGGCCTTGACACGGTAAGAAAATGCTCTACCACTGAGCCACAGGCCCAGTCCTAAATCAGGTGCTCGAACTGATGACTGCCAAAATTCTTTTAAACTCTTAAATTTCACCTTCTCGGGGCTTACAAAGATGTAAGAGAAATAATATCATGAAAGTAATAAAGAAAGCCTATCTAGATAATCCAGACAGACACTTGGGATGGACAAACATATTGATAAGTTAATAAAATCTCACCATATTTAATGGAGTAAACAAAAAGTGAACCAAATCTGAAGCACTGGGGTTCTGGATATGAGACTTCAATTTGGCCTGTAACATTAAGAAAACAAATATGTTACAATGATGTAATAAGCAAAGGAAGGAAACTCAAAGAGTTCTGATGTAGACTCAAAGGAAGAGTTCTTTACGATCAATTTCACTTTGGTATATTCATTAGCATGGAATGAGTTATGAGAGGTTAGCACTGAAAAAAGTATCATCATTACTTTTTACTAAGATATATATGTTGTATAATTTTTGATCTAATTAAAAGCCAATCAAAATGCACATTCAAAAATATCAGTAAGACAATTTTATTTCTTAATTTATAAGACATTCTGCCCCAGTCTTTGATTTTCAAATTTATTTTATGCAATCATATACATATATATATATTTTTTTTCACCTACCAAAAGGTTAAATCCATGTTTAAACTTCTGGAAGCAGTCAACAAACTCATCAGGAGGTGGAGGTTTTGCTCTCAGCGTTAAAACACCCTCTAATGAAATAAATAGGTATAGGTGAGAACAATTCCAATGAACTGCATTAAATAAAAAATAAAAATCACATTCATAACTGAAAAATTTGACCCTTACATCAGACTTACTACCTCTTCTACCACATCTCATAGTGTGACTGCAACAAATTATAAAGATTTACAGTGTGAATAGAATTCCTTCACCCTTCGGCCTTCCTAAAATCTCAGTCAATCAATAAGTAAGTACTCTAGCCCAAGGGCCCATTACTGTGTTTATCATTTTAAGCTACAAGTCCCTGGCTCGTGAGGGCCTTAAAATATAAACAGGACCTGAATCAGATAAATAACAAAAATCTATCAATCACATTACGAGACGAAACTGCATCTGGTTGGGAGGATGGGAAAATGTATATCTGCAAGTTGTTTCTATGTTTAACATAGAATTCTGAAAGTTTCTTCCAGAGCTATTTGGAAGAATCATCGTGGTTGAATAAAAACAACATATGGAATAAATAAATTGCATGTACAAGAAACAGCAAATAAGGTGAATCAAGATTAGTTTGTAGATGAACATGATTCTCAGAGTGAAAAGTAGGGGAACAGAAAGTGGAACTAACATGCTTTACAGTACAAGCATGAACTGGCTGACTTACAGCTTTAAGGAGGCCGTTATAGCATGCACTAGAGGAGGGCTGGGTTGCTTAGAAAGCTGGTGAAAAAAGTCATAGTTTAGCTGCTACTAATTATGAAAATGAAAAGTGGAGAAAAGCTGGGTATGGAAAATACTGAGAAAATAAACCAATGATGGGTATGAGCCAGAGAACAAAGTCAAGGAAGAATCTACAGTTCTGAATCCAGGGGACCAAGAGAAAAGTATTTCTTTATGAAGAACAGAGGAAGAACAGTGGACTGAAACACCATGACGCAGTACGTAATCTCAGTATGTGGAGGTGAGGTATGTCAGGTAAGTCCATCTGGAAGACTGCAATAACAACTTCCGTATCTATAACTGCATGCCCCTTGGGGGGGTTGAACTACTGAGCAGCAACATAGTCCAAATTTGTTGAATGTAATTTTATATATGAATATATTGCTTTGAGTTTTGTGATAATAAATTCAAATTCTTGACATTTTAAAGTATTTTAATTAGGAACCTCAATTTTTTGTTTAAAAAGGCTTAATATTTACAATAAAATAAATCCACTTGAGAGGATAGGGCAATGACCTTCTTTGATCAACACTAATTGACATTCTGTAATGAAAACTATAAACAGATGGTCTACCACCTGAACTCAAAAATCTCTGATTTAGGCAGTGCAACTCAGGATTTTGCTTCACTATTGCCAACTTGGAACCAGAAGGAGCTCTTCCCGGGGCTCATCTTACTCTCGGCCCACATCTCTGGTGCAGTCCCCAAACTAGGTAAGAGACCTTGTCTACAGCCCGCGGTGTTTTGCTGAGAAGTTCACAGGAACAGAAATTCTACCGAGTACATTACTATCAGCCACAGCACTGAACACTCTTTAGAAGAGTGCAACAGACCAACCTACCTCCTGGTCCTTTCCTTTTACTTTTCTTACTTTTCTTCCTTTTAGAAAGCTCAGAAAATGCTTCAGCAGCTTTTTGGAGTTTTGTGATAAAAAATTCAATGTCATCCAAAATATGGTTTAAGATTTGCTGGAATTAAAAATTGTAGATTAAAATACAAAAAGTAAACTTGTTTCTGCCTTAAGGCTAGTTAGTAAACAACAGAAAGTTGTATAAACAGGAAGAAAAAGGGAAAAGAAAGAAGGAAAAAGCAGGCATGAGGGCGAAAACCCCACATGCACACTTTAAGTCTGATTGCTAATTCTAAGAAAAAAACCAGAACTAAATATACCGGCGGCTACAGTCTGACTTTCAGATTTTCTTTACTTTAATTTGCTCTATTTTCGGAACCCTCAGGAAAGCATCCACACTGTCTACCCAGATTATTTTCTGTCTCTCTAATTTTCTCATAGTGTTCTCATCACACATAATGTCCAAAAGTGTGCTGTGAAAATTAAATTCCAAACTCCTTTAACTATTTGCTTCCAGATAAGCTGAGAATTAACAATATAAAATTTAATTATATTAACATCATATTTTATGGTTTTACCATAGGACATGGTCACTGTCCAAGTAAACTACAGAGAAGTAAAAAATATATCAATAGCTTATATAAAACAATACACCTATACATTTTTACCTTTTAAAATGTCATTTAACTTTTATCTTTCAAGCATTCTAAAATACACTCTTAATGATCCCTAGGGAGACATATTAAAAAGACATCTTAATTATGAATTACAAACCATGAGAAAAGAAAAACTGAGCTATTCTTCAAATCTAAAGAGTGTTTCAAGTCCTCTGTAAACTAGTTCATATGCTAATTCTTATGGGACAGTATAATTCTACCAAATAAAAAAAAAGTAATTCCAAAGGCATAATCATCAATGGAAAGAGGAAATATAATTTCCACAAAACATCTTTATTTAAATTACCTTTATTTCAGTTTATTATTCTTTTATTCTTTAAATAACAGCCAAGGACCAAAGGTCACTGCTGCACTTACCACGTCCCTGTCGATGCGGGCTGCCGTCATCTCTGGTGTTTCTTCCTGCTCGTGATACTGCCTGGGTTTCTCAACTAAGGAAGGAGAAACATCAATCTTTCACCCTACTGCTAAGACAGTACCAAAATGGACAATTAAAGCATTAAATCCAACTAAAACAGAATGCCAGCAGCATAAAGCAACACTTGTATGTAAAAATCAAAATTGTTCCAGTATCATCCTTGAGATACATCCTCGTCACCAGCAACAGATGTACGGGAGCAGAGATCACACATTAGGCCTTCTGACCTTTAAAACATCTTTTGTCCTCTCTACTCTCTCCTTTCTCCAGTGGAGTACCTGAGGAGCCAGCCCTACCTTAGGGCCCTTTAATTCTATACAGAAAAGAATATAAGTCAGCATTTCAGCCTTGAGTTCTCAAGAACTGGCTCACTACGAAGTGGGTGTGGTGGCACACGCCTGCAATCACAGTGTGATTCACGAAGCTAATGCAGGAGGATCACAAGTTTGAAGTCAGCCTAGGCTACATAGAGAGTAAAATGCTAGCCTCAACTATATAATAAGATCTTGTCTTAAAAATAAAACAAAACAAAACAACAAATGACAACAAAAAGGCCAACTGAGTTCATACATAACAAAGCAACCAATTTGTACACAAGTCAAAACTGTGACTACAATTAAATTTAGTACATTCTGAAAACAGAGTGCTTCTTAAATTCTAGTTGTAATTAAGTTAAAGTCCCACAATGTTAGGCTCATTAATTTTAAGCCATAAGCCTTAGAAGGAGAAACACCTTCAGGAATTCTCAAATTCAAGAATAAACGTCTCAAGAGCATTTCTAATGTTATAGTAGCTCGGTTGGATATATCATGCTATTAATCAGAAGGTCATTATCATGAACTTCCTGATGTCAGTTAATACCACCACTGAACATTAATATTTCATAGCAAATTAAATTTAAAATATATGGATGGAACAAGATAAACTGATCACAATTAATGAAAATATAATTCATAATAAATCATTGTGACTTATGAATTTCAATACACATAACTGCAAAAAATGTGCAAATTCTGTATTGCTCAACCTCCACTGTGCTCACATTACCCATAAATGGAACACTTGCCAACAAAAGAAAAAAGAAATCACTGAACCTTATGATACTTAATTAGTAGCTGTAACTACTTTAAGATCACTGAAATTTCTATGCAGGAAATCTTGCCAGGTAGCTGCTGTGATGGCTGGCTCCTAGCTGGCTATAGTGTACAACAGAAAGCAGGAAGATGAAAGTAAAATATAACCTCCAGGAAGGTTGGACAGGTCCCAGACATCATCTGCAAGGCAGAAGATTCTAGCACTTTGGCAGGTCCGAATGCCACCGCCACTACAACAATATCACTTCTGCAAGTCATAGAAGCTCCACCCCAGGAATTTAAAGGAGCTGGGCAAAATGAATAGCCAGAGCCTTCCAGATCAAAAAGACACTCCCTTGGGGGGCTCCCAATTAAAAACAGCCTATATCCAGACAGAAACTCATGCACCAAGTGTCGTTCTGTTTGGCCTCATAATGAGACAGAAGATCTGAAAACCTAATTTTACTGTACCTGAAACAGAAGACATTTCAGAGACTATTTTGTCACTCATCTTGGCAATTGAGTTATTTTGGCTAACTGCACTTCTGGGTATATTATCTGAGTAACATTTTACTAGATGAAAAACTAAAGATTTAAGAAATTTCAATGGGTAGGAAGCAAAGGGTAAGACTCTTCTCATTGATTCTGAACTCACTATATCATAATTTATCCCTCTATAAAATGAATACTGATCCAAACATATTTAAAAGCATTTTCAGTCATAATAATTTTTGACTCCAGTAAAATATTCTGACAGTGAAAAGTTACTCTAAGTTATATGTTGTAACTGTTTTCTTTTAAAACAACAATGCCAAATGATAGTGCAGACACAGGGTCCACCTGACAAGCTTAGCCAAGTGATACATTTCCTCTTCTCCGCGGCCAATTCCCTACCTCTGTCCTTACATCCTTGCTGTCAGCTACCACAGCTCTGTCCACGAAGGGTCAGCGCTGAGAATAATAAGAGAACGACTGGACCACAACTTAACAACAACAGAAAAACAACTTGGTCATCTTTTGTTTGGTACATACTCTACTACTATCCTTTTTAAAAATGAGTCTGTGCTTGCATGCACACTGTTCACACTCCTTGCACGGAGCTGGCACAGTACATAACATTCTAATTCCTTTTCCATGCCCTTTCCCTCCCTGTCTCCCTCCTCTCTCCATCTTTTGATCCTCATCTCATTTGAGAAACATCTATCTCTTTACATCCTATCATCTATCTTTTGTTTTGCTCTTTATTTGCATATATTTAACTATCCGTTGAATGAAACTTGCTCGCACCATTAAAAGAAAAAGAAAACTCTCATCTTAACATTACAATTATTAAATAACTTGTGTGAGGTCTTACAGAAAGTTATGGTAATTGTAGTCAAGGCTTAACTTTAAGTAAGGTTTCATTTTTAAAAATTTACTTCAACTGCAGTTCAGAAATTAGCCTCACAGTTTGAAAGCAAAAACTATAGCACACCTCAAAGTGGGTGTTCAGTAAAGACTAATTCTAGAAATACTTACAGTCCCCTTGGTCAGCTGCCCATGCAGACCAGGCTGCCACCCGACTTCTCACATCCACCTGGGTGACCATCCCAGGAGGCACAGGGGCAGGAGCTCTGGGTGGAGGCGGTATGCCAGGTTCTGCTTTGGCAATCATCCTAAAAGCAATGACAACAAACCAGTATCTTATTATCTTTATTTTACTATACAACTGTTATCTCAATTTACAGTATTAGTTCTTCAACTTTAAAAGAACTATAATAAGGGTTTCCCAATTATTCTATATTGAGTCTGTTTGCGAAGGCACATGAGACAGAAAAATACAGAAAAATTAAAATTCAGTTGAAAACTAAATTGAAATTTTTTCTGCATCTTGTGTCATTCAGAAAAGCTGTCAACCAACTGTGTTCAGTTTATATGACCTGGGATTATTTTCTCTTCAAATGCCACTCATCTGTCATAACTCTATGACTTCTCCAAAGCAGAAACCGTATCAGAGACAGACCCGGCCCAAGGGGAGAAAAGGAGGAGCAGGAACAGTCTGAAAACCCAGAGCGGGCAGGTGAGATGAGACCACAGGGCGGAGGCTGGAATAACAGACCTCCACGAACACAAGTTCTCTAAACCGAGAGGAGAAAAAAGAAAGCAAGCGATCCTGCCCGTAATTTCCTTTAAGGCCTTTACCTGAGCACCTCCGGCCGCCTCTTCTGTTTGCCTCCTTTACTGTCACTGACTGCACTTTCAATATCCTCACCAATCAGGTTTGCCTGCAAGGAGAGACAAGTTAGGTGGAAGGCTGGAGACAAAGTCTGCTCTGTGGATTTGCATAGAAAAAGGGTTATATTCAGTAACTATCTTGATGCAAAAAGAAAGTCTTTTATCTGTTTTTAAAATATCACTCTTATGTTTTTTAGTGATGAGTTTTATATTGATGGGATTCAAACATGAGATGACTTTTTAAGACAAAGCAAGACTAAAAATAATGGTACAGAATTCCAAAACAACGTAAGAGGAGATTAACATGGTTACTATATTGCATATTATCTTCCAAGTAGTTGCTCAGATTACAAGATACAGGCATGAAAAAATGATTGAACAATGAAAGCACAAACTGTTCTTTTGATGAACAGATTAGTAGTATGATTTTATATATATATAGATATAATCTTTTCCCTTTTTTTCTTTTCTCCTTTCCCTCACCCTAGTTCTTTCCTTTTGAGCAGTATTTTCCTGTTTCACTTTCACAACAAAGGTCAACTAATTTTTAAAGATTAATCTGAGAATAAACATGTAATTAAAATGAAACTAGCTAAGCATCTTTGCCTGCGAAGAAAGGAAGGGGTGAGAAGGATGCACAAATAGAGAACCCTTTCCTTTCTCAACCCCAGGATCACCAGGCACCCATTAAGCCAAGAAATAGCCCCCACAGAGCCACTCTTAGTGATGGCAAATTCCTTTGCTACAGTTTGGGCCTGGAGCACCTCCCAAGGGACCATGTTTTGAAAGGCCTGGCCCCCAGCTAAGGGGCATCAATGGCAGCTTTAGGAGGGAGGCCTCGTGCAGGGAAGTTATGACACTGGGGTGAGCCCTTGCGGAAGATATGGAACCCTAGCCTCTCTTCCCTTTCCAGCCACCATGAGGAGAGCAGCTCCTCAGCCACATTTCCCCACCTCAGTGTCTGATGGTGTCACAGGCCCAAACACAACAGGGCCAAGGGACAGTGGACTAAAACCTCTGGAACGGTAAGCAAAACAAGATTTTCCTCCTTATAAGTTGATTATGTTACTACTTGGCCACAGCAACAGCTACCACCCTACCATGCAGAGTGACGGAAATACATGGTAAGTTTTTAAAGTTTTAAAGAATTTATTACAGTAAAAGACACATTGCTATTCATCCCCCTGAAAGAACTCTCCCTTGCTCTTAACCCACATCTCATTCTTCTTGCCACTTGCTAATGTGGTTCTGAAGTCGTTTTTCATGAGTGTCTTAATGAAATATGACCAAACATATGGCGAAAGCTGAGCTGAGAGCCGTCCAAAAGAAAGACACTCCAGGACCTGTCCTCATGCCCCTATTCACTGGATCGAGCACTGCACAACTCCTGGCTCTTCCCCACGTCCACAGAGGTACAAAGGGTAAACAGTTTGAATGGAATCAGGACATTAAAGCCACTGTGACAACATATCAAGACACTCATCAAAGGGGATTTCCAGAACTGTGCTTCATAAGGTATTATTTTGAGGGAGACTAATAGCATTGTAAATTTTTTAAATTTAAACATTTGCCATATTTTTCTACTACACTTTGTACATTCATGCAGTGGGCGTCAAGTTAGGTCGCATCCTTTTAGGTAACTATTTGGTCATTTTGAGTAAAAATTAACTTCCTGTCAATAATGAAGTTTTCTAGTATTTTTCTGATAATATTTTTGAGAATTAGATTTTCTTGGGAATCAATGTGAGACTAGCAACTAAGTTGTCTGTTTATGAAGTTTATTTGTAGCCAGTGATTATTATGTATATATGAGTATGGTTGACATACTCATTTTCTATTTTTGTGCTTGCTTATTCTCTGTAATTATGTATATTTCTTTCCAAATTATGTATGCTGCATGTTCTTTTACAGTAAGCATTAATAATCACAAAATTTTAAAACTCAATAGAGATATAAAAGTCTTCTAATCTGTTCATCTTTATTAGTTAGTAAGACAGAAATACTTGTATGAAAAAATAAAAATAGATTAAAATTTAAAATTTAAAAAAAGAAATACTTGTATGAAATGGCCTGGCCAAGGTCATGCTGCCAGTGAAATAGAGGGGCCAACGCCTCTCAGAGCAGTTCACAAGAATGTCCTCAACCCAGTGAGACATGAGAAACACCAAGTCAAAGGCTTTCTATTATAAGAATATTGAAACTAAACAGGCCTAGAAATACTAAGCTTCCTATAGGGAGGTTATCACTATACTAAGAGCCTTTTTACTCCTTCCCCTAAGGGGGGAAGGAGCATTAAATGAAGTCTGATAATGAACTTGAAAACTCAAAATTGATACTATAAGATGATTCACATAAAGGAAAGTGTATTATATTTCACTGCATTTAGATATTTTTCATCAGCCAAGGAAATAAATGTCTTATTTAGGGACTACAGCACTAATGAGTAAATGTGTTTATTTCCTTAGTGGTACAAAAACTTTAGTTACAACAAAGAATACTTAGTAAATATACTTTGAACGTAGCACTAGCATTATCTTGTATCAAAGGTGACATGCATTTTATTCCAGGAACTTTATTCAGCATAGCACTGTAATTCTTTGCTCCCAAGAATACTGAGAGCCAAGTTTGCCATGTCCTTTGACATAGTACTGTTTTGAAAATGTCTGAATTAAATTTCATTACATTTTCAAAGCAAAATGCTCACTTAATACTTATTGATTTACAAATCCAGTTTTACAGAATTATTCATATAATCTATGACTCTTAAAGGAACTACAGTGTAGAAAAAACTCACTGAACATCTAATATGCAGATTACCTAAATGCCACCCTCCTTTGAAGTAAAAAATTTTTTTTACTTTTACTTTTTTTTTTTTTAATCGGTACTGGGAAACGAACTCACGACCACGTGCTTGCAAGGCAGGCATTTATGCCGCTGAGCTAAATTCCCAGGGCCTCAAGTAAAAATTTAAGACAATCTTCTATGATGTGAACTGAAAGTGGAAGATGTTTGTAAAATGCACTGCTTACAGTTAATCTTAATTTACCTATGATACTTTAATGTCAAAGAAATACCAAGAACACTCAGTATATCTTTATTGGCTTTTCAGAATTTCTTCATTAAAAACAAGTTATAAGACTATTCTATCACATAATCAAAATGATAAATCACTGCTTTGGTAAGGTACAATCAATACAAAACTGTTTTGCTTTTAGGAAAATCAACTCAGGAAATAAAGACACTCAAGGTTAAAGATAACTTCTGAGGCACCATAAATTATAATCATTTGAAAATTATGACATATTTTGAAATAAAAATTTTCAGGATGTAGTCTGGTATTATGCATCACTTTGCTCAACTATTTTCACACATCACTTAGGGATTATAAATCCTGTGCAATCATTCAAGTCACCTAATTAAGTGTGAACTTTAAATCAGTATCATGGGAAATGTCTAAGTGCGTCACTGCAATAACCTGTACTATGTGATTAGTACAGAATAAAAAGGAACATTAGAATGATTATTTATTGCCTATTAAATATGATTTTTGAAGATTAAATTTTTAATTGTAAGTCCAAGATCCTTGATGAGACTATATTGTACATACTTTTTAAACAAAATAAGCAAAATGCATCTGAATTCTTAGTGTTACTCTATTTTCCTCTTTACTTAGCATGGCTACACTAGGGCATATGTACTAGCATAGTACCCACCCAGTACATACTAAAGTATTTATTTTTCACACGAAATTCTCAGAAATGAAAGCGCTAGTCCAGTACTTAATAGTCATATGATAAAAGCAAGTAAGCAAAGACAAGCCAGAATGTCTGTTTAAGGGAGAAAAGTCATTCTTCTTTACCTTAACCTCATCACACTGGAAAAGATGAAGATCTGGCTTATTCTGAGTAGGTTCTTTGCACACCAGGGCAAGAATTGAATCATAGTTGCAGGAATGCATTACAGCTTGGCAATGCTGGATTGTGCTTAAAGGAAAATTCTCCAATTCATTCTGTAAATAAAAGAAACACTTTCATTTGTCAGACTTCCACCCACTGTTTCATTATCTGACCTGATGCTACTCACTAACATTTATGGGGCTTTCTTGAGAATAAAACTGTATAACTTTCACAAACTTGCCTTTGACTCTAAATCAATCAGGCTCACGGCTCGATCATCCACTTGGAGAATCATGTCTTGAGTCCATACTTTGCCCTTGGCATCGAGCAATTTCAGCTTCCTTATTCCATCATCGACTGTTACCATAGCATCTTTCCGGTCCAGAACAAAGGTGGTCAGGTGCTTATGATTGGGAAAAAAGGAAAATACTTATCATACACACATACACACAACCTGTTAACACACATTTTCGTTTGCTTTTTTTTTTTTTTTTTTGTCTTTTTCCTTTTTATCAGTACTGGGGATCGAACTCACGACTCCCTGCTTGCAAGGCAGGTGCTTATACCGCTGAGCTAAATCCCCAGCCCTTCACACACATTGTCCCCCGCAAAAAAAAAAAAAAAAGAATTAACCTAACTGAGGTCAGATAGCAGAAAAGTGAAGGATAAACACAAAGTACTGTATACCTTAATGACTGTCATATCAGAGAATGAGGTCAAGCAGGTTTTTGTTGAATACAGAGGATAAGTAACACCTGGATTGACAAGATATCTAAATCTATTTCACACACTGCCATGTTGAACTATAATAGCATGGCACAGAAACAAATTCTTAACAGCTTAAGTAGGTTTCTTTATAAATAAACCTTTCTTCACTTTATTATGGTCATTTAAGTGCTACACAATAGCAGTCTACATGGTAGTCACAACGCTCTGGACACAAACACCTCACTCACAGTGTCAGCAGCAGCTCTGTAACCACTGTCAGGCTTCTCACTCTACTGAAACCACTAACTGAAACAAAATTAAGTCTGCTTGGGTAAGTCGAAAAATAAATACAAGAGCAATTTTAAAATTGCCTCCCTGTTGAAATATTTTCTATTATAAGCAGAGGTCACCTGGATTCCAATTAAGAGCAAATACTTTAAGAAGTAACAATAGAGGAGCAATTAAAAAGGAACCAGTGTTTAAACAGAACTAGTAATGACGATATAAAAACTAAAATTAAAACCAAACTACTCATTGTGTCAAGGCTTAATTTCAAGAAGATTCTAGAGTACAAAATAGAAGCCTTTGTTTAACTGAAATAGGGCTGGGAATGATCAGTGAGTACTAGTTATGATTTTCATTTACTCATTATGAAAATAGAACAGTCTTACAAAATACTTTTACACATTAACATTCTCAAGTACCAAACCTAAAGGAAAGGTCAACACAATTTAAAATACAGCATAGCAATAAAACATAATTCTGATTTTTACTTCCAATTTTTATGTCTCTCAAGAGTCACCCTAAGTATGAGCAAACACCGAAGCCGCTTACTTCTACTCGGTACTGGGATATATCTGACACACTGCTGACGCTGTCGCGGGCATAATTCTTCCTTTGCTCTGAAACATAAATTTTAAACGCCATTATTTACTACTAGCAGGATGAAGTTCATGTACTGGAGTCATGTGGTCATCTCTTAAACTAGCCTATCTCATATAATAAATACAGTAGTTGACAAATCACCACTGTGTGATATATCTGAAAACATTATTCATAATAAATCCAAATTCCACATGAAAGCCTAAATGATATGCAAGAACCCCTTAACCCAAGATAAATTTTGAAAATTTGAAATCTTAACGAAAGTATAAATGTTCTAAGAAGAAAGTAATTTTGGCTAAAGGTTTTATTAATCAGATAGTAACATAATATCTGTTAAAAGATTAGAAAAACTATCTTGCAAATTGCATTAATGCACTGAGATAAAAAACAGGATTGTAAACATTGTCACAGATACTGTATTATATGAGTTAGACTACAATGTCAAAATAAAAAGAACATCTCCTCACACTATCAAACAGTAACGATTTTCACACATCAACAAAACACACAGTATGATGCTCAGAATCGTAGGTACAAGCTGCTGGGAAAAATGAGAGAAAGTTAAGTCACCACTGCAAACTACTTTAAAAAGCAAAAGAAATCTTTAATTTTTTAGAATGCTGCAAAACCAAAAAAGAACATTAAAATATAAAATATGTGTTGGCATTAGTTGGTATTTGTTACTTTTTATCGAGCAACTTGTTTATTTGTAAAATTTGCTGTTGTGCTACTTTTTCTGAAGCAGAATGCTATGGTAAAGAAGAACCCTAAGAGAGGAATCAGATAATTTTTAAGTTCTAAGTTTAGCTCCGTTACTGAATAAGAAATTATATATGGTCAAAACTCTTAATGGTCTGAGTCTTAGTATCGTTATTGTGAAATGCAAGGGTTACACAATACAAAACCTACAGACCTTAAGCTCTTACATTGTGACACACATACATTAGATGTATGTGTGTATATGTATGTAAGAGATAGTCTTCCTGACACCAATATTTTCTAAATTTAAACATGTTACTTTCACTTAATGTAACACTCTTAAATATGCCTACGATGGAATACAAAAGTTTTGCTGACCATAAAGGAAAGCAAGTACAAAAACATAAACTATTTGCAGGCTCAAAATATTAACATAAGCCAGGGATATAGCTCAGTGGTATAGCAGCTGTCTGTAAGTTAAGGTCCTGAGTTCAACTTCCAGCACCAAAAAAAAAAATAGATAAATAAAAATTTAAAAAACCCCAAATTGTTAAAAACTTGATAAATTTTTCATTTCATAACACATCTAAAAGCAATGAACTCTTCATGTAAATTTACTTATAAACTATTAAAGCTCCATATTCTGGCTCAGTATCACTCAATATTATCCCAACAAAGTCTATTTTTGTTTTTGCAGCATTAAAATTACTTAATAAAAGCATACACATTACAAAATTCCATCTCTGCCACCTTTCTTTTTTTGTTTGGATGATGACCTGAAGAAGTATGATCCATCTGGTCCTACCAAAATAATGTCAAAAAGAAAGATCTGGTTTCATCTCAAATTTTCTATTCCAATATAAGAAAACACTGCACATATCACTGTATTTCACATATCAAAAAAGTGAACAACCATAACTTTGCTCATTATTAACTGAGGATTAACCAATATGCGATACTAATGTTCTTTTGGGCGAAATCATTGTAACACTTGAAATACACTACATAATTTGGGGATATATCTGATAAAAGCACTTTTAGAAACATTTGAAAATCACTGGCTCATCATATTCTAACTCAGCTTTCCATGATGGACTCAAAACATGGCAGTGTTTCTGACTCTTCTGATTTGATCTGAAAGCAGCAGAAGAAATAACAGGGGTTACCATGGTATCCAATTAGCAAGCAGTTGCTTTAGGATATTCAAATGCTTGACTGGGTGTTTCAGCTAAGTGACTGGCAAACCGAGCTGAAGGTCCAAAATACTGTATATTGATACATGTATTTTCTCATAATGAAGTAGTGAGAATTTATTTCCCCAGATTTAACAGTTTCTTAACCTCATGACATAATTAACAGTTTCTTAACCTTATGACATAATTTGCAGAAACATAAAAAGCTATTTGATAGCATTTGGCATCATCTGCTTACTTGGCTGATGTACAAGATAAGGGGTCATTTCTAGTATTTTAAATTAAAAAACTAAAAACCCATTATAGGAATTCGGAAGCTACTTTCTCCCCCATGTTACACAATAAATAAGATGTACACTACAGAAAATTACCCTTAAAAGATTCTAGAAATGTATTAATGCCATAAAATGGACTCACAAATCAACCAGTAGCTCAGTGATTCTAAATTAATGAATAAATAAAAAGTAGTATTAATATTTTTTAGTAGCATTAGTATTTTAACAGGCAATTTTGAAAGATGAGCCCTAAAATACAATTATAATACATTTCATGTCTACAAGAATCATATACACTCACAAGTGTAATTGTAAATAGTAATTATGCTGCAAAATGGAAAACCTCATCAAAGCCTTAAAATAGTATAAAAAGCCTGCATAAAGCCTTCAATGCCACTCAAGATTTAGCCTCCAATAAAGTTCATCACTTTCTCTAATACTAGTTCTCATGCTTTGCTGCAAAAAACAGACTGAAAGCACCTGTTGAATATTTCTCCTAACTAAAACAATGGGCTACAAATCTTAATAACTTTATAAATACAAACACTTGCAATCACCATGATGAATTCGTTTTTCAACACATCAGTGAGAAAGTATGGAATTTCTACAGAGGAAAGATGCTGCAGTAAGAAGCATCAAGCTAAATTACAAGCTCTCATCATTTTAATTAGTTTGATAAATCAGTATCCAAACCAAAAGATCATTTTAAAAAACAAGAAGCCAGGTATGATGGTACATGCCTGTAATCCCACCTTCTGGGAGACAAAGTCAGAAAGATCTAACATTTGAAGCTGGCCTGCGTGACTGAGTCCCTGTCTAAAAATAAATAAAAAATAACTGGGGATGCAGCTTGTTGTTGGGCCCTGAGTTCAATTCCCAATATAGCATTAAAAGAAAAAGAAAATAAATTGACTTTTACAAAGCTGCATTATTTAAGAATTGATTTTATAGCCTGCTCAGAAAATAATTAAAATGGCTTATTTCATGAAGACAAAATCAGCTTTAAAGTTTACAGCTAAGTTGGAAAATTGCCAAGCTGCTTCTGGGCCGACCTGCTCTGGTACTCCCCACTAAGCTGAACTTTCATGCCCACATGGTCCAGTATCCTGATACTATTTAATTGGAGGCTACTTACTTGAGAAATTTTCAGCAAAACACATTTTCCTCTTAAAACTAATTTAAATGTTTTTCTCAGTGCAATATACACTACAAAATAAGAGGATGGAAAAAAAATAGGCACCACTTGGACGCATAAGAGATTGCTTGACCTTCAGATAGACAGAAAGTCCAGCTTTGAACAAAGAGCAGGAGCCAGAGGCATAAAAGATATCTATGAAAAGAAAAATACACGAGGCAAGTATCTGCTCAGGAAACAGGCGCTTTGAAAAGCTGCGGAAAGCACTGTGTAGAAATACAGGACAGCTTTTAGCAAACTCAAGTATACAGAAAGTATATAGCAGTTATATGGTAGGTTATTAGATTCAATTCTCACCAGGTCCTCCCTGGGAAAATAATAAAAGCCCGAAAAATAACATTTTTTAACTTAATGTCACAAAATAAGTTCAAACACAGGATTAAAATGAGACTCTCCCAAGGAGAGTGCTTGTTATATTTAACACTATTGGTCTTCTGATAATATAAACATTAATATTACAATAATTATAACAAAGAATTATTAATTGACAATTCTATTAAATTGGATTTTTTCTGGAAAAAATTTTAAGCGGATGATTATCATAATTGGCCATATTCCAAATTTTGAAAAAATTACTTTTCTTTAAAGTTCACCTATGAAGAACAGCAGAAAACCCATGCTTCAATAAATAAATCCTCAGTGTGGCCCTTGGAGAGCCTGTAATGTATAATCTGTAACAGGAAAGACAATTCCACTCTCAGGGCTTACTTACTAAGCAGACTTTGTATGTAGTTTCTCCGCCCACAGATACTGGCAGCAAAGCTAGAAGCAGACACATTAATGACAGGGATAGCACAGGGTTAGGATACAGCTACATGGAAACAGCAGATCCAAATATCCCAAAAGGATAAAATTCTGAGTGATTCAGTACAAAGGTAAGCGACACAGCTTCAGAGAACATCACAGTACACAAGCAGCCAGACACCCACAACTCTGAGTCACCAACAAGCATTACAGAGTCACACCCAGAGGAAAATGAATATTTAATACACTTGACAACTATTTCACTTAAAGACAATTTCAAATTTTAATGCTTACAGGCTTTCACAAACATAAGCTGGAGAAATATAAAAGACATTTCAATTCTCTAACACCAGTAGCTACATGAAATGTTACTGTCATGAGATAAACAGAGAAGAAATGAATATTTTCCTAAGGGTTACACTTTGTCAGAGATGTTATGAGGCAGAACCTTTCACATGCTGGCTTGAAAATGTCTTGGGCAATAACAAAGAAATGACAAAGCAGAGGTGCTAAAGCTCCAGAAAACTCTAATTATTTTTCTTTAATAATTTACATATCCCTCCCTAAAAAGGCTTTATTGTTATACAAGCACAATACACTTTACAGGATTTAATACTTTTTCCTACTGCACTATCAAGAGTGATGAGCTTTAAAACATGTGACGTCAAAGTACCCCTATGAGTAGGTATCTAACAGAATTTGCATAGCATTACGTTAATATTAAAACAGTAAATTTGAGGGTCTTGATGAGTCTCAGCACATTGGACAGGCAGTGACTCTCTGACGTCCTTCCCATTCCCACGACAGGGTTACTATTTCTATTTGCTCAGACAATTTTACCATAGTGTTACCGCAATTCCTGTTTCACAGATGAGGAAACAGGAGCCAGCAGGTTCAGTCATTTGTTCGGAACAGCAGCAGTTTGGTGCGGTGCCCCTAACCCACGATGCCTCTGTGAGCACAATGACCCGCAGCAATGCGCCCACCTGGAAAAGCGAGGCACGAGAGAGAAGCCGGAGGAAACCTCTGACACACGGCAGTGTGACCCCCGTTAGGGAGACTCCTGCCCACTGTCCTGACAGTATCCTCCTATCACTTCGGCCATGGAATACCCACGAAGACAAAGGAATTCCTAGCAGACTTACTCAGTGGGCTTGCTTAATACTTGTGAAAGAGAATCTGTAAAGAAGATTCATGAAGGGTAAGGGAATAAACTCTCTCCACCAAATTTTCAGTTACAAAGTTCAAAGTACACATGGAGAGTGGGACCCTAAATCCTCTCACAGCTAAATAAAAGACTTCAGCTAGAATCCACTGCACAAGTTTTCTCAAGGTAAGAATATGATGTACACTGTCACTCGTCCATCTATCTACACACTCCACACACATTTACACTTCACCTGTAATCTGTAAAAGGGAAGTGTGTGTGTGAATACGCACATACACACGCATGTGTGTACCGTATGTCAGGAGGGAGTGATGACTCTTAGACACAAACAGCAATGATCAATACACACCATGTTAAGGACCCTGACATCATCTTCTAAGCTCAGCATCTTGTTGTCTTTCTTCCCCATAAATGTGTCTTTGACTTGCCCTTTCACCTCGCTCTTTCTATCCTCTGCTCTACCTATACACTGTTCCTTTTCGTAACACTGCATAAAACTTGTCGTTTCTTATAATTAGCTTTCCAATTTTTATGACCTTGATAAATCATTTTATAGCAAAAAGGGTCTCACATTGCTTCACATGTAAAAGGTAGGGAAATAAAAATTTACTGCTTAACACTAAGGATTTTTAATTCTTGGAACTAAGATTTTATGAAGTCATACTCAAAATACAAAAAATTAAAATGTACAAGTTCTATTTTCTATCACTTTTTTCTTAGGTCTCTGACAGTAGACTTTTGGACCTGTGGTTTTATGATAGGATCAATTACTGCTTACAAAAAGTCTTAAGGTCATTAATGGATAACTAATTTCTCTATATTTCTTAAATCTCTGACTTCACCTGTTTCCATTTATACTTATCAAATTTTTAATTTTGCTACAAGTGACTCAAGGTAAATTTCACTCCCCCAATTAAAATGCACTCAAGGCTGCATAAGTAATGTTCAAATTCGTTAGTATGAGTGTCCTGGATATGATTGTGTACAATTTGCCAATCTTATTTCCCACTGGACTGCCTTTTGCTCCCAAGTTAACATCAAACTGCTTGTAGTTCATTAATTCTTTACATTCATTCTACAAGTGGTTACTGAGCATAAATTATGCATGAGCCATTGTGCTAAAAAGCATAGCCAGTCCTGAAGTGAACAAGACAAAATGTGGGCCACTCACACGGAACTGAGAGTCTAGCTTCGGAAGTTTTCAAGCATCATCCCATCACCCCACGGCTGGAAAACACAGCTTACCTTTCAGAGCTCAGCTCACACCATAGCTCCTCTGGTAAATCCCGACTCAGCCCCTGCCCCTTAAGAGAACTCTGCCCATTCCCCTGCTCCTGGTCCTGACTGCTATCCAAGGATGGTCAGCCCTTCATTATAACAATGTATGAACTAGTCTGTCTCCCAAAAAATGGCACACAGCAATGACAATCTCTTATTCATTCTTGAAAACAATGAAAAAACTTGGAAATAGAAACTAGGATATCATGGCATAGGACACTGATGTACTTAATATCTGTTTAGAAATGAAGGATGTAGGAAGTGCTGACTTTATTCCCACAACTTGTTTTCTTTTTGGTTTTCTTCAAGTCACTGTAGACTACAAGGTCCCTTAAAATCAGGACTTAGAAAGTATCATTTGGTGCTGTTCAGAGTACACATTAATTATAAAGTAAGTATTTACTGAATACATCTCTCTAGATTGACAAGTCCCAAGTACTAGGTGCCAGTGAGAATGACTCCATATGGTTATTCAAGAAAATTAAAAAGAATAACACTAATCAGACTGACAGCCATAAACATACAATGTATATTCAAGTAAAGTATAAAATCCATTTTATATGTTTATAAAATGTAAGGTAGAAAAGGAACCACAAAAATTTAGAATTAATCATTATTAACACAGTCACAAAGATAGAAATCTAGTTAATACAAAAAGATTAAAAATTTAGAAAATGCTGTTGCTTCCTATAGTATTTAATAATCATCATCTCAACAATAACAGTAGGTAGATGCAATGTTTTCCACTTGTCAACCACAGTTTTAAGCATTTGCATTTATTAACTCTTAATTCTCCTATCAGGGCTACCTGTATCATTATAGGGCTAAGCAAAACCAGGTACACAGGCGAAGTAATCTGCCCAAGAGCTGATACACGGTAGAACTGGATTTAAATCAGAGTCTCCTCTGAGAATCTTTTCTGTTAACCAAAACACCATCCTAATTCTTCACTGTTCAATGATAAAAGGCTATGCAGACCCTGAACAAGTAAGTACCATCTTAAAGATATGTGATACATTCCAAGAGTTGTCAACTTCCTTATACTAACTTTACCTCCATTATACCAGTATCTGAAGTTTAAAAATTATGTACATATAAGACAAACTGCAGTGGGTACTGGAAATTAAGAGATAGATCAGAGAGAAAGCTTGACTATTTTATAGTACAGAAAGAAATTATATAAAGTGCTAATATTGTTGTAATAGTAAAGTTCAAGAGCTAAAAGCAAAAATTCTGTCATCAGAATCACAGGATCAGTCACAAAATCAGCAAACGTACTACAAATAACAAACCGAAAAACTCACTGATTGGTGCCATGTAAAAGATTTCTGAAACCACTGAGGTATATTTTATCTTCCAAATTGTATGACAGAAGCATAGTTCATAGCTAGGGAAGCTTCTGTGAAAACTCTTTTTTTAAAAAAATAATCCTTACTTAGCTGTGACTATTTCATTCCAAATAATATCCATAGAGATGGGGTTTTAAACTATAACCTTAAAGATGTAAAATCATAAAAAGTGAAGAATCAGACGTACCATAAAGGGCCTTTGCACTTGTTTTTGAACTGTGTTCTCTGTCCATCTGGGAATAGGTGGATGATGACCCGTAGCCACTGTAATTAAACATGGTCATTGTGTTGGGTTAAAGTCCAAAATAAGTAATAAAAATTCAGAACTAGAAAATAAAAATCCAGTGTACTATCATCACTGTGTGTTTTGAAAAAAACATACCGAGTTTATACTGAGTTTGCCCAAGTGAACAAGAACCTGTTCTTGCGAGTGGAGAATAAACAGAACATAAACCACATGACCCCATTAAGGATAGAAGTGGTGCCCATCACAGAGTCTTCTGCAGTGCCAGTTCAGACTACAGCCAAGAGGACTCGCCAAGGTGGAACTATCCTAGGAAAGTGTACACTTCCCACCTCCAGTCAAGTTTTGAGTGACAATACAGGGGTAAACCATTCCCAGGGACTTAAACTGGCAATGGAATAGACACTGTCTTCATGAATACTCACTCTACATACCACTTCTCACTGAATGTGCCTCTACCCCATGTCTTTGCCTCTTGTTACTAATATGCTAAGTAAACACAGATTCATTTGTATTTTGTGCATTTATTAAGCTCTAAAATCTAGTACAGGGTGTGGAAGGGGGACACTGTCAGTAAGACAAGGAAGCACAACAGCTGCAACAGAATGTGGTGGTAGAAAACTCATAGCATCACACATGTAAGATCAGGGAAGGACTAACTTTTTTTCAGCATACCCAAGAAGACTTCACCATCAAACTGATATTTAAGCAGAAACTAAAAGAATGGAAAGAAGCTCAATAGGCAGGTGGAGAACCAAATGAGGGAAAGACATGTGAAACTGGCAGGAGAGAGCGTGTGGCATCTGAGGGAAAACGCATTTAACCGAAGTGCCCAACACAGATAAATAACTGGAGAAGTAGAGGTGGACCAAGGGCTTTTCACATCATCCTAAAGCATTAAAGTTTCACTCTCTAAATACAGGGACTACTGTCTGTCCTGAAACAATGAGTGAAATACACATCCCAATGGCCAGTATCAAATATCAACATTACACACAATGTAGAAGATATTGGCCACTTAAGTCAGATTTGTGAGTGCAAGTTATACATGGAACCACTGGAAATGTTTTGTTTACCTCATTTTTGTTTTGTTTTACAAAATAGTAAACATCTTGAAGATTTGGACTAAATCATAGTTAACCTTTCACAAAGGGCAACGTTTTATAAATATCAGGATGCGCCAAAGAAACTCAAAACTCTGAAGTAGAGTATACAACTACAATAAGTAATAAAATACAAAATATTAGACTGAAGCATCTCATAACTATGAGATTGTTTCACAAAGATTGATATTATTTAACCATCTCATTCCTACAAAACACAGTAAATTTTAAATGATAGTCTTCATTGGTAAGTGAAAAGATTAATGAGGAATGAACTCCATAAAGAAATGCAATTTAATATTTTCATTAAAAATATAAAAAATTAAAACTACCAAATCAAATTCCCCCAAAACAAATTAAATACAAGCCTTTCAACTTACTTCATTTGCGATGGATACGTTCCAAAACCACTGGGATGGTTAGAAACATGACCATTCATCATGGCTCACTCTCCTGTGCTCTAAAAATAGAAAGGCACATAGATTGAAGGCAATATAAGGGTCATAATGTCTTAGTCTCAGAATTACTCAACAGATATGAGTCACTGCCATGAATGATGTTAGAAATGTAAACGAATATCTCCACCCACAAGGAGCTCAGGTTCCAGAGGAAGAGACAGACACATAAACATTCAACAGGCATTTAGGGCTAATGTTCTAACATTCTATACAAATTTAAGTGGGCAAAAGAAAAATCTAAAATACTGTCTTGACTCTTCTAGATACATAAGTTTGATTCTATATTCTACCCAAGGTTATAACTATCAACTTTACAGATACCATTTTGTCTATTATTTTATTCTTAAAGTAATATATGCTAAGTATTAAAAAACTGGCAAAAATACAGAAAAGCACAAAGGAGGAAAAATATCATCCATTACCCTATCATTTAAAGACAACTATGAGATGGGGATTTAGCTCAGCAGCTTAAGTGCCTGCCTGGCAAGTGTGAGGTCGTGAGCTCGATCCCCGGCACAAAAATAAAAAATAAATAAGGACAATTATGAGAGAACATGCTTAGCATATGTGAGGCCTTGGGTTCAATTTTGAGCACCAAAAGATAGAATCAAATAAAATAAACATTTTTACAGTCATGTTGATTGTTTCCAACTCTAGAACCATTTTTAAATCCATTTTACAAATGGAACACATTTCCATTTGATAGGATAAAAAAGAGTAAGACTCTGCTGTTCCCAAATGGCCCTTTCTTTCGGTCTTTTGTGTAGAGAACACTGCTCCACTTGATGCACACCAGGTATATTTGGTCCTCCTGAACTCTGACACCAAACTCTTTTGGATCTCGTCTTACTTTTCTGAGTTTTGAATTTTCACCTCTCTAATAACTGAGAGTCAGGACACATCCCACCTTTATTATAAAAGACAAGGACAAAAGTGGCAAAAATTTGGATAGTAATTTATTTTATGGCAAAACAGATGCTGGGACTACTATGGTGAGCAAAATACATATGGTACCAGATATAGTACCAACACTGAATGCCACAAAATTCAATGCATAAATGTAAAATAATAAATTGCCGCTACTGTTACAAAGGGAAAACTCAGGGTGATATTAGGGTATACAATCAGGAAACAATTCAGATTGAAAGGGCACCACAGAAATGATACCCAGACCTGGTATCTTCCCATTCATTCTCATCACAGACCTTAATTCATTTTGGGGGAGGGGGTTGTTTTTGGTACCAAGGATTGAATTCATGACCTTGGGCCTGCCAGGCAAGCGTTTACATTACAACAAGGGCTAAATCCCCGGCCCCTGAGATCTTAATTCAATCATAGTGTCCTGGAAAACTTTTACTGACCTCCCCAAATAAATACATTCCCACCCTCAAATACCCTCCACAATACAATTTCTCCAAAGCATTTACTAACAATATTTCATTTGTTTAAATTAATTCCTGATTTTTCTAGACTGTTAGCTCTAAAAAGTACAGTGACTTTGGCTTGATGACTGCCTAGTACCTGGTGTGTTCATTAATAGATATTTGAAGAACGTGAAAGCCACCTTCCTCTGCCTCAAAAACATTTTGTTTCAAACCCCATAAGAGGTTTCAAAAAGAAAAAAGCGCCCACTGCAGCCCTTCCAGGGGGAGAACTAGCAGTGTCTCCTGAGATCCATGCCATGTTGGAACTGAGGACGCTGTGAAAACAAATGTCCATTCTGCCTCCCTGCTTAAGAATAGTGAACCTACTGCTACGTGGCCTAGAGTCAAATATCCCACTTCCCCTATCCTCCTTCTCCTCCCCGCCCCACCCATTAGCAAATGGGAACCAGAAATCTGGGCATCTCCTGGGAGGTTGACCATAACAAATAAGGGGGACTTCCTTCTACCATTTCTTTGGAGGCAAATATTTTTATTACTGTTTTGCTCTTTTCTGATTAATGGTACTGCTCTATTCAATATTCTGTTTTGATAAGTTCTGTAGTGTTCTATATTTCATCTCATTTTGATATACGGGATGGAAAGAACAACTATTATAAAGATAACAAAATATACTGTGATACCTATTACTGTTATCCTGGTAACCTGCTGTGAAGTTCTGTACCAATTTCACTGTACAATCTTAGTTGGCTTTATTCTGACTTGTTCTGTTGTATACTTTCAAAATAAAAATTAAAAAAAAAAAAAGAAAAAAGCCATCCACATTGTTACAACTTTTTTGGAAGCGTTGATGCTTCTAGATGTAGCTATTAAAGAAAAGTTAAGATTTGTAAAGAGCCTTCAATACAGAGTTCACGTATTTGTCCACAATTTAAAACGAAGTTTCTAAGGCAGGAGCCAAAGGAGTTAAAAGTATGCCATCTCAAAGGATGAGGAACTGATATATTCAGTATTTCAAGCTGAACTCACTTGATAAACCATCACTTTTGAAAGGGTGACTTAGCCTGTTATGCAGCAAGCCACAAAGATTCTTTTGAGAGAGATGTCCTTCACACACCAAAGCTGAAAAGCAGTCTGGATTACCACAGACAGGTCATTCAGCTGCCGTTAACCTGAACAGAGGATTCTGAAGTCACCCTCGCCTTCCTCAAACTGCCACACCACCTGGGGGGTACACCTTAGCAACACCCCTAGAATTTACTCCCCAGTCCCAGATCCATCACCTTGTGCTGCCTCCACAGATGTACTCTTCTTTTGTCCAAAAAAAAATATATATATAAAGCAATATGGTTGGGTCATTATGTTAATATTTTATAAAGACCCTTGTGTACAATTGATGAAACCTGCATGCTTTCGCTTGTTTTTCAGCTCTTGCATTAATTTGGTTCCTAGATTGGGCCAAAAAGCTCAAATAAGAACTAAGGTATATGTGGTGAGTGGATAAAGGAAGGACTCCTTTCCTTATAGAGCACTTTTTCCCTAGACAAGCACTACATTCATAAAGTCCTGTTTACTACATTGTTGGTTTCTTTTTAGTGTCTGTTTTTGCTTCTTCAATTTATACTTAGAAACAAACTAGTGTTATAATGGCAAACCAGTTCTTAATAGGCAGGATCACTATTGGATTTCTATAGCATAACTACTGCCACAACGACAAATTTCAAGCTATCGGTACTTTAAGTGCTGGTGATTTGTAATTGGCTGTCACACGTCTATAGGATCCAAGGAAAACACTTCATGGCTATATTCTGGAACTGAGATGAGAGAGCACTGGAATCCCATACTGTAAGGGATCTAGGGCCAATGGAGCTAAGACGCAGACACAATTAGAAGCCTGAAATTCTGACACCACCCCTGGCACTGATAGGCAAGTCAATTAAACCTGTCTTCATTTTCTTGCCAGGAAAATAACTTTGGTCTTCCTAGCTCACGGGACAGAGTAAAGATCAAATGAGTCAGATGTGGAAGTTTGTTCAAAACTTAAAAAAAAAAAAAAAAAAAAAAAAGGAAGAAGAAATGTTCTTTTCAAACAAGCTGGCTCATTCAGTATATAAATTAAGCCTCCACAGTTTGTGCTGGCTTGCATTTTAAAGCCACATCAGCTAGTTTTAATGAAAAGTGATAGCCACAGCATCTCATCTTTTCATGTTTAATTCTTCACGACAGGCAGATAAATGCATGGTTTGTGTTTTGCCGTAAAATAGTGATCTGTTGGCCTAGGAACATTAGAAAAGGGAATAGAAAATGTCAATGTGCTAAACTGAACTTTAAATATAGAAACTGGTCTCATTGGGCCATCATGGTTTCACTTGTTAAAACTGCTCATGTGGCAACAATGGGTTTTCAAATACAGTATTTAAATGTAGCAATTATAGTGCGTACCTTGCAAAGCAAACAATCACAAATACTTGTCTTTTTTTTTCATCTAGCCTTTTAAAAGATATAGTCAATTTCTACCTAGGTAGAATATATATATTTTAAATTAACTCTTACTAAAAAAAAAAAAAAAAAAAAAAAAAACTAGGTGCTTTTCACAACTATTAAAACAGCTTTAAAAAAAAAAGATGGGATAAAGATTTATCACTGAACGGCCCACAAATGCAGTTAATCTTACCAAATTTACCCCTTAACTTTGCTTAAGTATACAATAAAACCATCATAATAGCTTCCAACTATTTGATTTAATATGAGCTTCAATTTCCTTATGAAAACACTTTTCAAGTCATAGTTACCATAATTTTTCTTATTTTCCACATAAAATAACACTGATTGGAAACTACAAAGATAAAAATGAGAAATTTAAGATCTAAATTAAACACACTAAAGATGTAGGTCACTGAAATTTTCAAAGGAAAGTAAATAAGATTTGTGAAAACCACTGTAGGAAGAAATAAGGCTACAGTAAAGCTACACCAGCAAGTTAAATCTGTATTAGAAAACTTTAAGCTTCAAAAAATAAGTAAAAGTGGGGCTGGGGGTTTAGCTCAGCGGCATAAGCAACTGCCTTGCAAGCAGGCGGTCGTGAGTTCGATCCCCGGTACCAATAAAAATGAAAAAAGACCAATAAAAATGAAAAAAGACCAAAAAAAAAAACAAAACAAAACAAAAACAAAAACAAAGTACATGAAATTTTAGATTCTCTTTGCTTTGCTCCTGTTTGCACCTGATATCTATTCTCGAGCTGTGAGGAATCAGTACAGAGTTATGACTCAACCTAAATACCACCAATCCAATCTGGTTACGACACAATGATAAACTCTGGGCCTTCAGAGCTGGTTGCCAAATGTCTTGTTCTCTCAGAAAATAACCACAGAGTTTTTTTTTGTTGTTGTTTATTAAAAGTGTTTGTGTGGGTTTGACAAAATATCTTGAAGTGTCTCCACCTATATTTCAATGCAATTTACATCTTACAACCAAGAAAGATGATTATTATCAGCATGTAAGGTTTTAGCTTAACTTCCCCTGAAACTTTGTAACATTGTCTACTAAAGATTTTGCTCAAAACATTAAAAAAAAAAAAAACTACATAAGCGCCCTAAATTATCACACCATTCTACGTTCTGCAACACAGAATAATCGTTTTTCATTTCTGCTCGAGGACACCTTCAATAAAGATGTCACTATTTCTCCGCGTTGTTTGGTCTAAGCGTCCACGCAGTATCACACAGAATTGCAGGCTAATTAAAAGTGTAGCTGAATTCTGTTAATTTTTCTTAACAAAATTTTAAAATTTTTAATCGTTTTAGATTTTTAAGAAGTTTTACAGCATACATGCTCCATTTCCTGACTGTTAACATCACACCAGTATGGTATTTTGAAACAACTAATGAAACAATAGCAATATTTTATTATTCACTTAAAGTGGCACTTTATTATGAGCTATTTTACCTAATGTCTTTTCTGTTCCAGCCTGGTTTCAAACAACAAAAATGCATCATCTCCCTGCTCTGGAAGCTTCAGGCCCACAAGCAAATGAGCAATAGCATTAAATTCTGTCTGAAACTTCTGGAGACCCTTCGGATGGTTGCTGCATTCCTTGGCTTGTTAGAAGAATCACTGCCCAGTCTCTGCCTCCATTTTCACATGGCCTCTTCCCAGGACTGTGTCTCTCTGGGTCCAAATTTCTTTCTCTCTCTCTCTCTTTTTTTCTTTTAGGGATAACAGTCACTGGATTTAATATGATCTCATCTTAATTACATCTGCAAAGCATCTCTTCAAATAGAGTCACAAACATAGGTTCACGTGGAGGTTGGGGTAAGGTCTGAACACATCCTATGGGAGGGGGGCTAATTCATCCCACCACCATCTTGAATCCACCTCACAAGGAGCACTGTGTTCTGACATTCTGTGGGATTTCTCAACTGAGATTAAATCTGATGTTTTTCCTCTAGGTAAAGTGGCAATGGGTCAATCTCATCATACCATACACCCAGATTATATGTGATTAGCACAACTCACTGCTGTTCATGCTCACCCTGATCACTGATTTGGGTGCCATCTGGTCTTCCCATTATGAAGGGGTTTCCCTCTCTCCTGTGCACGGTATCTGGAAGGAGGCTCTAGGCAGAGCCACTTAAGGGTCTGAGCTATGCTCCACCTCCTAGAGGAAAGAGTGTCTGCTACAGTTACTTAGAATTCTTCACAAGGGAGATTAGATTATTCTCCCTCATTTATTCATTTATCTTTTCTATAACTTAAAATTAAACTGAAATGATGGAAATGGAAAAAATGATTCAGATTCATCAGATAAAAACTTTCAATTGTTTCCCTTTCGTAAAACTCCTATTTCATATGGTTCACAAAAGAACTAAGCACTACATATAAAATAGAGATTAAAAGTAAAAATGGAGAGACAGCAAAAGAAATCAGGGCATGAGAGAGACCTGACCTTTAATGTAAGTCCTGGCTAACAACACCAAAAGATGAATACCCATGAAAATAAACAGTACCGAGAAAGTCCAAATCTTCCTATAAGTAAAAAGTTGCTTGGTATGAATTTCCATAAGGCACAGAATATTCACTGTGGGTATTTTCTCCTGAGAGAATAAAACTAGAACTTTTCTACCAATTCAGTTTTCAACTGAACACATTTTAAGTAAAAACACTTGGGAAGAAGAAGAGAAATTTATTCTATCCACTCCACTCCACTCCACTCCACTCCACTCCACTTCACTCCCTAGTAACATTTTTCAAATCTATTTTTGGAAAATTAGCCTCAAGGGTTAGTAATCTCTGACAGTGCCACATGCAATCATAGCTGGGGCTTTTTCAGAGGTGGACAGATCTAGAGTATGTGATGCTGGAATTGATGCATGATGCAATGGTAGGATCCAGGAAACTAGGATTAAGGGTGTGAGTTCTACCCACCCTAAGCAGCCTGGATAAAATACGAGCGGTGTAAAGAGCTGTGGTCATCCCTGGTTGCTTTGCCACCTTCTACCCACCATAACCTGTTTCCCCCCTGCCATGCCACTGTGTTTGGGAGCCAGCCAACCTGTAAAACCTCTACAAACTGTGAGCCAAATAAGTACTTCTTCCTTTAACTTTCAGTGTCAGGTATTTTGTCTCAGCAGCAAAACAAAATTAACTAAGACAATGCTACAAACCTTAGTGAAAAAGTTCCCAAATTAAATTTTGCGTCACAAAGCAGTACATGACAAAAACCACTAAGAAAATAAAGACCACAAAAAATACATTTTTATTGCTTGGCTTCCTTTTGAAGCAATGTGACATCTGCTAAATTAGTACAGTTCAACATAAGGCAAACAAAGAGCTACCAGGACCTGATGTAACCCAGCTGGTAAGATTGAAAAACATGCTGTAAAACTTTCTTTAATGCGTTTGAAACTGCTGAATCCAAATTTCATTCTGATGTAGTTAATGGCATCTAAAAACAATAAATCACAAAACATTCCAAGGACAGTTATAAGGATTTTGAACCCACAGGTGATGGGTATTTTAATGTTTAACCACACTGTCACATGATACCCTTCCCTGCATTACTCAGAGCAAAGGACGCTGGCTATAAACAAAACACCCCAGCTTTCACTCTGTATTTGTAGAGCAGCTCCTTAACTGGATCGATGTTTTACAAAATGAACAATGCATTTTTATAAATGGTTACAAACTACAAAGGGAGAAATAACCCTTTTAAGCAACTGGTGACTGAATTCTTACTTTTCCAAATCAAATCTCCTCAAGGTTATTTGAAATAAAAACTTAATTGTTAAAACTAAAGAAGACTTTTTTTAAACAATGGGATTCTATTTTTAAAAAGCTAAATATATATTACAGTGCAGATGTTTACACTAAACAAAAATTACTTCTTACATATTTTATAAAAAGCTGTTTCATATCGCAACCTCATCTTTTCCTGTCATAATACTTAATGATGATCTTGGTAAGAGAACACAAAGTATCATATCTTATCAAGGATTATTGTTGCAATTTGTCTGTTCTCTTTTAGTAACACCTGGCTGTGTGGATCCAATTACTAGCACAACGAGTAGACGCAGGCCAGCTTTAAGTATCCGGGTGTATCGATTCAACGTGTGTAATTTTATAAACTGGTGGGAAGTTCCAGCCTGCGTAAGGTAAAACTCTCAGATCATTCTTGACCACTCCTTATTCATATCATTCTGAGCCTCTTCACATTTTGTTCACAAAGATAAAAATGCACTCCTTTCAAATTACCATTTTTCATTGAAATAAAAACGAGGCAGTATTAATATGCTATGCAAAAATGGTGCAGCAAAGACAAAACGAAACAAAAATCAATTCCTGTTATTGTCTCCATGTGGCTGAATATAAAAATAACTAATATTATCAGTAGATAATCCTGCAAGATGAAAACCTTATCCAACTCACTGAAGAACTAGGACAAAAACAAAAACAATAAAACTTCCTTGAAAACTTTGTCTCATGCAGAAACCTTCGGGTGGAATGTCCATTTCACAGGCAGTGCAAGACAGCAGAGCAGGGTTCCAGGGAAAGTAGGTAAAGGGTGGATCTGGAGCAGGAAATCTCGCTCTAAATAAAGGAACCAAAGAAAGCCACATAAAGGTTTTTAGAAATGTCTGGAATAGTGAGGGAGAGAGACATCAAAAGGATCATTTATGGGGCAATGAAGCCCGCAGAAATGCAGAATTCACAAGGTGGCCCCTCAGGCTGGGAAGGGGTGGGAGCTGGGGCATAAAAGCCTCCCTTCATCGGCTGTGAGACCTGAGCTGAATGAGCCACAGAGAAAAAACACGCAAAGGCAAGCCAGCAGGGCTTGGTTCCCAGGGACACACCAGTGCTGTGGAATTACTGCAGGATAACTTAAGGACCTGAAGCAGGTACGGAAGGATGAGGCTGGAGCCAAGTGAGCACAAGGCAAACCGCGGACAGGTCACATGTTTGCTGAACCAAACTTCAGTGTTTATCTATGTAAATGTTATTCACAATATGCTATGAGTACACTTCCTCTGGTGTGTAACCTTTTGTCTTTTATACTGAGCTTTTTTATACTCAGTTTTTCTAGGTACCCTTAATTTCATCCCTTCAGCCCAGCAGACCTGGAAGCCTCCTTCCCCGAGGTCTCTGGTTCCCCTCCAGGCCCCCTCCTGCAGCTGCACACTGCCGGCCACACTGGCGGGCTACTCCGAGGGCTCCTGCACACCCCTCCAGTGGGATCCAGCCACCAGTGTGCGCTGTCACCTTTCTCCTACCTTGAACCCTTTTGTCCTGCTTTCTTGCTTTTACTTTTCTTTCTTTATTTTGACAGAGCAAGTATTTCAGGATCTCCTTTAAACATAATCAGGAGTCTCTCTTGATTTCAGATTGCAGTTTGGAAACTGGGTTTCTGCCACATATTTTGAAGCCTTTGCCCTTTGTCTCCAACGCTGCTGCTGAGTCAACATCAGCAACCGTTCTGATTCTCGGTCTTCCAGATGGGGCTTACTTTCTTTGGAGTTTTAGGATCTTCGTTCCCCTTCCTACTTGATATTCTCTAGTTTCTACATATTGATACAAGTAATTTTTAATAGATATATTGGAAACTCAATAGGCCTTTTCAAATTTAAAAATCAGTGTCCTTTAAAGTCCAGAAAATTTTCATATGTTACTTCTTTTTTTGTTCTTTTCTAAAAATTTCTATTGTTCAGAGTAAAATCTGGAGTAAATATCTACTTTTCTTGTCTTTTGATTTTCATCTCCTTTATTTTTGTTCTAGTTTCTGAGGGGTTTCTTCCTCTTTATCATTAAAATTTAGAAACAAAATCTTTAGGACTTCTAGGTGACTCCTATTTATCCATGAGTTTTCCAGAGCTGTTTTGATGCATGGGCTTCTACATTTTAAAGATCCTTTTACTGTTACATTTGGTTTGAAGGAAGTAGAATGCATGTATGTGCTTAGTCCATCATTTTTCTGTAGCACATTGTGATTGTCTAAGCATTAACTATTTGTTAATGAAAAACCTAGGAGAAAAGTCCAAGTCACCTCTATTATGAACTTGAGAGGCTCAAGTGGACTATAAAATATGAGTACAAGTTTACACTAAAAATAAAGATACTATCACAGCCTGAGTAAAAGTAACACAAAAAATAAAGGAAATTTGCATTACAGTCGGCTGTGGTAATCTATGTCTGACTACAACAGCAAATGATGTTTTCAAATTCCAGAACAAAAGCAGGACTAAAGTACATACAGGAGGCAACATCTCCAGTCAGTCAGGCATGAATACTGATGAGGAAACTTACTGCTGTGCTAGAAATTAAATCATACCTCTAAAGTGCAATGCCTAACATAATATTCACATTCTCAAATTCCATACATGAGTGGGGATAAACTTAAATGTATCTTGTATTTCACTATTGCAAAATAAATAAAGTTCATTTATAATTTTGGTATGTCAGCCGTTGTGCCAAATGCTTTAATGCATTATTTTGCTTAACTCTTTCCACCTTAGTAAGTTATCAGCACCTCTTAATTCCTTCTTACTGAGGAATCTGGGACTTATAAAAGTTGTAAGTAAAGGGACTTGGCATGGCATCAACAACTAACATAAATCATAACTGAGATTTGACCTTAACTCATGTTACTAACCATTATATCTAAGTATTTTTTTTTTTTTTACAAATCATAAACTCAGTATTTTTAAGTTGGTTGGAGAAATGTCAATAATGACAAATTAAGAGTTGAAATATTTAAAAATCACTCTTCAAATAAGATTCCCTCACCATTAATTCGCACTGGCCAATCTGATACTTATATGGCTAGTGTCACTGGAAAGCTAAATTTTAAAATTTATTAAATTGGTTTCATTTTAAATGCTAACAGTCACAATAGCTAACAGTTACCTTTCCAGGTAGCATAATTCGAGATATTAAATACACAGTCAGCAAAACAGATATGGTTCCTGCTCTGGCTTGCGTAAGCATCCCTCAAGGCCTGTTCACCTGGCTGTAGCACTATTAGGAGGTGGCACTTCTAAGGGTGAGACCTAGTGGAGATAGGTTGGGTCCTCATGAGCATGCCTTTGAAGCAGATACTGACAGCCAACCCCTTCCCACCTGTCTCTGCCTGCTGGCTGCCCTGAGCATTTTCCTTTGCCACGGGCTCCCACCCTGATGCACTGTGCCAAGAGAGACCTAAGTCAACCAAACATCAACTCAAAACCTCTGAAATTGTGGGCCAAAATAAATCTATCTTTTTTATAAACTATTTATCCCAGATATTTTGTGACAGTAACAGAAAGCTGATGAGTACAGTGTTTATCTTCATGGAGCTTTAAATCTAGGGTAAGAGTAACATGAAACAGGTAAACTCACATAGAATATTCTAAATTGATTAGAAGAGAAAAATAGAGAAGACAGTAGCTAGAAGGTCATAAACTCACACTGAGTAAAACCTAGCTAGCTAACGCACATCTGAAATATATTAGGCTGAGTGATTCATTCTGGAAAAATTATTTCAGGATTGCCCCGTTTAAAAGTCACAATAATCAGTGAACAATTAAAATATACTTTAGCTGCATTTAACGGCACAGGACAGTAATCACAGCGTTCAGTGATCACAGTAAGGCAGGAGGACTTCAAGGCCAATCTGGATACACAGCAACTTCAAGGCTACCCTTAACTGCAAGCAAGACACTATCTCTAAATAAATAAGTAAATACATAGGCCACGCACAGGCCGCCACCTGACTGGGTACCACCAGACCCAAGTCTCTCTTATAGTCAGTGCCATTCGCAGACTGGGGGAAGAGAGAACGATGGCTGAGAAAAGGATGCACAGGCTGCTGCCAGGCTGGGAACAGCTTGACCCGGTCCCTTCTGGCACGCAAATTGGCAAGCAAGGGATACCAACCCACCCCACCCCTGTAAGTGACAGGCTTATCCAGAGAAACACGGGCTATGAAGACAGTCACCGAGGTGAAATGCAGCTGGATGCCCGTGCTGTCTGCTGTTTTGCTGACTCGCAGCTCCAGGGCCTGTGGTCTGATCATCTGCTCAGAGGATAGTGGTATGCAGTGCGGCATCTATGGGGCGGTAGCCACTGTTGATCCCCTATCATCTTGTTTTGAAGTCCTGTATTATTTTCATTGTTTTGTTGGGTTGGGTTTTATTCTCTTTTGTTTTCTTTGATTATGTTAAATCTGACAGCAGGAGCAGCTATTTCAAGGACAGCACGATACATTATGGTAGCCATTTTGGATTTACTATCATCTTGTTTTGAAATCCTTTACTGCACTCATTTTTTTTTTTTTGTTTTCATTATCTTTATTCTATTCTGTTCTGTTTGATTTTTACTATGTCCAAAGTTATCTGCAGCTGT
Source organism: Cavia porcellus (assembly GCF_034190915.1). Lineage (NCBI taxonomy): Eukaryota > Metazoa > Chordata > Mammalia > Rodentia > Caviidae > Cavia > Cavia porcellus. Next base: position 40,993,932 of record NW_026947510.1, read on the forward strand.
TTTGAAGACAACAAAAGGCAGTATGATAACCATTGTTGCTTTGGTAATATTTTGAAGTCTTGTATCACTTACACTGGTTTGTTTTGATTGGCTTTATTCTGCTTTATTTTGGTTGGCTTTATCTACCTTACAATAAAATAAATAAATAAAGATTTTATGCATTTGTAAACAAGTACTTTCAATGCTTCTAGACTGGTGCATAGAAAAAGCACTTCGTTGACAAAGCAACTTAAGCAAAAATATTCTGAACAAGAATGCTGTTATTTAGCCTACGTTAGGTTAACCGTTTGAACATAAACAACAAAATGTAGGCAAATAGAGATGAAAAAACATTTAAAAAAATAGCAAAGCACATACAACATTAAGTTTAAGTACACCAAGTTTAAGAGCCTGGGTTTGATGAGTTAAGAAACCTGAGAAAAACAACTGAACTCCTGTGTCTTTTGAGCAGAAAGAGAACTTTTTACAGTAGCATGTCTCCTTTTGGGAGTGTCAATTTATTAAACCCCCCCCCCAAATATTGCCAGAATTACATCCTGGACTTGAGTACCTGGAACTGAAACAGAGCAAAAACACTGCACTCTGTGGTGATTAATATATATTTTTTAAAAGGTGTTTGAAGCAGCAGTGGAAGGCAGAATCATCAAAAACTCAGATTCCTGGATCACACTGAGTGGATTTTTGTTCGGGAATTTAACGTGGATTTGTTTGGGTAAATAGGCTATTTGAGGTCAAAAGAAGAGAAAATCTGAAGAGGGAATTATTACTAGAGCCACATTTGCATTTATTTCTTTCTATTCCCACTGTTCCTATTTCTAAGCAACTGAGGAAATGACTATAGACTGGAGGAGAGAAAACTTGGGGAGAAGTACAATCTGATTATAAAACGTGAGGCTTATAAGAAAGAGGTTGAATTTTTCTAAGTAACTCCCCTAAATTAATTCCAGTTAAATCAAGTATCATTTAGCTAGCACAACTATTGATCTCATCTTAAGTCAAATGACTTCATAAATTAATGCACTAAGAGATCTAAATACAGTGATCACTGCCAACAGCAGAAACAGGAGGAGCTGGGGGAGGACAGGAGCGGCAGAAACAGCTAACTTAGCCAACAGTACTTTACACACACTACTGTTAATTGCCACAACCATCTTATTAGTTACTCATCACATCCCCACTTCACAGATGGGTTAAGCTAGATACAGAGTTTAATCACATATACCCCACCAAGGTAACAGTAAGGAGTTGATGTGACATAAAATTCATGTCGCCACATTATAGAAAATAATGGTCACAGGGTTTCATTAACCAAAATCAGACAATCACTTAATACCTTAATAATGAATTTTTCTTTTGATATACCTTATTACAAATCACAGCACATACATGTGCTTAGGAAAAAACTCTAAACTCAGCTTAAAGATGAAAAATAAAAGGACCTGGATTCAGGAAATTTATGAAGGGAAGAAACAGAGCCAGGATTACAGCAAAGGTAGTGCCAAAATAAACACACGAAATTCTAAAAAGGCATGGCACCATCCTGACTTCTGTTCAGCAAAGCTCATGCCCATTGCAGAACATTTGTCTAAGGGAATATATTCCAACTGTGAAACTAGAACTGACTTTCACACTCTAACACCATGAACTAAAGTCAAAATGGATCAAAAATCTAAATATTAAAATGGAACTCTCATTTACTGGAAGAGCAAATATATAGAAATCTTGAAAGCATAAGTATAGGCAGAGACCTCACAAACAAAACCCAGACTGCAAGCGAACTAACAAAAAGAATCAACAAATGGGATCTCACCTTATTAAAAAGCTTTGCACAACAAAAGAAAACCACCAACAGAGTGAAGATACTATCCAGACTGGGAAAAAATTATAACCAGTTGTCCCACACACAAACGACTTACATCTAGGACATATACAGAACTGAAAAAAATCAGTGCCCCAAATTCAAAGACCCAGTCCAAAAATGGGCATCTGAGAAGAATATATGCTTCTCTGATGAAAAAATATCAATGGCAAATACATTTTAAAAAATGTTCAACATAACTGGTCATTCAAGAGATGCAAATTAAAACAACACTGAAATTCCATCCTATCCCTCAAAAAATCAACCAATAACAAATGCTGGTGGTGTTATGACGAAAAAAGAACTCATCACTGTTGGTGGGAGATAGTCTGCTACAACCACTGTGGAAATCAGTGTGGAGATCCCTCAAAAATTAGATTAGCAGTTCCATTCTACCCAGCTATTCCCCTTATCAATATCTTCCCAGAAAAAAATTAAAACATCATACAGGAACAACATATGTGCATCCATGCTTACAGTAGCACAGTTTGTAATAGCTAAATCTTGGAAACCACCCAAATACCTATCAATTGAGAAATGGCTAAAAGATGTGCTTTTTTCTATAACAGACTGCTACTCAGCCATAAAGAAGGACAAGCTGGCGACTTTTATAGGTAGATGGATACGACTTGAGCCCATACTCATTAGTGAAATAAATCAGATTCGTATGTGTAAACATCATATTGTCTCACTAGTGTGAGAAACTGAGTGAGTAAATAAGATCTAAAATGTACAACAGATATTGTGAAAGGGGAAGAAACTATTCAAAAGAAATGACAAACTGTGTTGGGGGAAAGGAGAAAGGAAAAAAGAAAAGAAAATACATGTATATACAAGATAGTAAGCATAGTCATACAGCTAGTTTCTCTTAGTTCATTGAAAAGAAAGGCTTTATTGTTTGCACAAGGCATAATCTTGTACTCTAACTACTACAAAAACAACAATATACAATGTATTATTTAACTGCCCTACTAACCTGTTTTGAAATTGTTTCCGTTGTTTTACCTTTTTTCTCTTTAAAATAAAAATAAAAGAAAACAAAACATTTCACATTTCTAACTTAACAAAAGACACTCAGGAAATGGACCAGAGCCTCAGCTGCACTTTCTAACCACCCCTGCGAAGTCACCCTCCTCCACGTGGGAAACAGGCATCTCTCTGAGCACTAGCCAGCTTTCGTATTTCCCCCACACTGAGTGGAAAAATAAATTCTCATCTATCTATCTTCTTGTCTCCAACTCTGCCCACTCTCTGATGTTCTTGCACATGCAGCTTAAATTCATGGGTCTCCAATTACTATTAACGTGCAAAGGACTTATTAGTGGTTTCTGCAGCTTTAAAATCCAGTACACTGACTGAGTAGTGACACCAGTGACAAAAGCCAGCAAGCACATTTGCTCCACGTGGGATCTGCATTTTGCATACAAATTCACCTTTCAGAGACCCCTGCAGTGGGCTCCAATCTCCTGCCAGGTGACAGGGCACATGGTGAAAAGAAAGAACAAGAAACAAAATGGGCAATGCAGGAGGAATCTGAGATGAGGAGTTGTTCAAGGGGAACAAAAGACCACAAAGTAGCCAGAATCTCAGCATTTACTGGGAAGAATCAGAGGGAGGTGGTGATCTTACATTTACAACAATCGTGCCCAGAGCATCTTTAGTCTCGGTAGCCTTAGCCTTAGCCTTAGCCTTAGCCTTAGCCTTAGTCTTACTCTCAATTTTAGTCTTGGTAAGTGGGATAATGGGAAACTTCAAACGGGTGATACCAATAATCCCAAACTCCCACTGATCCTTTAGGGGAAGCATGTAAAACTAGCCCCATGTTTTCACAGACCTGTCAGAACAGGGTGGGGAGAAATAATAAGTAGACTGTTATCTTATTTGTGTGTTGGTGGAGGCGAGTAGATAAGCATTTACATAAATTGGTAGAACAAAGTAGCTGCCAAGCAGCCCTGGGAACAGTTGTTAACAATAGGCAGCAGCACACTCAAACTAGATTCCCTGCTCTCCGACCAAAGGAACCATCCCATTCCGGGGTGACAAAATGGAAATTTTTCTAGGAGACCTCAACAACTAGGTGATTCATTGTTTGTAAGAATGGATTTTTAATCTCAACTGCAATTGCTGAAACCTTAGGGAAGGCAGGGTTTGCCAAGAACTTCTCTTCCATGAAAGAAATGGGATGAAACCAAGTAGCACGTTCTTGTAATGACTATCTGTGCCACACAGAAAAACCAGTGATTTCAAATAATCACAATCAAAGCGCTTTAGGTTAAAAAAAAAAAAGGCAAAAGGACAAACTATCAATCTACAAATACAAAGGAACAAAGACACAGCATTACCAACACCTATCTGACTGATGCCCTTGCAAACCATGCCCAGGCTCCTGTGATAGTAATTTACTCTGAAAGAACAAAGATAACCCTACGGCTGCTCCCAGAGAGGAGTGAAGAGCCTCCTGGCCCACATGGCCAGTCCCTGACATCCAAGTCCACTTCCCTAATCCTAAGAAAATGGAATATTCCTGCTGAGAAAGAAAACATGTTTGCGTTTTTTTGTTTTTTGTTTTTTTTTTTTTTTCCAGAACAACTGCAATCAATAAAAGCTTACTGAGTATATTTCAATGCTTTTGTTCTGGCACACTGCTCTTGTACAACAAGGAAAGCACATAGTTTGAAGAATGAATCCTGACTCTTCCATCTAGCTGCAACCTTAGAAAAATTACTAACCATCTCTGGGCCTCAGTTTACTCATCTAAAAATGAGAAATACATGCAAAATGATACAGATTATTTGAAATATATTTCTATATCTACCCAGCAACTTATTTATCAATTCTTTCCGTTTCCTGATGAATGACAGATTACAGAGAAATAGAAACAATTTCTTTAGAACCTAGTTCAAAGATAAAATTCACTAATGTAAAAAACAGTTGCAGTCAACCACATAAAGCTGAGGAGGAACACATGACTGAGTAAACAATGTTACCAATTACATTTTAAGTCCTTCCTGATCGACTCCACATTAACAACACCCAGCCAACTGGTCTTTATTTATCATGCTTAACATTTCTAAATGTGGTCATGAAGAGTCACTTGAATTTATTCTTTTTTTCTACTTACACAACTTAAGGGTGTGGCACACTGGTACAGGTTTTGCTAAACAATCCCTGTAGTGTCACTATACTATAAACAGTGTCATATACATGTGTTAAAAGTAAAGCTATAGAATTCCAATGTTAAAAATTAGTATTATTACCAATATAAATTTCTTCAAAATTCACATCAACAATGACCTGACCCCAATTCTTTCTGAAGAAGAAGAAGAAGAAGAAGAAGAAGAAGAAGAAGAAGAAGAAGAAAACAAAAACACCAACAGGTGTGTGCCATGGTTTATGTCTGGATGTTCCCCCAAAGCTTCATGCAGTCATGGGAGGTGGGCTTTTCAGGGGCAGCTGAATCTAAGGTTTGTGTCTGCTTCATGGTCCAATACTGGGATTTGAAAGAGTTTTGGCCCTGCCAGGACACTGTAGCCAGTAAAGCCTTAGAGGCGGAACCAAGGAGTTCCTATCTCCCCACCCATAGGAATTTACCTGTGACTCCATCTTCCCCGCCCCTAGGAATTTACCTATGGTGCCAAAGACCAATGGGCTACCTGTGCATCCCTAATGCCCCCTTAGGTTCCACCCCAAACCGAGACTACTTATATGCCCCCCATGCCATGCGACCGCCGGAGGGAAAGCCAGACTCCAGCAGTCGGGGGTGTTTTGGTTTTCTTTATGTTCTCAGAATAAAGGCCTCTTTTCTTTTATACTTCTCATCTTTTGGATATAATCTTATCAGGATTAAGGATGTGAGTGCTACACTCACTCCAGGGTGAGTAGCCTGCCTAAATATTAAGGGACAGAAAGAGTCTTGTCTTTGTTGCCGCTTTTATTGTCTTCCACTGCCAGGAACTGTTGTCCCTCTGCCATATGCCACTCTGCCTTGGAGCCAATTATGGAATCTAACATCTACAAACTCTAAGCTAAATAAACCTTTCCCCCTTTAACTTGGTTGTTGGGTATTTTGTCTCAGCAACAAGAAAAGCAAATAAGACAATGTGTAACAGAAACTAATTTAGAACTACAGAACTAAACTGAAAAAAAAATTTTAAAACAACTTATTGTTGTTTACTTACTATGACTATAGTCATAATGAGGTGAGACCTGCACTAAGTGGAAATTACAGTAAGCCACTTATTGTGATCATGTGTCAACCATGACTTTAACATCTGATCTGAAAAGCAGAATTCTGGTAAGTGTAGCTATTACATTGAGGAGGTTCAAAACTGACTCAGAGGAAAAAGTGCTATCCTCTGACTCACTAAGACCACTTCCTGAAACACCCAGTGTTTTTCTTGGAAGGAAGTCCATTCAAGTGCCATTTCTTACGAACAGTGATTAGACAAAATTGAACTTTAACACAAAATGGACAAGGGCATAAATTTTCCCTAGTGGAAGGCTTTCTATAAATATATATAATCTATAGGATGGAATAATTTGGAAGTCAAAAACTGATAATGTAAGGTATATTACAAAGAATAAGCCACTGACTACCTACATAAATTTCTCTTTGCACTAGAACTGCTTAAAAATAAAGCAACAACTTTATAATTTTAACTCATGAAATTAACTAATTTCTTTAGTTTCAAGAGTAACTTTTTATTTTTAAAGAAATTCTTTCCTCCTTTCTAAATCAACTGTGTAGTCAGTTTAATAACAACTTACAAAAATAACTCTTATCAAGTCCATATATACATACCTGCCAAGTATCATTATAAATCTTTGAGTGCATCAATTTGATTGACAATCACATCTCCTCTTAGAAGTAGGTTTACTATTACTATATTTATTTTACAGATAGGAAAATTGAAGGACAGAAAAAAATCCTTTCTCACCGTAACTCAGTACATAGTAAAACTTCAAAGATACAGAAAGACCGAAGCAAGATCTCAAACTGTTTCTGTGGTTGTCAATGTGCACGAATTCTCTCTCCCTGATAATGTTTATTAGTATGTAAAAATCACAAAAATTACATATGCACAGATATGAATTAACAATTCACATTTACATAACCCACATCTAGATTCAGGTTTGTCTTATAGCCCTTAGTCAATAACGTTTAAATGTGACTGGTACAGCAGTAGAGCTTGAGTACAAATAATAGTTAACTTTCAAACTACAAGAACAGCTATTCAAAGATAAACTTTGAAACATTCCCCCTTACAGCTACATTTATGTCAGCCTTGTTGTTTTTGAGTTCTAAAACACTGGAAATATCTTGCAGACCTATTTAAAAAACCATCCAAATGATACTGCCCTCAACATAGCCCTTGGGAGAGAAAAATACACATAACATTTCCTTCTTCAAAATAACAGGCAATTAAATGGAATCTTGCTGTTTGTTTCCTCTTGAGTAATCTAGCCTGGAAAGAGTTCAAACATCTGACTCCTGCATTATTTTGCTGCCCATAGGAAAATCATCCTTTATACACCAAGTCAGCTAATAATGATGAATTCACGTGTATTACTGGCTCGTAAGAACTGGCTCCATATTAAGTGAATACCTATTTCTAGTTCTAAACACATGAAAAAGAAATTCCAAGGCAGCCAAGAAGGCACTAAGTGCTCTGGAATAAGTCAACAGAGCCAGAGCTCTCTGAACTAGGGTAGGAAATGGTGTAGCAGAGGCAAAGTTATCCCAGAGAATAAAGCCTCTGAGCAGGTGTTCAAGAAATAGTCTATCCCTACAGGAGGTGCTAAGTGTTCAGAAGTGTTCTTGGATGACTGAATGGCCACTGTCATTTTAGGGCCAAGATATGAATTAAGTCACCCTGTTTCCTTGAAATACACTATTTACCCAAGTGAAAAAATACTGAATGCCTGGAAATTAATTCACTGCTTTGAGTTAAACATTTTGTCCCTAGGAGCCACTTTTAAACTATAAACATTCTCAGAGTAATAACACATTATGCCACCAACATTTAAGTATGAATTATTACATACTTTCTCCTAGAATAGGACTCTAGGGTGATGTAAGAGTGCCTATGAAGTCACTGTGCCCAGAAATGCAAGAAATCTGCATAAAATTGGAGCAGTTGTAAGCTACTAAGGAGGAAAAAAATAATCTACATATAGCATAATACTTCCTGAAATCATGAAAGAAACTTCAGGTTGTACATGGGACAATTATTTATTAAAGTAAACGTCCTGCACAGTGAGCAAAACCATGTAAGAAATTCATTTGGTGTTTTTTTTTTTTTTTTTTTTTTTGGTCTTTTTCGTTTTTATCGGTACCAGGGATCGAACTCACAACTGCCTGCTTGCAAGGCAGGCACTTATGCCGCTGAGCTAAATCCCCAGCCCCTCATTTGTTATTTTTGAGAAATGTGTAACTTACAAGATGCTGAGCTTTGCATGTGGAAATACAACAAATACGGCTCCTCTCTTCCAAGAACACTCTGCTGAGTAAAACAGACAGGCGAACACGTAACTTAAGCGCATTTTAGTAAATGCTATCACTGTAGCACAAGCAATGTATCACAAAACCATCAGCCTAGGGCAGCTGTTCATAGGTTTCATAGAGGAAGAGTCAACAGAGCCAGATGTTGAAAGACTGCAGAGTGGGCCAGTTGGCTTGTGCACAGGCAGTTAGAGGGCCGTCCAGACATGTAAAAACATGGCATGCAGAAGGACATGCGTTTCAGGACATACTGAGATAGTTTATTCAGTGCTGCAATAGAAGGATATAGAAAGAAGTCCCTGGACGCTTGCTTGATGTGACTGTGAGTGGCCTTATAGTCAGCTAAAGGGACTTTTTAAAAATAAGGCAACCCAACAGAGAAATAGCAATCATATTAATAACATTTGAGAAAATAACTAGGGAGGTATTTGGGAGTTTGCTTTGTTTAATTTTTGGTACTAGTAATTGAACCAAAGTCCGTGCATGCTGAGCATGTAATTCTACCACTGAGCACACTGCCAGCCCCTCTACAGGTATTTTGGAAGACACAGAGGCTCAGGAAGCAAAGATTAGTAATTGCTAATTTTGAGATAACTTCGTTTGTTTCATTCCTATGGAAAATTTTCCAATTGCATTTTACCATAATAAAAAAAAAAAAAAAACAACTAGGACTCACCTAGCTCAATTCTACGACATGTTCAAACTCCATAGTTCTCCAAAGAGAACCTAAAAATTTCAACTAATGTAAAATTTACCTACCAGTAAGCTGTAAGGACAAATTACATGTTTCCTAGACACAATAAATCCAATGATGCTATTACATTCATCCTGTTTTAGAAAAGTGCATTTTAAAATTCCAAAGGATAAGTGAATAGAAGCTTTTGTCATTCATGTTTTCTTCTTGTTTCCCATTTAAAAATGGCTCTGTAGTGGTGTGACCTCTGTGGAAAACAGTATTCAAAAAATCAAACATAGAGGTACTATAGTATATGATGCAGCAGTTCTACTTGTGCGTGTATTGAACTCAAAGGACAGACATTTGTACCCCTGTGTTCACAATAACATTATTCACAAAAGCTAAAGGGTGGAAGACATTCAAGCATCGTCCACCCATGAATAAATGGATAAGGTAAATCTGCCACATAAATGCAATGCGGAAATCATTTGGCTTCTAAAAGGAAAGAAATTCTGAGACATCCTCCAACATGGACATACCTTGATGTCTGTCATCAAAAAAGAATAAATGAGATGATTAAAATAGCCAATTTGAAGAAACAGAAAGTACAAAGGTGGCTGCCAGGGAATGTAGGGTATAGGATGTGGAGTTACTGTTTAATGAGTACAGTTTCAGTTTGAGAAGATGAAAAAATTTTAGAGGGGATGCTGATGATGGTTGTATAATAATATACCTAATCCTAAGGAACTGTACACTTAAAGACTGATAAAATGCTGAATTTTATATATGCAATACTGTACCACAATAGTTCTCCAAAAAATCAGAGAAAAAAGTGAACTACTGTATGCCTACAAGTCTATCAGATATGGTCTGCTTTTTAAGGCTAGATGTTACTACAGCTGCCTCTGAAAAGAGGATTACTGGAGGAATAGAGAATTTCCATGGTAAATACATTCATAAATTAAAACTGTCCTTTTAATTTTCTGTAAGTATACACATATACATACAAATGAATGTCTACATTTTAAAATTTAACTAAGCTAAATTTTCAGTATATTCCATTTCAACACGCACACACTCTCTAAATTACAAAACCTAGTAGGGTGTGGCAGCATACACCAATAATCCCAGCAGTCAGGGAAGGATCTGCTGTGAAGCAGAAGGATCATTGGTTTAAGACCTGTCACAGCTACTTAGAGAGCTCAAGGCCAACCTGGATTACACTGCAAAAAAAAATCTAAATTTTTTTTTTTATAAAATTAAAACATTACACTATTTTAAGGGGGAGAAGAGGAGAGAGAGACAGAGACAAGGAGAGAGAGCCAATATTGCTCTTAGCTTTGCTGTTTTGTGATACTGCGGGCCTTTGATCTCAGCTAATTTCTAACTCTTATTTCTATTTTATCTCACTAAATTGCTAAATTGGCCAACTTGGGTTTGTACTTGCAATCCTCTTGCCTCAGCCTTCCAGACTTCTAAGATAACAGGAGTGCACCACCATGAAGCATGGCTGTGCCTTTTGCAAATGTCATTTCCCACTGAGCCTTGATTTTCTCATTAATCAAATGGCATTACTTCACCACTACACACAAATCGCACATTAAGAATAGGCAGTAATAAAAGCAATGTGTATGTAAAATTATTTTATATACAGTGATATGGAATGGATACACTATTTTACAAATGATCTTTTGACTTATAAAAATGCCTCAGATTTATTAGAAGTCTATAGTTTTCCCTTTCTGATTAAGCTTTTAAACAATGCAATAAACATACAGTATTTACTAGGAAAACATCCACTGAACAAGGTAAAATACATTAGTACTCCAAATGTTGCTTTAGAAAAATAAAACCGGGCATGGTGGTGCATGCCTATAATCCCAGCATTCAGGAGGCCGAGGCAGGAGGATTGTTGCAAGTTCAAGACCAGCCTGGGTTACACAGTGAGCTCAAGGCCAGCCTGAACTGCATAGCAAGACTCTGTTTCAAAAAGAGACCCAAAAAAAAAAGAAAAGAAAAGAAAAAGAAAAATCCAACAGTTTCAAATGTTTAAATGATAAGAGAACATTTAGATTTTGCTTTAATAACTAATTGAGCCCATTAAGTTCCATACCAAATATCAATAGGAATTACACAATGTTAAGACTCATCTAAAATGTGTACCTAATTTCCTTTAAAACTAGTAGCTTGATGTTTTATAGTGAATCACTTGTTCACTACAGTAGTTAAGAATATTCTTTGATATGGGAAATGCCAGTGATGTTAATGGTATCTAACTAGTAACTGTTTTGTTTTTATTAATACATGTTTGTAGTACCTATGATCATACTTCTTATGAAGAGTTGGTACACGTACTGAAGAATCTTAATTCTTTTTCTATCTCCTTTTCTTCCCCTCCCAGCCTTTCCCTCCATCTCTTGACCTCCCTCCCATTTGCAAGAGATCTATTCCTTATTTTCTATTATCTTTCATTTTCCACTTTCCTTAGACTTTGGATTTCTCTTACAATCTTTTTAAAATAAATACCTGAGTTTTCACCCTACTCTACCACTAACTCCCTTCCCAACACCTTTTACAATCCTTAGTTTTGAGGCGAATAAGGATCTTCTTTCTCATTACCCAAAACAGAAATTTCAGCTCTTAGCACTTAAATTATCTGCTATCCCATATTACCCTTTTTGTAAGATAACAGACTTAAAATATCCAGTAAGAAAGTCTTCAAACATCACATTTAATCCATAACACTCTGACAGTTTTAAAATTTACTTAAGTTAAACTGCAGTAATACATACACAGGTGTCATTAAGTTCTTTTGCAATGAGTAACACACATGCTATTGTAACCAGGTGCTATTTTTTTTTAACCTTAAGACTAGAATTCAGTAACAAGAAGCACTCTGGGAGGCCGAGGTAAAAGGATCACAGGTCTGAGCCCATCCTGCAACTGGTCAGAGCCTGTCTCAAAAAACAAAAAAAAAAAAAAAAAGGCTAGAATGTAGCTCTGTATAAAAGTCCTGGGTTTAAACCTTGACACTGTAAAAAAAAAAAAAAAAAAAAAAAAAAAAAAAAAAAAAAAAAAAAGTAATCGAATGTCTTCTTTCCTGTCTCCAATTCCTATTCATCTTCTTACATTCCTCCTTAATTCTGCAAATCTCTATTTAACCTCCTGTGGTGGATTAACTAATGGTCAATTTGTAACTTCCAGCTAAACTGAATCAGCATGGCTTTTGCTAGGGTAGAAGCCCACCTGAGGATTGTTGCTAGCAATATAAAAGGAGAACTGCAGGGGAAATGTGGGTGCTGCTGCTTCTCCTGGAGAAGCTTATCATGCAGGTTTTCCTGATATGAAGGTGGCTGTTCTCATCAGAGGAGCTCAGGTCCTCATTGTCACTGAGGGTGGCTGTGGTTCTTTTCAGGGGAGCTCTGGTCCTCACTTTGCGCACTGCTTCCTGCCTCCAGTGCAGATTCCTCAACCTTGTGGCACAGATCCTTTATCCCACTGGTGCAGACTTTCTAGCATCCACCACTGACCTTTGGGCCTTCCCAGGATACATCCATGATATGGACTTGCATGAGACACTGTCATGGGATCTAGGGCTCCTGCTGGAGTTGTGGAGGACTTGGCCACAGGCTCTAGGTCTTCAGCTGGAGTAGTTCAGGACACTGCCATGGGATTCAGGCCCTCAGCTGGATTCTTTGGGTCTCTAGTGCATGGACAGATGGCTTGTACTCTTTTGCACTTGACTCTTTGGGTGACTACCATTAAATAATCCTATAAATTGCAGGTACTATGTTAAATATTTTCCTTATAAACACCCACCACAACACCTCCCTTCTATGACAAGCACCATAAAGCAGTGCTTTCTGTGGTTACTGCAATCATACTTTCCTGAAATGGGAAATACGCAACCATCTCACTTCTTCTTCTACCTGATAAATTGCTCAAACCAAACCTATAATGAAATTATCTCCTTTAAGAAACTTAAATATGATTTTGAAAAAAATAAACTCTACCAAAATAGGAAGTACTTGTGCATTTAACTTCTTCATTCACCATCTGAGTCTAAATCGTGGGGTTTTTTCCCAGGATCCTCCAGAGCCCAAGGATCACAGGTTCTAGTACAGAACATACTCTCTTGGTTGGCAGCTTTCGAAAAGTGTCTACACACACCCTGCCTCAGATTGATTTTAGTAATGAGAATTCACTTTTCCTTTTAGGGAGCAGATTCAACTGAACCACTCTACCTCCACTTTCCCTGCCTTCCCTGAGTGACTTCCTCCAGAACAAGCTCTATTCAGATGTTGGAGATCAATTAAGGTTTGGGAAGGCCAGGCTGCAAGTGGCCTGGGTAACCTCCCAGGACTGCCAACAATCTCAGTGGCTTAAAGTAAATTTGTTTCAGAAAGAAGGGTGGAAGTCTTCGCCAAGCAATCCCTGTACTTATGATCACACCATGAAAATCCCAGCAGAATGCCTGTGTATTCTTCATTCATTTAATAAATCTGCCTGAAATCTTATCTCTTACTTAGACACTGTATGTACAAAGCTGGAAATACAGCAAGGAGCCAAACAGGTGTAACTCTTATCCTTGCATTTTTGGGAGAGACAATGGTTATCTTGAATACCCAAACCCTTTTCCTCCTCAAAGCCCACCACACTGTCTGTCTTTGCCTCCCTAACTTCTGTGTCCTCACTTCAATGGGCTCTTCTTTCAAGTCATTCCCCGACTGATCAGTCCAAGACTCTCATTATAGGCTCTCACAAGAACTGGCAATTTTCTTCATAAAACTCTAAACTTACACATATGAGCCAGTATATTAAATGTCTGCTTTTCAAAAATAAACCGCTACCTTGTATACTTTATACTGAAGCAGAGACACATTTTTCACTTTACATTAAAAACTTCTTAAGCCGTATCTTTTTTGGTAAATTAAAAAAAAAATTTTTAACATGAGACTTGAATTTTTCTGTCCTTTGTATATACTAACATTTTCTACAATGTATCTAAGGATATCTCTTAGTATGCAAATTTTATAATGAAATTATACAGTTCTCCAACCTGTCTTATTTTGTGAATATACCTCTTTTTTATGTTTTATGTTTGAGACACTATAGAAAAAAATGCTCACGTTGGATATTACTTATTTTAAGTAAATAAACTAAAAATGTGAGCCCTCCCCCAGAAAAGAACAAGCCTTTATTACTATTTCTTGTTTCAAGGGCTGTACCTCAGGTCAGGAGATGACAAATTTCTGTAAAGGACTATAAATATTTCAGGCATTGTTTCCATCGATATCCATTTTGCATTTTGTTCATAATGACCTACTACTTTTTGTTTAATTCTTGCCTTGTAGAAAGAACACAGGCCATGAGCTGTAGGTTGCTGTGATGCATTTTAAGTTGATAGATACACTCAATTGTGTCCTCTCTGCCCATTACTTCGTCTTAATATATATCCAGTGGAACGCTATCAAATAACTAAGTTAATACAAGTGCATTCGTACCATGTAAGGCCCTGTGAGGTAGTTCGTTACCTAAAGACAAGAAAGATGCATCACATGCTACAGAAGCAGTACAGTCATGTCTCACTTAACCAGCACTCGGAGGGGTTGTGACAAATGTGGTCCGTGGGTTTCGTCATTGTGGGAAACATTGTGGAGTAACACCTGGATGGATGAGCTGCACCCAGAGCCCACAGCTGACAGCAACACTGGCCTGGATGCCAAAGGGAATTCTAACGCAATGTCATTATGTGTATAAACAAAGAAAGGCATAAAATACAGTATGTAACCTTTTCTAAATGGCGATGGCTATCTAGGGCATTCACCGTGAATGGAGCTTGCAAGACTGGAGGCGCTTTGGTGAGCATGGGAGTGACTGTGGGGTGACTGCACGTCACCACAGACTTTCCAAACACTGCACTCGGAGGCTGTGCCATATTTTGCAGTTTTCTTTCAATAATAAGTTAACCTTTGTTTACTATAACTGTTTATAGCCTTTTTAGCTTAAATATTTAGCTTTTATGTTTTAGCTTAAAACATAAAATGGTTCAAAAATATTTTCTTTATATCACTTCGTAAGTTTTTTTTTTTTTTTTTAATTTTTTTCCTTCTGATACTTTGAAATTTTGTTAGAAACTGGGATCGTGTATATTCGTACATACACATGAGCCAGGGCCTTACCCAGGGTCAGGACTGTCACTGCCACTACTACCATGTCCACCAGAAGCCGCCAGGAGCAGGACACATGGAGCGGTCGCCTCATAATGAGGACAAGACCTTTTCTGGAATTCTTGGCCAGGGATCCACCCAAAGCTGTTTCAAAGTTCACTTTTTCTTTTTCTTTTTTTTTTTTTCTCCTGGAACTGAGGATTGAACCCAGGGCCCTTGCACTCAGCTATACACCCAGACCTCTTTATTTTTTTTTTTTTTTGAGAAAGGGTCTCACTAAAATGCCTACGGAAGGTTCAAACTTCCAGTCCTCCTGCCTCAGCCTCCCTGTCTGCTGGGATCACTTCCATTATATGTACTCCTAAGAGTGACCCTCAAGTGATAATAAAAGATAGAGTATACTAAATACCTAAACCAGCTAACACGGTCATTTATTACGGAGTGTTACAGAGGGTGCTGTACTGCTACAAACTAGCCGCGCAGGTCTGTTCCCACTGCATCATCACCAACACATGTGACACTGGGCTGTGATGTGACCAGACAAGAAGTTTCAGCTCCAGTAAAATCCTACTGGCCCATGATTGCGTAAGTAGCACACGGCTGTACCAATAAAGGAGCTTTCAGAGGCTTCCCCCAGCATCACCTTGCTCTTCCTTCTAAGTTTATGCTTTTGACCTCGAGGTTTCTTGCCATAAACCTTGTACTGAAATTGGTCTGGAGAACTTGTTTGGCTTTCCTACATAGCTAGAGATGCCCAGGGTTCTGTGTCTACTAGATTGGCCACTTTCATTATGCAAGTAGGGCTGTAAATTCATCTTGTTTTGCCCTTCAGCTTCCAACACAATTGTTGCTTCCTTTCTTTACAGTTTAGCTCACTATCTTCTCCCGTCATTCTCTAATGTTCTCTACTGTTTATGTAATAGGCCTCAGGGAAAACTCTAAATCAGAAATCAGAATCCATTTCAGTTATCACCCGGCTTCTCATCACCTGTGCTTTCTTAGCTTGAGTGCCTGTGTTTCTTTATAACAACCTGTGAAGCCAGAATCAGTAATTAAGTGCAGAGGAAGTAACTACATGGGAAGTCACAGATTTATATTCTACAAAGTGCTGTAAGACACCACTAAGATCTAAGGCGCAGGAATCAAATTTGATTCAAGAACTGCCACTGTCACTGTGTGTCACTGACTTTGGGAAAGTTAACCCCTTTCAGCTTCATTTTCTTCGTCTATAAAACAGATTGCAATAATACCCACTTGATAAGAGTTTTGTGAGGATTACATGGCACAATCCACATCTGGTACTTTTCATGCTAGAGATGAGCCCACAGAAAAGGCTTTAAAATGTTGAGCATAATTATTGTTACTTAGGGTAAGATATATTGTCACTGCAGAGGGCCACAGGCTTATATGCTTACTTTTCAGTCTCTATTCACTTTTAAGATTATTTATTCCCACCAATAAGCTTATACTTTAAAAAACAAAAAAAACAGTATACTGGTTAGACAAATTCTTTAGCTTCTCTGTTGTCTTGTGTTCCTCCTTAAAGGGATTATGCAGTGACATTTGCCATGGAGAGAGGGAGGGAAAATCAGCTCATTTGCTGTATATACAGTGTGGTCTTCTGAATGTGATGTGTGCTTTTCTAAAAATCATGGTGCTATGCAATCACTTCATCAAAACCACGGAGCCTAATAAAATAAGGAGGTATAATACACACACAAAAAAACTTCTTCAGTGTCCCATTTTTACAAGAATAGATAAGAACCTAATGAAGACTGTAGCACAATGTACAGATATTAAATGGCTAAAAAGGTTAAAAACTACAATACTATGACACCCTTACCTTGAAAAAGAACTGGTTTGTGTGCGGAACTGGGTGTGAAGAGGTTGCAACTTATGAGGGATCCGAAAGTGGAGGAAGAAGAGTTGCTTGAAACCAGGAAATTGAAACTTGAAATATGGATGGGTGTGGCTCATACTAGAGGTGAAGCAAGGCCACTGGGGCCAAGGTGTGTACGTGTGTATTCTGCATATTCCTATGCAGTTGTGATTCAGCAAGGTGAAATCTGCATATTCCTATGCAGTTGTGATTCAGCGAGGTGAAATACTTAGTGAGCACCTTCTATTCCTCAGATGAAAGCACACATAAGCAAAGGGAAATTCATCCTCAGATCGTACCCTGATGTCAATTAGGTAAAAACAAATTCCCATTTTCACAACGAACATTACAGCAGAACCATTTATTCCCAACCTATGAACTCATGAAAAATATTCTGACTCAGAACTGTAGTTAGCAGCTCTAAGGCCTGTTACTCATCGATTTCCTAGCTGCCTGAAGTCTACCTAGAACAATTAGTCTTTTCCTATCAAAATTGACCTGTCATGTGACACTAGCTAAAATATATTTTTCTTATCACTTAGCTTTCCTTGTGTTCTTTTTTTATACTTGGGATTTCTCATGAGAGAAATCATGCAATATTTAACTTTCTGTGTCTGATTTATTTCAACATGGTCAATTTGTTTACTTTAACATGGTCTCAGAATATACCCATATATATACCAAGTGAGTATATATACTGCACTTTCTTTATACATTCATCTGTTGTTAAGACATCTAGGTGACTTCCCAGATTTAGCTACTGTAAGTCATACTGCTATAAATACAGGTGTGTATGCACCACTATAATATGAATATAACTCTTTGGGAAAAAATGCTCAAAAGAAGTACAGCTACATCAAATGGAATTTCTATTTTAATTTGCCTAGATCACTTTTTAACTACAGCTTTGTTTCTTCAAAATCCTCTGTGAGGGTCTTCTAATTCAAAAAAGCACATCTCTTTTCTTTATAACTATCCTCCAATGACCAGAGAAGCAAAAATGTCAGCTAGTCAGTAACTACCATGCTCTCACATTGTTCCATTTATTAAGTCAGCAAACATTGATTTAGTTGATTGGTTGAGATGGGGTCTTGCTATGTAGTTCAGCTGGTCTCAAACTCACAGCTTTCTCCTGCCCCAACCTCCCAAATGCTAGGATTACAGGCATACACCACCATGCCCCAGTCACCAAATATTTATAGAAGCATCTGCTAGGTAACATAGGAGAAACAAGATAAAGCCACCCCCATCTGATCATGTCAAGAGAAGGAAATTTACATAACTTAGTCAACCATTTAAACTCAGCCAACATCAGGAGTAAAATATTATAACATGCATAAAAACAAATATAAACCAAGGTAGAACCCAAAGTGCCAAAAGAAAATGCAAAATACACAAGCTGTTATCTTCAATAGAGAGAAAAGGGTGAGGAGAAATTTAATGGTGGTGGTCAGTAGATTTTATGAATGAAGTAAATTTTGGCTACAAAGCAAAGACTTAATTATAATTTGAACAAACAAAAACAAGCAGGAAATGGAAATCATAATGGATAAAGAACAAGAAAATTAGGCCATAAAGTAAGATACACAACTACAAATGATAAATTGCACACCACACAATGAATTTTATGACGGGAAACAGGAATCCACAAACAAGTTCTAGCCAGAAAAATGTGACATGAGATAGAAATGGGCAAAATAGAGATGGCTTTCAGAAATGCACTTTGAATAAGAGAAGAGAATTTATTCAGAGTCTTGGCATGCAGGCGGGAGGAGCAGAAAGCTTTCCTCAACCACAATCCCAGGCTTTGTGTCCAAGATTGATATTCACGGCTCTACTTAACGGACAGTAACTACATCAGCAGGTCAGACAAATTATATGAAATGGTGAACTAAACAAAAACTACTTGCACAATGAAGGAAAGCATTTAAAAAAAAAAAAAATGAAAGAAGATAAAGAATACAGCAGAGCATTGCGACCAGAGATTTAAACCTAATGATTGAGATCACATAAACAGCAACAATTTTATATCTAAATATGTTACAGAGTGCATTTCTAGTAATCAGGAATACACAGGCAAATATTCTTAAAACCAAATCCTTTTGAACAAACACTGATATACGATCTAAGGTAAGCCTAAGAAAATACATTCTGTTCCAATGTCACTTTACCAAGTGCAGAGGGTCAATAGTTGTTTGAAGGGTCTAGAAAATATATGGACAATTAAAACTAATACAAGTTTTTCTAATCAAATTCTCAAATCTAGTTAATACACTCTGTAAATAACATTCTGTATACACTAAACACAAATATAACCACAACAAGAATAATTTTTTCATCTAGCTCAAAGTTTAATTTTTTAGTTACTTATATGTCAAACTAAACAACTAAAAACAATATTCAAACCTAAGCTCTAAAATTAAAAAAAATTTTAAAATACTTTAATTACAAATATCCTACAGGGTAAGTAAGCAAAAGACTGTTTGACTGTCTGCTTCACTATATGCCCTGCCTGATGTTTTTCTATGGCTCTCTATGGCTCATGTAACAATAATTTAAGTCTAAAATATAACGAGCTGATTTTTTTTTTGAGACAAGGTCTCGCCATGTAGCTCATGCTGGACTCGAACTCCTGGCAATCCTGCTGCCTCAATTTCCTGAGTTCTAGGATTATAGGCATGCACTACCGTGTCCTGAATGAGCTGACTTTTACCACTTAAAAACCCAAACCCTTCATTAAACTCACCTACCCTAATGACTTAGTGACAAGTGATGTCACTGAAAAGTAAACTAAAAAGGAGCCTTCTCTATACAATTTGTTTCAGAATTATTTATATAGAAATCAGACTAAACAGCTTGTCCTCTTTCTCATTTCTTTCTATATACAATTTACTTACAGTAAACTGAAGATATTAGTTGCTGAAAGACTGAAACTTCTTCTAAACCA
The DNA here is from genome assembly GCF_034190915.1 of Cavia porcellus. Lineage (NCBI taxonomy): Eukaryota > Metazoa > Chordata > Mammalia > Rodentia > Caviidae > Cavia > Cavia porcellus. Next base: position 41,013,964 of record NW_026947510.1, read on the forward strand.
TTCCAGGTACAGTACACACAAAGATAGCTTCCTCAAAGCAAACACATCTAGGTCAAAGAACAACATACTTCACATTCCATCCTTAGAAATTATATGGAGTTGGTAATCCACATGATGCTGACAATGGCCCTGGAATCTGGCCAATAAAGCTGACCAAAGCTTTACAGCCAGGGTAAGAATAAATCATGCTATAAATGTTTCAAGGAAACTCAACTATTTCTACTACCAAAATATGGGCATGATGTTCCTGTGGACAAAGTATGTATGATTTGATAATGTTTCTCATGGTATAGAAGTGTCTTAGGAAATAACACACAATACCAAAAAAAAAATCAACACATAATAATGTATTTCAAAAGAGGACCAATTAGCCATAGCCATGGTCCTTAAACTGTAGAACACACTACATTTCCCAGCACTAAAACAGAGACTTAATCAGTTATTTACCTTTGTTCTTGACCTAGTATATTCAGAGACAATGTTATCAGCTAAGGTTTATCTATCTTAGCCTTACATGTAACTACTAGTAACAGAACAGTAACAAAAAGGTTTCTTCTGAATAAGATTAAATCAATCAATCAATAAAAGCCACAAAAATAAAAGAAATACAGAGGCCCATATATTAAGAATCATATGTGTATATCACAAAGCTCAAATTTGATATTTAAAGCACCATAATTATAAACCTGGATTTTTTTAAACAGTTGTTCTTTAAAAGAGTCCATTAATATACATGGATTTTTAAAAAAAGATCCATTCATATACATGGATTTAAAAAAATACTTTAAATATACACATTCAACTACTTTTTAGGTCCCAAGTAAAATGTTTACACAGAAATTTGGCAGGGTTGAGTCTCTGGACTTAAAGTCAGTAACAACTTAAGAAGGCTAAACTTGGTTAATAAGCAAATTTTCATAGTACAACTAACACTGTGCAAATAATCCAAAGTAGTTAAAAGATGACCAGAGTATTTTAAATATAATATTAACTGCAAAGTAATTGCTAGAAAACTTGACACTTTGTCTCCACATTCCCTACTGTTAACAGGTAACAGACCTCTTCTCTTCTTAGCTTCTAGTTGTAGAGGACAGAGTATTCTTTTAAATACCAAGACCCAAGAAAGAAAATCCTTTAAGTCCCATCACTGTAAGCAAGAAGACAGGAGACAGGACCCTGTGAAGACTGGGGTACAGCCAGTTTTACCAGACTTCATGTGGAACATCAAAAAAGAATTTTTAAAAAGTGTCAAAGGGCTTACATGAAGTAAAAGTATTACTGTTTCAAAACCTACAAACACCTTCTCTACTAATTATGCCTTTGACAGTTCTACTCAGCAAAGAAAAGACTCACAAACTCAAAGTTACCTACCCACACAATTCAGGCAAAACAGCTCTAGGAGATCCTCAGGCAACAATGAGAGGGAATTCCTCTGGGCTCAAGGATGTGCCAAGTGACCTTTGGCACAACCAAAGAAGGGGTGGGACTCTAGGTTCAGGTTTCGATATTGTTCTATACTAATAGTTTCTCCTTGGCCTTCTCCAGGGCGTTAACTAAGACTTCCTCTTCTTATTTAAGTAAGTAAATACAGCTACTACTGAGAACTTCCAACTCTTGCCTAAAATGGTGTAAATAACAATGGCTAGCATTGATTTGAAACTTACAGTCTAGAATTAACAACATAGAGAGTTACCAAAGATTACTTCCCTGTTAAAAGAGATAGAATCTGAGCTACACTGCAGTTAATAGGTAACTTGGAGGAACTGTGGGCCAGGCAATAATATCAGTAAGCTAATGAAGAAATCTGTACCACCAACACTTTGGACAAGAGGAAAATAAGTGTAACAATGTTAAATATATAGCTTCAATCCCCTAGGGGCAAACTAAAGCTCAATCCAATGGCTAAAATGAGAAACAAAAGCAAGAACTGACAGCTGTGGCCATGAGGGATGCTCATTAGAGTCTTGGTGACCCTGAAAGTCTAGATTTAATTTGATATCATGGCCTGGAAGGCAGACATGATTACAAGAAAATGCCTGCTCAACACAGGAGAACTGTTAGGTTTCTGGGCCATGTTTCCTGACAGCAGAAAATAAGCTACACAACTGTACAGCTGTCCAGATGCCTCTGTAAGGGAAGAAGAGGGACCGGGCACACTCATATATGATGCTCGAAGTTGGTACTGAGTTCCTCCAATAAAACCACAGTGATCTTCTCTTTTCTTCTCTCTCTCTCTTTTTTTTTTTTTGGATACAGGGTTCCCTATGTAATTCAGGCTGGCATTGAACTTGCTTATGAGGCCCAAACTGGCCTCAAACTCTTGGTGATCCTCCTGCCTTAGCCTCCCAAGGGCTGGGATTCCAGGTGTGCCTCACCATCTTTAAAATGCTGCCCTCAGTTAAAAAGTGATGGGGATATAGAAGAAATCCACCCACTGCCTAAGTTTATATGCCAAGGGAGCTTGACTCTAAGATAATGGGGTAGATAGAGAAATGCTACCATCAAAAACTAAAACCATAAAGCTGTGATACAACTGTTTTAAAATTAGGCTTTTATTTGTATGAGATTATCCAATTTAAGAAATTAAAAATCTCCAGGCTAAGAAACTGGGTTAGTGTCATCCCTGGAGTTCCCAGAAGAGGCAAACATAAAATCAATTTAAAGTAACACCACATAAACAAGACCAAATCTGCACCATAACAACAACTAAAATCCAAACAAAAATGAACAAAAACTTATAACTTAACTTATAACTTAACTTATAAGCTTATAACTTATAAATTATAAAACATGTGAGAAATTAATGAACCCAATATTAAGCTTTAACAGACACACCAAACAAAAAAATTTAGTGCTCATCTATTTTGATTATAAAAACTCAAAAATTATACTATATTTCAATTATTAAAAAATATGAAGAGGAAAAAGAATATAAAGAAAGGCCATCCATGAAAGCTAGGTAGGTATTTAGAAAAAACAGTAGAATTTAGCTACTGAAAGATAGACCCATTTCTCTACATACAACACCCCGAGTTTCCACTCGTTTTCTGTAATTTAAAGAAAACAACAGAACTGTGCCTAGGGTTTAAACCTGACTTTAATCCACAATCAGTGTCACAATTCCACTGCTGAGCAGCACCTACTGCACTCCAGCATCTGCTCTCCACCCCCTCTCAAGCTCCTAAGCACGCTTCTCTGCAGCTGCTCCCTCCTGCAAGTCCTCACCCATCTCCTAGGCCCTTCTTTACCACCTGTGGAGTGGAAACTGATGTGCCACCCAGGTGCCCTCTCACCACCGAGGGATGCTCCCCTCTGCGGGAGTGCTGCCAGCCGAGGCCCTCAGCCATCAGCTTCTCTTTCCTCAGCTGAAGAATCTCATCGCCCAACATCACTGCCTGCCCAGGGCTGGTTTGTCAACCATCTGAAGACTCACTGACACATGGAATATAAGAACTTGCCCCCTGTTTCCAACTGGGGACACCACTCCAGGTTTAAGTCTCCCCACCAGGTCAGATATTACTTGAGACTTTGTGGCAGTCCCACGTTGCCCAATCCTCATCTGTTCCCTGAGAGCAATTCCTAATCAGCTTCCTGCACACTGATAGCGATTTCAAAATCAGCTTCCAGCTATGACAGAGGGATCTGCAAAAAAATGGCAGGGCACAGGTACTCAAGGGAGGGACAAGGAAAGAATATTAGTGTATTGAAACCAATAATGTGATTACCAAAATAAACAAAAGAATCACAAAATTCTACCCCAACATTTCAAAGCATCACTTTACTTGAGATCTGAAAGAGAACTGAGTGTCTCACCATTCAATGTCTCATAGCCCCATGGGTTTGCCAAATACTACCCATGTCAAGAAAAAACTCATTACAACCTCAGAATAGTTCCCCAATAATAAATTAACAAGTACAATTAATATACTGCCCCTAAGGTGAGAAAATAGTTATACTTTTTGCTTCATTGATAAAGATATTAGTGAAGTTTTATGAAAGGTTAATCTGGTTCATTGTTGAGAGTATTAGTAAAAAAAACTTCATGTATATGCACACTCAGAATGTCAAGGAATGGGACAGAGCAAATCTCAGCAAGGCTCATGGATATTTGTTGATTCTCTTAGATGCCTAATAAACAGCAATTGGCCAGAAGTAGCCATATGAAATACTACACATCTGGAATGTGACAGATGTAGAGCACATTTGGAGGAGGTCAGGAATTGCTTTTACACATCTCTAATGTTAACCCTGCCCTACATCCTGTACTTTGCAAGTACACATATAGATTGGACAAGAGAGGCTATACCATAACCTGAAAATAAGATCAGCAGATCCAAAATGACACTTACAAAAAGCACCAGGACAGCTGAGCAGAAGGGATCCACAATGCCATAGCTCATTCACGTTGAGACTCTCTCTCAGTTCCTGTATGCTTGGCCCCAGTTTATCAGCTGGGTTTCACTTCTTCCTCTCTTAAGATTTAGTGACTGCTTTGTCCTCTCAAAAGTGCCTCATCTTGTCCTCTAACTTAAACCTTTCTGACGGGAATATAAAATGAATGTCCTAGTAATGTGAGAGAACCACAAAGAGGCTTCTAGGGAAAAGCCCTATTACCTATCATCAAATTTCAATTCCTACAAGGTATCCGAATTAATTTGGGTACAGTGACCCATCAAATGTTTTAACAATTTATCTGGAGAAAAGATGGATGTGGATTAAGTTATAATTGGGGAGAACACTATCTAGCTACTTATATATTCCAGGCATGCATGAAGACAAACATGCGTGGACTTAACCAAGGGAAGAACCATTGTGTTCCTTTTTATAAAGATTAAATGAGTCACTATAGCTTTGAGGCTATTCTTTGGTCACAGAACCTGAATTAAAGGTAGAAAATATATGCATGTTATGTATGTATGTATGTGTGTGTGTGTGTATATATATATATATATATATATGAGTGTATACAAATTTTATCAAATATAAATGTCCTTAGAATAAACATAAATAGTGGGACTAATATAATTTATTCTTCCTATAGCTATTTAGAAGAGTGAAATCATAACTAAATAGTCAAGTCTATAAGATAACATGAGTCTTCTTTAAATCAGAAAAAATATTGATTGGAGAAAGATAAACCAAAATTATGTAACAGGTGTGTATAAGTGAGCAAAATGGCAGTTCTGCCTTAACCTGACCACGTTTAGGAATACACTAAGGGAAAAGCAAACAAACTTAATTGACTAAAGATTCTAAATATCATCTTCAAGCTGAGAAACTATAATAATAAACAATTTGGCAATTTCAATCAAAAATCCATGTTTTTGAAAAAAGAGTGAAAACAAACAAAACAAGAAGTTTTCTTATTCATGTACTATAACCAAGGACGAGCTGGGAAGGGAAAGGCCTCAGCACAGGAACCCAAAGGCATGTGTTTGGGCACCTCGTCGGCCACTTAGCCACCCCGTGGCCTTGGGTAGGGAAGGTGACGGCTCCCAGCCTCCACGGCCTCACCTGCGAAGTGAGACCGGTTGGTAAGGTCTCATTCAGGCTAATACTCCGGAATAGTTTTCAACTTCAAATTCAAAAGAAGACAGTCTGCTTTGATTTTGGCTAAAACACAGTCATTTCTAATGTTAGTGTTTTCAACAGCAAGTAATAAATTTTCAGAAAACCTAATGACCAGTAAGGAAAAATTATTAGTCATAGGAGGACATCCATAAACTCACTTCGCGGATGACCAAATAGTATTTTTACAGAACCTCCTGCTTCTGCTGAAAATTCCCACTTAAACAGACTCTGCTGAAATACAACATGTACAAAGAATTTCTGACAGGCAGGGAAGATAAAAGCTTTCAGCAAAGCAGTACCAGTATTTCCCACCATGATAGAGCTATTACTTAAACTTCCCTTGTGTTCCCGACACAGAGGTAGTACTCCACACACTTGACTTGTTGAATGCATATCAAAAAGACTGACAGAATGTTCCCTGGAAAATGACATTTTTAAACTTAATTATAATGTCATCCCCCAACCCTAATCTTTCCACAAAATGTTACGCCCGAAAGAAAAAGCGCTACAATTATTTTACTTCTTAAATCCACAAGCACTCTAGGCTTATGTGCATTTGCCAAGCCAAAGGCTTCTCATACAGAAGTATCAATCCCTCCTTGAGTATTTTACCTCCACTCTATAACAGAGTCAGAAACCATCACGTTCACTAGATAATGTGACTGGACTTCACCTATCTAGAATCACATGCCACAGCACTGGGACGGATGTGAGGGAGGAAGAAACGGGCAGAAGCCAATCAGGAAATACAAAAAGGAGGTGTGTGTGCAGATAAGGTTTCACCTTGGCAAAAAACCAGGAGATATGCCCGAATTCAATTCCAAATCATGGACCTACTGAGGCACTGCAGAATATCACAGTCAGAGATACACAGCACTTTAACAAGCTAATACTGAGCAAGCAGCCTGGAAAAATTAAATCAGGAAGCATCACACACAAACACACACACAAGCAGAATGAAACGTTTGCTTTCAGAGTAGCAGTTAGAAAAGCTGTGTAAATAATTGCTAGGATGATACAGCTTATGTCATTCTTTCAAAATAAAACCAGCAGTTAAATTTGCACATCAAATGATCCTTGAAGTCTGCATGTTACCACTAAACAGGGACAACAACAGAGGGGGCTTTTAAGTCAGACCAGCGTGTCAGCAGCACAAGAAGTGCAGTCGCTCAGAAGGCGGCCCTGGCACTATATCGCCAGAGGACCACCAGTTTGAAACACCAGTTTCAAAAGTGGTTTAAATTTTCCAAATATTAGTGGACTAGAGTTTGCCCAGGCAGCAGAATTTAGTTACGGCCTTTGGCTGAAAATCTGTTAATATGGTAAAGGCTTAGGCTGGCAGGACAAAATACTAAAGGTCACTGTCAAGTTTATTTTCAAGTTATAAAATGTTGATGCTCTGATTCCACTCCTAATCTTTGTTTGCTTGCAGATTCAAGACCCTGTAATGATAATTCTAACAATAGTATCTAATTCTCTTATATTTTTCACGTGAGACTAAGGGAAACAGATTAACTAAACCCATATAAAAGGTGGTAACTGTTAAAAGAGGCAATGGATCTGAACTCTAAAGCTTCATTTTTCCTCTGGCTCTGTACAGTGCTACATGACTTCAAATAAATCACTAAAATTGGAACTAAAATTCAGGTGTAAAGGACTTGAGTTCACGCATAAAACATGGTTAAATTCAAACTTCATTATTTATAGGCACGTTACCTCTCTAAGTGTCTGCTTCCCCATGAAATGAAAATAGCATCTTCCCCTGAGACTGAATGAAATAATGTACATGAAGAGCATAGCACAGTGCCTGATGAACTCTATGTAATAAATGGGTGATTCAGACAACTTCTCTGAGTTTTCTCCTCTAAATAATTCAAATATTTTCTCCCTGCCAGGTGCTGCTTCAGATCAAATGAAGTGACATGAACTTTAACTCTCTTTTACCCCAGAGCAACAGAGAACATTTTGGTCACATTATGATACAATGATAGCGTAGCTGTTCACTGGCAGTCATTCTCTGCAAAACGTAAGAGTCATACAGTTAATGCTCATAAAACTGGATTCTCCTAGCAAGGAAATCTGACCACATCTTGACTCTGAACTCTTTATTGTCTGAATACAGCTATGTAAAATTAAGCATCATACTGCAGGGTAGGGGTTACCTCAGGGGTGGGCACTTCCTAACATGGAAAGGCCCTGGGTTCAATCTCCCCAACAGTGCAAAACAAGACAAAATAAAATAAATCCTCCAAGCCTCTCAGGACCTGACCCCTGCCTCACTTTCCAACTGTGTGTCTTTCCACTTCTCCTCACTTACTCTGCTCCAGCCTGGCTTCCTCAGGCCTGCTGCTTCTGATTAGAGCCAACTTCTCCATCTCTCAGTGTTTTTTGTTCTCTAATCTGCCACTTATCACTTGCTCCAAGAAGCACAACCAGGTATTTCAGTGTAAAATTAACCCTTTCCCTATACAACCCACCCCTCTGCATCATTCTCTAGGCAAAGAAATTTCTTGTTCTCTATTAATGAATGCAATTGGTGGTTTTGTATGTTATTTATTTTGGAGCTGTCTTTCTCACTAGAATATATGCTTTCCAAGGGTCAGGAAAGCCACTGTCTATAATACTGAATTACAATAGCTGACACATACATAATAGGTAGAGGCAATCAGATAGATACCAAAATATACACTCAGTGAAAAAATGATGAGAAAATGCTGTAACTCAAACACAACCAGAGAACTCATACTTTTCCCATGCACTGAACAGCCAGGCCCACTGTGTACACTAGGGTCCCTACAGCGGAGCAGGCTGATCCACTTCTCAAAAGTTCGGCTTGCTCTTACTGTATCTGTGAACGCCGTGCCCTGCTGAGTCCCAATCACAATAAACCCAACACATAGTAAAGAGATATTTTTACATGACAAATAATCTAATCATATTATTTATAATACACTGCCATAAAGAAAGATACAATTAAGGCATTTATAGTAAATGAATGCCACTTGAGAACATAATGTTAAAAGAAATAAGTCAGACACACAAACATAAACATTACACTCTCTCTCTCCCTCTCCCTCTCTTCCCTCCTCCCTCACTCTCTCTGAGAGAAGATAGATAAATACAGTAGGGAAGTTCAAATAATGCCCCAAATTACCTGTTCCCTTGTTTGAAAAATATTTTAATATACAGGATACTTTGTTTAATTTATACTACTAGTTCATCTTCTTTGATAAGAAAGTTTTGTGCTATTTCCTGTTTCTTCTTTGTAAGAATCCTTTTTGTCCGTTTTGTTCCCTAGTATCTACTTTGAAGATAATGACACACAATGTATTAATTATTGTTATTCTCTTATTATTGTTATAAAATTTTTGTTTTTTCATAAAAAACAAAGATTCAGAAAGAACAAGTCAACACTGCTGAATATGCATGCACTTTATCAAAGTTATCTGTATTTTTAAATAATAATTCAGAAATTCATTCAAATTAGCTATGATTCTACTTTATAATGTGGTAGCTGACTGCTATCATATAAATTCTTACTACATAGCCACATGGCATGGGTTTTTAGGTAAATTTCTTACGGGGATCTTTTTTAAGTCATGGATATGTACAGCTCCCACATAAATTCTTGTGGCAACGCTCCACTGTCTATAGAAGTGTTCACAGACATCTCAGTAATTGCAAGAGTGAATGCAGCTTCCTTTTAAAAAGCAACTATCAATCTTCAAAGTTCTTTTCTCTATAAACTTAAGATACAATGCATATAATAAATCTTCTGGTATTTTTCTGGTCATTTTCTGGTATTTTTAATCATCTGACAATAAAATAAAATTCAATATCCACAGTCATTCACTCCTAGATACTCTATCAAAGGACATTTAAAACATTTTTTATTTTGAGGCAAATACTAGTCCACATACCACAAGTCTATAGATCTGTCCCAATGAAATCGGGGGCCCAAGTAAACTGAATACCTATTTGCTAGACATCTTAACCAATTTCTACTCTTATTGCCACTATCAGGAATTTCAGCAGTAACATACTTTATCTCATACCACTAACCTTGCGTTATCTGAAAATATTCAGAGAGTTCAAGAAATACAATGTGTATTTTGTAGTGTATACAACACTTTCACTCCCTTTATTCTTAATAGTTATTCTTGTGTTACCTTAACAAAGATTGCAAATCAAGGCCACTCAATGCCTCTTCTCACTGAGCAGTCACCTGGTCACTCCCTATTGCAGTATCATGCTTGGACATTAGACCTGTAAAGATCTAATCACAACAGCCCAGACTCAACACCAAGAAAGAGAAATAGATAAGGGAAAAATATGAATAAGGGAAAAATACAAAGATTTTAAATTTCCCAAACTCCCTCTGTCTACCTATAATCTATACTATATGCTGCATGTATGTCTTAGGCATTTGTTAAAATTTCTTTCATATAATAGATTGTGTTTTTATAAGACATAGAATTTCCTCTTTTGGTTATTCTGTAGTACAAACACTGAAACAGATACACACATTAAAAGCATACAAGTAGCACATCTCTACATTGAACAATACAAACAAGGAACAAAGCATAAACCTAATAAAATTATACATAAGAATAGTCAAAGATCAGACAACTTTAATGATAAGTAGAAGGGCTGAGAATTTAGCTCAGCAGCATAAGCACCTGCCTTGCAAGCACGTGGACGTGAGTTTGATCCCCGGTACTGATAAAAAAAAAAAAAATGATAAGTAGTAAGCAGTACATCATAAAAACTGAATAAACAGAAAGGTTTCGGGAAGCAAATAGCCACTTCTCTTCCAGTAAGTTTACAAACCCTTGATGGGAAGCTGCTATTGAAAATAATTTTACAACAGAAATAAAAAACCTGAAAAAGTGTGAGAGACCAGGTCAGGAGAATGGAGGCCTGACTGGCCTCCTCTATGAGCATAACGGAGAAAAGCAGCATGCAGGGAAGACGGCCTGATGCAGGTTGTAGCTGAGATCAAGCTCCTTACTGGGGAATGTATGTACTAAAGGATAATGGAGGCAGATGAATCTTGTGTTACTTTAATTATTTGTACCCATGGCTAAGCACATAAAAGCAGGATAAGCCAGACCCTCGGGGCTCCTCTACACACACATTAAACTGATTCTATGTTTGACTGTATTTTACCCTCATTTTACCCTCATTCACCCCCAGCTCAGGGTGACAAACTAGCAGGACAAGGTCCCTACAAGTGGTGCCTTGGCTGAGGAAAAACTGGACTGGGCTGGTTCCCACTAGTGGCACCTAGGCAGGGACCTGGGACTGTCACAGGCCAGTCTCCAACAGTAAAGCAAGCAATGGAAGCTTCTTTCATATGAAGGACATACGAGGATGTACACTGAAGAACATACTGAGAATACAAGCAGGAAACCAGCAAGAAATAAGAAGGGTAATAACAACCAAAAATGAGTAACTGAGGACACTCAGGGAGGGGGCTGAGAAGTTCCAGCTCATCAGTGGGATATAAAAATGTAGTGCTTATGGTTGGCAGGTAACAAAACAAAATATCCAAAACAAAGCCTTGAGATAAGGTGGCACTGACTCAGTGGAGTTCAAATATGTGCCAAAGTCCATGTAAAAGAACTAAAAAGAAAATACTGTAGTGATATACGCCAGGTGACCATGCCAGGTGTGGTGGTATATACCTGTAATCCCATAACTTGGGAGGCTAAGGCAAAAGGGTCACCATGAGTTTGAGGTCAGCTTTGGCTAGCCTGAATTACCTGGTGAGACCCTGTCTCAAAAAACCACAAAAGAAAAACAAAAATGGCCAAGAGGGAAGGGAAAGGTTTTTGTCAACAACACTGATGTCTACAGGAAAGAATGGAAGTCCATACACTCATATATAATGCTTTCTTGCCACAGGCATTAGTGATATGGCAAGTATTCCTACAAGCAGGAGACCAACTAGAGGTAGATTTCAAATGCCAAATTTCTATCTTTCTTAAAAATTTAGTGTGAATGGATAATGAGATAGCCTATACCTTTTTCTGGAGAAAACAAAGTAATATATGAATGCAGAAATATATACTGATTGCTCTCTCTGTACAATGTATTATATTAGATATAAATGAAATCAATGTATATTAGATATAAGTGAAATCAAGAAGCAGAAGTGATTATTCCAGTTTAATGAAGAAAATACCTTTAATTCTGAATAATAAAGCAAAAAAATTTTTGATTACTGAGTTAGAAGAGATGTATTATAATCAGAACTGTAATAATCTAAACTTTGCTGCATATGGCGACCTGTTTGCACTGTTAAACAAGAATGGTGTAATTCAATAGGTAGTATGTCTTCAGAATCTGAAATTTAGTGATCTTAAGTCATTCCACCTAGGAAATTTTATGAATTTGTTTATGTGAGTCCAGGTTACACACATGAAACTAAAATTTTACTGGTTAAATTTCTGACCATGCCTCTGGCACCTAGAAATCTGATTAGTTTCCTGACTGTAACCTAAAGATCTAGGATTTTCCCTAGCTAAATTTGCTTTCTAAGAAATGACCTCAAGTAGGTAACGCCTACTATATCCATTTTGGCCATTAAGTACATAAAATACTGTCTCCAAGTCAATTCGTTTTATTCCTCCAAATTCATTGCTTTACTTGTATTTCTCCTTCCTTGTTCTTTTATTATATTTTAAACCTACCTGAAACATTTCAATATTTCTTCAAAATGTTGGTTGATACTAATAGGTTCTACTTCAAGAAAACTTGCCCAATGCTATAGCTTATGTAAATATAGTAAAACACCATATTTAAAGCCCTAACTCATTAAAGTAATCCTTTTACCTTCCTTTATCAAGTTGCTTTTGTCAGTTTTCTCCTGCCTCCCCCATAGTACTTCAACAGTAGTCAAAAATGTATAACTACAGCATCGGCTAATAATTCCCTACCAGTTCTAGTGGCAACGGAAAGGTTTAAAACTGCAGGAAATCAGTAAAGCTCCCACTAGTGAGCACTCAAAGGAAATAATCAACAAATTAAAAGCACTGACATAGCTAATGCTATTAAATCATTAGCTTTACATTCTACCTACTTCTGTTCAAAGATGGAAACTTAACTTGTGCCCAAAGTGTGGTCAACTGGTAATAAGAAAATACAGGTGACCTAATGCATAAGACACACACCAGTCATAAAAGAAAGCAGACTATTCATCGCCATGGTAGTAAGTCTCCAAACAGACACAGAAGCCAGCTCACAGGGCCCATCTTGAAAGCACGGGTTGGCTTCAGGGCGTGTGCATATATATAATTTACACAGTGTCCCGTGCCAAACTAACAACAATCCAAGATGGGAAGCTTAAAGAAGCAACAGTAGTGGTCCTTTAATCACAGTGGGGCTGATGCATTAAATGGTAAGCTGGGTAAAAACCAAAAGACGAAATAAGGAGCAAAAACAGAGAAGAGATATTGGGAAGTAGGAAGAACTCTTTCAAATGGGAGAGGGAATAAGAGAAGGAGGCAGGAAGGAAGACAAAGGGATAGGGAGGGGACAAAGGGTTGACAGGAGAGGAGGCGAAGGGGAAAAAAGCATTGAGATGTGCTATGTACATGCACAACCTCCCCATGAATGTGATCACTGTGTACTGCGAATATGTACTAATTAAAAAGGTAATCTGTGCCTCACCACAGAGAATCTTGAGTTAACCAACATAGCAACAAGTAAGTAGGAAACGTTTTCCCCCGCACTGACTGGAAGGGTCAGACACTGCTTCTAACAACGTTGTACAGAATCTATTTGAGGTGCGTATCTTCTTCATGAAAATACAAAGCCTGTGAATGCAGATTTTGTTATTTACATTTTATTCCAATATTCCTTTGTACTTTTACTCTGAATTCAAAAGAACATCACATACCTGAGATTTCAATAAACTGAACACATTCACTTCAGAGATGCTAGTTCCAAAAACATCAAAAGCACAATATATTTTGATACCATGCTTTGATAGCTAAATACTAATTCACTTAATTCTTTGCAAACCACAATGGGCTAAGAGCCACAACTAAAAAATATATACCACAGACTGGAAGAAAATATTTGCAAGTCATTTTTTTTTAACATCTCTTATAATATGGTGTACATCAAATGAACACAAAATAAGGTGGTTACATTCTTTAAAAAAGTTATTACAGTAAAAGATCACTGCCACTAATCTGCCTCAAAATATTCCTCTTCCCCTCAAGCACACTTATCCATTCATTACTGCTGCTTTCTGAAGCAGTTCTGCAAGTCTTATGTTTCGTTTTTAAGGTATGACCAAAAAAATATAGTGAATGGCACTGTCATGGTTTATGTTTGTGGCCCCCAGGCCTCATGAGTTTGAATTGTGCATTTGTGACGGTTCATTGTCTAGTGCTTGGATTGATGGTGTCAGTGCTCCATCCCACATAAGGGTGGAGCCAGGATGTGATGTAATGGCAGGAAGAAGGTGTGTCTTGCTCTTGGCTGGTTCTTGCTTGCTGTTTGCAGCCGCCATGAACGGCAGCCCAGCCATGCCTGCCTGCCTTGAAGCCAACTGAGTGTGGACTGAAACCTCCAAAAACTGTAAGAAATAAACCTTTCCTCTCCCAACTTTGGGCTTCGGGTATTTTGTCTCAGCAACGAGTAAAAAGTGACTAAGACAGGCACTGATTGAGTGACACATCCAATGGAAAAGCTGAATCATAGCAATATTACAGCGTGTGCTCTCTAGCCTTAATTAACAGGTCTGGTAAGACCCAACTTCTGGCTCTTTCCCAAACTCAAAATAACTGTGAAAGGTAAACATTTTGAATGGTTTCAAGGTAGCAAGGCAGTCAAGACAGTGCAATGAATGACGCATAAAAAGACTTCCAGGACTGTCCCAGAAAGTAACTAGAAAAAAAAAAAGGGGTGTGTTTCAAGTGAGGGAGAATATTTTAAGAAGGATTACTGACAATGTGTGTTTTACTATATTTTACTATAATAAATTTCAACTTAAACATTCATCGTATGTTTTGAGCATGCCTTCTACCTGTGACAAATTTTTAGTTATATTATCATAATCATCATTTTTGTCTGAGAAAGTCTTTGTTTCTTCTTCACTTTTGAATGATCACTTTGTCAATAAAGAATCCTACATTGGTGATTTTCTCCTTTTGTCTTCCTGGACTTGAACTATTTAACTATATTCTGTTCTATATTTGCACAGTTCCTGAAAAGAAGGCCAAAATTAATTCTTACCCTTGTTTTTCTAAAAGTAAGAGGAAAGTTTCTCTCACCTATGAGATCTTCTCTTGATCTTTGGATTGCTGTAGTACATATAAGATGTGCCAGATGCAGATTTAACATTTGGTGGCTGTCATAAATTGTGGAAACAGCCATTTTTAATTCATATATTTCTTTTAATTCTTCTTTTCCTTATGATACTGTATTCCCATTATGCATGCATTATACTCTGTAGTTGTTGCTAATCTAAGATATTAGGTTGCATTTTTTTCAATATTTCTCTTTTATTTTTCAGTTTGGAAAGCTTCTATTCACCTGGCCTCAAGCTGTAGGATTCTTTGCCTGTCCCATGCAGTGACTGGTAGCATCAATAAGCAACTTACATTTCCATTATACAGAGGTTTTCGTTTTATGTGGAAGTAGTGATCTTGGTTTTGTTTTGCTACTGTTGTTTCTGGGGGTGCTTTAGTTGTGCCTCACAAACTTTGTGCAATGTTTTTTATTTTTACTCAGTTAAGTACATTTCTTTCTCTTGAGACTTCCTCTTTTCCTATGAATTATTTTGAGACATGTTGGTTATTTTCTAAGTGTTTGGAGATTCGTTACATTTCTTTTATGGTTTACAGTACCACTCCATGATGTTCAGGGAGTATTCTGCCTGATTTCAATCCTTCTAAATGTGCTGAGACACCTCACTTAATTCTTTGCTCCAGGATTTATTCAAGGAATGTCCCTCCCCACACACCTCTGTTAGCACCTCTAAATTATTCCTGTTTAAACATACATTTCCCTTTAATAATTCACAAAACACTCCCAGGAATCAAATAGATTCCTATTATCACAACACTAAACGTAAGTGTGTCTGCCTAGCTTCTAAAGACCATCAACATCTGGAGTCTTTTCTAGGTCCCATTATTTTATCTTTGCTCGAGATGTTTCTAATCCTGAAAGGGTCTCTCCTTCTGTCTGAAACTCTTCCCTTCCTTCCTTCATTCATTCATTCCTTCCTTCCTTCCTTCCTTCCTTCCGTCCTTCCTTCTTTCCTCCAAGCCTAGCTCAAGTTTTACTTCTTCCATTAGAACTTTAATGGTCCTTCTGATGCCTAGCGAGTTTTTCCCCTTCCCTGAAATCTGAACCACATCATATTAGTCACATATATCGGATTCTTTCAACATAAACTAAGCATCTATATTGATTCCTCACTCCATTCCAAGAGGTTTTTTAAAAACTATAATCTATACAAGTTACTATTTACTATTTAATGATAGTACATTTTTTACTTTTCCAAATATTTCTTCAAAATAAAATACTGCAGCATCCATATAGGTTAGCTTGGGTTTGTTTGTTTATGCAGTACTGGGGATTGAACTCAAGGCCTCTGTACTGAGCGACACATCACCACACTTTTTTTTAGTTTTTACTTTTGAGAAAGCATCTCAGCTAGTTGTCCAGGTTGGGCTTGAAACTGGAAGCCTCCTACCTTGGTCTTCCAGAATGCTGGGATTTACAGAAGCACTCCAGCATACTCGGCTATAAATGAGATTTACATAAGTAAAAACCTACCTATGTTATAATTGAATTTTTGGAACATCTCAACTTTTGCTTTCACTTGACAATCATTGATAATTAGAGCAATGATTTAAACAGCACTGTTATAAAACAGATATGATGATTCTGGTTTTATACATAAGAGCATAAAAGTTCAGGAAGTTTAGTATTTGCCTGGTGTCACAAAACTGGCATAACCAGTTCAAATTCCAATCTTAATAACTACAAAATTTCTGCTATTAACCACTAGGAGAATAATACAAGCTCTGCTTTTCCTATTAGCACCTGTCTCCATTCTGTTAGTTTAATTTAAATAGTATTTTTGGGTATTTGAATTTTAAAAACAGTCAACACTGAGACTATTTATATCTGCAGGGAGCTTAATAAACTAAGGTCTTTAAATAAATAATTCTAATTTATAAAATGAAACTATGAACTCTCTAGGAGAAAGAACCCTAGCTTTAAGGTAATGCTACACAATCTCCTCTACATGTGTTTCCCGTGTTACTAAAGAGAATTACAAACGTGACACTGTAAATTTACATCTATTAGTGGTCTCTGACCACTGCTCACCCAGACTTGATTTCTTGTGGGTTCCATCATTCATTCCCCATAATAACCATGTTCTCATGTTACATGGTTTTCCTTTACCCCCTCATAAAATAGCTGTGCCTCCTCTGTAACAAAAATGGAGACAAACCACAACTCCCCATAGTTACCTAAAAATAAGAAAATCTTCGATAGTATACAGAACCTTTGAGAGTTTGAACATCACCTTAAAAATGGATTCACTTGACTTGCTCCTCTCTTTCTAGAAGCTTGAGGTGCAAGCTTAGGTTATTTTGTTTGTTCTGTTTTCCTGATGTGAGAATTCATTGCTATGTATTTCCCTCCTAGGACCACTTTCTTTGCATCCCACAGGTTCCAGTGTGTTGTATTTGCATTTTCATTTAATTGTAGATACTGTTTAATTTCATCTTTAATTTTAATTGGTTTTATGAGGGGATGGGGATTAAACCCAGACCACACACATGCTAGGCTAGTGCTCTATCACTGAGCTACATCTCCACCCCAAAATGTCTGTTACATTCTTCAACTCTAATTCTGTTGGTTTGTTTTGAACTATCAACTGTTTTCCACCATGCTACATCATTTTAAATTCCCAGTCGAACCATGTAAGGACTCTACTGAATCCCTATGCTAGGTCACATAAATTTTTCTCTCATATATATTCTATCAGTGCATGTTGAGATTACAAGATTATTTGGGGAAGGTTGTACAAACATTTAACGCATATTAATCAAGTTCACTTCCCTTGCCTTCTTCTCCCTGTCCTCCCCCCTCTTGCTGATCCTCTTTCTTTCTTTCCACATGTTTCTCATATGTAACTTCCTGAGTCTGGCTCATTTCAATCACATGGTAGTTTCCAGTTCCATTTATTTTTCTGTAAATGACAAGATGTTGCTGTGTGTGTATACCATGTTTTCCTTGTACATTCATCTGCTGACAAGCATCTATTCTCTTTTTGTAGCTTAGCTATTGTGGATCCTGCTGCTATAAACAGGAGTACACATATATCAACAGAGTATGCAATCCTAATTCTTTCAGGAATATTCCTCAAGATGTATACTTGGGGAAACCGGTATTTCTATCTTTAGTCTTTTAGGGACCTCCATCATGATGTCTATAGCAGTTTTCCCACCAACAATGTAGATGGGCTCCTGTTCCCTCAATATTCTCAACAGCATCCACTGGTTTTGTATTCCTGGTGACCAGGGTGAGACAGAAACTCAGTTTAGCATTTCTCTAATGATCAGAGATGTTGAACATTTTTTCATATACTTTTTGGCCATCTGAGGTTTTTTTTTTTTTTGAGAAATATCCAATTTATATGCCCTTTTTTTTTTTACTGAGTTCACTATTTTATGAGAGTACTTTAAGTTCTTTCTATGTTCTGCACATTAATTCTCTGTTAGAAGAGTAGCTAGCAAAGATTCCTCCCATTTAATGGAATTTTTCATCTCATCCATAAAAGAAGAAACACAAAATAAATTAGGAGATTATTTTTCTTTTAAATTGGTAATTTCACCAGGCATGGTAGTGCATGCCTGTAATCCCAGCACTTGGGAAGCTGAGGCAGGAGTAGTGTTGTGGGTTCAAGACCAGCCTGTGCTACAGTGACCTCAAGGTTAGCCTGAACAGCATAGTATGACCCTGCCTCAAAAAGAAAAAATAAAATAAAATAGAACAATAAACTGCTAATTTCCTTTTGTATGCATGTGCACAAAAGTAAACAGTTTAAATATAACTGCCTACTCCTGACAAAGGAAAGTCTAAAGTTAAACTGTGAATTTCATAATTGTTTCCCAAAACAATGCTCATTCTTGACAAATTAACCTATCTCCAAAAATCTATAGTAATCCCAGCCAGATAAATTGACACAGCTCTAGGCCAAGGCATTCTCATCTGAACAAATCACACATGACTTCTAAAGCTGATGTACTGTGATACGAGATTTTTATCAACGCCACATTCCATTTTGAGCAAGCCCAATTGTACAGAACTCCCTTTGGGCTTTTCTACATAACCATGGTGACAATGACAACAGGAGGAGGAACAAAAATCAGCAATAACACGAATTACTCACATACTGGGCTCTGTACTGTACGAGGTGTTTTCTCCATGCTGTCTCATTAATCCTAACAATTCTATATATAGGGAATCTGCACCACTTTACAGTCATGAAGTTGGAAGCTTAGAGAAGATGTATGCCAAAAATGTCGTTAAGTATGAGTGATGAAAATTATGAAACTATACCTTTGTCCTACACTCTATAGTCACCAAAAAAAGCAACTGGTAAATGTCCTGTACAACTGTTTTTGGACTCATGAGTTACTTTTTTTGGGAAGCCAAAAAAATGAATTAGTACTCACTTACAGTGAAACTAAGTCACCAGTGAGTCTGATTTGCAGTAGCATAAGAAGTAAAAGTTACCAGATGACTCAACTAAGCAACAATTTAGAGAATGAAGGGGCCAAAGAATTACAAATGTTGAACCTAGCTGGAAAGATTAAAGGACATGATAATCAATGTTAAAGGCCTAGACAATCCCTTAACCACTAAGAAAGGAACTCGGTAAACTGTATGAGAAAAATATAACTTTTTTTTCTAGATTAGGACAGAAATAATTGACAGCTGCAACTTTAGACCAAAGAAGAACAAACCATCTAGTTACAAAGTAGTGACCACCATACAAATTGTACAATACATAATAGCAGAGTTCTTGGATAATTTTACCACTAGCTGACCAGTATTTGTTTCTGGAAACACAGATACAAGATTCATATATGAATCCCACTCACAAAATAGTATCCTGGCACTTTTGCAAAGCCTGGATATACCTTCAAGGAAAGTAAGCGTAAGAAAGTTTGTGAAAAAACCTCAGCCCAGAGCCAGGACTGTATGTGTTTAGTGGGAGAAAAAAGAACTATTAATGTATGGAATGCTAACCCCTCCAAGTACTTCAAAGACCATACATTATAATTGCTTCAGTTTTGTTTCCTATGGTGCTGCTTCTTCCTCTTCCTTTCTTCTCCTTCATGTTGTTTACTAGTTTAGTCAGATACAACTAAGATACCCTGTTTTATTACTATAACATTCAAAACTTTCATCATAAAATGTCTGCCTGTAACTGGCAATTCCCATGTAATTCATGGCAATGATTCACAATGTTAATACCACCACCTTACATTTTCCTAAATGAAATATTTTCATATCCATGATGGTAATTTTTCCTCCCAGCATGTAACCTGGCAGGGAAGCCAAGAGCAAAGAACTTATCACTCCCATTTTAAAAATAGACTCAGTTAACACTGAGATATGGAGGAACCAGGGCCAGGACACCTGCTGCAGGCACAGGTGTGGCCAGGGAGTTCCAGCTCTTAGCCCACACTCCATATGGACAGCGTTTTTGTGAATAATTGTAATATTTCCCCACCACACATAAATGACAAAGTTCCCTGAGAAACAGCAGACTGCTTTTAATATACTACAAATACACTCACCTCAAGTGAAGATAAGCTCCAATTCATACGTTTCCAATTCAGTCCAATAAGAGATATATTACAGGTGGCCTGCATGTAAAAATAAATGATAAAGGTGGAATATTTATTTACATACTCACAACCAACAATCATTTTTGTGTTAAGAAGTGTTTCATTTCCTTTTACTTATACTTTAATCTAGTTCAGAGATCTAAGAATGGAAAAGTATTGCTGATTTAATCCTCTTAGTAACTTGTTCTGTTTTTGTTTTGTTTGAAACAGGATCTCAGTATGTACCTCTGGCATATCTCTAACTTGCAATCTTCTTGCCTCAGCCTCCCTAGTACTGGGACCACAGGCATGTGCCATCATGTCCAGTTCTTTTTAGTAACTCTGTAATGCACTAAACAAGCCAAAATTCTACAATGTAAAGCCGAATTTGAATAAATGTCTGATATCAAATGCCTCAGATACTTCATTTTGTATCTTTTTAATTATTTCTAGTATTTTATGAACTATAAGAAAAATCACATATTCATTTACTTCCTATATGTAGTTTGAGAAGTACACTCAATTCAAATCTTTTAAGTAACATAGTAATCAAGTTAAACTATAGACCACTTTTGAAGTATCTGTTATTGTCAAGGTCCCGGCTCCATACTTCAGGGGTGTGCCTTAGCCAGCCACTTGGGTCCTGGAGATTGCAAGCTCTGACCAGCTAGCAACAAGGTCCCAGTGCTATACTTTGCAGATGTGCCCCAGCAAGCCATGCAGGTCCTGACTCCCCCAACCAGACAAGGGGCACTGGTACCATACTTTGGGGATGCACCCAGCTAGCTGTGTGGGTCCTAGAGGATCAGTCCTCCACCCAACCCACTGCAATGCCACGGTGCCATTCTTTGGGGGAGGCCAACCTCATAGGTCTTAGTGAGGCAAAGCCCACCCAAATGAGTGCAGTGCTCAGGCACAATCCGCAGAGCACCCCAGGGAGAAGCACCAGTCCAGAAGAGTTCTGCCCAGAGACTCTCTGCCACTGAGTGGGAAGCACCAGTGAGTCAAAGGAGGGCTTCTGCTCCACTCATCATTCTTCTGTCACACTGAGAACCTCTGTTCAGACAAACCCCGGTGCCTGGTCTACCCATTTACACCATGGGACGGTCAGCATGGTAAGCGCCTTTCACTTAATCAGCTTGTCTGGTGGAACCTAGGAAAATGACAAAACGAAAGGGAAAAATGCAGCCTCAGACCTCCAGCCCACCAAGGACATGCTCAGGAGATACAAACATGGAAGACACTGGCTCAGGAGATACAAACATGGAAGACACTGGAAACGACAAAACTGAAATTTCTGAAATGATAGCAACTGAATTAAAGAAACAACTCCATGTGGCTATAGAGGAAATCAGATCAGAAATTCAGAAATAATCTCTCAGATAAAAAAAGAAATGACAAACATTGTGAAAGAAATATTAAATATTTGTAAAGAAGATACAGATAAAAAAATTGAGCAGCATAAAATCATGGAAACCTTTAAGGAACAATGTAGGAAAGAATTAGAATAAACAGATTCAAAGAGATACTCAGGCAATTAAAAATTCCATTGAAAGCTGGCAAAACTGCTTGAATGAAGCTGAAAAGAGTCTCTCAAACCTTGAAAACCAGCTGAAGGTTACTAATCACAAAAGGAAAGACCTCTTAAAAATAATAAGGAATCAGGAAACAATTCCACAACTGCAAGGCGACACAAAGAAAAACAATGTAAGACTAATAGGAGTCAAAGAGACTGTTTATAGAATAGCAGAAAACTTCCCAAGCATGAGGAAAGGACCTGACATACAGATCAGTGAGGCATAAAGAATGCCAACTAACCATAACCAAAATAAATCTACACCTAGACATATACTAATCAAGATCCCACAAATTCAGCACAACAGAATATTAAATATTGTCAGAGATGACTGCTTATGAAGAAAAGCCCATAAGAATCATGGCAAAGTTCTCAACACAAACCCTCAAGTCAAGAAGGGCTTGGTGTGAAATATTTCAAATCCTGACAGAAAACAACTTCCAACCCAAATTTACGTACCCTGCAAAACTCTTTCAAAATTGATGAAGAAATAAGATACTTTCATGACAAAGAACAACTGAATAAATTCATGACCACCAAACCAACACTACAAAGAGTACTAAAAGATACTCTAGTAAGAGATAAAGATGACCAAAATTCCAAGAACAACACAAAGAAACCACCAAACAGAAGTAAAAGCAGTGAACCAACAAGAAAATAACATGATAAAGATAAGTCAGTACATATCAGATTTAACCATCAATATAAATAGCCTCAATTCACCAATCAAAAGAAACTCAGTGGCAGAATGGATTAAGAAACAAAATCCAAAAATACGCTTTATACAAGAAACACTTAACTCAAAAAGAAATTCAAGGACTGAAAGTCAAAGGATAAAAGACAATACTCTACACAAGAGGAAACCAGAAAAAACAGGGGTGGGCTATTCTGTTGGCAGACAATGAAAACTTCAAACCAAGAATGATCAAAAGAGATAAAGAAGGTCACTACATACTTGCAGGGAAAACTTCAAGAGGAATAGATAACAATCATAAATATATATGCACCGAACTATGTAAGACAAATCTTAATAGACAAGAAAAATCAAATAACACAATTATAACAGAGGACCTTAATACCCCATTGTCACAAAGAGACACATCAACTAGACAAAAAAAAAAAATCAGCAAAGAAATAACAGAACTGAATGAAACCTGTACACAAATGGACTTACCAGACATATAAGAGTGTTTTACCCAACAACATCAGAATACACATTCTTCTCAGCTGCACATGGGATGTTCTCTAAAACAGAACATGTACTACCCCAAGGAACATGCTTAGGTAAATACAAAGGAACTGAAATTATCTCAGGCATATTACCTGACTACAGTGCAATAAGATTGGAAATTAATGACAACAGAAACCACAAAAACTCGATAAACACACGGAAATTAAACAACCAATGGGTTACAGAAGAAGTTATACAGTATCTAAAATTGAACAAAAATGCATATACAACTTACTAGAACCTGTGGGACACAATGAAAGCAGTCCTCAGAGAGAAATTTATAGCAGTGATTCTCACATCAGGGAAACTGAGTGAACACAAATAATCTAATGCTGTACCTCAAGCTTCTACAAAAAAAAAAAAAAAAAAAAGAGCAAATCGAGCCCAAAGAAAGAAGGAAATTATAAAGATTAAAAATTAATGCAATTGCATTGCGACCTGTGCCCTGTGGAGAGGAGGAGATGACTTCAGCGGAACTGGACTCCTGGCTCCGCCATTTCCACACTGTGTAGGTAAGTGGCTGCAGTGTGGCCGGTCATGGCCCTTCCAGGGGAGAACCAACAGCAGCTTCTGAGATCCACGCCATGTTGGAACTTAGGACGCTGGGAAGCTAAGCAAAAACCTCCCCTCCCTGGTAAGCGGTGGCAGTGTGGCAGACTATGGCCCCTCTATGAGGAGAACCACCAGTGTCTTCTGAGATCCACACCATTTGGAACTTATGAAACTGGGAAACCAAGCAACCATCCTGCTTCCCGGCTAAGCAATAGTGAACCTACTGGTGCACGGCTAGAGTCAAACATCCCACTTCCCTTATCCTCCTTCTTCTGTCCCCACCCCCCTTAGCAAATGGGAACCAGAAATCTGAGCATCTCCTGGGAGGATGACCATAGCAAATAAGGGGGACTTCCTTCTACCATCTCTTTGAAGACAAATATTTTTATTACTGTTTTGCTCTATTCTGATTAATGGTCCTGCTCTATTCAATATTCTGTTTTGATAAGTTCTATAATGTTCTGTATTTCATTTTATTTTGATATATGTGATTGAAAGAACAACTATTGTAAAGATAACGAAATATACTGTTATACCTATTACTGTTATCCTGGTAACCTGCTGTGAAGTTCTGTACCAATTTCACTGTATGATCTTAGTTGGCTTTATTCTGTCTTGCTCTGTTGTATTTTACTACTTTCAAAATAAAATTTTAAAAAAATAATGCAATTGAGACTAACAATACAAAGAATTAATGAATTGAAGAATTGGTTCTTTGAAAGAATAAATAAAATTGATAAAGCCCTAACCAACCTTATCAAAAAGCAGAAAGAAAAACCTTGAATTCACACAATCTGAAATGAAAAGGGTGAAATCACTACAGATCCTGTGGAATGCCTATTTTGAAAATCTATACTTTCATAGGATGGAAAACAGAACAAGTAGGCAGATTCTTGGAAACATGAATTACCAAAACTGAATCAGGAAAATATAAAAGTCCTAAATAAATCAATATCAGTTAATGAAACTGAAAAAGCAATTAAAAGCTTCACAGTAACAACAAAGCCCAGGTCCTGATGGATTCACAGCTGAATTGTATAAGAAATTAAGAGCTGATTTAATACCAATACTCCTCAAACCCTTTAATGAAGTTGAGAAACAAGCAATCCTCCCTAATTCATTCTAAGAGGCAAACATTACCCTGATACCAAAACCAGAGAAATACCCAGCCAACAAATAAAATTACAGGCCAATCCCTCTAATGAATATAGATGCAAAAATCCTCAGTAACATAAAACAGAATGCAGTAAATCATAAAGAAGATTATACACCATAATCAAGTGGGGTTCATCCCAAGAGTGCAGGGGTGGTTCGACATATGCAAATCAATAAATGTAATATACCATATTAACAAAGTGAAAGACAAAAATCACATGTATATATCAATAGATGCAGAAAAAGCTTTTGATAAAATCCCAATACTTATTCACACTAAAAACCCTAGAGAAAATTAGAATAGATGGTCTTCACCTCAAGCTGATAAAAGCCATCTATGACAGATCAACAGCCACCATCAACTAAATGGCCAAAAACTGAAAGTTTCACTCTAAAATCAAGACCAAGTCAAGGTTGTCCACTATCATATTCCTATTCAATATAATTCTGGAAACATTAGACAAGAAAGAGAGATAAAAGGAATAAAGATAGGAAAGAAAGAAGTTAAATTATCATTATTTGGAGATAACATAGAACTCTACATAAAGTACCCCCAAAAACTACACCAACAGACCTCTAGACTTAATAAATAAATTCAGCAGTGTAGCTGGGTACAAAGTCAATACTTAAAAGTCCATAGACTTTTCTAAACACAAACAACAAACTCACTGAGAAAGAAATTAGAGAAACCACACCCTTCATAATAACATCCAAAACAAGAAATACTTAGGAAACAATCTAACACAGGAAGTAAAGGATTTATACACTGAATATTACTGTACTCTGAAAAAAGAAACTAGACTCACATGTGTAAACACCATACTGTCTCCTTTGTGTGAGAAACAAAGTAAAGATCCAAAAGTTACAATCGATATAGTGAAAGGAAAGCAATTACTCTAAGAGAAATTATATTGTTTGATCAATCTTGTATATCTCTATCTGGTAACCTGAGCGACTATTTTGAAGATAACACTGCAATATAACAAATATTTTAAAATTCCTATCATCCTGTTTTGAAGGATGTTGTTTTTTGTTGTTGATGTTAATGATGTTATTGATTTTTTTGGATTTTATTGTTTTTTGTTGTTGATGTTAATGATGTTATTGATTTTTTTGGATTTTATTAGGTTTTTTTGTTTGATTGATTTTTTATTTTTCCTGTGCTTTTTCTGTTATTAGATATGTCCTACATTTACAGAATTTATATTATAAAGTGCAGCTAAAATGGGACAACTGTTATAGTTTGTTTTAGTATTGGGGATTGAACTCATGACCTCATGCTTACCAGGCAAGGGCTAGAACCACTGAGCTAAATGCCCAGCTCTAAGGTGGGACACAGAAAAATGTCAATAATAGGATAAAGACAAAGAGATTTATTTTAAACCAAAAAATAGTACTGTGACATTTTTATATACAAGATAGATAATTATACTATTAATCTCTATTAGCTCATCAAAAGAATGGTTTGTGCTTTCATTGATCATTTTTTCTTGCCTGTATCTTGTAATCTGAGCAACTGCTTTGAAGACAATGTACAATATATTGACCATTATTAATCTCCTATTATGTTGTTTGGAAATTTTGTATTTTTGTTTTTCATTTAAAATTTTTTTTAAAAGTTATAATAACTTCTTTTTCACATTAGTCTAGTAGCAATGAAAATAGACTTTGGAATAAAGGTATTCTGACTTTGAATCCCAACTCTAGGTACAGCTGGACTGAATGGAAATATTAAAGATGAGCATTTCATTCCTCCAAATCAGCCTTCATATAGTAGAATATCAGTCACCTAAACCAATTGTATGACAACCTCAGCAAAGTCATAAAGTAAATTTAAAAGTTACATGGCTAAGTGAGTGTCACATAGTTTATATGCTAAAGATTTACATTTTACTCAAGAAAAAAAAAAACACAACCTGAAGCTTGGTTTAGATCTTCTTCAATCTTTTTTAAATTCTAATGTGTGAGTATTCAAATCAATCTACTTAAGGTGAAAAGCTTTAAATGTGAAGGTAGGAAGCCAGTGTTGCTAGATGGAGTAGAAAGAAACAATACCAGGAAGATATTGGTAGGTTATAATAACAAGAGAAAAATAAGACACAAGATGTAAGGAAAAAAATTTAAGGCAATTTGAAGATACAAATTGTAGAATTATACAAGCCTGTCATTAGCCCCCATGTACAGACTATATTATTACCCAAGGAAATAGTATGCATAATGATGAGGGAAAATATTGTTTTAAAAGGCTGGGAAGTGCTTGATGCTCACCAGAAAAATTAAAATCCCAGGCAAAGCTTATGACTCAGTGGTGACATTGCTTGGCATGTGCAAGGATCTGGGTCCAATCCCCAGCACTGTCAAAAAAAGATATTATTAACCTAAGTCATTAAAAAAATTAAAATCCTCATATTTACAAGGAAGGACTTTGACCCAATAGACAGATATCTAGGAAATTAATTTGTTTATGATCCTGAAAAGCATATTGCCAAACAAACCCAAAACATTAGATGTTAACGGATTTAATAGAACAAAAATATCAAAAGCTTATGCCTCAAAAGAGTCATAGACAGTGTATTAAAGTATAAAGTAATTCTCTTCCTTCAAAGAGCCCAAAGCTTAACAGAAAATACTACCATACATAGAAATAAATGTTAACACTATTCGATAACCATAAAAGAGGTACCAGCAGGAAAAAAATGTTTCACTCTTTTCTCCTTTTACGGTATTACCAGCTACTTACTGCTTAGACACTTTGATACAGGAGGGGCTGCAAAATGAGACACGAAGAAGGCCAAAACACATGAAGGCGTTGACAGAAATATATACAAAAAGTAACACAGTAACACAGATAAAAATAAGGAAAAGAAGCTCCTTCTCCCCTTTTAACCAGTAAGGACAGCACCAACATCACACATCAAGAGCTCCCTGTGTGGCAGGCTCTGCTCCCAGCTGACATGCAAGTCCTCATGTCAGGCTCACAGCACTCCTCAGGAGCAAGTCTGATT
Organism: Cavia porcellus; assembly: GCF_034190915.1. Classification (NCBI taxonomy): domain Eukaryota; kingdom Metazoa; phylum Chordata; class Mammalia; order Rodentia; family Caviidae; genus Cavia; species Cavia porcellus. The sequence goes on from NW_026947510.1 coordinate 41,041,930, forward strand.
ATCATCCCGATGTGACCCATGAGAAAACTGAGGCGCAAGGACATGAGTAAGTGAAGAGCCAAACTTTGAAAACAGTCCACACTCCACCGCAATGTTCCTAAGGATGAACTAAATATCTGAGAATCCCACTTCTTTCTAGGAGGTATCCCTCTCAAGGAGCAATTCTTAGACATTAAAAAAAATCATTAGGGGCTGGGGATTTAGTTCAGCGGCATAAGCGCCTGCCTTGCAAGCAGGCAGTCGTGAGTTCGATCCCCGGTACAGATGAAAAAGACAAAAAAAAAATCATTAAAACTGTTTCATAGTCCTTAAAAACAATTATTTTCAGTTTTGAAAAATAAAATGTTTCCGCTTTGGTGTTCTAACAACTCCACCATATTTATACTTTTTTTTCATAAATACATCATAATTTTCCCAAAGACTTCCATTATTAAAAATTCAGAAGCTGTGAGTCAAACACATACCCAGTTTTCTTTTTTATAAGCTATAAAGCTACCAAAGCAAACTGAAAATTATAGCAAGTTTTTCTTTAAGAAAGTATTCCACACAATGAATGGAAAGAAAAAAGACCATTTCCATACCCTAGTTTGCAACCCCACAGTTTGCAGTGGTGGGAAAGCTGTGACCCGTATGCTGCACAGGGCTGTTCACATCACTGAAAGCTCTGAAAGGTTCACCATTACTGCCCCAGTGAATCAAAGTATCGAGGCACAATAACAGTAAGCATCAAAAAAAATCACATATTATGTTTCCTTAAGAAAAAATAAATACCACCTGTCATGGTTTATGTCTGGCCCCCAGGCCTCTTGAGTTTGCATTGTACATTTGTTATTCATTCATTGTCTAGTGCTTGGATTGATGGTGTCAGTGCTCCACCCACATAGCGGTGGAGCCAGGATGTGATGTAATGGCAGGAAGAAGGTGTGTCTTGCTCTTTGCTGGTTTCTGCCTCTTGTTTGCAGCCGCCATGAGCTGCGGCCCAGCCATGCCTGCCTGCCTTGGAGCCAGTATGGACTGAAACCTCCAAAAACTGTAAGAAATAAACCTTTCCTTTCCCAACTTGGGCTTGAGGTATTTTGTCTCAGCAACAAGTAAAAAGTAACTAAGATACCACCCATATAATTAGGAAGGAGGCAGAAGGAGAGGAGAAGAAATGCAAGAAAGAAAATGAAGAAGGAAAAAGAAAATAAGTATAAATTCCAACTCTAGATATTTCTACCACTTTATTACACAGAACACAGTACACAGTACACAGTACACAGGGACATGTTAAATTGCTCCCAAGGTGATCAGCAATATCTAGTTGAAAGAAATGCCAGAGCAAATGAACCAATTTCTTCACTGAATAAACCGCAAGGAAAATAAAAAGATGAAAAGGAATATCTATATTTTAAGAGATATTCAAAATATATTCCTGAGCCATAAAGAACATTATGTGGACTCTCAAACAAGATGTAAAATGAAAAGAAGACTTTGATGAACTATGGGAAGTTGAAGATTAACTGAATAGTCAATAATATTAAGAAATTATTAACTTTTAGTTTCCGGTACTGTTGTAGCTTGTGTCTAGATGTCCCCCAAAAGTTTCATGCAGTCATAGGTGGGGATTTTTCAGAGATGGCTGAATCTCTGTGTGTAACCAATCATGGTTCAGTGCTAGGATTAAGGGTGCTAGGATAAAGGGTGGGTGATTGCTAAATGGGTCCAATGACAGAGTTGGCATCATCCTAATCCCAGCAGTCCTGATACAATAAAAGGGACAAAAGAGGCTTGTGCACGCCTTGGCTTGCTTTGTTTCCTTCTGCCCACTATGAACTCTTTCTCCTCTGTGACATCCCTCTGCTAGTCCACCTGCCTTGGAGCCAGCCAACTACAAACAGAAACCTCTACAAACTGTGAGCCAAATACTGTGAGTATTTTGTTTCAGCAACAAGAAAAGTAACTAAGGCATGATAATGAAATTATAATTAAGTCTCTCAAGCATATTTTTATCTTTTAGAAAAAAACACTCACATGTTTACAAAGAAATGGTATGTCTAAGATTCACTTCACTTAACATAGGAAGAAGGAAAATGAGGATACGGATAAAATCTTGAAGCTAGATATGGCTACATATAGGCTCACCATACTACTTGGTCTACTTTGTTTATATAAAGTTTTCCACAACACAAATGTTTTCTACAACAAAAAAATATGATTCGTTAAAAAAAACTGGTACATCAAGTATTATAATAGATCCATTTTAAGAACAATTTAAAATTTAATTGTACATTCCTATAAAGAAGGAATTGCTGGGGCTGGGGATTTAGCTCAGTGGCTTAAGCACCTGCCTGGCAAGCACAAGGTCATGAGTCCGATCCCTGGCATCAAAAAAAAAAGAAAGAAAGAAAGAATTGCTTTGACTAAATAATAACACTAATGTCTCAATTACTGGATACTTTGCTCAATAGCACCTAAAATGTTATTTACCTGTAAGTAATGGATGATCTGTTATTAGGTAGTGGCAGTAGAGTGGAAACAGATTTTTTTTTTTAAATAATGACTCTTTAAACTATTAGCAACTTGGTAGACTTTCGTGTTTTATTTCATTTTTGGAGGTTTCAGCAAATTAACTTCATTTTCAAAGCTTTTTATTCACTTCAATAGGCTCTAGAAAGACATGATGTGCCAAATGGTAAATTGAGGCTCACATTTTCAAAGCTGGATAATCCATTTGCAGTTAAAATTATTGTATTATGAACCCAATTACATGACAGTGTTATATGCAGCACAAAAAGTTGGACAGAACAAAGGTTCTGAAGTTCGACTATGGTTTTACCACTTACTATTATTAGCTCAAGCAAGTTTTAGTTACTTCAACTACAAAATAAGGAAAATATTTTCCTGCATGCAATACTATCATACTTAAATTTGCATTCACATGTACACAATAGATCTCAAAGTTTTTAATCTTTTATTTAAAACACAGAAGTCTGTGCTTCCTAGCATTGTTCCTGGCAGAAGCTATTTAATATATAACAGCAAATATTCTAATTGTCAATGTCTAATCATGATTTTGCTAGTTAATGTGATTATTGCTAGCTAATTTTAGACTTGCTTTTCAAATGCCAACATTTCCCTTGGGTATAAATGACCATTTGAAGACAGATCCACTTTAATGGGCTAAGAAGGCCTTTTGCACATTGCAGCTCTGTGAAGTCTTTACATAATCAACATTTTGCCTGTAATTCCTATTTCCCTCAGTTGTAAAGCTTGCAGATAAATAATATTCTCAGAAAAGTTTTTCAGTTCAGTACCCAAAGTTTCATTTTCAATGTTTGCTGTTTGAAGGCTCAAACTGCACTAAACCATATCAGAATAATTCACTGGATTTTCTGATTAATGCTTCTATATAAGAAAATTTTACCTCTGGCAATAAAATATCAATAAAGAATAGCTTCCTTCCTTCTAACTCACCTGATACCCAAGGGCATTGCATGTACCTGTCAGCATTTGTCATGTGGTTCCAGTCTTCTGTTTACACATGTTGTCTCATAATTGAAATACAAGCTCCACGAGGACAGAGACAGACTTTTTTGTAACGTCAGCACTCACAAAGTGCTCAGTAGGAGCAGGCACTTAATAAGCGCTGAATCCTAATGGGAGCACACATCCTCACTCACAGACTTTCTGTGGGTTGGATATTGTGCATCTCCCAAAGGTCTCTGGCTTTGGGAGCTCAATCCTCAGGGTGGCAGCACTAAGAGGCAGAGGCCCTTCAAGAGGTGGAGCTTAGAGGAAGGTAATTAAACCCCTGGAGGTGCTGCCTAGAAAGGCTGAATGTGGGTCTACAGAGTGAGCTGTTCCTGATGAAGTGAATTCTTCTGGCTCTTTCTCTAGCCACCTGGCTTCTTGTGTCATCACTCTCCCACACATTCCCTTCTTGGGTAATGGCTGAATCTAGGGGCTATCTGATCAAAAACTGTAAGCAAATTAAACTTCTTTACAAAATATTTAGCCTCAGGTACTTTGTTATAGCACTAAGAAACAGAGTAATACAAAATCATTAAGTATTCCACAGTGGAGCTGGGTCTCCCAAACCCCAGACTAAAAATCTCAAGAAACTTTTACTTGGGTCATATCCGTACTAGTTAGTCCACACAGGGCACACCTTCTGCAGACCCCTCTTACTCAGCACAGATTATGCCTGTGTTACTCTTTAAAACCTGGTGCTGTCAGTCACAGTAACAGCTAACCCTGACAGCATTCTCAGTACCAGGTACACACCAAACACATTATACCTTAGTACATATGACCTTTCAAATATCCTGACATTATGTATTATTCCATGTATAACTGAAGAGGTCAAGGTTGAGGAAGGTTATGAAACATGATCCAAGTCCAAAGCCATAGCACCAAAGCAGGATTCAGGCCAGGTCTAGCTGACAGTAAAGTCCATATTCTCCACTACTGAGTCTCCAAAAAATCAGAAAGTGTAACTGTTTATTTTAGATGTCAGTTTCATTGTATCAAGGGTCACCTACATGGCAGATAAGGCATTATTTCTGGTGATAACTGCATGAGGATTTCCAAAGGAGATGAACACGTGAGTCTAAACTGCATGGGAATAAGGACCACATAATCCAGCCGGTTGGAGGCACAAAAAGAGTTGGAAGGGCAAGTTCCTGCCCCCTCTTCTGAGGTCAGGGCACCCATCTCCTGCCCGTGGGTGTCAGAACTCCTTCTCTGGCTTTTGGACTCAGACTTACACCAGCATCCTAAGGCTCCTGAGACTTTGCCCTCAGACACCACCCCTTCCCTGGTTGTGAGACTTCTAGTCCTGGACTGAGCCAGGCCACCAACTTTCTTAGTTTGCTAGCTTGCATGACAGCCTATCATGGGACTCCTCAGACTCCATGAACACAGGAGCCAATTCCCCCAAATATTCCCCTCTCATCTATCCATCCATACTACTGGTTCTATCCCTGGAGAATCATAATTACTACAGAAAGCTGCTGGTAAATAAAGCTTTTCAAAGAAGCCGCTAAAGGTCCCTTGAGGTCACTTTACATGCTTTTAATCAGCTTTTTGACTCTAATACAGGCTGCTCTCTGACACACAGAATACTAACCAAAAAAATTATTCTGAGATGGCAACAGAAAAGTTATGGATAACAATCATGCTCGAAGAGAGAGAGAGAAATGGACAAACCTGAACAAAGACTAGGAAAAAATTCAAACTGACAGATTCACAATATTATTGCACAAAGAACCAGATCTCTATTAATTAACTAAAGCTTATATGAGGCTTAAAATTTACAGAGCATGTACAAGCACATGCAAATTGGAAGTTCCTGAGGTACAAAACTGTCTCCAGAACGTAACTATCATGGCATTAAAACTTTCATGAAAGACAACAGAAACATATAAGCTAAAGAATTACTCTTTCCCAAGTTTGAATTTTCAGTTCTCTATTAATGACTGCATGACTTTAGGAAAAATAATTAACACCTCTGAGCCTCAGTTTTACAGTATATAAAATATAAACAGTAATACCTCCCTTGTAGGAAAACATAGAAACATAGTTAATATGTGATGATGTTCACATGTTCACATCAGATTAAATGCAACTGTGTTGGGCCGGAAATGGATAGGAAAAAAATTTAATCTTCTTAATCACAACACAAAAGCTGGTGCTCACAGGGACCTGTAATGTTCAAAAGTAATACCAGCAAAGAAACTGAAAAGCAATGGAAAGTTGTCCTCAAGCTTAGCCTGTCAGGCAGAACGGGAACCGTCTACCCAGGGGACCTCACAGAGTGGTCGTCCTAGACCTGCACAAGGCTGAATGTACAGGGTCTCACACTCAGAAGGGCAAAACCATTACACTCATGGGCACAGTGCTAATTTAGCTCAAAACACTTAATAACTCCCTTTGAGTTTGTGTTTTCTACATGAGTCAGTGGGATAATAGAGTTTGACTGAGAGCCATGGTTCATGTACAGTCCGGTCTCCATCTCTGTGGCTCATGTACAACCACCTCCCTCCAAGGCCAGTAACGAGGCTGACGTGACTGAGCTGCAGGGAGAAGGGCTGGGAGGCACTCACTAGCACCATCATGGGCTGCTCACTGGCGTCCTTCTGCTCCCAGCTCCAGTTAGGTACCAAGTGTTTTCTAGCGGGATCACCTGGAGGTTGACTACATGTAGTTTGGGGTGAGAGCCTGCAGGAAGAAAGACTGACTTTTCTATCCTGCCTGGATCCACCCTTTACGTTTCCACATCCCTTCAGCCTTGCAAATGATGTGACCTGCCTGTCCTTCACCTTGTGATGGCAACAAAACTGCCAACAGAGGAGAAGTGTTTGGTTAGCATGTATCAATTTTCAAACTATAAATGTAAGCGACGCCCAACTCAGATTAATCAAACAAACTATTTATCTTACAACATGAAGTTGAGATCAGTAACACAGTGACTTTGTGACTAAGGAAAAGGTTCTACCTAGGGTAGAGCCAAGGTAATAGGGAAATACCACTTGTTTTTAAAAAATGGAAGGAGGGGTGCTATTCTCTTCCTGTTTCTTACAAAAAATCCCGTGAATACCTCTTCTCCCACTTCCTACTCAACTAGCTCTGAAGGGATCCATGGAACACAGGAAACTTCTACATCCAAACACAAAAGTGAGCTATGAAGAAGGTAGTCAATAAAATCAGTAAGAACAACAATAGCTACCGTACTATTTGAGTTATTTGCCAACCAATATTTGATGCTCAGCACTCTGTTCAAAACGATGTTCATGCTTCTTTTTAAGTGTCAGCCTCTTAAAAGCTAGGCTGATTTTTATGTTTTTATGTAGTTATCAATTTAATTCTTACAAGTGATTGGAGGTAAATAGTAACACTGATCTAGTTTAGAGATGAAAAAACTGAAACAAGGAGAATTTTAATACCTTGCTACTCCACGCAGCTGAGTGATGAAAGCTAATTGAAGGCAGGTAATCACAACAGTATGATAAACGCCGGCGCCTGGGTTATGGAAAGATCCACGAGCAAGAATTTAAGTAAATCAGATAGTAATAAGTAGTGGTGATATTTTTTAAAATCTTTTATAGATTATACTGAAAACTGCATTAGGAAAACTCTACCTGCTTCAAAGTACTGATTTAAAATGAATACTTCAAACCCCACCTAGCTACTCATTATAAACTAGGTTGACCACTTGGTTTCCTTATCTGAAAAACAAAAGAACAGACCAGAAAAGGGCAGCAAACACATGGCATTTGTGTAGTACTCTCCTTCCCCAGAGCCAGAAAAGACATCAGTATTGACCATTACGCCCTCTAAGGCTGAACTTCAAGCCATCAGAATCCTTCCCACAATGCTCTAGTCACTCATGAACTAGAGAGACCCTGCGGTTACAGGTGAACCCAGAATGCTAAGACTACATACCGCACCCCCAAAAAATCCTTTAACCCAGGAAAAGAAATCATTTTTATTTTATCGATAGCTACGAGCAAAATATAGAGCATTCACCTATTTTCAAATCCTTTTTTACAAATACACAAAAAGAGGGTAAGTGAAGTTACTGTCCCCATTTTAAGATTTTCACGGACCATGTAGCTAACAGCTGAGGCTCTCCCCTCTGAGAAACATCTGTTCCATTTCGTTTCATGCAAACACATATAGTTTAAAAAAACAAATGATGGGGGCTGGGGATTTAGCTCAGCGGCACAAGCGCCTGCCTTGCAAGCAGGCAGTAGTGAGTTCGATCCCCGGTACTGATAAAAAGGAAAAAGACAAAAAAAAAAAAAAAAAAAATGATGAATGACCAGGGAAAACATATTACCTACACAGAACTGGGTAAGATTATTAAAACTGAATCACAATTGTGACGATCAATGTGATCATGTCATAAAATCTCACCAAGCTATATTAGTAGTGGCTTAAGGGGTGACATAGATTTTACATCATGTTGCACATTCAATGATTATTTTTTACTGGAGAAAAAGCAGCATCATACAATTATACAATAGCGCCAACAAAGGTCTTTTTGAGGTGAACATGTCTACACCAGTTTCTTAATCAGATGTCTCATTCAATGACACATCTAATAGATAACTAATTTTTTCTGAAGCAGCAGTTCCAGAGACTTTGTGGAAATAAATTGCCCTCGGTAGCACTATGTAAAAGGATTAGTCCTGTATTATACGTTGTCCTTCTAGTCAATCCTCATCATCTGTAAAGTGTAACTGCACATCTATAATATCAGCACCACAATGCTGTCTGAAGAAGACATTCTTTTTTTATGGCCATTATTCAAAATCGAACTTGATCTTCCAAATTTTCTCATTTATTTCAATGGCACTTTTCTCCTTGTCACTCTAACACTACTGCCTCCTTCTGCCTCCCAGTATCAGCTCAAGCTGGTCTTTCTAGTAAAAATAACTTCCATTTCTAATTAGTCCTCTTTTTCTAAGACTGAGAATTTACCCAAAGGGTACTGATTCTGTTTTGATGTGGCCTTTCTTATAATGAACAATGGCAAGGTGTGACACCTAATGTTTGATCACAAAGCCTGGCTTTCAGTCCCCCTTTACCCCACTAACTAATTGAAGCAACTCAGTTTGGTCTCTTTATCTGCAAAATAATTCTGGATTAGCAGAGCTCGGGGATTCCTACCTTGAACAACAACAAAGTTCTTGTCCTAAAATTTGTGATCCATTATAACCTGACTAATCAAAGTCACATAGAAATAACCCCCCAAAGCACACTCTCCCACTCTTGCTCACTAATTCCTTCCTCTAAAATGACAGAACTTTTCTACTCTTAAAAAATTCTTACACAGGGCTGGGGATTTAGCTCAGCGGCATAAGCGCCTGCCTTGCAAGCAGGCAGTAGTGAGTTCGATCCCTGGTACCGATAAAAAGAAAAAAGACAAAAAAAAAAAAATTCTTACACAGTAAAGTTAATATAGGAATATTTTCTTATTTACTCTTTTCTGGCATTTTTCAAGTTCTCTGCAGTCAATAAGTAGGTAGTAAATGTTCAGGGAAGAAAAAAAGAAAGTTCCCACACTAGAACCGCAAAGAAAAATTAACAAATGATGCCTAACCTAGTAATTTTCAAAAATGCATCTTCTTTCTCTTTGTGGAGATCTTATTGGCTGCACACATATGGCTCCCATTAACTTCTAAAAACCTATTTGATACTTAGTACTGCAAAATACAAAATTAAAAACTTTAAAACTTAACATATATGTAAACTGTGGTTCCAATGTAAGAAATCAATAGTTAATAGACTGTTTTTATTTTAGTTCTCTCATTTACCAACACCCAACCGAAGTAGATAATGTGTCTAATGTGTACAGTTAATGTAGTTATATCAGAGAGCTTAATCTTCATACAGTAACATACTCATTCCCCAGTCCCTAGAAGCTCCTCTTGTTTTTAAACATCAAAATGCATTATTTAATGACTATCTGGTTAGTTGCAAAAACACCAACTCCGAAAGTGGCAAGTGATAAAATACTAATCTGGGAAAAACTTGCCAAATGTTTCCCTGTCCCCACTGGTCATCGGCTCACAGCAAAAAGAAATCAGCGGTACGGAGATGATACTGATGTCTCCAGAATCTGCAGTTCTGACTGTGAATTAAGCAGGATATCACACTACTAAAAAAAAAAAAAAAAACTAGCAGTGCATCATACAGACTAAAAAACAGACTAAAGAAAACATAAAATCTGCTACCAAAAAAGGCTTGTCTCAAATCCCACCACTTAGTAACTCGGTCAGAATCAATCTCATTAACTCTCAACTTCAGATTCCTTAAACAGCAGTAACTGCCACGCCAGCCATGCCTACTGCGTGAGACCACTGGGGCTCAAATGATAATAATGCAAAAGTGTTCTGAAAACTGTAAAATCCTTCACAGATATAAATTAAAGCATTATGGAAGCACTCCTTGTAAGTCAAAGGCTCACCACTTTTATCTATCATCAAGTAAATATGTCTACTGGAAAATTAACATCCATTTTCTAAGTCTGGATTTTTATTTATCTTGTTTTTGTCTTTTTTTAGAAAAAAGTAGAATACACAAAATTCTATATAATTTCAGGCAGTTAAGTGTCTGTACATCTCTTCTTAAAGATCTCCTGGGAGAAATAGTCCACAGCTCCCTTGGTATTTTTCACTCTGGAATTGAACAACTCAAACAAGATACGAACAAGAAAGTTCTCTCATTTCTTCCATCCGGGGGTGGGGAAAAAAAAAAATAGGTGGTTTTAAAACATTACATATACAATTTGATTCTGCAGCAAGTTTTATCTGAGGACCTCACCATTTCTCTTTCATTCTAATTTCCTCCTACCCAGCTTCCTGGTTTTCATAATGGAAACTTGACACCTGCTAATCCAGGACATGAAAGAGAAAAAGAAGTCTTTCTCTTCCTTCTTACCACACCATCCGCACTTCCTGCATTTGTCAAATATTACGTACTATGTAAAACTCCTGAGAAAAGCACACACTAAGATAGCTTTAATCCAAAATGCCCTGAAACCCACAACTTTTTGAGTACTGACATGATGATACTCAGAAAGTTTTAGACTTCAGATGATTTCAGATTTTGGGATTTCAGATTAGAGATCTTTCACCTGTAGAGTTCAGGTAAATATTCCAAAAATCTGAAAAACTCTAAAAGCTCAAACACTGGAAAGCTTTTAAATCTGAAATCCTGAGCATTTTCAGGCAAGAGATTCTCAATTTACATTAGAAAAATAAGAATTTCTAAGATCTACACCAGTGGGCTTCTTTTTTTTTGAAGAGCTGAATACAATATATCTGAATAACATTGCTTTCACTTTTCACAGAATGTGCAGTAATGATTGGTTGATAATTTATGACTATGCCTTAGGCTGTCATTGGAAACAGGAAATGAATAACTTAAAAGAATATTTGTATTCTGTGCTCCATCACTGTCCAGTATGTTTTTTCTGTTTTCTTATTACCATATCTTCTCACAGCACTTATTGTCTATAACCTTTCACTGACAATTGATACATTAAATTTGTTGAAATTCCTACTTGTCTACTACTTCCCTGGCATGGTAACCTCAAGTGCAGAAACTACATCTTGTCCAACATGACTTCTGAAATGCTGAGCACAGTGTGTGGCAAAAAATAAGGCTCAATAATCATTTGTTTGTTTGTTTTTACCTTTTTGAGACAGGGTCTTGCTATACAGTTCAGGCTGGCCTTGAGTTCACTTTGTAGCTCAGGCTGATCTCAAACTTTCATGATCCCCCTGGCTGGGCTTCTGAGTGCTAGCATTACAAGCGTGCACCACAAACCCAGCTTCAATAATCATTTGTTGAATGAATAAATCACTTACTGTAATTTTTCCAGGATATATCTTCAGGCCTAAAAAGGAAATCATCTCTAAAGATGGAACTTTATCTTCTCTGCTCTAGAACTGTGCCTTGGTTCAAAGCAAGGACTCAGTAAATATTTGACGGTTACAAGAGTGAAGATGATTATGGATAGCAGAAGCAGTAAGAAGACAAATTAACCTCACCAAAACAACATATTGGTAAGCACTTACTGTTCATCATCAAGAAAACCCTCAAAGTATTAAGGGCTTATCTTTATATCATGAGATTATAGATGGTTATTTTCTTCTTTATTTTCTGTTTATCAACTTTGGTTAGAGAGTTTTAGTTCTGTTTACTTGCACCACTATGCCTGAGAAGGATCAGTTCCTATGTAAACAACATCTAGCACACTACAGTAGCTCATCTAAGAAAAATGAATTTCCTATACTTACATTTCAGAAACTTCAAGCCTCCTGCCTTGGTCCCCTCAGTCCAAGATTTCACATAATAACTCTGCAGTTTCTTCCTGCGGAGGGCAACTGCCTTGAGAACAGGTCTATCTTTCTAAACCTGCTGGGTGTTTGGATGAAGAAGAAAGCAGGGAGCCAAGAGTGACCATGATCTCCCACCATGTTGAGGACACACCTGCCACTCTGGCCCTCAGTGCATATTTGCCATGGCCCTGCCCAAGGCCAACTCCAGTTTTAGTTTATATCTGGTAGACGTAATTGTTCTTAACTAGAGAACTTGGATTTATATTCTGTTCTTGGGAGCACATAACAACAGAGAAAATTCTGCTTTTATATAGAACAATGCTTATCACAGTCTGAGTGGGATTTGAGCCCATAAGTATTCCAAGCACTCAATGAAGATAAAAATCTAAAGATGCAACTGCTTTACATGAATCTATGAAGAAAAACTCCCTCCTTCAATTTGACCAATTAAGGTGTATCCCCAGAGTAGCAGTGTTTGAAAAATCTATACCATTATGACCTAAAATGGACCTCAGGCCAGATGTGGCAGTTTATACCTATAATCTCAGCACTTGGGAGGCTGAGGCAGGAGGACTTCTATGAGTTTGAGGCCAGCGTGGACTATAAAGTGAGTTCAAAGCCAGTCTGAACTGCTTGGTGAAATTCTTGTCTCAAAACTACAAAATATGAAATACAGTAAAATAAAATAAAATGGTCTTGCTGGAGTCCAGGGATATAAATACAAGAAGTGAACCTGACCCCTACAAATCCATACTCTGGTGCCCAGATTCAAGAAGCCTCAAGAAGTGACTTAGCACTTAACATTACAAGATGCCAAAGTGGACCAGCAGGATTGAAAACCACAGATGCCTTTTATCACCTTGTTCAGTACTTACAACCACAATTATTATTTATATGATACTGAATGAAAAGATCCTGCATGTCTAGTATTCCTGTGTATGAATATGCTGACTATCCACGTAAGCCTTTTCACAGCATATTTCAGAAACATATCCACCAATTTAGGCCTGGGCTCAACTCAAAAAGGAGCATCAAATATAAAAATAACTCTCTTTTAGTATCAAATTTCTCTCTGAACCCTGAACTTTAAATGAAAGCAGACTCTAAGAATAAATCCTTTATTGCACTCAATTTTCACCTCATCAGACAAGATTCTGCATTATCAATTTTCAGCAGTCTAGCCACACCTTCAATAATATCAATATTCAGTCAGCAAGGAAAAAAAAGAGCTGCAACAACATACAAAGTTTTAATGACTCAAATTCTTAAAAGCTCTGGTCAAGCAGTTTGTTCTCAAACACTTAGTAAGTACTGAGTGTTTATGGACAAGTTAAATGCAAGTACATTCCACACATCAGGGACACAACGATAAACGATGGGACGAGGTTTCTGGTGAGGGAAGAAGCATACCATCCTTTTACTTTATGTTTTGTTCATATCATTTCCTCTCTCTATAACACAGTTCCTCCATACTTCTCCTCTCCTTTAGGGTCAGTCCAACCAAATTCTATGATGCTGCAGTTCAGATGACAAACAGATACTAGCTGCACTGCTGATGAAGAAACTGAGATGCAAGCAGGGCTTTAATCTGGAATGTGTGGGGGTGGGAGAAGAAATAGAGGAAAGTTACTGCTATAACATCATAATCATAATGACTCCATTTATTAACCACTTCATACCTCGAAAGTATTTTAGAACCCAGTAAGCTCATTTCATTGTTAAAATCTCAAAAGGATGCAAGGCAAAGATTAACACTTTTCTAATGACATCAACCAAGTTAGCTGCATCATTTTAGTTACAGTATGGTAGAAGAGGCATTTGTAGAATAAAACATCATTTATTGAGGGCATGGTGTCTTGGAGAAATGTAGTACAGGCAGTCACTAGATTTTTAGAACTCTGAATATGTCCTCAAGCTGTGAATTCCATGACAAACAAGAGACCCCAATTAAGGCCACATGTTTTCCCTCAACATGCCGAAGTCATTAATCTTTATTCGGAAACATTTATGTGTTTCAGAAACATTATCAGTGAAGTTGGTGGACTTGTCCTGATACTCTCCAAAAGTATTTTTTAAGCAAGAGTGAAATGCAATTGTTAGAATGCTATTAATAATATGCCACAGTTACAAAAAGCAAAACTAGTGTTGAAATGGAGGATACACAAAGGAAGCCCTGTGTGATGACTAGGCCTCTGTTTCTTTTTCAGAATCCTTCCTTAATTTCTTTATATCCCTCTAAATACTACTGAGATGGGAAAATACATCACATCAGCTATAAATTCTATTTCCATTATTCAGATAACGTGTACCTAATACATAGTCCAGTGTCATCCAGGCACAAAAGCTAAGAACCACCAGATTCAGTGGATGTTTCCACTTGAGGAACATTATGGACGCTCATCTTTTTATTCCAGATGTCCGGCAGTAGCTAAAAGATAAAAGGTACTAAAACTAATTCATGTAAACCTCAATAAACTTATTCTAATAATCAAACTGTGAATGACATAAGCTATACCAGTTCAATCTATTTCAAATGTTCTCACCTACTCTCTCCCACAGTAACTCCACAAACTCTTCAACACTGATGAGCTGGTGTTAAATGGTTCCACTCCTGAATGTTATCAAGTAACTTAAAGCTTTCATAAAGCCAACAAAATCGTATCAGTAGCTCAACAGTTATGAATTTAAACAAAACTGTGTAAATATTAAGCAACAGTGAAGGCAATTACTGTTCCCTCAGGCTTGCTCCAGCAAAAGAAGGGACAGCTGGGTATTTAATCCCAGACCTGAGGAGGCTGAAGAAAGATCAGAGCCAGTGGGTCACCTGCTAGGTTGCCATCTGGCATGCGACCAAACCGAACAACAGAGCTTGGCAGAGTCACTGTGTTGTACATCCAACTGGGCATTAGCTCTATCCCAATGGACACTATTTGGGTAACAGTTTTATACCATTCTTTTACTCTATGAATTCCTCCTTTCTGTGCCAGGGAGGATGAGGGTGAAGATTCTGTCACACTAGGTGTTTGCCTGACCTCAATTCAGATACTTGTTCCATTTGGGAAAGAAGACTTTAAATGACCTCCTATTCTACAAACTCCCAAAGAGACCAGAACCCAAATCAAAACTGTAAGCAGATGAAGGAAAACATGGGATTGGCAAGAGTTAGGACCTGGGCAAGCGAGGTTAGAACTGGAATAGAAATCCTGAATTTCTTCATATCACACAATTATACATAAACCTGATGTACAGGAGGAAAAACTCAAGAAAGATGAGTCACATCATAACATACTCTTATTTAGCAGCTAATCCGAGTATATATCACTTATCATGGCTTTGTAGTAAGTTAGAAATAAGTGAACGGTTATTCACCTTTAGAACCTCAGAAAATAGCAATAGTCCTGCATGCTACCAGACTTAAAGCTAATCACACAATTCTCAGATTCTCTATCAATGAAAATTATTTCTCCATCTAATCTAAGAAAACTGTCCACCTGATTCAGCAAAACATATAAGTGAAATGTGTGAAAGAAACAAAAAGTTGCAAAAAGTATGAGGTTTTCTCCCCTTAGGTGTTAAAACAGTGTTGTAAGCCAGCTGAGCAATGCATAATATGAAGTAATATAACAAGGCTAGGGTAATCACGACCCCCCCCCTTGGTATTCCTACCACTCAGTTATTTTCTCCACCTCTTCGAGGTATAAAGGGAAGGGATGCTGCTCTCCCAATCTGAACTGAAGTTTAAGCCTTAGGACCTCAGTTCCTCCCCATCACTACTCTCTTCCAAGATGCCACACTGGCTTGATGTGCACACACCCAGGAAGCCGTGCAGAGGCCAGGTCAGCTAACACTCAGTGAGTGGAGATGGCAGAGACGTCAGGAGAAGAATTTATCAAAATTCCTTTATCAAAGGTATGTGCAACTGACCTCACACAGATGCAGATTCACTTCCAGAACATTCTGCAGGACTGTCAGTCATTTCCTTCTGTTTTCAAGTTTTAAAAATTTAGGACTTCCTCCTTGGCACTTAATAAGAGTTATCTTGAAGCTACTTGAAGCAATGGTGCTGCACTGTACTGGGTTCTCTGCTCAGCAAGTCTTTAAACTGCTCTGTCTTTCCTAAGCACTCCAACCCCACCTCCACTTCAAAAGTTAACAAGCTTCCACTCCGTGTCCTTTCCTGTCTGCCGACACTAAAGTGTTACCTAATGATCCTTGCCAGTCCCTGTTTGAACTCTTTACTCTACAGTGTTGCTCCAGTTCTTGAATGTAGTCAGACCTCTTTATCAATGAGTTGTTTTATGCAGATTCAATCAACCTGGGATCAAACATATTTGGGAAACAACAATGGGTATGTACTAAACTGGAGAGACTTTTTCTCTCACTATTCCCTAAACAATACGGTGTAACAAGTATTTACATAACATTTACATTACATCAGGAATTATAAGTAATCTAGAGATGATTTAAAGTACTAAGGATGTTTGTAGGTGATATGCAAATACTAAGCCATTCTACATGAGGGACTTGACATTCATGAATTCTGGTATGCACAAGGGCTCTGGAATCAATCTCCACGGAACCAGAGTATAAGCATAGCCTCATATTATCTTCATATTTACCTCCCCCATCACTGCACGGCTCAGAATTGATCACTTTCCAGAACTCATTTTTATTTGCATCGTTCATCTACAGCTAGATAGCGTTACTCTTAATCATCCCACAAGTGTGGCTCTGACCACATTTCCTGTCTATGTAAAGATATATACTGTTTTACTTAGCAAGAGTCATAATGTGGTTTATTTTACCAAACTGTTAAATAATTCTTTCAGTCTCTCCTGAGATTTTTCTATTATCAAAGTTACATAAAAGAAACTATCCCTAATATTCAGCCAAAAAGCAGGTATTAAGGCTTTTGTCTATAAAAGCCTCAGACACTAATAGGTGGAGCTTTTTGGAGTTGGCTGGATCCAGGGTGTGTGATATTGGGCTTAAGGATATGTGACACTAAATTACTCCACGACTGGCATTAGCATACTTGTGGGTGTGAATACTGCGCAGGTCTATGCTAGGAGTGGATGGCACCACCCAAAATGGCACAAAAGGAAAGCGGAGTCTTACTGGTGCTGCGGCTGCTGCCCGCTGCCTTCTGCCTGCTGACTGTGGACTGTTTTTCCGTAATTCCACTCTGCTATGCCATCCTGCCCTCAAGCTAGCAATGGACTGAAACCTCTACAAACTGTGAGCTGTAACAAATCTTTCCTCCTTAACCTCAGGTGTTGGCTATTCTGTCTCAGCAATGAGAAAGTTAAACTAAGACAGAAAATAACATGGGAAACTGTATACCCGCCAAAGGAACTAAACACCATGGGCCTGCTGACATTAGTGAAGTCATCTAATAAACAGAACTTCACCAGAAAGAAACAACGAATGAAGTATGTATGGGACCTACTTTGTTTTGACAGTAGAAGTCCAGAATCATATACTGCATACTTTTATCCTCTAAATAGTTGTTCGGACTCCTGGCCCCCGGCTTGCAAAGTCAGTCAGACAACATAAATGTCAGGTTGTTTCCGTACTTCAGTTATTATCATCTCAGCCTGCGTCCCATCTGGTTGCTTAGGGGTGGTGGAGGTGGGAGGCGGAGGCGGAAGCGGCCTCCTCTGCTTCTCCCCAGATGACAGGGCCTCCACCGCCCACAGGGAGGCCGCATGGCTTCCTTGCTGCTTCTCTCTGGCCAACAGTGCCGCTGCTGGCACACGGGGAGAATGCATCAAAGGCACAAACACTGAAACTGAAGCAATCTGCTACAAGAGAAAATAGGTAAAATTTTTGAATACATGGGCATCAGCAAAGACTTTTTGAACAGAATCCCAACTGCAGAAGAAATAATATCAAGAATCAACAAATCGGATTATATCGAATTTTTTAAAAAATTACTTCTGCACAGCAAAGGAAAAACCAAAATGAAGAAACAATCTACAGAATAGGAAAAAATTTTGTCAGCTACTCCTCAGACAAAGGACTAGTATCTAAAATATATAAAGGACTTAGTATTAGGCCCCCAAAAAGATTCAATCAAAAAATGAGCAACTGAAATGAACAGACAGTTCTCAGAAGTACAGATGGTCAATATCTATGGCTATTAGAGAAATTAAAATTAAAATAACACTGAGACAACTCCAGAAAGAATGGCTATCATCAGGAAATCAACATATGCTGGTGAGACTTCAGAGGCGAAAGGAAACCTATGCTGTTGGTGGGAATGTAAAGTAGTACAACCACTATTGAAATCAGTATGGAGATGGCTCAGAAAACTATAACTAGGGATTCCATTCAACTCAGCTATTCCTGAAAGAGTTAAAGGCACCACATTACAATCATACATGCAGCACAGGTTTGTAGCAACACAATTCAGAGCAGCTAAACCTTATAAGCAACCTACGTGTCCATCAACAGATGAATGGATAAATAAAATGCATTTACATATAATAAGATACCACTCTGCTACGAAGATAAATTTGAGTTATATGTAGGTTACTGGATATACCTGAAGACCATAATATAAAGTGAAATACACAGGACACATGAGCTTATTGCATAATTTATATGAGAAATGCAAAGCATAAGTAAATTAAAAAGAAAAATAACAGATAATAGGAAACAGAGAGATACACTTTTTGGAAATGTGGAGGGGACCAAGAGATGGAGGAAGAAAAAAGGCGCAGAACAGAAGGGGACATAAAAAAGGTTAGGATATACTACGTACATGTACCAACTCCTTACACTGGCGTATTTACCTTGATTTTTTGTCTCAAATTCTAGTGAAAGTTCTTGGTAGAACATATAATTTAAAACAAATTAAGAAGAAGTATGTCTTATGTATTTTATTTGTTGTCTCCTTCTGGTGAAGTGCTATTGATTAGACTACTTCACCAATGTCAGCAAGCCCATGGTATTTAAATTCCTTTGGCAGGGATTACAGTATATAATGCAATAACCACTATATATTGTAAACATGTACTAATTAAAATATTAAAAATTAACTTTTGAGCAAAAAAGCCCTTTAACACAGTTAGTTTTAAATTACTTTATTCATAAGCAAATAACAAGGATTATAAAACATGGTTCATTCATATAGAACTTACCCATTCAAAAACTACTTAAGGTACAGTGTTAGATGCTACAGAGCTCCTCAGTCACTTGTACCTCAAACTTTTTAATTGGATCTTTTCAGTCTTCAATCCATAAGCATTTACTCAGCTCAGTATTTTTTATTTACATGAAAAGAAATCACAGTATGAAGAGTTATGTTGTTAAGTACTGACTATGAATGTGTTAAATGATGATGTAAGCACTTATTAAGGGGTCCATAAAAATACAAAGCTCTGCATTTTTGGTAGAACTATTCTGGCCAAAAACTGAACAGTAAGCTCAATAACTGCAATAATTTCAGGGCAACAATGAATGAAAACAGTATTTTTCAGTACTTACAAAGTTATAATTTAATATGACAATCTCTAAATTCTATTGGTAACCTAATCAAGATATTGCTATTGGCTACAGTAATGTATTTCCTGTATTAGTCATTGAAGAAATTATGCTTGGATGTTGGTGAAAATAAAAGGTAATATTTTTCCATCCAAAAATAATTATATAAAAATAACTTGTGACATGACTAGTGTATATTTTAAATACATAATTTATACATTCAGAAGTAGATACATTAAAATCCCTAATGCAAAGGACTAATGGAACTCCTAACATAAAAGTATACTTTTCAGAAAAAAATTTTCCTTTCTTTTAACTCTGAATGATAATTCAGAATGTAATTCAGAAAGCAGCAATGAACAGCCTTAGAGCAACAGGAATGCAGATACAAAAATGATAGCATTGGTCTTTTATAAAATACAAATCATTGAGTCGAATCATCTTTCAGTGTCAATCAACCCTTTCAATTCTAGTCATGTTAGTCTTCATGTAAAAGTTCCAATCAAACAGTGATCATATCTTAGGTATTTCTATGTTCCCAGTTTCAAAGGAGTAACTAACAATGGAACTTTAGTAATACTATATTAAAATGAGCTACAAAAAATTGAAAAAAAACGATTCATACGATAATTTTCATTTTAAAATCCACTCAAAACAATGATGCAAGAGCTTGGAAAAGATATTGAAACACAGGAAAGTTACTGCAGCAACTGGATGAGTAGAATAACCTCTAATGTTCTACAGCACACTTGGGCAACTGTGATTGACAACAATTAATTGTGCGTGACAAAATTCTTAGCAGAAAGGATCTCAAATGTTCCCAACACAAAGAACAGTAAGTCTGCAGGGATAGTTGTGCCAATTACCCTGATCTGAACATTACACATCTCACATGTGTACTTAAATAATCGCACTGTACCTCATAAACATGTATAATTACCTTGTGTCAATCTGAAATAAAAATATTTTTAACTGGTGTAGAATGATACGTTTGTGACAAGCAACTTGGCAAAACATTATCCTATGCAAAATTAAACTTTCCTTCAGACTGTATACTCATAATGAAAGGAAATGTTTAATTTACGATAAAGAGATCCAGTGGCCATCACCTTAACCAAGCAATCAAACATCACCAATAAGTCACAGTCACACAGACATTACATGCCTCTTAATGTGATGCATGTCATCACACACAGTGCTCTTGCCGAAATTATTTAATCTGTGTGATATTTATTGCTGTGTAACAAATTCTCCAAAACTTATAAACTTCGAAGAACAATAATAACAATTTACTAGTGCTCTCAGTGCTGTGCATCAGGAATTCAGACAACCTCAGATGATAGTTTGTTTCTCTCTATCTTAGGCCTCAGTTATAAGTGAGACCGGGAGACAGAAGCATCTGAGAATCCATTCACTTGCTCAGACCAGGCAAGTTCTGTGTCAGGCAGCAGCCTCACACAACCTGGGCTTCCTCAGAACCTACCAGATGGACTCCTAAGGGAAGCAGCCCAGAACAGAGAGAAGGAGCTTTAAATCACATGTGATGCCTTCCTCCTTTATTCTTTGGTTAGCTGTAACAAGTCCTTGCCCACTTCCGGCAAAGAGAAGAAAGACCTCACCTCTGGGTTAGAGGAGTGTCATTCACATTTTTAAAAGGATGAGGGAAGGACTAAATATATGAACATAGCCACAGTACCTTTGGAAGATACATAACCTAAATCTAATAGTAAGGAAAAAAACTTATAATGTGGAACATTCAACAAGACAATTGGCCTGAACCCTTCCAAAAATCAATTTCATGAAAGACAGAAAAACGTGAGAAATATTCTCCATCTAACCAATAGAATTTCCTGTGATAATAGAAGTACTCTGCATGTGTGCCATCTAACAAGGCAGTCATTAACCACATGTGACCAGTGGATACTTGAAATTCTACTAGTGTGACTGATGAGTTAATTTCATCACTTTTTAATCAGTCTCAATTTAAATAATCACACACAGCTATCAATACTGCACAGCACTGGTATAGATTAAAGGAGACTTGTCCTGCAGGAACAGGATAATTAAATGCAGTGCATTTTTCATCCAAGAAATGCAGGCATGGTTCAACATATGTAAATCATTAAATGTAATCCACCATATTGATAGAGCCAAAAATAAGAATCACTATAGATGCAGAAAAAACTTTTGATAAGGTCTGACACTCATTTATGATAAGAACCTTAACAGAGAATTGGAATAGATGGTCTTTACCTCAATATAATAAAAGCCATCTATGACAAACCAACAGTCAGCATCATATTAAATGGCCAAAAACTGAAAGCCTTTACCTTAAAATCAGGCACAAGACAAGGATGTCCATCATCACCACTCCTATTTAATATAGTGCTGGAAATACTAGCCAGAGCAATTAGAGAAGAGATAGAAATAAAAGGAGTGAGGATAGGAAACGAGGAAGTTAAATTATCGTTATTTGCAGATGACATGATACTCTACATTGAAGACCCCCAAAACTCCATTAAAAGACTCCTAGATATAATAAATAAATTCAGTAATGTAGCTAGATACAAAGTGAACATTCAAAAATCAACAGCATTCCTATACACTAACAACAAAATCACTGAGAGATAAATAAGAGAAGCCACACCGTTCACAATAGACAATAGCATAAAATACTTAGGAATTAATCTAATGAAAGAAATAAAAGATCTATTCAGGGAAAATTATAATACATGGAAAAAAGAAATGAAAAGGACCTCAGAATACGGAAAGACATCCCTTGTTCATGAATAGGAAGAATAAATATTGTGAAAATGGCCATTCTCTCAAAATTGTTATATAGATTCAATGCAATCCCAATCAAAATAACACTAGTATACTTCATAGAGGTAGAGAAATCACTCCCAAAACTCATCTGGAACCAGAAGAGACCTAGAATAGCAAAGACAATTCTAAATAGCAAACGCAAGACAGGAGACATCACAATCCCTGACTTGAAGTTGTACTACAAAGCTACTGTAATAAAATCAACATGATACTGGAATAAAAACAGACTTGAAGATCAATGGAATAGATTAGAAGATACAACTATAACTACAAACACACTCAATCACCTCATCTTTGATAAAGGGACCAAACACATTCACTGGAAGAATGACAATCTCTTTCATAAATGGTGCTGGAAAAATTGGCTCTCCATATGCTGAAAACTAAAACTAGGCCCATGCCTATCACCATGTACTAAACTAAAATCTAAATGGAACAAAGATCTAAATATTAAAACAGAAACACTAAATCTGTTGGAAGACAAAGTAGGTAAAAATCTTGAAGACATAGGGGTAGATAGAGAATTCATGAACAAGAATCAAACCACATGGGAAATACTTCTCAGAATCAATAACTGGAATCACGTCTTATTTAAGAGTTTCTGCATGTCAAAAGAAATCTCCAGCATAGTGAAAAGAAAACCCACAAATTGGAAAAAAACTCTTAGTGAAAAGTCCCTCAGACAAAGAACATATAAAGAAGATTTTTAAAAATCAGACCCCCAAAATTCAAAGACCCGATCCAAAAATGGGCATCTGAGATGAATACACAGTTTTCACATGAAGAAATACAAATGGCAAATAAATACATGAAAAAATGTTCAGCATCATTAGTCATTAGGGAAATGCAAATTAAAACCACAATGAGATTCCATCTCACTCCTGAAAGAATGGCCAGGATCAAGAAAACTACCAACAACAAACGCTGGAGAGGCTGCAGGGGAAAAGGAACTCTTCTGCACTGTTGGTGGGAGTGTAGACTGGTGCAACCACTGTGGAGGTCAGTCTGGAGATTCCTCAAAAAGCTGGGATTGGAAGTCCCATTTGACCTAGCTATTCCACTTCTGGGCGTACTCCCAGAAGAACTGAAAACATCATACCACAGTGACATATGTGCATCCATGTTTATAGCAGCACAATTTATAATAGCCCTATCTTGGAAACAACCTAAGGGCCCATCAACTGACGAATGGATAAAAAAGATGTGGTATTTTTATACAATGGAGGACTACTCAGCTATAAAGAATGATCACATTGAGATATTTATAAATAAATGGGCGCAGCTTGAGACCATACTCATAAGCGAAATAAATCAAATTCACATGTATAAATACCATATAATCTCCTAGTGTAAGAAATGGTAAGAGTACATAAGATTTTAAGGTAATCATGGTTCTCCATTATACCGCTTTGAAGTCTTATAATGTTTTCATTCATTGGTTGGAATGGTTTTATTCTGTTTTGTTTGATTTTATTGTGTGATGGGATAAACAGCTACTTTGAAGAAAATAAGACATTATGACACCATTGTTGATTTAACATCATCTTGCTTTGAAATCCTACCATACTTTTATTCTTCTGTTTCCATTGGTTCTATCATGTTGTGTCTTATTGGATTTTAATATGTATGATAGTATAAACAAATTTTTATGGAAAATGAGATATTATAGTAGCCATTGTTCACTTTCTGTTATTTGAACGCCCTGTAATAAATACTTTCATTCTCTTAAATGATTTTATACTATTTTCTTATGTTTGATACTATTGTATGTGAAGGTATGCTTAACTATTTTAAAGAAAAGAGACATTATGGTAGCCACTGTTGGTATCAGGTTGTCTTGTTGTTAAATGCAATTTGTTTACATTGTTCTGTTCTGATTTGCTTTGTTATGTCCTCTTTAGTTTTATTCTTTTTAAAATAAAAAAAAATTTTTAAATGCAGTCACTTGCCTTAATTAGATTCTACCTTAAACAAACCAAAACAGTAATGAAGGGCAATTTTCCTCTGACTGGAGAAATCTGAAACTAGCCTACATAATTGGCGATAGTACTAAATCGGTACTAAAATTTTTGACAGTGAAAGTGGTTGAGACTGTAGTAGAATATCCTTGTTCTTGAGAGCTGTGAAGTCAGTGATGAAGTGCTTAATGTCTGTAGTTTGCCATCAAATGAAAAGGAGAAAAAAGAAGTATGTGTGTATATGCACGTTCACATATACACGGGGGATAAATACGAATGGAGGCAAAATGGAAATACTGAGTATATTTGGATGAAACATACAGATGCTCAATGTACAGTTCAACATTTTCGTTGAT
This sequence comes from Cavia porcellus, assembly GCF_034190915.1. Classification (NCBI taxonomy): domain Eukaryota; kingdom Metazoa; phylum Chordata; class Mammalia; order Rodentia; family Caviidae; genus Cavia; species Cavia porcellus. Next base: position 41,066,392 of record NW_026947510.1, read on the forward strand.
CTAAATGTTTAAATAAAAAGATGCAGAGAAACTAAGTTCTCTTTTGTAATACCTATCATACCTCTTATATAAACTGTATCATCAACATTATCTTATGCTTTAATATCTTATGAATTGGTATTATAGATACTCTACATTTTCTTTTGGATTTCAAAATAACTCACAGAATGCTAGGATACACCAAAATGCCCCTCATAAACATATTTTAACTAGTTAATATTAAAAGGCATAACTGTTAATTCAACTGACAAGTAAAATTATTTTTGCAAAATAGTTATATTATGTATAACATTAAATTACGAGGGTAGCAATTGGCTATATTTATCTAATTTGATCTGATTCAACACAGAACTTACTTTATGCAATACAGATGACTACCTATTACATTTAACAATTTCCCACTACAGAACGTGCCAGCATCTACAAATTCAACATTTCAGTATAAAAAATGGTTCTCAGTGTCTTTTAAATTTCAGGAAGGAAAACAGAGTTACAGTTGTGTTTTCATTATAAAATTATGGTTAAGGCTTGGGAAGGAGCTCAGTGGAAGAGCCCCTTGCCTAGCATGACCTAGGACCTGGATTCCATCTTCTACCTCAAACACTGCAAAATATATACATGTGTGTGTGTGTTTGATTATTTTCTATATAAACATATGATATAGTGTAAAACAGAGAGGATTTGTGTTTTCTCCTAAGAATACAGGTTATAATCATATCTGGTAGAGGGAAAATGGTTGTGTATCCTAATAATTAATACTTATATCTAACTCAGTTCAAGCCCCAAACTTTCCAACCTGGTATTTAACACACACAAAAAAAGCACAACAGAGGAAACACCGATGAGAGAACACAGAAATATTCTGTTGCCTTAATCCAAGAGAGTAAGAGACAGAGGCAGCGTTGACAGGCAAGGAAATGCACCCTGCACACTGCACCCTGCACCCTGCACCACAGTGACTCAGCTGGCTTCATAAGGGGACTCTGCTCCTTAATGGAAAAAAAAAAAAAAAAAAAAAAACAGAGATTCTCATTTTTAAATGGTATTGATGAAGCAAATTATAGGGCTCACAACTACATGATAAAGTCAGAATAAAGCTCACAAGTCCATGTGTGTGCTATGGGGCACATTTTTCTCTCCTTCCCGATTCAGCACTGGAGGAAATATTTCCTCCATACCATATGCTAGTGCTCTAGAGGCAAATCTAAGTCTAAAATTCCAAAATCATTTCCTCCTCTACTCATTTATATTCTCATAAGTTTTTCATGAAAGTACACAAAAACTAATTATCTTCCAAGTATATTTCTTGCTATGGTAAAAACCTGACTTATTTTTTATTCACAACATATTCAACACAGTGCCTGTATAAAGTCGGAATACAAACACTGTTCTACCAGCAAAGTTGGAAGTACTGGATGAGAGCTTCAGAGATAATCTGTTCAAGTCCATAAGGTCCCAGACAAAAGCAAATTAAGAAATAAGCCAGGTTCAGCAAGAAAAGAGCCAAAATACCAGCTAGAAACTATCAAACACTAATTCTCTGTATAATATAAAACCAGCAGGCTTTTTATGACCTTTTCTGTCTATGAGACTGTGACTATAAATTCTAAATATAGTTTATGGGCTTGGTGAGTGTAATTTCAACTAAGTAATGTCTGAACCTCAAAAACAAGACATTACACTCTGTCAAGTTATCTTTGCTCAGTCAACATCATGGTTACTGACAGCAATTCTAGGAGCCAGATCTTAGAGAAAGAGATCAGTCAATCTGGCTAAAACTCTGACATCCTTTTTAAGCTGTCACTTGATGTAACAACATAAGGCCTCAAACCTTCTAGAGAAAGAGGAAGTAATATAAGCAATTCAAAAAAAAAAAAAAAAAGGTCAGATCTATAGCCACCACATGCAAGCACCACCTACGTCCAGCATGAGATCACCCTCTAAAAACTGAAGATCATCGCTCAATCTCCATTCAGTTACATTATACTGAACATCAGAAATACCCTTTTCTACAAACAGGGTAAGTCACATGCACTGGTATCCATTAGGTTATAATTAACCATAGGGGCCTTCAAGTTATGGGATCAGAGCCAACTTAGAATTGCCTAAGAAAATAGATTTAATTCCCTCTAAGAACAGTCTGACTGAATGTAAGGCACAAGAGCTTACAGAATCAGGTCACTCTTAGGCCATCAGAAAACACTGTCACCAACACTGTTGCTCTATTCTCCATGAAAGTAAAGTGTATGCCCTATTTTTCTAAAGAGTTATAGTCACCACTTGCCCTAGCACTATTTGTCTCAAACTAGGGTATGTCTCCTTGTCTGCTACCCAGGGTTGTTATAATACGGAGATGGAAATGGTCCTGCAGCTCTTCTGGCCAATATACCTGTCAAAATACTCATTAGTCAGTTTTAAACTATCTGGAAATCTGTTTTCCCACTAGGATTTCCCACAGTAAAAATAACCAAGTAACAAAAACATTATAGAACTGTCTTTCTCCTGAGGATAAAAGCTAAGTTTTTGCTTTGTTTTGGTGGTTCTTTCACAAGTAACATTTTTTGCTCAGTTTAGAACACTGTAAAGAAATGATGAGTTTTACCCTGAAAATTAGTCATGCTCTTGCTCCTCCGTAGTTAAAAACTGACCTATTAAAAAAAAACAAAAAACCAGGTCTATAGAGTATTAGAGTTGTCAGGATTTTAAAGGTAGCACAAAAAATTTTTTTAATTTTTTAAAAATTAAAAAAAAAATCTTGATCTGGGCAATACAATTAAATACAGAATAATCTCAAAGGGGCAAAAAGACCAGGATTTAAGAATGTTAAGAGCAAAAATAACAATTATCCAACAAGGTAGGTGTATAGTATTTTCTAGTTATTAAAAGAATATTACCAGGGGCTGAGGATTTAGCTCAGCGACATAAGTGCCTGCCTTGCAAGCAGGCAGTCGTGAGTTCGATCCCCGGTACCGATAAAAAAAAAAAGAATATTACCATAAAACTTGGGCTCCTGATCATTTAAATGACAGAAATACCAGAAACCAATGTTTTGATTTTTTTTTGTTTTTTACAGAAGGAAAGAATGGACTTTTTCAATATTAATCCTAACCAAATATAACTTCCTTCCAACACAGGAGTGGTTTGGTTATCTAACCTTGTCTTCAGGAAAAACAATGCTTTCCCCAGCTGGATAAGTGGACAACTAACACTAAACAATACTGACACTAGTCTCATGAAATCATCTTTACAATTCTATCAGGGAAAACACAACACAATAGGTAGAAAAGACGAAAAAAGCAGTCTGGGATTCTGAAGATTTTCCAGATTTATACATCCTTTGACCCAGCTGGGAAAAAAAATAAGATGAAAAACTAAAAGGACTCAAAACATTTCTTATTTTAATCAGACTACATTTTAATATTTTATAAATGAAGTTAGAATCTCTAGAGCCTGTAAAAAACAAACATTAGGCACAGCTACCGGTATTCATAATTACAGTGGCAAACAGTTTTCTTATAAAATATTAAATTCCTTGTGAAGAAATAGTCCCCCTCCTTTTCCATGTGCACCAAGTCAAACCTCTTCCTGTCACCTGTAAAATTTCACTTCATGTTCTACTAGTCAAGATTGCATAAAATAAACCCAAAGAACAGAACAGAGTTATCATTCTGTATAGTAATGATGGCAAAATAAATTGATATATGCTCAACAAACAGTACACAAAATACCAGACACAATCAGGTAAACATTAGAAGTCATCCTATCACAAACACATGTAGTAAATTTTATCAGCAGGCTCTCATTTAAAGAAATGCCACGTTTGGTTGGGTTCATGAAGGCACATGCCTGCAAACCCAGAATTCAAGAGCCCAAGGCAGAAGGATCTCTCCCAGTGTGTGACTAGCTTGGATTATGTAGTGAGTTCAAGACTATACTACATAGTGAGACAAAATAGAAAAAGAAGAAATGCCACTTTTGATATAAAACTGTAAAAGAACAAGGAAGAAAGAACTGACAAGTGCTTTCTCAAGGACATATTTAAAAGTTATTTGTAATTTTAAATAAAATAAGCAAAGTAGCAATGAGATTATGAACCAACATCCAAAAGGCCAAATATGGTATAAAACACTAACATGCACTGACAAATGTTAGAATAAAATTTTTGTTAGAAATATATTACATATCATATCTGAAAAGCAACATAATTAAGATATTAACATATAAGATAATTTATGATTTATAACAATTGCTATAAAATTATTTCATGTCATGAGAATATTCAAGATCCGAGTGAACACATTCCATCAAACTATAAATATCGCTAAGGAATACCATGCTTTCGGTCTTTGTCTAACACCACAAGAATCTGATTATGGAGCAAAATAAGTTGAACACAGTACAAAAATTCCCTGAGCTTTCTGACCAGAATCATAATTTTATTGTTTCTCACTCTTCTTACAATTACGCTTATTTTATTCTCAGCAGCTTAGTGGTACTCAAAATAATTTCAGCGCCAAAATTACTTTTTACATTTTACATTTTTACATTTTAACTAATAAGAATCATCTAGTTAATAATGACCTAACAAACAATAGTGAATCTAATATACTTTGTCAACAAGATCCAAAATAAACTGTAAAAAGCCAAGAAAATTACACATAATGTTCACACTATTAAAATACTCATATATATATATATGTGTGTGTATATATATATATATATATATATATATATATATATATAAAGAGAATTTGTTTGGCTTTTTCAAGGTTTTATCCATCCCCTTGGCAGGGAAAGACCCTATTAAAAGTTTCATAGCCTACCTTCATAAGGTAAATATTTAGGTTGACTTTATGAGGCTCTTAAAGTTTGAGAGTTAATATCATCAGGAATTGCATACATGATGACACCTAAAACAATGAACTAAAGAACGAGACTGTGTTTACATCCCCCCAAACATAACAAATCACAATTCCCAGTGAAACATCTATTCCTATATATGTTCATTTTGACCTCTTATATTCTGTTTAATATTTTTTTCTGAGTAAAGGGTACAACACATCTTTTTGCACCATTTCCTTCATCTTAATCTCAAATTCACTGTTTTTATCTCAGTTACACGTGTATCACGTGTATAGGTAGGCTATACCTAGGAAGCCAGTTATACTCCAATAAATTTTTAAATGAAAAAAGTGGTGCAGAATAAAGAATAATGTAAGTGCTGTATTTCTGTATTAATCTTCATCTAATCTTGGGAAACGCACTTCCCTAAAGCAGTGATTCTAGCCAATGAAGTTTTTTCCATTCCTAAACAGAATCAGAAAGCAAAGTGAAATCATAGGAAAATTCCAGTTCACAAGACGTGTGCTTTTCATAATTCACTGCTGGTAATACTTGAAATCAAGAGTAAATTAAATTAGGCTATTTTTATTACTCTTTTTAAGTAGAATAAGCTGATGGAGAAGCTGACCAAGATGCATAAATAAGAAGATACACGTATCCACTTAAATTTTCCATACTCCTTTTTTTGCATAATATTTATTAAAGTTGGTTAATGTACAATTTTCATAAGTCATTTTGGAATTCTTTTTTATCATTTTCATTTTTTTTCTGGTACCAGGAATCAAACTGAAGACTTCGTGCTTGCCAGGCAGGTACCGTGCCACTGAGCTATACGCCTGGCAGTTTTTGTTTTGAGACAACATCTCACTATTCCAACTGGCCTTGACTCATTATGCAGCCTAGACTGGCCTCCAACATGGAAATCCTCTTCCTTCAGCCTCGGTGCTGGGATTATAGCTGTGTGCCACCAGGTCTGGCTGGAAATTCTTTACTGCAAAATGAATTCTTTTGTCTGATGACAAACAATACCGATAATCATTATTCTGGACCTCTACGTTAGATAAATTTCCTTTCTTCTTGAGACAGAAGTTCCTTTCTGTATTTCTGCAGTAACATTTTTATTATTTCTGCTATGCCTAGTAGACCCTGCTTCATCAACAACTTGAAGATTTATTTTCCTTAAATGCTGTGAAATCCCAAGACTGAGACGATGTCCTTGCTGATCTCAAAGCTTCTCAAACGCTGGTTTAGGATTCGCTCTTCTGTCAAGCAACATTACTAACGGCACAGGCGGCTTGACCAACTGAACAACCATGCTGGTAGATACCATCTTGTTGCCCACCATGACCCTGGGAAGGCGCACTAAAAATATTCATAATTACAAAGTTATTTGGTAGAAACTGCACTGAAGTACAGCTTTTGAGACCTTTTCCATCTTGACATAATGTGAGTATCAGAAAGATCTCATTGTCTTAATCCTAACTTGGCTTTTCACACAAACCTTGACCATTGTCCTCTAATGACAGGATGTGAGCCTGAAGTACTCTACCTTCCTCAGCCTTTTCATCGAGAATTCAGTTTACTCAAAGATTACCAAATGCTATAACAATGGTTTACTTATGAAATACGCGAAATGTCAAAGGAAATTATCACAGCCCATATTTACAAGAATGAGAATTTAAAAACCAGGTGTGTTTGCCAGAACAGTGCATTTAGCCTGTCCCTATAATTAAACTTTTTTCAGAGTATTTCAGTTTAGTTTCAGTAAAACTTGTGGTCTTTTACTTTTCAGACTGTGCCGAAAAGTTACTTGTGTGAATTCTAAGATCGGTATGCAAGACAGAAACTTATTTCCTTCATTTAATAAGTATCGAGCTCCTCTCATAAAAGGAGCACTAGTGCAGGCTTTGTGGCTGGTCTGGATATAAAAATCAGATACGGAGTCTACCTGCAAGAAGCCTGGTACTGGCAGCCACAAGACACACAGCTTACAACACACGTAGAAATATGTACCTAACAGATTCTGAGGAAGCATATTGGGAGGGAGGAGGTATCAATGAAGATAAAGATGATTCTATAGAGACAGAGAAACCAGAACATAAATGACAGATTAGATTTGGATACGCTGGTAAAAGTCCCAAAGATGTCACAACGGGAGAGATACCCAAAGCAGAAAAATTGGAAAGACTGAAATATTACAGAGAGAATAGTACAGTAAATAAAGACTAGTGGTACCAAACTTTGGCAAGAAGATTTGAAAGAAGCAATTTAAATCAACTGAAATGGAAAGGTTTATTCATATATAGCAAGACACAGACACCAAGGCAAAAAAAGAGATAGGTGACAATAGTTTAAGAAAATGTGACGAGATCCCAAGATGGTGAAAAATTAAGCAGCAGAGATAAAGGTAAGGGTCAACAGCAGTATCTAGCAACCAATCGGACAGCAGAAGGGAGCAAAGATATATTCTTCTGATGGACTAGCAATTCTCCCTACAACTGAACTATTTCTGAATCTTTTATGCAGGGTTATTTGTGACCAAATTGAAAGTTATTTAAAAATGCAAAAGGGAAAAAAAAAACTATTTCATATAATCTAATCATGAACTCAAATGAGACATCATAAAAAAATTATCCCATTTTTTTCTTCAGTTCTTTTGCTTTTGGAAGCTTTGGAAATAAATTGGTGAAAACAAGCGTGGAAGTCATCCGAATGATGAAATAAGCTCTCAATACTCAAGTGTCATCCCATCATAACTTTCCTGTTCAATTCCAGGCCCAACCCACTGAATGTTGAGTAAGCCCCGGACTTCCGGGAGAACATGGCGGACAAATAACAGCAGCCACGGAGGCTCTCTAAGATTACCAGCTCAGAATCCAGGAGCGGTGCCCTGTGAGGAGTCCCACGCGAGGGGAGATGTACCCTGCCCACCCAGGAACGAACTAAGCTGAGAGAAACCAACTGGAAATGCAATCCTGATGCTACAACAGGAACAGATAAAATCTCAGGGCGGAAGCTGGATCCCGCGCCATTGGAAGCCGCGATTTAAATGTCCTGCTGCCGATACTGCGTCCCAATCGGCATGGCAGGGAGAGAGGCGCGCCAAAGCTCTGAGCAGGAATCGGCCCAAAAGGCATTGAGAGCAGGACTGGCTCGATCTGCAGTGAGTGAAATGGGGGCCCTTTCATAGACTAGGAGGCTCCAACAGAGGACATCCTGGGAAGGAGCAGACTAGCCAGAACAGGGCCCTGCAGTGACTTTAGTCGCATATTCCCCTCTCAAGCAGGAGTGGTGGGGAGCGCTTGGCTTGGTGACTCCGCGGACTAAGATCCTGTAGGCTCGCCCAAATCAGGTCCCTACACCTAGCGGTGTACCCTAGCAGTGAAGCATTCAGTAGGTTGACCTGGAGGGGCTGGCCCAGTAGAGGCTGCCCAGGTCTGTGTCTCCTTAGTACACTGCAGTGGGCAGGAACACTTAACCAGCGGATTCAAACAAACTGCCACAGACACAGAGAAAAAAAAAAAAAAAACTGAGCCTCCTACATATGCTTGTATGGAAGGAACAAAAAGTATGGGAAAAGGGAGCAACAAGAAAGGCTCCTCAGTCCCCAATCCTGAGAACACTGATCCAGGAAAGGTAAAAGCAAAAGAGAATGAAGACAAAAAACATGCAATATCAGACACGGTACCTATAGATATAAAACGGTATCTCCGGAGCCTCATAGACGAGTTCAAAAATGAAGTATTTAATGAAATAAAGCAAGAAATAAGTAGAATAGAGAAATGCTAAGCACCGCCCAAGAAAAAACAGATGGTAGAATGGAAGAACAGAAGAAAAGGGGAGAATTGTTTGATGGAGAAAATAGAGAAAACATAGAATACGTGAAGCAGGTTCAAAGAGATTACCGGGAAACTAAAAACTCTATTGAAAGCTGTCATAACAGCTTGAAAGAAAGTAAGGATAGATTATCAGAACTGGAGGACAGATTTGTAAGGTGGAAGCATGAAATGAAAAATTTCTTAAAAATAACAAGAAGACAAACAGCAATAATACAAAGACTAGAAGATGACAAGAGGATCCATAACTTAAGAATTAAAAACATAAAAGAAGAAGTAGGGACTCAAACAAATGAACTACAAAAACTATTCACAGAAATAATCCAGGAGAATTTCCCTAATTTAGCAAAAGGTAAAGATACTCAGATATATGAGGCATACAGGACCCCAGCCACCTACAACCCAAACAGAGCTACACCCAGGCATATAATAATCAAAATTCCAGAAACCCAATATAAAAACAGAATATTAAAAGCCATTAGAGACAAGAAACAGATCACTTACAAGGGAACACCCATCAGAATTACAGCAGACTTCTCGGCACAAACCATCAAATCACGAAGGGGGGGGGGCAATAATTCAAGCTTTGAAAGATAATAACCTCCAGCCAAGATTGATATATCCTGCACAACTGTCCCTAGAAATTGATGGAAAAACAAGGTGCTTCCAGGATAAAGAGGAACTAGGGGAATTTGCAACCACCAATTCAACTCTACAGAGATTACTGCAGGATATTCTAAAAATGAAAAATACCAAGATTCCAGAAACAGTGGCAGAGAGGCCACAATGAATGGAGCAGAAAGCAAAATGAAGAGGACAAACTGAAAACTAGTGACAGAAAAAAAGCTCAACAGAAATGAGGCAGAGAAGATTGGATGATAGGAACAGCTATTTTGGAGAAAACGACGTCATAATAGGTAATGCTGATTTAATATCCTCTTATTTTGAAGTCCCATCAAGCTTTTGTTCTTCTGTCTCCATCGGTTTTAACGTGTTGTATCTTACTGGATTTTAATATATGTGATAATATAAACAAAAACTTTTATGGACAAGGAGATTATACAGAAACCATTGTTCATTTTCTGTTAGTTGATTCTAAATACCCTGTAATACTGTCATTCTCTTGAAGAATGGTTTTACATTGTCTTGATATGTTTGATGCTACAGTATATGAAGTTATGCCCAAAGATTTTAATGGAAGAGACACTATGGTAACTACTATTATGTCGAGATTATCTTGTGGTGAAACACTATTTTGCTTAAATGGCTATGTTTTGACCTGCACTGCTTTGTTGTTATGCCCTCTTTTTTTATCTCAATCTCCTTTTTATTATCTACTTTTTCATTTTTATCCTTTTAATTAAGGGAAAAATAAATAAAAAATAGCAGGATATATTATAGTAACCCACTTTGATTTCCTATTAACTTGATTTGAAACTCTGTATTGCTCTCACCATCTTGTTTTGACTGATTTTCCTCTATTCTGTTATGCTAGATAGTACCAAGTTTGAAAGTCTAGGCAACAACTATGAAGACAATAAGATCCATTGTGACGCCCATTCTGGTTGACTATTATCTTCTTTTGAAGTCCTCTAATGTCTCCAATGTTTTGGTTTTATTGGTCTTATTCTTTACTGTTTTGTTCAATTTTATTATAACTGATGATATAGGCAATTCTTTTTAAGATAACGAGGCATTATGGTAACCATTGTTGATCACCTTGTATTTTGTTTTTATATTATGTATTATGTCCATCCTTTTGATTTGACTGACTCTGTCCTGGTATGTCACATTTGGTTTTACTTTCTTCAAAAAAAAAGTAATAAGAACTGTGGGAGTAACAAAACCCAAAATGTGTAATTGTCATTGTACAAAAGAAAGGAAAAGAAAGTTCTCTAAAAGATATAACTGCATATATATTTAAGTGTGTAAGATAGATAACCATATTGCTGAGTTTTGTTGGATTATTGAACAAAACTGTTTGCAGTCTCACTGTTTGAAAGTCCCCTCTATATGCTTTAATTTTGTAACTTCAACAACTATTTCTAAGATGACAATATGCAATTAACTAGTGATTTCCTACTGTTTATTTTTTCTGAAATTCTGTATAACTTGTACTCTTTTTCTGTTTTTTTCTTTTTTCTCAAATAAAATTAAAAAAAAAAAAGAGTAAGCCCCACCCAAATGTAAAGCTAAAAATACACAAGAATGACAAGAGATGGGGAAGCAGAACGATACTGTAGACTAACTGCATCTGGTTCACAATTTTACCTCCAAATGCTCTAGGAAGGAAAATGGGTGTAACAGTCAAACAGTGAACGCATTAATTCTGTTCAGTGTTTCTATCAGACTCTGCTTACTTGAAAAGGAGGAACTGACATCACTTGCACCAAAAACCATTTAAGAATTTATTCACTGAACACATATTCAAAAAAAAAGGGAAAACTTAAGAACATAGTGTGCAGCCAGCACTGTACTAAAACACAGATGAGATCAAAGATTTTAAGTGTTCACAGACTAGTTTGAGAGAAAAGCAATCCATAGACTACAACATGGTACCTATTTAAAGGAAGTATGAAAAGCCACTTGGGTACAATGAAGAGCTGACTAATTTTTCCCAGTAAAGAAATCTTTTAAGTTAAATCCAAAATAATGTGTAATTTAGCATAGACACAGCTGACAAAGAAGCAACCCAAGGCAGAAGGAACAGCACGGCAAAGTCACAGAAGAGCAAAACTAAGTGTATTCAGGAAATTTCCATTATTATAGTCTTTATGGAGGAAAATGAAAAAATGAGGCTGGAAGAGAAAGCAGGGACCGTGTGACAGAAGCCCCTCACTGTGTGCCACTATAAAGAGGAGCCAGACTTCATAATGAGCGTAGAGAAACCCTGAAGAATGTTAAGCAGGATAGCAATGCGACCAGCACAGGGGCGTGCTCTGCCAGCCACCAGGAACAGCAATCACCAGGATCCAAGGACAGCTCAGGGAAAGGTGAGGCAAAAGGTGCGACAGGAGAGAAGGAAGAGCCTCCAGAAAAAGTCAGATACCAGGAGTTGTCACCCTGGTAACTGTAGCTCCGTGTAACGGGCCTGGAAAAGAAGAGTGAGGCTGGGGGGAACGCAACACTTTTACTTTGGGAAATGTGAAGTCTAAGGGATCTGTGTGTTTTTGCGGGCACCCAGGAGAAAGGCCCGGGCTGAAAACAAAGATGTAAGACTCACAGGCTAATAGAAACCACGTAAAACCTGAGGTCAGCTTGAAAGGTAATGAAACAAAGAGGACAACACAAAAGGAAATGAGGGCTGAGAAAAGAATTCTGCAGAATCAGAACCTTCTCAACTTGTGAGTGTTAGAGACGCCACGAGCTGGGTGGGGGGACTGCTCGCACTACTACCAACAGATGGTGCTAGACCTGCTGGAGCAGACTCCCCCTTCCAAGGGCACTTAAATAACTTGTTCCACCCAGGGTGCACTGCTTCTGAAAGGAGAGGAGGATGCTCACCAGCAAATAACAGCCAAAGAACGGAAAAGTTTCTTTTGAGCAAGTGGCAAAGACTGTTAAAAATTCACATTCATTCTACCTTCCTTCTGCCAACAGACAAATCTACAAAGTAACCAGAAACTGTGATAAAAATTCAGTAGGAAACACAGTCCATGTCCTCAGATAGCTTACAGATAAATACAACTGCAAAAGGAAGTAAGATTTTGTTTTATAATAATACGTTTTCCTTTTAGTTTTGGAGACATGAGCTCAGGCCCCAGTCAGTGGGCTGACTAACATAGAAGGGAGGACAAGGAGACAGCAGGTATAGACTTTTCTGCAAAAATCTCAGCACGAACAATACAGAAATAAGACAGCAACAAATGTGCAAATGATCACAGTAAAATACAGCTAGACTCCAAGAGCTTACTATATAAACATTCAGACATGGACATGAACACATGAGAAAGAAAACACTTTAAATTGACTCAATAATACATTTTCAATAGACAGAGGTCTCAACTATTAAAATTACATTGCAATGTTATTAATTTTAATTATTAATGACTCTATTACTGTACTTTGGTTTAAGTCAAGTTGAAAATTAGAAGACACAGAACTTCAGTCAACCCCAGAGGAAGAAAAAAATGACAGGAGAGTCCCTGACACAGTTGACATTGAAGATATTCATAAGATCTGTTTCCTGTGGAAGGGATATATAAAACATTTTAAAACTGGGTTACCAAACCCTTGAAAAAATGCTGAGGAGGGAAAAAAAATTGGGGAATGGGAAGAAAAATACAATGTAGCAGAAGCAAGTAAGTGTTCTAAATCCAAGTATTTAAATAATGATTTAAATGCATCTAGTTGACACAGCCTGCATGTATTTTATCCCAGAAAATAATCTCCGTACATTATGTTGCAATAACATCTGATGTGAAACATATGAATGGAAAGAATAATTCCTATCTGTCAGTCTACAGAGAGACAAGAAGACAATTAGAAGTTACTGCTTAACCAACAAAAATAGTAATTCATATTGGTACCTATAATTTGATCTCATGGTTAGAAGTAGTGATTTATAAAATGTATAACTAAGATTGAAAATCTTACAAAATTTTAATTAACATAATTAATTACATGTATTCAGAAATATTTGTTAAGCAGAAGAGAAACAACCTCATTCTATTTGGATAGCTGAACAACTGTCAAACTAACTTACTACAGAACAAAAGAACAGACATAATTCCACTATCTAATAATATATTCAAACATTATCTTTTTTTCCTTTTAAAATAGGTCTTCTAAAATAACCATGTTTTAAAATATCAAGATCCTCCGGTAACGATTTAAGACACAGGAGGACCATCCAGAATGAGGAAACAATGAATTGAGATTTCTTTTAGACAAAAGTTCTTGTATGTTAAGGACTTGGCAAAGCTGCAGAGATGAATTTTTATATCCACCCGCACTGCTCCTCCTCCCCATACCACCCCCAGCTTGTACACAAGCCTGCTGTTACCGAAGCTCACAGCAGACAGTTATTACTCTCCAGGTAGGTAGACAGATACTGGAAAATTAGGTCACAAGGTTGCCACAGGGACTCCGACCATCTGTCTGGCAAGTTTGTATGACTTCCTCCTCCCTATGATCCTGTGGTACAGTGCCCAGTAGGCAAGATAAGGGAAAGGTTAGCAAAGCTTTCTATAACAGAGACAAAAATATCTGATTCAGATTGCCACAAATGTGAGAGAACTCAGGCACCTCGGACCTTCCACAGCCAACAAAGTCATCAATAATGTGATAACTATCTAGAACACTGCATGATGAAATTTTTTTATTTTTAAGTTCTTTGTCCATCATAGCACAACCCCTACATACTGACAGGATTTTAAATTAATCCTTGATCATGCTACCAGACGACCATGCTCTCTGCAATGCAAATAAAGAAGTTTTTTGAAACAGATAGTTATGAATCTTTCATTCATGTTACCTAACTAGAAACACATGAGCCACACACATTGTGGGGATCATTTCAATGGTGTGTAATTTGAGAAGCATGTTAGAAAGGCTTGGCTCTGCTAAAGGGGAAGGAGCACACATTTCTCTCTCTTGCAAGTGAAATGCAAGAGCAATTTTACAACTTCACAATTCATATGGCAGTCTTATCCACGGTCAACATTGAAGGAAACAGAATTGTTCCATCTCTAAAGTTTAACACTTCCACCAACTTAAAGTCCATGGAATGACTTCATTTATAAGTAATGGCTTCTTCATTCCTAAAGCTTTCAGGGGAAAAATACTGAAGAGTGTATATAAAAATAACACAAACCAGACTTGTCTGATATGATCTTAAATTGACTTTAATAGTTGAAAATTTTTTAAAGGGAGGACTGGTAGATTGTAATTTTCCCAAAGCTCAAAAATAACAAGTATTCCTTTGTGAAATTGTAAAATCAGACATAATTTAGAAATAGACTTATTTTATAACCTACAATAACAGTACACATAAAAATAACAGAAAATATGAATATTTTCACATTACAAGTGAAAAGTGAATTTTTTAAGAGCGTGAAAAGCAATTGCAGACGATGGGGTTTTCCTTTATTTTCCACATTTTTTGTAACATTTGCTTCTTTTTTTTCTTCCCAATAAGAGATGAAACCCAGAGCCTCTGTATAACCACTGAACTACATCTCCACCCCTTTTTTTTTTTTTTTTTACATTGCAACAGGGTCTTACTCAGTTGCCCAGGCTGACTTTAAACTTGAAATCTTCCTACCTCAGCCTACAGAGTAGCTAGGATTACAGGCATGCTACGCCTGGCTGATGCTTCTTTAAAGATTTTAAGCTTCTTTTCATTCAACCTAACATTGGGCACTTAGTATAGATAAGAACCTTGACTGTATTATTAATTACAATATCCTCATTATTTAGTAATAGAACTAGCATTTAATGACACTTATTTGGTACTTCCTTATTCACAGATAAATTTCACTAACTGAAACAAAATTATTTTCAACTAAATAAAATTGCATCTGTCCGATACTGTAAGATCAAGTAATTAAATTGGGTTGCATTACGCCAGTGGGCCTGCTGACGACTCAGGCAATCTTCTAGTTCTATATAAACTACCTTAGAGAGCATGTCTCAAGAAGGATCACTCAAGAAAGCTAAGAAAGCTAACAAAATCTAACGTTACTATAACAAAATACCCTCCCATACAAAGGAGAGTCACTACATATTTTATTAATTTCAATATGCTTTTACGAAATATTTTTTCCGCATTTTTTTCTTTTAAAATAAATTTCTGTCCCAGTTCTATCCTTTCCAGTGGCTGACAGCAATAATGAAAATTTAGCAAGAGTAATTAGAGGGGATGGAAGAGGGAACTGAAATGATCACAGCTAGATGCTTTTAAAAATTCTTTCAGAGGTAAAAAAAATTTACTTTTGGCTGAATTAATCCCTCTGGCCTTAAAGGTTAAGGCATGTTCTCAAAGCAATCCTTGCAAAAATCTGTAGACGCCATAACTTTTTGGAAAAGAGAAAAATCTGGCAGGCTTAGATTAGCTACCTAATCTGGAAAAAACCACCCCAAGTTCATAGCCAGGGTCTCAAGGAACTAACCAGAACAAGACTTCCCTCTATGAATCTGCACACATTTACCATACTAACGCACAAAATCCAATTAATGTCCACCTTAGTCTACTAAAATCATTGTGAGCTGGAAATAATGTACGTAGCTATTAAATCTTGTAAAAATAGGAATTTCCAAATTCAGAACCCAAATCCTTTTATCTTTATTTAATGAATACTCACTACATTCTTAAGTCAAAGAATATATTGTTTCTTACAATGCACAATCCAAGTACCTCAGACATAGCTCACAAACAGCACAGTGGTGATAAGACTTGGGAAATTTGAATTTCCACACTAACAACCAGTGAACTATTTCTCTATCAGACTCTACCAATGGCACTTCTTTTTCCAATCATTTCGCCATTTCATTAATCAGTTTGGAACCTTTATTTAAAATTTGTTATTTCTAGATAACAGTAGCTTGATCTCAACATCTCTGAAAGCCATAAATATAACACAAAATGTAACTGATCCATTGTATTCAATTACTTTTTATCAATAGATCTTTTACTGCGTGGCACTGGGAGAGTTACAAAATCATACTTCAACTATTCCATTAACTGCCTGGCAGAGAGAAAATGGAAATAACTGTAGATAACAGATACTGGTGGAGGACACAAGCCTTGGGAGTTGAGCTAAAACTTTAATTCCTCTTCAAATGTTAGGGACTAAGTACACCTTACAAAATTCTTTTACATAACTTCACTTGAGATGTATTTCAATTCAAAGTCTAAAATTCTCTACAGTGATAAGACTTCCATGAAACAAAACGAAAAGTTTTCAAAAAATCTGTAGCATATATGCATTCTGAAATACAAACAAAAACCATAGTGGATCTTTCTAACTAGTATAAAAACTGAATGGTTTTTATTTTGAAACTGGGTCCCCTATACTATTTTAGTTGAACACTATCATACTGACTCTGGACAAGATTTCATGATCTTTACAATGAGATTTTACTATCTCCAAAATAAGCTGTACCCAAATAAGAAGGAAGGTGATGAAGGCTTCAATTACTCATTTGTTTCAAAACCTCCAAGTTACCTAAAATTTGACCTTCACTGTGATAATTACTATGAATGTTTCTTTTATTGAGACTTCCCTCAATGTTTCTTTTACTGAGACTTCCCTCCCCATGGCTGACGTCTCACCAGTGAGAAAGAGTTACAATAGTACTAACTGAAAAGACATCAAAGTTATGAAAGATACACTTTTCAACTAAAGTCATCTGATGATTGAATGCGGCTACCAGACACAGGGGCTAGAGGACAGGGCAAGTGGAGAGAAGCAAAACGGGTCAGAGAAGGAAAAGTCCAAGTGATCATTCATCGGCTTCAGGATTTTTATAGGACCGTTTTCATGAGACAGTCATAAGTAGCAAAGCTAAAGAGAAAGAGGAAAAACGTGAAATGTGGCCAAGTACATAGAAACTGTGCTAACTAATACTGAAACTTTCTGCTTCAATACTTAAGGAAAGAAATGTGTAAAGTAAAATGACTTAGGAAAGAGGCTTTAAACAACTGATGATGTAATTTTATAGAACAACACACGTACTAACATGTAAAACATAAATACTTGGTTATTCCTAAATTTAAGTGATGATACAGAGGGAGCGAGGATGGAGATAATCTTGTTTTGAGATGGGGTGTCACTAAGAGCTGGTCTGACACTCCTGTTGCCTATACCAGCAGGCCCCTAACCCTAACCCTAACCCTTTTCAGGTGTTGGCACTACAGGTATACCACGCTATTTGGCTAAGTTATCATTTTTTATTATTCTCTATACATTATTGTTTAGTCTAGGCTAGCAAGGATTATTCATTTTAAAAACAGAAGTGTTTAATACTTCAAGCAAGCTGTGAAATAATGCACATTAAAATCTCTAAAAGGTTATTTTCCTCAGTAGTTAAAAACAATATAACACATATCCTTCAGTTATATATATTAATTCTACACCTTTATATGAGTAGCACATGAATAATGCTACAAGAATTGTCCATTGGCCAAATTTTTATCACAAAGTTATTCAAAATTTCACAAGGCCTCACAAAAAGGTGCAATGAAAAATTATCCACAAAATTAATATTCTCTCTTGACTTAAAGGATCTTGATGCATAAAAATATAACAGTCTAAAAAGGGAAGGTGGCCGCCATTGTTAATTTCCTATTATCTTGTTTTGAAGTCCATAGTACTTCCATTGTTTTGTTTTGATTGGTTTTATTATGTCTGATGGTACGGGCAGCTATTTTGAAGATAACAAGAGGCACTGTAGGAGCCACTGTTGATTTCCTATTCCCTGGTGTTGAAGGCCTGTATTGATTTTATTGTTTTGTTTTAATTGGCTTTATTTTATTTTGTTTCATTTTATTCTCTTTAAAATAAAAATTGTCATCAAAAAAATTATATATATATATATCAGTAGTATGTATATATATATGTGTGTCTGTGTGTGTGTATATATATATACACACACACAGACACACATATATATCAGTGATAGTGTCATACCAAAAACAGACTACACTGGAGAAATTCTGCTAATATGGAATAGTACAATAACATTATAGGGGAAGCTCAACTTAAAACAGAATTTCTAAATTAACATTCCTTGATTAAACATTTTAAAATTCCCAAACATACGGTTTGTCATAAAACAGTCAAAGATCTGAGATCACACTAGAAAGAGAAATTGTAGATTGACACCTACAAACACAAGCTGAGCATACTTTTAAGTGAGGGAGGGAGAAGTCTACAGAGGCACAGCAATGTTCTCTTTTCTTCTCTATATGAAAGAACCAAACATGGAGCTTCTGTGTGCTGATACAAAACAAGTCATTAATATGCCAAGTTACAAAGTGAATTTCAAGAAATCTAGGCCATCCCCGAAAAGCAAAGCAAGTTTTTCAAATCTGATGTTCACTATCTAAGCAACTAGGCATATCTTCTCAATCATCACAGTGTACCTTTCTTTAAATTTTAAAGCAACCTTTTAAAGCTAAGTTTGTGCATAAAATCACCATGAATCTTGAGTATCAAAATCACAATAGAAAATTTGATAAATTGTATTAAATGTATTTTCAAAAGGGACAAAATTTACATTTATTTTTTCTTTACAGTTGTATTATTTCATTTACACTTTTCTCAATATTTTAATTTCTAATGAAGAATATTACAAACAATTATAATTAATATTAGAATCAGTAGGATAAAATTACAGTACTTAATCACAGACACATGTCATACACTAGAACCATTTCACTGGTGCAGTAAAGCAATAAACAGCCTAGTGATATACACTGATCTCTAGAAATAAAGAATAACTTAGGGAGATAACATTTTAATGTTACTGATACAAGATTTTCTGAATACAATAGAATCTACCAGCCTTCAAAAAAATGTTTTTCTCTCCTTTTATGTTTAAACTTTTCTTCCTTCTATTTAGCTCCATTTTTCTATCACCATTTTGCTTTTCTATTTTCTTCTTCTCTTACATTAAAAACAACTTTTTCAACTGCAGGACTCTGACCTCCTGTCAAGCCACAATTCATTTAACAAATCATTTCGGCCCACTCCTAAGTACACTGGTTCAAGGTTCTGTCCAGAATCTGTTTTAAGGCCCAGCATTCTAGATTGAAGCAGATTGCATCTTAAATTGCTGTGCTATTAAATATGAGAATGGTCTGACACAGAACCTCCGACTCTGCCAAAAAACGTGCTAGTTCTCTTTCCGAAGTCCTGTGCAATCACTTAAGTGTCACAGGACTCAAGACATACAGCAGAGTTTGCCTAACACAAAGGGCTGCATTCAGAAAGCCATAGGACTGAAGAGATTTCCACAGTTCTTCACCAGGTTTGGTATTTTTATTCTCTTGCCCTGACGTCATGAATAGTTCATTGTTCTGTCACTTATGAAAATGAAAAATAACTAGTTTTCAGTTCTCTGTGAGCTCTGAGTGTGGGACTGCCCAGCATCTCTCCCACTCCCACGGTGCCGACCCATTCAGCACTGGCCAGACACCCCCTCTGCCTGGGACGCCAAGTCCAGCCCCGCACTCCACTGTGGGCACGGACACTACTGACTTCTCACCCACCATGAACTGCTTTCCTCTCTTTTTTAAACTATGTAACATAAACTAACTCTCTGTCTCTGTGTGTGTCCCTCTCTGTCTCTCTCTCTTATTTAACTGCTTCCCCCCAGCAACTGTGTCAAGAAGACTAATTCCAAAGTCCACTGTTTTTAATACACACTTCCTTTAGCTCCACACTGCACTGAAATGGTCATCTGTCAGCTTGCTGCCTCTATTTCTTGGGTCTCCTAATGACAGAAGGCAGAGATCCTTTTAAAAATTTCTTCTTTGAAACAGGGTCTCTCTGTAGCCGAGGTTAGCCTCAACCTCACAGTGATACTCCTGCCTCAGCCGTACAAGTGCTAGGATTGCACACCACATCCGGCCAGGCATCCTGTTTTATTCATCTTTGTACAGGATTCCCAGTGTTTGGCACAGACACTCAACAAATGCTCCATCAATGAAAAGTAAATAAACAAGAGAAACACAACAATGTTCAACATTTAAATACTGAGTCTGTTCATGAGTGCTAACTTTATTCAACAAGGTACATCATACATGGTCTGCTCTATGTCAACACAGCAGCAACATAGAATCTCCAGGTAACTGCAACTCAGTTCTCTGCTCCTGAGAAACTTAAAACTGAGTGGAAGTAAAGGGCAAGCAACTAACTAGCCGCTACCATCAATTATTTTATTTTTCCTAATCCCTCATAATGTCCTCTTCAAAAGAACCTCATTCTTTAGAAGCACGTTCCAACACCACACACTTCTCCGTCAATCGAGTATAAATTATCAGTCAACAAGAACAGATCTTAAATGTGTCCTCTGTTGAGCCATTTGGCTCAGTGGCCACTTAAATAGCATACAGGATTAAAGGAGAGAATAAAATCAAGGGCACCTCATACTATTCTTCCTATCCTTACTGCTTCTTTTCTGAAAAGCAGCAGAGCCAAGTAGAAACAAGGTGGACTTGGGGGGAACATCAGGGTTCCCATCCCAACACGCAAGTGGCTTTATTTTGCTAAGTCTGTTCCTTATCTCTAATTTGCAGATAAAGAGACTGACCTGAAAGAGTTGTAGTAAGATTTAAAAACATGTCGGATTTAACACCTGCCATACCTGTCAGCCTCTCCAGATGCTTCTTGAAGGTTACTGGTTCTACTTTCTCAGAACAATATAAATACTTCTGTTTCCAGTGTCAACAACAAAATGTTTAGTGAATGAGATGTCCTTGAAAAAAGCCACCTGTGACAGAAGAGGCATGAGACTCAATTGGAGACCAGACACTGTGGTTAAATTCTGGGTTTTTTGATGTTGTGGACATCATCTGCCTCTTCCCAACACACACCCTACAAATCCTTTATGCTAGATCAGCAATGGAGAACCTTTTAGAGAACAAGAGGCCCAACTGCAATCCAAAACCCACTTATTTACCAACACAGCAATTAATCCAGAAGGCTCAGCAGCCAGGGCAATGCTGGGGCAAAAAGAGGGCTCTGCATGCTGGCTGAGGCAGGCATGCCATAGGTCCACCACCACTGCCCTAGATCCTCTTTGTGGAAAAAAATCCAACTTTATTAATTACTTTTTATGGTAAGACTGGCTGTTACTCTATATGAAAGATTTTTTTCTCTCTATCTTTTTGAGACAAGGTCTCGCTATGCAGTTCATTCTGGCCTCGAACTCCCAACAATCCTCCTGCCTCAGCCTCCTGAGTTCTGGCATTACAGGCATATGCCACCACGCCCAACTTCAAAGAATTTTTATATAGAAGAATCTCTAATGAGAAAGAGGAAATGAATCTTGTACAATGTCCAAGAACTGATATCAGCACCGAGTGTGCATTATGTTCAATTTTAATTTCCAAGTCATTTCTCTATTTCTATTAAGCAATTTTGGAAAACACATTAAAAAACAAATGGGGGGGGGAGGATTTAGCTCAGCAGTATAAGTGCCTGCATGGCAAGCACCAGATCATGAGTTTGATCCCTAGTACCAAAAAAAAAAAAAAAAAAAAAAAAAAAAATGAGGGCTGGGAAGCTCAAGTTTCATAATTAAACAAGAGAACTTACATGTCTCCTTAATAACAAGCAATGCCTGTCTTCCCAAGCACACACAGGTGCAGGCAGGTTCAAATACCACTATCAGTAATCTGTGAGTTTTACCTGCCAAATTGCCGAAGCCATGCAGCATTTTCCTTTCAACTGGTTTCAAATGTACTGACTGTGTGTGCCCTACACAGGCAGCAGAGTTAATGATGCGCTGTGCCCGCCCATACACAGCATTCACTGCTGCCTGTGCAGGCCAGGTTAGAACACTACACAATCCAGTCATGGGAAGTATCACTGAAAACAGCCAGGTATGGTGATATTCTCCATCAAACCCAGCACTCTGGGAGGCTGAGGCAGGCGGATCACAAGCCCAAGCCCAGTCTGGACAATTTAGCAACACAGTGAGATTCTGACTCCAAATAAGAAATAAGAGTTGGGGGTGCAGCTCAGTGCCAAAGTCATACCTGCAGTGCCCCCCATGAGGGGGGTACAAAATAATGCTAAAAGTTTATGATCTCGAGGAGCACAGGGCTGATCATGAGCATGGAAATCTGCAACCACTTCAGAGATACCCATCCTGCTCACACCAAAACAAATTTGCTCTTCCTTTGCACTGAGCAGGTGACCGTCTGGACTAGTTGTGTTTTCCGATGTGTGTAAGGTGTGTACAGTAAGTCATCTCTTTTCCTGTCTTTACTGGGGAATCAAAAATAAGTAAAAAAGATAAAAGACAGGTGGCCTGGGTTTGCCAGTGCTGTCAAATATGACACCAGATCATAATGAAATTGATGTTTGCCTCATCAAAATTAAAAGCATCTGTTCCGGTGACACTGTTGAAAGACTAAAAAGACAAGCTAGTCCTGGAGGAAATATTTACAAAATATAAGCTTTCAAAAGGGTTTATATGTGAAGTTTATTTTTCAAACTCTTAGGATGCTGAGAATGTATCTCATTGGTAGAGCACATGCTTAGCACAAACAACGACATGGGCTTGGTCCCTAACACTGAAAAACGGAACTTTCTTTTCTAAAAGACTTAGAACTTGACAATAAGGAAACAAACTGATTAGAGGTTGGACAAATGATCTGATCAGATATCTTACCATAGGAGACACAGAGATAAGCACGTAAAGAGGTTCATACCACACTGCTGAGGAATGAAAGCCACAGTGAGATATGGTATTGCCGTGCACCTATTAAAGTTAATAAAATCCAAAGAACTGACAAAACGGATGGTATCAAGTGTGTGAACAAGAGGAAATCTCACACATGGCTAGTGTGACTGTAAAACGATACAATTCACTTTGAAAACAGCCTGGTAATTTCTTGCAAAGTTAACCATCATCTTAATGTAAGTATTTGCAAACATACTCCTAGGCGTTTACCCTAAACCTGCATATGAATGTTCATCACAGCTTATTTATAGTTGTCAAAAACTGGAAGTAACTAAAATACCCTTCAACAGATGAATAAACCATGATACATCCATTCAGTGTGATACTGTTATGCAACAGAAAGAAATAAACTCTCAAACCCCAAAAGACGTGGGTGACCCTTAAATACATACTGCTGAGGAAAGAGGCCAGTCTGGCAAGTTGCATGCTTTTAACCGTATGACCTCTGGAGAAGAGAAAACTAAAGAGACAAAACTCACTGGTTATCAGGGCGTGAGGGTAAAGAGGATTCTAGGTAGAACACAGGAGATTTTAACATCTTCAGATAGCTGGGTATGGCAGCACACACCCGTAATCTCAGAACTCAGGAGGCTAAGACAGGAGGACTTCAAGGCCAGCCTGCGCTACATGGTGAATTCAGGACCAGCCTGGATACATAGCTGGATCCTGTCTCAAAAGATAAAACAGAAACATGTGCAATAATCTCACTAAAAGAAGATAGGAAGAAATAGTTCTTAGATAACTAACTTTGGAAAGCAGCCGAGATTCTGAAATTAAAAGCAAAAAGAACTGCATGTAAGTACTGCACTCAAGTTCATAAAATTGTTTTCCATGAAACTCCAATATTGCTCTACTCATGTAATAGAAACAAGTAAGTAAGCAAATGCATGAGGGATTGTGAAAGCCCGATTTTGTTTGACTACTGAAGTGAGTTTACAGATAAACAGGAGACTGGATGATGTATATGGTACTGGATTACAGTTAGAGACATCGGTATGAACTCATGAGTTTAATGTGGATACACACAGCTACACAGAAATATGTAAACACATGAGGAATGATAAAAGTATATGGTGAATGTTTAAATTTATGAAAAATATTACAGCAAAAGACACATTGCTATTAATCCCAAGTGCTCCTCCTTGCTTTCAACACACTTACTCCATTATTCTTGCCACTTTCTGAAGCAGTCTTCTCTTTCATAAGTGTCTTTACCAACTGTGATCAAAAACACAGACTATGGTGACCACTGCTACTGAGAGCCATCCAACAGAAAGGCAGTACATAAAACACTGCAATGTGCCCTCATCCACCCTTTTCAGTGGATCTAACACTGCATGACTCCTGGCTCTTCCCCAAAATCAAAATGGCCATGAAAGATAAATGTTTTGAATCAACTCAGAACATCAAGGCAGTTACAATGACACAACTAAAAACCCAAAACAGTGCTTCCGGAATTGCTTCAGAAAGTGGTAAGAACAATGGAATAAGTGTGTTCAAAGCAAAGAGGAGTATTTGGGGATGATTATTGGCAATGTGTCTTTTACTGTAATAAGTTTTTGAAATTTAAATATTCACTATATTTTCTGATTACACCATGCATACAGAAATATGTACAGTTATACTCCTAGCCGAGGTCTGAATACACCCAGGCATCTCCTGCTTTTCAATGTAAGAGCCTGGAAGCAACACATATGCTTTAGTAGCAACAATACTCTTCACACCCAGATCTCGGTTTCTAAAACCATTTCCCAGCAAAAGGAGTCAAATTCCATGGAGAAACAGCTGATTCTAGGACTAGAACAGGATATATACAAGATGAGCCTGCAGCCTCTCAGCGTTCTAGATAATAAAGAAATGAAGAAAACAAAATCTCACTTGTGGTATATGTTACAAAGACACAGGAGCCAAGCTTACGAATATGATCCACAAAATAAAGACTGGATCAGAAACCAAAATATAAAAAATATATGTATTTCCATGAGTTCAGACCTACATAAATAAATGACTAAGTAAATAAGTGAATGAAAAGAGAAAAATTCCTACACAGAATTACAAAGAATGTATGTATATAGATACCCGACTTTTGTGGGAGATGGAGTGAGAGACCGTAATTCTCTACTCCTTCAGTATGAGTTGCATACAGTGGTGACTGTCAAGAGTACAAAGGGAGGAAATAAGGAACTTTTGAATGGCAACATTTAACAAACACCTGGACAGTGCGGGACACTTCTGTAACCCCAGCACTCAGAGGTTACAAGAGGCTGAAGCAGGAGGATTGCTTCAAGTTCAAGCCCAGCCTGGTTACACCATGAGTTCAAGGCTTGTTTGAACTACACAGGAAGACTCTGCCTCAAAAAACAAAAAAATAGAAAACCAACAAACCCACCTCAGCCAGGTAATCAAGATGACTATGAAGATGCATCCTTCTTTGTAAGTATCTTTACCAGGTACAACCCCAACATTATCATGTTCCTTTTATAAATGGTGAAAATTGTACTTTATCTCTGAAATCTCCTCCCCAAACCCATTTTCACAGCCTTATCACGAGAAAAAAAAAAAAAAAAACGCTAAATAAAGGAAGGGTGATCTGCATGACCAGGACTCCTCAAAACTCTCAATATTATTAAAAAGAAAGAACCCCTGAGAAACTGTCATGCCAAGAGCAGCCTAAGAGGTATGACAGCTAATGTAATGTTATCCTGACAGTAAGATCCTGAAACAGGAAAAAAAAAGATAATCACAACTAAGGAGGGGAAAAGGATGTAACCCAAAAACAGAGCACTGGCCAGCATACAAGTGGCCCTGGGTTCAACCCTAGCAACAATAAGGAAATACAAAATATGAATGGTAATTTACCAGCACCAATTCATTATTTGTAACGAATCCTAATATAAGATGTCAGTGAGAGAGAACAGTATAGGTCTACACGCAAAGTTACTATACTATTTCTGCACTTTCTCTGTAAATCTAAAACTGTTCTAAAAATTATAGTTTACTTTTTAAAATCCCATTTAGAGATGAATCTAGGAAACATTGAAGGCGTGTAGTGTAGCAATGAAGAACCACCCACTTTCTTGCATATGTTCAATTTAAAATGTTTGCAACTATTCCACTACAGAATTTTTCTTAAGAAAGTATTTTCAAACACTAACAGCTGCAAACAATTTCATGCAGTAATTCCCAGCAGGGATGTACTATAGCCAGAGTACATTAACTAAAGTTCCATTTCCTCCCTTACATACTTCTGCAGATGTCTGAAAGTTTATAACCTACTGTTAACTGATGTTGTTTTGTGTTGATAAAGAAAAAAATTACCATGCATGTTTAATAGGATTCAGAAAAGATAGCCTAAACTTTATAAACATCACCCTTCTGCTACACTACTCATCCAATAAAACTTGAAGCAAGCAGAAAGAAAACTTGTTTAAAAAGTGTTGTTTTTCTTTTCAGGAGTCCATGTTTTCTTATTCAAAACTAGTTTGAACTGCTGCAGAGTTAAAACAGGTAAATGAAGAAAAGAGACTCAGGAAAAAATGAAAAGCAGTGGGGGAATGGATGTGTAATTCTGCTAACAGAAAGAAAGGACTAAGATTTGAAATATACAGAATGTATATTTCACACACTAAAAGCAGGAAACTGCAAGCCCTCATCACAGTGAAGGGCTAATGTCTTACAAGTAATCTGCAAAGATAAGAACTCTACAGCAGGAAAAAGGGAGGAAAAAAACCAAAAGGAATCTTTATCTTTAATCACCAAGTGTTCAAAATTAAAGAGGATTCTGGATAGGGAACAAAAGAAACATTGCTCTAAATATCATTTCATTTAAAGTATTGCTTGCCATTTATAATAGTCTAAAAACTACTGTATGATAACACTTAGTGACATTGGGAAGTGATAAAAATTACAAACCAAAAGCACCAAATATTGTAAAATGTAGCTATCTCAGAACAGAATTAAAGGCGTATTCCTTTCTTTTTTCCTGTTGTGAAGTGAATGACTTGTGGAATTTTACCAAGTATTAATCTGTGTATTTTGCACTAAAGGCATTCTAGGAACATATCTGTGATACATTCTATTCTACCCTTCATGTGGCAAGTTTATAAAGTGTGTAAACCCACGACCAAAACTCTTCTACACCAGCAACTTAAAAATTATCGTGATTAATCCAGAAATCTCCAGTCCCAAAGAGCACATCTATACCAGGTGACAGAGGATGACATTGGCTGTAATTTCAATAAACTCACTACCACATTATCTAGTTTTCCAAACCCCAAGGAGCTGTGGAATGGTAGTCTTTCAATGGAAATGAATTAGAAGCAACACATCATGCATTTACTTTGAGGCTGTTCTTGTTTAGCGTAAGAAATTCCAATTCTTCTAGCTCCCAAAAAATGACAAGCCAGAAGTCAAACTATTCACAACCCTGAAACCAAGTTTTATCTGAACGCATTCCTAAAATACTAGCTATTTTACCTATCCCTCTTATTAACAGAAGGAAAAAGGGAACCTCTTAGAAGAAAAAGCAGTAATACATTCCACTGGAACCTATTTGGGAAGGGAGGAGTCCCATTCCTAACGCGTGGCTGCTGTAGATGTCTACGGGTTTCATTAGCCCACCGTGCTCTGCGCCCCTCCAGCAGCACAGGGGGTGCTACAGGGAAAGGAGGGTCTGTCGGGAAACCCGGCGCGAGGACAATCGAGACGACAACGATCCTGCACACACAGGTAGTCCTCGGACGCAAAGTAAAGAGCGAGAGCCTCGGAGACAGAGGGGGGTCTTCGTGGGCGGGAAACCCACTCCGCGCGCGTGAACTGCCCACGACCAGGGGAAAGCCATCTTCCCCAAAGTAAAATGGTGTAAGCCGAGCGGGGCGAGCTGAGAAAGCAAAGTCAACAACCGTTAAGAGCTGACACCTACACCCCAAGAGCGAGCTCCCTCAACGTGATGGGTGACGGGACGAGAGGACTCTGTCCGGCCGGTCACTTAGAAACCACAACCTCCAACTTGGGGTGGGGCCGGACAGGGGCCCTGCAAGCCCCGAGTCCAGGGCAACACAAGGGGCGAGGGGAGCGCCCGGTGCGCGGCCGCCCCTCGGGGCAGACGGCGCAGGTGGCCGCGCGGACGCCCCGGGGCCGGGAGTCTCGGGACCCCGCCATCCGACCTGCCCGGCGCTCGGGGACGGCGGGGGACGCGGCCCGGGCGGCAGCGCCGCGCACACCTGGCCGCCGACACCAGTTGCAGGCAGTCGAGGGGGAAAGGCAGGCGCCTGGCACGGCTCCGACCGCGGCACACAAAGGCGGGTCTGCAGACCCGAGGGTCCCCGCCCCGCGCCCCGCGCCCCGCGCCCGCCAGCTCTTACCTCGGGTCCCGGGGGGCGCAGGGGAGGCGGCCGGGGGAGGACCCCACCTGGACCGCGCCCTCCGGATCCCGGCCGAGCCGCAAGCCGCCTCTGAGCCCGACTGCTGGGAAGAAGGGCTCTTCCGAGCGAGCCCCGTGCCCGCCTGCTCGCCTGCCCGCCGGCCTGCCTCGCGCCCCGGCGACACCGCCGCGCTCTCCGCTGCCGCGAAGTCTGGAGCAGCCGCCCGCTGCCTGCCACCGCCGGCTGCGCGCCGCGCATGCCCAGAGCGGCCGCCACGAGCCAGCGGCAGAGCGCGCGCCGGGCGGGAGGGGACTCCGCGCTCCGGGTCTTGCGAGCAACCGCGCTCCGGAGTTCTGGTCGACCCCGGGCTGCGCGCAAAGGGGCTGGCGGGGGCGGAAGGCCCGCGGGAGGAAAGGAAAGGAGGCGGGGCGTCGCGCTGAGTTATCAAAGCCAAGATCAAAGTCGCACAGTGGTGCCCAGCCGCCGACAGGTTTCCAGAAGTGCCCGAGCAGGACCGACTAGCAGCCCGGAGACGCGAGGAGAGCTGAGGGGCGGCTCGCCCTGGACAAGGTGTGCGCCCCGGGCCACACAGCCCAGGGCCCGGCTACTCAAGCCCGGGCTGCACCGAGGAGCCTCCACCTTTGTCTCCCTTCTCTGGCTCTCTGACCTAGTTTCCTCTACTGAGCGCTTGCCTCTTTCCATTTGACACCTCCACCCAGGCTGTATTTCTGCTACCCGAGGGCCACCTTGGGTCCCTACATCTCCAAACTCAGGGTCTCTGGCTCAGGTCAGCGAGCCCGGACCCGCCCCACAGGGCTCCCTAGGATCCCACTTTTGTGGTTCTTGCCAAAAGCCTGGTGTAGCTTGTAGTAGTGGGTGGCTGTTTGATTAGTGTTTTTGTTTGTTGTGGTGGCGGTGGTTGTGTTTTCTTTTTTCCAGTTTTGTCTATGGTACCTAAACCAACTCTCCTAATGTTCACCTCCTCCCTAAGTAGCTCAGGGAGCCACAAATGAGAAGTCTATGCACTCCTGAACATTGTCATTGCTTGCTGTTGCAATATCTCATTTGTCACACCGTTTGCCGTCCAAACCAAATGACTTCTACAAGTCAACGAAACAGTGTAAGTTAAACCTGGTTAAAATACTGGCCCTACTTGCTTTGTAAGGCAGGTAAAGCAGAGTCCTGGGGAACTGGGATATTAGCACAAGGCAGAGGGGGAACGTGTGGTAATCCATCCTAGTTTAGATGCAGTCTCTCTTTCGTAGTTCAGATCACCATGCACTTGAACATTTCCTTTGTTAGCAATCATTTGTTTTTATCAATAGTATGTATAACTATAACTATTTTGTACATTCATTTATGCCAGAAGCTAAACGATTTACATACATTATTACCAACCCATAAAATGAAATGGGCCTTATTAAGCCAATTAGCACATTTTCTTAATTTAGCACATTAAGAAAATGAAGCTTAGAGTTTCCTTCTTTCTGGCAAAGCCAGTTCTAATGTGTAAATTAAAATCTAGATCTGTTTTAATCCAAAACCTGCATCATTTGATTTATGAGTGCAAATCAACGTCTGTTAACTTGTATCGCAGTCCTGATTCTGTCTTTAGGATTTACACAAAATTAATCATATTTCTTAGAGATATTGTAAGCCTTGAAATAGAAGAACCAAACTATAAAGTAACTACCAGAAGATCTAATTACTTCAATGTTTTTCGTTTCATTGTCTCTCAGATAACATAGTGTGCACTAGTAACCACTCTTTAACTTCTTTGATTTTTCACTCTTCCCCCTAATTTATGGGCTTAGAACAGATTGCAAGGTTCAAATACAATGGACAGAAAACTAAATCTGAGATCATCAGTGGCCCTTTGATCTAAACAACTCATAGTCGAGCATCCTAAACCTGCATTAAATTCTTCTTTTAGCAAGCATACTACCTAGAGTCAAATACCCAAGTCTATTTCCCATGGACTAAACATATTGTAGTGGGTTAACACTTGTAGCACCCAACTGAACTGCAAGTAGTGTGGTGCTGGGATGGAAGACCCACCTGAGGATTATCATGAACAGCATAAAAAGAGAAGGGGGAGCGCTATGGAGATTTAGCTCAGCTACATAAGCGCTTTTCTTGCAAGCGCGCAGTCGTGAGTTCGATCCTGGTACCAAAAAAAAAAAGACAATAGAGAACTGGGGCAAAGTTAGTGTGCTGTTGATTCTTCTGGAGAAGCTTGTCACACTGGCTTTCCTAATATGAGCTTGGCTGTTATCATGGGAGGAGCTCAGGTCCTTGCCATTGCTGGAGATGGCTGTGGTTCTTTTGTGGGGAGCTCTGATCTTTGTTTTGGGTGTCATTTCCTGGCTGTAGTGCAGATCCCTCAGCCTACTGGCACAGATCCTTCCTTCATCCCACTGTTGCAAACTTTCTAGTTTCCAAACTTGACCTTTAGGCCTTCCCAGTGCAGGTGCTTTATATAAAACTGCATGAGACATTATCGTGGGCTCCAGGCCTCCAGCTGTACTAGTGGAGGACATTGCCATGGGCTCTAGATCTTCAGATGGACTTGTAGGACATTGCCGTGGGATCCAGGTCCTTAGCTGTATTCTTTGGGTCTCTAATGTGTGGACAGATCTCTTGTACTCTTTTGCATTTGACTCTTTGGATGAATATTATAAAATAACCCCATAAATTATGTGTCCTGTGTTAATTCCTTTCCCTTGTAAACACTGATTACAACACATATCTTTCACCTTACATAGTTTATACTTCTGTGATTCTGTATGTTTAAACCTTATTTTTCCTTTATTCGATTTCATCTTTGTTTTAGGATGTAACTTTAGATAAAGAAATATCAAGAGTTATTTTGAACTTATCTGTATATTTAATAAATGCATTTCCCTTTGTCTTCATTTAAACCTAGGTTTAAGTACTTTGAATACTTAAACTGTTACAATTTGATTGGTACTTTTGCTGAGTCAATGTCAAACTTACCCACTTAGTCACCATATACAAGTGTTTTTCTGGTTTGAAAATCTTATTTGTTAATGTTAGCTTGCAGGAAAAAACAATGTAATACAGAATTAACATAGATACATACATTAAGTAAATAGGGTATCCAAAATGCAGATCAAAACTTGAAGTCATTGGTAGAAAATGAATGGATCTTGAGATCACAATGCTAAGTGAAATATGTCAGTCACAGAAAGTGAAATAACTTGTGGTTTCTCTAATATAAACGATCTAAAGTAATTTAAAGAACAAAATAAAAGAACCATGTTAAAGATAGACTTTGTAGAAATAGGAAAGAGACATAAGGGAGGAAGGGGAGGAGAATAAAAATGATCAAGATGTGATCTGTACATGTGTTAGGCCCTGATAAAAATTATATTAATGAGGATCAAAATCACAATAAATTTCAAAATAGAGAGCAAAACAGGATCAGATCAGATCAAACTATACCTGAGTGTAAAAACTACATACAAAAATTGTACTAGATACTTTAAGGTAAATGGAAAAATGTTGAATGTTCTTACCACAAAGAAAAGATGAACCAGGTAACAGGTATGCTAAACACTCTGATTTGATTATCACATAATGTATACATTATCAGAATATCAATTCTACCCTGTAAATAATAAAAACAAAAATTTTTCAGCATTAAAATGGATGACAAGATATTTTTAATGTGAATAAATAATGGCAGAATTTTGTCTGGGGACCTCTGATGGTTAATCTTGATCGTCAAATTGATCATAGAAACACCTAGGAAATTTTCCTAGAAATTTTCCTAGAAACACCTAGGAAAAATTAGTAGAGTCCACTTCCAGGTGTGCCTGGGGGTATTGCCAGAGACAACTAGATCACAAGGACTCTCACCTCACCAGAGGATTAATCCATGATTATAATTTGATGGGATTATTGGGAGGTGATGGAAAGCAGGTGGCTCCTGGTTGGAGGGAATAGATCACCATGCATGTTCGTGGGGACTGTATCTGGTCCCCATCTTCCTGCTGTCTGACTCTTCCCTTGCTCGGTGCTTCCCAGCTGCAAGGTGACCTCCTATGTCCCACCACAGCGTTCCTCCCCCATGTTCTGCCTCACGTCGGGCCCGCAGGACGGGAATCGGCCAGCTGTAGCCTGAAACATCAGAAATTACGAGCCAAAGTAAATATTTCATCCTATAAGTTGTTTTTCTTGGGAATTCATTCACAGCAACAAAAAGCTAACATGGCAGTTTAGAAACTTCCTCACATTCTGATGTGTTCTTCAAATAGTGCTCTCTATACACACCCCTAGTCAGATGTTTGAATGTCATCTAAAGACTGCTGTGTATATCTCTGCAAATGTGTAGTCTTAAAGTATATTTGTAGGTAAATCGGGAAAAAGTAAGCTGTAGTTTAGCATATTGTTATAGTGATGATCCCATCTAAGTCTTCTAAGGATAACTTGGTAGACAAGTAATTTCTCTGGGACTACCACCGTTATTATGTCTCATTTGAAAGATCAAGCCAAATTACTTGGATTATTATACATGCTTTCACTTTTGAAAGTGCTTGGACTTGCTTCTTACTTTCTAATTGCTGTTTGTATTTCTTGTTTGGTATGGTTCTTTACATTCACTTAAGTAAACAGAGTCAGTTTTAGTTAACTTTCAAATGCTTTGAAACTAAACAAAATGTTTTAAGTTATTATATAAATACACACGTGAAAATTGTGAAGGAACTTACAAGGAATTTTATTAGTCAAAAATAAATAAATGAGCCAGGCATGATGGGGCACACATGTGATCCCAGAACTCCAGAGAGGCATGCAGGAGGATCACGAGTTTGAGGATAAGGTTGGTTATAGTGAGTTTAAGTCCAGCCTGAACTACACAGTGAGACCCTACCCCTTTCCTGAAAAAAAGTAAAATTAATCATCATCATTATCAGCAAAATAAACAAAGATGATTAGGTTTATGAGGTAAAAATACCCTAATTAACCTACTGTTAAAAGAAATTTAAAAATGAAATCATACATAAAAGACTGACTAAAACAACTAGGCATACATGAAAAGGAAACTGTCAGAACTTCTGGAAAGGAAAATGTAACTGTTAAATTTGGAAACTTTATGAATTAGAGTACATTAATATAGAAAAAATAATGTAAGTTATGTGTGAAGAAACAGTTAAGTGTGCAACACAAGTGAAGGGTCATGAAAGATGAAGAAATATGGAAGATAGAATATTACATCCCAAAAGGAGGCTTTAGAAAGAGAAAAGCAGAGGCAAGAGCTCAGTGAAAATGGCTGATAATATTCCAAGATTCATGTAAAATAGCAGCCTACAAAAACAGAAAAGCTGACATAAATGTGGACACAGTAGGGCACCTGAAAAGAAAAACAGACCAAGGATAGAACATATGCATATATCAAGTAAGACAAAACAAACCAATATGTTCCATGGTGAAACCACTAAATGAGAAGAAAAAGCTACCTGAAAAGCATCAAGGAAGGAAGAAGTAATTGGATACAGCAGCACACGCTGGTAACCCTATAAGAACTTGGGGAGTCCGAAGCAGGAGGATCACATGTTCAGTCTAGGCAAGTTAGCGACTTAGCAAGACTCTGGCTCAAAATTTAAAAACAAAAAACAATTCAGACAGCTGACTGTAGCTCAGTGCAAAGGCCCTTGGGTTTAAATTCCAGTAATGATACAATCACACCCACATACACACACACAGGAAAGTAAAATACCCTACAAGAAAAAGCAAGTAGATTAAAAAATTCTCAGTATAATAGTGACAGCCAAAAACAATGGAAATGTCTTTAAAATGCTGAGTAAACACTGAAATACCATCTTACTCCAGAGAAATATGGCTATCATCAAGAAATAAAAAAATAAAATGCTGTTATTTGAAGCTTGGGAGTAGGAGGGAGAAACCCTTCCAGTTATTGGTGGGAATATAAACCAATAAAAATCACTATGTAAATCAGTATGAAGAGTCCTCAAAAAACATACTAGAAATTCCCTTGACCCAGCTTTTCCCCTTCCAGAAATCTCCCAAAGATGTCAGAGTCATTATATCATAGCAATACATGCATATTAAAGTTTATAGGAATGCAATTTATAATAGCTAAATCTTAGAAATGGCCTGTATCCTCATCAACAGGTGAATGCTAAAGAAAATGTGATATTATATACAGTGGAGTAATATGCTGTCGTAAAGAAAGATTCACATTCGTGGGTAAATGGATGCACCTTGAGACCACAGTGTTAAATGAAATAAATCAGACGCACAAGTCTAAATATCACATGGTTTCTTTTATATGAGAAACACAAAAATGTAACTAAAAAGCAAAATAAAAGGTAATGGGAAATAGGGAAGTCTTTTTCAAATGAGGAGGACAAGAGATAGAGGGCAGAAAAGAAGAAAAGAGGACTTGGAAAAAAAGAGCAGAAGAAAAAAATAGAAATAGAGTTTTACAAATGGGAAGGGACCCAAAATTGGAAGGAGCAAAGAGGAAAAGTAGATGAAAAAGAATTGGCAAATACCGCATACATGAACCAACTCCCCGTGATAAACGTGTACTGTAAACATGTGTACTGTAAATATATACTAGTATAAATAAATTTTTAAAATGCTGAGTGAAAATAACGGCTAAGATATAATTTTGTATCCAGAAAAATTACATTTCCAGAACAAAAATGGGATTAAGACCCATTAGATTAGTGAATCTGTCCTTTTCACAATATTGACTAGATAACTTCTGAATCAGGAAGTGGCCAGAGGAAGGAAGTAAGCTAACGGGAAACAGTAGGATGCAGAGAAATATGGCGAGCAAACAAATTGATAAATATTTGGGTTAATCTAAAAAAATCTAGTTTGTATAAAATAATATGAAATTGTGAAGTTAGAAAATGGTAGAATTGAAATACCAGACAATAATACATAAATCAAAAAGGAGAGGGTCCAGTTAAACTGCTGTGAGGTTCCGATATGAGGAGGCTAAAGTATTAATTTTAAATGTTCATAAACAAAGTATTTACTAGACTTTAAGAGAAACTTCTCATGAGGTATTCATACTATCTAAGTGCTTTCTTTGTATGAATTAACTCATTTAAGTCCTCACAGCAGTCTTATGACTCAATCTCCATTTCTATCTTTTTCTTTTCCTTTATTTTTTTTTTTTTTTTGGTACCAAGAATCTAATTGAGGATCTTGTGTTTCCCAGGCAGGTGCTGTGCCATGGAGCTTTATCCCCAGGCAAAATTCGCCATTGCATGGTAAACACACACACACACACACACACAGTACATAAGCCATGGAGCTACTGAAATACATATTCAAACAACTTGGCTCCAAAGAACATTATTTTGACCATTACCCTCTACAGTATCTTAAAGACTAAAAGAATAGAAATAGGACATAGAAGTTCCAAACCATAAAATGGAGAGAAAGAAAATAAAAAATGAATAAACAAACATTAACAGATGTAGCTCAGTGGTAGACGAGATTCTTGGTGTGCGTGAGTAGCTTTGATTCCCCAGCACCAAAAATTAAAATAATAAAATAATGCAAAAAAAAGTTAGTTCTCTGTATCGTGCAAAAACAAAGGTAATAAAGGTAGAAAAGAAGAAACAAAGACCAAATAGAGACAGAAGGGAAAACATTCAAATATGTACACAATCAAATAAACACATTATTTACCAAGAAAAGGATATGGGAAACCTAAGATAACAATGAAAAGAGGTTTGGAATACCTATACACATTGTACTCAATGGGTTAAAAAGTTTTAAAATAATGCATTCTTGTTGGTAGAATCACCACAATGTGATAAAACCTAGGAGGAACAATTGATAAATCCACCACTACGGTGAAAAGTTTCAACACCCACTTAACTACTAAGTTATTGATGGTTTATTTCCTCTTTCTCTCTCTCTGTCCATATATATATATATGTATATGTATATGTATATATATATATGTATATGTATGTGTGCATGTATCTGTAAATGTGTATAGCATATAACAATTAGAAAATACATACTCTTATCAAACTTATGAGAAATATTTACACAACTAGCACACCTTAATACATTTCAAAATATTTATATTACATGAACAATTTTTTTTTCTGTAAGAGGCCAGATAGTAAATATCTGATCCTTTCAGATCTGTAAAATCATTTGATTCTGCCACTGTGTAGTTCAAAAATAGCCATAGACAGTACATAAGCAAATGACCATCATTGTATTCCAATAAAACTTTATTTAGACATGTAAATTTTAATTTCAGATACTTCCTGTATGCCTCAAAGCATCATACTTTTGCATTTTATAACCATGTAAGATGTGCCAACCATTCTTAGCCTGCCAGCGGTAGAAAAACACAGAGTTTTTCACTTACCACTAATTTATACTCTTCTCAGTCTAGAAGATAATAGAAACCAGTAAGACTACTTTTTTAAGATTTAAGTTCAAAATTAACTTAAGATTTCAATCAGAGAATGTTTCTAATGATTAAATAAGAGGGATTTTTAAAAATTTTTATTTAAAGAAATACTTAACAAAACATAAAATGTGTAGAAATAATACATACGTTCAGAGAAAAAATAAACAGTAAGAAATCACTAGTTAATGTTGACATACTGTCCTTTTACAAGTAGTTGTTCAAGATACAAAAGTAGAACATATAAAGTAGGAATTCAAACAGCGAGACTGCAACCAGTTCTGTTCAACTATCCAACAAAAACTTAGTAATATGGTTGTCAATCCTATACACTTAAACATACATGCAGTTATCCATATCTTCATTTATGTTGGGATTAAACAAACTAAAGCAGGCTAAAGTCATTCTGAGCAAAGAATAATTATTGCTAGATTTGACATCATGGCACTCCAGGATCAGCATAGGGTACTGTAGTGTCTTGTTTTTTTTGTTTTTTTTTTTAATTTAAAGAAAGACTAAACAAAACAGAAAATGGGTAGAAATAATACATACTTTCAAAGAAAAAAACTAAACAGTAAGAAATCACTAGTTGATGATTAGATTGTTCTCTTACAAATAGTTATTCAGGATACCAAAGTGGAGCATATAAAGTGGGAATTCAAACAGCAAGACTGCAACCAGTTCTGTTCAACTATCCAACAAAAACTTAGAAATATGGTTATCAATCCTATACACTAAAACATACATGCAGTTATCCATATCTTCAATTATGTTGAGATTGAACAAAGCCAAGCAGGCTAATATCACTCTGAACAAAGAATAATACTATTGCTGTGTTTCATATTATGACACTCCAGGATCAGCACTGGGTACTTTAGTGTCTCTTTTTCTTCAAAGTGTCTGTTCATTTCATCACATGTCATAAGATCAGTTCTCATAAATTGTTTATACATTCTACACATGCATGAATCTTAACATTTCTATCTTTTCTATATTAGAGAGAGAGACAAAACAAAACATATTCCTATAAATACATAAAATGAAAAAGACATATAAGACCATTGTATAGAGTCCTACCATAGTTCCTGTGTTGTCTCTTGTTATCTTCAATAGAATTGGCTATATCATCAGACATAGTATAATTGAATATATCAGTACATAACAGTATTAATAAAAAGAACATCGTATATAGTATAATACTTCAAAAGCAGGCAGTTATCAAACCGGAAAGTGTATTGTAGAGTCTTGTCATCTTCAGTGTAGTTGCCTGTACTCTCAGACTTGATACTATCAATCATATCAGTTTTGAATAAAGTCTGTGGATACCAAACAGTTAATCAAACAAACCAGATTTAACTAAGATCAGTCATGATAAAACAGTATAAGTCATACAGGGCTCTAGATTAAGAAAATAGGAAATTAAAGATGATTACTAGGCTACATCTTGATGTTTTTGGGATAGCTGTCTGTGCCCTCAAATCTAATGCAGGTAGACAAACTGGGACAGAATAAAATCTATCTAAGCAGAGTAGCGCGAGTAACGTGGGTTTTAAATCCTGATACACTATTAACAATGTCTTCTACCATCTTTTTTAAGACTCTCCCTCCCCTTTCACTTCCCCAGGGTACACTGTGCATTTTTTGGTCTGACCAAGACCCTTGGTTTTAAATGGGGGGGGGGGCAATCTGCTATTTACCTAAGTGTTTCCGAACCCTCTCTCTCCTGGACTTGATCCCTAATTGTATTCCTTTACCTATTAAAGCCTGTCTTTCCACCCTATCCACAAATACTGGTCTAGTTGCTCCTATTACTCTCTGGTTCTCTGTCACATAGAGCATTGTTTTCTCATATTTGATTTTCAGTCCATGTACTCTTTGTCATTTTAGTTGTATTTCCTACAAATAGCATCTCAGTGGACCCTACTTCCTGATCTACTCCACATGTGGTTCTTTTTTTTTATTTAGTGTATCAAGGCCATCTGTATTAGAGATTATAACCCACCTTCTCTGCCTCGTTTCGGTTATGCTCTTTTCTTGCCATCAGTTGTCTTCTTGTCTTCTTCATTCTGTTTGCTGCTCCAGGCACTGAGGCCTCTCTGCCACTGTTCCTGGAATCCCAGTACTTTTCTCTCTCTCTTTCTAGAATTCCCTGCAGTATTCTCTGTACAGTTGGACTGGTGGTCATGAATTTCCCAAGTTCCTCTTTGTCTTGGAAGCATCTTATTTCTCCATTAATTTCTAGAGACAGATTTTCAGGGTATATCAATCTGGGCCGGAGGTTATTTTCTTTCAGGGCTTGGAATATTTCGCTCCAGGCTCTTCTTGACTTGATACTTTGTGTCGAGAAGTCTACCGTTATTCTAATGGGCCTTCCTTTATAGGGTATCTGTTTCTTGTCTCTAACAGTTTTTAATATTCTGTTCTTATATTGAATTTCTGGGATCTTGATTATTATATGCCTGGATGTGGCTCTGTTTTGGTTGTAGGTGGCTGGAGTTCTATATGCCTCATAGATCTACATATCATTTCCTTTTCCTATGTTTGGGAAGTTTTCCTTAATTATTTCTGTGAATAGCCTTTGTAGTTCCATTGTTTGTACCCCTGCTTCTTCATTCACATTCTTTATTCTCATTATAGATCCTCTTGTCATCCTCTAGCCTTTGTATTGTTACTGCTTGTTTCCTTGTTATTTTTAAAAAATTTTCCCTGTCATAATTCCACATTGCAAAACTGTCCTCCAGTTTGGATAATCTATCCTTAGTTTCTTTTAAGCAGATTTGCCATCTTTCCATAGAGGTTTTTTGGGGTTTTTTTGTCTTTTTCCTTTTTATTGGTACTGGGGATTGAACTCATGATTACCTACTTCCAAGGCAGGCGCTTATGCTGCTGAGCTAAATCCCCAGCCCCTCCATAGAGTTTTTAATTTCCTGGTCATCTCTTTCAATCTGCTTCATGTATTCTACATTTTCTTTATATTCTTCATCATATGGTTCTCTCCTTTGTTTGAGTTCCTCTATTCTTCCATCTGTGTCTTCTTGAGGGGTGCTTAGCATCTCTTTTATTAATCTTCTTATATATTGCTTTACTTGGCTACATATTTCCCTTTTGAACTCATCTATGAGGTCCCAAAGATATCTTTTTATGTTCACTGGTGCCATGTCTGATAGTGCATGTTTGCTATTCTCATTCTCCTTTGTATTTACCTGTTCTGGGTCAGTGTTCTCAGGGTTGGGATCTGGGGACTTTTTCTTGTTGCTTCCTCTTCCCATTTTATTTGTTTCTTCCAGGAGGCCCCAGTTTCTTTCTTTTTGGTTACAATTCTTCTGAAGCGTGGTGGCTAGATGATCCTTTCTACTGCCATGTGCTAGTGAGTTGCAGACAGGGACAGGGTATGCTTCCCCCTCCCCTCTGGATCAGTCAAGCTGCTGTGGCCTACACTGTATTACTTTGCACCACCTACCCTCCGGGTCAGTCAAACTTCTGAGGCTTCCTTGTGTTAGTGTGGTTAGTGTATGGTGCCGCCATAGGGAATTGATTTCGGATAACCTATTG
This sequence comes from Cavia porcellus, assembly GCF_034190915.1. NCBI lineage: Eukaryota > Metazoa > Chordata > Mammalia > Rodentia > Caviidae > Cavia > Cavia porcellus. The sequence continues at coordinate 41,106,840 of NW_026947510.1, forward strand.
GGTGTCAGCCAGGTCACATGACCCAGGCCTAGCTCACTCCATCAATTCCGTTCGGGAAGGGAACAACAGACTGAAGTCACTGCTGCCCCTTGTACTTGCCAGTCCTGCCTGGTCCCAAAATGTCATCTACCGGAGCCCCCCTTTCTGTGAAATGGCTCCACTCCCATCACTCACCACAGGTCAATGCGGCTCCCCACCAGCTCAGCTCTCCATTCACCTGGCCAACCCAACCTCAGTGTAACTGCACCTCCAATGAGTCGAAGCAGTGGGACCTCAGACAGCTCGGCAAGTCACTCATGGGGCAGGAGCACTGAATCTTTAGCTGTTCTAATAATAGCACTGGGACTGTATGTTTGATTGGTTTTCCTCATCTTAATTTCTTCTTGGGATGAGAGAATTCATCTCCCTGTGTTCGGGGCTCCCCACAATATATTGTGTTGAATTCTAAATTGACTATCTCAGCGAGCCTCTGTAGTCAGATGTTATCTATCCACCATCATTGCTCTACCTTCAAATAAGAGGGATTTAAAAGGACTTCCAAGTAACTCATGGATCACAGAAAAAAATCAATGAGAATTTACAAGTACTTAGAACTGTAAGAGACACATTTTAGTATGTTCAGAAAATGAAATATTCTATAACAGTAAACACAAAGAAGCAAATCCTCTGCTGAGTTGCATAGATTACTCTTAGAAAGACCATAAACCTGTGTAAAGAATTAACAAAGAATGTATATAACAAGGTGCCATTTTTACAAAACCTAGGTAAGTAAAAACTAAATCATATATTAAGACCATGCCCATTTGCTAATTACTTGTTCATAAACAAAAGAATGATTATCATAAAATTTAGTTCACTAAATTTTATTATTTTAGTAGTTACTATCATAAAATTATGTTCACTTCTGAGAGCAAGAGGGAGAGGAAATGCAGAAACTAATATGGACAAAGTGCAACAGAGGGCAGGATATGACAGTACACACCTGGAGCCCTCTAGGAAACTGAGGCAGGAGGATGCCAATTTCAAGCCCAGCCTAGGCAACTTAATGACATAGAAAGACTCTATCTTAAAAAAGGGGAGGGCTAGGAATATAGCTCAATGCAAAGGCCCTGCTTTCAGTCTCCAGCACCAAAAAATAAATAGTGAAATAGCATTGTAAGGTGGGTCAGAATTGTTTACCTTAATTATTATCCTTGTAGCTGCAGGAAGAAAACACTGTGGCATTACATTCATCACTGTCTTAGTGACTTTCCTTGTTGCTGAGACAAAAAGCCCAACACTCCCAAGTTAAGAGAGGAAAGATTTATTTAACTCACAGTTTGTAGTGGGTTCAGTCCACTTGGGTCTAAGACAGAGTGGCACATGGCGGAGGGGCAACAGTTCATGGCAGCAGAAGACAGCAAAAGCATTGGAAAAGAGAGAGTCATTTATGTTGTATGCAGGTTACCCACCAGTGCAGTGTACCACTCACACCCTTAATTCCAGAATTGGACCACGAGTTACTCATAAATTCTTGGTTCAGCCGCAGCCAAAAAACCTCTATGACCACATAAGGCTATGAGGGGACATCTAGACACAAACTGTAACAATCACGGAGTATTTTAACACAGTAACACAGCCTCTGTTAGACAAAATCTGAATGAGATGAAGAGTGAATGGCAAAGGACAAGGTGACTGTTGCTGGAACTTGTGGTAAAGTGATCCAGTCGGGCTCTCTTACCTTTCTGAACTTGGGTCAGCAGAATGCTTCTTTGTCTATTATAAGAAAACAGATAAAGCCCTGCTTTCTTAGCAGGACCACAGATAATCTGTTTCTAATTTTAAACATGAACACGTATTTAAATCTTCATGCTTCTGTATAATTGAGGAAAAATGTAATTTTTGATTGAAAGCTACTGCTTGTATACTCATAATATCTGAAGTTTTTAAAGTATAAAAAAGGCATCATTTGTTTTATTTTTTTGGAGATAATAGTGCTACTTATTCCATAAAACTGCAAAGTTGCTATTCAAAAGCATTATTTGTCCCATAATTCACAGATTTTTCCAAAAAATGTTTAGATCATATTTGTATCTAACCAAGAAAGCAGATGAGAATCAAAATGAAATAATAACAGTAACCATAGATAGAAGAAAAACCTCAAAAATTTTACATCTTGCAGCCATAAAATAGAATTTTGATTCATAACTGAAAAAAATGTCAGCATGACCTTACTAACCAGATGTACAGGAAAACATATAGTTACAAAGTAGCAAAAAAAAAAAGAAAGAAAAAAATAGACAAGTGCCACATTCTATGTGGCATAAATTAGTTTATGTCAAAAAGAATAACTAGAGGGGCTGGGGATTTAGCTCAGCAGCATAAGCGCCTGCCTTGTGCCTAAATTCAATCCCCAGTACCGACAAAAAAAAAAAAAAAAAAAAAAAAAAAACACTACAGAAACAAAAGCCAACATTTTAACAGCATTTTTATGAGTGGGTAACAGTACAAATTAGGATTTTATTTCACTATTTGAGTTGTTATTTTTCGATAATATTGGGTAGTTGAATTGTGAACTATGAGTTCACAATATTTGGTAGGAAAGAAAATTTAACAGAAATATTTTACTATTCATTGTGAATTTTGTATGTTTCTGAATTCTTTACTGCTAGATCTCAGCCAGATTTTTTCCAGTTTTCAAACTTGATATCCAAAGCTGTGTTTTCTATATCTTTAAGTTTGCTGAGCTAGAGTAGCCCTTATCCTATTGAAGAATTCCCCTTGGGTAACACTTATTTATATTGCACACACAGGCTCTGTTTCCTTTCCTTGGCACCCAAACTTTCTTCATTGACAAGAAAATCCTCAGGGAGAAGAAAATAAAACAAAAGAAAGCACCCACTGCAACTTTGAAAGGTTTTAAAATGCAAATTCACATCTGTGAATAGCTACCTCACTCAGATTTTTTTTTTTTTCATAATCGAGGAAACCTCAAAAACTTTAGAGATGATTTTCCTGACCACAGTGCAAAAACCACAAATTTTAGCAGGGCAAAAGCAGTATATCTGGCCGGGGATATATCTCAGCAGCAGCGTAAGTGCCTGCCTGGCAAGTGCAAGTTCCTGAGTTGGATTCTCGGTACCAAATAAATAAATGAGAAAATAAGCAATGCATACCTATAATCCCAGCACTCAGGAAGCTGAGGAATTAGGGTCGCTGTAAATTCAAGGCCAACTTGGGCTACAAAATGAGTTAAGGGCAACATGAACTACTGTAGGGTGAAATCCTGTCTCAAAAAAAAACAAAAACAAAAACAAAAAACAAAGCCCTGACCTTTTGTTTGTTTGTTTGTTTGTTTGTTTGGGTGTACTAGAGAATGGCCATAGGGCCTTTGCACTGAGCTGCATTTTTTGTTTTATCTTAAATCTTGAGACAGTGTCTCAACAGATTGCTAAACTGTTTACGTTGAGTTTAAAATTGTGATCCTTAAGTCAGGCTCCTGCCCTCTGAGTGCTCCAGCACTCTGGAAAGTAGGGGCAGGAAGATCTCAACTTAAGCCCAGCCTGGAAAAATCAGTAACTTGGCAAAACCCTGTCTCAAAAGATGAAAAGGGCTGACGATGCAGGTCAGTTTGAAAGGCCCTGGGTTTGGGGCTGGGGATTTAGCTCAGCGGCATAAGCGCCTGCCTTGTAAGCAGGCAGTCATGAGTTCGATCCCTGGTACCGATAAAAACGAAAAAGACAAAAAAAAAAAAAAAAAAAGAAAGGCCCTGGGTTTACCACTGTTACTGCAGAGGCTCTCTTACGGTTTAGGTCTAAAGTGTCTTCCGGAATTCTCAGGTGTGTGGGAAGTGATTGATCGTGGGGGGCTCTGTGCTCCTCAGTGGATGAGCCCTTTGATGAGTTCATAGCCAAATGTGCTGTTAGGGGATGGTGCTGGCTAGAGGGGAGTCACTGAAGGTGTGACCTCGAGGGGTATATTGCTGTCCCCATCTCCTGCCTCTTTACTCTGCTCCTTGGCTGCTGTAGATTGAGCATCTTTTCCTCTCTCATGTCCCTGTGCTATCCTGTTTATGCCTTAGAGCCAGCTGACCATGAATGGAAACCGGGACCCCAAATAAATCTTTTCTTCCTTAAATTGTGAATATCTGGTGGTTTGTCCCATTGATAAGGCAAGTGGCTAAGATAGAATTTTGGTGTGGACAGTGGAGTTGTTGCTATGATCATACCTGACTGTGTGGTTTAGAACCCATTAGAACTGGGTTGTGGGAGGATTTTGGAGACGCCTGCTGTCAAAGAAGCAGTAAGATGCTACAAATGGAGTTGAAGGGAAATTCTCATCAGGACTTTGAAGACCAGAATGCAGATAGAAATGCAGACAGTAAAGGGCAAGCTCCTTTAGTTAGGAATAAGGGTTCTGTCCATTTACAGTTGAACTAGAGGCCACGGGGGTTATGTGCTGGTGGAATATTTGTCTGCACTTTTTCCAAGGCCTGAGAATTTGCAGGAGACTGAGATTAAGGGCAGTGGACTAATTAATCTGGTAAAGGAAATTTCAAGGCAACTCAGCATTCAGACTGTGGCATGAATACTGTTGACTATTATTAATGAGATCTACAATGTAAATCAGGGAGAGAAAAATCAAATGTGAAAACTTTGCAGTTTCACCAGAAAGGAAGCACCTGAGAGTTGGGGCAAATGCAGAGCATACTGGTTAAAAATATTCACATTTTTAAAGGCACAGTAGTTTGCATTGGGGCAATAGAAAATATGCATTGAAGGAATCTCAGAAATCAGAAAGATCCCATCCTTCCTAAGCTAAAATTTTCAAAACTATAATACTTTCATTTGAGAAAAGAGGCCCTCACCTCTCTGCTTGGGCCACCTAGAAAAATGATGCCCTTGGATTCCACTCACCATGTTCAGTCAGCTAGTCACTCAGAGGCCACTACAGCCATGATACAAGGGGACCTGGCTACTGCTGGAACTGGTAACAAACCTTGATTTCACATATGTCATGCTGGTTTTATAGGCATAAAAAAATGCAAGAGTTAAAGCTTCTACTCAGATTTCAGAAGAGCTAGGAGGCCAGGAATAAGGGTTTGAGAATCAAGCAAAAAGTACAGCAGAGTCCTCAGGAATTTGGAGATTCTAGGAATGTAAACTGTCTGCTAAGGAGCTGCAGGCAGGAAGTGGAGCCACTGCTAAGGAGAAGCCATGAAGTCTACCACCAAAAATAGGTGTGGGGCACAGCCATGTGAGACCTGTAAATTCACACAGCTACAAAATTTAATGTTTGCCCTGCTGGGTTTTGGTCTTGGTTTGATCTCATTCCTTTCTATCTCTCTATTCTATGTTGGAATAGGTATATTTACTCTGTGTCATTGTATGTTAAAAATATTTAACTTTCTTTTGCTTTATTTTCACTGGGGCCAACAACTAAGAGTTTGCTATGAATCTGAGAGGAGAATATGGATTGGACTTTTCAGCAGTGCAAGAACTATTAAGACTTTGGCAACTCTTAGTGATGTATTAAACACATTTTGCATAACAAGATGGACACAAATCTCTTGAGGGGCTGAGGCAGAATGTTATGCTTTAGATCTAAAATGTTCACAAAAATCTTCGTGAGTGTAAAGGTGATTTGATCATACAGTTGCTATACTCATCAGTGGATTTATCAAATGATGAGGTCATAGTTAACTGTACTGTTAGAAGGAGCCTGGTTGGAAATGGGACCCTGGAGATGGGGCCTGGAAGGGCATTCCCTTACCCTTGTCTCCTCCTTTGTTGCCCTATTTCCTGCCTGTACTATACAGAGTGCTTTTACCTCTGCCTTGCCTCTCTGCCATCCTGTTTCTGTCTTGAAGCCAGTTAACCATGAACTAAAACCAAGAGCCAGAATCAACCTCTTCTCCTTTAAGTTGTAGGGCTTGGATGCTCTGTCTTGGCAAGGAAAGTGACTAAGACACATTTGCAGGCCCCTAATGAATGTTTCAAGATGCAAAACTTTCAAAGTATTTTCTATGCTTTCTCATCTTATGAATCATAGCATTTCTTATGTTTTTAACCAGCCTCTTAGGAGTATTCATGACTGTCCTGGATAGGTATACAAAACTCTCATCCAAAATGCTTGCAACCAGATGTTTTTAGTTTTGTAAAGGCACTGTAGTCCTTAGATGATGTATTCATTGGATGGGGAAAAGGGTTTGTAATGAACACATTATTTCTGCAGGAAAATAGTTTCGTGCAGATTAGAATGAAGCTCATAAGCAGCTCATATCAGTTCGGATCGGTTGTTGCTGACAAACAAGGGCAAACCAAATGGAATTTGAGAGCAAACAAACAAAACAATAACTTTAAAAAATAAATCTTTTGATTTGACATTGCAGCTAAGACACGGTATAGCTGGGTAATGGAGTAAAAAGGGGAATCTGATTTGTGTGCCCGGGACATAGCAGAACACAACTGCTACTGCCCTGAGGATTTAACATCTCTCTTGAAATTTTACTGTTTTCTTTGTTCAGTAGGATCCTTTCATTTGTTTATTGCTATGGCCTCCTCTATCACCTTTCTTGTCCTGATAATTTATTTCTTGAAATCTTCTGTGACTTTAAAATGAGGTAATAAGGTTATTAGAATTGCATGTGGAACTAGAATACATAGACCAAAGTTATGATGAGATATATAAACCTTGCTCATATTTGTGATGACACTTATTTTAATGATTGTAGCAGTTTGGTTTGTTTGCTTTGGTAACTCTTAGTGATGAATTAAACACGTTTTGCATAATGATATGGACATGAGTCTTTGGGGGCTGGGACAGAATGTTCTCACCTTTCACAAGTTTTGAGATTGTTAGCTTTTAAAAAATAACTAATTTCCTTCCCTAAGAAAAAAAGAGAATTTACCATCTCATTTTAGTAATTGTCTCCAACTCTCAAGGAAAGATATCTTGTGAAATCATTTCCTTTAATACACACATATATGAGATTTTAGACTAGAAAAAAATAATCTAACATCTAAAAACGATTCACTCACACAAAAATAGTGATAATAATGAATATTATTTATAAAACTTCAAAAATACAGCCTCAGGCTGGAATTTGTAAACAATCAAGGTCAGTGGCCAGTATTTTTCTTCTCTGTTAAACTTGCAAGCCCTTCCATATTCTGCCCTCACACTTTGCATTTAATCCTCATTTATTAGTACTCCCACCGTGAGCCACCCCACAGCTCTGATTAGTAGAGCTCTTTAATAGCATTGCCCACACAGACCACATTTACAATGCAACACCTAAGAAATCTGGGGAGAAATAAAGGGTCACAGCCAGAAATCAACACAGGAGTGTCCATGATTCATGGCTCCAGGAGAGGAGTAACCAGCACTGGTAAATCATCACTATTGAGTGCTGAGAGAGCAACGTGGTAAAAGACAAAGTATAGAAAATTAGTGAGGGCTGCAAGAAGCAGAAACCCAGCCAGGTGACTCAAGCATTTTCTTATTCATCTTAAGGGCCTCTGACTCACCCATTTAGCCAAGGTCTGGGCATCTGCCAAGCACAGGGATAGAGCCTGGGGACACTAAAGAGAAAACAAGAGGATCCCCTACCTTGAGGGCTTGCAGTGTAGCGATTAGATATAAACAATACAAACAGACACCATGTTGTAACCCTGCAGCATAACATCAGTGCTCTCCCCCCGGCCCCCACCAAGGCTGAGAAGCGAGTGCCCACGTGCAGTGTACAAATCAGGAGTGGCCTCCCAGAGAATCGCTCAGCTGCCTTGTGCTGAGTCCTTCCAGCCGCCATGCTGTTCCTTGAGCACACTGGCACGCTTCCACCAAGCACCCAACACTCACTGCTTCCTTGTCTGGAACACCCTTCACCTGCTGCGGATTAGCAGGGGGGCTCGCTCTCTGACTTCATTCAGGGCTCCACTCACATGTTGCCTCCCAGAAGATTGCTCTAAATGGCCACCATGTAATTTGCATCACCAGGCCTCCCCCAACCACCACTGTCTTTCTGTTGCATTACAACGCCTTTCTCCCCCCGGCACTTATCACAACCTGAAGGTTTTCTTCAATAATTTATTGTCTAGTTTCCTCATGTAAATTCACAAGTGCAGCAGTGATTTGTCACTTGTGCTTACTGCTATATCCCCCAGTGCTGGGCAGAGTTGAATGAATGGATGATGGAGGAGAAATTTAAGGTGAGTTATAAAGTATATGTATGAAGGAATGAACAGGGACAGCAGAAGGACCTGGAGTGTATATGCACAAGAATAGTACAAAAGACTCAAGGCACTTTTAAAGGAGTTTAAAGAGGAAAATAATAGTATCTGTTCTTGGCACACCAGAGGTTTACACAGATAAACTCTCAGTACAGTTACATGATTGAATTAACCAACAGGGTTGTATGTTAGAAAATGTGTAAGATTAGAGTGACAGAAAAGAAGATAAGGGTGGAAACAACTTTGAAGACTGGTCTTCTATGAAGAGAAACATTATGAAGGCTTGGACGGGAAATGTGAGACCAGAGAACCAGTGGAGTTGCCACCTGGTAGAACATGCAGGGGTCAATGAAGGAAGAGGAGACCAATCCAGGAAGCTCATGGGTGGCAGTGCCACCGACTACAGTCCAACTAGACAGAGTGAAAGGTGGCTGCCCTTGGGAGATCATCTATCCACATGGGATATTTGGGGGTGGAAGTGCCTTTTTAATAGGTGGAGACTGTTCATAGGTAGTTGAAATTCTAGACTACAGGTAAAGTCAAGGCAGATGACAAGTTGGGAATAGTATGCATGCCTTCCTCTTCAGATTATATATTAAAATGGAGAAACAAACTATCATGACTGTTTAAGAGGCCAAGAGGTAAGGACAGAAAAAGAAATGGAGAAGTAGCTAAGAGGGTGACAAGAGGAAAACATTTGTCCAAGCTCCAGCAGAATAGACACCATCATGGTTTGCTCATCATGGTTCTTCTAGTTCTCAGCTCACAGAAAAGCCATGTGGGGTGTGGGAAATAAACGGACCTAGAGGACGAAGGAAAGAAAGAGGACCAGAAGGAGGCTTGGAATGGTTAACAGTAACATTACAAAGTTATCCAGAAAGATAGTAATAGCTACAAATTTAAAATTTATTTTTTAAGGGGATTATAACACACCAGACACTGTTAAAAGGAGTTGACATGGTTTAAGTGATTCAATTCTTGCAACAACTCTGGGAAGTAGAGTTATCATCTCCAATTTACAGATGAGAAAGTGAACCAGAGGCTGGAACTTGAGCGAGCTACACAGAAACCAGTGAGAGGCCAAAGCTAGAGTCCAGCTGCCCTGCTCCAAAGCCATATGGCACTGATGGAAGGGAGTGCACACAGGGAGCTGCAGGGAGGCCAAAGTCTAGAGAGGAGCCTCACTGTAGGAGGCCTGGGGAGGATGAGGAGTTGCCTGTGCTGCTGCAGGGAGCCTCGCCGAAAGAAAGAAAGACAGTCTACTAACCGGAAAGAAAGAAAGATAGTCTACTATCTGGAATGGAGCAGAGTGCTAATCAACTGTTTTGTGTATTTAATGAGAAAGTCTGCAGCATGTGAACTCCGTGGGTTCTGTTTACACCACACTCCAGAATTGCTAGGCAAAAATGAGGGGGTTGGATAAAAAAAACATGCAGATTCCTTCCAGATTTGATTCTACTATTCCACAACTTTGAAATTCTTTTTCAGCAAAGCCAAATGAAGATTTCACTTGATAGAATGAGTTGAGGAAAAAAGTCATGCGGTACCTTTTTAAAGAGATATTTAAATGAAAGCCTCAAAGTTCTAATTTTTTATAATTCGAATCTGGAACTTCTTGTTCCCTCTTTTAATTCTGGGGCTTAAACTCAGAACCTTCACACTGAGCTACACCCTTGTAATGGTTGATTTTGTAATCTGAGAAGTTTAGAAGCTTAAGTAAATCAGTGATTCTATTCCCTAGTGCCAGAGAGGACCCAACCTAGCATCTGGAAGGTGTAAAGAGGAAATGAAGGCTGGATCGGCTTCTGTTTCTTCCGAGGAACTCCAGTCTTCACCTTCAGCTTGGATATCATCTCCTGGCTTTCTGCAGATTCTTTAGCTTCTGACCTTCCAGTGTAGATCCAACAGCTTCCTGATATGCATTTGTGTAGACACTGGAATGACCCCCAGGCCTTGGACTGAAACCTTTGGTCTCTACAGTGTGGAGGCACCCTCTGTTCTCTTCCTTATCAAACTCTGTGACCATCTTTGTAATCTGATTTTGTAATTTCTCTTTTTTTAAAGAGGATTTTTTTAGTGATATTGTTTTTTTTTTAATTTATTAGTACAAGAATCCTTTACTCTTTTTTTTTTTTTTTTTTTGTTTTTGGTACTGGGGATCGAACTCACGACCTCGCACTTGCCAGGCAGGCACTTACGCCACTGAGCTAAATCCCCAGTCCTGATTTTGTGATTTCTTATACATCTACGTAATTTGTGCTATATCTATTTCTCTAGTGAAACACTAACTGATACAATCCCCAAGCCTTTTTATATTTTATCTGTTTTCTTATCTTCACTAAACTGCCAAACCTGACCTTTAATTTGCAATCTTCCTGCCTCCTTTTCCTAAGTACTGGGATTACAGACTTTCTCCACCCCAAATTCCGCTACGCTGAATGAAGATTTGCTCCTCAAGCTGGTGCGAGTGGGAGGTGGTAGAAACTTTAGGAGTAGGGTCTTACTGGAAGAGAGAGCCCACAGGATGAAGGAGGGTCTGTATCTGTGAATATGTTCTGATCCAAGCCTTTGCCCCTCTCACACTTTGCCTCCTGTTGCCATGAAGTAAATAGTTTTTTCCACTAATTTTTTTGGTCCATGATATTCTCCTCACCGCAGAAACAATGGAGCCAGCAGACCACGGACTGAGACCACTGAAATGGTGAGCCAAAGCACATTTTCTCATTTAAGTTGTTTAACACAGGTATTTTGTTACAGTGACAGAAAACTAACACACAATTTATGAGCATTTCCCCACCCTAGCTTGTGGCATATTTTTAAAATCCTTAATAGGAACCTAAAGGTTTTGTCATCATTAGATTTGGCCTAACGATATGTTTTTGTTTTCCTTTCTACAGTTAAAAAGGAATCAAAGTATTCTGAGCTCATATTATTTTACTCCATTTTCTTTTTCCTTTTTACTCTGCCTCTTCTATCACAGGAGAGGAAAAATTGAGTGCAGGAAATAATAGCAAAGTCATAGTGATTTTTTCTTGCAATCTGCCCTGAACTAGTGTAATCTGTGGTTTTGTCCCCTGCAATTTCTACTTTATCCCTCAGGTTTTCTTCTGGCCTCAAATGTCCTGCTTATGCTAAACTTTGTTCTTCTTCCTGTAAGCAATGGATGTATATCAATCTCAGAAAATGTACCAGAGCTCCATTTTGGCTTTCTGTCACAAGGGCACAAAGCCCTTTTCTTAGGGCAAATCTTTTGATTACCAGATTCTTATTTGGGGGCCAGGAGAAGAGGCACATGCCTGTAATCTCAGTCCTCAGGAGACTGAGGCAGGAAGATCATTGGCAGTTCGAGGTCAGCCCAGACTGCATAGTGAAACCATGGTTTTTTTAAATCCCTTTTTTCATCATTTTTGGCATTTCCTATTTCCAAATACTTTTCTTGTCCACATGTCAGTTTTCAATAACCCCTTAGTAGGACTCTGACAGTGCAGTGAGATTATCTGCAAAAAAATATACAATTTTTTTTTCTAGCTTTGAAATGTATTTCACACTTAACAAAATTGCTACATACCCAGTTTTGGAAATTCACAACACTTCAAACAAAGTAAAGTTATACTTGGAAGACATATCTCAAAAGGAATTAGAAAGCTATCCACTTAGCACATTTTTGCTCCTTGCTTATTACTATTCTGGGCATTCTTCCATGCAATGGATGAATAGCATTATCTCTTAGACAAATGCAAATAATCTTCATGGAAAGATCTTTCTTTTCCTTTCTAAACTATGGTATCTTTCTAGCTCACAATTCTCTGGAGAACAGTGATAATTAAAGTGTTTCAGGTTCAAAGGCATTCTCTCTAAAATTCCTCAGAAGCTAACTTCAGACAAGAATGAGAATAAACAGAAATGGTGATGCTATCACAAGAAGCTCGTGGTACAATGCTAATAAGCTGGATGTTAACTGCGTCTGCTGAGTATCAGTAATTGACTGTACTCACATTTTCCCTGACACATAAATTCAGATCTCGTCATTCACAATCGTAGTTATTTTGGCAGGTATATGTACCAGCTGAGAGGAACATGGTACAAACAGAATGTCTGCCAGGGCCTTTGTCTGTGCCAAGGCTACACCTCATTACAGAGAAACATAAAGCATCTTGTGCCAGGAAGCAACACTTATCTGGAAATAGACATCTCAGTAGCTCCAAACTCAAGTGATGATTTGTACTCTTCATCTTTAAAGGTTGTGCTTTTAAAACTACAAAATACTTTGGAATAGTCAATGGTGATTTTGCAGCAACCTGCACATTTCTCTATTTAATTGAGCATTTTCAGATATTAACAACCATGATGACCCTAAACCAGTTTAATCAACTTAATTAAATGTTCTTTCATTTCATTCTTGGGAAAATTTATTTTTATGACATCCGTTTCAGAAAAAAAAAAAAAAAAAAACCAAACCACTCGTTTTCTATTTCGTCTTTATCTCTTGTTTGTTTTCTTAGTTAAAAGAAAGCTGAAAATCTATTTGCTAAACCAGGAAAGTGTTGTTTTGGAAGATGTTCTAATTTCCAGGAAATTGGTTCTATCAACTATGGAACATTTTAACTTAACATAGTCATTCAAAAATGGCAAGTGCACATCCTTTGGTCCATTAAAGTTTTATATCTATCTAAGTCAGCATTAGTGATGCCCAGCTACTTGGAGGACTGAAGCAGAAGAATCATTTGAATCTAAGAATTCAGGGTCAGCCTGGTCAAGGTAACAAGACTTCATTTCAACACGACAAAATTTACAGTTTTTGGAAAGAGTATTTTAAAGGTAGAATATGTGATCTGTACCATCAAAGAGTTAAATGGATCTGCCTAGGAGAATGTGAGATTCATCTTTAAAAGGAAATTTCCCTAAATGACTTTTGAATGGATTCGCTTCCTATATAGCTGAGGCACAGAAGCATCCGGGGTTTTTCAAAAGGCTCCTCTCCTAGAGTTTCTAAGACTCTTTTCAAATGGCCAGTGGAAAGAAACTGCCCTTCACTTTTTCCAAGCAAAGAAATTCAATGAGTCTGAGGCTTCTCTGCTCTCTCCTGACCTCCGTTTCTCACCACTCTTAGTTCTCTGGAGTTTGGGCAAAACTTACCAGTTGGTTTTAATCCAACTCCAACTTTTTAACCAATGTTTTGGCAAGACAACCCGGACTTTTAGAACTTTTTTCTTCTTGCTTTATAAAACGCAAGATAAAAAGATCGTTATAAAATATTGATGTGCAAACACCTAAATGGTGTTGGCTGTGCTTTTACTGGCAGAGTGCCTGAGAGCACCGTGGTCTCTGAGAGGTGCAGTTCTATTTCTCAAGGGGCTTTGGACCATATGCAATGCATATAAGAAGGTCGTGTTTTCCCTCTCCTGTGGAAAACATCTGTTTTGCTAATGGATTTGATTCTACTTGCCAGAATAACTTTCCAGATGTTTTGAAAACTCTGAACAACTACATCCTTTCTGAATTTCTCTGGCTCAGTGTTGGATTTGCTAAGAAAACATGTAGATCTGTGACATAAATGGAAATAATATTTATGTTTAACCAGTATGCAATATCTAAACATTTTAGACATAGATTAATGGCATTCTATACGCTCATTTTTTTCTAAAGCACGTATATGCATCATCTCTTGGAAAGGAATGGTGTAAATATCATTTTTCCCCAGTCTTCTCACTACTGGTAGACGGTTTATATTCTGTTACTTGCAGAGCTTTCAATGACATACATTAAATGACACTCTCCTAGGACGTAAGCTTGCCTAGCGTGTATTTGATGCCTCCAGACTTTAATTAATGACTCATAAATAGCATTAAAAGTAATTTACACAGTGTCTCCTTTTACATTGCCCTCTTTAGCTTAAACTCTGGCCATTTCTTCCCAGTTAGCCATCATCATTGTTATGTTGTTATTTATTTAGTGTTTACATAACTTAAAGACTATTTTTACTTTGTTATTTATGGTCAGCTGCCAAACAATACAGTATTTCTTTATTCTGTTTCACTACATCTAGTGATTCCACTCTGTGTGCTTAATGCTAACCCTGCTCGGATCTAAATGTTATGTGCTTTTATTCCTTTCTTTTCAATTCCTTTGCTTCCCTTCCCTTCCTTTCTCCTCTTCTCTCCACTCTCCATCCCTCTTCTTCCTTTCCCTTTCTTCCCTTTTCTTTTCCTTTCTTGTTTTTTGCCATTCTAGAGACAACCCAGGGTCTTGCACATGCTAGACAAGCTTTCTATCACTAAGCTACATCACAAGCTCCATGTTTCCTATTCTACTTCCCCCTCATGAAGCCCTCTACTAGACTACATTCCCATGTCCATTCCAATCCTCAAAACAAATGTTTGAAAAGGAAATTCTAAATAGAATCAGGCTGTGCATTACAGTTCAGTGTGTATTTTTCCCTGTAAATATTTGCCAACCTCTTGTATATTTCACATAAGCTTCTAAACACCAACAATGTATTCCTTTATATTCTCAAGTTGGTCAGTTACCTCTAATAATTCTATTGCTATTCATTCATTCTCTGGAAGGTAGGGCATATCTTGTTTACCTTCATATTACCAAAGCCTGAAGCAGAGATAGGTACACATTCAATTATCATTTGTTGAATAAGTTTAACATTTGCTTTGTGAAGTAGCAGCATGATTACCCAGGAACTGTACTATATATATATAGTTTTATAATATATATATTACAAAACTATAAGCATATATTTATGCTTATTTTATGAAACTATAAGCATATATTTATGCTTATTTTATGCAATTCCAAGAACTCCATGCAATAAGCATTATCTCCACTTTATAATTGTCAAAACAGAAATTCACTCAAGAAGGAAAGTAATTTGGACAAATTTCCGCAGGGAGAAAATTGCAAAATACTTCAAAGTTTAATAAATGAATAACATATAAACTAAACGAGTCATTCAAATTCTTTTCTTTCCCATTTTTGTCTGTTGTGACTAGTTAAAAGAAAAAAAAACCTTAAAATACAATTCAAAAAATCTTTCTTTTCACTCAAAACCAAATTTTTGGTACTCAAACCCTTTGAGTGCCCAAAACAGAACCAAATATACAAGTTTGATTCTATATCTAGCTATCTTCAGCCACCTTACATTCTGACTCTCCCTTTACCAAATCTTGTGC
This sequence comes from Cavia porcellus, assembly GCF_034190915.1. NCBI lineage: Eukaryota > Metazoa > Chordata > Mammalia > Rodentia > Caviidae > Cavia > Cavia porcellus. Next base: position 41,122,231 of record NW_026947510.1, read on the forward strand.
CTCACTGCTGTATCTTTTTTGAATTTCTGTGATTAAAACCTTATCAGTCTTTCCTAAAATTAAAAAGCTAGAAGAGTCATAAAGACTTTTCTGGCCATAATGTTTTAGGCAAAACATTTAGACAAAACATTCAAACACTGTAGTCAAAGGAGTGAACTTAAACAGGGCAAAGTATAGAACAAAGAAGCAAAGAATAGAACAGTATTCAGTGGTGTGGTCCAAAAGTTGAAAAAATAACACAAGTCCCAGCAAATTAATTCACTGTTGTGTCATTCACAAACACATCAAGGCCATCGTCTTCTTTGGAAACTGTGGTGTCTTCTTTTGCATACTGTATGATTTAAATACATAGACTTACTTTGTGACTCAAACAACAGATTGATACTGAATGTCAACCGAATGTCTACTGATACTACTAAAGACAGATCACAATCCAATAGACAATATAAATCATGTACATGATTAAAAGTTAAAGCATATGAAGTAATTGTCAAAAATGACAAACTACTCTGAGATATCAGAGCGGAGAAGGGATAGAAGTAGCTAAGGGGAATCAGTGGTGATTTGACATTAACTTTTGTATTTTACCTTAAATGTTATTTGCTGGGTAATAATCAAGCACATATTATTTTTTCAGACACTATATAGGCAGTTTATAACACGATTAATTAGGATTGATTTTGCTTGTAACAAAATACCCTCTTACAACTTGCTCAAACAATAATGAGCAATATATTCACTCCAAAAGAAGTCCTATGATAGGCATTTTAAGAATAAATAAAGGGCTGGGCATGGTGGCTCACACCTGTAATCCCAGGACTCCGGAGGCTGAGGCAGGAGGATCATCACAAGATCGAGAACAGCCTGGGCTACAAAGTGAGCTCAAGGCCAGCCGGAACTGCATAGTGAGACCTTGTCTCAAAATGACAAAATAAAATAAAATAAACAATGGAGTTCAACAGTGCCATAAAAGATGTATCAACCCATCATTTCTGTCTTCTGATGTTATGATTGTAAATGGGTAAAGAGCATTCTCTAGACTCTGGTATTCATTCAAAAACTTTAGAAGAGGTAAGAAAGGGACTGTTCTATTTGAAGGCCTCTCTTTTCTGGGGAAGGAGAGTTTTTCCAAATGTCCTCAGCTAACTTTCCCACCTCTCTTTAGCCAGACTTATTCCACATCCCATGCCTGGAGCAATCAATAATGAAGGGGAATCAATTGCTGTGAGGTAGTAACCACTACGCACACTGCCGCCTACTGTCTTGCAGAACTGGTATAAACAAGCAGTACATTTGAACTGATCATAGAATCTTAAAATTACTTCTTCTTGGGCTGGGGATTTAGCTCAGCGGCATAAGCGCCTGCCTTACAAGCAGGCAGTCGTGAGTTCGATCCCTGGTACCGATAAAAACGAAAAAGACCAAAAAAAAAAAAAAAAAAAAAAAAAAAATTACTTCTTCTTATTTAACTATTATCATCATTTTTTATTTTGTGCCATTGGCAAAGTCTCATTCACAAGGTGTATTAATTAATCTTATTTTAGAGGCCAAGAAACCATAAGCATTATAGAGACAGAAATCAGGTTAGAGGTAATTCCTTTGTCATTTGACCCAGTTTGTGACCCTAAATTTTTGTCGAATCACTGCAGTAGAGAATGAAATTTAGCCCATGTGAAGACAGTGCTGCAGCTGTCAATCACAATTCTTCACCAGAATTTAATTTAATACCTCTGCATGTCTGAAAACACTGTCAATGTAGCAGTCTGTTTGAATTTACCATGACAATTTTTTATACTTCTCATATTTATCTAACTTCCATTTATCTTACTTTTCTCTTATCACTATGACAAAATACCTCATGCCCAAAATTAAGGAAGGACAGGTTTAATTAGCTCATAGTTTGTGGAGGTTTCAGTCCATAATCACCTGCCTCCAAGGCAGGATGGAATGGCACAGGGGACAACAGTTCAAGGCAGCAGAAGATAGCAAAAGCAACAAGGACAAAAAGGAGGTGAGCAAGGCTCTTTGTCTCCTTTCCTCCCTTACATTGTATGCAGGCTACCTGCCCTCCGGTGGGTGTGCTATGCTCTTGCACAGGACCCTGACCCCTGCTGAGTCACTTAGCTATGACTTCTAAGCTTCTCGAGTTGACAAAATGACCAACATCCTAGAGCTGTTGCATGTCCTCTACATTCTAGAGTGCAGGACTGCTGAGTTACTTAGTGAAGCTTCTCACATCCCAGGTTGACAATGTATCAACCATTATACTATCTTACACTTCACTCAGACCAAACATTAAAGTCGTAACTATATTATTTTCTAGGTATTGTATACAATGTGTAAACTGTTATACATAGTCACCATTTTACATTATGTGGCTACAGAAACTGCAGTATGAATCTTTTATTAAAAATTCTTCTTCATTTACACTGTGATATTTTTAAAACTATATTCCAGTCATCTATTACTCCATAATGAAACATCTAAAACTTACTAACTTAAACCAGTAATAACCCTTTGTCTTGCTCATCAACTGCAATTGGACAAGGCTTATTGGGAAGGCAAACATCTATTGGCCCACGAAATCAGTTGAGGCAGGTTGACTGGGGAAGAATCTATTTCCAAGCAGATTCGTTACATAGCCAGTGTCTTAATTTGAGCTACTGTAACAAAACATCGCAGAGTGGGTGGCCTAAACTGTGGTCATTTATCTCTTAAAATTCTGGAGACTGGAATTTGAAATCAGGGTGCTAACGTGATTGGGTTCTTGGTGAAGAACCTTTGTCTTCTGGTTTATAGACAGCTGTCCTTACATTGTGTGTGTGTGTGTGTGTGTGTGTGTGTGTGTGTGTGTGTGAGAGAGAGAGAGAGAGACAGACAGACAGACAGACAGACAGACAGAGGCAGAGAGACAGAGACAGATACAGAGAGAGATTTCTTGCTACATTTCACTTTGATTAATTAAATTTTAATTATGGAAGGCATTTTTCTTTTTAAAAACAGTATCTCAATTTTCTATCTTTATTCTTAAATTGCATTTTGATAGTATGGCTTAAAAGTAAACTGGAATAGGAACTTTTTCTTTGTAGAGTTAAATAGAACATGACAGATGACTTCTGATGCTAAACAAATGAAAATTTTTATTACACGGTGAGAGACGAGTACTAAGTCAATATGAGGCACACTGAAGTAGTTTTCAGTTCACTTTTACTTTTATAAGGATGATGTTCTTAGACTTTATAGAAATTGAAAAATTTCATGATGCAGTGAATGACAAATCGTATGGGGTTTTTTTCTATTTATCCACATGCTGCCAAAAAGAGGGTGCCAGCTTATTTTTCTGAATTGTGCGAAAACTCTATGTTCTTGAGTTTTACAGGCATCATTAATATTGTTTGTCAGTTATTGTTCAACAACATTGTGTAAGGCTAAGCATGAGCAGTCAAGGAAACCAAGTAAGAGAATAAAACATGAGTGGGTTCTGCACTGCTAGCGTCTTTCTTTCCAAGGTTAGATGATTCAGGGTTCCATCAGTCAGAGGACACTTCCTACTTGACAGCTTTGATGACACTGCTTTTATTTTTACATAGACTTTATCTATCCAATAACTTCTTTACTTTGCCACACACGTATATCCTTCCTCTACTCTGAAAGAATCTGTGTTCTGTAGCATATTGCTTCTATCCATCTTTTATTATATCCTACGTGTCCTGATCATATTTCTAAATATTTGTATCTCTAGTAAAATCTCCTCTACCAAAGTTCAGACTTATAAGCCAACGTTCTTCCTGTATGTCCTATAGGATTCACAAGCCCATTTTCCCCAAATCACTGAGAGCTGTTCCCCTTACTCAATGTCCACTGAGTCACTATATTCTTTAAATTCCATCTCAAAACATGCTCTTGCTTCCTTTTCACTACCACTAACATATTTCAAGTTCTCTTAAAATTTCTTCCTTAGGTTGAAACGTAGATCTCCTTGCAGGTTAAATCACCTCCAGTTCCACTTACAGCTTTCTCCCAAACTGTTCCCCAACTGGCTGAACCAAAACTGAAAATAAAGCCACATAACTACCACAGTACCAAAATTTATCTTTCGTTGCTTACAGAGTAGAGTTCAGTCTCTGTCATCAGACATAATATACTCTCCGTGGTGTGACCCTCACATTCCTCTCTGTTGTCAGCTTCCTCCAAAGATTCTCTGAAACTATTCATAATTTTCTGAAAGATCCATCATGTTTCACAATCCCACATCTTTATATACGTATATGCACACACACACACACACACACACACACACACACACACCCCTACTTTATCTAAGTGAAATCCTTTCTTCTTTTCATTGATGTATTTGCCAAGTCACAGTGCAAACATGACCTTCTCTGGGAGTCTCTCTTTCATCCTCCTCCTCTGCTGCCAGATGGTTCATCATTCCCTTTATTATGTTACCCATTGTGCTTAAATCAAACAAAGCTTTTATTATTATACTTCCAACATTTCACTTTTTACGATCCTTTGCATGTCTGTTTTCTGGAGGAAAGTACAAGTTCTTTAAGAGAAGGAACAAGCGGCTGTGGTGTGGCAGGCTGTGGCCGCCCCAGGGGGAGAGCCACCAGCAACTCCTGAGAGCCACACCATGTTGGAACTTAGGGGGCTGGGAAACCAAGCAACCAGCTCGCCTCCCTGCTAACCAGTAGTGAGCCTAATGGTGCACAGGCTGAGAGTCAAACATCCCACCCCACCCCATTAGCCAATGGGAGCCAGAGATCTGAGCATCTCTTGGGAGGTTGACCATATGCAATATAGCAAGTAAGGGGGATTCCCTTGTACCATCTCTTTGAAGGCAAATATTTTTACTACTCTTTTGATTTATTCTGATTAACAGTACTGCTCTATTCAATATTCTGTTTTGATAAGTTCTATAATGTTCTGTATTTTGTTTTATTTTGCTATACCTGATTGAAAGAACAACTATTGTGAAGATAATGAGATACACTGTGGTACCTATTACTGTTATCCTGGTAACCTGCTGTGAAGTTCTGTACCAATTTCACTGCACCATCTAAATTGGCTTTGTTCTGTTGTATTTTACTACTTTCAAAATAATAAAAAAAAATTTTAAAAAGAGAAGGAAGCATGACATTCACCAACAGCATCTAGGTACATTGCCCTCCACAAAAACTGACCAGCTAAAGTGGGTAGAATAAATTAAAAAGTGAAAGTAAAAGTAATCTACATTAAATATGAATGTTTACTAATTTCTAAATCATGTTGAGAGAATATCATTATATTTTGGCAGAGAGAGACTTAAACTTATTTATTTATTTATTGTGTGTGTGTGTGTGTGTGTGTGTGTGTGTGTGTGCGTGCGTGTGGTGTGCGTGTGTCTTTTTGAGGCAAGATTTCACTATGCAGCTCAGGCTGGCCTTGAATTCACTTTATACCCCAGGCTGACCTGGAACCTGCAGAGATCCTCTTGCCTCAACCTCCCAAGTGCTGCGATTACAGGTGTGCACCATCATGCCTAGCTTAGGAAGAGATTTAAAATCTAAATACTTAGAAGTAACAACTTACAATCTACTCATACTAAAAAAAAACCTCAGTTTGTCAGGTTTTAATGATTAGTACCAGATGCTTTCTTATATGACAAATAAAGCCAGAAATTTGCATAAAACGTTTATTAGGGAAAAAAGTAAGTGAAAATAATTGATATTCCAAACACTTGTAGAGGCAGAAAAGACTACAAATTTCTTTCTACAGCATACAAGCTTTGCGATGAGTAAATAATAATGCAGTACTATGTGAAACACATACAAAATTCAGTAGAAAAGGAAGATCCATAATTATAAATTATAATAATAATAATTATGTTGGTGGTAATGGTACTTCCCACTATTTACTGCTTGCTACATGCCAAGCACTGTGCTGGAGCTCCAAATATCCAATCCTCAATAGCCTTGGATACAGGTATCATTATTACTTATCTCATCGTACAAATGGTGAACCTGTTTAGAAACATTAATGACTCTGAAGTGCTAAGGTCACATAGCCTATTAAGTGACAAAACCAGGTCTTAAAGTATGATTTGTGAGGTCCAGGTCTTGTCTATTTCAGGCAATTTCTTACCCACAGTGCTTCTCTAGTCCTTCAGCAAAGACAAATTCGGACTCCCATCAGCACCACACTCCACACAAATTGCAATAGTTGGATGAGACTACATTTGTGATCACATTCTTGTTGTTGGTAAGAGTGGTGTCGCCCCTCAGGGGAATATATGTTTCTCCTGTTGGTCCTCTATCCATTAAATGAACTTCAGGCCTACAACTGAGGATTGGTCAACAGGCAACATATGGAAATGGGGCAGAAATATCTTTCTCTCTCTTACACTAGGAAGCATTTGTTTTTTGTGGCCCAATGAAGGATACGCATGAAATGTTCTATGATGAAAATCAAGGAGATGCCTTTGGTGCACAGATTTAGTCCAAGTAACTTCCTGACCAAAGAAGAGGTGTGAGAATAAGGATTTGTGCAGAAATCATAATTAATTCTCAGGATTGTATATACCCTTTATAAAGTTACCTAGATTTCAGTAAGTTCCCAATAAAAGCTAAAGTCTGATTTCACCTGGTCAGTGAGGATTTAAAAGACATTAGAAACAAGTCAGTGGCCTTGCTTACAGCAAAGCAAAGGAGGAGGTGAGATCAGTGGACAGGGGCAAGCAGTTATGCCCAGCAAGGCCAACACTGCATGAGGGTCAGTGTCAGGGCAGCAGCTCTGCAGGTACAAAGTAGAGAAGACTGGATTCAACCAAGAAGCGAAAAGATGTACTAAAGAGCAGAAGCCGTCACACAGACAATGGCACATAATTGTTTGTCATAATGATCAATATAAATTGGTCCCTGTAATTAAATTTTTTTCATCACGGGTTCTTAAGGTTTGGGGAGCTGGAATGCATTAATCGTATCAACAGCGTGCTTTAAGACCCTTAGTGCTTCCCCGATGCCTTCAAGAAGAAGCTCAGTTTGTTTAGCTGACACAAGCAAGGTGTGCATGCACGGTCCCACTGCTGGTGTCCTCTTTGACCTTTTACCAGTTTTCCGCCTCCACACCAAGCCCCTCAAGTTCAAGGATACTCAGTTGCGAGCACTTCCCCAAATATGTTATCGATCTTTGCTTTGGTCTGTGGACATATGAGGCTCTTTAGGTGTGTCATTCATTTTTTCAACCCCTCCTCCATCTCTTTCTTTGAAACTCACTTTGGGGGCTTGGTTGGAGTCTTTTCTACAAGGCTTCTCAACACTAGAACTCATTTTAAGTACACTTCTTTATTTCTCTTTAAAGGCTACAGAGCCCTTAGAATTTATCATTTCGTATTATTATGGTATGCTCACCAGTCTGCTCTCTCATGTGCTCTTAGAGGGCCTGATCCGTGGCAGGACATGGTAGTATCTTTTGAGCAAATGAAAGACTAATGATCCTCTCTGTCACACATAGTAGCTGTGCTAGTCCAAGACTGCATGTGCTTTTCCTTTTGTGAGAAGTTATGTACACTGGACACTGCTTTTTTCTACTGATCTGTAAATTAAGTTGAGCAAAATTGAAATTAGTGACTATAGTAGAAAGAACAGAATAGTTTGACATCATTTTATGTTCCTTCCTTAGTTATGTTACTACTGATTCTTTTTATGTATATTTTAATTAAATCAATTATGTTTAGAATGTGTCAACATATTTAGAACATGTCCACATGTTTAAGAAATATTTGCTTGTTTCTAACATGACTGTAAAGGTATTTTTCAAGTGTTCAGGGGTTTTTTCATAATGAATACTTTCCAGTGCTCCTTTATCCCGTGTTCAAAAAAAGTACACTTTCCCCTTAAATAAGGCACAGTGTTTGAAATCCATGAGACTACTTTAGAAAACAGGTTTGATTAATACTCCCAAATCATACCAACTGTGAACTCAACATAGCTCTTCATAAAGAGGTCTTTCACAATCATGTAATTTTCTGGCACTGTCTGTCTATTCACAGAGGAAAAGAATACATTGATCTAATCCTTGACCTAATAATCCAATTTCGTCCAACTTTCCTACCAATTTGAATTACAGCAGTCTGTAATAGAGATGGGGTTTGCATTTTCAAATTATCAAGGGAGAACATTCAATCAGCTCTCTGTCCTATTGTTTTCAATTCTACTATTCTGCTAGAATTTCACTGCCTAACAGTGGTGATGGGTGTCTCAGCAATTATGCTCATAACATTACATACTCCTTCCTTCTGATTTTGAGATGATGTTTTGTGTTTTAGTGTAGTTACATTAACATTCTATCAACAGTTTTTCTTCTTTACCACTGTTTGAATAAATAACTCTTGCTGCATGCTTCATGCAAGTTTGCCCCAAATATGCATCAGGAATAGGATTAAATATACTATTTTTTTTCAACATTCACCCACATGAGTGTTAACAGACTGTACATCATCAGCCTCCATAGCAGTATTTAATCTACAAAGATTGTTGTAAGTTTTTAAAATTTTTATTCATAAAATATTTCATGCACTCAAAAAGGCATAGAGGCAATGCACACATGAAAGGATGAACGTCATTAGTTATCAGAGAAACGTGGATCAAAATCATAATGAGGTATCATTTCCCACTCAGTAGGATGGCTGTAATAAAAAAGACGGACAATACACATGTTGGGGAGGATGTGAAGAATTTAGAACTGTCTCATATCACTTGTGGCAATGTAAAATGGTGTTTTTGCTTTGGAAAACAATTTGGCACATGAAGTTTCTCTACAGTATAACTATATGTTCACATAGAAACTTGTACACAAATGTTGAAAACATTGTTACTCATAATATGTGAAAAGTAGAGCAGTCCAAACCCCCATCAACTAATTAAAAAATGATAGACCCAAATAAATATCATCTGTGAATGAAAAGGAGTGAAGTACTGGTATATGTGACAATGTAGATTAATCCCGCAACATTATGTCACTGTAAGAACTCAAGCATAAAGTGCCACATATTGTATGATTTCTATATTTATATGAAATGCCCAGAATGGCATTTCTAAAGAAAGCAGATCAGTACTTGTCTAAGTCTGTGGAGTACTGGGAGAAACAAAGGTATGACTATCACTGGATATGTATTTTCTTTGGGACATAATAAAAATATTCTAAAATTGATTGTCATAAATTGCACAACCCTGATAATATACTAAAACACATTGGATTGTATCATTTAAATTTCTGATATATGGTATGTAATTATATTTCAAAAAAACTATGAGGAAACAAAATGTTAAATTCCTATAAAAGTATATACAGAATATGTATCTGACACCCATTGAAATGCAAGGTCGAAAAATATATTGCTTTGTCAATTTTGCACCAGATTTTTTAAGAAACAAAAGTTACAAAATAAATCACAATTCCTGGTCTTTGTATTGCCCACTAAACATGATGGTGGACATAATTCTCATGGATACATTTGTGCTTTTATAAACTTATGTCTGCATGTATAAAAACACACAAACCTACTTTAAATGTATTTTATAGATACAGTGTAATGAAAACTAGCTTTTCATACTTGGCTTTTATTTGGTTTGGGGTTTTTTTGCTACTAGGAATATGACTCAGGACTTTGTACTTGCCAGGCAGGTGCTTATGCTGCTGAGCTATATCCCTGCCTACTTTGCTTTTAATGCTTTGCATAGTGTTTAAAATTTTAGATGTGTCTATATAACATAAATTCTGTGTAGTATTCCATTTGTTGACATAATGTATCTTATTATACTATTTTACCCTTAGAAATATGCTTTTCTAAAAAAAATTTATGTTGTTTCCAAACTTTCAGTAGTACTAGAAGTACTGGGAAATAAATTCCTTGAGCATGTTCTGATGGGCACATCTACAAATATTTATGTAGGAGGATGCACCTGAAATTGGAAGCTTCTGGGTTAGAGATTAGGGTGAGTTTAAAGTATAATATTATTCCCAATGTTTGGTGCATCCATGCTGGCAGTGTTAGAGAATGATAGCACACCTCCGTACTGGTCATCCATTTGAAGTTATCATTTAAAAATTTGTCAATCTGATGATGCTGAAATAATATCTCGCTGCATTTCAATTTTAATTTCTTAAATTTAAATGAAATTGAGCACGTTCTTTGCAAAGACTCCTCATATATTCATGCTAATAACCCTCTCTTAGTTAAATATGTAATACATATTTCAAATCTTTCCCATATTTTGGTTTGTATTTTAAGTTCTAAATAATGCTTTTTGTCAGATGCAGGCTTTACATTTTTATATCCTTAAATTCAATCTTTTTCCTGATAGCCAAGTTCCTTTAATGACATTAACATACTGATATACTTTTTCTAAACTTTTCAAGGCTTTGATTATTATGCATGGAACTTAAATCACTTCATTTATTTTTTGTATTGTGTGAAATAGAGAAACACTTTTACCCTTTTCTGTTCTGTTCTGTTCTTTAAATGGCTCCTCAGCCAGAATATTTTTCCTAGTGATTTATAAATATTATAAAGTTCTGGGGCTGGGGATTTAGCTCAGTGGCATAAGCACCTGCCTTGCAAGCAGGCGGTCGTGAGTTCAATCCCCAGTACCGATAAAAATGAAAAAGACAAAAAAAAAAAAAAAACCCAAATATTATAAAGTTCCTTGTATAGATTTTTGTCTCTGGATTATTTATTCTTTACCCCTAGTCTATTTATCTCTCCTTGTATTTATATGATGCTGTCTTACCTTATCACAGTAAGTCTTGTTTTCTTTCTATTTTTTGGAACCCTGTCAACACCGCATTGGCCAATCATAGATAAACTGTGGAGCAGAATATTTGGGGAAATAAATTTCTCAAAGTGATAAGATGTTGGCATTGGCTCTGGAATGTTATTTGGAATAGTTCATCATTAATGTTATGTGCAACCATCTAAAAACATAGTTAATCATGGTTAACTGGTATGATTTTAGTTTACAAAGAAAATTGCCTTTGAACTTCACTGTATTTACAGGTAGAAGAATTTTCATCTGAAGTTGCATGTAACTAAAACACTGAACCTCTGGGAGACATGTAGAGTCTTTTTCCTGGCTTTTACGTATAGTATAAAATGATGTGTCTATGGAGAAATAATTTAAAAAGCAAAATTAAATTCTAGAATAGTAATGCATATTAATCATAATATGAAAATCTATGACGCATAGGAAGCACTTACACATGCTCTACCTTTAAGGGAAAAACCCATCGAATCTTGTAAAATATACGAATAGAAAAATTACAAACATGGAAAAGGTCTTATCATAGTAGTAATTAGCATCAATGAAATAGCAATGTTTTTACCCTTGAGTTCTTGAAATTGCCTTTGGAGAAATTCCATCTGAGTACAACACTATTAAATAAAACTCAATGTTTGCAAGATTATTTGCCCCATATCAGTTTCTTCTCTCAGCTTCCTTATTTCTGTCACTTGTACAATCATCTTTGTGGCTTTCCAGCTTCAGAAGTTTCAATTGCTAATTGTTTTTAACCTCTGTTGTATAGTGACACCCCCACCTCAAAAATATCCATGTCCTAATCCTGGGAATCTGAAAATATGCTGTTACACCATGGGGGAGAATTAGAGCTGCTAATCAAGTGACCTTAAAGTAAATAAATTATTCTAGCATGCTATGGATGGGCCTGCTGCAATCACAGGATGCTTCATATGTGGAACATGGAGAAAAAAGAGTCAGGGTAAGAGTGTTAAGAGCTTCAGAAAAGACTCAGCCAGGCATTCCCAGCTTTCAAGATAGATGATACCCGTGAGTTAAAGAGTAATATAGCCTCTGGGAACCAGGAAAGGCCAGGGAAGCACATCATCATGCTCTTGATTCTCCAGAAGAAGATCGGTTCCACTCATAGTACCTTGATGTTAGTCCAGTGGAATTCATTGCAGACTTCTGACCTTCCAGACTAGACAGATAACAGATATGCATTGTTCTAAGCCATCACATTTGTGGAAATTGTTAGAGCAGCAATATGAAGCTAATATACCTCCTAATCATTGATTGCACCTTCTTTGATTCATATGTTACACAGCCTCTCAGATGTCATTTCCATCTCATTGGTAAGAGGTAGTGTCTGGCTCAGGCCTTTTTGTTAGCTACTGAATGTAACAGATGCCTACTGATGCTTTAAGGAAGGGAGACAGGCTTACACTGTGAGTCTGGAGACCTGAGTGCCTGTCTACCTCCGTTACTAACTAGCTGATGTCCTCAGGAAACCTCTCTCCCAGACTTCCTCACCCTCCACCTGGAATATACACACATAGTCAAAACTGCTGTAATTTGAAAATGATAATCATTAACTTTTCTAACTTTTATTGGGACTGTCGGCTTTTCTCTTAGATGTTCTATCCTTCCTATCCATCAATGTACAATTATTCTTGAAATGTGTTTTATATAAATTTTGCTCCTTTGTAGAAACTTACATTAAATTTTCATTCCTGAAAGATTAAATAAGTCCTTACCTTTAAACACCTTTTACAACAGTGAAAGGTGACACATGCCTGCAATCTCAGAATTTGGGAGGCCGAAGCAAGAGGATCACAAAATCAAGTCCAATCTGGGCAGCGCAGTGCTGCAGAGAGAACTTGGCTCAAAATAAAAATTTTTACAGGGCTGCAGGTGTAGTACAGAGAGAAAGTACCAATCCTCAGTATTGCAAAAATAAGGAGAAAAGAAAGACACTTTATAATCTGCTACCTGTCACTGCCTCAGATATTAGCAACAATTTTTCTTTGCTTTTTTCCCCAGTTCAGCAAAACAGGTCTATTTCATCACTCCTCAAACACACTATGTTCACTTTTCATTCTTCCTGCAGCATCCACTGAATTTTTATCTAGTTTAGCAGAGCCTTGCATTTTCTGAACAAGGCAAAGTGTCTACCACGTCCTTGATGTTGATTGCTCCTTCCCTACCATCACTGCCTAACACAAATTAGATTATGAGGAGATTATGATGAGAACTCAAGAATTATTTCAGTCTTCCACTCAACACTTGGAATTGAGAATGGTGAAGAGATGTCAGGAGAGCAATAAAGCAAAGGAGAAGCCAATTCAGAGGGGTAAAGCTTTGCCTTTCAAGACTTTGGAGAAACACACGTGCTCACAACTGATCTAGTACCACTTGCTTTATTATTTCTTCATGGATGGTTATGTGCTAGCTCCCCCAGTATGGGCCCTTCACGACAGGGTCATTTCGTTTTGTTTTATTTCTTTTTTTAAATTTTATTTTCAGGAGGATAAAAGAGAATAAAACCAATCAAAACAAACCAGTGTAAGATACTCAGGCCTAAAAACATTACAAAATCAACAATAGTTACCATAATGCCTTTTGATGTCTTCAAATGGCTGCGGATGACTTAGGATTTAGTAGAAATCAAACAGAACAGAGTAGAATAGAAACAATAAAAACAATGCAATGAATGCAATAAAGGATTTCAAAACAGGCCAATAGTAAATCTAAAATTGCTACCATAATATATCTTGCTATCTTTGAAACAGCTGTTCCTGCCATCTGATTTGACATAATCAAACAAAACAAAAGAGAGTAAAACTGAATCCAGAAAAACAATGGAAATGATATACAACTTTCAAAAAAAGACCACAGGAAATCAACAATGGCTGCAAACCTCAGAAGGAGATGCCCTCCAGATGCCACACTACGTACCACTATCCTCTGAATCCGTGATCAGACCACCAGCCCTAGACCTGCAATGTTAGTGTAACACCGCAGCACCACAGGCATCCAATTGCATTTCATCTTCATAGCTATCATCACAGCCTGTGTTTTTCTGGATAAGCCTGTTGATTACCAGGCCCAGGAGTGAGGATGGGGTGGAGACTGTGGGATGGTACTTCTTGTTTGCCAGCCTGCAAACAAGGGCCTCGGGTCTGACTGTTTCATTTCGTCAGGGGTCCATGCGTGGCGCTGGTTCCCAGGCTGGGTTTGCTCATTGGTATATTTTTGCCATACGTAATGATCACATTCACCATAGGAAACTTGACAGGGACATTTCTGGTATTTCTGTTTATCCCCATCATTGAGAATACTTTTACAGTTTACCAACAAGAGGTACTCACTTGTTTGCTTATTGTTGTAGCATATGGGTGATAATGACATTAGCATACTGAATCTAGCTTTAGACTCCACAATTCATGAGGATGTGACACACATAATGAGGGATTAATCAATGAGCTCAGCAGTCACATACTTCTTTAAGACCTATTTCAGCTCAGTATATGTTAGCCCAATTAGTCTCCAATGTTGGACCATGTAGACTCTCATCTAATCAACTATTTTTCTTGGCCTCCCAAATCCACCTTGCTAGAAGTACTGTTAGGTGTCTGCCAAACATGACTCACAGTTCTCTAAGCCTTTCTGGATTTCTCTGGTTTCTGGGAAAGAGTTTCTGCTACCAGTGGCTCAAAGCCTATTTCATTCCAAGCTGTATGGTCACAGCCATATGGCCAGAGGAGTCAGCTCAGCCAGGGGGCAAAGCAGTGGCCTTGGATAAATTCAAGAGATGGCTCATTTTCCATCAAGAGGAATTTCTTAAGAAACTAGGCATCTACAGAAGTCAGTTAAAAAAATTCCATGCTGAAACTTTATGAGACATTTTTAGAACATGTTAGTTAACTTGTACTTAGTTGGGTTCTTTGCTTGCAACTTTCTGCCCAAACCTTCTATTCAATGAACATTCAAAATTAAGAATTCTTATTGAAGTGCATTCTGAAATCAGAAGAATTTGTGGGTCATTGGTTTTAACTCCTGTATTCCAAGATGCTAACAATTAATTGGTCCTGATGGAAGTGACTTTCTTGGCTCCAGTCTGGGGTAAGCATTTAAAGTGAACCAGAGTATTGGTCTGAAGTCTCAGACAGCACATACCCAACCTTGAGTCACTAACAAGATCATTATAAAGAAATGTTATATTTAGCTAAATATTCAACTTCCTGTATCTGTTGTCCTCTGTGAATAGCTTCTCTCTTCTATTTTTCTCTTTCCTCCCCATCCCTCACAGTTAAATTTACTTCCCCATACATATTACACCAACTGTCAAGTACATAAATGCCTCCCTTTTTTGGCTTGGCAGTGACATAAGTTTTGTGTAATATAACCTGACAAAGTCATTGTATTATAAATGTCATTCATTTCTTTCATTTAGTCATGTGTTTTAAATTGCTTTCAAAGATGCAGTATCTTGCTCATACAAATTCCTTTGTCTACCCAACATTTTTCTTTCCCACACAGATCATGTATTTCAATATGGCATTATGAAACTGCTAAAAAAAATGACTATTTTAGCTTTTAAAAATGCTGATAGTGTCTTGGACCTAATAATGACTGAGCTACTTATTTTCATCGATACTTACTTCATCTATCTATCTATGTCTGTCTATCCATCTGTCTGTCTATCTATCTATCCATCACCCATCTGTTTATGTATAATACATAAGCACCTTTCAACCATGTCCATATACAGATTCATTCACACAGTCATACGTTAGATTAACTCTTGTTTCATAGGCTCTTACCTTTGTATTTTCTCCCAATCTTTGTCTCCCTTCTTCGTAACAAGATTCATCACCACAGAACCATAGCATATGAAATAACAGCTATTGTCCCAATACTATCTGGAACAGTATACAGGTACACTGGGTTACTATTATGAAGACAACTGCTACTCAGAGTACAGTGTAAAATATTTTTGTATCATCTCTTCTGATTTGAAGATATATGCAAGCCTTATACAGCCACCCTCAAGTGACTTTCTTCTAAGAATCCTCACTCCTTTCCTTTCCTGTCTTCCAGCACTGTTGTATCCACTCCTGTAACGCTCTCACTCTGTTTGAGAGGGCAAAGGTAAATGGATGGCTCTTTGCACAGTCCTTTATGGAGTGGGCTTTGGCATCTCAGAATCTTCCAACCTGAGCAATTATAAGACAAGCAAACCTTCCTTTCTCTAATGCTAGTCACTGCTCAAAGCAAAAGTTCAGTGCCCAATCCTGCTATAAAGAACCTGAAGATGGAAATAGAGATGAAGAAGAATAGACAATGCTCTCCTACACAAATACGTAACATAAATATGCAACAGGTGGCTGCAGATAGCTGATGTGGATGCCAGTCTTGGAGCCCATTTTGGGGTAATGATGGCTAAATAGTGATCAGAGAAAACTCTGACTGCTATAATTCTTCAGACTTAAAGAGCACAAGAGAGATCCCTGGATAGTTTTGCAGACTTTTGAGGAAATGTCCCAAGAATGTGTTGAGGAACTCAATCCAGTCTTTATGCCAGAAATACGGATTCTGGGATGTAGGCAAAATCTGACTAATCACGAAATTTAACAAAGAAGATGTAAATAACCATGGAACATAGCACAGCAGCAAGTATAAAAACTGAAATGAGAATGAGGTCAGTGCTACTGTCCATGTTGACAGTATAGCTCAGGAGTAGAACAGCCTACAATGGAATCTCTTAACTGAAGGATCTTTATAATCTTAGACTATAAATATTGTAAAGTTAAAGACCTAAGTGCTCTCACTGGAAGGGGAAATCTGCTGGCACACTGTAGGTGTTCCTATTGCTGCATATACAGTATCAAGAGGACAAGGCTGTCACTGATCTTTACCTGGGCAATTTTTCAGACTTTGGTTTCTACCAATCGACCTTGAAAGGATGAGGTAATGTCCTCCCTTCCCAAAGAGCAGGCTTTTTATCATTCACTCTGGAAGCAATAAATTCTCCAAGCAGTGTTCCTCTTTGTAGTGAGTGTGTGGGCGTCTGGAGAGGCCTCCTGTGTCACTGGCATAGAATTTGTAGGTCCTCGAATATCAACATGAGCAAACCTGAAGCTCAGAATGCCTGCTGAGTCATAAGTGATAATGCCCTCTGTCTCTGCCTCAAGAGTCTCTTATCTTTTGCAAGCATCCATGGTACAGTAACAGGGTAGCCATAAGCTTAAATTAGAGCAAACCACAGCCCTACCCACACTTCCCAATACTTCTGTCCATAGCTGAATAGTTTTACAAAACAGAAGGTTTTACAAAAAGTAGATCATTCAATTTGCTAAATGAGTGTCTTGCTTAAAAAAGAATATTTGAATTTGCCTTACTGCTAACTTCATTTCCGAGCACCACATTTATAAACATATAGTTATGAAGTTACATGGCAGACTATTTATTACTGATTTAAAGTTTGTGCTTTGGCAGTTGTTCACTACCCGAATTCAAATAAACTGGAGTTATTGGAACCTCCAACAAGAAATAATTCTAGTAATTTCTGAATATTTGTCAAATTATATGTTACTCAGTTGCCATAGAAAGTTTTAAAAAACATCAAAGCCTTAATTGCATTATATATAATATTTTAATTTAGGTGTGTAACATAAAAACTGATCATTTTATGATAATAGTGAATCACAATTAATAAAGAAATACAAAAGCCTACTTACCACTAATTTTTCAGTGTACCCAAATCAGAATCCCAAAGAGAAAGATTTGGAAAAATAAACAACTCAATTTTCACCTTCACTCTAAGGAACACATTGATTACAGATCCTGTGAGATTCAGCGATCTAAATTTTATCTCTTCTTTTTGTCTATAATTAATTTATAAATAAAACAACCTCTGATTAGTGAAACCCTTCAACAGAATAATTATCCATTTACATGCTAGAAAATAGAACGTTTTATACTTAACATTTGTAAGACATGTTTTGTGCATTGAGCTGTGTACTTACTACGCCTTTCCACATAAACAGTTATGCATAATCTTTGGCAACAAGGACCAGTGTTGAATCTCTAACTAGTTCATTCTATTTTTCTCAGTATGTGGCAATCCTCTTTGTATGCCTGCTCCACACCTTTCTAAATACTGAGCAATCTGTGGTCAAAGCACACCTCTCTTCCTGGTAAGAAGTTGTAGAATTTGTTTTAACTGAAACAGAGAACTTCCTCTGTTTGGAAATTGTACAGTGAAATTGTACAGTGCCAGTAGTGACAAAAGAAATGCTGGAACAAAAATTCAGTAGGCAAAATGGATAATCAATGTTTAATCCCAATTTTTAAAATTCATAATTGCTTTGAAATGATCTTAGTGAATAATCTTCTCTAGATGTCAAACTATATTAAAAATGAAAATCTCATTGTGGATAATCTCATTACTTTTTTTTAAACTCTCCTCTGAACAATTCACTCACATATGATATTAGAGCCTTAGAATTTAGACTAATATGGCCATTAAGATCTCATATTTATAAATGAATATCCAAGAAACCATTTTAGATTATTCATATCATTACATTAGGCTGAAAAAAATTCCTTTAAAAAAAAGAAACATAGAGATATGTGAAATTTCCTAATATCAAACAACACAAAACCTATTAAAATATATGTATCTTGTGTAACTACATAAACAGTATGAAAAATATTGCACAGATTTGCCTCACTTAAGAACTGAGACAGAATTTTTAAAGATGATCAATGATCTGATAGTAGGCAAACACAATTGTTTTTTCTTGTCTTTCTTTTTAAAGCACTTTATAGCATTACTAGTCATGCTGACTTTCTAGAACATTTCTCTACACTTTTCATGTACATTCTACAACCACTTTCTTACTAATCTGTTACTAGTGGTGGACTGAAGCTCTTTGACGGTAGAGGATATTTTCTATTCAAGTATATGGCCCATTCCTTATTTATCATGGTTTGACACATTTTCTTTTTACTTTACAATGATGTAAGAACAATATGTACTCAATAGAAACCATGCTTTGAATTTTGTTCTTTTTCCAGGCCGGCAATATGTGGTACAATACTCTCATACTAGGCAGTAGCAGTAAGATATGGCTCCATTAGCTATGAGATTACAGAGGCAAACAACCTTTATTCTATGGTGTGCTACATTGTTACTCTGGAACACTGGATATGTGCTATCATGTTCTACCAAAAGGCCATGTGTTGGTTCCTTAATTCTGCAATGTGACAGTGCTGAGTGCACTACTGGGAAGTCATTGGGCCAAAGAGGTGGAACTTTCATGACTGGATTAATGCCTTTATCATGGAATCTGAGCTCACCTAGGACTGGATTAGTTAGTGTGAGAGTAGATTGTTATGAAGTGAGCCTGCCTGTCATGTTTCCTCTCTTCTGTACATATCCATTTGTCCTTCCATTTTCCATGCAGAGTTAAAGCAGCATGAGATTCTCATTGGGCTTACCCAGTCTTGGACTTGCAAACCTCCAGACACTTGAGCCAAAAGAATTCTCTCTTTTTCGTATAAATCATCCATTGTCAGATAGTCTACTATAGAAACAAAAATGAACCAAGATAGTAGTTCTGATGTAAATGCATTTTCAGCTTACAATAAGCATCTGTATTTGTATAATTCTGTCTCAGTTCTTGAAACATCGCAAATTATTATTTAATATTCATTGGCTAGACATGGTGGCACATGCCTGTAATCCCAGCACTTTGGAATGATGCTGAGACATGAACAGGGCAAATTTAAACCAAGCCTGGGTGACTTAATGAATTAGCAAGACCTTGTCTCAAAACAAAAATTTAAAAAGGGCTAGGGATATAGCTCAGTGCAGATACCCAGGGTTCAGTTCTCGATAACCACACCAAAAAAGTTGACTGAATAATAAATTTCTATCCCCCATATGTTAAATCCTCAATTTAGAGCTCTTTTATCTCAAACACACTTCCTTGACTTTCATCTACATATGGAAATCATCCAAATACGTCACTCATCCATTCACTCCCTTTGATCTTGGGTCTTTACAACTGATAGCCGAATATGCCTCTTTGGATGCTTCACAAATTCATAATCTCAACACACACACAATTATACCCTGAAATTAACTCACCTTGATGCAGCAACTCAAAAAATACTGGTGCATCCCAAATACAATGCCTTGCAATGGATGATTCAGGTGATGTCAACAAGAGTGAATTCCAGTTGCTGTCCTAAAGAAGTTTATAAACCAGTGAAGAAAAAGAGCACTTACAACATATAAGAGAAGTACAAACTGAGGCCTGCAAATCATGTGACCATTTCCCAAGCACTTACTCTTTTCAAAGCGTGAAAGTTTCATCCTGAGGTAGTTATAAACTTCTAAAAATTCCCCAAATGTTTTTCTCCGTGCTTATCCCAGAATCACCCATTGACTTCAATGGTATAGTTATATCCAAATTTATGGCCACAAATATTGGCTCTGACCTCCTTTCCTAACCTGCTTGTCCTTCTTGTGTCTGTATGTATCTCTCCAACCTGTAGCTCTATTTGCTACTCCAGGACTTTGGCATCCTTGGTTACCTTTTATGTTTCCATACTACTTAAGGTTCCTTCAAAACTTGTAAGTAGCATGCTAAAGGATATTTTTAAAATCGTATTTTAGGAAATACTTTAAGAAAGAGAAAACCTAAGAGAGCCAGGGATTTAGCTCAGCGGCGTAAGCACCTGCCTGGTAAGCACAAGGTTGTGAGTTCAGTCCCCAGTACTAAAAGAGAGAGAGAGAGAGACAGAGACAGAGAGAGAAAACCTAAGGGAATATTCCAGAAAGTTTTGACACAATAGTTGGTGTGTTTAGATCTGTTTGGTTACCAGCTTCTCATAAGTAGATCAGTTGAACCCACTTCGTTGTCACACTCATTAACCAAATGAACACTGAGCCATAAAAACAGTTTGGAGATGGGGAAAAACAAACAAACAGTAGAATTAATTCCCGCAGGTGGAAGGACAGTTGCATGAAAGCAATTTGAGCACAATGTGGGAGCAGCTGTCATGGTAGATAACATGATTTTCTCTATTCCCTGCTCACCATCCTGAAGCAGAACAATCAGAGGTTGTGAGTAACAGAAAATCAGCACATACTAATGGGTCTCTGGGTGAATACCTAACGGGTAAAATGAACCCTCTGAACTACCCTGAGTTTCTTTCTCTTCCTAGGCAGTATCAGAAAGCTTCAAAAACTCTCCATGCTGGTCCATAGTCACTGCTATGGCAGGAATCTGTCCTTACAGCCAAAGACAAAAGCAATTGGCTCTACCCTGCTGCTCTTGCTGCTGCCAAATTCCACCTCTTCTCCCATCCTCTCTTCTTGCTGGTCCTGTTCCCCCCACCCCATTACCCTGCTGATGCTCTGTTCTGAGGCACGTGATCTCTTGCTATACGCTGAGCCCTGCGCTGTCCCCCCACCCCCACCACCATATGTTATGGAGAGGAATATTATTAAGGAAGGAAGATGAAATGGTTCTTAGGTAAGGTCAAATCTACCCTGATCTTTGAAAAATGGTGATGATAATAGGGGACTAGATAAGAAATGGGGGAGTATATTTTGAAAGGCACAGAAATTTTATTTTAAAAAAAGAATTTCCTACGTGACAACAATGGAATTAGAAAGTATGTTTGAAAGTCACAATAGAATTGTTTTACAAGTGACAAAGATTCACTGCAAGGACTAGGGACTTATATTTTGCCTTGGAACTAAATATCTTAATTTCATGGCCAAAAGGAAGAGGTAAAATAATCAATAGCTTTTTGTGAAGCTGAGGTACTCTTTCATTCCTTTCTTCTTGAAGGGAGTTGATTGAGATTTGAAAATTTTCTTCTTTACACAGTTTCAAAGAAAAAGAAGGCCCATTTTTAACTAGAGTAGGCAGAGAAGGCATTTATCAAATGGTTCAAGATATTTCAAGCAAATCAATGTTTTAGCTTTGGGAGTCAGCCAGGTGGTTTTTAGGAAGGACAAAGCAGGTCTGTGTCAAGTGTTGGTGTGCATGAGAAAAAACATACTTGCTATACTTTGGATCTGAAATGCCACTCCCATCCAAACCATGTATTAAAGGCTTGGTCCCCAGAGTGTGATACTAGGAAATGATGGCACCTTGAAGACGTGGAGCACAGTGGTAGTGGGAAGACCTCAGGACCCCAATTCCTTCCTCTTCTTTTTTATTTTCTGGCCATAAGATGAGCAGTTTTGCTCCACCCCACATTCCTGTCATCTGCCAAAACAATGGGGCCAGTGCATCATGACGGGAAATCTCCGAAACCGTGAGCCGTAATAAAACTTTGCTCTTTGTAAACTGATTATCATGGGTGTTTCACAGTAAGAAGAAGTGAACAACATACTCCTTTATTCATTAAATAAGCTTAGGCAGGCATATATGGATTGGCAAGCCAACTGTGAGCTGAATTTAAACCTTGTGTTTCAGTTTTTATTTTTATTGGTACATATTTGCATTATGTAATGCTATATTCATTATTGGGAGTTGGTGCCTGTACATAACAGATCTCAATTTTTTTTCCCCTGTTTGTCCCTGAGTCAAGTAACTTTGGGTCTCATGTAACCTTCATCACAAAGCTAGGCAACACTTGGGTTTAGAATGCCTGGCTAGGTTTAAAATGACCATGAGACTAACCCATGCAACTAGATAGAGGTTTCAATTGACAATTAGTCTGTTTTCTGATATAAGGAGATATAGAGCTTGGATTCACTATTCCCATGCCTACTTTTCTTGTTTACTTGAGATTGCATCACTTGTAGCCTTGAATGTTTAGAAAAGAAGATCAAACCCATTTATTTAACATCACAATCGATACTGATCCTGGGCTATGTGCAGAATACATTCTCTGTAGGCAGTCTGTGCTCACCATGGCTTTCAGGAGTTCAGGGAGAATTTACGGGCACAATTCTATTTCTCAGTTATAAAGGAAACACATTCAAGATGTACTAAAACAGCTGAACAGAAACATAGCTCCCTTCTTTATGCACACAAGATGAGCTGTGTTTACTAGACAAAGAATTTATAGTTCAGAGAAGTAGATTTCTGCTTATAAGAATTTCTAGCTCTCTTTCAACTCAGTCCCATAGTTCATTGTAGGAAATTCATATTGTGAGACTCTGCAAAATAAGGTCATAAATGATTAAATTATAACATTCAATTACTAGCTTTCTTAGCTGAGAATATGGTCATGCATGACTTAACACAATTTATAAATAACCACTTACAGTAGACTGTGATTATCTATAGTGAAATACGACACTGTAGATAGGTTATTAAATAGAATGTAGCTATACATAAACCATGTTCCACCGATCTGCTGTAGAAGTCAAAAGAAAATGTTGACCCAAAAGTACTTTTCAGTATGCATAATTATGAGACAAGTCAGGGGCTGGGGATTTAGCTCAGCGGCATAAGCACCTGCCTTGCAAGTGCTTGGTTGTGAGTTCAATCCTTGGTACTGATAAAAAAAAAATTATGACACAAGACACAGTGTTTTATATTTGTGATATTATTTGATGAGATGGGAAATTACTTTTCTGCATTTTTGTCTTTGATTTCCTTTGCAACCACGTATAAGGCCAGCTGCAATTCTTTAAGGTTATAAAAATAGTGGAAAAAATTCATAGTAGGACTTTCAGTTAAAACACACAAACAAAACTAGAAAACTGGGTTCTGTATTACACTTTGACCTATGACACCCATCATCCTTCACATACTGGCACTGTATTTTCTGTATGTTGGAAGTGGTTAGTTTAATATTCATTACTCTAAGATCTGTGGGACAAAGTGAAAGCAATAATAACTTCATAATGATCAGATAATAAGTGCTTTACCAATCTCTCCCAAATATAAATCATTTTGTCTTCCTGGATGACTTGTAAGCAAGTTAAAACCAGTCCTAAAAGCCACCCTGGATTTATGATGTTTGCCCTCTTTGACTGTTTTTTCTGTTATCTCTAAATCCTGTCTCTAATCCTAGGCTAGTGTAAGCCTGTATGGCAAGCGTTTTCCAGCCTGGCCTGCTTCCTTTGAATTCCCATGTCTCTTACAGCTAGTTAACTAATTTTGATGCAGTCCTATGCCATCTTATATTATGTCTGCCTAGAATGTATGAGTCTTGTTTCCTTAGTAACTCTGTAAGTTCCAGAATAGGAAATGAGGCTTATCTCATTTTTGTTCCTATATAGATCTTAGAGTAGAGCTGAGCCCAGAATTGATGCTACTAAATGTATTCAATAAATTTCAGTCACTTTCTCTCCAGTATACAGACTAGTAAATTCCCAGGATGTTGTTCCTGATATATATATATATATATATATATATATATATATATATTGCCACCACTAGACCTCAGCTAAATAATGAGACACATATAATTAAAATATGTCAAAGGAAATTTAATTAAGATTCACGAGACTCAAGAGACTTATTAGTAGTCTGGAAATTAAAAGTGTTTGAGGAAGTATAATCAGCATGATGCTATGTGAAGATAGAATAATTGTAGACTACCTCATCAAATCCATGAAGGAGAAGAATGAGCCCTTAAAGGTGAAGAGCCTGGAAAGGGTATACCATATCCTCACCTCTAAGAAAAATCCATAACACGGGGGGCATTGGGCTGGGTGAAATAAGCCGGTTGCAGAAGCGCAAATAGTGTATGATTTCCATACAAGAGGTATGTAAGATAGTCAAACTCATAATAGCAAAGGAAAGAATGATGATTTCCAGGGGCTTTGGAAGGGGAGCAAAGGGGATATATTGTTTGAAAGGTATGAAGTTTCAGCTATGCAAGATGAGTAACTTTGAAAAATTGCTGTGCACTATAGTGCTTGTGTTTTGCAAGGTAATACTTTGCACTTAAAATTTGTTACAATGGTAGTTTTGTAACAGCTATTTCTAAGATGACAATGTGTAACTTATCAACCAGCAATTTCTTACCTTGTTTTTCTGTAATTTTGTATTATTTCTACCCTTTTTTTATCTCCATGTATTTTTTTGTTTCCTTTTCTTTAAATAAAAAAAAAAGAGTATTGTAACACACACACATGAAGATACACAAACACTTTTGGACATGATAGATAAGATTTTTTGTTGTTGTTGTTGTTGTTGTTGTTTTTTACTGTGAGTGTAGTAATAGTGTCATGGGTATGTATATTTACACCCAAACCATCAAACTGTGTACATTAAACACGTGCCTGTTTTTAAAACTCTCAATTCTGCATCAAACATGTTAGAAAGATATGCAATATAAAAAAGAAAAATACAGAAAGACATATAGGTGTAAGAATAGATTCGGAGGACAAGGGATGTAGCTCAGTGGCACAGTGCCTACCTGGCAAGTGTAAGGTCCTGTGTCCAATTCCTGATACAAAAAAAAAAAAAAAAAACAAGAATAGATTTGGATAAATGTATGAGTGAATGACAGATGCAATGTAGATCATCAAGAAGAAGATAAGGAATATTAATGCTCACTGACCATTTAATATATATTAGGCTTCATTTTAAAGTAATGGCTCTTTAATACTCATATTTAACCTTGAGTATAACACAAACTTTTTCATTTTACAGGGGAGAAAAATGGGGCTTGGAGAAGTAAAGTTGCAAAGTTAATTCATAACACACCTAAGATTTGATGTCAAGCAACGTATCAGGTCTGGAGTTAGAAGACAGACACTGTTAGCCACCTTGGTGACCACTACTGCACCTCCAGTATTCCTAACATTGTCCCCAAGCAAATGTCCTATTCACTGAACTCTGAAAACCTAAAACCACCGTGATGCAGATTCTTCCACAGTTATACTGAGCCTAGGCTTTTTTGTGACAGCCACATCGTAAGATGACA
Organism: Cavia porcellus; assembly: GCF_034190915.1. Taxonomy (NCBI): domain Eukaryota; kingdom Metazoa; phylum Chordata; class Mammalia; order Rodentia; family Caviidae; genus Cavia; species Cavia porcellus. The sequence goes on from NW_026947510.1 coordinate 41,147,931, forward strand.
GTGAGTAGCATCCTCGTACAATGTCTTCCTTTTAAGTGTGGGATGAAGAGCATAAATTCCCTGTCATCAGTAGACGATGGCAAAGGTGAGGGGTTGCTGCTCTTGTACCATCATATAAGATTCAGTCTTAGTTTACTAACCTCAGAAGCAAGCAAAGATGTTGTGAATGAGTATGGAGAGAGCTATGAAGCAAAGAGTTGATATCAGAACAGATGAGTGACTTTCAGCCAACAGCCAAGACCTTCAATACTACAGACACAAGTGAATGAATTCTTCCAATGACTGGAATGATCTTGGAAGTAAACTCTTTCCCACTCAAGCCTCCATGTGAAAGCTCCCTGATACTTTGTAATTATGGGAGACTACAGGGAAAATTCTAGGATGGTCCCCAAGATTCTCCACCTTCTGGTACACATATATCTTCACCTCACTATTCCCTCAGATGCTTGTTAGTACTGTGATGGTATTTTGAAGATGCAGTTAAGCTCCTAAATGAGTTGACCTTTAGGTAGAACCATCATCTTTATTTGGCCTGGCATGATGAGAGGATGCTGTAAATGGAACAGAAACCATCCTGGAGAGACATGAAATATGAAGTTGGAGGAGACTGTGTGACAAAGAATATGGAACGTCCCTACGAGTTAAGGGTAACTCTGTGCTAACACCTGGCAAAGAAATTCAGGTCTGATCTCCATAACTACAGGAATGAGGTGCTGCTTGGAAAAGGACCCCGGCTCCAGATGAGACACAGCCGCTTACTTGTAGTTATGTGAGACTCTACTGAGTAGAGAATCCAGTAATACTGTGCCCAAACTTTTGACCAAGAGAACAAGCTAATAAGTAGCTGATGTTCTTATTTAAGCTTGTGGTAATTTATTTAATTTATTACACAGCAATGGATAACTAATGTACTTGTCTTTTTTGTCATTGGCATAACGTGTTTTAATTAAACTAAAGTGAAAATACTCCATATAAAGCCTGGAATATAGATGGCACTCAATAGGTGTGGGACTTGCTTTCTACTGAGACTCTAAAATACAGAATTTTTTCCATTATTGCCGAAGTTATCAGGCAATATTTGTAAGTAAAAGACTTCACCATTCAGAAAAAGGGAATATTTGTATGCAATCATCTTTTAAAATGTAGCACAATCTTCCTCCTAGAATCTGTGATAATGCAGGTATTAAGTAAAAAACAAAAAACAAAAAGTCAGTAAACTTTAAACTGGCTTGTCTAGTAATACAAATAACTGGCAAAACTGTCCTGGATCTTAAATAATAGAAACATTTTAAATTTGAACCATTTAAAATCCAGGATACTAGTATCAATTCTTTGTACTTCTAAGACATGCAAGTAAAGCTTTTTCCCCTCCTGGAGAAGTTGTTATTTTCCCAACTTCCGGGCCTTTCACTTATTTAAGTCCAAGAATACTGAGATCATGGGAAAGGTTTCAACAAATTGTCTCATGACTGAGTCATACAACTTGGCAGCTGTTAATCTGTTTGTCATGTATATAAGATGATCTCTGGGTGGAGAATTCAAACGCTTAAATTCTGGCCTACATATCATAGAAAATTTGAGCACCAGCTCCAATGTAAGTTTATTGTCTGACATTTGAAATTCTCCTGCAATTTAAAGCTTCCCATTTTCTGCTTTAAGAAAAATCATGCACCAAGTTGATACTATCAGAGATCTCTTTGTATGACCCTAGAGACAGTGTCAAACTGAAAATAAATGATTCTTACATGCATGATTGATGCCCATTTTAGTCCCTTGGTTCTTAAAATTTATAAGTGATCGTGACCATTTCAGGATCCCAAGTATTAAAATTGAAATGAGCGCTATTTAAATTTATCTTTTGAGAGTTTAGAGCGATCTGCATGCTGTGGGATGATTTCAGTGGGGTTACAATTGACATTTGAGCATTAAAAGCTATCTTGGAAAGGAAAAAGTCTTTTTTTCACTGAAAACATCTTTTAACAATAAATAAAGGAACTTTTCAAGTTTAAGTTTGCACTTGTGAGACACAGGGTAAGGTATGATACCCTACATTTTTTACTGATGCAAAACACATATTTATGAGCTTCATGGAGATAAAATCTTAATAAGATAAAGTAATTTTTGAAATAGTTGTTTTATGGTGAGTATGCCCTTAATCAGATTTGATTTTTTTAAAAACAGACATATTTGCTTTTCAATTGAGAAAAGTTCAATATTCAGTTAAACACAAATGCATTCTACATTTTTTATAACTTTTTAAGCATCAATTCTATTTGCTATTCAAACTTGTAGTTCCGCCCTTATAAGCAACTCTCTGTTCTCAAACATAATATACTGCTTTAGAAAGTTGCACATTTGTTATTTCTAAGGATCACCTTTTGTTTACAAAAATGTTACCTTCAAATTCTGACTGGTTCTTAGGAATTTACAAATTGAATTTTATATGGTTTTATATTAATGCTTACCCCCCAAAAAAAAGGACTAGTTTATAATTTATTGCAAAGAATTTAGGAAAAATACTGCCTTTTGGGGGTTTCAGAGTGTTCAAGATACTATTACTAACAGTTGGAAAACTCATTTCCTGGGAAGATGGCTGACTGGCCCCAAGACTCTGAATTGTAAACCTGGGGTAAAGGGATGGGATGAACTTTGTGTAATCAGTAAAGTTCACGAACTACGTGCCAAGTCAAGCAGTTTATAAACAGTAGAAATAACAGAAGATCCTAGAATGCTCCTCCACATGAGCATAACTACTAAGAGATTGTGAAAGCTTCAATCAAATGATTATTGGAAAAGAATGATGGGTCAGGCTTACAGAAACACAAAGCACATTTAAAGTAAAGTATTACAAACAACTTTGTTTTGGTTCTTCACATCTCTTAAATCAAATTTTTTGTATTTGCTTTGTGGGCCTCATTATTTTTCTATCTCTCAGGTTTCCAAACAGAAATTATCACTACCTCAGCACCACCTTTCCAAAGTCTAAGCGCAAAGCTGGGCTCGCTGTCTTTCCCTGTCTGCATGGAGGCGATCGCCAAGACCTATTGCTTAAAGCTCCCAGATAGTTATCAGCACCCTCCTCTTTGCTTCATTCCTGTTACTTTGGCTTGAGGACAAACCCTAATCATGTCTTGTCTGAAACATTGAACAGCCTCCCCTAATTGGTGCCTTGCTCCCCCTGTCACAGTGTCTCGCCTCCCTACACATCCAGCCAATCTCCACTCTGCCAGATGATCTAATATGCAACTCCCAACCTTCCATTTCCTTGAGTGATTTCCTACTATCTTCAGATGAAATCCGAACTCTAACATGACCTGTAAAGCTGCCTGGATTTGTCTACTGGGAGTGTCGCCAGCCTCTATCCCACTTCTTCCCTGCACATGAATGCTTTTTACACTTGGTGACTTTCTCACATGCTCTCCTCCCAACCTATATTTCCTTTGCTCCCTCGTGTCTCTATCTCAACCTCTCCTTTTCCTCCTATTTGTCCTGATTGCCTCTCCTGTCAGTCCATTTCCTTCCTTCATGCATCCATATGCAAATAACTGTGAAGACAGAAACGATCAACACACAGCCCACTGTCTAGAATCCTGTAGCCCACTGGAGCTCAGAAGAGACTTTTCAACATGATGAAATGTGTATGCACAGCAACTAAGAGATATATGGGACTGTGCTGTAGGGTTGCAGAAGAGGGAAACAAAATTACAGCTTTTCATTTGCATCCTATTAGTGTCTTTCTTTCCAAAAATGAAAAACCACAGACCACGAAGCTGATCTACAATAGTGTTTGTGTTACTCTTCAAACATTCCATATTTGAATTTATTACTAACATGAACATAGCTAAATACATCAATGGCATTGCTGGAAGAGCAAGTACATGGTAACATTAATTTACTCCTTTATTTTATTGTTATGATTTATGAAATATCATCCCAAAGACTTAAATATTGACAGCTTAATCCCCAATGCAGTAATGTTCAGAGGTGGGACCTAGAGAGGTAGTCAGATCTTAATACAGGAATGAGTTTATAACCTAATGAGTTGTTAGAAAGTGGGGCCCATTTGGAGAAGGTAGGGCACTGGGGGCATGCTTTTGAATGGTATGGATATATTTGGTCCCTGGTTCCTCTGATCTCTCATTCTGTCACTTGCAACTCTGCTTCTTAGCTACCATGTATTGAGCTCCTTTTCTCAAACTCTTCCTCGTGATGTTTCTGCCTTAGAGCTAGCTGACCATGGACTAAAACCTCTGAAATTGTTTGTTGTATTCAAGGGTTGTGCAGAGAACAGTTAGAATCAGGACATGGAGTTTATAATATTGTTTTATGATGGCCACCCAGAGTTAACATACAAAACTGCAGGAAATCTATCTGCAACACCAAAGACATAGAATATTTAGTCAAGGGCCTAAACCCCACAGCAATTGCCCACATGAAAACCCAGAGCACATGACAATGCCTCCCACAAGTCCAACTGGAGGTCCAGAGCCCACAAGGACTCATACCAGTCTCTTTTATGGATCCGTGCTGGGAAGGCCCAAAGGTCAGCAGTAGAAACCAGAAAATCCATGCCAGTGAGGTGAAGTGGCTGTGCTGGTAGGATGAGGGTTCTACCCTGGAGCCGAGAAGTCACACTCATAACAAAGACCAGGGCTGTCCTGAAAATCACCACAGCCATCCTCAGCCACACGGAGGTCCTGAGCTCCTCCGATGACAAGCACAGTTGGGTACATGCCAGGAAGCCAGTGTGATGACTTCATCTTGGAGACCAAGCGGCACATGTCTTCCCCTCCGGAGCCAGGAAGCAATGCTCGATGTGAGGACCAGAGCTTCTCCAGGAGAATTTAATGGCTCAAACAGCAACTCATAGGAGAACCCGCAATGCCTCAGTGCCTCAATGCACTTTAATGCCTAGCTTCTCCTTCTCCACATCTCTATTTATGCCAGCAACTTTCCTCAGGTAGGACATCTACGCTCAGTGCCATGCAATGTCATATAGCTGGCGTTAAGTTGACCACCAGTGAGCCAAACTAAACCATTTCTCCTTCAAGTTGTTTATGTCAGGTATTCGGTTGCAGTAATAAAACAGCAGGCCAATACACTGTATTCTTGTTAGGTATAAATATTCAGTACATATCTGCTTTATATATAATCATTTTGATATTTGTTCACGTTTGTTACGGTGTTTTATATTTTATTCTGGTTCTTAATGCAATATTTTTCCCATATGTACTTTGATTATCTGTATAATAACTTGACCACATTTATTTTATATTGTGGCTTGTAATTTAAAGTATGCACTGAAGTACTGTAGTAACAGTACTTATATATTATGTGATCTATAATTACAGTGAATTTGCTGGTCAGCTGCCTACTATTGATCAGTATTCAGTGGCAATAGAAAATCTCTTTGAGGTTTGTAATTTACATTTCTCAGAGTTAAAGTTTAAAATGTTTGAATATTCAAAATTTATGCCTTCCTGCTAGATTAGAATATTCAGTATTTACATGAATCAAGTAAGACATTTTTCCTCACAAAGTGAATCTCAATACGTGCTTGATAATATGCATGCATATTTACTTCCATATCATAAATTTCATTAAAAACAGAAGATATATTTTATACTCCAGCAAATGTCAGCTAATAGAGTACTTCCAGACAGGAGATTTGGGGCAAGATCCCAAAGTAATATTTGAGCTGTGTCATGATGGATGATGTAGAAGCAACACAGACAAGACTAACTGGGAAAATAAGACCAGATCTAGGAGGAAGATTCACAAAGATAGGAAAGCTCAGAGCATAATTGTGTACCTGCTGTAACTCAGAGAGACTACAATCAGCATAAAAGAAGTTTTAGAAAGTAAAATTGAAATGCTAGGTTGAAGCCAGGTCATGGAGGTCCTCAAATGACAGGCTGTGGATGTACAAGTTTATTTTATTTAAAAAATTGGGAATTACTGAAGATTTATTTTTTAAAGAAGAAAAATAACATAATCAAAGCTGCCCTTCAAAAAAAATGAACCTGGCAACAGCATTTTAAGTGAATTAGGAGAAAGCTGGAGGTGGAGGACGGCTGTGGAAAGGCCAACAGCGCAGATAATGTACCATGAAGGTAACGAGAATCTGCACCAGAGCAGTAACACAGAAAGCTCACACAGAAGGAGCAGAAGGAAGAGATGGGGCAGAGACTGCATCAACAGAGTGCACTGCACACTTGGATGCGGAAGGTGAGAAAGAAGAGGCAAATCTTGCCCATGTGTCTGAGAGTTTCCTGGTGGCGATAGGACAGAACTAATACGTTCATTTTGGAGTACCAAGTTCCTGAGTGTGAGATCTCTGCAGACATTCGGTTTGAGCTCTCCAGGAGCCAATTCACAGTTTGGGAGCAGAAATTAGGAAGGACACGAAATGGAAATGCTGGAAATGCTGTTTTGTTGCTTGAGGAAGCCACGGGAACGTACCAAGAAACAGTCTACTGCAGAAAAAGTAGTAAAGAGGTCCCCGGCATGGAACATGAAGGTCATTTTAGCATTTGAACTGAATAGGTGCATCTCACAGGCTACTGCTGACCAGTGACTAGATGCAGTGGAAATATTAAGCTGACTATTTTCTAAGACAACAAAGAAGTCCTTTGTCGGTCACTTTTAGCTCCAGGAACCACTAGTAAGCTTGCTGAGCCTGCTAGAGACTACTCCACAGTCTAGAAGGCTCCTCGTCTCCCTTCCAGTCTTCCTCTCCTCTCATGTGATTTTGTATCACATGTGCATTGTCATCTGACCTGACCTACTTTTCTTTAAGTCCTTTCCCATTTTTAAACACAACTATTCCTATCAGCCATAAAGTTCTTGCCTATTTAACGCTATCCAATTTTCTGAGCACCTAGATTAGCAAAATTGTTATTTGAGAGGTAATCAGTGTTGCTCATGCTATTTTATATAACTGGAATTACTGTTCAAAAAATTTTTGAATCATTAAAACCCTGTTAAGTTACTGAATTTAATCCTAAATTATAAAATTATGTTTTATAGGGCTCTAGGTACCAAAGGGGAAAAATTATGTTTAGTAGGTTATGACTTTAGCTGAGAATGTTACACATTTACATCTTTTACTTATTAAGTTTATCTGTACAGTTTAGATATACATAATGATCACATTCCTCATAGAAAACTTGTACTTGCACATGACTCGTTAGTTATTTTTTTTTCCCTTTCCCCTGCCCTCACATCAACCCCTCGTCCCCTCCTTATTTACAAAGCCTTGTTTCCATTTTTCCCTTGTTTTTCTTATTTTTCCTTTCCTTCCTCCCCCCACCTCATTCCCTTTCTTTTCAAACAATTTCTTCCTATTTCATAATATCTATTATACATTTTGCTTCTTATATGCACTTTCAGTCTCGCACCCCAAGAAACAATGCGATATTTACACATGTGAGTCTGATTTATTTCACTGAAGAGTATGGTTTCATGGTTCATCCATTTAGCTATAAATGACTCAAGTTCAATCTTTTTATGGCCAAGTAGTATTCCAGTGTATGAAAAAACCACATCTTTTTTATTCATTCATCAGTTGATGGGCATTTAGGTTGTTTCCAAGATTTAGCTATTACAAACTGTGCTGGTATAAACACAGGTACATAAATATTGCTGTAATATGATGTTTTTCATTCTTTTGGGAAGGTACCAAGAAGGGTACAAGCTGGGTCCAATGGGACTTCTAGTCCTGGTTGTTTGAAGAATCTTCACACTGATTTCCACGTTGGCTGCAGCCATTCCCACCAACAATGAAGAAGGTTCGTTTTTCCCTACAGCCTTGCAAGCATTTGTTATTGGTTGCTTTCTTGATGATAGCCTTTCTGGAGTGAGATGGAATCTCAGCTTTGTTTTAATCTGCTATAATCTGCTTTAATCTGTTTAATCTCTGTTTCAATCACTATAATGATCAATGATGTTGAAGATTTTTTCATATATTTATTTGCCATTTGTATGTCTTCTGTCTCTATTCATTTCAGATCCCCATTTATGATGTATCTAATTTTTAAATTTGTGACACCTGATTTTTTTCAATTCTTTATATGTTCTAGATATTGGTCCTCTGTCTGAAGAATAGCAGGCTAAGATTTTTTTCCCACTCTATAGGATGTCTTTTCACTCTGTTGGTGATTTCTCTGGCTCTGCAAAAGCTTTTTAATGATATGCTACTGTTGATTCTTTGCAATATTTCCTGTGCTACTGGGGTTTTGTTCATGAAGTCCTTCATCATGGCTGTCATCTCTTTTTTTACTTGTGAAATTATTTCTATTCTGACTTCCTCTATAACCTCATACATATATTTCTTTAAATCTCTGCTGAAGTATTTCCAGAAAATCCAGCTGGATGGCTTCTGACTTCCTCTATCTCATTGTTCTCTGTACTTGTTCTGGGTGGGCTGGCAATCCGGAACTGCATTTGGCTTCTGTGTTTTGTCCATTTCTATTATTTTTATCTTAATTTTTCTGTGTTGTTATTTGATTTTTCTGATATTAGGTAGCTTTGCAACTGGTATTGAGGTTTCCCTAGGAAATTTCTATTCCTCTGAGATGTCTTGTTGGTATAGCTGGCTGTCGATTTTTGTATCTGTCTCAAGATCCTATCTTCCCACTTTGTTAGGAATGAGGAATTGTTCTCTATTTGGCTGACCACCCAGGCCTTTGGCAGTGGATTCAGATGATCATGACTAGACTATCACAGTGCTGTCCTACTGCTAATTAAGTATCTCTAACCCTAGAAACGGCATCTATAGTTACACAACAACATCCAGCATAAACCCAGGAAATTCTATTCAGTGAGTTTCATCTTGGTAGAGTGATTTTAGCCTGTGTGGAAGGGGAATTTAGCAGGGATAGGGTTCAAAACAGAACAACAATTTAAGAGAAATACAGTGGAAGACAAGCTGAAGGACAAAGAGTGATCATCCAAACTTTGGGAAGCTGGAGAGAAAGAACAAAGGAGAAAACAAAAGAATATGGGGGGTGAACTAGAAAGACTGCAGACAATTTTCATTCACTTGTAAACATCATAAAATCAAGAAAGATCATTGAGGAAAGAGAGAGACAAGACAGACCGAACAAACGAAACAATAAAAGGCAAAACGTAGACAAATTCCCCACACACAAAAAAAGGAAAGCAAAAGAAAAAAAATTCTTTTGGTGCCCCAGGTCGGTGTTAGTTCCCTAGTCAGAGCTGGAATCGGGACTGAATCTGCAGGAGGGTCACTGCTGGGTTCTCTCACACCTGGGTATTATAGAGCAGCGGGAGTGCCCTTGACTGCTGCTGGCCAGGGCTGTTGGCCTGCTTGTGATCAGGGGGCTGGTTCTGGTCCTGAAGCCAGGGCTAACATGGGCTTTTGGCGGCCCCTGGAGCAGGGTCTGGGTGGTCCCAGTCACTGCTTCTCAGCAGAGTCACCCCCCAACCGTGTCCTGCCCAACTGCCAGCTGTCTACTGTGACTGTGTCCCTCTTTCCACTCTGGGACACCAGCTGTGAAGCGACTGTGGGGTTGTTCTGCTGCTGGAGTGTGAGCCCCAAGCCCTTTGAAATAAAGTGGCAATCCCGCCCAGCTGCTGCTGCTGACCCTCTGCACAGCTATGTGTCAGGCACTGTGTCTTCACTCACCAACGACTGACAGGAAAGGGGTTACTTAGTGGCTTGTGTCCTTCCTGCTGCCTCCACTATTTAAGAGTCTCCCCGTCCAGTTCAGGTCTCAGTCTCCCAGTGAGGAGCACAGCTGCTTAGATTCAGACTCCAAGCCCTTTAAAATAAAATAGCCTATATTTGCATTTTATTTATTTATTAATCACGAAGAGAGAGTGGGAGGTCTGTGCCTCAGGATGGGTGGAGACAAAACACTCAGAGCTACCCACAATTTACTGGGTGTGTACACTGATAGGAGGGGCTGAGGAAGAGTCAAGGTTGGTGGAGGACTCAGAGGTGATGACTCGGTGAGCACTGGATGACTCTGGATGACTCAAGAGGGCGGAGGTGATTTTATGCTAAGAAAGATCTTGCCCTGGAGTGATTTTTTTTTCCTAGTGGTTTTAGTTTAGTCTTAGTGGGTGAGAGATGATGGCCCATCCGTCAAGAATTAAATCCCAGAAGGGTGACACCCATAATCCCAAACCACCATTTATCTGTTAGGGACGTGTGCAAAATTAGGCTTTGTCAATTTGGGGTCCCCGACATATCCCCCTATTTATTTTTGTAATTGCCGCAATTAAAACAGCACACAGGATATGCTAGCCATTATAACAACAAACAAAGTTTATTGATATGATTTTCCTAAAAACCACCATTAGGTGAGAATTGTTCCATTTTTCCTAGAGATAGGGCATGGTCTCTCTTTAGACATTATAATTTAACTTTGGAGAAAATACTGTATGGAAAAGACTTTACTTAAAGGACTCATGCATCTTCTCATTCTTAGGAATTCTTTGCTTTCTCTTTTTGCATTGGTCTGTAGTCTAGAAATCTAATACGTTGTTAACTCTGCCTCCATTGGATGCTGTTCGGCTCATGAGAGTAACAAACAGTATGAGCAGGAACATTTGCTGATCTTTTGAAAAGTAGTCAAAGATGTGGAGTTTTTTGGCCAGACAGATCATGGATCAGAGCCCAGTTCAGAACTAAACTTAGGGACAATCAGATTAGCTCTGACATCTTTAAAAAAAAAAAAAAAATTGAACACATGGGAAAATGTGAGATGTAGAAAAACTAGTATTCTATTTTTTTACAGAGCTAGTGGAAAATTAGGATTAGGGATAGTTAGAAAGGCCATAAAATGTATATGCATAATTAAAATGAAAGGATGAGTTATTTTACAGAAAGTTTGTTTCGTATAAAATTTGCTATGAAAAAAGACCAATCTTTTGTCTGATAATGTTCAGACTTGGTGGTTCATTAGCTATGGAACAATAAACATATTTGACATTGAAATGCTTAAATGATTTCTAGAAATCATGCGTCTCACTACTTCTACCTATTGGTATTATATATTACCTCTGTTAACATTTTTGCTACAAGGGTAGGCTTTTCTTATTCCTTTATCTATTTAACCAAAGATCTTCCACGAAGCAGTCCCTTCAGTTCCCTGAAAATCCGTATCCTTTGTGCTTTTGGATTGCTCCTTGGTGCGATCAATAGCTGCTATCGCTCACATTGCTATCTTTTTGTATGCACTTTATGGATGCATCTATGCTTCTGCCCCTTCCCTACTCTGGAATTCTAGTGCCTACCTTATAAGGCCAACCTCCAACCCCATGACTTTGATAATTCTTTTGTTTTTATATATTTTATTTGTGCCTATTAATTTTACAAACCACTGGGTTGCAATGTGGTATTTTCATACTCGTAGATAACATATTTTGATCATATCCATACTCCCACTAGCTTCCCTTCCACACATTTCCCCCCATCTTTATTCCTTTCCCCTTTTGTCTAAAAACAGTCTCTTCTACTTTTCATTCCATTGTTGTTTTGGGGGGTTTTTTTAGATTCCGCAAATTAGGGAAACAGGTGATACTTATCTTCGTCTGACTTATCTCTCTCAGTATGACCTCCTAATCCATCTATTTTCCTGAAAGTGACAAAATTTTGTTCTTGATGGCTGAATAATAGTACATTGGGTATATAGGTTGCATTTCTGTTATTCATTATCTGTTGATGGATACCAGCTGATTCCATGTCTTGGCTGCTGTGAATTATACTGTGACAAACATGGTTGTGTATCCCTAAGTACGCTAACTTAAATTCCTTCAGATGTACACCAAGGAGTGGGATAGCTGTGCCATATGGTAGTCCTATGTTTCGTTTCTTGAGGAACCTCCATACTGATTTCCAGAGTTGCTGCATTAATTTATATTCCACCATCAGTGTAGAAGCATCCCTTTATCCCCCACATCCTTAACAGCATTTATCATGTTTTGTATTCTTGATGATACCCAACGTGAGTGCAGTGAGACAGAATCTCAACCTAGCTTTGATTTGCATTTCACTAGTGGCTAAAGACTTGAACATTCTTTCATATTCTTATTGGCTATTTGTACTTCTTCCTTTGGGAACTGTCTGTTCAGTTCTTTTGCCCATGTATTGAGAGGGCTATTTCTGTGGGTTTTTTTTGTTTTGTTTTTTTACATATTCTAGATAATACTCCACTAGCAAAAGAGCAGCTGACAAAAATGTTCTCCCATCTATAGGCTTTTTATTCCTTTGCTATGCAAAAATTTCTCCTTTTTTTTTATCGGTACTGGGGATCAAACTCATAGCCATGCGCTTGCAAGGCAGGGGCTTATACCGCTGAGCTGAATCCTTAGCCTCTTGCAAAAGTTTCTTAATTTGATATAATCCCATTTGTTACTTTTTTTTTTTCTGGTTTTGTGAAGAACATCATTGGAATTTTGATGGAGATGGCATTGACTCTGTAAGTGGAGTTTCTTTCTTTTCTTTTCTTTTTTTTTTTTTTTTTTGTCTTTTTGAGACAGGGGCTCTATGCAGTTCAAGCTGGCCTTGAACTGACTTTGCAGCCCAAGCTGGTCTTGAACTCACAACTATCCTCCTGCCTCAACCTCCCAAGTGCTGAGATTACAGGCGTGAGTCACCACACCTGGTTGTGTAAGTGGAGTTTGATAGTATGGTCATTTTAACAATATTAATTTTGTCAATCCATGAACATGGAAAGTCTTTCCTTTTGTGTGTGTGTGTGTGTGTTCTTCATTTTCTTTCTTCAATGTTCTGTAATTTTTATCATAGAGGCCTCACTTTCTTGGTTAGGTTGATCTCAATTTTTAAAAAATTTAATTATGGAGAAAATATATTGCTTTTTAAATATTGACTTTGTATCTTGCTATTGAAAGAGTTTTCGACACAATAAAAGAGCAAAATATAAAGTAAAAGTAGCCTTTATTCCAAGGATGTGGAAAGGAGTCCATGACCATCGCAGCCTGGATGGTGGGGTATGGGATCCACATATAACCTCTGACCAGGGGTGGCGCTTAGGGCGGGAGCTGATTGGAGTTTTCTTCATATGCAGACAGGAAGGGGAGCTGCAATTAAGGCTGAGGAAGAAGCAGGAGGTGGGAGGCGGTCCCTGTGTGGCCTTCTGTCACGTTAGACCACCGCCATAACCGTACAGTAATTTATACCAGGGCAAGAACTTTTCAGCTATTAGACTAACTTTGTCAGCTTTAAAATGTCTTTTCATGAAATCTTTAGGCTCTTCAAACTGTGGAGTCAGATTGTCTACAAAACAAAGATAATTTGAATTCTCTTTATAGTCATATCTTTATTTCTTTCTCTTTCCCAACTGCTCAAATTAACATTTCAAATACTATATTGAATGAGAATGGTAAGTGTAGACATCCTTATCTCATTCCCAATTTTAGAGGAAATGCTTTGAATTCTTACCCACTTAATACAACATGATAGATAATTTTAATGTACTTTTGAACTATCATATATTAATTCCCTAATTATATTTTCTTCTGTATTATTGTGTTATTATGCATAAAATATGTTTCTCAACTATGATCTGTAAATGTTTAAAAGGCAGGTATATGTGCTACTTTTTATGCCCTGGTATTTTATATATCAAACTTTAGTTTCTCTTTATCCCAATAAAGTAGTATATTATTTATACATCTAGATTTTAAATTTCTACTTCTAACAAAAAATCATGTTAACTTAGAGAATTGCCTGATCTTTAATACACTCTTGTCACTTAGATTCTTAAGTATCTTAAATTCTGCTTCTTCAAATTTATTTCACAGTTTCTTTAATACCAATTTTATTTGGCATCTCATCTAAGTACCTTTTAAATACCAGAGTTCCACATTTTTCTAGGGTTTCTTTTCTTCAGAGACCCTTGTCATTTGAGATGATTTTTCTTCTGTAGCTTTCTCATCTACGTGAAAATAGAAGTTTTAAAATATAGCTGAAAACTCTTTAACATTTCACACACTGAAATTCTAGTAATAGTATCTTCACAAGAAATACTTATTTCATATTTACTGACCTTTAGGGACAAGAAAAACACCTCTTTTCCAAAGTCACTCTCTGATGTAATTTAAAGACAGTTTTAGTTATCTACTGCCTCAAAACTATACTGTCATATGAGGACTTAAAACAGTAATGACTATTTTGCTCACAAATCTCCAGTCCGGGCAGTGAAGTGGCTCATCTCTGCCGGCCACAGTCTCAGCTGGGGTGGCTGAATTGGTGGCTGGAAGGTCCACTTTCACTATGGCTCAGTCAGGTGCCCAGCAAGATGGCGATGGGTGGTAGCCGGAAGCTCAGCCATGACTGTAACCAGGTGACTCATTTCCTCTTTACACGCGTTCATCCAGAAACTTCTTGGCCTTTAAACTGTTCCAGCAGTGCACATTCCAGAGTAATAAACAGACATGCCTGCTGTTTTCATGACCATAGCTTATTTGAAGCAGTTACAATGGCTTGCCCAGGTTCAAGGGGGAACATACATAGACTCATCTCTTGGTTATGAAAGAGTACATGGATATGAGATGCCAGTGGAGTCTGCTACAGTGACTAAAGCATTAAATCACTATCTGTAGGTTAATTCTGGATCATCCCATAATCCAAAGGACAACCCATATGCCTCTTCAATTCTAATCAGTGCAATTTTCACCTTCTTCCAGATATGTAAGGGTGATAGAAAAACTGCTTTCATTTCTATATTATAATAATAAATGTACTATATATATACATACAAATACATAGGTATACATGCATATAAGATAAGATATGATATGATATGAATATATTCCCACAGCAACTTTAAGGGCAAGTAATTTTGATATATAGAAAGGTGATATTCAGGAACAAGTGTGAGTATCAGTCTTCATTTCATGTCTCTATTCCTGGGATCCCCAGTTAAGCACACCCACAGAAAGCCCTACCTAGTGACGTAAGCCCAAATCAGTTCCCAAACTAATTGAGGCAGGAGGAAGGACTTAAGCAGCTCCAGAGCCATGACTGAAACACAGTTCAGGAGGCTTCAAGTCTACCTGGATGGTTTAAACAAGATCTGCTTATATGGAAGTTCTGTCATGTAATATCCCCTAGGCAGGCAAGGCCTCTTACTATTTTTTATTCTAGTTTACTAGTTCATATGAGCAGTGCCTAATGTTTGCATACCTTGTAGGAACTTGGCACATGTACATAATACATCTTAATTCCTTTTTCATCCCCTTCGCCTTTATCCCATCCTTGATCCTTTTTCTTTTCTATTTTTTAATACATCTTTGCAGTTCATAATGTTCATATTCCTTGTGTGGAATTGGTACATGTACATAAACATGCCATTCCTTTTTTTTTTTTTTTGAGATAAAGTCTCATTGTATAGTTCAGGCTGATGTGGACTCACTGTGTATCCATGCTGGCCTTGAACTCACAGAAATCCTCCTGCCTCAGCCTCCTAAATGCTAAGACTATAGCAATGCACCACTATAGCTGGCATCCTGATTCCTTTTTTCATCCCTATACCTTCCATTCCTCCCACCTCCCTCATCTCTTGATTCACTTCCCCTCAGAATGTTCTAGCTCCCTATTTTACATTATCTATCATTTATTTTACTCTGGGTATCTCATGTAACAGAAACATTGTGCTATTTAAGCTTGCGTGTCTGATGATTTGCTCTTTCAGTTGGCTCATTCACAAGTCTGTATCAGGCCAGGTAAATGGCCTGCAAGTTGGGAAGGATTCAGTGGGCTCTTTCGCAGCAGCAGCCTGATAATCATTACAGAACAAAAGCTGCTTGCTCTCTTTTAGTTTGGAGATAATATGAATCTCTATCAATAATATGGAGTGTGACATGTATCAGGGCTTGGACAGGAAACATCTCTCTTTTTTTGACATAAATGTACAATCTTGGTGTTAAATTATACAGATTATGTCTTAGTATAAAAGTATCAACTCCATTTCTCACTAAAAATACTGTTATTTAGTCTAAAATCTTGACTCTTTCAGTTTCTATCTAATTCATTGGCATGTTTTTTTCAGATTTTCCTTTAAAACTTATCTGGATCCTGACTCCCCCCCACCACCACAGGTTGCTTTCTTGACCTCAATTTCCATTATCTGTCCTGTGGATTATTAACATCCTCTTAACTGTGTCCCTGTGTTAACCTTAGATCATCTCACCTGATGCTGAACACTCTCCTGTTGGCTCTGTCACTCTAACTGCCATGGTCCTTACAATGATCACAAAAATCTATGCAATCCAGTAACTGCTCTTATTCCTGCTCCTAGAAATCTTTATCATCTACTTCATTATTTGTAGCTTTCTTGCCTTGGTGTGCCTCTGGGCTGTTCTTCATGCAAATATCCACATAGTTTACGCCGTTATTTCCTTGGGAGTTTGCTAAAATGGAATGTTATCAATGATAACCCTACACCCAGTATTTTTTCTATAGCTCTGATTCCCATATCCCATAATGTACATATTATTTGATTATTTACTGTCTGTCTGTTCTAGTAAAATATAAGTGCCATGAAAGCAGAAACATTTGTTCACTGCTCTATTCACCATCTCTGAAAAACTAGCATTCGGTAAATAATTTGTAATGCATTATAATTGTAAATTTCTCTGACTCCTTCGCCAGACTCTAAGTAAAGGCCATATTTTATCATCTAACTCGGTGCTCCACTGATGTTCTTCAAATGAATTAATTAAAGTGTTTTGAAAAGAGATCTATAGTTCCATTTGTTATTTTAAGATTCACGCTATATTCACATCAAGCAGCAAGTAGTGCCACAGATGGTGTTATTTTTAAGTTTGTTTGAGTAGACGACAAATGTAATCATAATCAAAAAGCAAACAATATGCATGTGAAGTATTGACTTCTTATTTTAAAATCAGAATTATGCTGTGAAACGAATTAACGAACAGGAGTTGACACTTAATTCTCTATAGAGACTACACCCAGATTTCTTAGCTGGCTGCAAAACTCAGTCTTCTCACCCATTTTATTTTCCCCATTTCTACATACAGAGAATAAAGGGAAACATTCACCCTCACAGAACAGCGTAGCACACAGAAGTGAGCAGGCCTGCACGCTAAGAGGATTAGGCACACAAAGAGGATAATTAACGTGCGGAGGCCGCATAGAAAATCGTGGAACAGAAAGACTAGCATTTGGACTTTCCGTTATCATAAAAAAAAACATTGACTTGTCCAACAACTACAAATTCATGCTTCAGAGTTCATTTGTAGCTCTAAATGTTAACAAATTAAAACTGTTCAACCCTAAACATAACACAATGAAAATAAACTCAATAATTTACAAATATGGTCATTGAGTGCAAGGCCACACACAGTGAAGTTTTGTTGTTGCCATCTTTAAAATCATTCACTACCACAGTAAAAGCTTTAAATAACAAAATTTCAGTGGAAAAATAATGATAATACAGACATAGTGGCATTACTCTTTAATTCAAATGTAAGTATAAAAAAGGGGCTGGGGGTGTAGCTCAGTGGGAGAGTGTATGGTTATATGAGGTCCTGGGTTCAATCTCTAGCACAAAAGGAAAAGAAAAAAAAAAAAAAAAAACAGAGAGAAAAATGAAAACAGAAAAAAATCCTAAGATTTGTTTTTTAGTCACTTCTTGGACACTTTCCTTAGGTGAAGAAATTATAAGTGATTTTAGCTTTTTTCTTTCAGCTTTTAGAGCATTCCAAAAGTACTATAAAGAACAGGTTTTCTGCATCAGAAAAAAATGATAAAAGTTAACATATGCTTATTTATTTTCTCTAATCTGTAGTAATTACTATAGATTATAATATTGAACCCTAAAATTTAGACATTAGAACTGTATCTCATGTTTTCAAAAGCAAAAGGTTCAATTAATCTGGCAGAAAAAAAACCCCTCTGAATCTACCAGATTTGACTCATTCCCAAGTACTGTTTATTGGCAATTGGAAACGTAATATGAAGCGGATATAGCATCAATCAACTGAAGAGAAACATAAAGAGTAATCATTTTTGGCAAGCAATCAGACTTTGGGAAGAAAGGAACAGAGAAAGAGCCAAACACCACTAGAACAGATTTGAGCTGTCTTTGATGCTTGTGATACACCAAATGCAAAGAAAACGTGGAAAACGGCAATGGTGATTTTAAAAAATTTTCCCAAAGGAACTTTCAGCTTCTAAAATCTTGGGACTATGCATTAATATCACAAATACATTATTTCAAACAAGATTTAGAAACACGGACACAGATGCCTTTGGGACACTTTCACATGAATATGTCTTACTACCCTCTGACCTTGGGAAGTTTGGTTTAAACTGCCTCCCAGGAACGTCAGTCTTGGGTCTCTTGCCAGTGTGGTAGTTACCTATAGACAAAGAAGAGGCTGGCAACCTCCTAAGCTTTGAATAAAACTAATTGAGATGATAATAATAAACCATAAGAATATTGATTAGCATTCTAGATAATTTAAAGCTTCAATTTTCTTGATGTATACTGAAATATCATCTAAATATAAACAATACATTATAGTTTATTAGTTGAAAAATTAAAATAAATGAATTATGCACAATCCTTACCAATTTATAAATGTGTAATACATGTGAAGACATTGCCATCTGGTGGATTAAGGAAAAAGTACATTTTCGTGTATGATGTGATAAAAATTTGTTCAAAAAGATTAGTATTCCTCACTATGCCATTAATTAACCAACACTTCTACTTCAACCTAGCAACCAATAAAATTCATATATAGAAATATATGTGGCTTCTAATGTGTTAATAATTATTCAACTAAGATTTTTTTCTATTTAAATGGTAGAAAAGGGCCGGGGATCTAGCTCGGTGGTATAAGTACCTGCCTCTCAAATGCGAGGCTGTGAGTTTGATCCCCGGTACAAAAAAAAAAAAAAAAAAAAAAAAATTAATTATAGGAAATTTCTAAATTATGTAAAAATATAGAAGAGAAAAAATCCATAATTCCACCACCTATAGACAGTCACAGTTGATATTTTTTCAATTTTTTTTAATTTCAAAAGGGGTAAAATTAAACACAACAAAACAACAAAATAAGATATAAGAAAGTAATATGAGATATAAATTTCAAAGCTAGATGATCAGAGATCTTCACTATCTATCATATTGTCTCCTGTTTTCTTCCAAATAGTTGTCCATGTCTTCGCATATAGAGAATCCATACAAAACAACATAGTATAAAACTGATCTGAACTGAATGAGGAAGGTGATTTAGGTTTTCAAAACCAGACAATAGGGAAGTCACTAATGGCTGTCTTAGTGTCTCTCCTCTTCAAAATAGCTGTCCATACTTTGATGTATGTTGAAGTTCAGCAAAACAAAACAGGCTATGATAACACCATTAATTAGAACAAAGCAAAACAGTGATAAAAGTATTTGCCTTCAAAGAGATGGTAGAATGAATCCCCCCTAATTGCTACATTGTGTAGGGTCAAACCTCTCAAGGGATGTCCAGATCACTGGCTCTCACCTGCTAATGGGGGGGGGTGATGTTTGATTCGCGTGTGGCAGGCTCACAGCCGCTCACCAGAGAGGGGGAGTGGTTGCTTGGTTTCCCGGTGCTCTGGGTCCCAGCACAGCGTGGGTCCCAGTAAACACTGGTGGGTCCCATCCTGGGCTGCCACAGCCTGCCATGATCACAGCCACTCACCAGTTAACATTTTAATGACTTTCTTCCATCATTTTTTTCTGTGCATTTAGATTTGTTTCCTGTAATTGACATCATAGAAAGTAGTAAATTTTAAGTAATGACTTGAAAGCATTAATGTTAGTGTATTTTTTAATATGTCACTCTGGCTTGTTATAGTTTCAGGGTTTTCCCTACCCAACAGGGAATAAAATATGTGTATACATGAATATCTGATGATTCCTTTTATTCAAGAAATTGCAAGTGCTCAGTGATGTGGACAGATGAAGCCAGGAGCTTACAGCTCAGTAAGAAAGCTTGAGAGACTATTTCACAATAGTTGGAGAGGTATATGAAGCCATAAGAAGAGTGCTAGACCCAGCGAAAGCTTCTCTGGTGATGTGGATAACCATCGAGGAATTTTGAGTAATGGACTGATATCATCAGATTTACATACCACAAAATGATAACAATATTTTGATACTAATATACAGGACAGACAGAGATAATAGCTGTCAAAACTGCCTGAACTTGAGAACTACCTGTCGATCTATAAAATGCTAACCTTCTAACCCCAGTACAAATCATCCAGTGCAAACTACGAATTCCAGTACAAACCAGTAATCAAAATCCCTGAGCATAAAATATTTCTAAAATTTTCTCAGATGATGCTATTATATAAAATGTGGGGTGAGAATCATGAGACTATAGGGATATGACACTGGATATTGTATTAGATCATGTGAGAAATGATATTTTCTGAATGGGATTAGTGACAGAGTATGTGGAGAAATTATGCAAATGAGTATAATCAACAAAGGATGATAATTAATTGAACACAAGGAAAGGACCAAGGATTATTCTCTAACAGTGCCTTGGTAAATGGTGGTGAAGGCAGCTTTTTGATTATGTATAGGGGAGGCGGGGCATGTATGTTGTTAATTAAGAAGCTACTGTTTTCCTTTAGATCCTCCATTGATGCCACAGACAAGTTGGATGTGTTTTCTATCTACCCTACAATAAGTATTTATACCAGATACTATGCTTCGGCTCCACCCAATCTTTCTATGCTCTTTTTATGATGTGCGCAAACCATGTCTTTGCCTCACCAAAATCTCACTGGTGATACTTTTTCACCTCTGCGGAGATGATATCTTTCCGTAGCAGCAAATAAATGCGGTTTCCAGGGCTTCAGCACCTGTAAAAGCAACCTCATCACCACCTACCCACTCTCACCCCATCCTGATGCATACATAGACTAGCATCACCGGTCTAGTGCCTACTCCTCAGAATCTGGGTTTCAGCACCCTAGACCCCATCTTTAAATGGCTGAATGACATTTTCTCTTTATGTCTTTAGGTGGCTCAGACTTGTGGGTGGCACCTGATTCCTGAAGTTGCTCATCCTTCAGGATTTTCTTTCTCTCTCCCTGCCACCTGCCTCCCTTCTCCTCTCCCTCTTTATCTCTCTCCACTGTGCTGTAATTTAAGAGGCTATGTTTACAGAACAATTAAATTACATTGCTTACTAGTGCAAAGTAGAAGACGCTAGGAGTTATGACTTCATCTGATTCTCTCACTCCCTCCTTCTCTGCTTCCTTCCCTCCCTCCTCTGTCTGTATCTGTAACTCATTCACAAAACCATTGTTACAGTCTAATGGAAGTTTTATAGCAAGAAATCTTAAAAATCAATTAGTAGCCTGTTACTATGTTAAGATGTGCTCACCTCACCTGTCACAAAATTAGACTGCTAAATCTAGTCAGCCTTGACCTTGCTGTGTACTGTTGCTTTTCAGAGATAGCCTGGTTCAGGTCAGCCTGTGCCAGTCCAGCTGCAAGGGCAGTATCTTCCCACCTAAGAATATAGCCTGTTTTTAAAATATGTTTCAAGGACTTTCTTCCCAGGACAAAATAACCCTGTCAAGGACACATTTAATTCTACCTACCCTGCTCAGCAACCCCTTTCCCAGAATTTCCTCACCTCATAATAACAATTCTCTTTAATTTTTCTGATGATGTATGACTTAATTCATGTAACCAATTATAAGATAACCAGCTATCAGTTTTTGAACTTCCTGCTTATAAAAGGTACCTAAGTTTCTGTTTCACCCTCAAGTCTAGGCTGGTGATTTGGAGCTGATTCCCACCAGCCCACTAACCTAGTAAATCATTGCCTTCCAAACTCCTTGGTATGAAGTAACTTCCTTTTGCTTCAGTACCAGGTTTCTGCAATAATAGTTGAGGTCTAAAATGTCTCCCCAGAGCCTCAAGTGTTCAGATTGGATCATGGATGTTGGAGACCACTATGAAGTGGCCCTGAGAAGGATTCAGAATTAACTAAGTGTTTCTATGTTTATCTGTGAGTCTGTCCTAGGCCTCAGCCCCTTGCCTGGTGAAGGGAGCTGATTCATAGTAAGTGAACCTCTATGAATCTCTGGTCCTGGCTGAGGCCTGTAGTGGTTTGTGATGCCAGAGATACCTTAAAGGGCAAGATAAGGCCAAAGCTGTGGACACTTGGCTCCAACTCCAATTAAGTAGATAGAGACCGCAGCTACAGGCATCTCAATCCTGCAGTCTCACTCCTACCATAAATGTCATCATCGAGATAAGATGGTTCTCCTAAATTGGCATAATTTACTACTTGGGGAAATCCTTGACGTGACTCCCAAGGTCCTGCTCATTTCCCACACTTTCTTCAGTTTTCCTATTCTTTGTTTGGACATAATAAATATGGGTGGCCCAGAGAAGTCTTTGTCTTAGCCCTCAGGGTCTCAAACTCAGCTAAAGGGTTTTGATCCTCCTGGAGCCCTAAAATCTTTTCACGTGTCTCATTTTATTTAAGCCTTCACTGTACACTTGTTTGGGAGATTGGAGATCTAGGTCAGGATCTGATATGCAGAGGTGGTTTAATCCACTGGAAAGTTCAGAGCTGAATGTGTTATTAGGAGGTGGAATCTGGTCACTGGGCATGTGACCTGATAGGTCTTTCTTTCCCCAGTTCCTCCTTTCTGTCTCTGCTTCCTGGCCGCCATGACGTGAGCAGCCTTCCTCCACCAGAGCCTGCCACCATGCCCTTCTTGTCTTGGACCCAGTCAGCTATGGCCTGAAACCTCTAAAAACTATGAACCAAAATAAACCCCTTCTCCTTTAAATTGTGGATGTCAGGTATTATGTTCAGTGATGGGAAAGTGACCAAGATAACCATGGAACTGATCTTTTCACCCAAAACACTTACGTAGAAGCAATACCAAAAATGTATCCATATTAGGTCTGTACTGCCTCTTCACTTGCTGTATAACTTGTGGAATTCCCCACAGGAAAAGCAGTTTATTTCCTGCCAATATCATAAACAGATATGCAATCTTCTAGCTAAAGTCATAACGATGTCACTATAAAAAGCACAATAAAAGAGTGAGGTGAAACAAAAAAGAATATACTTATAGTGTTTTTCCACAAATAACAGACTAAGTGAATAGAATTGCCACCATTTAAAAGTGAATGATATGGGATCTTTGCATCGAATGTAGTATTGTTTTAAAAGAAAAGAAATAAATGCAAAAGATAGATAACTATTAAAAGAAATAGATGAAAGGTTAAGACAAAAAAATGTTTCCTGTACTCTAAAAAGGTAACAAGAATATGAATTCTCTATAGCAAAACTAATTAATTAAAATTTTAATTTTTTAAAAAAATATTAAAACAGATGTATACACAAAGGTAGCAAGCAGTATTAAGGAAAGAAAATGGAGCTTTAAAAAAGGTAATGGTGCCTTTAAAAAAGGCATACTGGCACATGCCTGTAATCCCAGCACTCAGGAGGCTGAGGGAGGGGGATAGCCATCCCCCTGTGAGTTCGAGGCCAGCCTGGGCTACAAAGTGAGCTCAAGGCCAGCCTGAACTGCATAGTGAGACCCTGACTCAGACAAAAAAACAAAAGAGAGATAATGATTATGGAAATTACATATGAAGCAATATTAGAGAATTTTCTCAAAACTAGAGATAACAACTAGACAAAAAAACATAGAATGCAGTGAAAAACATGTAACTCAAAGAGAAAAAGCAGCCAAGCTCCGTGACATGTGCCTGTATTCTCAAGAACTCCAGAGTCTATGAGAGGTTTTGTGAGCTCAGGAATTTAAAGCCAGCTTGGACAGCATAGCAATATCCTGTCTCAGGAAACAAAAACCAGCAAAAAAGAATCAAATAAATGACAATAAGCAACTGTTTTAACTTTTATGATGCACTCAACTCTATTCTTCATATTTTCTAAAGCACAGGGATGAGCAGCCACCACCGTATATTCCTGCCTACCTACCTGTGGTTACCTGCATGGCCATGTGTCTAATTTCTCACCAGTGATACAAAAGTGGGTATGCAGGGTAGTTCCCTTGGACACGATTGTTTCAGATGTGCATTGTAGTTGATTCTCTTTCTAGCCAATTCTCCTTTTTTCATTTTCTCCTTTCGCAAGTGTCAGACCAGCATTCTGGCCTGAGGGTTCTCCCTGCTGCTCTTCATCATTCAAAGGCATTTTCTCTCGTATATCGTATCTCTTGCATTTCTAATCCACTCTTTGTATCTGCTCTCCAGAGAATTTAAATAGGCACAACTTATGGGTTTTTAATTCAGTTACTGTATATATTTTGTTTCATAATTTCAATTTGATTTCTTTTAATCATTTCTGTTGCTTTGTTAATATTTTATTTTTTTTTGCATTCACCATATACTTATTTCCCTCAAGGCCTTAAGCATGGATATAAAAGATATTTTAAATAGTCATACCTGCTAATTCAGTACTTGGGCTATCTCTGGGTAATTCTAAATTGATTGGGCTGAGGATTTAACTCAGCAGAGCAAGCACCTGCCTGGCAAGTATGAGATTGTGAGTTTGATCCCCGGTAACCCACTGTCCAAATTTTGAATTGATTGTCTTTTTTATCCCATATTCTTATTTTCTTGTTGTTTAACATGTCCGGCAATTTCAGGTTTTATCCTGGACATATATTTAGAGATTTGAAAGTCTGTTAAGCTGTTATTCAAAGTACTTATTTTCAGGACACAGAAAAAAGGAGGTGTACTTATTTTATTTGTATTTTAAATTTTATTTTATTTTATTTTATTTCTTTTTCTGAGCCAGTGTCTTGCTATGTAGTTCAGGCTCGCCTTGAACATCAAGCAATCCTCCTGCCTTAGTCTCTGAAGTGCTGGGATTATAGGCATGCATCACCACACCCTGCTAAATTTTATTTTTGACACAGTAATTGCACATATTTAGGGGAAACTATGGTATTTCTATACGTGCATACATGTGCAATGATCAATCCAGGTAATCAGTGTATCTCTCACTGCTCTGGAATAGGTGCCCCCCAGGGTCCATTGTGATTGAAGACTTGGCCCATGGGGTGATGGGAGAACCTATAAGAGGTGGTCAGGGGTCATTGTTTCACTGCCCTCCAATGTGATGACAGGGTTCAAGTTATTCTGGTATTTTGCTTGCCAGTGGAAGCTCTTACACACGCGCGCGCGCACACACACACACACACACACACACACACACACACAGGCTTTGACTGATACCTAGCTAAAGAATGGTCAGTTCACTAAGAGCCCAATACAGCAACTATTTGGATTCTCACAGATACTTGGTTCTAGATTGGTTTCTTTTTTGTTTCTTCATTATATACAGTATTGGTTTTTAATCAAATTTACCAAAGTACCATGATAATTAACAATTTAAGGCATCACAAATTTGTTACTCCACGGTTTCTGTGTGTGAGGAATCTGGAATGCTTCACCTGAGGCTTTTGCTATGTCTTACAGGCTGAAATTAGGGATCAGCTGACCATATCCTCATCAAGAAGCTCACTAGAAAAATGCCCACCTCCAAGACTTCTGGTTCTCCTTAAGCTATGGACTAAGCCCCCCCCTCCTTTTTTTTTTTTTTTTGCTTCTTTTCATCTGGGTATTGGGGTGCCCTCAGCTTTTAGCAGCTCCCCTCGGGCCCTGTGATCCTCTGTCCACAACATGGCAGTTTGCCTCTTCGAGGTCAGCAGAGGCATTTCTCCTGCTAAATTGGAGTCTTACGTGTAAAGCCCACAGGAGTGACTTCCCAATATCTTTGTCACAAAATATGACTTAATCAGAGCAGTGACTACTTTATAATATTCACAACTCCTACTTCCACTCAAAAGGAGAGTAGATTTTACAACACATGCCCATCAGTGGGCTGGGATCTCTCTCTATTTTAGAATTATTCCTACAACAGTTGTTAAGTAAATATTAGAGAATATTTATAAAAATGAGTGGAATATAATAAAAACATTGCAATAACATGCTGAGTATCTGCTGTTCATTTTTTAAAAAAGTGAAAACATAAATAGGTGAAAATTTCATTGTAAAATGTGAAGTTTTATGTACTATCCCATTCTCTTCCTCTAAATCTTCAATACTATTCCTATTATTTCTTGCTTTTCTTTATAGTTGTGTCATGTGTATCTGTGTCTCCACATGATACATAGTTTGCTTTGCAGTTTTTTTAACTTCATAGAAAGAAAATTATATGTATATATTCTTAATATCATGGTTCCGGGATTTAACCAAATTGTTGCATGTTTGTTTCTATATTGCATTTCATTGTATGAATATATCGTCTTTGACATTCTGTTGTAGCCTGAATGCATATTTCTGTTCTAATGTTTGGCTATTTCAAACAATCCTGCCATGAACATTCTTTCACATCTCTCCTTATACAGTGCTGCCTTGGTTTATGAATTTAATTTGTTTTGTGATTTTGGGGAAGGTGGCTGCATTTGTGGAGGAAGATAGTTGTGTTTGTCATCCAATGTGGAATGTGTGAAAAGAAGCAAAATTCTGCTGAATGATTTGGTTTGTGAACTGAATTGTTTAGAACTGAGGAATTACTGTACCATGTGGAAAGGCTTCTGTAATGTATATTTTCAGGAGTGAAACTTAGGAGTTGTGAGATACGTATACGTTAGGTATTGCCCAACTATTTTCTGAAATTATTATTATTTGCAGTCATCATACCAGTGTTTCACATCCTTGCCAATGTTAAGAACTGTGTCATTTAAAAAGCCTTCCTGTAATAAATGTGAAATGATACTTCATGCACATATTTTTTGATTCTGATTATTGCTGAGTTGACTCTTTTTCTGTTTCTGTTATGTTGTCTGTCTTCTTAATCATTTGTAGAAGTCCTCTCTGGATTTTTGTCCAGTAAGTTTTTAATAATATGTTAAGCAAATATTTTTTCCTACTTTCACCATTTCACAGTGGAGTTTCTTGACTATAGTCAGTTACCCATATTTTATGGTTGGTACACTTTGAGCTTTATTTAATCAATACTTTTTTATTTGAAGGTCACGTTTCACATACTTTATACTTTTGCCTTGAAATTATATTTTATAATCATCCAGTACGCCTGGGTTAAGGTAGGAGTCTAATTTCATTCATTTTTATGGATGACCTATTTGTCCAGCACGATTTACTGAAATTATTCTTTCTCCTCTGGTCTGCACTGAAAGTGTCATTCATTGGATTTCTTTACATATGAATTATTTATTCTGTGTTTTATAATTGTTTATCCCTGTGCCATTGTGGAAACTTTTATTATAATTTGAAATATGTTTGATATTTAGTGGGAAAAGTCTTTACCGTTTATTTTCCTTTTTCTGGAGTATTTTCCCTATTTTTGGTCTTTTGCTTTTCTATATCACTATTAACATCACTATGAAAAATTTGACGGCGGGGAAGGGTGTATTGGGAATGAAACTCGGGACCTGGTGCTTGCCAGGCAGGCGCTACACTGCTGAGCTATATTCCCAGGCCCCACTATGAAAAATTTTATTCAGAAACATTGGGGTTTTTTTTTTTGAATTGTATGGAACCTGGAAGTCAATTTGGGGATACAGTGGTTTCCTTGGTCTGCCCTAATACCGTAGAGTTGGTTGCTTCAATAATAGAAACTTGAAGTTCAAGATCTTGCCGTCAGCAATTCGGTTTCTTCTAAGGCAGTATTGGTGAAACAATGACTCGCCCACTGTGATGCATTTGTGTCAAGAGCTCTGAAAGGTTCCTACTCCTGCCCTAAGGCTTGCTTCCTTGGTTTATAGATGGCTGCCTCCTGACTGTGTTCTCACTTGGTCACTCCTTATTCTGGGTCCTGTGTCCTAAACTCTTCAGTACAACTGTCACATTGGATTAAGCCCATATTACCTGTTGTATGTTGACTGCCTCTTTAAATGTACTGTCTCCAAACAATCACATTCTAAGATAATCAAAGTTAGAATTTTAATGTATAAATTTGGAGAGGGGGTTGGGGGGGCTCACAATTCAGCTTGTAACAGGGTAAAACTGACATTTTTCCAGCATTGAATCTTCCCATCCGAGAACACAATATATCCATTTCCTTTTATTTTCATATTCTTTAATTCCTTTTAACAAAGTTCATCAGTCTTCATTAAGATTTTACACATCATGTTGAAGATTCTCTGTTCCATCACCTCCCCCCTCTCTTCCTTTCCGCACTATGGCTCATGTCCTAGAAGGCTGGCAAGGGCTTTCTTGCCTTCTGCTCTCTGAATAAGATTGACCAATGCAAAGCATGGATAAGAAATGAAGTAAATACTTGTTCCCCAACATCCTTCTGAGCGGACTGGTGATGGCTGGCAGGTGTTGCGTTCCTTCACCCGTTACACAGCTCTTGTCCTGTAGCCTTCCCCTGCAGTGATTGCGCTTTCTGTGATTCAGACTCAGCTAAACAAACCCTTCTGTCACCCATGTATATACCTGGTTAGTTCCATTTTCTCTGTGGCATTCTTCAGTATTCTTTGTTGGTTGCTTTTGATTCTGTAATACCTTAGTAAAAGACGTGTACATTAAACTGTCTTCAGTTTCTATGTCAGCGTTCATCTTCTGCTAGGAAACATAGTCAGACTTATTGTCATGTATCTTATTCTCTTGATGCTATTGTTCGACTTTTTTTCCCCTACTAAGGATTAAACCTAAGGGCTTTCCTTATTTTATCACTGAGCTACATCCCTACCCTTTCTTTTTTTGAGACAGTGTCTTGCTCTCTATGGCACAATGGCCTTAAACTGGTGGTCCTTTTGTTTGTTTCCTGAGTAGTTGAGAATACAGGAATGCCTGACTGGCATATTTTAAAATTCCGTACTCTTGTAGTTCAGAGTATATGCTTTGTATGCCTAAGGCCATAGGTTCAATCTTCAGCACTGCCTCAAATTCCATTTTTTTGTTTGTTGGTAAGATACAGATATGCGTTCACTACATTTTTTAAAAATCCAGTAACTGTAGGGAACTGTCATGATTCTAATTTGTATTTATATATATTTGTATTAGTATATATTTTCATTTTCCTTATGCATAATCTCACAAATTTGTAACTTTCAGCATTTATGCCTTTTTGGGTTGTCTAATAGAACCCTATTGTACCAAAGTGGTAGTGACCATCATCCTTGTCTTGTACCTTTGCTAAAAGGGAAGGCTTTGAGTGTTTCATCAAAGGGTGAGGTGCTGCTTTCAAATATTCTACCAGGGTAAGAAAATTCCTTGTTATTTCTAGTGCCTATGAATTTGAATGAATGCTGAAGTCTATCAAAAAATTTATGTAACTACTGATTTTTTTTCATCTTTTAACTTGGTTAATTATGTTCATTGCAATCATGTCTTCCATTAAACTGACCTGGAAGCCTCCACAATCAGTCGTGATAAATAACTTAGAATCCAAATGAGCAAAAATACATTCCTTAGAGCCCAAGTAGGAACCATAGTAAGTTACATGCTTTTCTTTACACACTGAGCAGTAAATGAGCAACTGACCAGTCGGATTGTTTTAACTTAAATGTGTCTCTTAGCTACTCATCTTGTGGTTAAGATCAAGCACAGCAACTTGAATGTACCTTTTATTTATTCATTTCTATCCATACTGAAGAAATGTACTCAGTCAGTAGAATGTTCGCTTGCTAAACATTCACCAAATGCCATTCTCTCTTATTACACCACAGAATAAATGAAGAAGCCATAATTATTGCTATTAAAAGAGCTCCTTACTTAGTTGGGAGGAGAGCAAAAGGAAAAGGAAATAAGGGGTACGGAAAGGGAGGGGAGAAAAGAGAGAAGGGAAAAGGAAGGGAGGGGAGGAAAGGAGCTGAGCAGGATGAGAGGTTAGCACAGAAAAAAACAAAACGAAACAATATGGCCGAACGTGCTGGCACAGGCCTGTAATCCCAGCAGGAAGCTGAGGCAGAAGAATCCCAAATTGAGCCCAGCCTGGGCAATTTAACAACTTAACAAAAATGTCTCAAAATAAAAAATAAAGCTGGGCATGGTGGTGCATGCCTGTAATCCCAGCATCAGGAGGCTGAAGCAGGAGGGTCACTGCGAGTTCAAGACCGACCTGGGCTACAAAATGAACCCAAGGCCAAAATGAACTGCATAGCGAGACTCTGTCTCAAAAAGACCAAAAAATAAAATTAGTGAAACAATTAAAAAGGAGCGTGGAAGTAGCAGTGTAAGACAGAGAATGTGCTGTGCTGTAAGTGAATGTAGAAAGTGTGAATGAGATAGAAACCAAGTTTCCATTGAAATTATTTCACTTGCATCATGAAGATAGGTAAGTATGTGATACAAAAAGACGAAGGAAACATTTGCAGACATTTGTATTCATTAAATATTTACTGATATAGATGTATTAACTCAATGCCAATGCACACACAAATGCCAATGCATTATGGCACTGAGGATATAGTAAACAAAATACAAACTTTCTAGTTTGCGTTTGTATTTTAATACTAAAGGAACAACCTTCCTAAACCAAGTGTGGTGACATACAACCTTAATCCAGCACTTATGAGGTTGAGAAGAATGATGTCTAAGGTAGCGTATGCCACATAGTGAGATCTTGTTTCAGAACAAAACAAAACCAAACCCTTCCCAGCGGAAGGCCTTTTTCAGCTTAGGAAACCATTTTAAAGTAATCAATAAACAATTCTCCTTATGCCACAGAGCAGTCACTGATTATCACAGAGACTGCAGGGAGAAAGATGAGTTTTAATTTATATTTATATCTCAGAGTCCTTCAGTGTTTCTACTTTTGCCAATGTATTATTCTGTACATGTATGTAATCTGGACATTATTATCCATATATTGGGAGTATAGGCTCAAAATTTACGGACGTATTACTGTATATCAAAAAACAAAAACAAAACTGGGGGCCAATTACTCCAGTTCTCCAAAGGAAAAAAAGTTGAACAGTACTTACAGCCCTCAACAGATGTACAAAATTTTTTTGATAGAATTCAGCATTGATTCATACCTAAAACACTAGCAATGAAAGAATATTACACTCAAGGGATGGCTGGGGAAATTACTTTCCTTGAGGGTTTTATTTGCAGACAACGCGTAGAAGCCGCCCCATCTATTCCTGTTAACAGGGACTGAACCCGGCACTTTTTATTTTTTTGAGCGCCTCTAGCTCAGTCCCCCGGCTGTGCTGGAACCTCCTCCCTCAGCTTTCCAGAGTACTGGGATCACAGCCATGCACCACCACGCTCGGTTGCTTCTCATGTATTTTTTAAAAATGCAAAAATTTAAAAGCCGTTTAGACTTTTGCTGGTTTGAACCGCCTCTAGGGACGGCTGCAGAGTCCGTGCAGACGGAGGTTCGCAGGCCCAGAATTGCTACTCCGCGCGCTCACCAGGCGTACAAACCGACGACTCGTGGGCACGGGAATGGCTTTTGCACTCCGCCAACTCCGACCCAAGAGAGGCGTCCTAACTCCGGAGCTCGGGAGCACAGTCGACGCTCCACAGCCCAACGCCTCTTCCAGCGCCAAACAAGGTCTGCTCCGCGCCAGCGTCACGTGCCCGACGAGCGCCGAAAACGCGCGCGCGTTCCAGTTCCAGCTCCTTCATCAAATCTCTCGCGGGGGGGAACCCGCCTTCCCGTCAGGTCGTCACTTCCGGCGGACGCCTTGCGTCATTTGTGTCGTCACTTCCGGTCGATGCCGCTGTGGACGGTGTGGATCGTGGCTGGGCCGGTTGTCCGTTTCTTCCCCTCCCCTACTTTCCTCCTCCCTCCCTCCCTTTCCCTTCCTTGGCGGCTGTCGCCCGGCGGTGGCTGACTCCTTGGCCCCTTCCTAACCCCTCGGACCTTGGTGCCACCGGATTGGGCCTCGGTTTCTGTTGCCCGGCCCAGCCCCAGTGTAAGGGCGGAGTGTAAGGGGGTGGCTGTGGAGCCGGTGGCGCTGCAGCGGAGAGAAAGGACGACGACGACCCTCCGCTCCTCAGCCCGATCCCCGCCGCCGCCGCAGCCGCCATGGCAATGAGGCAGACGCCGCTCACCTGCTCCGGCCACACGCGCCCCGTGGTCGATTTGGCCTTCAGTGGCATCACGCCCTATGGGTATTTCTTAATCAGTGCTTGCAAAGGTGAGCCAGGCCGCTGATCCGGTGTCTGACGGCGGGGTCGGAGTCGGGGTAGGGAAGGAGATGGGGTGGGGGCTCCCCATGTGTGAGGGGTGGTGCGGGTCTTAGGCGAAGGCCAGCCCTGCTCGGATTGGGAATACGTATCTGGAGCCGCCGGACGACCTTTTCTGACTAATGAGGATGAATACTATATTACCCCGACCAAGGCCTGTCCTCGTTTTTATTGGCTTTTCGGGAAGCGGAGCTGCACCTTTTTCGTCATTGTAACTATCTTTCAAGGATTTAGGGAAAGGAAAAAATTAGGTCAGGCAGAGCGATGCTTTACAAAGACAATCGTTCTTATCCAGTATTCCTTTGTAATATGAGCCTCATTTTCAAATGAGTAATAAAGACTCACATTTAGATTGTTTTTGACGCAGATCAGCATTTCCACCGAATCACGGGTGCTTCCTAGAGAGAACGACCGCGTCAGCTCTTAAGTTCATTTGTTTTTGCATATTCCACTGCATGAATTTGCATGATTCCCTTGAGTGGGAACAGTTTAAACTACAAAAACGGTTTGCTGATTTGCACTCATACATAGTCATTTTGTGTTTGGATCCTAGATTTAAAGTAATAAACGTCTAAATCGTTGTCTCCTTAAATATTTCTAGATGGAAAACCCATGTTACGCCAGGGAGATACAGGAGATTGGATTGGAACGTTTTTGGGTCATAAAGGTGCTGTTTGGGGCGCAACACTAAATAAGGATGCCACCAGAGCAGCTACCGCCGCTGCAGATTTCACAGCGTAAGTGAACCGGCTTTGTTCTCTGGAGTGTACCCTGAAATAATTCAAATGTTTAACCTCACAGAATTCTAACTCAGTAGCTACCACATGCTATTTGATCTCACTAAAATTCCATCCTGGTTCAATGTGCTGCTTTGTTTTCAGTGATTGTCACAAATTTGAGAGGCTGCTGAGTGTGCCAGCACATCAGTTAATCCCAGTCACTCTGGAAGCTGAGGCAG
This sequence comes from Cavia porcellus, assembly GCF_034190915.1. Lineage (NCBI taxonomy): Eukaryota > Metazoa > Chordata > Mammalia > Rodentia > Caviidae > Cavia > Cavia porcellus. The sequence goes on from NW_026947510.1 coordinate 41,181,075, forward strand.
AAGGCAGGTTGAAGGCAGCCTGGTCAATTTAGGGGTGAACCTACTTAAAATACAGAAGGCTGGGGATGTAGCTCAGTGGTGTACTTGCCTTGCACTCCTGACACCCTTAGGTTCAATCCCCAGCACCCAAGTGACCAAAAAATTCAGAGGCTTAAATGACAATCTTTATGCTTACAACCCAGAAATCTGCATTCTTACCAGCCACTCCACAAATGTTGGTAATTTCTTTTACATATACTGCTCTACTGCTCTGTATTTGATTGTTACTTGATTATGTATATGACTCAGTTTTTATTAACTGACTTTATTTCTTAATTTTTATTAAGTTGCTTTAGACATTTAAAACTGCCCAAATTTAACTACTCTTTAGTTCCTCAGTTTTTTGTTGTTATTTTAGATTTTCTTTTTTAATCTTTTTTGAGACAGGGTCTTGCCACACAGTTCAGGCTAGCCTTGAGCTCACTTTGTAACTCAGGCCAACCTTGAACTCACAGCAATCCCTTTCACCTCACCTTCTTGAGTGCTGGGATTACAGGCATACGCCATTCCTGGTTATTTCCTGAATTTTAAAAGATTGAAACATAAGTTATTGTTTATATTCATTATGTCTGCCTTGTTTTCTTTTCTTTTTGGGGTGGGGCTGGGGGGGGGGGAGTGCTGGGAATTGAACTCAGGACCTCATGCTTGCCAGGCAGGTGCTGTAGCTACATCCCTGGCTCCCTTGTTTTCATTTTTAATTCTATCTGTAAAATATCTGCTGACTTCAAAGTGTCTGTCATGTGTCTGCTATTGTGTTCCTACAGGATCGTTTTTTTGTTTTTGTTTTTGTTTTTCAGTATCCGGCTGTGTAGTTTAGGCTGGCAGTTCCCCTCCTTCAGCCTCCTGAGTGTTGGGATTGCCTGGCCAGTAGTCATTTTTACCTGGCCACCACTAAGTTCTTTCCCTTCTGTTCATATTTCATACTGCTGCCAGTTGTCTTCCTAAAAACAAATCTGATCATGTTACTTCTCCATGATCATCTTGTCTTTCCATTGCCATTTTAGTAATCATGACCTATGGGTGTACATGAACATCATCTGGAACTTTTAAAATATTCAAATGCCTGTGTCTCAGATACTCTTGGTTTAGTTGGTCTGGAGATGGAGTCCCCTTGCCAGTGTTGTTTCTTCTCAAATTTTTTCTAAGTGATACCATACCGTAAAGTGAGTGAGTGACTGGACAGCCAGATTCTAGTTGTTTATTGGCCTCATCCTGGTTCATCAGCATCATCTGGCACTGTACACTGTAATCTTAGTCTAGTGATACACTTTCTGAGGCCAGCAGTGTTCAGGCTCTGATTTGTACACACATATATATATATATATATTTTTGTGTGTGTGTGTGTGTGTGTGTGTGTGTGTGTGTCTTTTTCCTTTTTATTGGTACCAGGGATCGAACTCATGACTGCCTGCTTGCGAGGCAGGTGCTTATGCTGCTGAGCTAAATCCCCAGCCCCTGTATATATTATTAAACTGACTTGCAAATGACCTTTTCCCCCCTTCTGGGCACATAGCAGATTTTGTATAATTTTAATGTTTCTCTAGTTTCTATCAGTGTTTGGAAACATTTCATTGTTAATACTAGTAAAGGAAATGTCCAGAATTATTGTGGATACTTAGACTTAATAGCCTAGAAAGTAAAAGTTCTTTTTTTTTTCCTTGAGACACTGTCTCACTGTGTAATCCAGGCTGGTCTCAAACTCTACAAAGATCTCCTGCCTCAGCCTCTAAAGTGCTGGGATTACAGGTGTAGGCCTCTACATCTGGGTGTTAATTGTTTTATAAACCAAATTATACCCTAAGGAGTAATTGTAAATATGTTGTTATTTTTGTTTGAACCAAATTCAGCACACCAAGTTTAGTGTAAAAAGAAAAAACTAGCTCTAGTTGGTTCAAGTTTATGCACTTGTTAGAACTCAGACCTATATATTATCCCAGTGAATTATGTTATATGTAAATTTAAAAATAAATTTAGAACTTTTTCAGTAGAAGTAGTAGTGATGCTAATATGGGATTAAATTGGAGATAGTGAAAAAAGGTCAGTAAGAAACGTTACAAGTGTCTGTCTAAACCCTTGAAGTTTTTTGTGTGCCTTCAAAGAATAAATTGCTGTTATGTGTTACTATTGAAAGGCTTTGTGTTCTGCACAGTTCTGATATTACATAATTCTGCTACAATATGAGCTACTTGGTTTTACGTTATGTCCTTGTAGGTGAATATTCTCAGCCCAGAAGTTGTTGTAAATGTCAGCACAAGCGCTGATGACAATATATTCCTTTGACTGTTAATTATGGGAGACAAAAGTAGGAAGGAAAAGGAATTCTCAGACATGGCAGACTTATAGAATGCTGGAATATTAAGATGTTCTTTCCCTCTGTGGACATACAATACTGTTAAAACTTTTGACATTTTTATGATACTAAGTTTTTTAAGTGTTATTTAAAGGTTGGTGTACATGTTTTGTAACCTTATTCCAGTCCCGAGTTAATATGTCAAAAATATATAACTTGAAAAATTTTTCTAGCTGGGCATGATTACACACTGTAATCTCAGCACCTGAGAAAATGATGCAGGAAGATCACTATGAGTTTGAGGTCAAGGTCATCCTGGGTTACATAGTCTCAAAAAAAAAAAAGAAAAAAATCAAAAGCTGAAGGAAAGCAGGCAGGCAGACAAGCACAGGGACAAAGGATGGATGAATTATAGACCCTGATTTTGCTTTTGGAACATCTATCTGATTGATGATTGCTGTAAGTATAGCTTTTTTTTTTGGCTTTGCTGCCTCCAAGTTTTTCATCCATTTCAGTAAGAAGATCATCGATAATCTTACTGCTTTCAAATAATGAATGTAGAAAATTGAATTAACATTAAACCCAGTTGAAGATTTCAGATATTTAGTAAACAGATTTTTAATATTTCATTTTGGTAATTCTCAGTTGGGTAGTGATATGCTAATAAAGAGATATTTTAAGTTAAGTAATTAAATCATAAGTGTAGACACTATAATTTAGTGTTTACAAACAATAGCATTGAAAGAGCTTTTGGATTGCAGTTTTGGATTGTTTACTTCAATGATACTGTTACCTTGCCTTACCAGGGTTAATTACGTAAGCAAAATGCCTTGGTACCATCTTTTTGATGTTTTTTTCAGATACTTTTTCAGAGCTTGTTAAAAAGGATGCTTATGCCTTGGTAAAGTTCATGAGAAGACTGTTGTATAATTGACCAAATGGAATTGCCACCCCTCAGAAATACAGAGCAGTAGATGGGAATCACTGGTCATGTGATAATTACTTTGAAATGGAGAGAAAAGAGTAAAGAAATGTGACACTTTAAATACTTATCAGAATTCTTGAAAGTAGTCCAGATTTTAACTTGCTGCTAGTTAACGGTTATCTTTGTGAAGGTCACTTAGGAGAGCTAACTAAATAAAATTACAACTTTGAGGACATGCACATGAATACTGTTTTTGTGATTTTCTTAAACATTTCAAGTCTTAATGTTTGTAAGTGGTATTAAGAGCATAAACACTGGAGGCAAAAGGTGTATGAGCATTTAGTCTATCATTTTATGTCTTCGTGGCCTCGGGACTTTGTTATAGTTTTTCCTCTCAGTTAAGGTTAATTCAGTTGTGGTAATAGAGTGGAAAAGAGATATACAGAAGAGCATCACATAAGTAAGATCAGCATAAGCTTTTTGAATAAGATAAAGAGGACAGTGTTTCAGGGATAATGTAATCATCAATAGACTCATACCAGTATTATTCTAAAAAATAGAATGTTTAGAAAACTGACACACAGATTTGTGTGATCCTCTTCTGTGTATCTTTTCCTCCTCTAGCAGATTCATCTGTGTAGACTTCCAGAGTAGATTAATGTCCTCTGCTCTAGAGAGAGCTTCACTAAATCTGGAGTTGAACCCAGAAATCTGTAGATAATTACTGCAATTTGTGCCACCAAATTTCAGTTGAGACTCAGTCTCCAGTGTCATGGTGTTTAGAGGTATTTGGACATTTAAGAGGTAATTAGATCCCGGTGGTGCTGCTTTCCTGAGTGTGTTAATGTTTTTCTCAAGAGACTAGATTAGTTCTCAGTGAGAGTGGATTGCACTAAACAAGCCTGGCACCTCCCTTGTGTTTCTTCCTCGTGTATCCACTTGCTCTTCTCTGCCGTGACACAGCGCAGTACAAGGCCCTCATCCGAAGCATGTACATATGGCTGTGCGCTCTTGGACTTCCAGAAACAAGAGCTAGAGCAAACCCTTTTCCTTTATAAATTACCCAGTGTGTTAGTCAGCTTCCCATCACTAACAAATAACTGAGATGGTGAACTTCTAGAGAGATCTTTTTTTAGCTTTTGTCTTAGAGGTTTCAGTGGCCTTATTGCTTTGGGCTGTGGCAACACCTCATAGTAGGAGCACATGGTGGCACAGTGAGCCTCACCTCATGACCAGAAGGCAAATGAAGTAAAGAGGAAGAGACCAGGGTCCCATTCTCCTTCCAGGGAAGCCCTCAGTGACCTGAAGACTCCTCCACCATTAGGCGCTGTCTCTTAGTGTGTATCTCCTCCCCAAATTGCCAAGCTCCTCCCAGTATTATCGAGGCCTTTCATGCATGGACCTTTGGGGAACATTCTAGATCCCAGTATGGCACTTGCCCTCAGATTATCATAGCAATGGAAAATAGACTGTGGCACTGGATCTTTTGTCTTTCTGTTGTACTGGGTATTGAACCCAGTGCCTGTTCAATGGACTACATCCCAGCCCTTTTTCAGTGAGTTAGTCTCACTTAAGTTGTTGACTTGTCCAAGTTGGGCACAAACTTATGACCCTTTTGCCTCAGCAATAGCTTTGTATATGTGTTGAGTATGTGTGTGTACGTCTGCTTGCACATACTAGGAGTCAAACAAGCCACCATTTTTTGTAAAAGCCAGTAGAAAATCTGAAATAGAAAGTTCTGATTTTTCTCTGGATAAGATTTTTTATAAACCAATGGTATTAGCTACTTGATGAACATACTTCAGTAATTGGGCCTTTTTTTCCTTTAAAATATTTTGTATTGCTAAAACTTTTAAGTTAAGCAATACCTTTTGAGAATTACATATGGTTGACTCAGTCTTGAGTTACGAAGAATATTGAACACACAGTGTTGATTATTACATGCAAGAAACTGAGATGGGAGTTATCAGTGGCTTTGGGAGATGACAAGTACTTCCTAAGTTAGTGCTGTAGGATTTGCTGTTAATAATGCTTTTCATCTTGATTTGAGTACTATAGCCAGGTGGTTATGTCAGTGTATTGTGAGGAGATTGAATAAAAAACTAGAAAATTTTTGTCCTTTTGAGACAGGGTCTCTTTATGCAGTTCATGCTGGCCTTGAGCTCACTTTGTAGCCCAGGCTGGTCTCGAATTTGCAACAGTCCTCCTGCCTCAGCCTCCTGAGTGCTGGGCAGGCAAGGCACCACGCCTGGCCTAGAAAATATTTCTTTCATTCCAGATTCGTTTTAGAACTCTGTGCTGAAAAATGTGTGAAAAACGGAATTGTGTCAGTTAGTATGAGTGACTAGAACATGATCTGTCAGACAATGCCATGCCTCACTAGTAGTAAGGATTTCTAAAGAGCAGAAAAAACTGTCCATGTGCCTGGCTCTCTGGTCGGGACTGTTCTGGTCGTTTCAGTTCTCTTTCCTCACCTGTGAATGCACATGATCTAGCAAGATTTTAAGATGTTGGAAGCTTATTTCAAAGAATATTACCTGAATTCTCTTGAGACTTACGTGAATAACTGGGATAGAAATTTCAGGTCCAGTTGATGTTTTCCTTACTTTTGATAATTGTGTCACCCTAATCTATTTGAAGTCAACCATGTCTGTATAGTTAAGAATAAATATATGTGTCATAGTCACTTTCCTGTCACGGGCAAAATACCCAACACCCACAACGTAAAGGAGGTCAGGTTTATTTGGGTCAGTGTGCAGTAGGTTCGTTCCAAAGTCAGATGGCACCAAGGCAGAAAACGGTATTGTGGAAGGGCCTGGCAGAGGACAGCTGCTCACCCTGTGACAGCCAAGAGTAGAGAAGCGGGGAGGTGTTAGGATCAAGAATACCCTTCCAGGTTATACCCCAATTCTCCCCCACCCCACAATATCCCTGCTCCCTGTAGCACTTTGGGTGAACCCACTGAGCTCTGTGAATCCACCAATAAATACTGGGTAGTCGTGATCCAATTGCCTTCCAAGTGTGAGGCTTTTTTGAAAACATAATAAACAAAAATTGAAAAGTGAATATAAGCTCAGTAATCTAGGTAAGCTGAGTTTTGTAGCAAAGAGCAGTGGTTGCTCCTGGAGGTGAAGATAGAGGATTTAATGGAAGGAGAACGTTCGATGACTTCTGAGCAGAGGAATTTTGGTAGTTGTGAATGTAAAATGCAGACTTAAGAAACAATACAAACGAGTACACAGAGCCTGGAACAAAATGTATGGCTCGTATGAGGACTATTTTATAATCCGGTGTGGCTAAATTCAGAAAATAATACAAAACTAGTTTGTGGGAAAGAAGCATAAGGCCAGAGTTCGATTGGAACAGGAGACTGAATAAAATAGTTTTCTTCAGCAGAACAGGAGAAACGAACACTTGGGAGTTTAGTAATATTACTCTGCTTGACATTATTTCTCTCAACATATTTTTTGGGCATTCTTAAGACACAAGTACGGTATATATAATTTGCAAAGTCTTCTCAGTTACACGGTCTGTCATATTTCTTGGTCATTTAATGCTTTTCTAGAATACGCTTTTTCTCCTGGTATATTTCTACTTGCTCTTTAAGACTGCTAGCTCTGTATCTTGGATTTTCTGAATTTTTTTACATAATTCACAGTGCCTTTATAGTCATATGTAGTTGTTTTTAAATTACATTTATTAAATGTGCTATTTAGTACATATGTTTCTCCTCAGTTTAAGCTCTGTTAAACTATGGGAACTTTCTTGGGATTAATTTTTCACTCCCTATTTATGTGCTATAACACTGAGTCTAGATTGATACAATGTTTGGTTTCTTTCTGGTGTGTATACTGAATAATTAAAACATAGCCCTTTGTTTTTTCTCTGCTTTTTTTCTCCTGCCTTTGTGCCAGGGCCCATTTTGTTCCCAAAAATACATGCTAATTACATTACAGTGGATGTCAGTTACATTACAGTGGAACCTTGTATAGAGTTTGTTTTTTTGGTTTGGTTTTTCTGTGCTATTGAGGCTCGAACCCAGTAGTGTTCTACTGAACTATATTTCTGGGCCTTTGTGGGGGTAGTGAAGACTACTTTTGAACTGTATCTAGGATTATAGGTATGCATGATGGTGCCTGGCTTCTATGGAACATTTTAAATACTTTGTTGCCATGTATCTTGAGTTTTCTGGTGTATTTTTGACTGATCACTTATGACCTAAAATTAAGATGTTTAAATTCCTTCATTTTTACCTGTTTTATTTGGGGAACCCCTTCAAATACAAGTAATGGCTCAACTATTACTCCTTTGACATACACACATATATTTGTGTAGACACAACTGTCAGGATGTACTTTGGGGTAGAGTTAGTGAAAACAAATTTAGATTCATAGCCTCAATTTAGCATTGCTTAATTGAAACTTGATATATTATGGGAAGTTAATTGAACTAGCATTTGAAATCTAACCATCAGCCTTGAGGAAGAAATTGGGAGAATTTTTTTGTACTAACTTAAAATTTTATTTAATCGTCAAAATCTTTAATTGTTGGTAAATTTTTAAAGAATTTCTTGTTGCTTTGGTTTTATTTTACATACTCATGTGAGTAGATCATAGTTTAAAATAGAACCAAGCATAATGGTGCATGCTTGTAATCCAGCACTTTTTGATGCTAAGACAGCCTGGGCAATTTAGTGACTTAGTCTCAAAAAAATATATATATATAAATATACATATATATATATATATTAGTGCTGAGGGCGTAGCTCAGTATAGAAGCTCTGTTAATCTGCACTACAACAAAATAAATAAAATGGAATGGGTTGATTGAATCAGTATATTTAAAATCCTTCAGATCTTTTTCAGGATCAAAGAAAGTTAGGTTAATAAGGCTTTATAAGGGCTACTAACAAAGGAAACTTATAATTCAATTTTTAAAAGTTCACATACCTAATTTACTTGCTAATCAAACTGCCATTACATTCATACTTCTAACATACTAATGTTGTATAACATGTTTGTTTTTTCACTTTCAGCAAAGTGTGGGATGCTGTCTCAGGAGATGAGTTGATGACCTTGGCTCACAAACACATTGTCAAGACTGTGGATTTCACACAGGTATAAAAAATTGAAGTTGGGGTGGTAGATGTTTCAGTGGTAGATTCTCACCTCAAATGTGAAAGGGTCAATTTCCAACAATGCACACAAAGGAAAATGAAACTTACTTGAGATAAGTTGCTGTTACTGTACAGTACTATTTGATGGTTTGTTTTTTTGTGGACTATTTGGTGTGTCTTGGTTCCTGTTTATTAGGTTGTGTATCAAACTGTGCAAATTTTGTTTTTTTCTAGTTAATTCTGTGAGGTTTTTCAGTACTTTGAACTTTTTTCTCAGTCCTCCACCAATCACAGCAAACATCTCAAAATGTCACATAATATTCTCATAAAGGAGAAGAGAAATTTGGGATCATCAGTGAAGTGCTTTGTGGGAGGAAAGGGGAGAATCAAGGCAGAATGAGAACTGGTGTGGTAGGTGGGGCAGTGTGACACAGTTAAACTGGGATGCTAAAAGGACTGGGCAGTTCTGAGAAGGCAGCAGTTCCCACAGTGTCTTCTCAGAGGTAGTTTATTATCAGCTGCTTCTCTGTGATGTTTGTAGCTATGATTGGCTATTACTAGATATTGAAGAAGTTTCAAAGAAAAGTTAACTATTAAAGTGACTAATTTAACTTTTTTTTTATGTTTATGTTTCTAGGATAGCAATTACTTGTTAACTGGAGGACAAGATAAACTGCTGCGCATCTACGACTTAAACAAACCTGAAGCAGGTAAATGTAATGTGTGCATTGGTTTGTGGTTTTAATTTTAAATAACTTCAGCTGATTAAAGTTTGGGAAAGAAATAGTCACAATGAAGAAAATTAAAACATAATCATACAGTATTAATCACTGTTAATAATGTTATTTTTTATTTACATTCCTCTTTTTCTGAGTAAGTAGCTATTTTAATACTGCTTATTTACTATGTTACTCTCATGTATCCTTCTTAGAATTTAAGAATGTATTATGGTAGGGTTTGTGACACTTAAGTAGTGGAACTACCTCTTGGTAATTTGTAGAATGATGGCTGTAGAAGGTGAAGATGGTGAGGATTATATGTGTGCATGTTAAAGTGTTTAGGCAGGTTTTGAACTCAAGGTGAACCTCCTGCCTCAGCCTCCTAGATGCTAGAATTATGGGCATAAGCCACCACATCTTACAAAATGTTTAGATTTTTAAACTATGTGAATGTATTAGCTATTTAAATCTTTTTTAAAAAAATCTGCAATGATACTTTTTCCTATAAACTCTTTAATAACTATTGTTCTCTATCAGTATGCATAAGTGAATTAACCAGTTTCTTATTAAGGCCTGTTTGGGTTTTTTGGGGGGATGGGGGTACTGGGGATCGAAGTTACAACCTCACACTTGCCAGACAGGCGCTTACACTGCTGAGCTAAATCCCTGGCCTTGTTTGGGCTATTTTTAATGTTAAAGCCAATACTATGGTAGACATTCTTACAGCTGACACTGTTTTCGCAGTGGTTTCTTTAGGGTAATAAGCAAAAGTAGTGTGGGAAAATTTGGCCAAGGAATGAATGATTAAACTGCAAGGCATAAGCACATAGACTCTAAGGAGTGAATGGTTAAATAACAAGAAATTTAAATTAGCGAAACATATTGTATCTGACCACTGTCCTTTCTTTGCCCCCAAGAAAAACTGCCTAGCCTTGAGGCAGCTCCTTGTCTAAACTGCTGTTCTGCTCCTTCTCTTACATTAATACTCTAAAGAAAAGCTAGAGCATCTCAGGTTCAGGACTTTTTTCTCCTGGGAGTCTCCCTAATGCTGGGCACTTTGTTGAGATAGCTTCTGTGGACCTCTGGGTGACCAAATTAAGTCTTAGCTCCAAGTAATCATTTATCCTTTGTGTTGATTACTTTTCTGTCATTGCTGAGACCAAAATACTTGATACTCAAAATTAAGGAAGGTAAGGTTTACTTAGCTCACAATTTGTGGAGGTTTCATTTCATTGTCAGCTAGCTCTGAGGCGGGGTGGTGTGGCAGAGGGGCAACAGTTCATGGCAGTAGCAGATATCAAAAGCAACAAGAGCAAAAAGGGAGGAGTGCAAAGAGAAGACTCTTTCTGTCCCTGACATTGTTTGTAGGTCACACCCACCTTAGGATGGGTATAACATTCACTCAATCCCAGCATTAGACTATGAACCAATCACAAAGTCTAGAAGCTTACCCCCATGACTACATGAGGTTTTGGGGGCCCATCCAAACACAAACTATAACGTCTTCTATGCACTGCAACAGGAATGAAGCAATGGACTTATTAGATGTTACTGATAGTGCTCAAATCCATTTTTACAAAGTATAAGTATTTCTAAGCACTGTTTGTTTTTTCTTTTGGTACCAGGGATTGAACTCATGACCTTGTACTTGCCAGGGCTGGCGCTTATGCTGCTAAGCTAAAACCTTGGCCCTATAGGGTTCATTTCTGTACCTACTTTCTGCTGGTGAACACTGGCAACTGAAGTTTTGCCAGTTTAATAGGAAAAATGATTCTGTTGTATTCATATGATGGTTAAAATTACCGACGAGATTTAAATGCTCTTCAGTACTGTTTTCATCCATTTTTTTTTATGAACAAGTTGCCTATACATATGCACTGACCATTTTATCTTGTGTTGTTGTGTTCTATGTCTTAGTCCCTTTCCCATTGCCAGGGCAAAATACCAGACAATCCACAGCATAAAGGAGAAGAGGTTTATTTGGCTTACAGTTAGGTTGGTTCAGTCCACAGCTGGCTGGCTTTAAGGCAGAAATGGCATTGTCATGGGGCATGGTGGGGGAAACTGCTCACGCTGTGGTAGCCAGGAAGTAGAGGGAGAAGGAGAAATGAGCCAAAGACAAGAATATGCACTTCCAGAAAAATCTCCTTTGACCCACCTCTTCTGACCTGCCTCTACCTCTAAACACAAGAGACTTTTGGGGAACACTTTAAATCTAAACCATATTATCATCTTTTTTTTAACTTCCTGGGGTTGGAGATCACACATGGTAGACAAGTGCTTTACTGGTAAGCCATATCCCCATCCCTATTTTAATATATTTTAAACACAGTTCTCATTTTGTTTATAGCTAATAGGCGTAATACGGTATAGTTTTTTAAAAACTATGTAAAATGCCATAAGTCTAAGTAGTGTGTAATGCCATTGTCTTTAGTCTCTGCATTTGCCCAGAGGTGATAATGAGGACTTTTTTTGGAAATCTTGAAGACAGTCTTCTATAGAGACAGCCTCCTCACCATTGCTTTTTTTGTTATTGTCATTGATGCTTTCCTCTCTGAGATTGTGTGTGTGTGTTTATTTTTTCTCCTGCAGTTCCTACTTTCCCGTGTTTTTTTTTTTTTTTTCCTATTAGCCATTCCACATTGGTTGTTTTAATTGTTACTATACTGTGGTGTAATGCTTTTGAGTGTTATCAGTTGTGTAGAAAACTTAGCCTTGAGGGAATGAGTGGTATACTCAGCTACATTTTAACCAAGATCATCATTCCTGAGGGCCTGGTATGCAGATGAAGTTTTGTTCCAAAGTAGGGAAACATTGTGTTCAGTGATCATTGTTTGAATTGTGCCAGGACATAAAAAGTTGCAGTCTAACTCAGCATGTTGATGCATATACTGTAGAGGCTGAGGCAGGAGGCTTACCACAAGATTGAGGCCAGGCTGGGCTACATAGTGAATTGAAAGCCAGCCAGTTCACATGGTAAGACCCCGTCTCCAAAAAAGAAAAAAAAGGGTTGCAGTTCAATTTAAAATATACTTTTAAAAATATATTTAAATCGTTCCATGTTTCAGTTTAAAAACTTAAATACTAAATATATTTTAAATTATTTCATTTTAAGAACCTAAAGAAATCAGTGGTCACACTTCGGGTATTAAAAAGGCTCTGTGGTGCAGTGAGGATAAACAGATTCTTTCAGCTGATGATAAAACTGTTCGGTAAGTAATGTCTTTCTAATTTAGTTTTGAAAAATATTTTACCTTACAATGTTTTAAATGTACTTTATAATAATTTTGTACAAAAATCTGTGACATTAAAGTTTAAATTGCATGTGGCCCATGTTTATTTGGAGTAAATAATGTGTAGACAGGGTAGAATTCAGAAGAAACTTAAAACTGATACTTTATGACAGGTATTCTTAAGTTCGGTTTGTGGGTACATTGGCTAACGGTTCGTGAAGCCCATAAAATTCTACATGTAATGCTGTGTGCCTATCCTTGATCTATTTCTCTGTGTAAAGATACATAGCAGCCAATGGATTGGCAAAAATAGTGTTAATAATAATTTAGAAAGATGCTAAAACTAATGAGACTAGGATGTGTCTTGCTAACTTTGTTTTGCTAAGATATTCGGAAAGTAATTTAGATACTGAAGTTGCTTTCACTAAGAACCTACCAAAGATTTTGACATTCAATTGGAATCTAAAAGTTTTCTATGTTTGTAATTTATAATTTGAAGTGAAAGCTGTTTTACTACAATTGGAATTACTCTTATTACTGATGTTTCTGTGGATAGAATTTAATAAGTTCTAGCTGGGCATGGTGGTACATGCCTGAAATCCCAACATTCAGGAGGCTGAGGCAAGAGGATTGCCTTGAGTTCATGGCCAGCCTGGGCTACATAGTGAGTTCAGGACTAGCCTGAACTACATCGTGAGACCCTGCCTTGAAAAAAAATTTACTGAATTCTCAATCTTAAATGAATAAATATTATCATATTTCTGTTTTTTGTAGCCTTTGGGATCATGCTACTATGACAGAAATGAAATCTCTGAACTTTAATATGTCTGTTAGTAGCATGGAATATATTCCAGAGGGAGAGATCCTGGTTATTACTTATGGACGATCTATTGCTTTTCACAGTGCAGTAAGGTAAGTCCAAGAATTTTACCTTTTTTTTTTAAGTACATGTTTGTGGTATATATTGCATATGTTTGTGGTGGGGAATTGGTGCATGTACATACACATCTCAATTGTTTTCCCCTCTTCCCCTTCTTTTTTTTCTTAACAAAAGACTATTACCTTTTTTAAAAATTGAAGGGCATATGTGTTAGCTTTTTGTTGCTGTTATAGAATACCTGAGAAAAATCAATTCAAAGGAGAAAAACTATTTCTGGCTCACAGTTTCAGAGGCTTCAGTTCGTGGTTTCTTGCCTGCATTATGACTAGGTCTGTGGTGAGGCAGAATGTCACGGCAGGGAGCGTACAGTATAGCAGAGTGCCTCAGCCGGAGGTAGGAAACGAGGCAAAGAAAGTGCAAGGAATGTGCCAGGGACAAGATAGACCCTTCCAGAGCAGGCCTTAAGTAGTCTTCTTCCTCCAGCTTGGCCCCATTCCTAATGATTCTCCTGCCTGCCAATTATGCCATCATATTCTGAATCCATTAATGGACTCTCAGTGGTGAGGTTAGAGTCCTCGTGATCCAAGCCCCATCTCTGAACATTGGCACACTGGAGACCACACCTTCAAAACAAACCATAACGAAGGTGAGTTGGGAGTTGTGCTGTTTAATATGGAAGAAAATGTTTAAGAGCTTGATACACTTCAATGAGAGGAATTAATCAAATTCCAGGTAGTAAAGACACTTGTAAAATTCAGCAAAGTTCTGAATTTGTATTTTTCTTTTGCTTTTGGAGACAAGATCTCACTGCAGTTCAGGCTGGTCTTGAGCTCACTTTGTAACCAAGGCTGGTCTTAAAACAATCTTCCTGCCTTCCCTCCTGAATGCTCGGATTATAGACATGCATGACCATAAGAATTTGTATTTTTCTTATCAAAAAAAACCAAAAGTAGTTTGGATGTCATAGTACTCTTAAAACCACGGTGATCTTTTCACTTCAACTTTAATGAGCGATAGTGACTTTTCTATTCCTAAGTATGGGCATACCTAATGAATTTTAAACAGTCTTAAGTTCTATGACTTAGCAGTGTAATAAATGTTTCTAGAAAATTTGGAGGATAAATTTTAAAATGTGCCCACAGCCTTATAGCTGAATTCCAGAATGTTCATGATAATTGCATTTTCTGCTAGTCTTTTTTCTTTTTCCTTATTACCCATGTATATGTCTATATGGCGTTTTTTTCTGTATTACTAGGCCCATATTGAATGTAATTTTGGTTTTTTCTTAAAATAACCTAAGCCATTGAAACTTCCCAGAAAACACTTTCACAAGCTGTATTGAATTATACATTGTACTAATTACGTTTTAGTTACTGGACTTCAGCACTGCTGTGAGTGTCAAGGTATATCTGTGTCCTGAACAGTGAAGCCCTCTAAGTAGGATTATGAGGTCAAAGAATAAAAAGAGTTTAAAGGTCTTATTTACACATGATATTAAACTGATTTCCAAGCACTTCTGCGACATTGCATTTTGGGTTAGGCTGTAGCCCTAACCATTTATCCAAAATGGGAACTTGTGGAGCCAAGGTTCTCTGAAAGGGAGGGAGGAAGAAAAGGGAGTGACATGGGCTTTTGTTTTCATTTTTGCAGTGCTTGCACCCAGGGCCTTGTGCAGGCTAGCCAAGCACTCTAGCTGAGCTGCTCGGCCCCTTTTATTTTAATTTAAGTGAGACAGATTCTCACTTAAATTGCCCAGACTGGCCTCTAGCCCGCTGTCCTCCTGCCTCAGCCTCCTGATTAGCTGGGATTATTATAGACTTATACCATAATGTATGGATCTGGAACTCTTAAGATTGTAAAGGAGCTGGTATATCCAGATAGGTCATTGATAATAGTAGAACGCTTTTGCCTAGAGCCACTGAATCATACAACTGAGTAACTGCTCATTCAGAACTAAGATCTGACTGCTGTAGACAGTTACTCAAGCCTTAATCTGTTGGGAGCAGAGGTTGAATATACAACCTGTTCATTATACAAGTGCTTGAGCTACAAATTGCCGTTTAATGAAAGTGAAAATCATGGCTAATTTTAATTTTTGTGCTCAGCAGTATGCGTTGATGGGAACAGGAGGGAGGCATTTAGGAGCTGAAATATTAACAACGTTTTGTAATGTTTGAAACAGTCTATGATTTTTCAACATTGAACTGGAAAAGGGTGGTTATCCAAACTATAATTCATTTTTAGGTGACACTATTCTTACGTGTTAATTTTTATTAAATAACTATAGCTTAAAATTTAATTATCATTTTACTGCCTGGTAATAAAAAGGGCTGTTTTTATATTTCATATTTTATGGCTTTTTATTGTATAAACTTAAGCCCTCAACAGTTGAGAGTAACATACAAATAATCCTTTATATTACTTTAAAACATTTTTCTTTACTGAGATAATGTGTACTTATAAAAAATTTAAAAACACAATGAAATTTTTTGAGAGAAGTTGCACTGTAGTACCTATTCTATTTTAGTTAGCCAAGACACTGATTTCTAGAAATGGTTTTTTGTTTTATTTTTGGTTTTTTGAGACAATCTCTTTGTGTAGTTCAGACTGGCCTTGAACTCAATATGTGGTTCAGGCTGGCCTTGAACTGGCAGTGGCCCTCCTGCCTCAGCCTCCCAGTACTGGGATTACAGGCATGTAGCACCATTCCCAATCTGACACAGAATCTTGTTCAGTTGCCTGAGCTGGGCTCAGACCCTGGTTCCTCCTGCCTTCCATAGTGCAAGGGTTACAGGCTTGGAGCATTGCGTTTGCTCCCTTCTGAACTGTTTTAAACATTGCTATCTGTGTTTGAGTAAATGAACATTGAGTTGTTTTTTGAGTTTCAGAATTTAGGAACAGTTTTAAAATGTAATTGTTCTCTTGTTATTATTTGTACAATGTTAACATTTGTACATACTTTAATTTCTTCCAGCTTGGACCCAATTAAATCTTTTGAAGCACCGGCAACCATCAATTCTGCATCTCTTCATCCTGAGAAAGAATTTCTTGTTGCAGGTGGTGAAGATTTTAAACTCTATAAGTATGATTATAATAGTGGAGAAGAATTAGGTGAGTTGTCAAAATCATACACTGAGCAATGCTAGGAGATTGTAATTTTAAGTTTGCTATCATTTTTGTGATTTGTTTGGGGAAGACTTAATTTGAAGGATTAATTTAAAGTTAATACTATCAGATGGTTCAAAAACTTATGTGTGGTCTTCAGTACCTACTTCGCAAATGTACTTGCATTTGGTTCAGAAAATCTGCTTTTTATAATTTTTTTATCTGTAAGCTGCCACTTTTTGTTGTGCCTGTCTTGCTTTATTATCATTTTAAGAAATAAATTTGCTGCAAATGTACACAAAAAACAAACGACACTTTTTGCTGTGCTTTTGGGGAAGAACTGATGGAACTTGAGTTGCGTAATTGTGTTTTAAAATGTTTGGTCACCTTTGATTCTTTTTGAAAATGATAGAACTAGAGCTGGAAAGCCCCAAAACTTGAGACGACCAACTTGAATTTTTGCCTAAGATCTGAGGCTACAGTTAGTGAATATTGCACTTTCACATTTTGGTTTTGGCATGCTGGGGATTAACCCAGATTACCAGCTTGCTAGAGAAGTGCTGGGTCAGGGCTGGTATGTCCTAGCCTTTATTTTCATAACTTTTTAATTTTCTAGTTGGATACAAATGGGGTAAGCAGGAATATTAGGCAAGTAGAGTTCTAAAAACAAATGGAAAGGCATTAGAGTATAGATGAGACAGGTTTGTAAGTGTAAGTGTGACTTAAATTAGAAAAGACTCCAATTCTGAACATTGTCTCATTAGATTCTGTAGATTAAAATATTTAAGGACCACTATGGATCCTATATCTCTGTCTGTACACCCTACAAAGCTTGGGAGAAAATTAAGAAGTTGAGTGTGGAAAGCGCCATCTGGTGGCTCTCTAGTTATAAAAAGAATTAAGTCTAAAAGGCAGTCAGTTTTGAATATGATTATTGGGATTATATTTTATGGGGTTTCTGCTGACCTCTGTTCTTCTCTCTTCATGGAAAATTAAGCCTGGTTTTCCTTCTTGAAAGACAACCTGAAACTGTATTGCATGACAGGTCTGAAAAGGGGCACTCTTAGGGAGAATGGTAGACACTGATGTGGCACCTGGTGATGGTGACTGACTGGGTACAGTCAGCGATTTTGCATTTCTCCAGTAATATGGACAGTATATTTTATTTACCAGTGCCTAGCCGAGTAATTAAATATTAAATTTCCTAATAGCCCTTATCTTGCTTTTCAGAATCCTACAAAGGACACTTTGGTCCCATTCATTGTGTGAGATTCAGTCCTGATGGAGAACTCTACGCCAGTGGTTCGGAGGACGGGACTCTGAGACTGTGGCAGACAGTGGTAGGAAAAACCTATGGCCTTTGGAAATGTGTGCTTCCGGGTAAGAATTTATATTCTGAGTTACAAATTTAAATGCATGGCTTCGTGTCTTTTTTTTTTTTTTTTTTTAATCAGTTCTGCTTCAGTGTTCTTGTAGAGGTGAAATTACATATTTCTATCTTTTTCAGACAGGGATTTGCTATCAGTTCAGGCTGGCCTTGAACTCACTTTGTAGCCCAGGCTGGCCTCAAACTTGCAGCAGTCCTTCTACCTCAGCTTCCTGAGTACTGGGAAAGTTATATAATTATAATTAATGACAAGCCATGATTATAAATTGGGTATTGTGTTCTTTTGTTTAGTTTTTTTTGTTGCATCTACTAAATTGGTAGTTCATTTGGTAAATGAAATGAACTTAAATTCACAATTTGCTAGAAGGCAGTATAATGAATTCATAAATAAATGTATCCAATATCTGAATAATGTTATTTTAAGGTAGACATGTTTTTAATTTAACAAAAAAATACTAGTTACTGATTCCAGAGTAGTTGTATGAGCCTGTGAGTTTTGAAGATGAACTATTTTAGAACACAATTACTAAGAGTTGTTTAGTTATAATGTATTGATGCAGTAGTCTTGTTTTTACTTGTTTATTAAATGAAATTACTTGTGATACAGTAATTCACAAAATCTATCATCATTGCTTTTGTTTTCATAGAAGAAGATAGTGGTGAGTTGGCAAAGCCAAAGATCAATTTTCCAGAGACAGCAGAAGAGGAGCTAGGTAAATACAAATAACTGACTTTTCTAAGAATCCTGGGGGGGCCTTAAAATTGAAGTGATCTGTGAGTTTTACTCACTGACAAAGGAATGTATTCAGTGTGAATATATTTAATGAAAAACTTAATATTTACATGTACTTACTTATAAGCTAAATATTTAATACTGTGCAGTAATAGGCATTGAGATAGTATGGAGATGATAAAGTTTACTCCCATAGAACTTGTTAAACTTAAGATACTGTGTAAGCAAATGATTTAAACATGTTATAACAATTGTAAAGGGAATGGAAATTGTTCCTGGAAAAGCAGCAGCTAAACTGAGACCTGAGGATGTACACAAACAATAGATATGTTAGGAGGTGTAGTGGTGGTAGGGACAGGATGGAAAAATTCATAACAGGAAAAGAACGAAGATACTAACTGAGGCTCAGGAGTGGAAAGGAACACAGCACATGAGGAACCGGGATAACTCTGCCTCCCTGTTATAAGAATAAGGTGAGTTGGGTGGTGCACACACATGCAGTTCCAGCATGTGGGAGGCTAAGGCAGGGGATTGCTATGAGTTCGACAGCCTGGATTACATAGTGAGACCCTGCCTCAAAAACCAAACAGGGCTGGGGATGTGGCTCAGTGGTAGAGTTCTTGTCTTGCATACACAAGGCCAAGGGTATGATCCCCAGCACCATTAAAAAAAACAGAACAGACAAAAAAAGTCAGTCAAGGTGGAGGTTTAGCTCAGTAGCATAAGTACCTGCCTGGCAAGCGCAAGGTTGTGAGTTTGATCCCAGGTTACCCCCCCCCCCCCAAAAAAAAAAAAATTAGTCAAAAAAGGGCAAATTGCAAAATGTATCTAGCAAAGGTAAACCATAAAAAGCTCGGAGAGTTTTACACTGCAGTAATGAGAAATCTTTAAATCTTAAGCAGAGGACTAACAGTAAATTTAGACTGAAGTTTTTGAAGATTACTTTGGCTGTGGTATGGAGAGAGAATTGGACCAGGGGAGAGAATGACATAGCCAAGTTAGTGGACATTAATAGTCTAGGCAATTGGGCACCTGTTTTCAGTAAGGGAATAATAACAGAACAGGGGAAATGGAATTGTCACTAGTGATAGAATTGGTAAGCATTTGTGTGTGTGTGTGTTTTTTTTTCAATAACATGGCAAGATAAGGGTGTGATTGAAGGAAATACCAGACTTGTGACGTGAGAAAGTTTGTATGGTGATTTAAGGGACAGTTAGGATGCTGTTTACCGTAATTCTAATTTTTCTCTTTTTGATGAGTACATTTTTACAAAAATGTTGATGTTTTTATTCAAATATCATTATTAGGATTTGAACCACTAAAGAGGAAGGCCCACTCTTTCAAAGACCTGGCTTTAATACAGCATTTACTGTTCAGTTGAAGTTGGTGGAAATCTAACCTGGAAAGAGAAAATGTTTGGTTAAATTACAGTGTAAAAGTATTAGTGCGAAACATAATGAGCTCTTTGCTCATTGCTTTTTCAGTGCCAAGTGCAGCTGCTGTTTCTCTCCCCTCATCAGAGTATGCTTAAAAAGTCATTTTTATTTTTTCATTAAATGGAAATGTAGATTTGCTTCTTTCCCTTATTACACTGATTAATTTACTTTTGTTTCTAATTGTAGAAGAAATCGCTTCAGAAAATTCAGATTCCATCTATTCTTCGACTCCTGAAGTTAAAGCCTGAGCATCAAGCATGTGCCACAGTTAGTATATCACGTAAGGACTAAAGGAGCGAGCAGAGGACAGCATCCGCCTTCAGAGTTACTCTCTGCTTGATGCCAACGAGCAGTCAACAATGAGGAATATGAATTGGCCTCTGTGCTGCTGCCGCTGACCTGCTGGAACCTGTGAGTGACAACTCTGCACCCGAGGAGCAGGGAAGCCGGCTCTTGTAATGCGACAGCCTCTTGTCTTTTTAATGAATACGTGCAAGCCAACGTCCGATTTGTGTCATTACAATTAAATTTCTTGTAGCTTTTTTTGTTATTATGGAGGACAAAAATATATTTTGCCTATTTTTCTGACATTTCCCTTAAAGCAGAATGCCTTCTCTCTTTTTTTTTTTTTGTTTTTGTGCTTTAGTTGCAAAGAAGAGGGAATACATTAAAGCAAATGGTTTGATTTCTCTTGCATTGTACACTGCTTCTGAACATCCAATTATTTTTAGTTGTCTAAAATAAAATGCCTCTAAAGTGAAACAGTGTTTCCTTTCTTTGGGGAAAACTAATAGGAATTTTATTATAGTAACCAAATAGTTACTATGTGGAATTGGAATTTTATAAATGAAAATAGCTAGATAATTTTTCTATGTTATAACTGTAGCAAAAGACAGTTTGATTATGGACTATGGTAAACATTGTTTTAAAAAGGTTTCCTATATTGTCAACACAGCAGAGGACAACTTGGTTATAGATGCTAGTAAGCATTTCCTAATTTTGAAATTTGTTTGCTTATACTTACTTTTTGGAACTTTCATGTCCTTTGCTGGAGTTATATTTACCTTCTGCCCTTCCACACTAGTTAGAAATGTATGACTTACATTTTAAAATGGTGAGTCATTTAAATGATGCTTGATAGTTTTAAGAGAAAGTCAGTCAGATACCTAGACTACCCACATCCCCCGCCAAGTCTTGTAGACTTGAGTGCTCCTCAGTGTACAGTGGTCATTTCTGTGTGTGGGCGGGTAGATATGAGTTTAAGAGGGTGGCATAAGCTGGCATGTCATGTTTAACGTCTGTCATTTTATTTTACCTTATCCTTTAAAGTTTGGGTAGCATTCAAAAAATTCTTTTTACTAACTCTTTAATAAACTGGATCAATTAAATGTAGACTGTAATTTATTTTTTAAAGTATGTGGGGATATTAAAGTTATTTAGAAAAACTTGAGAGCAGTAGACTTGCTTGCTCTTTGCTAATGAAGCTTTCGGATGACCTTTGTTAGCTTGCCTCAGAAGAAACAAAAACCATCCAAAGAATGAGGTTCACTTTTGAGCATTTGCAGTAACTGTACAGAAAGCTCTGTAACCTATAGCAGCATTTGAGAGCCAAGCAAAGCTGGTCAGTGATCCATGTAGGGTCTCACAGGGTATTAGTAGTGTCAGTTTGTCACAAGCGTGATTCTTGCTATGTAGCAGTACTGTCAGTGGGTCAAGATTTGCTCAGACTTAACCAGAGTCTTGACTTCACCCTAAATAAAACAGGTTTATATGCACCACACTAAAATCAAAGTTGCTTGGTATTTATGAAATTAATGAGCCGAGGTGGATTTCTTCTACTTGGATTTAATAAAAAGAGGACGTGGAGCTGGATGTGGTAGCACATGCCTGTGGTCTCAGCCAGCACCTGGAAGGTCGAGGCAGGAGGGGCACCATAAGTTTGAGGCCAGCCCGGGGTATATAGGCCTTGTCTCAAAACCAAGAACAAAAATAGATCGTAGATGTGTACAGACCTTTGTATACTAGTTTTCTGTTGCTGCTATAATAAATTACTGCAGATTTGTGGCTTAACAAAATTCAGGAAGTCCTGAGTCAAAAATAAGTCTCACTAGGTTCAATCAGGGTGATGGCAAGACTTTCTCCTGGAAATACTGGGAGGTTGTATCTTTGCCTGTTCTGCCAAGTGGGCTGTGTTCCTTGGTTCTGTCCCTTGTCTCATCTTCTACTCTCTAACTCCTACATTTCATGTCTGGGCATGTCTGGGCATTTTTGGTTACTATGTGGTACACCTGTGGATAATCCTCACTAAACTCAGTCCAAGATCTTATGTTAAGCCAAGCATGGAGGAGGTTCAGGGCAAACCTGGGCAACTTAATGATTAATCAAGAGGACCTTTTAAGGTTCTTCCTCTTCCCTTCTCCTGTTCTTCCTCCCTGGTGGTACTGTGGATTGAACCTAGGGTCTTTGCATTAAGCTACATCCCCAGCTCTTCTTATTTATTTACTTTATTCATTTGTGGTTTTTTTGAGGCAGGGATTATAGGTGTGTTTTTACTTTGGAACCTTTGAGACAGAGTCTCGCTACTTTGCCAAATTGCCCAGGCTGGACTGAAATTTACTCCTGTTCTGTCTCCCAGAGTGCTGGGATTCCAAATATTCATCACCAAGCTATGATGAGACCTGTTTTCTTGCAGTCTGCAGAAATGCACAATTACCCATGTGATATAGTATTGATACAGGAATGATACAGGACCTCCAGATGATAGAGGAGAAAGACAACCTGCTAAATGTCTGGTACACTGAGTTCATGTTCTGCAAGATTGAAGAAGTAACAGTGGAGGTTAAAGTAGGAAATATTTATTGAGAGGGAGCGATACAGCTCTTGAAAGACAGGAGAGGAGCCTGTTGGGTTGCTGAGGACCACACTTTTCAGGGAGGTTTTATGGAGCACAACCACAAGGGTGCACCTGGTAAGACCGTAAGTATAGCCACTCACGGAATAGTGGTCCAGTGATCCAGGAGTGATCCACTTTGGTAAGTTGTGATCCAGTCTTGCAAATCTAGTAGCAGGTACACATGAAAGGAACTTTTCAGGAAGGGATGAGTCCAAGGGTCTTGGGTCACCCACTGAAGTGACAGCCATCCATCTAGACTTCATTAGACCAGGTGTTACCACTAATGTGAGGCCAGGCCTCCAATGTGCCTCTGGCCAGAGTTGTAATGCGTTTTCATTTACTGCCCTGCCTCTTTTGAGGGCCTACCCTTGTCTGACTGCTTACATTTCTACGTAATTCAGCTGTCTGAAATAGTATCATCTAGATCATT
This sequence comes from Cavia porcellus, assembly GCF_034190915.1. Classification (NCBI taxonomy): domain Eukaryota; kingdom Metazoa; phylum Chordata; class Mammalia; order Rodentia; family Caviidae; genus Cavia; species Cavia porcellus. The sequence continues at coordinate 41,204,261 of NW_026947510.1, forward strand.
GTGGTTTTAAAACCAATAGAGGACTCGTGTATTATAAAACAAGAGTAATAGAGTTCCCAGAAAAACTAATGGGGTATCAGACTTATCTCTGGAAAGAAGGCCTAAGTGTGCATCTAAATGACAGTTAATCATAAATAACAGCTTTCTAGGTTGAATCAGTTTAATGAGAGAAGGCTTGGCTGGGTGCTCCTTGATTTTAGTTTGAGTATGAAAGTAATACTTAGTTCTTTGTGTTAGGCTTTTGTGTTAAAATGTTTTTTACTCTTTAATATTTTTCAATAACTCAATGAGGTAGGTAATATTATTTTCATTTTATTTGAGAAACTTGAGTTTTAGGGAGGGAATTGGCTTGTCTAATAAGTTTGGTTTCAAAGCAAGTGTAGGCATCAGTGTGTTTTCTCTAGGGTTATATCGTCTGGATTTTACGCTCTCTAGCACTGTATAGACTGTCTCTCTAAGCCTCAGTTTCTTGGTACAAGGAGATAATAGCTTTTACACTAGACTTTCTGGGAAATACCAAGTTTTTAAAAATGTGAAGCAATTGATATAAAGGCTTAACTCGGAGGAAGCAGCAAATATTGCTAGTATTTTATTTTCTATGGATGTTGCTCAGATTTGGAATCTCGTGGCCAGTAAGTTTTTTAAAAGAGGAGCAGGGTAGAGCCATTTACTTATCTTGCTAAGTGAGGCTAGTAGAAAAAAAAAGCTTTCACAGTCTTCACAAAAGTATCTTTTAAATCCAAGTTGGGAAGGAACAGTCACAGAAGGAAGAACTAATGTTTATTTTTTTTCCAGTACGAGGGATCAAACCCATGACCTCACGCTTGCCTGGCAGACACTGTACCGCTGAGCTAAATCCCTAGTCCAGAACCATTGTTTAAATGGAATAAACTTAACTTTATAAAAGAGTCAATTATGTGTTTTACAGGCCTGCCAGCTCGGGGAAATATTCTCATTCTGCTGTGCTTCCTTCCCTAGTCCTCTGCTGATGCCTTTTTATTTTATATATTTATTGGTACTGGAGATTGAACCCAGGGAATTCACACCAAACTACATCCCCAGTCCTTTTTATTTTAAGACAACTTATTTTTAAGTTGCTCACGTGGTACTCAAACTTGTGATCCTCCTTTCTCAGCCTTCCAAAGTGCTGGAATTACACATGCACGTAACACAAAAGTGCTCCTTTCTGTTTCTATAGTTTTCCCCACCAGACTTAGAAATACTGGCTGATGATCTGTACTCTAAGTGGATATTTATCCAAGGAACTTGTGAATGTCTGCCCTGGACCCAACTGCATGAAATGCAAATGGTGTGAGTGAAACTAGGCACAGTGAACAAAGTAGCAGAGACAGTAATGTACTTTCATGGAGTTTCTAGACCTTAAGCATACAAGGAACCAAGCACAGCAGGCTCACGGCCTTTGAAACTTAAAATGTGGGTTACTCCTATCTCTCAGGCCCTGTAAGTTCTTAAGAAGCTTCAAGATAAACATACATTCCTAGAACAATTTTTTTTTTTTTTGTCTTTTTCCTTTTTATTGGTACCGGGGATGGAACTCACGACTGCCTGCTTGCAAGGCAGGCGCTTATGCCACTGAGCTAAATCCCCAGCCCTGAGACTGCTGTTTTTGTTGTTGTTGTTTCAGACAGACTAGGATGTTCCAGCTTTTGTTGTTGTTTTAATAATTTTTATTACACATCAGCACATAATGAGTGGCTTGCAGTTGCATTGGTCCCTAAAAATAGAATTTCATGTATTGGGCTTCTATCTTTTAGGGACATGAGTGCTCTGTGCCAAAGCCCACCAGGAACACCACTGTGTTTGCACAGGCAGACCTCATCCTAGAACTGTGGGCGGCTTGGTGAGAAGGTGTCCTTAGAAATTAACCACACACAAAAAACAACAACAACAAAAAAATTAACCACACCTGGGCTTATGTTTGGTGACTCAGGGGAGGGTGAAGACATGGTCTTCTAGATTGGATGGTGAAATAAAATAGTGACAGTTCTATAGGGCTTCTTCATTGTTATGACTTGGACAATGTTGATGGTTTTCTGTTTTCACTCACGACAAGGAAAGGTCTTGTTTTTGACTCATTCTGGTCACAGAGGCAGGCTATGGCTGTTGATGGTGATTATTGGGGTCTGTGCCTAGATCCCCAATCTCCCAAACGAGTGCATTGCAAAGGCCCAAATGAATGAAGCGAGGGGTATGATCGTTAGGGCTCCAAGAGGACCAAAACCTTCTGCAGAGTTCCTAACTCTGGTGGCTGAAATAATGTCTCTGGGCAGCCGTATTTATTTAGTATTCAAACAAGGAAAGCGAGTGGAAAATGCAAGAAACCTGAGCAAGACATTGGGCGGGGTTCAAGGACCCCTCCAAATAACAGACGATGCTAATTAAGGAGAACTATCCTAGGAGACAGTCCTCAGCTGTGTCCTATCTTGCCCCCTGAGGCACCTCCTCATTCTCAGTTCAGCCATACCTGGGCCATACCATAGCCCTGCACATGTATCCAGCTTCAATGGCTCCAACAGGTAGTCACTGTAAAACTGTTTACATTTAACTGAGGAAGAGCAGTGTAGTGGAGTTTTGGCCAACTCCAGTATGAAAGGGCTTCCTTTTTGCTTTTTCAGGGTTAAATAAAAATAAAGATAGCCAGGTGTGTTGGATATGCCATGCCTTTGATCCCACCCTTCTGGGAGACTGAGGCAAGAGGATCCCAAGTTTGAGCCCAGCATGGCCAATTTAGTCAAACCTTGTATCAAAAAGGCTGGTGATATGCAAAAGACTTAGGATCAATCCTCATAATTGCAAAAGAAACAAAAAGTAAATTATAGATGTAAATAGGATCGAGACACATTCAAAATATTCAGCAATAGACAGAAATGGACGAAGCTGAAAGACAGCTTCGTGTAGGGGAATAATTTCCATAGGAACCGGACACTACCACGAACAGCTTCCATTTATTGATCACCTACTAAGGGCCTACTGTGCCATAGGCGATCTGCACACATACAACTTTACAACGCAATTCATTTGGTCAATCTCGTTATGCAAATAAGTCAATAACATCCTCACACTAGGAGTGGTGGCGCATGTGACTGCAGCAACATGGCATAGGGCAGGAGGATCACACTGGGGACCTCGCAATTTAACAAAGCCCTGAAACAAAGTATGAAAAAGGGCTGAGGAGGTAGCTCAGTGCGAAGACCCTGGTTTCAGCTCCCATTACTGCCAACAAAACCAAATCACGCCACACTCCCCGGGGCCCTGCTGACCTTAGATGAAGAGCTCACACCTTGCTGTGTTGGGCACGCTTCAACCGCTTCTGTTTCCACTACCTAGGTGGCTCCCCCTAGAGCTTCAGGTCTGCAAGTGTCCTTATGGAGACAATACCTACCTAGCAGGATTTATCTAAAACTCAGATGCGTTCACACATCTGAGAGGGCGGGCCAGGGGAACCCGTTCAGGCACAGCCAGACTTCTTTCCTGTCTCTACTTACAAGCCCTGATGAATTAGCTGGTGGCCCGGGGGAGGCTGGGGCGTGACTCAGGACAGATTAAATGTCCTGGTCACGGAGAAGTCATGCTGGAAGAAGCCTCAGTATCCCAGAGTCACAGATTTGATTCAAGAGGCTAAAAGGAGGAAAACCAGGTCGGGAAGGCGCGTATGATTTGCTCCAGGTCACACATATTAAGTCAGGCGGGTTCACCGGCTCATCTCTGGGCTCTTGGTTCTCGGATCAAATGGCTATGCTTTTGTGGGGTCCAGATTAGAGATCGGGGCTCTCTGGGTCTAGGCTCAGGGATCACTGCTGATATTTCAGGTCAGAGGGCGCAGGGCGCTGCACTTAGACCTCACCAGATCAGCAGGGCGGGTGCTCCCTGTAGTGATGCAATCTTGCAGTTAAAAAAACACTGTCACACTCAACGAAACTGGCAACGTAGGCTTTTTTTTTTTTTTTTTTTGCTTTTGTGTTATGAGACAAGGTTTCTCTATTCCAGGCTGGCCTACAGCTCAATGGCAGCCCTGCCTTAGCCTCTAGATGCTAGGATTATCAGGCATGCCCACCAGGCCTGGAGAACCTAAGCATATTATTTTATTTATTTTTTCTGAGACAAAGTTTCACTATGTAGTTCACGCTGCCCTTGAACTCACTATGTGGCCTAGGGTGGCCTCAAACTCAAGGCAGTCCTCAAGCCTCAGTCTGCAAAGTGCTAGAATCACAGGACTGCACCCCTAAGGCTGGCGAGCCTAAGCATTTTAAGTAAGGGGTCAGGGAATAGCACGCGGAGACCAACGGACCCGCGCTGGGGGCGGGGCGACCTCGGGGGCGGGGCGTGAGGCGGAAGGAAGCCAGGACAGAGGGCGGGCGTCCGGGAGGCGGCGCTCAAGTCTGCAGCCGCGCGCTCCCGCCATGGCCGCGCGCAGTCGCGGCACCGAGCTCGGTAAGCGGCGCGCAGCTCGCGCCCCAGCCGTGGCGCCTGCTCTGGGTGCTCCGGGGGTTCTGTCCCGGGTGGGGAGCGGGACGTCGGGCAGGGCGCGACCCCGAGCAGAGGCGGCCCCCGGGGCCTCAATTCGTGGGCGTCCTGACCTCTGGCTGTTGCACCCAACTTGTTTCTGCGGAAGGAGCCGGAAAGGAGTAGGAGTTCGTGTTTCCACCGATGCCTTCCCATTCTGGCTCTCCAGGCTCAAGCAAAACAGAAACAGCCACAGACAAACCAGACCCGCTCCGCACAGGCGGTGTTTGTGTGGTGGGAGGCTGGGGGGCCGCAGGTCGTTTTGCAGCGATCTGGTCCCCGAAGGCGTCCCGGCTCGGTGCTGCTAAAGTGTGACATTGTAAATCGGTGTGCTTTTTAGATGTTCGCAGAAATTTGTGAACGTGGCGAGGTTGTTCTAACATTTTCATCTTACTGGTATTAATTCAGATACCATTGTCAAGAAAACTTAAAATGTAAAGCATTGCCAATTGAGCCAGTAAAGCCGTGATAAAAACCTAAGGTTCATAGTCTTAAAGTGTACAGCGTGGTTACCTTTGTATCCTGGATCTTTACTTCTTAACTGTGATTTAGGGTGGAATAAAGATTCTGTGCTTAAGTGTATCTGTAATAGTTCCATAAAGGTACCTAATTCATCGCATGGTTTGGAGATTAAAAGAAAGAATGCATGCAATATTTGATATATTGGGCACCTAGGAACTATTCAGCAACTAATAGTGTACAGAAGTTTTTAGGGGCTAGTTTTGGGAAAAAGATTAGCTATAGGTTTTATATAACAAGTGTGTTTGTATAGGAGGGTTTTGTTTTATTTTGTTTTTTTTCGGGGGGCATCTAGAAGTGACTGATCCAGTCAATAGTGTAGAGATGTTTGGAATTTGGAATTGTCCCATTTTAGCTTCCCATAGTGCTGGGGTTACAGACTGCGCCACCACGCAAAGCTCTTTTCTTTAAAAAGCAGTGCATGTTTATTGTAAAAATTTTAGAAAATATAGTTAGCACAACGAAGACTGTACAGTTATTACTCATCTAATCACTACTGCTTATAGTTTAACTTACTGCTTATATTTCCAGTTCACAGACTGTTTTTTTTCCTTTTAGGGATGCTGAGGATTGAACTAGGGTCTTGGGCATACTAAGTCAACCTTATGGCACTGAAGTTGATAGTCTTTTTTTTTTTTTTTTTTTTTTTTTCTTGTTCTTGGTTTTTTTAGGAAGTAAGAATTCTTTTGAGCTAGACCTACCTCTCATGATAAAAACCCTTCAAGGAAAACATTCTTGTAACATAGCATTCGGACGTGTGAAGGATGCTTTTCCAAATAGGAAACAAACTCTTTAACTTAATATTAGAGGATGGTTCTAGCAGTTGAGGTTTGCAAGTGTCCTCTGGGTGATTCTGGGGTTTAAACTATCCTCTAGCAGTTTGAGAACACTCAAGTCTGAGAACCACTGCCTGCTCTCTGTGCTTGGTGGAGTGCTGCAGGGTACTGTATTACCATTGTGCTCCCTGCAATCTATTAAAATGAATGGAAGCTCTTTATTCTCCTAAGCTTCTTGAATCCCTGGCACTTAGCATAGTCTGTGCCACTCAGATGGCCCTCAGAAATGTGTAGGATGAGGGGACGCGTTTGGAACTAGTTCTTACTGGGAGGAGGCCCTTGAGCTTCCACTTGGACCCCCTTGTGTGTGGCCAGGTGCAGAGAAACACCGTGCTTCCTTTTTGCTGAATATGATTAAAGTTTAGTTTTGTGACTTCTGCCTTTAAAGCTGTCTTAAGAGGTTTCTGAAAGATATAGGCTTATGGCTTCCTTTCAAAAGTGATTATCTTTGGAGACATCCAGAAAATGGGAGTGTCATATTGAGATACATTTTAGGATGTCCCCGCTCTGGATCTGTCTGAAAGCTCTTGTGTACAGAAATGAAAATTTCAGAGATAGCTGAAAAAACAATAGAAAAACAGTAATTGAAAATTATCTTTAACTGGAAGGAGATGTGAGCAGTTCTATGGATTTCCAGAACTGTATTGAGTAAACAAGACACTGTTTGAGGTCATCAGGGACCCCAGTAAAGTGTGATGAGAAGACTGCATGGCTCTTGTTATAGCTTAGATCTACAATGTCCCCCAGAAATGTCTGTATTGAGAAGTACGCCTTTAGGGAGATGTTTGGATCACGGGGATGCTGTACTCATGAGTGGGTTAGTCGGTTGATCAGTTCACAGATGAATGTGCCGGTCATACATTGACCCTGGTTGCATTGGAGGTCACTGGGGTGGGGTGTGACCTGGAAGGGTGTATTCCTGTTTCTCCCCTTCTGTGCTTTCTCGCAGCCATGGGTGAACACCTTTTCCTGTGCTATGTGTCTCTGCCATTCTGTTTTATTACCATGAACCACATATTTCACCATTGCAGTTTGTTTCTGGGGGAAATGCAGATTAATCCTGAGAGTCCACATTTTGGTGGATTATGAAAGTAGGTTTGGGGATCAGTGAAGTTTTCTAGAACAAAGTTTTCTCAGCTCTCATGTGACAGTGCTTTGCTGATGTGCCCCCAGTGAATCCTGGGGAAATCAGGGAGCAATCCAGGTGATCAGAGTAGGCTTTTCTTTTCTTTTTTTAATCTGTTTTTGAGACAGGATTTCACTATGCAGTTCAGGCTAGCCTTGAACTCACTTTGTAACCCAGCCTGGTCTTAAACTCACAGCAGTCCTCTTGCCTCAGCCTCCCAAGGAATTACAGGCCAGCACCACCACTCCTGGCTCAGCGTAGGCTTTCATTTATTTATTCTGTCTCTTCTGTTGTGTCTCTTGGTGTGTTTGTGAGGTAAAAACATCAAAAATAAAATACTGGCTAATTTTATTTTAATGTAAAGTGGCATTTTTGTGTTAGATTTCTTTTTTTTTTTTTTTTTTTGTCTTTTTCGTTTTTATCGGTACCAGGGATCGAACTCACGACTGCCTGCTTGCAAGGCAGGTGCTTATGCCGCTGAGCTAAACCTCCAGTCCGAGGCTTTGCTCACTAGTTTCCTGAGCAGTCGAGCTATAATCTTTTCAGTTGTGAACAAGGCTTAAACAGTTTAAGAAATCTGTGGATTTCAAATGGGAACCTGATTATCACCTTTTAAGGATCTTCATTGTTGTTATTATTTATGAAGACACAGGACATTATCTTATCTTTGGGTTACAAGTCAACTCCTAAGTTAAATAAATTTTTAAAACGCAAGGTAGCCTATTTTTCACTAGATGACATGTGAAAATTTGACTATTAATTATAACTCTTGGCTCAGGTGGTAAGGTGAAGTTTAAAAATTTTTAGATTTCTGTAGGGAATTTCTGTAGTGGAGATAACGCCACTTGAGATTTTTTAGATGATAAAATTGATTAATGTGTTTTGTGTTAAATCCAATATATTTTGTTTTAATACTTAGCATATATATTCACTTATCTCTGGGAATCATGGGAGATTAGTTCCAGGGCACCCTTGGATACAAAAACCTGAATATGTTCAAGCCCCTTATATCGAATGGCATAGTATTTGCATTTAACTTATATACATCTGCCTTGTACGCTTTAAATTCTCTGCAAATTACTTATAATACCTCAGATAATGTAAGCGTTGTGTGTATATTATGCTGTATTGCTTGGGGACAATGACAGCAAGAAAATTTATGTGCATGTTCAGTACAGATGCAGTTTTCTTCTCCCAAATGTTTTGCACACACAGTTGAATCCGTGGGCGTGGTATCCACAGATACAGAGTGGTGGCTCTGTTGCTCTTTAGACTTCATAGAATAGTTCCACAAGCATCTTTTATTTCCTGTCGTCATCCTAAGTGATAAAGATTATTCTCATCATTTTATGAAGAAAAACTAAGGTGCAAAAGCAGGAGTCTTGCTTGATGTCTCAGCTAGGAAGAATGGAGGTTATCATTCAAATACAGCCTTTGTGAGAAGTTTACTCCTTGCTTTTTATTATTTTCCATTGTACACTCTTAGTTTTATTCTGTAGTACTTCCTGACAAACTTGTAACAGAGACTCTTAGGAGAACCAAAACAATATTTTTTTCTTTTTTTGTACTGAGGCTTGAACACAAAGCCTTTGCGCTGAGCTGCATCCTATTGAGACAGAGGTTTGCCAAGTGGCCCGCGCTGGTCTTGAACTTGTGATTGTCCTGGCTCAGTTTCTCAAAGTGCTGGGGTTACAAGCATGTGGTATCAGACACGGCTAAGATAACTATTTATAAGTAGAAAGAGTATGTCTTTGCTTTTGTCTCTTACCTGTATCTATAATTCTAGTTAGAGAAATAGTTTACTAACCACATAGTAGACAAGAAATATGTAAAAGTTACCTTTCCATTGCTGTAACAAAATACCTAAGAAAAACAATTTAAAAGGAGGAAAGAATACTCGAGTTCATGAATTCAGAGGTTTCAGTCCATGGTCACTTGGCCTTATAGTTTTGGGCTTGTAACAAGGAGAGGACTGTAGCAGGGAGTGCTTGGTAGAGCAGTTGCTCACCTCGTGGGGCCTGGGAAGCAGAAAAAAAGAGGATAGGACCAATGTCCCTGTATGCCCTCCAAGGGTGGTGACGCCAATGACCTTCCTTCGGAGGCTTTTTTCAACTCAGGAGCCTATGCAGTTCAGGGCGACCTTTGAACTCACTGTGTAACTCAGGCTAGCCTTGAAATCCTGGCAGTCCTGCCTCAGCCTCCCAAGTTCTAGGATTACAGGTGTGCCCCACCATGCCAGGCACATTGTCTTTCTTTATTGTGTCTCTCTATCCTGTGGTGTGGAATAATTGCATAGTCTTTCATTGACGTGTATAATCTTTATATTTTTGGTGGACATGGGCAGTTGTTCTTTTTATGTTTTGAGGCAGGGTTTGCTGTGTAGATCAGACTGGCCTTGAATTTACTATGTACCTTAGCTAGGCTGACGTTCAACTCTGGGTTCTCCTGGCTTTCCTGAGTGCTGCGATTACAGCTTGAACCACAGTGCATGGCCCAGGCCAATGATTTTATAGAATTTCCTCAGTTTCTGTGCACTGTGTTTTTTGACAGTTGTGCTTTTTTGGCAGGAATACCACAGAAATGGCTCTCTGTTCTCCTTGCATCTGTTGGTAATGCATGATTTGTGTTTGTCTCGTTATTGTTAATGTTTTGATCACTAGATTAACCTTTGTAATGAATCTGTACTCTGCTGGTAGTTCTTTGAAACTGTTTAAGTATCTTGTTTCTCTGCATACTTTCAATTTACTATATTTATATTAATGTATATTTGAGGTTTCCTGTTTTCCTAATGAATTATAATTGCTACTGTCATTATATATTTTATATTCAAGTTGTTTTAGATTTTGCTAATGGTAACCCCTTTGAGCTGGTGGTTCTCTTTTTCTTTTGAGATGCCATTTTCCTAATAATTAAAAATTTCTTACTGACTCAGCAAGGTGTTTCTGGCATATCTTACAGTTTTTTTCTCTGCACTGGAGTCTACCAGTTCTCCAAGGAGGATTTTTTTTTTTTTTCTTTTTGGCAGTGGATAATGATTTTTATTTTTATTTTTTGCTGTTAGTGATGGAACTTATGACCTTGTGCTTGCCAGGCAGGTGCTTGTGGTGCTGAGCTAAACCTCTGGCCCTGGGTAATGATTTTTAGATGCTAAGATTGTTAATGGTGACTGAGGTATCTTTTCCCAAGCCCTTTAGTTGGCAAAGCTGAAAAAAATATTTGTATTGCATTTTCCATGTGCACATATACATGCATGCATGCGGTAAACACACATTTATATGTTACCTACCTATTCTTTCTATATATATATAGTGAAATCTAAGAGTTCACACTGATCATCTTCCATTCTGATCTAACACCACTTGATTTATTATAGTGTTCTCCTTTCCTACATTTGAAACACTCTACATGTACTGCTGTCCACATGGGTTACCTCCTGAGCTCATTTCCTAGTTGTCTGGTCCTTTTGGGGCTCCTCCTGCACACTCTAGGCGTGGGAGTGCCCGCATCCTGACCTGGTTCAAATGCCTGTCTTGTTCACCCTCTCCTTTATCTCTGTTTCAGTGATTTAGGGCAATGAGAAGGGCTAGGGAAAGAGGTCTAAGTAAATTTTTAAAATTCATTTTTATATGCAAATATTTTTAAAACCTCCTGTGGAGTGCCTGATACTCTGGTTCTTGTTGGTCATGGTCGTGGATGCCAACAGGACCTCACCCGGCCTCTGCTTCTGCCAATCAGCACATGCACTCTGTTAAAACAGGGAACAGGAGCATGATAGGAACAGTAAAGATGAGTTCACAGGCCGTCCAAAGGAGATTATTTTGGAAAGGACATTCTGACAGGGAATAATTTCTGCAAAGGCGCTGAGCAAAAGCAGCCAGGCATATTTTATTCAAATAGAGGAACCTAATTTTCAGGTTTCAGCATAATTGTCTGATTATACCATAATGGCTAAGAGTTATATCCTCTTGAGGAAAGGAAAAGAGTTGTGTTCTGGATATGAAGCATCCGTACAGTAATGTGATTATGTACATTTTTTTACCTTAAATGGGGCATCCTCTTATGAACGCTTGCTTTTATTCTACCTTTGAAGTCTTTTACCTTTGCTTGTAAGCGTAAGTGATAAAACTATCTTACTATTCTGATGCTGTTTTTGATAAATAGAAAAACCCATAAAGTAATCCTCTGGGCTTGTGGTGTAATTAAGCAATTAAAAGGCCTCCATGGTGCCTGCTAAGTTAAAAAACATTGTTCCCCTGACAGCACCCGAGCCCTATGGATTTTAATTATGATGAAGGAAGACAAACTTCAAGCAGTCATTTACAATGGCATAGCTCTGCCAGGAGAGAAAGGCTAGTGAATGAGATAGCAGACAGGGCCCTTGAGGATGCGATTTAAACATATCACTAGAAATTGTTTAAGTGGAGAGTTCTGGTCCTTTTAAAACACTGTCTGTCACTGGAGGATTGGGTCACCTTGAAAAGTGTTCATCTTTGAGTTAAAGGCATAAAAGGACACTTTGAAAATTTCCAGTAAACTTTGGTGTGTGTGTTGTGTGCATCGGCGGATCCGCCTCTGCTCAGCCTGCCTCAGCTGCAACAGTCAGTTCCCTGGAAACCAAAGCGCTTGTGAGAGAAGGATAAATGTTTAATCTCAGCGCCAGCAAATGGTACAGATTTTTTAAAATGTTGAGACACTTGGGTTGCAACTTCTAGCTCTCTTTGTGAAGTCAGACTTTCGTCCCCCAAAGCCATGCCTGAGATAAAAGTAGCTGCTGGTAATTACTTCCGAAAAAGGCGCCACTTAACTGGTGCCCTGGTTCTTTTGAAACTTTGGTAATGATGTCAAGATTGTAGTCTTTAAAGTCTGGAAAGATACCCAAATTAACTGCTCATAATCGCAATTCCCATAATCTTCTCAATTGCACACTTTGTGGACGCTGTGTGTGTCTGCATTTGACAGAGTCTACGATTTGACATTGAACTAGGTGTCTGGCATGCTTAAAGTATAGCCAGAGACTCCTTATCTTTGATGTGGAGATACTTGAATAAATAATACTTCTTACACAGATTTTAAATGCCATTACATAAGAAAATCTTAGAGCATCCACATTTGTGTAACTACCCCACTTCCCATTAACATACCAGAGAATTTCATAGCAGGAAGGCATCTTAGCGATGAACATTACAGCCTTCTGTTACAGATGAGTAAACGGAGACCTAAAGAAGTTAAATGTGTAGTCACATGGCTCGTTAGAGACAGTCCCGGAATTTAAGTTCAGATTTCTGATACAGTTCTCTAAGTTGCATTACCTCCTTTTCCACTAGCATCAGTCTCCTGAGATGCTTGTTGAAATGCAGATTCCTGAGACTCAAATGGCTTTAATTCTTTGCATTGTGGAATGAAAGCCAGGAATTCTGCATTCCACAACTCTCCAGATGATTCTTAGGAACACTTGAGATTCAGAACCCTCAGTAAGGATGCTGTAGAGTAGAACCAGGTTAATAAGTGATTCTGAGGATCTTACTGTGTGTGTGTGTGTGTTTGTGTGTGTGTACACTTGTGTGTATGTCTTTTGCAGAGTGAAACCAAGGATTTTATGCACAGCTTTTTGAGACAGGTTCTTACTAAGTTGCACAGGTTGGGCTTCAATTTGCTGTTTTTCTGCCTCAGCCAGAGTGCTGGGATTATAGGCATGCACTGCTGTGCCCCATTTATTTATTTATTTATTTGATATGGGGATCAAACTCAGGACCTTGCACCTGCCAGGCAGGCACTTACGCCGTGAGGCAAATCCCCATGCCCCATTTATATATTATTTACATTAATATATATCCGATTTTAATTTATTTGATTTTGTAATCAGGAGTTGCAAGCCGAACAAGATGATACAGGACATAGGATTTATACTATTAGTTATAATAGTCACCCAAGAAGTCAAATACGAAGTGCAGGAAATCTGTCCATGCACTAAAGACAGAAAATCAGCTGAGGCTGTGGATCCCATGGCAATAACCTGCATGAATTCAGCTGAAAACCTAGAGCCCAGTAAACTTAAGCCTAACGCCCATGACAATGATTTATGCAAGTCTGTTTCATAAATCTGCACTGGGGAGGCCCAAAGGCCAGCGATGGAAGCTAGAAAGTCTGTGCCAGTGAGGTGAAGAATCTGTGCCAGTAGATTGAAGGTTCTGCACTGGAGGCAAGAAGCAATGCTCAAAATAAGGACCAGGCCTTCCTTGAAAAGTACCACACCATCCTTAGTGACAATGAGATGCCAAACTCTTCTAATAATGAGAACAGTCGAGTTCATATCAGGAAGCCAGTATGACAAGTTTTTTTTTTTTCTTGGAGATTGAACGGCATACATCTTCCCTTCTGGAGCCAGGAAGTGATGCTCAAAGTAAGGACCAAAGCTCCCCCAAAGTGAACCGCAGCCACATTCAGTAACAAGGTCCTGAGCTCCTCCGATGATAATAGTCAAGTTAATATCAGGGGAGCCAACATGACAAGTTCTCCAGGAGAAGCAGCAGCTCCAGACAACAACACATTGAACTCACAGTGATACTCTTCCTCTCCAGGTCTCTTTTTATGCTGGCAACTTTCCTCAGGTGGACCATCTACACTCAGCACCATTCTGATTCAGATCAGCCGGTGTTTAAGATAACCACCGGTTTTTAACCCACCACATTGTGGATGCAAAGTTTCTGTAAGCACAGAATGGTGAAAGCTGCCTGTTTATTTTCTGATTGAAGTAAATACAGGGATGGGAGAAAAAGGGGAATGTATATCAAGAATCTGGAGGTGAGGCAGTTGTATGAGTGCAATGTATCTGAGAGTGCAAGGTATCTGATGGGTCATATGTTATTCAGATGATGCTAGTGGCTGATGTAAACATACAATCAAGCGTGTTCTTCATAATAGTTTTTGGAAATTGATTTAGAGTACCATCATTGTGGTCTCACACACTGGAAGGACTAGAATCATAAAGATCTCTCGTTAGCTGAAGATGTCAGATTGTCTATCAGAAACAGTAACTTAGTTAATTTTCTAGTAGAAAAATACCTTTCTTTTCTATGGAGATTATGAATTAAGTTTGCTTCGTGGAGTGTGGGAGGGAGGGAGGTTGTGTTGGTCCTAACTGTACTTGGCGAAGAAGCTTGGAATTTTGAGGGAGATTTTTGTTTTCTTCAGTATACTTGCAGAAATGTAAACACATCTGACAGTTTTCAAAGGAGAAATAAGACATTTATTTTACTTTTGTGTCTTTAACAATTTTTTAACAGTTTAAATTCTTTTTTTTTTTTTTTTTTTGCTTCAATAGTAAAAATTGATCCCAGGGCCTTTGCACTAAAGTACATCTCTAGCCTTTAATTTTTTAAAAAAACATTTATTTTGAAACAAGGTCTTGCTAAATTCCTCAGGTAGGCCTCAGACTTGTGATTCTCCTATTGCAGCCTCCCAGGTTGCTGGGATTACAGGCTTGCACCACCATACTGGACTCATAATTTTAACTCATGAGACAATCATCACAGGTTGAACATTCCTAATCTGAAAATCTGAAATCCAAAATACTCCAGAATTCAAACATATATGATTCAGTGAAACAGGTAAATGTTAACTCACTGGCATCTTGAATTAAAATCATTCCTCATCAGATACCATGTACCCCTCAGATACATGTACCAGACCTCATGTGTGAGCAGTGTTGCAGTGTAAACTTGATTGCATTCAGGGTATTGTATAAAATTACCTGCAGGCTGTGTGTGAGGTACATACAAAACATGAATGAACTTTAGAGTGTATATGAAAATCTTATAAAAAAAGACAAAAACCCGTATTTGAAACCATTCTTACTCCAAGCATTTCACATTAGGCTGCTCAACCCGTAATTTGATTGCAAACTCATTCAGCACCTGTGTGTAGAATACCTATAGAGAACTCATGCTGTCCATTTCTTTATCGATAATACAAAAGCAATAAATAGTTGGGGACTTGCTCTTGAAACGTTTGCCTTCATCAAACTGTAAAATATCACTGGGAGGAACACTGCCTTTCCTCTTAGTGAAGAAAGTGAGAGCATGTACTCGCCCTGCTTAAAGTGACTAATAAGCATTTTATTTGTTAAGTTTTGGATATAGTCATGAAAATGCACCGTAGTCTCCCGTTTCACACGGTGCCTACGTGATGTCTGAAGCTGTAGTAGTACTGAGCCCTGCACAGACTATTTTTCCAGTACATGTGTACATAAGTATGAGAAAGTTTAGTTTAAAAATTAGACACACTAGGGATGAAGAGCAATTATGAAACAGGACAAGTTGTAACAACACACTTTAGTAAGTGTTATATGAATGGGGTTTTTCTCAAAATTTCTGCGCTGTACTCACCTTTTTTCATGATGATGTGAGATGATACTCAAGGCTTGTCTACATTACCAACATAACTGCTTTTTAAGAAGCATAAAGGGGCTTATTAGAATTTTTAAAAGTACACACTCAAAGGAATAGAGTGTAGGCCCTTAAGAGAGATGCACACTGTAGTGTGGACCCGGGAATATGCACGTGTGTTTAGTCATGGAAACCTGTGGACTTTGTGAATCTGTAGAGAGTTTGGGCTTGGTTTACAGAAGAAAAGCAATGACCCCGCCCCACAGGTAGGAAGATGATGGTTCATTGCGCACGTGAAAGAAAGGGTGGCCCATTTTATGGGAGGAAGGTGTGGGCCCCATCTATTGTATTTTTTAAAAATAAGTAAGTTAATTGCCTAAAAATATTCTTTGAAACCTTTGAATTGCTTTCTCTTAAGGTCAGGTGTCTGCTCTTTACCTTAGCAACTAAGCTAATTTATAGACATGCTGTTTTTAAGGGCTTTTGGGTGTGATGGGTTTGGAAGACAAGACACATAAATTGAGGGAGTATAGATGTGGATAACCTTGGGTAACCCTAATTGTATACTACAGTTGTGGTCTTTTCAAAAGTACAGATTATAGAAGCCTGTGTGTGGTAGTGCACACCTGTAATGCCAACACTCAGGAGGCTGAGGCAGGAGGATTGCTGTGAGTTTGAGCCAGCCTGGGCTACAAGTGAGTTCAAGGCCAGCCTGAAACTGCATAGTAAAACCCTGTCTCAAAAAGAAAAGAAAAAATAGTACAATTTATAAGTTATTATTTTCCTTGCAACCTTCTTTATTTCTCTTATCTTACCCCCTTCCCACTTTGTTCATAAAGGATGCAGAGAAACCAAAGAGGCCGAAGATCCATCTTCTTTTTTTTTTTTGTATACAACAGAACAAGTCAGAATAAAGCCAATTAAAATCATACAGTGAAATTGGTACAGAACTTTACAGCAGGTTACCGGGATAACAGTAATAGGTATCACAGTATATTTTGGTATCTTTATAATAGTTGTTCTTTCAATCCCGTATATCAAAATGAGATGAAATATAGAACACTGTAGAACTTATCAAAACAGAATATTGAATAGAGCAGTACCATTAATCAGAAAAGAGCAAAACAGTAAAAAAAAATTTGCCTTCAAAATATGGTAGAAGGAAGTTCCCCTTAATTGCTATGGTCAACCTCCCAGGAGACGCTCAGATTTCTTGTTCCCACTTGCTAATGAGCCGGGAGGGGGAGGAGAAGGAGGATAGGGGAAGTGGGATATTTGACTCTAGGCCACGTAGCAATAGGTTCACTATTGCTAAGCAGGGAGGCAGAATGGTCATTTATCACAGCGTCCTCAGTTCCAACATGGTGTGGATCTCAGGAGACACTGCTAGTTCTCCCCCTGGAAGAGCTGCAGCGGGCCACACTACCTCCGTTTACCAGGGAGGGGAGGTGCTTGCTTGCCTTCCCAGAGTCCTAAGTTCCAACATGGCGTGGATCTCAGCAGACACTGCTAGTTCGAAGATCTATCTTCTTATGCTTCCTTCAGGCCCAGGGGTCGGGACACTTACCCTGTTTAGTGGGATCGGAAGTCTCTGGTTGATCGAAACAAGACGCCGGAAGATAGATTTTGTTCACCACTACTTTTGAATTTGAGACCTTTTGTAATTAAAGCATGGATTAGTTGGACACAGTACTATAGCATATAGCAGTCAGTCTGGTAGCTGAGCTGGGTGTTAATTGATGAGTTAGTAGTGTGTACGTGGAGATACACTGGACACTTTTTTTTTTTTAAAGATAGGGCCTCGCTAGGTAATCCAGGCTGGCCTTAGACTCCCGATGATCTTTCTGTCTTTTGTGTCCAATGAATGTTGTAGTGAGGCATTGTGAGGTTTCATCATGCCACTCAAAACAGTGTGAAAATGATAACTTGTTTTCACCTGGAATTTTTGTTCCAATATTTTTGCACTTTGGTTGACTGAGGATAACTGAAACCATAGAAAGCGAAACAGTGGCTAAGGGGATCTGCTGAACCATCGGGAGGGAATGTCTTCAGTCGGGTAAAAATTGAAAACATTGTTTTTGTTCGTTTTTCAGAGCATTTCACTGTTCCACAAGCTGGTCCCTACTTTTTGAGCTCAAGGGAATCTCCTGTCTCAGCATCCTAAGTAGCTGGGAACTATAGCCATGTACCGCCACACCTGGCTCTGATACAGATATTATCAGTGAAGACGCCACCATAGATTGGTCTCCAGGAAGAAAAAGAACTGATTTGTTTTTTTAAGACAGGATCTTGCTAGGTAGTCCAGGCTGGCCTCAGACTTGTGGTGATCCTTCTGTTTTAGACTCCTGAGTGTCAGGATTACAGGTGTGTGCCACCATGCCCAGTGAGAACTGATAGTTTTAGTCTGCAGCTAAATACTATGTTTTGGTGTATTATTATGCCAGTAATCTAATAATGTAATTAGGTTGTTGACCATGGTGTTTGGTGTGAAGTCCCAAAAGTATGAATTGGTACTGGTAATGCTGAAGATCATCTTAGAGAAAAGCAGAGTTCTGTCTGTATTCCTCTGGAAGTTCAGTTATTTTGGTCCTTGACAGCGGTTACTTTTATAGGCCATGTTGAAATCAGGTGTCCTGTGAAATGAATGTCAGTCTGTACTTGGCCATGCGTGGTCCCCTGAATACATTGTGGTTTTCCTGGGAAGGACACAAGAGAGAGATCCAGGCAAGTTAGCCCAGTTTTGATGGCGTCTGGCTATTGACCTTGAACAGGGGCCCCTAGTGCACTTGGCTTGTACTTTGCAAATCTGTTAGGCAGACGCCTGACACAAAGGTCCACCGCTTGTAACATATGTGCCACTCTGGTGGCAGATGTTGATAATGAGAGAGGCTATGCGTGTGTGGAGACAAGGGGCGATATGGGAAATCTCTGCCTTCTGCTCAGTTTTGCTGTGAAGCTAAAACTGCTTTAAAAAATTGTCTTAAAAGCAAAGCAGAACAAAAACTGGACTCATGATCTCTTCGAGTTCTGAGATGCTTTTGAGTCTTCAGATCATTCCTTAAAATGACCATTCAGTGGAATTGTCACTTAGTGGTGTTCCCTGGTGTTACAGGTTAGACCTAAAGTGTCCTCCAAACCCTCCTTAGTGGATACATTTACCGATGAGTCACAGCTGAATGTGCTGGTAGGCGATGGGGCCTGGTCGGAAGAGGTGTGACCTGGAAGAGTGTATTCTTAACCTGGCTCCTCCATTCTCGTTTTGCTTCTTGGCTACCATGACTTGGAACCACTTCCTTCTGCTATTGTAAAAACAGTGAGCCCAAAAGGAACCTCTCCTCCTCTAAGCTGTGGTGTTGGGTATTGTGTCTCAGCAACAAGCAAGTATGGAAACTTAAGACACCTGGTTTGAAATTCCCAGTTTCCTCCTCCCCTGGCTGGCACAACCCTCTCTGGCTTTCAAAACTCAAAAGTTCAGTCATCAGTGAACATTTACCTTGCCTTTTTTTTTCTTGATTGAACATGAATGACCACATTACTATATGTTATCTTTCTCTAGATGTTTCACAAATGTACACTTGATAATTTTTTTTGCAGGGGATGCAGTGCTAGGGATTGAACCTAGGGCCTGGCACATGTTGCACAAGTGCTGTGCTACTGGGTGAATTCTTAAGCCTTATTGGAGCAGAGCCTTTATTTTGCATCTGTTCATCTACAGGCAGAGTACTGGTTATAGTCCTGGTGTTTCTTCCATACAAATATCTTGTGAATTTACCTTTTCCTCTTTTCTTCCATTTTTATGCCGTCTGATTCTATCATCCACCACAATGACATAGCTTGTTTCTCTGCCTAGGCATTTATTATCAGAAACATTCAAGTGAGGTTAGACTTTTTCTTGTTTGTTCAAATAGAACAAGTTGGACTTCTTTTTTCAGATTTGTGTTTCTTGGTGATTTGGCTCCACTGTAGTATGCTTCTATTTCATGAAAATTGTATAACCTTAGCTGGGTGTGGTGGTACATGCCTGTAGTCTCAGTGCATGTGGTTGAGGCAGGAGGCTTGCCGTGAGTTCGAGGCCAGCCTGGGCTACATAGTGAGTTCAAGGCCTCCCTGAACTACATAAGGAGAGCCTGTTTCCAAAACAAAACAAAAACCCCAAAGTGTATGACTTTAATGAAATTATTTTAGTCTGTCTTTAGTCAAAGGGGATAGCTGAGTTAATGGGAATAGCAAAGTAAAGCTGTCTGAAAGTGATGAGTGAAATTAAGCAGTGGGAATGCTCACTATGGAAAATATAAAGTTAAATTCTGGTAAAAATGTAAATCAAGTTATTGAAGTCAGTGCATAGGTTTTTTTTAACTCAACATTTTATATATATATATATATATATATATATCATTCTTCAAATAATTTAGATTTTGGAATTATAGTGACTTGTGTTTCTATTATAACTCTTGACAGTTACTGTGTGATCTTGAACATATAATGTAGTCTCTGAGCTTCATTTTTCTCTGTCTATAAAATGAACCTAATTCTAGTCTGGCTTAATTAGTGCAAATGTCATAGGAGAAATGTCATTAAGTCATCTTGATGTGTGATCAGTAAATGGCAGCCTTAGTAATTCTAGCTGCTCTCATCTTGTCTTCCTGAAATAGTGGCTTTCATTTTTTACGTTGTTATAGTTTCTATCTAGATGTCCTCCAAAACTCCAGGTGCTCATAGGTGCGTCTTTGGGGAAGTGGCTGGATCATGTGTGTGTAATATATTGGATTATGGATGTGATAACAGGATCAGTCCATTGATTGGTTTAGCATAGTTCTTGGTGTGAATCATGGGAAGCCCTGCCCTAGGTGTGGGTGGTACTAACCAATGGTTTGTAACCTGGATGGAATAAAAAGAGAGTAAGGCTCCCAGATTTTTTCTCCTCTGTGCTTTCCCTCTGCCATGCTATGTTGCCTTGGACCCCATGACTGTGGACTGAAAGTTCTATAAACTATAAACTAAAATAAGCCTTTTCTCTTTAATTTGTGGGTGTTGGGTATTTTGGCCCAGCCGGAAAGACACACCTCTTCCCTCAAGGGATTCCCTTGGTTGACTCTGCTGAACTCTTCACTATTAATTTTGCAAGCAAGGTACTTTGCCTTGTCTTATGGTACCTACTGATTTCAGTTTTGTGTTTGTATGTAATAGTGAGGCTTTACCCACCTTGATAGGTGTGTGTATCTGTTAGGTGTCTGTATCCCTGATGTCACTTAGAACAGTACTTTTCATGATGTAATTTGTAAAATTAGTATTTGCTAAATACTTATTTTCTAGTAATTTACAGTGCCTAGCTAACTGCCTGGTGCACCAAGCCCATCTACTTTGCTTTCAAGATTCTGGGCATTTTGCCCCATTCCTTCTACCTCTTTTTTCTCCCAAAGGTACACTATGCTGCCTTGGTCTTTGATTTTGTTCTTTGGGTATGTTGCCGGGCATGGAATGCCTACAGGCATTATTTCCTCTGATACTGGCCATGATTTCTGGGTTTGGAAATCCAGTTTAAATCTCTCTACTTCTTTAGCCTCATGTGTCTTTTGTTTGTTTGTTTTTGTGTTTTGGTTCTAGGAATTGAATTCAGGGTCTCAGACATGCTACACAAAAGCTTGACCACTGAACTACACCCCCAGTTCTCTTTCAGAGATTTTAAAACAAGAAACAACAAATTTAACTCTTTGTGTATTTGCCTTTTGGACTGTGGGACCTACCTTACCTTGGGCAGACAATCAAAAGAACAGGAAATGCCCAGGGGCCTGATCCCCTACATGGACCCTAAGGCCTGAATGTTATCTGACAGCTGGGTTTTGGCCAAGTGCATCTGCCTGCATTACATGCTTTTCCCCCTCCTAGGGGTTTGCTTTGAGAGTTCTTTTCCTCTGTTAAAAGCCATCTGGGAGGACAACAGAGAATTCCTTTCCTAGTAAAGACTTTTGGTGTAATGAGCTACTTTTCCTGGGAAAGGAAACTTTACACTGTGATTGTGCAATTTAAAAGACTGTATTTAACCAAAGGGAAGGTTTGATTGTAGGGATCCAATGTGCTGTCCCTGAAATCTTGTCATTTTGCCTTCTGTCCATTCTGTTTTTTTATACATTTGACCTTAAGTTCTTTCTTAGCTTTCTGGTCTGTTGCTGTCAAATCCTGCCCTGCAGACAGAAGCAGATTTCTCTTGTGAGAACTGTACAAGACCCAGCTCCTTTCAGAAAGCTACCCTGGTCATGTGACTTTCAGCAGGGCTTTGAGGTCAGGGGTCAGTGGAGCAGGTGGCAGGAAGCTCCTGTCCCCCAAGGAGCACTATAAGGGAGAATGCCACTGAGTTACTGTCTCGCTGACTCAGACTAACTTCTGAGTGGGCACATAGAGGAGGGATGGTGCTCTAACGCTTTTGATGACTTTCACAGAGCATCTGAAGGCAGTGGGGAAAACAGCCACCTTGTGGAACCCTGTTGCCACAAAAGAACCTCCTTCCTGAGGAGAAATTGCAGGAGATCAGGTGCTGTGGGAAGCAGTGTTTTGAATCAGCGCCCAGCAGGTGGTGGTTTCTTCTCTAATTCTGTTTTGAACAGCTATTTCCAGACAGTGTTGGCAGTCACCATGCTCCATAATGTGGCGGGGGTTTGTTTGTTTTGGGAGACAATATCAGCCCCAGCCCTGTCTGCTTACAATCAGAGGATTTCAGCACATGTTAGATGCCTGCTGTTTAAGGGGTACACCTACATTATAAGCTCCTGCTGCCTATATGCTATTTAAGTATATATTTAAGTACCAATAAAGACATTATTAGAGAGCATGAGACTCCTACGTAGTCATCTGGAGAGCATTTGATTTTTTTCTGCATATGAAAAGGTAGTAAGATCATGATAGTAGGTTTGCTTAATATGTTCTGTGGCTACACAATGAATCTTTTTTTTTTTCTTTCAAAGCTTAGCTCAGGCACTCCAGTGTCAAAGGATGAGCTCTAATCATAGTTTGAAAACTTGCTTGTGCAGTTCTATACTACTTATTTGTAACCAGAGATGCACATTGGAGAGGTTGCTCACTTGAGTAAATACAGCTTTTCTTTTCAAAGGAAATAAGGCTTTGAAGTCAGATGACCTTAGATTCCAATTGTTTTTTCTGCCTATGATTTTTAAGTATTTGTATTTATAAAATGTGATGAATAAAAGTTGGGACACAGAGTAACTGAGAAGATCAAATGAGGTAGTATGTGTAGACAGACTGCCATTGGACCTGGAAAGTATCTGTGCAAAATATTAATAAAGCTGCTGGGAAGTTGTGACCTAAAGTAGTGGATTGTGTGCAAGGGTATTTGCAGACTGGAACATGACATGGGATTGTAAAAAAGAAATTAAGAGTGTTAGGGGCAGTTAAAGCTCTGATGTCCAAGGTAGGATCATAGCATATAATGAATGCTTACCAAAACTTCATCTAATAAAAGACACATTACCCTTAACCCACCTCAGAACACTCCCCTTGCTTTAAACATACTTATCCGTTGGCCTTGCCACTTCCTGAAGCAGTTCTGGAAATTCTCTTTTATGTCCTTAGTTGTTCTGTCATGGCTACTTCTTTATCCGGAATTCACAGAAACATTGATGGCAGTTTCTGTCAAAAACATTATGGGGTGTCCTCATCCATCTTATTTACTGGATTTGGCACTGTGAGAATTCTGGCTTTTCTCAAAGTCAAAGTGACCAGGAAGGGTAAATGTTTTGGATCGATTGAGGGCATTGAGTTAGGTGTGACTACACAACTAAAGAGGATTGCTTCAGAGTGTGGCAGAAATGATGGGATACGTAAGTGTGTTTGAAGTGAGTAGTATTCTGAGAGGGACTAGTGGCAATACTTCCTCTACTGCAGTAATTCTTTTTGTTTAAAAATCCATTGTTTTGATTACACCTTGCATGCAGGCATATAGTGGGAGCTGAAATTGGACATTCATTTCATACTTTTATACTAACATGCTCTCCTTTATGTGGAAATGTGATTAAATGATTAAGGTTATCCTTGCCCATCCCCATTAAAATTTATCCATCCTCACTCTTTTCTAGATATTTTTCTTGATTAACATCTTTAACAGTTAATTGGTAGCCAAACGCTAGTGTAAATCTGCATTCTGTAAGTCTCACTGGTACCATATTGTGACTGTTTCCAATAAATAATCAAGGGCTCATACATAATTATTTGAGAACAGCATTTTAAAAACCAAAATAGAATTTTCACTTTCCAAATTCAACTACTTAAGTTTGAATACATGAATCTTAGTAATTTTCAGTAGGTCATTTAAAAATGTTGGCTGTAAAGGACAATATGAACTCCAAATTTTAGGAAATGAAAGTTAATCCCTCATAAAATGTTAGTTATAATTTACTGTGTCTTACCTTAGAGGAAAGACTTATAATTAATTGTTCCTGGGAGAAGTCATGTATTACCTTAAATTGATGGTAAAGTATAATAGAAGTTTCATGAAATGAGACTGAAATGGGATAGTGGATAATGGTGGTAAGATATTGGGTACTGGGCAGTGGTGATGGGAGAATGGGTTTCAGAAAAAACGGGTCCAGATAATATAATCCTTAATTTCTATTAACATATTTAGGCATGTTTTGGGAGTTTGTCAGTCTTAAATTTAAGTGAAATTTTACTTATTTTAGTTCTATTCTGGAGCATTTAAATAATATTTATGGTATTTTCACAGTATTAATTTTGTGCAGATCTGTGTTAGCATGAAAAAACTAGTTTGCGTGACCAGCAAAACATCCAGCAGGCGTGGGAGCTTTCTGAATAATATCTATTGACCGACATATGAATCTGTTGGCTGACATCTTTGGATATTGTAAAATTTAACTTTAAGAAGTTCCTTCATCAGCTGTTTTATTGAGAGAGAAGTTTTCATTGACAGGGAAGAGTTAAATAGGATTTCTCGGAAGCTCTTGACTCCTAGAATAATTGACCAATTTTTTTTCCAAGAACTGAGAGTTGAATCTTTACTCAACAGGGAGCCAAAGCTACCTACCTTCTTGATGAATTTCTCTGTGGTCTAATGATTCTTTGTGAACACTCAGCACATTTAGTGACTTGGAGAAACTCATCAGAAGTTTTCCTGGAGTATATTGAGTTGAAAGACTATCTATTTGGAAATCGAATGTGGTTTAGTAAGTTTCTAAGGATGTGTCTTCATGAGAACATTCAGTAATAAAAGCAAGATCTTGACAGTGTGAAGCTTCTTATGATATGGGAACTCTTTGTCTGTTATAAAATCTACTTAAGATGTTAATTTGACTGGAAAGCATGAAAGAGACTTTTTAGATGATAGATTTTAGAAGTGATTTTCTTTTTTTTTGTACTGGGAATCAAACTCACAACATTGCACTTGCCAGCTAGATGCTGTGCCATTGAGCTATAGCCCTGTCTGGGAGTATTAGGGGTTCAGGGCTGAGCTGACAACATTGTTGAGTATTTTGTACATTTGTGTATGTGTGGATTAGTGTGGATCCCTGATTTGCTGTGCATAGTAAGAGCAGAGGCTGAAGAGGTATTACTTGATGTGGGCTGATAGTCTACTTCATAAAAGCAAAGAAGGCTTCTTAAGAGTGTGAAAGAAGCTGTGGCGGACTTTTGTCTTCCTTTATCTGAGATATTTTCTCTTACTTTTATGTTGTAGTCAGGGTTCTCAAGGGAAAAAATTTAATACAGGACACATATTTTATAGGAAACACTCAAATGCAGAGTGCGAGAGATCTGTCCATGTACTAGAGACTTCAAAAATCCAGCTGAGGACTTGGATCCCACAGCAATGTCTTGCACGAGTCCAATTGAAATTCCCAAGCTCATGACTTCCATGAGTCCACCTGAAGATCTAGAGGAGCCCATGACAATGTCTCATGCAAGTCTGTTTGGAGGATCTGCCTCGGGAAGGCCCAAAGGTCAGAGTTGCAGCTAGAAAGTCTGTGCCAGCAGGATGAAGGGTCTGTACTGGAGCCACGAAGCCACACTCAAAGTAGACCAGAGCTCCCTGGAAGAGAATCACAGGTGTCCTCCAACTGTGAGGACAGCTGAGTTCATATTGAGAGAGCCAGTGTGACAAGCTTCTCCAGGAGAATCAATAGCGTGGCGTTTTCCTTCCAGTTCTCCTTTTTATGCTGTTGTTAGTAGTCTTCAGTTGAATATTCCACATCCAGCGCTAGGCTGATTCAGTCCAGCTGAGTGTTACAAGTTTACCATAAGTTAATCCATCATACTTTACAGAGCAGTTTCGGTGACACAGTGAGATCACAGTCATAATCTGAAACCCATGATGTAAATCCTCATGGGCTACAAGAGAGGAGAAGCTGCATGTTTTAGGGCTGGAATAGTGTATATTTTAATGAGATTTCTGAAATAATGATGAGAAAAAAGATGAAATATCAGAATGGAGCTTGGAAAATTTTAGGAGATATTCATGAGTGTTTAATTTTAGATGTATGTCTGGAATTCAATCTCTTTTTCCTTGCCTTTTTGAGACAGGGTCTCGCCACACAGTTCAGGCTGGCCTCGAGCTCCTTTGTAGCCCTAGCTGGTCTTGAACTCACAATGATCCTCCTGCCTCAGCCCCCTGAGTGCTGGGATGACAGGTGTGCTCCACCATGTCTGGCCTGGAATTCAACCTCTTATGAGAATTATTGGAATAATAAAGTAGTTTACAGAAATCAGGTAGCTAATAAACACCAACATAAAGTTGGATCTTCCAGCTAGAGTTCTAATTCTAGCTCCTGTTTTTAGTCAGATGATCTGACCGTTTCCCTTTGAGACAGTGAAGTCATGTGACCAGTGCTTCATCCTCCTTTTATTGTATGGTGTGAGGTTTGCTGTATGCATCCTGATTCATAGTAAAGTGCTTCTTTCCTTTGGGATTATTAAAGTTGTTGACAATATATGTGTACATCCTTTGAAAAGATGTAAGTCAACAAGCGTAAATAAAGCAAGCCCCAGCCACACTGCCCTATATACACAATTACTTTTCTTCAGAGGTGTTCATTTCTTCTAGTATTTACTTCCATATTTCTAAATAACATGTTTGTGTTAGAGTTCTTCTGCACAACAAAGGAGCAGACTATAAAAGTAAAAGTGGCCTTTATTCCAAGAATGTGGAGAGGAGCCCATAACTGGGAGTGGTCTGGATTCTTCCTCTACCAGGATAGGGGTACGGGTTTATATAACCTCTGACCAGGGTGGTGTTTAGGGTGGGTGTTGATGATGTGCAAGGAGCTGCTTGCAATTTTTTTCTCCTGCACTGGGAAAGGAAAAAGAGCTTGTAATAGGAGAAGGGGGAAATGACCTCAGGATAAACATCCTCAATTTGGTCTTCCAACAGGCCATAATGTCCTATAGTTTATTCTAGGGCAAAACTCTTTCAGCTTGTACTGTTTTTCTTAAATTCTCAGGACATTTCATCCTTGGCTATTGTAATGGGTTGATACTTTGTGTCAATTTGAGAAGTTTAGAAGCTTAACTAAGTGAATCAGCAGTTCTACATGCTAGGGTGTAAGGATATGCCTGAGGATGGCTATTTATGTTCTAGGAGGTTGTAATGGTTGGTTCCTTGTGTCAACTTAAGTTTAGACTTAACTAAAGGACTCAGCAGGAGGCCAGGGTCTTCACTTTGTAAACATCCTGAGCCTGTACAAGAGGAGGACCTGGGGAAGATGTGAGGGTTACACATACTCACAGTATAAGGGAGGAGAAAGGCTTGTTCTCACTCCTGCTCCCTTGAACTGTGTCCCTCAGCCATGCCGCATTGCCTTGGAGCCAGCTGATTGCAGCCTGAAACCTCCACAAACTGAGCTAAATAAACCCTTCCTCCCTTAACTTTGAGTGTCAGGTATTTTGTCTTAGCTAGGAGAGAAAAGTAACCAAGGCAGCTTTCTTCTTTGGAAGGTCAGGACTTCGCTCTCTTGTCAGCCCAAACCCCTCTGGATTTAACTGTTTCCTCCTCTCCTTGTAGTACAAACTTGTTCAATAACTTTTGGTTAAATTTTCAGCGTTTTTATTATTATGACTGTAAATATTAATTCATATTTAAACCATAGGGTACATTATGATTGCATGGCATTTGTCATGTGATGTTTTAATTAATGGTCTCATTTGCTTGGCTAAGTAGTTATTTCTAGTTGAATAAGTTAGAAGTTTCATCTTGGCTCCACCGGAAAGGTCAGGTAACTCATTAGTGTCCTGCCTGTTCTTGGTGACTTTAGTCCTTGGGCCGGGCCCTCTGGTCTCTTGTTCTGATGTCAGTGTCCCTAGGCTACTGCTCCTCTGTAATTTATACTCTGGGCCCTCCCTTTGTCATTATCCTGGGATTTCTTCCACACTACTAATTTGAATTCCTATGTCCATGTTTTCATCTTTGTTGATTTTTCTAATCTTAATGGAGCACAGTCATTGGTATCTTCTTGAAAATGAAGGCTTGAAATGTCAGAAAATGCTTTTATTCTTCAGTCCCTGTCCTCCCCTCCTTTCTCCTGTCCCTTTCCTTTTCCTCTCTTCTTGCTTTCTGTCCCTTGTTGCTACTGGGAATCCTGCATCCTGGCGCTTCACTTTTTATTTTGAGTCTCAGTAAATCACTCAAAGATGGGCAGGAATTTGTAAACCTTCTGACTCAGCCTTCCAGAGTGCTGGGATTACAGCACTGTGCCTGGCTCATATTTAATTGGTGGTTTGGCAGAGTATAAAATTCTGTGTTGATGCACTGATTCCTCAGGGATTTGAAAGAGTTCTTCTGTTGGGTTTTGCCATTGTTATTAGTAGAGATTCGCTCTGTTCTTGCCTCTGTTTTGCAATGGAGTCATTTTTATGTTATTACTAGGAAGCTTGAAAATCCTCTTTATCCTCCGATTTCTAAAGTTTTACAATGATGTACTTGGTGTGAGTCCCCCTTTTTAGATCACTCACACACTTGTTAGGGCATCTTTGTTTGCAAGTTTTATGCTCCTGTAGCTTTGGGAACATTTGATGAATTATTTGTCTGATTAATTTCTTCCCTTTCATTTTTTAATAGTTTTTTTTAGTAGCCAAAAAATTATGTGTATTTATTGTGAGTAATATATTTTAAAATATCTGTATATTGCAGGGTGGCTAAATTAGGCCAACTAACCTATACATTAAACATACTGTTTTGTGATGAGAATGGTTTGAAAAGTTGTCTCTTGGCAAATTTTCAAGACTGAGGTACATCATTATTAACTAAAGTCAACATGGTGTACAAGAAATGTTTTTCTGTGCTACTGGGATTGAACCCAGGAAATTTATATTGAAGTTCCATCTCCAGCCCATTTTTTAAGACAGTGTCTTGTGAATTGCTCAATTGCCTGGCCTGGGCTTGAATTTGTACTTACCTTGCCTCAGCCTCCCAAAATGTTGGAATTACAGACCTGCACCATTACACCTGGCCACGGTATAGCTCTTGAATTTATTACTCTTCCTTCAGTGCTGAAAATTTGTATCCTTTGATTGACACCTTCCATCCCCAATTCTCTAGCTGCTTATAACCACCATTCTGTTCTCTGAGTTTATTTACATGTAAGTGAGAGCCTGTATTTCTCTCCTGTGCCTAGTTTATTCGCCTATTATAATATTTTCTAGATAACTCATGATGTTACAGATGACTGGACTTCTTTCTTTTTAGGATTTAATTGTATTCCATTGCATGCACAATATATGAGTACCATGTTTTCTTTGTCCATTCAACTGTTGATAGACAATTAGATTGGTGCTATATCTTGGTTAGTATAAGCAGCAATGAACATGTGAACATTTCTTTGAGTATACACTCAGTGGAACTGCTGGATCATAGGGTAATTCCCTTTTTTACTGAACCTCCATATTGCTTTCCACAGTAGCTATACTAATTAACCTTCCCATTAATATTGTTGAAGTGTACCATTTTCTCTACATCCTTTGATTTTCTTGTTTTTCTGAAATTCCTATATTTTTTTTTCTTAATAACTTTCTTTTTTCATTGCTTTTACCACTGTTTACTTCTTCTAAGGACTCTGCTCCCTTTTCCCCTCACCTTTACTATCTTTTATGAAAGAAAATTTTATCATAGATTAGGTACTGGTTCATTGTGCTTTCACAATGTGCTTTCACATTGTGCTTTTTTTACCTTAGACAGGTAGCTGGGTAGTCCCATTTTAACTTTGCCCAAAGAGAGGTCTAGGTTTTGTTCATGGCTTATAGGAGCCAATATCTAACTTTCAGGCTGTCCTGTTAGAAGTCTTCTGTTTAGCTGGGACTTTGGACCATTACAGAGTCTTAACAACGCTTCATGATGAGAATTTTGGGTCCTGTGGTATCAGCTTGACTCTAGAGGAGCTAGAGACTTTAGGTCAGCCATCTGGCAGCTAGACGTGTCTTTGTGACAGACTTGGGCAGCTAGACCCAGGTCTATGTGAGATGCCCCAGTTGGTTGTACTCTGCACATATTGTCATCCATTGCTACCAGAAAGAATGAGCTCTGTCTCTTACTCCCTGGGAAGGATGGTGGGAAGCACTATGCCAGGAGCTGTCTGAGACTCTTTGCTTTCTAATGTTTAGTGACTTCTGAATGTCCTTCTGATAATTTTGTTGTTGTTGTTTTGAGGCAGGGTCTTGCTATGTATTCCAGGCTGGCCTTGAGCTTACTTTGTGGCCCAGGCTGGCCTTAAACTTGAAGTGAATCCTCAAACTCATGCCTCATCCTCCCAAGTACTTGGATTATAAGTGTGCACCATCACACAGCTCCTTGTCATAAATTACTGAGCCTCTGATGATTTGGAGAGTATCTCACCAAGCTTTCAGTTGGTGTCAGAAGGGAGGTTTGTTTTGTGGACTTCCTTCAAAATAGAAGCAGGAAGCTCACTAGCTGTTTTTTACATAAGTGATAAGACTTATCAACCATAGGGTGATCTTGCTGGGTCACTTCATTCAAAGACTCAGTTGGTTAGTCTTTTGGTTCTTTTTTCTGGTTTATGCAGAGTTGAGCTCTTGTTCTGTGTGTGTGTGCTGGGGAAGGTGTGTAGACCTGACTACAAGTGTTCTCAGTGTTGGCTTGGGGGAGGGAGCTTGTGGTAGACCTGAGTATGAACTTTCCCTCGCTTTTTCTTGTTTTCTTACAAAAGATCTTGACAGAAGAAGTAGCAGAGGGACTTGAGGGTGCACATGAGCCAGGGCACCTGACACCAGTGTGTTGAGAAGTTAGGGGAAGCTTCGTGGAGAAAGTGATGTAGACACTGACACCGAGGGTGACAGAGAGATACTCATGAGGCTGGAGGGAAGAGTGTTCCAGGGACAGGGTGTTCACACTTGAACACGTGTGTCACAATTGCTACACTGGGGGAAGCAAGTGAGGTACCAGTGACTTGTCCACATACGCTGGAAAACAGCACCAGGAGCATCATGAGAGGCAGTTTGCAGACTGCAGGGAACACATCTCATGGTGGTTGACTAATGAATACCATGTATGCAAATACAGACCATGGAGTTCTAAGTGAACTTTTTGCTTAGGAGCCAGGATTTAGATTTCTGTCATTTGGTATGACAAGTGTGACTTTAATTGTAATACATTTTTTACTAACGTTTAAAAAGTTCTTTGTTAACTGCCTTCCTTTTGAATTTTTTAAAATGGTAATCTGATGAATGTACTCTAAGGAGATACTGAAATTTAGGTTAACCTCTGCTTGTACCTCTGTATTCAGTTAGCAAACTAATGGCTTATAGAACTTTGGATTTGCTTTTTAGAATGAGGTTTAAGACTTTCAGTTTCCCATTTGTCTATGGACTGTTTAACTTTTTCAGCCCACCAATCTTAGCTTTTAATATGTCACCAGACTGCCTTTAAGCTTTATTTCTGTTTTTCTCTGATGTATACTTTATTCTTCAGGGCAAAAAGAAAGAAAGAAATTTTTCTTGAACCAAACTTGAGTTCTTATATCTCAAAGTCTTGCTTTTAGATTGCTGGTCCTGCTTTTACCTCCTCAGCCAGCCCAACCCACCTCCTCTTATCCTTTTACTTTTTCTTTTTCAGCAGTTCGGGGGATTGAAGCCATGGCTTTACATTGAGCTACAGCCTAGCCGTTTTTATTTGGTATTTTGAGATGGGCTCTTGCTGGGTCACCAAGTTGAAGAGGTGAGACTCAAACTTGTGATCCTCCTGCGTCAGTTTTCCTGCAGGGGTTACAGGTGCTTGCCACCATGTCCAGCTCCCCACTTTTTTTTGTCAATGTTGGAATAACTCCTCCAACATGTTTTCTTCAGCTTCTCCACCAGGTACATGCTGTTTCTTAAACTTCCATTGCATGCATAACTTATTTACTGTTTCCTCATTAACAAGACCGTATAAGGCATAGGGCTTCTTATTACTATTTTTAATTTTGACATCTCCTGGTTATGAGTTATTTAACATTTTAGTACCTAGGGAGACAGGACTGAAATTTAATTTTAGTTAATTTGAATTCAAATTACTAGTTGCTTTCCCTGTGATCTTTTTAAGTTCACCCCACCTAAGAAAACACATAGAAATGTTCTAGTTTATGCTGTTCTAAATACGTCTTTAATACCTGTTTGATTTACACCCTTACTTGACGTGATAACTCAGCACCAAAGGCAAAGGAGCCTCTCCATTTGACCATATGTTTTCTACCTGTTTGCCTTTTTCTCTTAGCCATTTGAAATGAATTTTTATTTCCTCCCCAAATTTTCAATTAAGTGAATATTTATTATGCAGAGTTAACAGAAGCATACTTTTAATACTGTCTTTTGGTACTATCTTATGCATCAGTCTAGTTAAATCTGTTAATAGTGCTCTCCCCCCAATATTTCAAGTCTCCAGTCGGTCTCAATTTCAGAAATGTCTATGGCCCAATAATCACCTTACCTGTATGTACAGTGATGTCTTTTCCTTCCAAATCCAACTTCTTTGCCATTATCACCATCTTAGAAACAGGCCATAACCATTTCTGAGTTGATCTTTACTTGTATTACACTGCTTGTACCAAATGCCTTCCCTCTCCTTGACTGTGGTTTATCATCGACTCATCTGTCACAGCAGCTCTGCGTGTGGAAACTTTCTCTAGTGAGCTCAGTCTTCTCATAATGGCAGAGTTGCAGCTAGAACTCTGTCACCTGTCTTGTTCTGCACTGTCATTTTAGCTCTGCTGCCCAGATCAGTTGAGTGATGACTGTCAAACCAGTGGCTGGTCCTTTCTTTCCAGTCCATGATTGGCTTCAATGCAGGCTGTCATCGCAGAGGGGCATCAAAGAGAAGAAACAGTCCATGGAAAGCAGGGCAGGCAGAATCAGTGAAGCTGCAGCAGCAGCAGCAGTGACAACTGCAGCCCTTTTTCTGTTGCTTAAATCTACTTGCATTCTACATAGTGATGCTACTGTGCAGAGCAAGGTGCAAGAATTTAGATACTGGTGCAGTAAATCCAGAGCATCTTTCACTGTGATGATGTAAGCAGCAAGTGTTGCAATCCGTTTAGTGATGGATTCTAGACATACTGGAAATGATAGCTTGCTGGAAGTGAGGTGTGAGCAAGAGTAGATGAGTTTGGTCAGAAGTGATGAATTGGGAGATCAGATTGGTGTTTGGTGTGCAAGCCTTCTGAGTTGTGGTTATAGTTTTTCAGAGGATGTAGTACAATACTCATTACTTCGGTTAGTACTCTAAAAATGCTCTTATAGATGTGTGGATGTGGGATAGGATTTAATAGATTGAGGCAGTGGCAGAAGGTGCTGTATCATTGTACATAGCAAGGCCGTTGGGGCTATGGTGATAATATTGTCAGGTCACTGGTGTCTTGGTTTCTTGAACATCTTTTGGGGTGGAATGTTAGGAGAGTTGGCTGATGCCCAGGATGGAAGGAAGCCCTAGAGCATTTGCCCAGGCTTGTGGGATGTTAGATGGTTGGAGAGACTACTTCTGAATGCCACCTGCTAGTAAGCATGGGCTATCAGGATGGGGTCTGTTTTCCTTTTTGATTAGGCATTGGATAAGGCTCTGTCTGCTAATTCACTATGTAAGTTGAATGTTTCATGAGCCCGGTTGGATCAAATGTGTGATGATACTCAGGTATCTTTTTCTCC
The DNA here is from genome assembly GCF_034190915.1 of Cavia porcellus. Classification (NCBI taxonomy): domain Eukaryota; kingdom Metazoa; phylum Chordata; class Mammalia; order Rodentia; family Caviidae; genus Cavia; species Cavia porcellus. Next base: position 41,237,788 of record NW_026947510.1, read on the forward strand.
AAGCTAAGCCTTTCCAAGGCTAAGGTTGAAAGATCAGACATGATCACCTGATGTTTTACTAGTTCCAGTGTCTGATATGAAACATGAATTTCCAATGATATAAGAGGCACATTTATTGCACAAGTATCTCCGTGCTAGACACTTATACATATGAGAGGGTGTGGTGAATTCCTGGAAGGATTTATATGAGAATTGAAAGCAAACAATTCAGAACTAATAGACAATTCAATGGATACAATTAAGAAGGAACTTTAAAATATACAAGCACCTGTCAGGAAATGATTGTTTAGAGAAATACTGGGAAACACACTTGGTACTGCAGTTAGATATAAAAGCTCAGAAAGAATGAATAGACAAATGGGACATTTAATCTCTTCCTCACTTTTCTGTTGGAGGGAATTGCTAATATAAAATATTATTGTTTATTTTTATCTATTAGGAACAAAGGCAATCCAAATTCAAAATACATCTCCCTTTTTAGGGTTATTATCTATATTCTGTTTTAGGAATAGTGTGGAGGAGGATCACAGAAGCATCCACAAAAACACAAATAAAAGTAACAACAAGGCTAGACCAAGAGGTTTGCGGGGAAAATGTTTTCTATCTCCACTGAGACTTGAACCAGAAAAATAATAATAAAAGAAGATTATAAAACTAGTAATTGACAACACATTTGTAAGTGACAGAAGGGCCTGAATGCCACCAAAACGGCATAGAGAAACAATGACATTTTTCTTCCTTGGAGATTTTTAAGAAGAACATTATTGTTTCTCAATTACACTTTCAGATCTGTGCTCCCCAAAGGTATGCATACTTGAAGCCCTCCACTCTGTGGTCTCATAAGAAGAAGATTCCATGGGCCTGATGAGGTTGTGTGCATTAGAATCACTTCTGCAAAGGAGACACTGAAGGGTACTTGAATGAAATATTAAAAATCATGAAGGACATAACAAAGACCAATCAGTCCTTTCTTTTTCCCAGACCCCATAATATGAGAACAAGGGTTACTTGATGAAATTAAAGAGTAGCAAATTAAGTGCTAATAAAATGAGATAGTTACTTATATAATTCATTGCCATGGGAGGTCACAGAGGCAAATTCTGTGGCTGGATTAAATATGGGGCTGGATAATTTTATGACCATGAATGATAGTTTTAGCAGTCAAGACTCATACTGTGAGAGTAGTAATCCTATTACATCCTCCAGTACGTGGTTTGCAGAGATCTCTGGAAAGTGGTGTTTGAGGAGTAAGAAGGCCTTGCCTTGGGTGCTGTTCTAACCTTGGGTGGTAATTATACTAAAAATTAGTAGTTTACAGGAAATGTCCCCAAGCATCCCATTCATGTTTTGGTCTTGTGTTCTCTTAAAGAGTCCAAAAGTCCATTCTAGGAGAAGCGGTTGGGAAAGACACTGCAGAATTAGATCATTTCTGGCTTTATGAACCACTCAGACTACTTATAGACTGCCTCCTGCAGGGCAGGTGGTTTGGAGTTTTAAATCTCAAATGGGGAATAAACAATTAGATACCAGTGCCATTCTGGGTGAAGGAGATGGAGTAAAAATAGACTGCAAAATTGCACAAAGTACACAGAAATGATGCTCTACCTGTGAGGTTTAGAGCTGTGCCCTGCAGAGTGATGTGTTTGTACCTTTTTGTCTAGTGTCAGTAGTTATTTGGCCATAAGCCTCACAGTTTACACAACTCTTTGCTTTGGTCATTGTTACCATCTGCCTGACACAATCCTTATTCTCAGTATAATTGTCATTACTAGTGATTAAACACACAAACACACAGTCAATCAATCAATAAGATTCTCTGTAGTATTTGGGAAGGGGGGAAGTTGTACTAGGCCTTAGGTAAATTAGGAGGAATCTAGTGTGGCTGTCTGGTCCTCATCTCTCGAACTCTGCCCTGAACTGACTCAGAGGCAGAAGTCTGTCTGACCGCCTCATTGTCTCTGTGAAGTTGACTCAGCACACAAGCAGGAAAACATATCTTTGAGAAGCAGGAGCAGCAGGATTGAAACGTGTACAAAAATCCATTTTATTAAATGATTTCAGCTAGCACAGTGATTTAATTAGAGAGAAAGAAAGCACCCAAACTCTGTTCCTTCTTTAGTGATATTTAAACAAGACTATCATTATTAAACATTCAGATTCCAGCTAGGAATTTCTGTACTGTTAATATAATTTGAAGAAGAAGTAGATGGAAATAGGAGGGACTGTCTTTGGTCATTCCTGGTTTTCTTGCTCTCATCTTTGTGGTAGCTACAAATACTTTATTATTATTTGTGTTATGTTGTGTATGCAATTGATGTTCTTCTCCTGTCCTATTACAGAACTGTGTAATTAAGACATTTTCTTTCTAGTGGATAACTTTCTGACAGTAAGTAGTCTTTGAAAGATCTCTGAGCTGATGTTTCAATATTTTGGAATCCCTAGAGGGATGATACAGAAATGAGCTTATTGGCAGAAAGTAAATAGTAATACATACGGTGTCCTGTAGCTACCCGTTACTGGGTGCCACTGAAATACATGAGCACCAGGCCTGGTGTTGGATGTATGGCCCACAGTGAGGAAGGCCATGACTCACAACGCGGTGAGTACAAGGACCCACTTCACCGCGACTATTTGATGAGTTTAACACTTGCTGTGTGGCTGAGACACATCCAAGTGTTAACTGAGTCTGAGAACTGACTTACATTAGCCAGCTGGGTACAGTCTACCAGAAGCAGAAAGAGAATCTAAGAACAGGTACAAGAAACAACTTTTAGAACAGAAGCTGCAGAGATGTCTTCCGGAACTTTGAGCAGCTTCTCTTTCTCTTTTTGCTAACTTCTGTTCTATCAATATTGTTATTTCTAATATGTTTTGAAAAATTCTCCTTTGATGGGCTGTATCCTGTCCTATCTAGTAGATATTAATCTTGTCAGTAAAGGGGTAGTAATCAAGGATTCATTCCTGTAAGCCCCTGCATTAATTCACGTAAGTATTTATTAATCATTTGCTCTCTGGGACTAGACATCCACAAATAAGTCTTTGCTGTCAGGGGCACGTGGTGTGGGGTGCACAGCCTCCCCTCCCCCAGTTGTTATTACTGTCTGTGTAGGGAATCAATACAGGTTCTTCAAGTTCCCAGTGTACTTGATGCATGTGAAGTATGCCTTATGGTGACCTGCCTCCCTCCCACAAGGCTATGTATTTGTTGGGTGAGAAAAGAAGCATACGTTTTAAAAGAACATTGATATCAAATGATGAATGTGGCCTTTCAAGTACCCTGTAACTAGAGGCGACTGTGTTTAAACTTTTTCAAAAAAGCGTTGTTCTGTCTCCTTCAGACCTTAGCTGGATCTCCAAAATACAGGTGAATCAGCCGGCAGTTGTGAGGCGGGCAGAACAAATCCAGGCTCGCAGACCTGTGAAGAAGGAATGGCAGGTAAGGGTTCTTCTGGAGCTTTCTGTCCCCGTGTGTCACAATGCAAGGCCTCTTCCCTCAAGGCCGCGGTATTGAATTCTGCTCAAGATGCATCGAAACTTAAAAGATTGCAGCTGTCCCTGACTTATTTTAATAATTCATATATGATGATGACGGGTTGGAGAAAGATAACACATTTATCCAAACAAGTTAAAAATCCTATCACTCTTGAGTGGCAAAACCGCAAATGAATTTGAGGCATCTTTATTCATGAGTGAATTAAATGGCGTATTTTCTCATCATGCTACTCAGTTTCTTAGACATGCCTTCTTCAGTTGTCGTCTATTTTAATTTTAAAGCCATAATATCTAAGCCTGATATGTCCTCTGTTGAGACCTGGAGGTATAAAAATTGACCTGCTTTGACCATCATGTTTACCTTACTGTTATTTTCAATAAATCATGTTTCAGAATTCCCGAAATGATGTTTTGCACGGTCCTTGTGGTCAGCGTATTCTTCAGCGTATACCAGCCAAAGACGTGCTGTGCAGGACTAAATGAAATTCAGTGTCCCTTCCTGAGGGAGACAGGACACTGATTTGACTCCTTCAGAGTGACATTTCACATTTCGCTCATCTTTGGAAATAGTCTGATCAAAAAGATAAAAGGAAATTGATGAGAATGAGTCGTGAAATAACGATGTGTTTGTTTTTATAAAATGGAATTGAGTTAAATTGAAAGGAAGCAACAAGTCACTTAGACTTTTAAAAATAATGTCACATCTCTGACCCTAGAGTGGGAGAGAAAATTAAGATAGAAATCTTGCAGCTTTCTTCCATTAGTGTAGCCATTGCGGGTTCCACAGTAGATGGAAAGGCAAAGTCAGATGTGAGGGCGTGTGGTAAATTAGAAGTTTCAATTTGGGATATCTGTGGGAGAAAAAAATTGAAGGCTACTTTTCCTGCTTTATGTTGGTAAAGTTCATCTTAAATTATGGTTCTATCCTGTATCATAACCTGCCTTTGAACCTTGTAAATGTCAGATATTAGTATCCATATTTGTCTGATGATTTTCTACTAACAGAGTTGGAAATTAATGTTATTTTTTTATTTGCATTTTGTTTCTTTTCTTCCTACCAGGTTGCTTGGCTCCTGAAAGCAGTTACGTTTATAGATCTCACTACACTGGCAGGTGATGATACCTTTTCCAATATTCAAAGGCTCTGTTACAAAGCCAAATACCCAATCCGGGAAGATCTCTTAAAAGCCTTAAATATGCATGATGAAGGTAATGTTCTATATAATGCATTTGGTGTTTGCCTGCTTATAGTACTAATTATTAGCTCTAAGAGAGCTTAAGACTCCGCTGCAGAGTTGACAGCAGTGATAAAAATTGGTGATTAAAACTCTGGCCATGTGTGTATAAACATAATTGAGATTCTTCCTTGAAAGATAGCATGAAAGGAATCTGAGACTTGTTTTTAGGTCAGTTCTTTCTATGGGTGGATTGAAGTTTGCAGTTGAGAGTTTTCTTATATTTCTTTTCAACTCTTCACCTTTGGAAGTTTTGTATCTAGTGACTAAAATACTGATTCTGATTCCCTAGCCATCTATGAAAAAGACAGTCTCATTACTTAATAATCACATCTCAAACATAAAAGTATTTTCTCTGAGTAAATGAAATACTTTAGAGAATAAAACGCAAATCGTAAATATTGCATGCTTGTATACGAGGTCTTTCACTTCCTCAGTAGGCACAAGAGAAAGAATTTCTAAAGTTGCCTTAAATTTGGAGCTAATTTTAGAAATGGAGTCTCTGTCTCTGACTGAATCCAGGGCTGCATCCCCACTCCATTTTAAACATTTTTTATTTGGAGACAGGATCTTAGGTTCCAGAGGTACCCAGCTCAGGCTCTGACTTGTGATCCTCTTGCTTTGGCCTCCCAGAGTGCTGGGATTCCAGGCATGCATCAGCCTGTGCCTGGCTCTTCCCCTTCCTCTCGAAGTGAGGAAACTGAGAAGTGGAAGACTCAAAGGTTCTTCCAACATGGCATGTCTTGCTGTTTAGCAGACTGGTTTAGGAGCCGGATCTCTCTGCGGACAGATGCTTCGTGGTTCCAAAGTGCCTGCCATCTATCATACATGTGAATAGAGATGTCACAGTGACCTGAGGCAGGCATCATAGTAGTTTGAGAAGTATTGATTGTGTTTCTTTCTAGTTGACCATCAAACACCTTATTGAGACTGTGAGTGTGAGTGAGTGACTGGCCACATGCTTAGTGTGTGTGAGGTCCAGGGTTCAAGCCCCAGCACCAGAAAACAAAGCAAAAAACAATCAGAAATCCTCTGCTAAAAGTAACAACTTTGTATGAGGTTATGATGCTGCTTAGTTTTATAGTGGCTTATTTTTAATTTTTTTAAATTGAAGAGCATACACCTTCAGCAAGGGCTCCAGGCTGAGGTTTTATTTTCTACAAAAGATGAAAGAGGTGTAGTTAAATGTCACTTTGTTGGAACCCTATAAATTTCACTTACTTTTTTTATATCATACTTATATTACATTTCACTTACCTTACATCTATTGTCCTCTTAGAATGTTGTACAACCTAGATTTTATCTTCAACATGAAATGAAGTATTTTCATTGACTATTTTTTAAGGAATGTAAACAAAATAGTGCCTCAGCTTAACCTCAAAGAACAATGTATCAAAATGATTTCCATTAGCACAGCAGTCAAAAAAGGTGTTGGAGAACTAAGAGACAGTGTGGAAGTAAAAACCTTTCAATGTGTTGCTGCATGTGGGGGAATTAGTTTTTCTCTTATTTTGATTTCTGCCAGTGTTGTAGTATAAACCGTAATTAAAAGCATATTGTGATATTGTGTGAGTTGAACCACATATAAAGTAGGCTGTTACGATTTCTTGCTTCAAAGGCATCACTACGGCTGCTGTATGTGTTTATCCTGCTCGAGTTTGTGACGCTGTGAAAGCCCTAAAGGCTGCGGGCTGTGACATTCCGGTGGCATCAGGTGAGTTTGGTCATGGCCTTCATTGTTATTTTTGAACAGGTTTCTATCTTCAACTCAGTGTGGGATATTATGCATACATTTATACTACTGTTTAATTTTACATTAGTTATATTGATTCCTGATTTTAGTACTTTTTCCTTATTTGATGAAGAGCAGGCCTTCAGTCCTAGGAATATAGGTCTGTATCCCCATCCTTAAGAAAACTTGGTTCGTGCAGGAAGGATAATCAGGTTGAAAAATTACAACATGTAATGTATTTACATATGCACTTGTGCATATTATTTTGGTTTAGGTCTGTGTGTGTCACACAAATACAGGAATAAAGACATGCAAAAGGCACAGAAGTTGTAACTGAGCAGGCAGTGATTTGTTTTGCAAAGGTTGCTGACTCTCAGCAAAGGTGATCATTATTTTAGGTTCTGAAGGTTGCAGAGGAGGTGACAGTGTTGGTTGGAGGGAATGGCCTTTGGCCAGGAGCTAACAAGTGAAGCCGCAGAAGCACGTTCAGGAAACTGAAAGGTGTTGGCAACAGGAGGGTCCAGGGGAAGGGCAAGGTGGGAGCGGTGGGAGTTGGGCGCAGTGGCCTGGGTCCTTCCTGCAGTGCCGTGGTCGTTGAGCTTTATTCTGACAATGAGTGTAGCTCAGAAAGGTTTTAAGTAGAGTCGTGGCTTGCTGAGCTTCTTGGCATAGCTGGTGGCAGGGACAGGTTAGGAAGGGAGAAGTGGAATTGGGGGAGTCATCCCAGCCCCTGTGGCAGAGGAGAGAAGTGCAGAAGACTCATGAAAGATGGCACTGGCAGGAGTGCCTGGCTCCAGGTGGAGTCGGGGGGACTTGGTAGGCTGGAGAAGGCGTTCCCAAGTCTGATTTGAGTGAGTCTGTCTGTGGATGGATGGACAGACAGATTCAGAGTTAGATTCTGCTTTTAAAGATGTTGGAAGAGTATCCTGCTACTTTAAAAAAAGTGGTCTTTAAAAAAAAATGGAGGTAACTTGAGACTCAACTCATAAGTAAAATAAATCAGACTCACATTTGTGAATACCGTATGGTCTCTCTAGTATAAAAAATAAATAATAATGAAAAATCGGAAGAGTAAAAGATCCAAAATGTGTAAAAGATATTGTAATAATGAAAGAAAAAAGTGCTCAAAAGGAAAGAACAACTTGTAGGTGTACACATATAACTGTATGTATAAGTGTGCAACATAGATAACCAGACTACTAATTCTGTTAGTTCATCAAAAAGAATAGCTTGTGCTGTCATTGTTTGATTGTCTGTTCATTTTTTTATGCTTAGATTTTACACCTTGAACAACTACTTCTAACTAAAATAACACTATGTAATATATTACTAGTGCTGATTTCTTACTATTTTTTTTTTGAAATTCTGTATTACTTCTGCCCTTTTTATATTTTGCTTTTTTTAAAAACATCTATTTAAAATCTGTTAAAATCTAATAAAAATCTAATCTGTTTTGTGAGGAACACATCAAAAGAAATATGGTATATTGTATATACAACTTATTTGTAAGAATCCTTAAAGCTTTTGGAGACCTTCACTTTTCATCGGTCTCATCTGTTCAGTTTTTTATTTGTACAACAGGGAGGTGTGTTTCCCACTAAGACAGCAGACCAAAGGAACTTAATAACGTCAAGCAAAGACAGTCGGTTCTTTTTTACAGACGGGGTGAAATGAATGGTAGATACGAAGTTATTAATACTTTCCAAAAATGTTGATGTTCTTTCATTTTCTCATTTAGGAAGGATAATCTTTTACTTTTTCACAAGTGCATATACATGTTCATTTTTCTTATTTATTTCTATTTTTTTAGTTGCTAGTTCTGTTCTCCAGTTCTCTGGATTGATTAGGTGTTTTTCTTCCACTTGAGTGTTCTTCCCTTTATTCTCATGTGCCTAGCTCTTTGTTTTAAGACAGAACATAGTAAGAAATTATATCTAAATGTTAAATATTATAATCTGCTTTCTGCATCTAAAGAGGTTAGTGCACAAGTGAATAAATCAATATTAAATCAACCGTAAGTGAATAAAGGAGGACGGCCAGCTTGGTCAGGAATAGGATCCTGAATTAACTAGTCTTCATCAAAACAACCTACAGCTACTGTTTGATGATTGCTGCTGTGTTGAGAACACATTTTTTAAATTGCTACTTAGTATGCCCTCCTAAGCCTCTCTGCACATCTTAATTTGAGGTCTTCCAGAGAACGTAATACTTGTCCTAACATCAAAGCAATGTTAGAACATTTTCTTTCTTCACATTTATGTTATGTATAAGTGAAGTCCTTCTTTTTTTTTTTTTTTTTTTTGTCTTTTTGAGACAGGGTCTCTCTATGCAGTTCAGGCAGGCCTTGAGCTCACTTTGTAGCCTAGGCTGGTCTTGAACTTGCCACGATCCTCCTGCCTCAGCCTCTTGAGTGCTGGGATTACAGGCGTGAGCCACCATGCCCGGCTGTTTTGCTTTTTTGAGACAAGATCTCACTTTGTAGCCCAGGCTGGCCTTGAACATGTCATCTTCCTGCCTCAGCTTCCCAGATGCTGGAATGATAGGTTTATGGCACTATGCTCAACTCTATAAATGATGTTCTCAAGTGACATGAGTGCTTTAGTTTCTAAATGTTGGGTTTTTTGGGGGGGGATGAGTTGGAAGTGAAATTTCTTGATTGAGTTATTAACCAATTGAAATTTGTTTTTATTCCCCCAATCTCTATCTCTCTATCTTCCTGTCTCCCTCTCTTTCTTCCTTTTTTCCTTCTTTTCTGTTTAGTGGCCACTGGCTTTCCAGCTGCACAGACTCACTTAAAAACACGGCTAGAAGAGATCAGACTGGCTGTGGAAGACGGGGCTAAGGAAATTGACGTGGTCATTAATCGGAGCCTGGTGCTGACTGGCCGGTGGGAAGGTGGGTTCTTGTCCTTGCCTAAGACGGAAGCCCCGCCCGTCCCTGGGGGGATCAGATGGAGAGTGGTGGGGATCTGGGAAGAGGCAGCTGGCTTTGGAGATCCCTGTTGGAGGTTGCAAGCCTGGAGACCAGAGTATGGACTTAGGAGAAAACATGGCTGATTCCTCACCCTTATGTCCCATCTGGGCAGTTTCCTATCTGTGTGAACTTTTTATTTCCTTGTTGGTGCTTGAGTGTGTAGTTGTTTCCATACAATAGATTCCCAAAATTTAAAAAATTTTGTACTACTATTATGCTTTTCTTTTAGAAGGGAGTAGTTACTGTGTAACTCGATACTGTTCTGTTACTCAATGCATGAATCATTCAGGCAGGTCTTTTATGCAGTTACTTTACTTGTTGGATTGCTTTTCTGGTTTTTTTTTTTTTTTTTTTTTTAAATTTTGAAAGTAGTAAAAATGCAACAGCACAAGACAGAACAAAGCCAGTGGAGACAATGCAGTGAAATTGGTACAGGATTTCACAGTAGGATACTGGTATAGTAGTAATAGGTACTATTGTATATCTCTTTAACTTCACAATAGTTGTCCAGTCAATTAGATATAGTGAAATCAAACCAAAAATAGAACATTATAAAACCAATTGAGAATACTGAATAGAGCAAAAGAAACATAACAAAACAGTGAAAACAACCTATGCCTTCAAACAGAAGTTAGAAGGAAATCCCCCATATTTGCTATACTGCGTATGATCATCCTCCCAAGAGATGCTGAAACATCTATCCCCAGTAGCTAAGGGGGGAGGGGGCAGGTGGGAGAAGGGTGCTTGATTTTCAGGTTGCATGGCAGTAGGCGCACAGGTAATGGTTCTTCTCCAGGCCCACGCTGCCGGCACTTACCAAGAGGGCGGGTGAATAAGCTGCCTGAGTCCCTCCATGGCCGGATCTCGGGGGCTCTTTTCTTCGATTGCTTTTCTATCCATCAGTTCATTTTCAGTCTCTGTCTCTGTCTCTATCTCTCTGTCTCTCTCTCCGTCTCTCTGCCTCTGCAGTACAGAGGAACCCGGGTTCTTCACATTGAGTTATGTTCCTAGACCTTTTTATTTTTTGAGAAAAGGTGGGTACAAGGTTGGTGGGGCCTCCCAGAGTCGTGCGGTTATAAGCATGTAGCACCATGCCTAGCTTTTTTTTTTTCTTTTTATTTTTTTTGTCTTTTTGAGACGAGGTCTTGTTTTACAGTTTAGGCTGGCCTTGAGCTCACTTTGTAGCTTAGGGTGGTCTTGAACTTGCAGTGATCCTCCTGCCTCCTGCCCTGAGTGCTGGGATTACAGGTGTGCACCACCACCACCAGCTTCCCAAACTTTGTCTTAATAAGGTGGGGAAAGCCTTTCTTTTTTATGTTAATCTTTGTGGATCTTGAGGATGTGGTTTATTAATAAGTTGATCAAGTTTGTTTCTACGCCTAATATTCGTACATGTTATTTACATATTATTTCATATTCACCTTTGAGATTAAAGACTCACTATCATACTAGATTACAGTAAGATAGTGCCTATCCTACTAATGACACGTATTATAATTAGACATTAAAAAATCAAATAGACTTGCCTTCAATGTATTTTATGTACTAAGGATAAAGAGATTGATAATGAAGAAGACATTGATAATGAAAGCACAGTTTTTGCCAAAAATGTCATTATAACAAGTAATAAAAAATAAACCACAAATTAAAGCCAAATATATATATATATATATATATATATATATTTTTTTTTTTTTTTTTTTTTCAGTTTTGTTTTGTTTTGTAAGTCAGGGTTTCATTATATTGTCCAGACTGCCTCAAACTGGTACTAGTGATTTTTCTGCCTCAGCCTGCTGAGGGCTGGGATTACAGGTGTGCATCACAGCACCTGGCTAGTTATGTGTGTGTCAATTAAAAGCCATACTTTATTCTAATTATGAAAATTCTACCAAAACACTTAAAAATTCCAATTAACATTAAAGGAAATGGATAATCTTCATAATTTTATTTCTAGAAATTACCTCAGGTAATACGATAATGAGTATCTTTCTAGACTTCTTTCTCTGAATACACACACATGCTACTTATTCACTTTTTAAAATGTAGCTAGCTTTTCTTTCTTTTTGGTACTGGGAATTGAACCAAATGTTATATTTAATGTATTTCTGCTTAATCTGCTTATTGAACTTGTCAGTGTCTCCGTGATTTCTGTCTGTGACTGTCTTTCTGTACACTGGTCCTCCCTTATCTGCAAGGAATGTTTTTTAAGACTCCTAGCAGATATGTGAAACCTGAGATAGTAAATACACTATTTTTTCTTATATGTCATGCAGTTTAATTTATATGAATTAAGCATGATCGGTGGTTAGTATTAATAACATAGCACAATGATAACAGTGTCCTGTAATGAAAGGTGAAACTTATGAGTTGTTTATGTCTGGAATTTTCCATTAAATATTTTTGACCATAGATGACAATGGGTAAGTGAAACTGAAGTGAAACCCTGGGGCCAAGGGAGAAGCACTGCGTTTATCTGTCGAGCCTTGGTCTGTGAAGCCTGCTTCTGTTACCAGTTATGAACTGTGTTAGGCTGGATAGTAGCGAGGTTCAGCCAGTGCTTTGATCATGCAAATATTTATTCTCCTGCACAGAGCCCAGATGCGGGGCATTTCCTGGTACTGTGGGAGCTCCACAAAGTGCTCGGAGACACAGACTACTGTCCTTTTCCAGTTCCAAGCACATGGCAACTAGTGTCCCACTCAAGGACACTCACTCCATCGTCTAAGGCACCTTTTAGGGCTCTGGATGGCAGTGAAGATGGTCTGTCCTACCTGGAAATTTTATACAACACCTGTTATATCTTGTTGACCTGAGCTCAGTTACATGGCTGCCATGATTGGCTGTAAATAGGCTGGAAATTGTGTTTTGTAACTGGGAGTGTGGGTGACACTCCTGTCCGTTCCCATTCTCCTTGCCTTCTCCCCTGTCCCTGTGCCCTCAGTCTGTACTTACCAACATTGTTAGTCCTTGCTGGGTTTACATTCATGATAGTTCACAAGTATCTTCTTGTTTTCAACTTGTGTTCCTTTTCTTATTATCGTTTCATGCATGCTTTGAACAATTGCAGTCATTCCTTTGTTTTCTTGGAGACTGGGTCTTACTGTGTAATCTCAGACAGTCTTGAACTCATTACATGGCCCAAGCTTTCCTTGAACTTGTGATCCTTTTGCGTCAGCCTCCTGAGTGCTGAGATTAGAGTTGTATCGCCATCTGGGATTTGTAGTCATTCTTAAAAGACTTATTTTAAATAGTTATCCCAGACCCATGTATTAATTCTTCTTACCTGCTTTTAGTCACAGATACTAGTTAAGATTTAAGGGTAGAATAAGAGGAGAAAGTGAGTGTACTTAATATTATGTTTACAATATTAATAAAACAAATCTGGAAATGAACTCTGTGATTTAGTTGGATAAAAACTCCTATGTCCTTTATGTCTTTTTATCATGCAAGTGTACAGTTTATATTACAACTTGTGCTCTTGTCTCTCGAATACTACTAATTGGAAAACAAAACACAATGGGAGCTGGGATTTGATGTAATTGGCTATTCCTTAATGAGCTAGGAATGGTTGTTTTTAAAAACTGATAATTTCTCAATAGCAGGCATTCATGCAAAATATAATAACATGTCTTTGTCTTACATTATACTTTTCTATTAACTTTTTTTTATGGTGCTAATAACCTTTTGCCCAAAAGTAAATTGGAAAAAAACATTTAATACTAGAAATTTATTTCTGAATAGAAATCTATAATCACTTAGGACATTTTTCACTATAGTGTTTTGTCTTCAATTCTCAGTTTGATTACATAGTATGTTTTTTCAGTCTCATGTTTTACCATAAGGCATTTACTAAGACAGGGGCTTGAAGTTAATTTTTTTGAAGCGTGCTGATGAAAATACCTGTTAGGATGTTACAGTTTCATATCCTGGGTGTGTAGGTTACTTTGTAAGTACAAAAAATTTCTTTCTTTCTTTCTTTTTTTCTTTTTCTTTCTTTCTTTCTTTCTCTCTCTCTCTCTCTCTCTCTCTCTCTCTCTCTCTCTGTCTCTCTTTCTGTCTCTCTTTCTTTCTTTCTTTCTTTCTTTCTTTCTTTCTTTCTTTCTTTCTTTCTTTCTTTCCTTTTGCTTATAAGATTGAACTAGGACTACTCATAGAGCTACATCCCCAGGCTTTGTTTTATTTATTTTTATACAGGGTCCTGCTTAGTTGCCCAGGCTGGGCTCAAACTTACAATCTTCTTGCCTCAGTCTCCCAGGGTGCTAGAATTACAGACATGTGCCGTCACCCCTTGCTCAGAATCACTCTTGTTAGAGCGAGGCATCCAGAGCGCATCATACTTCTCATGGGCCACACAGGTCCGTGGTGGGGATGCACACTCAAGGAAGGGACTGGAGAATGCTTGTATTTCTCTCGCCAGTTTTTCTGATTGACCGTTTGATATCTCTGGTGTCCTCAGATGCCTAACTCCTCCACTCACCGTGTAGCTCCTTTTCTTTTAGGAGAAGAGCCTCCTGCTGCTTCTCAGAGGCATCAGGAGACGAGGCAGGAGCCCCTTCAAAGTCTTCATGTCACGTCTGCCTTTCTTTGCTTCTTCCTTCACGCCATCTGCCTAAGCCCCTCCGCTCTGTCTGTGGCTCTTTATTCTGCATTTGCAGAGGTCCTTATCCATGTGCTGGACATGACTTTCTGCTTATATCTCCAGCCTCTGTTTTTTAGTTCCTTCACATTGAGCACAAAAATACATGTATTAGCTTTTCCATCCCTGTGGTATAACACCCAGCACCCATAATTTAAAGGGGGAGAGGTTTAAGTGGGATGTAGGAGTGAAAATCTGTAGTCCCCACACTGTGGGGAGTTGAGACAGGATTTCCCAGGTTTATGCCAACCTTGGGTATTTCATCAGCTGAGGGAGATACTGACTCAAAAATAAATCAAGTTAAATTTAAAAAAAATAGATTGGAGACGTAGCTCAGTGCACAGGTCCTGGCCTCAGTGCTGAGTATCATTTAAAATAAAGCAATGAGAAGGGCTTTCATTTGGCTCATAGTTCTGGGGGATCTAGTCCATCATCAGCAGGCTTCAAGGAAGAAACATTGTGCCTGAAGGATGGTGCAGAACAAACCTGCTTAATTCATGGATTCTGGAAAACAGAAAGGGAGAACATAGCCAGATAGGAAAGAGCCAGGGAATACATAGAGTCCCCAGCATCACACCTCCATGACCCACCCAGACCCACCTAGACGCGAGCTTTATTAATCCTTCAGTGGCTCCCATCCCTGGTGAGTTGACCATCAACCCTAATGATCATGGCGTCCTTAACCTTTTCTTCATCAAACCAAACACCCACATTTCCTTTCATCTCCAGCTAGTTATCCCTTTTTTCCCCTCTCTTCAGGGAAGAAATTCTTAAAGGAGCCATATTTATTTTGCCAAATTCTAAGCCAGATGATAATGACCCCTCATTTCAGGATGCCCCCGGGGATGTTCTTCAGTTGTTTGTTCTGCTTGGTCCCTCAGTGTTCCACACAGTGGGCTGTTTCTTCTGGACACAGTCTTCTCATGACTTACGACTGCATTTCTGAGATTTACTTTTATGTTTCTGATAATGCCGGTCTCATTCACAAGTTCCTCTACCTTCTCTGTCATCCCTGAAGTGTTTTGTACCAGTGTGACTTCTCCTTCATTAGGCACACTCTATTTTAGAAAGTCCGTTAGATCCTATGACGAAGGCTCACGAAACTCAGCGTTACTTTTCACTCATCATTTATCATTGAAGTAGACATTCAGAATAAGTGAAATGTTTACGTTTCCTTTATTTGGTCAGTAATTTCTAGTAAAATAATACTTTCTTGATTATTCACAATTATTTTATCCAAGTTTGGATTATCCTAGATTATGATGATGCTTTGGAGGTTTCTGAAATTCCTGAGGTGATGCACCTTATAACAAGCAGTCCAGACTGTGGGGTTCTTTGGTTTATAGATTTTTTTTTTTTAGTTTGTCCTGGCCTCTTGCGACTGATCCTTTTCTGTTAAACTTTTCACTATCGGGTCTTACTTGGCTCACTGTGGCGCCCTGTCCTTTCCTGACAGCATGTTCTTTGTCTCTTTCTATCTGAACAGAAAAATGCATACATCTGATTTGTCTCGGGATAATACTTCTGATTGGATAAGGTGTGGGGTACATTATTGGTCCTCAGAATTCCCACACAAACATCTTTGAAGTCCTTGCTCTAGCTTATCTCCTTCCAGAACCTCACACATTGACCTGGGCGTGTGTAATACCAGGTTTGATGTGATGTATAAATAGGGTTCAGGGCCATTGCTACTAGATACATGGTATATTCATTGTATTATTCCTGAGGTCAGTGTGTACACTGCAGTTATTTTTTCCCCTCCTTTGGTGCTAGAAATTGAACACAGGGCCTCATGCCTTCCTGGCAAGTGCTCTGCCACTGTATCTCCAGCCCAGTATTTCTTTAAGTGGATGCTTGCGTTATGTTTCTTGTGCAGTTTTTGGGAGAAAATAGTCACCAGAAGGGGCACGTCCTCTCATAAATCTTACTGAGTGGACTTTGGAACATGTGCGCACTCCATACTCCATGTGTACAGAGTGGTTCTCATGGTTTTTCATGACCTCTCTGCTGCATACATGTGCATTATCTGTTTACCAGTGACAGAAATCTCAACAGATTCAGGCTTGGCTCAGGAGTCTCGTTCCTTAGCTTAGCTTAGCTGGCTTTCTGAAACCTATTCCACACGAGAGTCCTGGCAGACCTGGCTCCCAAAGTGACTGAGACCTGCAGGGACCTTTTCCCAACAAGTATGTATTTGTTTCCTATTCCACAGCTGCAGGTACTTTTATATCTTTTGGTCTGAGTTAGTCTCCTAAACTTGGTTTGTGGAGTATATACTTCATCATTGTTAAGAGTTTTAGGGCTAGAGAATGACAAATTTCAGGACCAAAGGCACATTTTCCTGTATGAAATGATTCTTAAAAATTTTGAACCTGGTCAGTGATCTCTTTTCTTATTTACTTATTTTTAGGAAAAAAAAAAAACACCTCTGAAAAGACATTATTTTTCTTTCTTTTATAGAGTTTAAAAATTTTTTTTCATTTTATTTTAAAAACAAAAAATGATACAGAATTTTAAAAAAAGAAATTAACACTAGTTTAATATATTGTATTGTTATCTTGAAAGTAATTCAGATTACAAGATTTAGGCCTGAAAAAAATTATCAGACAAGCATCAATGAAAACACAAACTATTCTTTTTGATAAACTAACAGGTTAGTAGTAATCTATCTAGTATATATTTACATACACACATGTATATATTTACACACATGTGTATGTCTATAATATGTATAAATACAATCTATTTCCTTCTTTCTTTTCTCTTTTCCCCTATCCCAGTTATTCTTTCCTTTTGAGCACTTTCTTTCCCTTTCATTTTTACAATATCTGTTGTACATTTTGGATCTTATTTACTCTTTTTTAAAAAATTTATACCAGAGAGACAATACATTATCCACACATGCGAGTCTGACCCGTTTCACCTATCTGCACTCTCCAGTCGCATCCACCTATCCACAGAAACCCCCAGCCTATCTCTCCCTATAGCTGAGTAACTCCACTGTTGCTGGCAGTGTAGACTGGTACAACTACCGTGGAGGTCACGTGGAGATTTCTCAAAAATCCAGGATTGGAGGTCTCATTCAAACCAGCTGTTCCCCTTCTGGATATTGTCCCAGAAGAACTGAAAATATCAGACCATGGCAATGCACGTGCACCCATGTTTGTGGCATATAATTTGTAGTGTCTACATCTTGCCAATCAGCATCCTTGCCAAATGCCCATCGACTGCGGAATAGAGGAAGTGGATGTGATGTTTTTGCATGGAGCTATTTGTAAGTCAGACACTTTTGGAGGAGAAGTCACATAATTTATAATCTGGTTTTTCTGTTTTAAGTGTTGTTTATGACAGAAATCTTGGAAATAATTCTGTTTTTCTGCTGTGATTCTTAAAATCTTCAAGTATTATTGACCTCCCCCCCCCCAATGTGTGTGTATTTTGTTTCTTGTAGGTTATTTCACTACCTGGTATTTTAACCCATCTTCATTTTAGTCTTACAAGTTTAATTAGTTCCTTTGGTCTATGAAACTGTGTTCTTGAATATTTTGTGACTTTTTTTAGTATAAAACGTTGCCATACAATTTTATATTAAGTGTTTTACTGTACATATAATTATCTTAAGAGTAGTTTTCAGGCCATTCTTGTGCACTGTTGAACATCTTTCTGGCACTCAAAAAATAATTGCTTGGATATGTTCATTAGCAATTATTTTTAAACTGCCTTTGAATAGCACAGAATATAAGGGGGAATATACTTTATGATTTTTAGATAGGAGACAGTTTCTAAACGCTTGGAATCTTGAATCGCTGTTCGATATAAGCAAGCTCTACTAACATGGCTTTTTGCATCTTCAGCTGTGTTCTCCCAAACAGTTTAATGGGTAGGCTTTTAGGTGGAACCTAGAAAGAAACAAGTAAGTTAAAAAGGAAAAAGTAGGGGCTGGGGATTTAGCTCAGTGGCATAAGCGCCTGCCTTGCAAGCAGGCAGTCTTGAGTTCAATCCCTGGTACCGATAAAAAAAGAAAAAGACAAAAAAAAAAAAAAAAAAAAAAAAAAAAAAGGAAAACGTAGAAATGCTACAGGTCCTGCTGGCAGACTGGGGAGGTGTAGCAGAAGGTAGAGCCAGGAATCCCTGTGTTTTGCCTGTTGAACAGAAGGTTTATCTGTAGCTTGTAAGTTGCATTTAGATGGGAGTGAGTGGTCCTGGTGTGTTTCGT
The DNA here is from genome assembly GCF_034190915.1 of Cavia porcellus. Lineage (NCBI taxonomy): Eukaryota > Metazoa > Chordata > Mammalia > Rodentia > Caviidae > Cavia > Cavia porcellus. The sequence continues at coordinate 41,256,072 of NW_026947510.1, forward strand.
ACAGTAGGATGACAACAGATAATAGTAATGTATTGCATGTATCAAAAAGCTTCACCCAACAGAAATGACACATGTTTGAGGAGACAGATTTACCCTGATTCGAACATTACACAATGGATACACAGACAGAAACACCTTATCGTACTCCATTAAAATGTACAATTAGTGTCATGATCCCAGAGAACTAACCCAAGGTACCACTGAGGTACATTCTCAGCCCTTCTCTCTCTCTCTTTATTTTTTGTTTTTCTACTTTTTTGACATAGGGTCTTGCTATGTAGAGTTCAGGCTGGTTTTCAAACTCATGACGCTCCTCCTTCCTCCTCCTCCCAAGTGCTAGGATTACAGGCATGCGCCACTATACCCAGCTTGCCTTTTTCATTTGGAACAGGGTCCCTCCAAATTTCTTGGCCTGATCTGGAACTTTTAATCTTTCTGCCTCAACTTTTCAAGTAGCTGCAATTGCAGGTGTATGTTCTTATTCCTGGCCTAATAAATAGTTTTTGTATGTTTATATATCAATTAAAAATCAAAATCAAGGAAAGTCACAAGCAGAAACTCAATGCATCTGTGCACCTGTGCCCGGTGCCCATGATCCTTCCTAGTGGTGCTGAGCTTTTGATGCCTGTTTTGAGCACAGCCGCACTTGTTTTCCAAATGGGGATAACGAGCAAAGATGAGGTTACGACCTCCCCTTCTCAGCAGTGTGGTGACAGTAGGAAGGATGTGGGGTACAGGCAGGAGGCAGCTCCTCTGCCAGGTGTGGGAATGATGTGATCTATCCTGGGCTTCTAGTGCATACATGTTCGCTGCTCCTGAAAGCCTCATTATAAGTCAAAACATTTGTTATCAGGTTTTTAAAGTGACATCACTATGCCAGCCACTGTATGTGTTTTATTAAAATTTGCATTATTCTCACTAATTTTCATTTGTGGCATTTGAATTCCATTTTCATTTGTCATTCATCTTTTATAATAGCCTTCCAAATTATTGTTTTTCTGGAATGTGGCAAGAATTGTCCTTTCCTTTTGTCTTTTTTTTTTTTTTAAATGAGGAATTTTAATTCTGTAACATTTGAATTTTTAACAGTGGACATGTGTTACATGGGGACATGAAAGCACAAAAAATAATAAAGACCCCAGAGGGCAGGGTAACGGTGAATGTAGAGACTTAACTATGAATACTTTACTGAAGTGTTACTTATAATACTAAAAAATCTGGACCCACAGCTATGTGATAATAGGAAAGTGATTGAATATATTTATCAGGTGTGTGTGATGGAAGATTGGCCATTGACAATTGTGCAATAGGCCTATATTTATAAATATGTAGAGATATTTATGATATGTTAGAGGGGGAAAAGAGAGATTACAAAAATAATATATCCTCTGTGTTTAACATTTAAAAAATATAGAATAGGGGCTGGGGATTTAGCTCAGCGACATAAGCACTTGCCTTGAATGCAGGCAGTCGTGAGTTTGATCCCCGGTACCGATAAAAAGGAAAAAGACAAAAAAAAGTGGGGAAAAAAATATAGAATAGTTCATAGCTTCCAAAGCCCTCCCAGAGGAAAAATACTTAGATATTACACAGATTCCAAAAAACTGTATTTTTAATCTTTATTTTTAAATAAATTTAGACTTAGGGGAAAATTGCAAAAATAGTACACAAAACTCCAGTTGGCTCATCACTCAGCTTTTCCCAGTTATGAAAGTTTATATCATCTTTTACTCCTCTCCCTGTGTATATATTTTTATAGAGAGATTGAGTTCTACACCTGTTGAGTTATCCCCCTTAATACTTCAACGTATGATTTCTGAAAAAAGGGCCAGGTTTGTAGCTTGGTGGTAAAGTACTTGCCTAGCATATGTTAGGCTGTGGGTATGATGCCAGCACTAAACAACAACAACAATAACAACAGAAATCCTACAAACGAGGACATTCTTGTAGCAAGCCACGGGACACCATCAGATGCTGTCATTATCTACAGACCATGTTTGGATTTTGCATATTGTCTGAATAGTATTCTTTATGAGATCTGGGATCAGTCGTTCTATGTGTCTTCAGGTTTCTTCGATCTGAAACAATTCTGGCTCTCTGTTTTTGGAGATTATTTACCTGTTATTTGGTAAAATATAGCTCAATGTTTATTTGTTTGGTATTTTTCTCAAGAGTAGCTTCAAATTATTCATCTCAATAGGAGTAACAGAAACTTTTGTCTGTTCTCAGTGCATTATTTCAAGAGTCACAAGATGTTAATTTGTTCAGTTTTTAATGATGGTACTTTTCTATTTAGATGATTTCTGCCAAATTTCTCCATTATAAAATTAATAAGTATTTTTCATTTTGGTAAATTGTCAATATAGATTATGGTTGGAGATATTTTGAGACTATTTAATACCTTGTTACTCATCTTTTATTCATTTTAGTATCCACTGATAATTCTTCAGTTTATTTTTTGTTTATTTTTTATTTTAAAGGGAACAAAACAATAAAATGGAGCAAAACAAAACAATGAGAACAGTATCGATTTTCAAAAATAAGACAGAAGGAAAAATAATCCCCAATAGTTGCTATATTGCATATTGTTACACTCTAGATAGATGCTCAGACTAGCAGCTTTAGGCCTGCAAAGTTGTATTGGTCAGGGTTTTACTAGCGAGAACAGATATAACCCAGGATATACAGAACCAACAAGATTGGCTTAGGATAGTCAGTCATAGAGTCCGATGAGGAAGCGTGCAGAGGGTGTCTATGCACTGGAGGCCGAAGGGTTCAATCCAAGGTCTGGAGTTCACCCTAGTGTCTTGTGCAAGTGCACACCAGCAAGCTGATGGGTCTGCGACAGAAGGCCGAAGGCTCTGTGATGAAAGGCTGAAGAGTCTGTACCGAAAGCCAGGAGGCGAGGTCCAAACCAAAGGTGAAGACTGGAGCTTCTCCCAAGAATGGAATGGATTTGTTCTTCCTCCTCCCCTTTTATACCTCAAGGTGATGAGCCACCCTAGGGTGGGTCTTCTTCTACATCCTTGGGTGTAGAATTGCTAAACCTATTTAGTTAGCTTCTATCTGTCTCAAGTTGACACAGTGAATCAACCACTACAAAAGTCAATCAAACAACATGAGCATTAAGTTATCTTTTTTACTTCAGATGCTGTCATCTCAGCCTGTGTTCCTCTGAATCAGCCAGTTGCTTATAGGACCGGGGAGGGGCTGGGGTGGCAGCACTCTTCCTGTCTCCCAGCCTGCTGTCAGCTGGCTCATGGAGGGCACAGGTTGGCTTCTTGGTTCTCTTCCTGGCCCACAGCTACCACTGGCTCACAGGAGGGTGCAGATTGGCTTCTTGTTTCTCCTTCCAGCCCCCACGGCTGCTGCTGGCTGACAAGAGGGCACGGGCTGGGTTCTTGGTTTTCCTCCTAGCCCACGTGACTGCCAGTTCTTCCGTTTTTAATTTGATAGTTGCCGATTGATCTAATTCCATCATTTCTTCTATACTTCTTTGCTTCCCTCCCTCCTTCCTTTCTCTTTTCCCTCTTCCTCCCTCCTTCCCTCTCTCTCCTTCTTTCCTTCCTATTTGTGAGAATTCACATTTATTTTATTTAACTGATTGTAACCCTTATATCATTTATTTTGTTACCGAAGTTGCCCCAGATTGGGCCAGTGGGAACAGCTTCAGACTGACTCTTATATCTTTTTCATGTTTTTACTGTTCTCTAAGAACTTCCTCATTTTCTCATATAAGATGTTTGTTCTTACGTTTACTTGGACTTTCTCCACCTGACCCAAGAATTAGCTGTTTATCTATGGAACTCTGGTTCATTATATTGGAGAATATATTTACAAGTCAAAATCTAGGTGCAACAGGTGTTCATTACTGTTAGGATATTACTGTGTCTTAAATTCTCTCAGTGCATAGATCTAAGAAATACACACACATACGCATATACACACACACACAATATGCACACACATGTCCTTGCCTCTTCCTCCATCTATTCTCTGTCTGTCTATGTTACAACCTGTGAATTCACACTAATAACTTCCTTTATACACCAACATCACTGGATTATTCTCGTTTTCCCCCTTTCTGTATTTCTGCCCTTCTTTCTTGTTGGTGAGAGATCTTTGTCTCATCATGCTCAGCTTATTCATCTGTTTGATCACTGTTCACTCATTGGATCAATTGCCTTTATATGATAGTCTCTAGAGCCCCTGTGCGTCTCCCTGGTGTAATAACACTGGCTGTCTTCCCCAAGTCCTCCTAACCCCCAGAGTGCCAGCCTCACTGGTAGGATGGCCCTCAGTTCCCCTGGCAGAGTGGACTGCAGTCTCTGCTCACTCTGCTCCAGCCCTTGACCTGGCAACACATGAGCCAGGGGGTTCCCCAGCCCTGCAAAATACCAGTCTCGTGTTTGCTTCTCCTTTCACAGCAGTGTGACTGTGAGGACCCCTTTTTTCTGCCTCTCCGCAGGTAAGAGCTGCTACAAGACAGTTGAGAATTGGCTTTATCCATCAATAAGAGGCTATTTGGTCTTAGTGGTACAGTTTAAACTTTTAGAGTCAATTGAGTTTATCTTCATTTTACATGTACTTATTATTAAAGATGGATCTGAGGGGAATGGGGAATATTACTAATTGATTATCTTCATAGTTATTCGAATAATTATTTTTATATTTATTCTCAGAACTCAAGAAGTGTTTGAGCTGTAAAAGTAAGGCTCGCCTACCTTTCTCCTGTTACCCTTTCCTGCTAATGTAGAGGGGAAAATCTACTCATTAATTCTTCCATTGTTTCACTCATTTATATGGAAAGGCAAGTGTCATTTGAATATGGCAAATGACATAATTTGAGCTTGATGAGGTTGTATTTCAGCACTCTAATCACTTTAATTTACATATATCATCTCTCCAATTTCTGAGGTGTCTATCACTAATGTCAAGGTGTGCAAAAATGCATAGCACTAATGATGCCTCTGGCTTGTGTTTAAACGGTCTGTTGTTTTATATATAAGATCTGCAGATTCTAAAGATTTAGGATGGTTCTTGCTTTGTTTTGTTCTTGCATTTTTGAAAGTGTATATAATATGAAGAAATTCCCATAAAATACCTGGTTCTGTCCTAGTAGCATGTATTATTTTAATTAATCTTTCCAGAGATGTGTGAATAAACTAAACCTCATGAATAATTAGGCTTAGAGAAGTGGAGTGATTCCTACATGCTTACATAACCAGCAGGTAACAGGAACTATCTTGTCCAAGAGTGTGTTAGTCAAAAGACCATTGACTGTGATTTAAGAAAAAAGAAATTTGTTTTACATGTGTGGTGCATAGTAAATGTCCCCTCTAGTGCTCAAAATAGGTTATATTTTATGTTCTTTATGAAACATACATCATAGTGTCACTATAGTAGCGGTGGGTTGGTGGGTGGGTGAGTTTGTTCTTTTGTTCATTAGTTCATTCATTCCTTCTTCCACTCATTCGTTGTACCGGGAATGAACCCAGGATCTTTGCACTGAGCTACATCCTCAGTCCTTTTTACCTCTTATCTTGAGACAAAGTTTCACAAGTTGCTAAGTGGCACAGGCTGGGTTTAACTTTGTTCTCCAGTCTCAGCATTCCCTTACTGCTGGAATTACAGGCTTGCATCATCGTATCCACCTTGTTCTTAGATTTTATAAATTTTGTGTGTTATGAACTGCATAAGACATCAGTAGTAACAACAGTACCACCACTGTCAGTCACAATAGGGAAGTGAATAGCCGACATTCTTAGAGCATAAGTTACATGCCAAAGACTGCCCTGACCTCTTCTATATTATTTAATGGTCAAAATAACTCTGAGGGGTAGGTACAGATGAGCAAGTTGGGGCAGAGGCTGAGATAAGTAACTTGCTTAAACTGAACAGCAAATTAGTGACAGAGCTGGAATGTAAGCCCACTGTCTTGTGAATTATGCCATTCTTCCTAAGGAGATAAAATTTGTTATCCTCGAGTGAAGAGTTGAAAGTAAGTGAAACCAATTCTGATTAAGTTAAGCTGAAAAGGAATTTATTATGGGGATCTAGAACACTTCACAGAATAACTAAGAATCTAGAGAAGCAGATTTGGAAAACAGGACCACGGAAGATCAGGTGGCAGAAAAGGTCACCAAATTACAGCATGAGAAGTGTTTGGTTACAGCATAACGCTGTCATGGGTGCCATGCTGGTGGCCAAAGCCCCTGGACACTGGAATCTATTGCTGTCACTGCTGCTACGATAGCAGACTGTCTAAGTGTTTTTTGACCTTTGCTTCACTCACTAATATTCAGAGACACCCATGGAAGCAATCCCTTTAGGAAGTCTTAAGTTGTGTTTTTAAAAGACCAGTTTCCAAAAACTTCGTGAATTTATTGTTCTGATACATTCTGGGCAGTATGGTAAGAGAAAGGAGCTTCGACTCAGCTTTCCAGATGTTAAACCTTCATGATTAAGGTATTTTTTCAGGAAAACTTCATCCTGTTCCATGGTGAAATAGGTCAGTAAAACAATTTGAGAAATTGATAGCTAAAACAATGAGAGGGCACTGGTTGCATATTTGTTAAATCGAGTTAAGTTCTAAGTGAGCACTTTTGGTTTATTCTATTTCGATCCTGGATTAAAGAGCATAACTTCCAAATGGCTGATAAATGCTCCAGTGATAAAATATGTCTTGTTTTTCTGGTTAATTTTAACTGGTTAAATTCACTGGGTATCAAAGGTAGTAATCTTCAGCAAAAGGATGATGGTTTTGTCCATACTGTCATGATCAGTGTTTTAAGAATTTGTTATAGAGGCCAAAGTTCACTTTAATAAATGCTGTAATAAAATATTTTCTAATTTTATCTGATGATACACTGTTGTAAGTATAATCCATGCAACAGAATTTCTGCCCAGTACATGAGTTAGATTAAGACATGAAATAAGCAGTTGGGGATTTAGCTCAGCGAGTAAGCCCCTGCCTTGCAAGCAGGCGGTCATGAGTTCGATCTCCGGTACAATTAAAAAAAAAAAAAAGACATGAAATAAGATATGACTTTTATCCCACATCACTTAATGGAAACTCATTTGACTAAAAGTCTAAACTTTATATTAATTTTCACTCAATACTAGTTTTATTGAACTTTTTTTAGTGCTTACAGTATTTCAGGCAATATGCAGAGTACTTTATCCCTTTTAAGCCTCATAATAGCCCTATAAGATAAATATTGTTATGATATTGTAAGGGTGGAACTTTACAGTGAGAGAAATAACTTGCCTAAGGTCCTGCAGAAGCATTGCAGCTGGGTTTTAGATGCATGTTTATCTGTCTCTAAGCTTCCTTTTCTGGCATCATTATAAAATAATGTGGAAGAAAATTATTGAATTACAAATTGATGCTAGATTAGCATTTATTTTGTCTTTTTGAGACAGGGTCCACTATGCAATTCAGGCTGGCCTTGGGCTCATTTTGTAGCCCAGGCTAGTTGGTCTTGAATTTACAGAGATCCTCCTGCCTCTGCCTCCCGAGTGCTGGGATTATAGGCATCCGCCACCATGCTCTCGGTTAGCATTCTTGAATTTTTAGATGAGACTACCTTGTGACTGTTCTTAGAGAACAGTTTTCTCTTTTTAGATTCAGAACCTCAGGAAATGTCATTCCGTCCAAGATTCACTTTCTGAGTTAGAAGAATGTAAGTCACTATCACAGCATAGTATACTGCTGTTTCCGGCATTCTTAAACAGCACATCACATAGATGTATAGGGTGGATGACTTCCAGCCATTTGGGCAGATGGGCAGGGAGAGGTAGGCCCTTAGCATCTCACATCTTCTCTAAGACACAAAAGTACCTATTGTTAAAGATTTGTATATTTAGTCCTTCGTTGAGAAACCTAATGTGGGCCCCATCTCCTGGCAGTAATGAACCTCAAACTTACCAGGCTTTGTGTAGAATATTTGCTTTTACTATATTCAGTTTTCACTTTTGAGCTTCAAGTTCAATTCAGCTTCTCTAGGATTGGGAAGGTAGTTTGGTTCATTTTGCTTTAACTTTTTGGTTTTGACTGAGTTTGCTGACTTGAAACTGATTTTTGGTCATTTATGTATACTTTAATAAATCTGTGAATTACAGAACTCTCATTTTAGCCTGGGGAGTGCTAACGCCAGCCCTTATTATGAATACTGCTCTGTTGTTTGATTTGGTCTATGTGCCAGTGGGGGAGCTACTCACTGGTAGAGCACATGGCTAGCATGTGCGGGCCCTCGTGATGCAAAATGAAAACCAACTACTTCCCATGAGACACACACAGGCACAGAGGGCCGAAGTAGCCTCCTGTTGGCCCCGATTCTATGACAGTAGAGTTTGGGTAATGACGGTGAAGGATCAAAGCAAAAGCTTGTTGTTATCATTGACCAGACTGTTAAATACTTTTCAAAAAATGTAATGCTCATGATAGTGGTTTATTTGTTCATTAAAAATCTCCCTTTAATTTCATTTTGCTATATATACACATGCGTGCATGTGTGTGTGTGTCGGGGGGCATATCAGACTGCTCTCTGGGTTCTGTATGGAGCTTCTGAAAGCCAGATGTTGTGTGAGGTCAGCACAAATACAGGCAAGACGACACCACTGGATGCCTCTACAGATAACTTTGTACGCGTGTCTCCAGCACTACCTGGCCAGGATCAGCACTCTTTGATCAGATCAGATGTGTAGACATATACATGGTGCATGGTGCTTTTATTGACATTAGTAGAGCTCTCAGGAAGCATCTGCCTTATATTCTAACAAGAGAACCTATTATGTCGGAATGGAAGCACCAATAGGAACCTGAAAAGTTTCTTTTTCTTTAGTCTGCGAAATGTTAATACCACTGTATTTATAGTAGATCAGTTTTTTTTGTTTTTTGGTCTTTTTCATTTTTATCGGTACCGGGGATCGAACTCATGACCACCTGCTTGCAAGGCAGGTGCTTATGCCGCTGAGTTAAATCCCTAGCTCCGATCAGTTTGTTTTTTAAGTCACCATCATATGTAAACAGTGGAAATTATATTTAATTTACATGTCATAATGATATTCAAACTCTGGACCATGGGCCAGGGCTTACAAATGGTTTCGTGGTGGCAAACAAAGTGTTTCTTGTCACAGGATATGAACTGCAACAGAATGCTGTAGGCGATGTTAAATTGGGGTGAATTTTAGAAAGTGACAAATGTTTTATGTTTCCTAAATCTGAGCTGGGTTCTGCCGGCTCTGAGTGGCTGCCAAGTTGTGTTATCACTTGCCCGCCTCATAACCGCCTCAATTGCTTCCTTCCCCAGCCCTGTATGATGAGATTCGTCAGTTCCGCCAGGCCTGTGGGGAGGCTCATCTCAAAACCATCTTAGCCACAGGAGAACTCGGATCCCTCACTAACGTTTACAAAGCCAGTATGATAGCAATGATGGCAGGTAAGTGTTTTATGTTCAAATAATGTTCTGTACTGATTGATGTTTTTTAGGAGAAATAAATAAGTATAAAACACTTGGCCATTATTAAAAGTGCTAACCACTTGGGGTTTGGGAGTGGGGAGGGAGGAAACATTTTGTGAGTACATGTTCAGTGTGAAGTGGTCAAAGCACTTGGCTTGCTTCCACATTTTCCCTGTGGCATTTCACTGTTGCACTATCCTTAGAAGGCAGTAGATGGCTCTCTTGTTAGTGAATTGCTCTTTATTGCTATTTGATTTCATCAACATATGTTCGGCAGAAATTTATGTAACTCTGACTTTCTTTCTGTGAGTTGAAACTTTGAATTTTTTTCATACACACACATACACACACACACACACACACACACACACACCCGTTTGAGCCAGCCCCTGCTTTTGTTTGTGTTAATTTCTCAAAAATTTAGCGTGGTATTATTTTTTATATTTTCAAATGTAGATTAACTTCTTCACCTCTACGAATAACTGATATTCAGATGTGCAAGCTTGAAACCTAGGAGTCATGCTGGATCCTTTCTTTTCTCTACCTTTGCATAAAACATTGAACAAGTCCTCTGAGTTCTGCCTCTTTCCTGTGTCTCATGTACTGCTCCCCCTTCTAGGCTGTTTTTCACACTGTTCAAAATGATTTTTTTAAAAAAGCCAACTTATCTCAATTACTTGCTGTTTCCTGAATATGGTGACACCCAGATCCACAGTGTGTGTTGGGGCCCCTGCCAAGACTGCCTTTTGCCCATATTACCCCTTAGAATCTCTGAATTCAGCATAGGCCTCACCCTTTTCATCCACTTCCTTACCCACCATGTAGCTGATTTTCTCTTCTGTATGTGCCTACATCATTCTGTTAAAACCTCTGCCAGACAACTTAGTATACTGTGATTACTGCTGAAGTTTTCCATGCCCTGCTAGAGACCTCATTTTGGATGAAGATACTTGGCTTCTCTGGTCTTACATTTGGGTCATGCATCATAATCATCCTTTAGATTTTTTATCCTCATTTCCAGTCTTTGAAGGATTTGTCCATTATTCCCAGGAACGCTGCAAATCATATTAGGCATAAATGGTGCAATTGTACTGATCATGCTGTTGGACCCAAAAAGTATTTTTCTCATTGAGAGCAAAATCTCTGAAAACATAAGGCTAACAAAGAATGAAAGATTTTGAGCAATGGTTCATCAATGTTAACATGTCAAAAGCCACAATTAAAAAAAAAACTGTCTGCAGTGGAACCCTTACTGTGTGGTTCTAGCCCTTGAATTCATGCAGCCTCCCTTCCCAGCTCTTTGCCAGGATGAGGGGTTGTCAGAGTAGGTACCAAAATAAAAGATTGGCAACAAATACCATAGATCACTTGTAGTGCATGCTATATTTTTACTTATTTATTTCTTGTAGTACTAGGGATTAGACCTAGGGCCTTGTGCATGTTAGGCAAGTGTTCTACACTGAGCTATATCCTCAGCCATTTTTAAACTTTTATTCTCAGCCATTTATTTATTATGTATTTATGCATTTATTTATTATTTTGGGTGCCAGGGATTGCACTCATGAACTTGCGTATATTTTTATTTTGAATAAGGTCTTTCTAAGTTGCCCAAACTGGGCCTCAAACTTGCCATCCTCCTGCCTCAGCTTTCCACATAGCTGGGGTCACAGGTGTGCACCCCTGTGCCTGGATGTGTACGCTTGATTGTTAACTACATGGTTGGGGTGCACAGGAGGTTCAGGTACTCATCAGGGTCGCATCCCAGCCAGTCTTGAGGTGTCTGTTTCCCCAGCTATAATACACTGAAAGCATATCACTCTATGAGATGCCAACCAGTCCTGTGCTGCTTCCTGTTGCACTGCTTACGCTGGGATCGTGGCGTTAGGTCATCAGGCTTTGGAAGCCCGTTCTACCCTTTGCCCCTCCTATCTGTAGGGGGAAAAAAGGCACCTATGGTCAGAAACATGCTCATTCTGTCTTTCCCTTTCTGCTTATTTCGCTGTTCGTGTTTTTTATCTGCGTCATTTCATCAGTGGCTGTTGTGAGTAATGTAACGGTTTATGGGGTGCTTTGTCAGACACTTTTAAATAATATCCCTTAATCTTCACCACAGCCTGGAGTGGATGAAGAATGGGGGAGTCGGTAGCTTACCAAGGTCATGATGCTAATGTATCATGCAAAGTCCTTATTTGAACCCAGGTTTTCTAGTTCCAAGTTTATTGCTTTTTCATTTGTAAAGCAGTTTTCCAAGGCTTTGTGTTTGGTTGTATCTAAATAAAAGACACAATCCTTATGCTCGAGTCCTGGATGAAAGCCTTTAGTCCATTTCCTAGCCTGTAGTTTGTCTTGCTGAGATATATAATAGACTGTTTTAAGAATTTGCTCATTTTTATTTATACTTATTTTTAGCACCTTGAGGAACTTTTTAAATTAAAAAAATTATATTTTTATTTCATATATGACCCAAAAGAACTCTCCTCCCCCAAATAGTTTTGATAAAATCCAGGTATGATGTGTATGCTTTTAATCCTAGACTTGGGAGGCTGAGGCCACAAGGTTGCCAGAAGTTTGAGAAAAGCTTAGGCTACAACTTGAGTTCAAGGTTAGCCTGAGCTACATAGCAAGACCCCCAACTCAAAAAACCAAAAATAATGACAATAATAATAGTAATAATAATTACCATTTTGCCTAAATCCATATCTCTTCCAGCTGGGACTTTATTTTCTCCATTGATATATTTGCAAAATCCACTTTACTGAGGCGTTTGCATTCATCAAAATTCAGGGGTTACAGATATGGCGTGAGTTTTGACAGTTTATGTGTATCTGTAACCACTATTCCAATCAAGAAATAGAACATTTCCATCTCCCAGAAATAATTTGATGTGCCCTTTATAGTGAATTCTGCTCTTCTCTGTTGCCAAATGTACAACCACTGACCTGGTTTTATCACCACATACTATACTGCTACTGTTCCAATTTTTTAATATCATATCATTGCAGTCTGTACTATGTTGTACTTATTGATTTCCACCTTGATAAGGATTAAAGCCTTGGAATATTAAGCAATTTAGAAATACTTCATTTGTACAAATAAACTAAGCTGCTAAAATTATGGTAGAAAGTTGTTTGTAATATTCTCTTCTTCGACTGCTATCTGTAGGATCTGTAGTTGTATCTCTGTCATTCCTGATGTTATTTTTTTCTTTCCTGTGGTCTTTTCCTTCTCCTCTCCCCTGCTCTTGCTCATTCCTTTTTTTTTTTCCTTGAGTCTTTGCTTTCTTTTTCTTTTGTTCTTTTTCTAGTTTTGCTTTGGTACCTAATGCCATATTCCTGGCCTATAGCTTATCCTACTGAGATATATAATACAGTTTTTTAAAAATATTGCTGTTTAATTTATATTTATTTTATAGTGCTTTCTAAAGTGTTATTTAGATTGAGATGTTTGATTTTCAAACATTTTTTACATATGTTTAGTTTATATAATTTAAAATTTAATATTCTGTGATTTTCAGGGATTATCAGATTTTTTCCTTCAAAATGGAATTATTTTATAACTTGTGATTTATTCAGGGATATGCCTTAAGTGCACTTAATAAATGTGTATTGTGGATGTTAATGCAAATGTTAATGTCAGGCTAAGTTGGTTAAAGGCTTTTTCACTTCTTGTTTTAGTATTAAAATCTCTATATACAATTATAGATTTTTTTTTCCATACCCATATCCCTTTAGAGCATCATGTGGTTTCTTCATGTGTTGTAGAGCTCTGTTGTTAGGTGTGTAGACATTTCTAGGATTGCAGTGTTTACCTCTTGAATCCGCAAATTCATCATTATGAGTGTCCCTCATTATTGCTGGTACTAGTGCCTTTCTGAGCATCTTCTTGGTTTAATATTAATCCAGTCACACTAGCTTTCTTGTGCTTCCTATATGCATAATACCTGTTAAGTATATCTGTAAATAGAATAAAACTCTGTCAATCATGACAAAATGGGTGTAACTGGTGAGCTTGATGTTAAGTGAAATAAACCAGGCCTTAAAAGACAAGTCCCACATGACCTTGCTTGTATATGCAGTCTATAAAGGTTGATATCAGAGCAGTTGAGAAAAGAATCATAGTTACCAGAGCATGGGGAGAGGTTGATCAATGCGTTCTACATTATAGGTAGATACGAGAAAGAAGTTCCAGTGTGCACAGTAGGGTTATTAGTTTTACCAGTAATACACTCTTCATCTCAAAAAACAACAAGAAAGGATTTTAGAAATTTTTACCATAAAGAAATGATGGTTTTGGGGAGGCGGCGGTACTGGAGATTAAATGCAGAGCCATCACACTGAGCTACAACCTCACCCTAAATCCCCCTTTAATACATTTTATTTTGAGACAGGGTCTTGTCATGTGGCTAAGTTGCACTGACTGGGCCTGAACCTGTCATCCTCCTTTCTTAGTCTTCCAAAAGTGCTGGGATTACAGGTTTGCCCAGCCTAACACATAATAAAGATTGGAGAAAATAAATATATTTATCCAAATTAAACATTCTATAATGTATACATGTAGCAAAATATTTCTTGTTACTCTATAAATGTGTACAATTTTTAGTTTTTATGTATCAGTTAAATAAATTTATTTTGGAAGATCAAGACGAAAAATAATGTCTCTCTTAGAGGCAGCTCTTTGAAAAGTTCTTCGAGGTAATTTCTCCTTTTTACCTAGAGTGCCTTGACCATTTTACTTTCCATTGTAACTACTGATGTGGTGGTATTTACATCTGCTGTTTTCATGTTATTTCCTCTTCATTTTGATCTACTGTTTTTGTTCCTTTTTCTTTTGTCCCCTTCTGGGTTCACTAAATATTTTATAGCATGTCTTTTTTATTTCTCAGATTGCATTCTTATTGTCAATCTCTTTCTATTTTTAAGTGGTTGCTCAAGAAATTATAATTTGCATCATTAATTTATCATAGTCTACTTAAAATTAATGTCGTTTCACTTTATACTTTTTTTTTGGTCTTTTTCCTTTTTATCGGTACCGGGGATCGAACTCACGACTGCCTGTTTGCAAGGCAGGCGCTTATGCCGCTGAGCTAAATCCCCAGCCCCTCGACTTCATACTTATGACACAAATATAAGAACCTTATAGTAGCTACATTTCCGTCATTAGTTTTTTGAATTATTTTAATTTTCTTTACATGAATTATAAACTCCATATTACAGTGGTACAATTTTAATAGCTATTTATCTTGAGGAAATGAAGTAAAAAACTAAACTCGGCTTCTGTTTCATATTTTCCCACACGTAAATCATTTCCATCTTTGTTTCTTCCTGTAAATCTGAATTTCCATCTTGTGTAATTTAGCCTCTCTCTATAGCTTCCATGATGTTTTTTGCAGTGCAAATTGATCAGTGATTAATTCTTCCAAGTTTTGTTCATTCATAAGTCTCTTTACCTCTGTATTTCAAGGATGGTTTTGAATCTGGGTTGACATTTTTATTCTTATTTCACCCTTAAGTTTGTCATTTCATTTCTTCCAGTTACATTTCTTCTTGTTTCCCTGAGTGGAGTGTCTCATCTTATTCTATATTCAAGCAGTATTTTCTCCTTATCTTGGTTTTTCACAAATTTAATCATATTTTGCCTAAAAATGGTTTTCTTTATATTTAACCTGCTTGGAGTTTGCTGAACTTCTTGGATTTGAGTGTTGATACTTTCTGCTAAATTAAGACATTATCAAAACTACTTTTTCAAATGTATTTCTGCTTCATTCTATTTGCCTCTCCTTCTAGGATTTCCAAGTATCTAAGTGTGAGAGTATTTATATTGTCCTATAGGTTACTAAGTCTTACTTACTTTAATCATTTTTGCTCCATTTTTTATTCCAAATTGGCTAATTTGTATAAATGTTTCATTATTCATGTCAATGTTGCCCTTTATTTTTTTCTCAAATCTGCTTTTAACCCCAATTAGTGGAATTTATACTGCTGCAAATTTTTTGTTTCAAAATTTCCAGTTGATTTTTTAAAATGTTTTCATTCCTCTACTGAGAGTCCCCTTTATTTCATTCAAAGTCATGTTTTATATGCATCTTTGAACATATTTATAATAGCTGATATAAAATCCTTCTCTGCTAAATTTGTTCATCTGAATTATCTCAGAGTACGTTAAGCTACCAATTTCCTACTAATTGACTTTATATGGTTTTATAGATACTTATAGTTACTTGTTTTATAGCTATTTATGTCTAGAGTTCTTCATTGCTTTTGTTTTACCATTAATTTAAAATAAAATTCTCTTTTTCGTTTGTATCGGTACCAGGGATCAAACTCACGACTGCCTGCTTGAAAGGCAGGAGCTTATGCCGCTGAGCTAAATCCCCAGCCCCTAAAACAAAATTCTCAACAGGGATAAAGGGCTGGTCATTAACACCCATATTGATTTGTTTTGTAATTCTGATAGCCATTTAGATTATTGTACAAACAGTCGTTCTCCAGAGGAATAGTGGGTAGAGGTATCTTAATTATGTTAGTCTGGTAACCAAGGTGTTTGTATTTTGGGCAGTACTATGGTCTGAATATTCCCTCCAACCCTTGCATTGAAATTTAATCCCCAGTGCTACAGTATTAAGAAGTGGTCCTTTTAGAGGTGCTTAGGTCAGCACTGTTATCATTCTGAAAGGAGTAAGTTAGTTTTCACAAGTAGGAGTTTGCTGTGAGTTTGGCCCCCCCGTACCCCCTCTCTGCTATTTTTATTACATTTGCTAGCCCTGCTGCTGTGTTACGATACAGCATACCTTGCTAGATGCCAACACCAAGTTCCTATGCTTCTAGTCCCCAGAACTGTAAGCCAAATTTTTTTTTTTTTGTCTACAGTATACCCACTCTGGGGTATTCTGGTATAGCAAGTGCAAACTTGACTAAGATAATCAACAGAATGATTAGTAGTGTATTTTCAATTAGTCTTGTCTAGTGTATTTGTCAGTTTTCCTGTTGCTAGGTTCCAGTATCTGACATCTACAGCTTAAAGGAAGAATGGCTTTTTGACTTACAGTTTCAGAGGTTTCAGTCCATGGCCAGCTAGTTGTAAGGCAGAAACATTGTGGGGCATGAGTATGGCAGAGCAAAGCTTCTCAGTTCATGGTGGCAGGGAAACAAAACAGGGAACAACATCAGAGAAGAAAGAACCAAGCACCAGATACAGATCCCAAGGTTATGCCTCCATGACCCACCCAGACATGCCTACAAGTGTGCCTTACTAGTTCTTGAGGCTGCTCCAAAGCCAATCAAATAGGCACAATTAATCTTAACTATCACATTGAGTGATAGTTTAGGGGAAGCACCACCATTACATGAGTAAGAAGTCCTGGGCTCTTGTTCTGTGTTGTGTATTTTGTGACTTTGTACGAGTAATCTGATTATCAGTTTAAATGAAGTAAGGTATGTAAATGCACTTAGAACCATAAGCTAAGTACCTTGAAGTTATTAAAATTGGAAGCATACCATCTACCCATATGACTCACTGAGGAGACATAATTGAATCTTTTTTGTCCAGACAATTGTAAGACATTACTGAGAACGTAACTTTTCAAACTCATTTGATATAACTGTAAGAGGCATATCATACTGAGCTGGATTTTTTATACTGATCCCGGATCCCAATATTGGAAGAATTGTTCAATAAATCTTAATGTGAAGTTGTTGAGACAGAGAGAGTGTGAGAGTGAGCGGGGAGTGCGGGGGTTTGCTTGAAAATTGCAATTAGCTGTGGTCGAATTAATTGTATTTTTATGGTGTTTATCTGTCATCTCATCTAGTTTTTGTACTCTGGAAGCTATACCAGTTGTATAAGCGGTTCAGACATGTACCCAAATAAAATATAATTTAACTACAGGTAACAGCTACAGCTGTCTAGAACCAGCCTAGAAGTAGAACAAAAATAAAATTAAAATATTTTGAGTAGATGAGAAACAAATGATATAATCTATAAAGCAACAGTAAACTCTAAAATTTCTTGACTGTTTATAAAATGCCACAAACTGTTTTAAAGACTTTAAACATAATTATAATTAATCTTCAGAATAATCCTGTGAGGTATGTACTCCTACACAATAAAATAAATTCAGTTAAAAGGATCTTTTTGTAATTAATCTATGTGATCACTGTTGATATTTGGAAACATTCCAGGTCCTTTTCTCTCCGTTGTATAATTTCCTCTATCATAGCCTTCCTTCCTTCCTGTAGCTATTTTTAAAGGTTTAAATAAAACTTCCATATTCTTGTCAAACTTTTTGATCATGTAGAGATAGAATTAATTACTGGATCATACTGTTGTGCTCCTAGTACAGTGCTAAGTACCAGCAATATTTCTCAGATGGAGTCATCACCAGTTATTTTTCCTGGTTAGATTTTTTTTTTCCCCCAAAACTGAGCTTTCCTGAGGGCAGAGACTACATTTTACTCCTTTGGTATTGCTAGCATGTGTGGCGTCTAGTAGAGCTTTAAGAGAATATTTTCAAATACACGAATGAATGGAGGAGAGAATAAGAGAAAGTGAAAAGATGAAAAATGAAATTTAAAAATAAAAATGTATCTTTCCAGATATGCCACAACCTCATAGTGTTTGAGCATGTCATTTTAGAGAGTAAAGTTGTTTTTTTTTTTTTTTAATTGAACAGAAAGGTAGCTGAATTTATATTTTCAACAAGAAGTCTCTTTGGCAATGCGCATCAGGGGTATAATATAATAAAACTTGCTAAGAATTCAGAAATGGTTCTAGAGGCAAGGGAGATCTAGGGAGGACTTTTCTGCTTTGGTTTTTTGGTCAAAGGAAAATGGATCTTTTTATTTTAGAGGCTATTTATTGAGAGAAATCTGAGAACAGGAGCAGGTAGGGTAGGAGTAAACAATTTGAAGGGAATATCATCAGGAGGGAAAACTGAGAGCCATAATTATTTCTTTCATCGAGCAATCCAAAAACAAGGTGATAGGAAGCAGGATAGAAAGACATACTTGCAGAAAAGAGAAGTTGAAAGCAGGTTGATCTACTGCTAAGGAATTTTAACCTGCTAATGCACACATTGAGAATAATGCCAGGGTACGGAAAAGTGGCTTTATCTTTCAGTAGCGGTGGACTGTTTGCATGCATACAACAGCTAACAAGCTGTGCTCTGAAGTTATTCTAGACCTTATCTTTGTAAATAATACAGGCATGATAAATAAGGTTGGAGTAGAAAAGCACTAAAGATGCAATCATAATGTCATCAGGTTTGAGTTGCTGATGAAGATCTGTGGGAAGAGTACTAACATGAAAATACTGGGCTGGAGAAAAGCAGACCTTGAAGGAATGTAAAATGAGTTTGGAACTTGACTGGAATTTTGCAATGTGTAAGAAATGAGGACCAAAAAAAGGGGGACCCAAGGAGGGAGTATATGAAATTCAGCTCTATAAGATCAAAGTAACCCAGGAACAATGAGATGAAGCAGAGAAATAAGAGAAAATATAAGAGAAGTCATTAAATGATGTACTAAGGTGGGGGAGGGAATCGTAGGGAGCTTGGTAGGCCCATAGGAAGCCAATGCAATAAAAAGATATGGTGATTAATAGCAAATTAACATAGAAGATTTTTCAAACTTTCAATATGATTCAAATTATAAATGGCACTGTATGTTTCTTTTTCTAAAGATTCACACTGAGTTCTTTGTCTTAAGCTATAAATCCTTGCATACTCAAGGAATATTGGTCCAGATGGCACATCTAGACCCCTGTGGTGTTTCATCCTGTTTTTTTAAATAAGATCTTGCCTTTAATAGAAGAGTATATAATTTGTGAAAAGATACACTGCAATTGGAAGTTTATTCATGGAGAATGCATCCACATAGATGTGTGTCTTCTGAAGAGTTAAAAGATTGAAAGTTTAACTCTATTTAGAGTTGCTTAAGCGCATCTTGGAAGTTAAGACCAGTAGGGCAAGAGGTAGTGAACTTGCTGTCTCAGTTGCAGAGGAAGTTTAAATTTCAGGTCCTCAAATAAAAATTTCAGAAAGTTTACCCTGACCCACCCACTTGCTGTCCTTTGTTGATGCAAATAAAAACTCTGGAAAGAAAAGAAATGTTCTCCCAGGGCTGCAGAAACCGGCAGTATATTTTGGTGTATGAAATCATTTTAACACAAAAGTTACACATATGACATTCATTTAAAGTATCTTCTTTGCTTCTTCATGGCTAGACTTTTGGGGGAAAAAAGAAAAAGAGGAAAAGTTTTTGTGTGTGACATTTAAAGAAATGTAACGCAGCCTTTTCCAACATCACTTACCTACCTCCTCCGAACCCCATTTCCCCAGAGGAGTTTACAGGGTCCAAGGCCAGCACATGTAGGGAGGTGCTTAGTGAAGGGTTGTGTCAGGGATATGGCAAAGGTGGTGTGTATTTGGACACATCATGTGTAATGATCATATTGAAGCTGGGCATGGTGACACACGCCTGTAATCCCAGTATTTCGGGAGACTGAGGGAGGAGGAATACAAGTTTGAACACAGCCTGAGCAACTCAGAGACTTAGATCGTTTCTCAAAATTTAAAAAAAAATTTTTTTAAAGGTCGTGGGGGATGTAGCTCATTGCTGAGACTCTGGGGTCAGTCCCTAGTACCACACCCAAACAAAAAAATTTTTAGGGTTCTCTAGATGGCCAGAATCAATGTAAAATTGTAATACATAGTTATGTAAGTAGATTTATTAGGTAGACTTATAGGGACCAGAGGTGGGCATGTTCACAAAAGCCTTGGTGAGCCAGGAGATCCAGCAGTTTTTTAATTGAAGAAGCTGGAAGCCATGGAACAAGAGGAATCAAGCAGTATGCCAGTCTGAACTGAAGGCTTGGATGCTCCGTGGAAAGCTGCTGGTGTGAATCTGTGTGGGAAGGCTAAAGAAGCTGGAGTCTGAGGTCCACGGATGATGCCAGAAAAAGATACACCTGCTCAAGCAGAATGGAGCTCTAAAGTACAGACTTGACTTCCTCCTTCTTTACCTTTGATTCTGTCCACACTGTGAGTTTATTGGGAAGTGCCACCCAGTCAGGGTGGATTAGCCCAGTTATGATTGATACATTGTGTCAACTTGAGAAGTTTAGAAGTTTAACTGAGAGACTCAGAGGGGAGCCAGCACCCTTACTTTGTAAATATCATCCTGTGTAAGAGAAAGGCATGGGGACTTTGTGAGTGCTACACTTGCCCCGAGGGAGGGAGGTGGTCTGTGTACAATATAAGGGAGAAGAAGAGGCTGGCTCTTTTACCTTTTGCTCTGGCTGCTGCCTTGAAGTGTTGCCCTGGTGCCATGCCACCCTGCTTTGGAGCTAGCTGATTATGAACTGAAACTTCCACAGACTGTGAGCTAAATAAACTCTTCCTTCTCTAATTTTGCTAGGAATTTTGCCTCAGCATTGAGAGAAAAGTAACCAAGACTTTCTCCAACCAGTTTGCTGGCCTGCATGCCAGGCATCTTGGGAAACACCCCATAGAGACATCCAAAAATGTGCTTTACTAATCTGCTAGGCGTTTCTTAAAGCAGTCAGATTGGTGTGTCACAACTCATGGTCATAAAAAATATTAAAGGAAGCTGTATTTTCCCATTAAAGAAACACAAAGGGATTTTCTTTTCTAAATGAAATTCTAGTTCATCATAGAGAGACATTAAATCTTATGTATCTGAAATTCTGTTATTTGTCTATAATTTCTAGCACTACATTTTTGTTATTTATTCTTTTATCTGTGTCAGATAGTTACTGATCTATTCACAGAATTAAAATACTGAGAAATTGGAGTCCTTGAATGGATTCCTCAGTGTGTTGTACTAGGTAAATGTTTGATTATCGAATGAATAAATAAAGAAAGGTAATCTATTTTGGCTGTTGCCAAATTCTTTTTATGCTATAATCCCAGGAAGGAGGTAGAAGTGGTATCTTAACAGCATCTTTTAGCCGATGAAAAGCAGAAGTTAAGTGACTGCACCAAGGCCACACACTAAGTGGGTTCCATGGCTTTATTATGGCATGGTCCTGCCTTGTATCCTGTGGTCCATCTGTTACAGGATGGTATCTGTAAGCTCTGTTTTACCTTTGAAGGCACGGATGTGATTCTACAGTCCTTGGTTGCCCTGCACTTTTCTACTGAGGACAAAAAAAAAAAAAGACAGTAAAAAGACAAGGTGTTGGAAGAAATGTAATGGGCAATGGACACAAAACCAACATGAAAGAAAAAAAATGAGGTAAAGTCCAGGACCCTGCCCCTCACTGGCCCATAGCAAATCCTTGTCAAAGGGGAAGAGAGGGTGCTGAGACCAGCAGCATCTTCCTTCAGGCAGCATTGACTGTTCAGGGGTTTACCTGCTCTTTGATGACTTTGTTTTGACACACCTGGAAAATTATTAGTAAGGTCTTGACTTATGACAGCAGGGCTCCGTACAAATGTTCTTATTTATTTATGGATTACTATACCCTGGATCCTGAGAGAACAGCTAAGGAGGGACAGGGGAAGTGAACCTTTTCCTTTTCCATGTGATGAATGATTAGGAGAGATGTCAGAGCTGTGGGTAGTGTAGGGCTCAAGAAGAGGACGGATGGGATAGAAGGGTGTGGGTGAGTGGAGATGATGGAGGAGCCCATTTAAAGGGAAGTCAGCAAAGGACAAGGGGCATTGAAACTTTCCTCTGAAGAGTGGTTGAAAAAAAAGTGAGTATGTCGTATAGGAAAGGAAGAATCACAGGGTTGTGATACTGTGTTCAAATACTTGTAAGGCTTTACTGGAAAAGGAGATAATAGGATTGGGACCAAGTTTTCAAAGTTATAGGAAGATGGATTTGGTTCTGGTTACTATGAGAAAGAATTTTGTTAAAGTTTGAGTCACCCAGAAGATGAATGAGGTATGTCGGAAGAGAAGAGATGTTCTCAGCACAGGCTGAGTGGCAGACAGACAGTCATAAGATACATAAGACTTAGGATACACATAAGCTACTCAGCAACACCTGGAGTTGCTGTTTCAGAGTCTTGAAACATACAGTAGAAGTGAACAGTGTTTTATACACCCGGGGACAGGTATGTACACGCAGCTGTGTGTGTGTGTGTGTGTGTGTGTGTGTGTGTGTGTGTGTGTGTGTAAAATTGTAGCTTAGTTCACAATCCAATTATCTCGGCTCTAAAATGCAGATATAAAGGGAAAAGAGGAATGTGTTAGTTTCCTGAGGGTACTGTAACAAAGTACCACAAAGTGGGAGGGTTAGAAGGAGGTAAGTTTTTTCTCATGGTTCCGTAGGGTCCGCAGTCAAGGTATGAGCAGGTACTATGCTTCTTCAAGGAGCCTGTAGGGAAGAATCCATGTTTCCTAGTCTGCCTTTCTGGTGTTTGCTGGGGTCCCTGACATCCCTAGGCTTGTAGCTATGGCCCCTGATCTCTGTCCTCGCAGTCATGTGATGGCCTTATTTCTGCATCCTGTCTTCTTGCAAGGACATCAGTAAAAGAATGAGCCATCTTACTCTGCCTGACCACCTGTTAACTAATGACATTGCTAAGCATCCATTTTCCAAATAAAATCATTTCTGGAGTACTGAGGATTGGAATTTTGACATCTTTTATGGGAGCATAATCCTGCACGGAGAAGTAAAATTTTTAATAACTTTCTATTTTTTTGAGACAGGGTCTCACAATGTAGTGCAGGCTGGCCTGGACTCACTAGCCCAGGCTAGTCTCAAATTTGCAGCAGTCCTCCTGCCTCAACCTCCTGAGTGCTGGGATTATGGGCATGTGCTACCATGCCTGGCCAGAAATAAAAATTCTTACCGTCTAGTCATTTTATTTCTGAAGTTAGAGAAAAATACTCTGAGTCAAAGCAGCAAACTTGAATCCAGGTACGAAAGATTGATTTTTCCCTCTGAGCAGTGTTGTATGGTTTTGTGGATTGGGGAAATCTAGTAGATATTAAATATTTTTATCTGCAAAAAGCATTTGGTAAGGTTCTCAATGGGAGATTAATGGCTAAAATAAAGAATGAGGCATTAGGAGATAAATTTGCTTATGAGCAAGAGACAGAGATTAACGGTGGAAGGAAATACTTTTTAGATTGGAAAGGAGTGACATACAGCACAAGCCGGGAATCAGTTTTGGGACCTATGGGTTTTTCACTTTATTTTTATTGGACTTTGTAATAAAAATACAGATCTTCAAACAGTCCAAGACAGAGTGAGTAATACTACAAGCATCAGTAATCAAAAGTTATTCTCTATCATAAACTAAATGACTGATAATAAATACTGACACAGGACTACACAATGTACTGTAATATTTTAAAACGGAGCAAGTGATTCTCCTGTGTTCTTTTTTTCTTTCTGCATGGGTGAATATTTCTTTATTTGCCTTTGAAAAAAATTTCCATGTTTCTATGTTTACTTTCAAAACCAATAAATAAAAAATTATATATATTTTTTAAATTTGGGAAGATATATTAGCTGAAGGAAAAATTGGTTAAAGCAAGACAAAGATTGTATTGCCATCAGTAGAATGAAAAAGTTCGGGACCCTGTGTGTTAAATGGCTCAGCAAGCTAGTCGGTAAAAAGACTTTAATAAGTGAGGGGGTGTTATTGAAATTATCAGCTTATTCTACAGTCATGACTTTAATGGAAGCATATTCAAAACTGTCATTGTGAGGATGATGAAACTACATATCTGAAGGAGTGAAATGCAGTTGCAATTTTTTTCTTTTTTTCCCTTTTAAAATTTCAACATGGCTCTAAAAAACCCATAAAATTCAGTGTATGGAATTTTTTGCCTTCCCAAGCACCAGTTAAGTATTGGAAAATATACTTTTCAAATTAGCCTGCAATTCCTTTTGCCTTAAGTTACTAAAAGGTCTTTTTTTTTTTTTAAAGAGAACAAAACAAAAGAGGACAGAACAAAGCAAATCAAAACAGAACAATATAAGCAACACAGCACTTCACAACAAGACAACCAGCTAGTAACGGTAGCTACCATAATGTCTCTTTTCTTTGAAATAATTGAGCATACCTTCACACACAATAATATCAAACATAACAAAATAATATAAAACCATTCAAAAGAATGAAAGTATTACAGGGCATTCAGAACCACATGACACAAAATGAACAATAGCTACTCTAATATCTCATTTTCCATAAAAATTGTTTATACTATCATGCATATTAAAAAATCCAATAAGACATAACATGATAGAACCAATGGAAATAGGAGAACAAAAGTGTGGTAGGACTTCAAAGCAAGATGATACTAAATCAACAATGGCTGCCATGATGTTTTGTTTCCTCCAGAGTAGCTGTTCATACCATCACACATAATAAGATCAAACAAAGCAGAATAAAATCATTCCAACCAATGAATGAAAACATTATAAGACTTCAAAGCAATGTAATGGGGAACCGTGATTACCATAAAATCTTATTACTCTTACTATTTCTTATACTAGGGAACTAAATGGTATTTATACATATAAGTTTAATTTATTTCACTTATGAGTATGGGCTCAAGTTGCATCCATGTATTTATAAAAATCTCAGTGTGATCATTCCTTATAGCTGAGGAGCACTCCATTGTATAAAAATACCACATCTTTTATATCCATTCCTCAGTTGATGGATACTTGGGTTGTTTCTAAGATCTGGAGATTACAAATTGTGTTGCTATAAACACAGTGCACATATATCACTGTGGTATGATGTTTTCAGTTCTTCTGGGATTATGCCTAGAAGTGGAATAGCTGGGTTGAATGGGACTTCCAACCCCAGCTTTTTGAGGAATCTCCAGACTGACCTCCACAGTGGTTGCACCAGTCCACCAACAGTGCAGAAGAGTTCTTTTTTTCCTGCAGCCTCTCCAGCATTTGTTGTTGGTGGTTTTCTTGATCTTGCCATTCTTTTTTGAGTGATATGGAGTCTCAGGGTGGTTTTAATGTGCATTTCCCTAATGACTAATGATACTGAACATTTTTTCATGTATTTATTTGCCATTTGTATTTTTTTAACCTGAGAACTGTGTATTCATCTTGGATGCCCATTTTTGGATTAAGTCTTTGAATTTCGGGGTCTGATTTTTTTTTTAATTCTTTATATGTTCTAGACAGAACTAGTGTACTGTCCCTTTTGTGAGGGACAGTACACTAAGATTTTTTTCCCAGTTTGTGGGTTTTCTTTTCACTATGCTGGAAATTTCTTTAGAAATGCAGAAACTCTTTAATAAGACATGATCCTAGTTATTGATTCTGGGAAGTATTTCCCGTGTGGTTTGATTCCTGTTCATGAATTCTCTACTTACCCCAATGTCTTCAAGATTTCTACCTAATTTGTCTTAAAACAGATTTTAGTGTTTCTGCTTTAATATTTAGATCTTTGATCCATTTAGACTTTAGTGTAGCACATGTGATAGGCATGGGTCTAGTTTTAGTTTTTGACATATGGATAGCCAATTTTTCCAGCACCATTTATTAAAGAGACTATCGTTCTTCCAGTGAATGTGTTTGGCCCCTTTATCAAAGATGAGGTGGCTGAGTGTGTAGTTGTATCTTCTAATCTATTCCACTGATCTTCACGTCTGTTTTTATTCAGTACCATGTTGATTTACTAAACGATCTTCTTAAAAAAAAAAAGTCTTCTGTTTCCCTATTTGCCAAAAGAAATAGGTCAAATAAATACTCAAATTCAACTTATAAACCTTGAATGCTTACAAAACTAAGGACTATAAAAGTATGAAAAAGGCTCATTTACTTTGAACCTTTCATTATACAAGAGAAAACAAATTCACCAAGAGCTAAAGTAAGTAAATACATAAACTAAAACAAACCTAAATCAAGGGACCACTTGGCACGAGTTTCTTCACCTGGACTCCACGGTGGAGCTTCCTGAAGGGCTTTTATTTTGTCTTTTTCCTTTTTATCGGTATCGGCGATCGAACTCACAACTGCCTGCTTGCAAGGCAGGCGCTTATGCTGCTGAGCTAAATCCCCAGCCCTGAAGGGCTTCTTAAAATAAACTGTTGAAAAGATCCAAGCCGTGGCGGATCTGATTTTAATGGTCTTGAGCAAAAAAAGTACTTTGCAAAATTTCCCCAGGTCCTTCTGATGTGGAAGCAGGAGTGTGAACCTCTGCTGTAGAATTGAGGTTTCTTGGTGATAAGATAGAAAGTCTTTCTACTGGTACTTGTAGTTTAGAAGTTATTTAGAGACAGTGTCAAGTTCTGGAACCTTAGGGGCAGACAGACCACAGGTAACAAACTGGCGATTCTGGTAGTTATTTACTTTGCAAGTGACTTATTGCTATGCTGAACCAATATTCCCAAAGAAATAAGATTATACATGGCAGTTTTGTCTGTAGGCCAGCCCAGAGGTTAGCTGTGTAACCATAGCTCTTTAGTATATAAGCAACAGATGTCACAGTGTTTTTGTAAGGACGTGGATTGGTATTTCTGAGTCAGATCTCTAAGAACTTTACTTTTAATCTTTCAATTCCATGAAAGCAGTGCTGAGTTTTCTCCTTCCATCTTTAATATATCAGGTTTAGGATTCGAGTTGGACTTGCCTAATTCCAAGCTGCACCTGGGATGAGAGGAAATGATGGGTTGAGTGGTGTTATGTGCCTGGGTGGAGACTGAGGAAGGTGGGGAGAGGGAAGGAGGCTAGTTAAGAAGACTGGGGTACCAAGGTTGCTGCCCTCTAAACACCTAAGCATGTTTCCCTTCACTAGCATCAAATAAATCGTGTTTGCCAGACACTGTTGTATTCCTGAGAGGACTGGAAAAGAGAACAGAGGGAGGAAAATCAGTCTGGTCTCCCTGTGGCATTTAAACAGTGGCCTGTATCTTAGTCTGATGAGGAAGTTAAAAACAAACAAACAAACAAAAAAACAGTATGTGATTGATGCTTTGTAGACGTAAAAACCACTGGCACAACTTTCCCATACACTGCAAGAACACAGCTAGCACTGGAGGGGTCATGAAGAGTTAGCAAAGCAATGAGGTCTCTGTGAGAGGCAGTAGGTGTAGAGGTGCGAAACAGGCATATCAGGCAGAACAATCACTGACTTCTTTGTTCAGAGACAGCATGTTGTCGTGAGAAGGTTGTTCTGGAGGTTAAGTGGAAGGAGAGGTGGTGGGTAAAGACGGTAAGCAGCTTGGGATTAAGTGTGGTCTAAGGGGTTTCCTGGTCCGGGAGCTACAAGGTTTCCTGTCTGAGGATTGGGCAGTAGACTGAAGTGGGTAATTAGTACATCCCTTTACTCATTCAGTCTTTGGGGCTTATGGAATCTCTGCCATGTGTCAGACGCTGGGGACAAAGACTGGTATGGCATCCACCTGCACTCCAGGCCTTTTGTAGTAGTGGGGCAGTGGTTGGGTTTTTATCTCAGGGGTAGAGCCTGTAGACAGGGGCTGGATTCAGGACCCTGGAGGGTCTTAGCAGTCTGAGTGGCTAGAGCAGAGGCAGCCTAGCAGGAAGTTGAGAGGAGCAGATGGCTGTGGGAGGAGCAGGGGGGCAGAATTATTAGTGCTTGGGAGTGACCGCGTGCTGGCAGCCAAGGCAGAGAGCAGGACGACTCACAGATTTGTCAGGATGGGGAATTTAAGGGAACCAGGGTTTTTCCCCAGCCCAGGAGCCATAGCCTATCCTTCCCTTTCTAAGACTTTCACCTTATCGGAGACCTGGCCAAGATCTCCAGCTGCCTTTATCAGGGGTACCTGCCTGTATCAGGAGGTACAACAAAAGGACGAAGTAAGAAACAGGCACATTTAGCAATGTATGAAGTGGGGCTGGGAGGTCAGTGCCTCAGGATGGGCAGAGACAAAGACCTTCTGAGCTAACCACGATTAATGGGTTTATACAATGATAGGAGGAGCTAGAGGACGATTCAACAAGTTTAGAAGACTCAGAGGTCCATGACTCAGAGGGCATTGGATAACTTTGGGATGACTAAAGAGAATGCAGATGATCTTATGCTAAAGAGAATCTTGACTTGGAGTATTTTTTAATCTTACTGGTTTTAGTTTGGTTTTAATGGGTGGGAGAGGATGGCCAGTCCCTAAGAATTAATGAGAAATCTCAAAAGGGTGACTACTGATAATCCTGAGCCTCCATTTATCCCTAAGAAAAGTACATAAAATCAGCCATTGTGAATTTGTGATCCCCAACGTGCCTGCTCATTCTGTAACTAATTTATTGGAGAATGTACCTCTGCCTTCATTGCAGAATTTTTCTGTTCTTATAACAAGGGAAAAAATTAACATGTTAAAAGAAAATTTGATAAGCCTAATAAGATAAACTGGGCTACCTTTTTGGTATAGAAAACATTAGCAGGACAAAGTGTGTAAATCAAAATGAACAGTTACAATTGTTTCAGGGATTTAGGAGAAAAAAGAAATTCATACCTTTGCTTGAGTTACCAGAGTGATGGTTTGCTTGCTGGTAACGCAAGTATGAGTGTGCTAGTCTAGATGCTTGCTGTAAAAAATGTATCACCACTGGGGCATCCAAAGTAAGTTTTCCGTGTTAAGAAGCTGCTAAATTGGGCAGGGACAACAGAAAGGCACTGAATAGTCAATGAAAGTGGAAAGAATTTAGATCATCCATGTCACACAAGGCCAGTAAAAAGCTGTTTGTAGAATGTTAGCTGCTATCACACTGGTTTGATATTAACATTCTAGTGAATAATTAAAATATGCCTGTTTATTTTTTAATAAAAAGAAAAAGCATGTAAGTTACCGTCGAGTTTATAATGATACCTGTTGTTGCATCTGTCAGATGTTAAGGTTTTTACTAGGAATGCGGATGAGATGACTTAGAAAATTCAAAAGCCTGTGTTCTCTGCTTTTCTCCACAGTCTTACTTTACAGCATTCAGTATTATAATGCTTTTCAGAAAAATAAAATAAAAACCCTTACAGCCACTTCGAAGCATTTTCATTATAGTTTATATTTCCTAAATTGAGTGGTTATTAAACATATTTTTCTGCTGGAATTATTTTTGAAGTGCATTTCTCATTTCATTTTCTCTCCATCAGCACATACCCAGGCATAGCTGATACTGCCTCTCGCTGCCTTGTGATTTAAAATCCAGACTCCATGAGGCGATCAGTTTCTTCCGTATAATTGAATATACTTCTCTGTTAAATCCAGGCTTTCTGCTAACTCCTTTCTGTGGTTCTTTCTTCAGGGTTGGGGTGGAAAAGTTCAGTTTGTTATTCAAGACAAATGATTGTGAGAAAAGAGTACTTTATACCAAAACTGGAAAGAGACTTCTGCTGAGTAGCAGCCAGAGACAGTCACTTGTGAAGCCATAGATTTGTGTCATGCGTTGGATGCACTTAAAGATGTTCAGTATTTTACTAACAGTAGGATGATTGGACCCCACCATTTACTGAAAGACCTGCCTGAATTTCATGTCTGATAGATAGTAGTAACTGTGTAACAGCATGCTAAGAGAGGGATTGCAATGGAGGACAAGAATAAAGGGAGTAGCTTTAGAAGAATTTTCTAAGGTGGGCAAGATAATGAATTGGGAGGAGCTCAAGGCTGAATGCTCTGATTCCTGCTCCTGAGAGGCCGGTGCTACCAGTGCTCAGGGAAGAAGTACTTTCCTGGAGATTTTGTTGAGTGTTCAGGTGCTTTGGGAGGTCAGAAAGAAAATCCTTGTATGGGTTTTTCAAACAAAATACTATTTTCCTGAGTGCCTCAGTAAAGTCCAATTAAATAAAACTGGAATAATAGTTACCAAGCACTTTGTAACCATCATTTTTATTCTTCAGCTCTAAATTGTTTGCCAGAGAAATCACAAATGTAGAAGGTACACTATGTACAGCCTTGAGTTAAATGTGATCAGGAACTATCAAAAACTTGAGCAGAGAATTTAGGAATGCTTTGTTCAGAGCAAATCTTACGTATTGAATTAATTCCATGTGTGTTAATATATACTATGACATAATTTCTAAATCAAGTTAATTAACAGACTTGCTCATCACATAATGGCTGTGTGTGTGTGTGTGTGTGTGTGTGTGTGTGTGTATGTGTGTGTTGAGAATACTTAAAATCTGTATGATTTGATGGTTGCATCCTGTTTCATTCTCCTCCTTGTTCCCTTTCTGATGAGAATGGACCCCAGAGCCTTGTTAGGCAAGGCATGTGGCAAGTGTCCTACTGCTAAGCCCCACCCCCAGTCCTCATATCATTGCTTCCTCATCCCCTACCTCCCCCCAGTTCTGTAGTTCAGTACCCGGGAGAGTTAGGTTTGGATTATTTTGACCTCAACACAGTGTGTGAACTCTTTGAGACTCACCGTACTCCCGACTCCATGTCACCACAAATTAGGTGTCTTAAACAGTAGGAATTTATTTATACACAGTTCTGGAGGCTGGAGCTCTGAGTTCAAAGTGTGATCAGGGTTACTTATTTCTTAGGTTATGGGGGAAGATCTGTCTCCTGTCTTTCTGTTGACTTTTGGGGGCTTGCTACCATCTTTGGCATTTGATCTTGACCTTCATGTTCTCATGGTGTTCTCCCTTTGTGTGTGTCTCTGTCTATTTACATGATGTTCTTGGTAGAAGGACACTAGTTGTATTGGACTAGGGGCCCACCCACCTCAGTATGACTTCATCTTAACTGTGTTACATCGACAGTGACCCCATTTTGGGGATTTCATCCATAACAAATGAGTTCAAAATGAGGAAATCCAATTAAGAAATCTTCACTCATTTTACTTATGTCGTTAAGGGTTGAGGCCTTCCCTTGGGTAGGAGAAGCTCCCAGATTGTATGGTTATCAAGATGCCAGGTAAAAGCAACTTGGAAGTGGCAGTTGAAAGGAAAGTGTAATGATGAGGCTGGTGGAAGCAAAGCAGGTGAATGTGGTTGATGGTGTGTTGCTAGGGAGCAAAAGTGACAATCTTGGCTCATGGTGGGTCCGAAGTACTCCAGTTATTTGCGTCTGAGAAGCTTCCAGCTTCCATAACTCCTTAGCATTCAGTGAAGCCTGGGCACCTTGGTCTTTTTTGCTTCTCCATCTTGAGGGCCCTTGCCCAGATTTTAATTGGTACCAGTGTTACAGCACAAAGCAAGCCCTTCCCCAGTCAGGGTGTGATATGTTATGGATAGGGACAGTCAGGGGTGTCCCGGCCTTCCTGTACCCTAGAAACCTTGTTATGCAGAATACTTAGGAAGGCTAGTAGGATAATACATTAGGTTTAATAAGCATAAAATAGGCTATTCTGGGCTGGCTTGAGACTTTACCATATGAAATCTGGAAAAACAGCATTTTAATTTCTAGCCAACGATAAATTTACAAATTTATAGAATAAAATCTACTTCTAGAATAGAGAACTGTATTATTAAACTGCTCACTTTAATAATTAAAGGTAGAAAAATGTAATTGGTTCATGCAGTCGGCCAGCAGCTTAATATATACAGATTGTTTGAAGCTAAATCTAAAACCAAGTATTTAGAATACAAATAGAACAGGGGAAAAAACAAAAATAAAAAGCACATGTAAGTTGCCCAGGAACTTTACATAGACAAAGGGAAATGAAATTAAAAACCTTTTAACCATTCCCTAACAATCATGCCCCCCTATCAAATTTTATTTCTTTTCCTTAACTTACAAATTTAGAAGTCTCATGGAAAAAAATGTTACTTTAATCCAACACAGACAATGTATTTAAAAGTGTACCTTGATTTTTTAAATTCTATTTTAAAGAGAAAAAAGAACAGAAAAATCAAGATACAAACAAATTTTAAAAAACAACAAAAGCAAAATGATAACAACAACAAAGAACAATAACAGTTACAGATTTTTTTGGCTGGTTAGTCTGGCTCTTAACCTGTACTTATGATAATTAACTTGATAAGAACTTATAAAGTAAAATGAATCTGAAGCTGGCAAAAAGAAATAGTCTCATGCTTCTAGGAATCCTTAATAAAATATTACTTGTAAGTACCACAACTGTAAATTTTTGTAGCTACATTTTTTTTTTAAAAAAGGAGATGAGGAAAAAGGAGAGCCTGTATCAGTATTTTCCAATATAAGAAAAGAGGGGCTGGGGATTTAGCTCAGCGGCATAAGCACCTGCCTTGCAAGCAGGCAGTCGTGAGTTCGATCCCTGGTACCGGTAAAAACGAAAAAGACAAAAAAAAAAAAAAAAAAAAAAAAGAGAAAAGGAGTGGCTGTCATACTATTTTTTATTAGTGGTCACTTTAACTTTTGAAACTATATGATCTGTTCTGTAAACAAGAGGGCATTTGCCAGTATATCCTTTGTACAGTGACAACTGATGACTTAATAGGGCTTTCCTTCTTTGTTATATTCTCTTTCAAAAATTAAGGTGGGTTATGCTTTTTTAATTTTTTTAAGAATGAATGAAAATCCTATAAATTAAGACAGAGATGCTGTAGACACTAGAAACTTGATTTATACAGATCATCTTTGCATATGTGCTTCATGGGACAAAGGTTTAGAAAACTTTGATAACTTGTGGAATCTGTGAATCTATTTCAAGAATTATTGTCTGAATAACTGGATAGGGAAGAAACAGAACAACTGAGGTTTTGGCTTCATGCCTGGTAGAGTTCAGATTAAATTTTGCTAATAGACACTTCAGAAGTTTAAAAGATTGTTTTCTTTCTTTTTGTGCAGCCTACTTCAAAGCATTTTCACTAGTCATCATAACTGATGATTGGGGTACTGGAAACATAGTGTCAGAACTAAAAAGTTGAATGTCAAAAACTAGCCTGTCTGCCAAAAAGAGAATATATGTTGTGGAAACATTTTCAGCTGGAACTGTGGTTTCCAAATAGGGTTCTGTTGAATGTTGTCTCAGCAGAAGCTCCCTGACAGGGGGTCTCATGGTCTTCACCTTTGGGGAACACTGTATACTAGAAACCCCTACAAGCTATTCCTTATTCACATGTATTTAGAAGAGATTTCAAACGTTTGAGGAAAAAGGAAATTTGTATATTTTTCTTTAAGCTTGTCATACAAACCATTTTAAGTCTGGCAAAGTTTTTGTCATGTATCATTATTAATATTGAACCAAAGAATAGAATAAGTGAATACTTACTAGTATTGAGTCCCATAGATATAAAAGATTATGCGCTGTGCAAGTATAAATTTTTAAGCAGAAAAGATTATAGGGAACACAGAATTATAGGAGCATAAGCATGCAGGTGTAAAGTGTTACAATTTTAGATAAACCTCTCATACAGTCTTTTAAAATACCATTCCCCCCTTGTTCCTGTGGCTGATGTCTGAAATTCCACTCTTAGATCCTCAAGCTTTAGTATAAGTATGTTAAAATTTAAATCTGTTTGGAGAAAGTAATGTGTTCAGCAAATGTGCAGCATTCCTTGTAGAGAGCTAGTTGACAGACAAAGAGATCATATGTGGACTTTGTAAAAACATTTAAATAAAAAGAAATTCAAGCCAGGTATAGTGGTGCACGCTGTAATCTCAGGCTAAAGGAGAAGATTTGAGCCCAGCCTGGTGAGTTTGCAGACTTAATTAGACTCTGTGTCAAAATAAAAATTTAGTAAGGGCTGGGGATGAAGCTAAACACAAAGGTCCTAAATTCAATCTCTTGTACCAGACGGGGAAGAATCCAGTGAGTTGAGAAGTTGCCTACTGAGATAATTAGTGTTAATGCTTCTGACTAAATAAATAGCTGGGGAAAAAAGAAGGCAGAAGGCATTTGCTACAGATTTTTTGTTTTTCAATTAGATTGATGGAAACGAGGGATAAAATCAGGAAAACAAAACCAGAACTTTATCTGTTTGCAGCCTTAATTTAGACCCAGCTACACTGACCTTTCTCCACACTTGGCTCCTCTGTCTGTCTGAAGACATAGACCTCCTTTCCTTACACCATAATCTCTTGTGGGTTCTGAACCTGCCACGGTGTCTAGACTTGTCTGGACAGTCTCCTGACTGTCCTGCTCCTCCTAAGCTTTTTGTATGTGTCTCTTAGCACATTGTCCTTCTCAGCATGGGACAGCATCCAGTTAGGGACATGGACTCCTTTATCATCACAGCTTGCACAGCCCAGACCCTAGTAGTTACTCACAAATATTTCTGGTGGGACAGGGAGTTCTTTTTTTTTTTTTTTTTTTGTCGTTACCGGGGATCGAACTCAAGACTGTGCGCTTGCAAGGCAGATGCTTATACCACTGATACCACTGAGCTAAATCCCCAGCCCATCATCTGGAGTTCTTAGCCTGAAAATGTGTGTTCTCTCTTTGGTACCTCCAGACTTTCTCTGCAAGGCATTTTTAGTAGGAGACTGGCTATTGTGGAGCTGCTTTATTTTTTAAGATGTGTCAGGTTTTTTTTTTTTTTTTTTTTTTTTTTTGAAGAGAATAAAACCGAATGGGACAAAACAAAATAGGGTCAGTCAAAACAAAAGGATGGACACGGTACATGACTTAAAACCAAAATACAAGGTGATCAACAACGGTTACCATAATACCTCTTGTTATTTTTCAAGAGAATTGCCAATATCATCATATAAAAAGGCATAATAAAATTGAACAAAGCAGTACAGAAGAAAATCAATAAAAAAGAAACATTGGAGACATTATAGGACTTCAAAAGAAGATAACAGTCAAACTAAAAAGGTATCATAGTGACTTCTTATTGTCTTCAAAGTAGTTGCTGATACCCTGGGACTTGATACTATCAAACAAAACAGATTCAAATAAAATCAGTCAAAACAAGACAGTGAAAGCAATACAGGGCTTCAAATTAAGTTAATAGAAAATCAAAAATGGTTAACCATAGTATATCCTGCTATCTTTGAAATAGCTGTCTATGCCATCAAATCTACTACAAGTAGACAAACTGGAACAGAATATAACCAAACTAAATAGAGTGATGAAAACAATATGGGTTTCAAATCATGATGCAAGATTAACAATGTCTTCTGCCTTCCCTATTTAGACAATTCCTCCCCTTTCACTTTCCCAGGGTGCATTGTACATTTTGTATCCCACTAACTCCTTTAGTTTTTAGATTAGGGAGGCAACTTGCTATTCACCTAAGTGATTCTGAACCTTTTTACCCCTGAGCATGATCTCAAGTTGTATCCATTTACCTACAAGAGCCTCAAGGTTTTCCTTCCTTGTAGCTGAGTAGTTCTCCTTTGTATAAAAGTCATGTCTTTCCAACCAATCTGCAGCTGATGGGCAAGCTACCCCTACTTTTTTCTGGTTCCCTGTCACATAGAGCATTATTTTCTCATCTTTGACTGTCAGTCTATAAACCCTCTTCCAGGTTAATTATATTTCTTATATAGAGCATCTCAATATACTCTGTCTCCTGATCCACTCTGCCTGTTTCTTTTTATTACTGTATCGAGGCCATCTATGTTAGTGATTATGGCCAACCTTCTCTGCCATGCTATTTTTCTGCCATTGCTTGTCTACTTTTCCCTTTCTTTCCACTGTCCGCCCCGTTCAGTGAGCCTCCTCTGCCTCTGTTCCTGAAACCATTGGTCTTTTTTCTCTTTCTCTAGAATGTCCTTCAGTATTTTTTGTAGGGTTGGATTGGTGGTCATGAACTCCCCCAGTTCCTCTTTGAAATGACTATCTCTTGTTTCTCCATTAATTGTGAGAAATAGTTTTTCAGGGTACATCAATCTAGGTTGGAGGTTATTTTCTTTCAGGACTTGGAATCCTTCACTCCAAGCTCTTCTTGCTTTGATAGTTTGTGTTAAGAAGTCCATCGTGATTCTGATGGGTTTTCCTTTATAGGTGATGTGTTTCTTTTCTCTGACAGCTTTTAATGTTGTATTCTTGTGTTGAAATTCTGGGATCTTAATAATTATATGTCTGGGTGTAGATCTCTTTTGGTTATAGCTGGCTGGAGTTCTTAATATCATTTCCTTTTCCTATGCTTGGAAAGTTTTCTTTAATTATTTCTGTAAATAGCCATTGTATTTCATTTGTGTTTACCCCTGCTTCTTCACTCACATTTTTTATTCTTAAGTTATAGATCCTCTTGTCATTTCCTAGCTTTTGTACTGTTATTTCCTGGTTCTTTGTTATTTTAAGAGACCTTTCCTCTCGTGATTGCAAGTTGCAAACCTGTCTTCAAAGTTTGATAGTCTATCTTTAGTTTCTTTCAAGCAGTTTTGTCAGCTTCAATGGAGTTATTAATTTCTTGGTAATCTCTTTGAATCTGTTTCATGTATTCTAAATGTATTTTATATTCTTCATCGAAGGTTTCCCTCTTTTTTCTATGCTCCTCTAATCTTCCATCTATAGACATAGAGAGGTGAGAGACCTCTTGAGAGGTGCTTAGCATTTCTTTTATTATTTTTCTTATATCTTCCTTTACTTGTAATAGTGTTTCTGTTTTAAGTTCTTTTATAGTTTCACAAAGTTGTTTCTTTATGTCAGTTGCTGTTACTTTAGAAGCTGGAGGTGTGTGACTCCCAATCTCTAATGTGTTTACCTCTCTTGGACCAGTACTGCTTGGGTTGGAGGCCAAAAACTGCCTTTTGTTTCTTCCTCTTGTGTTCCTGGTTTCACCCAGACAAGTGGATAGTGGCATCTCTGGCACTGTATTGGTTTTAGTTACTCTGAAGCGTGCTGGCTAGTGATTTCTGCTGTTTGCTGCTTTCTCCAATCTGCTGC
The DNA here is from genome assembly GCF_034190915.1 of Cavia porcellus. Classification (NCBI taxonomy): domain Eukaryota; kingdom Metazoa; phylum Chordata; class Mammalia; order Rodentia; family Caviidae; genus Cavia; species Cavia porcellus. Next base: position 41,293,198 of record NW_026947510.1, read on the forward strand.
TGACTACTGGAGTATAAGCAGGGGCAAGGCAGGCTCCCTTCAGTGCTGGTTAACTATAGGGAGTCTTCACCATGTTAGTGTGTGCCGCATGAACAGAATTGGTTAGGGATAGCTTTAGGGAAACCTTGGCCTTGGTGGTTGGACCGCACACAGCGGCAGGACTCAGTCCAAGCAGTTTGCACCAATCTGCTCTGTGCTATGAGGGGCTGAATGAAGCTGACTGTAGTTCTGGTTCCGGGTTTATCCTGCCTGACTCCAAAATGGCGCCCGGCCAATCTCCCATTCCCAGGGGAGGACTGAGCCCCCCATACTCAGCGCTGGCCAGTGCAGTTCTCTGGTCTGCTGCCCCCCTCTGCCGCCGGCTTGCCAGCCATCCGCTTCACTGTAACTGTGCATCTCCGAATTCTAGTGGTGCTTCTTACATAGTGTGACTGATTCCTGTTAAGGTGCCTCCAGCTACTGCCTTCTGTTTAAGCTTTTCCTCTCTCCTCTCCTCTCCTCTCCTCTCCTCTCCTCTCCTCTCCTCTCCTCTCCCCTCCCCTCCCCTCCCCTCCCTTCCCCTCCCCTCCTCTCCCCTCCTCTCCCCTCCCCTCTCCTCCCCTCCTCTCTCTTCCTCTCCCCTCCTCTCCCCTCCCCTCCCCTCCCCTCCTCTCTCTCTATCCTTCTTCTCTCTGTGGGCTTCGATTCTCACTTTAGTTTCTTCCTGGGCTGAGGGAACCCATTTCTTTCCTTCTGGTCTTCTCCAGAATGCTGTATTCCAGCATCTGGGCTGTTTCTCTCAGAGAGGCTATTTACTATGTGGCTTACTGTTCCACCATCTTCCCAGAATGAAAAACTGTGTCAAGTTATTTAAAAGCTCTTAAAACAGTACCTGCTGCATAGTAAGTGCTATATGAATATGTTAAAGAAAATGATTTAATAAAAACCCATTTTTTAAAATAAAAGGCAGTTGTGTGTGTAGAATTGTCAAAGAATTTGGTTATATCGTTAGAGATGCTATTCTTAAAGCTTGCCTAGCTTTTAATTCAGTTCAATTCTGTGTTTGTTAAGTGTATGCTATCAATAAGACCTGTGCTAGCTATATGGCTAATACTGTGATGGTGAAGGAGGTGGCTGTGACTTTCTAAGACTGTCTAGTTCCCTGCAATGGGGACTGAGGCTCAGGCTATACAGACATCTCTCAGCTCATCCAGTGCCAGTGTCTCTCCAGTTAGCTTCTGTGGACTTGTGCTTAGCATCATCCTTCATTGTCTCCTATCGGTAACACTGTTCCTTTCTGTTCTCTTAACTGTGAGGATGCCTCCTTCCCTGTCTTTTAATCCCTCATCTCTCAAATGGTGGTTCTCCAGCAGAAATCCTATTATTCCATGGCTTCTAACTTTCAGTTTTTCCTAACAGTTCCTAACAACTGCACATTTTATTCAGTTGATTTTCTGATTTACCAATCTAAATGATTTAGGGAGTTAAGGTCCTGGGTAGGCACATCTGGACATACCTAGTGAGGCAGGGCAGATTTTGTAGGGTGACAACCACGGCCATGATTGCAGGGTGTGATGCCCCATGGAGTGTACCATTGGATTTCTAGATCAGCAGAGCAAAAGCAAATAGTTGAGGAGCTGGGCATAAGTTAGGATTGAGTGTAACTGGAAATAGCACAGATCTTGACAACAGTGACCTCGTTAGGTAAGGAATTTTTAAAGTGTGATTATCTAACAAAGAGCCCGGACATGGAGGCATTTGATGCAGTCACTGCTGCTGGTTCGTCAGTGTCAGGGTTAGTGGCCCTTTTATTCTTCTGACACTTCCCCCCATGGTTGCAGGATGCCTGCTACAGCTTCTGTCCATCTTTATGTTTAAAATGGGAAGAAAGCAATGGCAATGCTGTTTCCTACTGAAGGAAACAGTTGAACTGCAGTTGGTAGGATTTTGACAGGCAGAGAAAGATGCAGAGTGGATTCTCCAAAGCAATAGCTAGTTTGGTTTAGGAAACAGAAGTGAGTAATAGTTAAAAAAAAAAACTTTGAGTTAAACCTGGAATCGATTCCATTTGTGACAACAGTGTGCTATGGTCTTAGATGAGTATTTTAATCTCTGAATGTTGGTTCTTCATTGGAAAATGAAGGTTGTAAGACTACCTGCCTTTGAAGGCACTTTGAAGATTAAATGAGAGTAGATGTGTAAAGTGTATAAGAAGAGCCTAACCCTAAGTATTCTTCAAAAGAGACCCATTCTGCTTTGACTACCACTGCCCTGACTGTTGCTATATCATGGTCATCATCCTCAGTATTGATTAGAGCTATGATGCGTCTGTGACCAGCAAAAGAGAATAATATAATGGTAGATTACATTCAGATCCTAGAGTGTGAAAATCCTAGGGTTTTATTCTTTAAGCAGCTGAGGATAAAAATCTCACAAACAAACCATTTCTTTCTGTCCATTTTACAACACTTTTTAGATACTCACATTTGAGATTTCTTTAGTTTTCGCATAGTATAGAAATACTATGATCTTTAGTTATACATGATCTTTAGTTTTCACATAGTATAGAAATACTAGTCCAAGTCAACAACAACAACAACAACAACAAAAACCTTCCCAAGAATAAATTTATGATATTTGTGACAGAAGTACAAGTACATGGATCTTTAGTGCATGTTCACACTTAGCTCTCACCCAGTTTTCCAAATGCCTTTCTACTTCATAGGTTATCACTGTGAATCTCATTTCCCATTTTGATAATAAACTTAACAGCGGAAATTTTTTCTTAACTAGGTTTTACATTTTAAATTATCCATGCATTCACTTTGGATTTTGACATTTAACAGCTCCCCTGAAATACATGGGAGAAAGTACATCTTATGACATAGGGGACTCTGACATGTAGTTTAGGGGAAGAAATAAATGCCACACGCAAAGCAATTATCCAGGTGGTATTAAAAACATTAAATATGTATCAGAAAGTTAAAATGCAGCTTTAGGAGGAAGATAAGAAGCCCAACTGATAGTATACATATTAAAAAACTGTTTCTTTTCTGTTTTTTGCTGGGTGGACATCTCTCCCAAATAAATGGCCTTTTAATCAAATCTATTAGTTTTGTAATAGGAAGTTCTGTGAAAGATGGATCAAATCTCTATGTTAAATGTATAGTATAATGTATTTATTAATGTACAGTTGTATATCATTTCTGTTTTCTAGTTTTAGGAAGTGAGCCAGTAACACTTCTGCTGTGAGAGAAACACGTGCGCGCACACACACACACACATACACACACACACACACATATTTTCCTCTCTCTCTCTGTGCCTCTGTCTCTCTCATGGGCAAGGCAAGGCAGTGCCTTGGAAACCATTGTGTGACATCTAGGGAAGTCCTAGATGAGTCCTAGTTCATATGCAAAGTAGATCCAGCTTGCAGGCACTCTCAGTAGTATTAATATTCATAACTTTTGCATGTGTATGGGTCAGGACTATTTTCCCTGTGCAGTTCACAGACTTCTTTTCCCCTCTTTTCCTCTTGCTTCCTGTATCTTCAGGAATTTGTGAATGATTCATTCCAGTGAGGTACGACAGGACTTTGCAGAAGTTCATGGTGGTCTCTCTTCTGATGAGATCCTTTACGCTCCAACATGAGGTTTTCTGGGCTCTTTCACTGGAACTTTCTTCTTTGCCAGCCTGTACTTCTTTTGTTGAGGAATCAAGGTCTCTGGTGTAGCTGAGTAAAAAAGAATGAAGATAAAATTGAAGGTGTGACTCACTGAAAGATAAAGATGGAAGCTTGAAGAGTGCTTGTGAACAAAATGTGAGAAGCTGTGTTATCCTTGTAAGTGGCTGGATATGGTAACTACAGTCACCCAGATGGCCAACAGGAGCGCTCCCTATGGTAAAGGCTTTCTGTTCAGAGACTTCTGAAGCTCCCATCTGTAGATCTGCTAACGGGAAGCCCTGGAGTTCTCCAGGCACAGTGAAACAATCACCTGGAGATAAAACTCCCCACAGAAAACCGAACACAACTTCTTTTATGAAAGACAGGTCACTGCTAAAGTAACTCTACATACTTATCATCAGTGGTTGGGGGGGGAGATTTATGATGACATTGAGGTAGGATAATCTCAAATATGTTCTGCATTGTTTTTAAAAGCTTTGTGTTTAAAATTCATAGCACTTTCTAATCCTGATAAAGTAGCCTAATTTTCTAGCTTGCTTTGTTCAGTAAAATGTATTTCTAAAACCATTTTAAGCAGCTATTTCTTCAATTTGAGTAATTTTCCCTCAAGTTAATAGATTCCACACAAGCATACCTGACTTTTAATGTTAATATGTACTATATATTCCAAACTTGCCAGTGACAATAGAAAGCGCAATCAAAATGAAATTCAGTTGTTTAAAGCATATCTTGCTAGTTATTTTGTTAAAATGTTTCTTCATTTTGCTCTACTTTACCAAAGTATAGTGAAACCAAATTATATTTTACCTTGTATTGAGGCACCATCTCTTGCTCGCCTCACCACAAAAGTGAAAGTGAAAAAAACATGTTAGATATGGTTGTGTCATTTTGAGATAAGATGACTTGAAAACCATGTCAACAGCAGATGTTTGCCTAATACAGTAAATCCCTACATCAGTAAGTTCAGCTTCATGACCAAAAAGGAAAAGCATTTTGATTTTGAGGTATTTGGCATCAATTCATAGAGAGATGCATTTCTTTTACATCAATTCTAGAATATTTGAATATTTTATCCAGACTGTCATACCTGTATAATAACATCTGTGGATATTTGTGTCATTTCCTTTTGATCATAGATAGTGGCCTAATTGCCACAAATCTCACTCCCCCTCGTTCTTTTTAGCAAAGCCACTGGTTCTCTGAAAAACAGAGGGATGCTGTAGAGACAGGTAGCAATTTTTTTCTAAATCAGGAGGCCAGAACTGGGGATATAGCTCAGTGGCACAAGTTTCCTGAGTTCAATTTCCTGTACCAAAAAAATCAATCAATCAGGTGATCAGACAAAAAAAAAACATAGATAATGTATATAACTAAGGCAGCATCTTCTCTAACAAGGCAGAGTCTGGTGAGGAAAGTTTTGTGTGTACCTTGCCTGTTGTGCCCCCCCAGTTTCTATAAGAACACAAGCACATGGTGAGTGCTCAGTGCATTTTAATAGAATGGGTGTGGAAGGATTGGGAAAGAGTGATTGGACTGAGCACAGAGATGTGAGCCTGATCACACAGCGTCCCGAGTTTGTGAGTACTTTTAGTTTACTCCTATGTGTTTGAAAACTGAAAGCCAGGCTAGATGCAGAACAGGAGTAAGAAATAAGCTACACACTTCTTCAGGATGCTCCTCTGTAAGTGGCATTTAAATCACTGAAAAGTTCGAGGCAGAGGAGATTGTGTTCATGAGAATTCCTCTCCTGTCTGTGTATTGGGATTAGAAGTAGATGTTTTAGGGATGTGCTCACAGGTTTCCTAACAGACCTTCTTTGCTTTCTTTGGAGAGTTGTCGAGTTCCTCACAGAGCTTTTGGTTTGCTAAGTGAGGTGTCCAATTTTGGGAGAAGAGCCTATGGTTTGGAGGAGAGAGAATAGTCAAGTGCTGTCATCAAGGGTCTTACTTTGAGTCTAAAGAGAATTAGATAATTTTTAAACCAACATTTTCAGGATATTATCCTAAAAGGATATCAAATCTTTAGTCTGCAAGAGTGATTACATAGTTAGGTGTCTCATTGAAGCCCTAGATGAATGCTTTCTAGTATGTGTGCAATTTAAAGATTTTTTAGTAGCTCCATTAATCAAGTAAAAAGAAACAGGTGAAGCAATGATGAAAATCTATTTTATTTAACCCAATAAATCTATAATCTATCATTTGAGGGTATAATCTATTTATAGATCTTAAGATATTTTACAGTATATTTTTTGTGCTAAATCTTCAAAACCTCATGTGTATTTTACATTCTCAATCCACCTCAGTTGAAACGAAGCTCATTTAAAATGCTTTTCAGCCCTGTATGGCAAGTGACCACTGAATGAGACAGAACAGTTCCCAATTCACACGGAACTAGCAACTTCCTTCTGGCATCCCTGAGCTGGTCCTAACAGGTCCTTTGCAAAAATTCTCTGTGCAGGATGAAGTTTCCAATTTTGATGTTATTTTAGGCAGCTAAGATAGACAGAAATTAATGTATAGCCAGAGAGGGACTAGGCTCTTAAGTAAGTCAGCACAAGAATGAGGACATCAGAATTGTGGATGGGGGTGCATCTCTAAAAGGCCAGGCCTCAAGATGAAGGCGCAGTGGCCAGGCCTATGTGCCTCCCTAATGGAGGAGCAGTAACTGGAGATTACATTGTAATAGCACCACTGGTAGGGGAAGTGCAGCTAGGTATTAGGCCCTCAGGTAGGTGACCATGGCATCTGGACCCATCTCTTCCCCAAAATGTTTGTTCTTTCCATGAGCCCTTGCTATGCACCTCGCTCCTCTATCAGATCAATATTAGCTAAGCGGCTATACTTGTAAGTCTAAAGGTTGATTCCCGTAGTACCCATAGTGTGACTTTGCTTATAAATTACCCCTGACAAGGAGCTTTGGCGGCCACTCCAATTGGGACCCATCCTGTCTCTCAGGAGCTGTCGTCTCTCAGTAAACCTCTCCTACTCTTAAATCCTGTTGTACCTTGGATTTCATTCTTTGAAATTTGAGAGACACAATGGCACATCTGACATACAGCAGATTGGGAATTATATTTCTCCTATATCAATACCACTTTTTAAAAGCCTTTTTCAGAAGCAATAATTATATTGAAGTACTTATCTTTAATAGTGACTCTTTGGGTAGTGGGATGCTTGCATGTCAATGCTGTTCATTTGCCTAACCATATCTACTGAGTAAAGCATTATTGGTAGGTTCACTTATCAATTTAGGGGTTCCCACATGTATTTAGATCAGTGATGAGCTACATCTGATAACTATTTCATTTTATTTTATGCCTACATTATGGATGTCATATTTGGAAGCTAATAGAAAATATACACAAAAGACCAGAATCAGCTGTAAAGACTTCAGGTAAAGGAGTAAAGGTATAGATAATTATATATACTTGCAAATTGTCAGATAATTTTACTGAGAGTTTGTTTAAGCAGTTTATTCCTTTCCTTTTCCCTTGTGAACTCACTCCCTTTGGTATTTTGTTTTAATTTTTTAAATTGAGATACATAATTCACATATGGTGATATTCACCTTTTGAGGAATACACTTCAGAGGTTTTTAGCATAATCATAAAGTTATGATCACTACTATGTAATCACAAGTTACATATCAATCATGAAGTCCTTTGTTATGGTTGTAGATCTTCTAGTGTACTTATAACTCTTCCTCCTTGATAGCTTTATGCAGAAACAAGGCAGGGAGGAGGAGGGATGGGAACAAGGAGGGGGGCATCATTTCTGGGAGCCCATATTTGAACTATCAGTTATTTATAGATTTCTTAAAATTTTTTTAGAAAACTAATACAGTGTTAAAAATTATAGGAAGTGTAGAGCTAGGTTTTGGAGAATCTGTGATGTTTTTTTTTTTTTTTTTTTAAATTTATTTTTAAATTTTATTTAAGGAGAAAAGAAAAAAAAAGCAGAGAAAGGGTACAAGTTATACAGATTTGCAGAAAAAAAATGAACAGTAGGAAATCACTAGTTAATGGATTACATACTGTCATCTTAGAAATAATTGTTCAAGTCACAAAATTAAAGCTTGTAAAAAAAGTGGACATTCCATCAATGATACTGCAAACAGTTCTGTTCAATGATCCAATGAAACTCTGTGATATCATATTCTATCTTATACACTTAAATATACATGCAGTTATATAGTTTAGAGCACTTTCTTTTCCTCTCTTTTGTACAATGACTATTACACATTTTGGGTTTCATTGCTCTCACGGTTCTTATTACTTTTTTGGAAGAGAGTAAAACCAAATGTGACATAACAGAACAGAGTCGGTCAAGTCAAAAGGGTGGACATAATAGATAATATAAAAACATAATACAAGGTGATCAACAATGGTTACCATAATGCCTCCCGCTATCTCTAATAGAATTGCCTATACCATTAGTTATAATACAATTGAACAAAACAGTAAAGAACAAAACCGACAAAGCCAAACCATTGGAGACATTGTAGGTCTTCAAAAGTAGATAAAAGTCAACGAGAATGGGTGTTATAATGAATCTCATTATCTTCTCAGCTGATGCCTAAACTTTCGAACCTGATACTATCCAGCAAAACAGAATAGGGGAACATCAGTTAAAAACCAGATGGTGAGAGTAATACAGGGCTTTAAAACGAGGTAATGGAAAGTCAAAGTGGGTTACTATAATATATCCTGCTATTGTTTTTCCTTTAATTAAAAGGATAAAAATAAAAAAAGTATTAAAAAAGTAAATAATGGAATGGAGATTGAAATAAAAGAGGGCATAACAACGAAACAGCACAGATCAAAACATAACCATTTAAGCAGAATAGTGTTTCACCACCAGATAGTCCTGACCTAAAAGTAGTTACCATATTGTCTCTTTCCTTGAAATCCTTGAATACAACTTCATATACTGTAGCATTAAGTATATTAAAACAATGTAAAACCATTTAAGAGAATGACAGCATTACAGAGTATTTAGAATCGACTAACAGAAAATGAATAATGGTTTCTGGATAATCTCCTTGTCTTTAAAAGGTTTTTGCTTATACTATCGTACATAATAAAATCCAGTAAGATACAACCTATTTAGACCATTGGAGACAGAAGGACAAAAGCTAGATGAGACTTCAAAACAAGATGATACTAAATCAGTATTACCTATTAAGATGTCATTTTCTCCAAAATAGCTGTTCCTATCATCCAATCTTCTCTGCCTCATTTCTGTTGAGCTCTTATTCTGTCAGTAGCTGTCAGTTTGTCTTCTTCACTTTGTTCTCTGCTCCATTAGTTGTGGCCTCCACTATTTCTGGATTCTTTGTATTTTTCTTTTTTTAGAATATCCTGCAATACTCTCTGTAGAGTTGAATTGGTGGTTGCAAATTCCCCCAGTTCCTCTTTATCCTGGAAGTACCTTGTTTTTCCATCAATTTCCAGGGACAGTTGTGCAGGATATCTCAATCTTGGCTGGAGATTATTATCTTTCAAAGCTTGAATTATTTCCCCCCACGCTCTTCGTGATTTGATGGTTTGTGCAGAGAAATCTGCTGTAATTCTGATGGGTGCTCCCTTGTAAGTGGTCTGTTTCTTGTCTCTGACAGCTTTTAATATTCTGTTCTTGTATTGAATTTCTGGAATTTTTATTATTATATGCCTGGGTGTTGTTCTGTTTGTGTTGTAGGTAGCTGGGGTCCTGTATGCCTCATACATCTGAGTATCTTTACCTTTTGCTAAATTAGGAAAATTCTCCTGGATTATTTCTGTGAGTAGCTTTTGTAGTTCATTTGTTTGTGTCCCTACTTCTTCTTTTATGTTCTTAATCCTTAAGTTATGGATCCTCTTATCATCTTCTTGTCTTTGTATTATTGCTGTTTGTTTCTTTGTTATTTTTAAGAAGTTTTTCATTTCATTCTCCCATATTACAATTCTGCTCTCCAGTTCAGATAGTCTGTCCTTAGTTTCTTTCAAGCTGTTATGCCAGTCTTGGATAGACTTCTTAGTTTCTTGGTAGTCCCTTTGAACCTGCTTCACGTATTCTATGCTTTCCCTGTTTTCTCCATCAAACAATTCTCCCCTCCTTTTCTGTTCTTCCATTCCACCATCTGTTTTTTCTTGGGTGGGGCTTAGCATTTCTCTAACTATTTTGCATACTTCTAGCTTCAGGTCGTTGATAACTTCATTCCTGAATTGGTCTATGAGGCTCTCTATATGGTGCTTTATGTGTATTGGTGCGGTGTCCACTATTGCCTGTTTCTCAGAATTGGGGGCCGAGGAGCCTTTCTTGTTGCTGCCTCTTCCCATATTCTCTGTTCCTTATATATGCAAGCTTATATGAGAGGCCCAGCTTCTCTCCCTGTCAGCCACAGCCTGATCGAATTGCGCCAGTCTCACCGCTGCGCACCAGGCAGCCTACGCGGGGGCCCGCCCCTCCCGGCCTCCGTCAGGCTCTGCGATCTGGGTTGGGCCAGCCTATGGGGTCCGCCGGCAGCGTCACGCAGGCCAGGCACTTTTCACCAATCCCGCCCGAGAGGGGAATGTGTTGCTGGAGTTGCCAGCGCGCCCTGCTCCCGCAGGACTGCTTGGGCCCAGAAAGTCTGCTGGAGTCAAACTGTGGTGGAGTGTCAGTTTCTCTCACTCACCTCGCCACAAGTCAGAACATGCCTCCCTGCCCGTCCTGTTTTCGACTCCGTTCGCAGACTCCCGTTCTCAGAGCTTCCCCGCATCTCTCTCCTTGCCAAGCCGCTGTGGAGGCAGCCAGCCGCCGCACGGCGGAAAACCCAAATCGCGGCTTCCAATGGCGCGGGGTCCAGCCTCAGCAGCGAGACTTTTCTGTTCCTGTTTTAGCACCAGGACTGCATTCTAAGCTGGTTTCTCTCAGCCGAGTTCGTTCCTGAGTCAGCAGAGCATAACTCCACCTGCTTATGTCTCTTTAGTCCGCACCATACCTGGCTTCTCAGCCTAGTTTTTCAGAGAGCCTCCGGTAGTTGCTGTTATCTGTCCGCCATGTTCTCCCGGAAGTCAGAATCTGTGATGTTTTTCATTTTGATTCTTGGCCCAAAATGCACACAAAATGACTTGGTAAATACTTACATTGAATAGTTTTCTTTTTCCAAGTTAGTAAAAACAAAAGCTTAGTTTTATTTGCAAGATTGAACATGCTAAAATGGAAATTAATCACTTTGATTAGTAACTCATTTCCACTATTATTACAGTTTCAAAATTCATTTTGAACAGTCTAAATTTAAAAAGTAAAAAGAAACGTCTGTCATGTATGATGTAACTGAAGGACTCTTGTGTGTATCAAGATCCTACCCCATACCTTTGAGCTGTTAGCATAATTGTTTAGAGTGTTGTCCCAGCAACACTACCATCACTTACCAAGGATTATAAAGTCAGACTTTCTCACTTATAATTCACTGGACACACACTATTTTGCATTATTGTAAATGGTCATACCTTTATTTTTATTTAGAGGAAGGCAACTTCAAGGAATTTGGTTATCTTACTCTTGAGGCATTAGAGATATTTTCTAATCCTAAAATGTGGTTGCTTTTTTTTATTATTTATTTTTGGTGATTGCTTTCTGATTGCCATTCTTTTTTAATATAACTGAATGCTGAATTATGATGCCTTGTTGCTTTGCTCACATGATGGACTGAACCCATAGAAAAGTATCCCATAATTTCCTGTTTAGCTTGAAGGGGGAAGAACTTGCGAGAGCAGGCATTGCTTTTTGAAAAGTTTTCTATCCTTCTTATGTTTTTCTTCTTTTTCTATCCTCTTTCTCACATGGGCAACTATTATCCCTGGTTCATGTAAGCATATGCTTGTGGAATAATTGGTTCGAGATTGAGTAATGGCATATTGATACCTATGTAGGTTTTTGTTGTTTGTTTATTTGGCTTTTTTCTTTATTCTGGCCTGTTCTTCAATCATGAAACTGGATCTTTATGTCTCACCCCAAGAATATAAGAGGTGAAGACTCTCTTAATTTTGGCCTTTGTTTTTTTTGTACACTATATTTATTAAAAAGTGTCTCATTGCAGATTGCAAGTACATATAAATTAGTGTCAAAGCTAGCACACAAAACTCTTTTACTAACTTTAATGGGTAATTTCTTAGAGAGCCATAAAAAACACAGGGCTAATGAATAATGTGCCCAGAAGCTCTTATTATAGGACTGGTATGAATTCCTCTTAATGACAAGCTTTCTCAAGCAGCAGTTGATTTTAAATCCTATTTTTTATTAGCAAAGTATAAGATGCTAAAATACCTTCTATTGTGCTGTTCTTTTGTAGCATGGGTGTACATATCTTCCATGTTCACCAAGGCTCTTTTAAAGATCTTACCAGTGACTTCCTATATCATAAATAAGATTTGTTCAGGAAATAAAAATGTGTGTTTTCCCATTGTTAGCTATATGTTTTTCTAATAATCACATCTGAAGCTTATTATACGGTAATAGCCTTAAGATATTATTTTTTTAAATGTACTACTTTGGTCTTAATACTAGTTTTTAATCTCTTCTTGTTTCTATGAAGTCTGAATGAGATTTTCAAAATTGAATAATAATTTGATCCGTTAATCTTTTGAAGCTAGTAATTTTATTTTCCTCTCTTTGCAGTCTCTGAGGTTCGCAAATGAATAGAGCTTCATTACTGCAGTCTGCATTTAATAACCATTATCCATTATCTTGTAATTAAGACTCCCTGTAACGAATCATGAGGACAATGCAAAAATACATAGTACATTTCTTTAATGAACTGGAAAATGTTCATCTTGTTCTATTTAGTAATGAGTTGCTGAATAGTCATTAAATCCACTGGAGAATAGAGCTAGATGGATTTTGAAGACTGTCTTGAGTTTGTGGTTAATCTATTAGAATTAAAATTTCATCTTCTATTTTTATCAACAGCTGATTAGAAGTCATTCTGTTTGACCAAATTGATTAGAAGACCATATACAAGGGCAGCTGTTGTTTAATGAAAGTTTTTAATGAAACTATACCATGGAGACTTGTAATTACGGGCCTTAGAAAAGCTTTGAGTAGCTTTAGACTACAAGAAAAGTATTGTGCTGAAGATTTCAAATTAGCAAAATAAAAAATAAGATTTTATACAATGCTATAAATTTATTATTAATTTTGATTTCAACTAATCACAGTTGAATGCTTGTCTAATGTGTTATTTTTGACTTTTCCACTCCTTTCGTCTCCTAGTTTAGGCTTTTCATTGAAATTGTGAGAACAGAGAAAAGAGCATATCCCTTTATATGGATATCTTATTTTAATTGTAAGATATTTTCTCATAAGGCTCCCCCACCAAGTGGAGCAGAAGTAAGCTTGGTTAATGTTGGATTTACATGGACTCTGAGGAGAGTCGTAGTGCTCTATGGTATTGGTAATTCGAAAGGTAGCATTTATTTCTCTAAGGTAATTTTGTTTTAGCAGAGGGGCAAGGCAAGCAATATTAAAATGAGAAGTATAACAAAAGTGTGGCCTACGTAGTCCCATTGGAAAACCTATTGTTCTTTTGACAGTAGTGGAGTACTAATGTGCTTTCTAAAGTATTTTAGGTAATGGAAGCTAGCTCTTTGAGTTTAAAGAAATAGTCAGTGCCTCCATCCTGAACTATGCTGCTGTTAATCCTTTTCTAACACATTTTGCACAGACAGTAAACTCAGCATCTTAAAGCACTGGTTTCATGTGGTCTGATCTTGCAAAGGACGGAGCCCACATTATGCCTGCAAGTTCTTTTTGTAGTATTTTATATGAGGGGTATTTACAGTAGCATACATTAAAGCATACATTCATACCCCTACCCCCAACACAGATTCCTTGGATGTACACATTCTGTACTGTCTCACAGTGTGCTTTATCCTTTGTATTGTTGTTTTTTTTATATAATGGTAAGGTTGTTCTGTATGTCTGCTCATCATTATATTTTTTCTTCAAGGTCTGTAACAAATCCTGCCTGTTCCATGAAGTATTCCTGTATTAGTCTACCTAATGTGGATTCCTTTGCACCTTTTTCAGTTCTTGTTGACCATAATATTTGCTTAGAATATGTCCAGAATACATTATCTACCATATATATGCTTCTTTCAATCCACATTTTATTTCTAAACAGTAAAGGCTTGCTTGGCTACTTTAAGGGCTTCCAGTTTCAGCTTTGACATGTAAAGATCTTAGAAATTTCACTTCTATTCTCAGAATAAGAAAAAGATGAATAAACTAAAAATCATAGACATCAAAGAATTGAAGTTTTACATTAAGCTGCTACCTCTCAACCTATAGAGACATAGAGATGGTTGAATCCTAAGAGTCACAACAGAGATCTGCTTACCTGGTGCAGAAGTTGTTGCCAAAAATTAGTAGAAACATGCTACATGGGAATAATATTGATAGTTTTTGTAGTTTATGTATCGCCTCCACACTTTTGTATGATTTACCTCTGGAAACTCCACTAGGGTTTTCAAAGTAAAGTGAGGAGCTAAGAAAGGTCCTTTCTTGACTCTGGCAGGGAAGGGTAAAGTAACCATTACGAAACATTCCCAGAATGTTCTGCACAACCAAGCCCACTGTGCAGGGCAAAAGTCTTAACCAGATCTATTCTCACTTGGGATAAAAGTATTTCTCCCTTGGTCTCCTTATATCACTAAAATGAGGCACAAAAGCTTAAAACATTTGTGAAACTCGTGACCTATGTATGCAGACCCACAGAGGAACTGGGATTTTTAATCCTAACATTGTAGAATAACCATTCTGCCTCATCCATTACTACCAAGCCAACATAACTTCAGTGTATTATAGGAGAGTCAATAGTCTTTGAGGTGGAGTTTTAGGGAAGCCCAGTGCAACCAGGGTAGACTAAAACAAGGATATTATCGCAGTCTAAGTACTGTAAAATCTACAATTATTGTGTCTTAGTTACTTTCTTGTTGCTGAGACACAATACCTGGCACCCACAAGTTAAAGGAGGAAAGGTCATTTTAGCTCACAGTTTGTACAGGGTTTAGTCCATAGTTGGCTGGCACCAAGGCAGGGGAAAATGGCAGAGGAGAACAGTCCATGGGATTGCAGGCATAAAGCAGTGAGGTTTCCTCCTTTCCCTTTTACCCATTCAGGCTCCAAGCCTAGTGGTTGGTGCCACTCACACCCAGAGTGGGTCTTTGCTCTTCAGTAAGTCCATCATCTATACATCTGCAGACTAATCTAGTATCACATACCCATAATCCAGTGTCACCCATAATTCAGTCATCTCCCCGAAGCCCCACTTAGGAAACACATGAGGCCTTGGGGGAACGTCTTGATCATAAGCCATAGCATACAGCAAACCCTAAATATCGAACAACTCTTAACCAGATTAACATAAAACCTCACACTTAAGGTGTGTTTGTTTCAGTTACTGAGTATATTATGCATGGCTTTCAACAAAAATAATAATGGATGGTAAATGGCAGTAGAAATACATTCAATAGAGACAAAACAAGCAGAATCAGATTCAGATATGACATAGATGTTGGAATTCCAGACAGAATCTAAAGTAACTGCTGTTGTTATGGTTTATCAATAGATTGCTCCCTGCAAGGCTCAAGTGTTCAGCAGTGAGGGTTTGGAAAGATAGTTAGGTCATGGAGGCCCTGTACTCTTGAGTGGATTAATCCACTGATGCATTCATAGTGGAATGTACTGTTAAGAGGTGAGACCAAGTTGGAAAAGTTGGGTCACTAAGGTGTGACCTGGAAGGCTATAGTTCCCTCCCAAGCTCCTCCCACCTTTCTCTGCTTCCTGGCCACCATAAGGTGAGCAGCTTTTCTTCACTATACTATTTATACCATTCCATTTCTGCACCAGAGCCTGCCAAACTTCTGAATCTGTGAGCTAAAATAAATGTCTCCCACTTAAGTTGTGAATATTGGGTATTATGTCCCAGCAAGGAGGAAAGTAATGTGAGATAATTATAATTATGCTGTTGGTTTAACTAGAAAAATAGACAACATGAAAATATATACGTAATGTAATTAGATTAAAATGCTAATAAGAATTACAAGGAAATTCTAGAAGTCAAAAACACGGAAACATAAATGAAGAACGCCTCTCATGGGCCCATCAGTAGCCTAGACATAAATGAGGGGAAATCAGTGACTATGAAGATAGGTAAGTTGAAACTGCCTAAACCAAAATGTAATAAGAAAAAATGATAGGGTAACATAAAAATTACGGTTTCAAAAATTGTAGTATGTATGGAATTGGAAAACAGAGCATAATATACTGGAGGAAGTATAGGATGGGAAATAGAGCAACAACATACTGGAGGAAATAATGGGATAGATTTTCCAAAATTAATGGCAGATATTACACCACAGAGCCAAGAAGTTCAGAGAGTGTGAAATAAGATTGAAATGAAAAAACAAATACCTAGCCAATGTGATATTCAAAAAGAACATCAAAGACAATTAGAAAATCTTGGGAAAAGCTAGAGAAAAAAGAACCTATTGATGGAAGAAAAAGGAAATAACTGCAATGGACTTGTCAACAGAAATAACATCAGCAAAGAAGGGAGGGGAGTGAGCTGCTTAAAAATGTCTAAAGAAAAACCCCACTAATTTAGAATTGTATATCCAATAAAATTATCCTTCAAAATTGAGCTCAAACAAAAATTGGTAGAATTCAGTACTTGAAGTCCTGCCCTGTAAGAAATGTTAGAAGTCCTTCTAGAGAGGAAAAAAAATGTTACAGATCAAAAGCTCTGATCTACATAAAAAGGAAGACCATTAAAAGAAATAAATGAATAAAAATAAAAATAATTTTCTTAATTGATCTAAAATACAACTAGTTATATTAGTAATGGTATAATAAAGTAATAGCATAACAATTTACTGGGTGATTATTTCTTATGAATAAGTGAAATAAATGACAGCAATATTTTTTCAAAATAGGAGAAAGGATTTAGAAATTCTTTGTTAAAAGTTAACTGGACCACCTGTGTAGTGGAAAAGTTACCTGGAGCACCTGTGTAGTGTAGTGTTATTTGAAGGCGAAGCTAGATTAGTTTAAAATATATAGGGCACTCAAAAAACCATACAAAAGAAGTATAATAGATATGATAAGAGGAGAAAAAGTAGAATCATATAAGATGCTCAGTGAAGATGCTCAGTGAAAGCCAAACAAGACAGAAAGAAGCATAAAAATAAAACATGCATCAGAGTTATAAATATAGTAGTTGTTATTCTAATGAAATTGGTAATCACTATGTCAATGATTTAAATACATATACAAGGAAGAGATAATAAAAAAGCAATTCCTTACTTTATGTTGTCTTTAAGAAATGCACTTTAATTATAAATACCCCAAAGCTCAGAAGTAGAGTCAGAGAAAGACATACCAAGTTCATAATCAGAAGTAATTATATTAATTTCAAACAAAGTAGACATCAGATAAAGCAACATTATTGGGCATTAATGAAAGTGTTAAAATAATGATAAAGGAGTTATTTCTTCCAGAGCACTTAACAATTCTAACTACATCTGTACCTAGGAACAGAACATTAAAATATGTGAGGCAAAGTCAGAGTCAATTGAAAAGGAATAAATATAGGTGGAGATTTTAAAAACCTTCTTTCAGTAAATGATAGCTCAAGCAAACAGAATAATAAAAGGACATGGTTGATCTGAATAGCACTGTTGTTCAACATGATTAAATTGACGTTTATTGAAAACTCCGTCCAGCAACAGCTGATTACATAGTCAAATTCACGGGGATTGTTAATGAAGAAGGCCACCTTCTAGCTCATATAGCGTACCTAAAAAATTTAAAAGACTAGAAAGTGTACAAAGTATTCTTATAGCATGATAAATAATACTAGAAATCAATGGCAGAGAGATGGGTGGAAAAAAAATTCCCTGATGTTTGGAGGTTACATAACATCATCAAAAAAAGTCTGAGGAGAAAGTTTAAAGTATCTTGAAGTAAATGAAAATTATCCAAATTAGCATAATTGGGCTACAAAAACAGTCCAAAGAGGGAAATCTATAGTATTAGATGCATAGATTAGAAAAACAGAGTTGTCTAAAATGAATAATGTAATCTTTCAACTTAGGAAAGTAGAGAAGGAAGAGCAATTTAAGCTTAAAGCAGATGAAGGAAAGCAAATAGAAATTAGGACAAAAATAATCAAATGGGAAACTAAAACATTAGAGGCAAAAAAAACTAAATGCCTAATCTTTGGAAAGATCAGTAAAATTAGTAAATCTTGAGCTTGGCTGACCAAGTATAAAAAAGAAGATACAAATTATCTATATCACAAATGAAAGAAGGGTTATTGTTATTATCCCTATAAATAACAAATTTAAAATAATTTCTTAAATAGGTATAGGCTTATTCAGACTATTCATATTTTTCCTTATGAACTGTGGTTATGTCTTTCAAGGAAAGCTACTACTGTGTAATGGTAGATGTTCTGTCCAGCTTCTCCAGCTCTTTCAAAGGAGGATGGTGCTTATGATTAATTTCAGGTGGTATGATTTTTGAGTGACAGTTTTTTTTTTATAAAAAATCTTGTAAATGTAGTTTGACCCATTAGCAACCTCTTCTAAGGCAGTTGAAAGAATTCAGATGATATTCAGTGTCCTAGTGTCACAGAGTAGGAAAATACACCTTCATTTCATGAATTCTTTTGGGATGTTTCCATCACCTACTTATATCTATACAGGGGCTTTAGTGCCATCTTTTTCATCGTGTTATCTGTATATTGTAGGGACTGGACATCAGTTCTATAGTGCATTCATTTATTCATGTGTGGGTGGACTTGGCATATGTATGCGTTAAAGCCTTCACACTTTGTTTCCCTGTTTGCCCCCAAATTTTTCACTCAATCTTGATTTGAATATCACAAATCATAGATGTTGTCATGACTCTTTAAGTACATCTACCTTTCCCCAACTTCTTCGTTCTTTGTCTCATTACTTTGTGCTACTTTTGCCCATAGCATTTATTGCCACTTGACACATTAGCTGATATAACTGTTTTGTTTATTGGTCTGTTCCTACCATCTATAGCAGAGTCTCGCACAGAGTAAATACTCAGCAAGTGAGTTTTTGTTGAGTGAATGCGTAATTGGCAAGCCTGTCTGCATTTCTTTTAATTTGCCTACAGACCTAAAGAAAAGGTGACCAGCTCTGATGTATCAAGTTTCCATGATTATTACTCAGATCACAAACCTACCTAAGTCGTTTGCTTCATTTATATTTGTGAAATCCTTCACTGTTTTCAAGATGCTTTTGCATAGATTGTCTCTTTTGATGCCTTGTGTGGTACTGTGAAGAAAATGGGAATTTTTCTAGACCTATTTTTGTACAAATGAGGATGATAAGGAGATTGAATTTGCAAGGTAACTATGAGAGCCAGAGCTAGAAACCAGATCTCCTGTCCTCTATCTCACCAAGTGATGACCAGGGCTCTGCAGTCTTCCACCTGCATGTAGAGTACATGGTTTTCAGGGGAAGAACATAAACAATTTGTTTTTATATTTTCTACAAGCCTATTCACAGCGTGGTTGAGGTGTGTCTATTTAGGCGTTTCATCATACAGAATAGGTGTGGAGGTATTTTCACCATCTGAAACTGGTGGGAAATGTTGTGGCTACTTCTTCCTTTTTCTTTTGATGAATCTGTGATAAATCTCAGAAATAGTAGCTTTGTCGTAGTTACTTTTCTCTCATTGCTGGGACAAAATACCCAATGCTCAAAATTAAGGGAGGAAAGGTTTATTTAGCTCACAGTTTGTGGAGGCTTCAGGCCATCATCAGCTGGTTCCAAGGCAGAGTTGCATGGCAGAGGGGCAAACAGTTCATGGCTGGGGATGACAGCAAAAGCAACAAGAGCAAAGAAGTAGAGAGCAAGCCTCTACCTCCCTTATATTGTGCGTAGGCTACAAGCCCTAAGGTGGGTCCTTTGTATCTACACCATCTCTGTGTTCCCTTCTTGAAGGACTAAGGATATTTACAAAGTGAGGCCCCTGGCTCCCTGTTGAGTCACTTAGTTAAAATTTTAGACTTCTCAAATTGACAAAGTGAATCCACCATTTCAAGCTTTATGTTCGGTCTCATAGATTCTATGGACTCAAGCAGTGAATGTGTACAAAAATCATCCAGGACCCTTATTTATGTTGGATTCTAGTTCTATTGATCTGACATAGATCTGAAAGTCTCCTTTTTTTTTTTTTAATTATTTAGATGTTTTGGTACATATACACACTAGGTAATGTTGAGATCTAGTAAACAACTATCTCCTCATACAGTAATCACTTTCTTGTGGTAAAAATATTCACAATCCTTTCCTCTAGCTTTTTTTCCCCAAAATATGTAATAGACAAAATATGTAATCACTGTATGATGCAAGACAACACTAGAACTTGAGTGTCCCCAACCCCCACCCCACCCTGCCCTGTAGTTTTAGGGTGCCTATACATGGTTCATATTTTGAGTGTTTCAGGGCTAGATAGCCGCATGGAACATAGATTTTCTATTAGACTGTGTGGTGGATTGACAGCTGGTGATCAGCCTGTAACGCCCAGCTGAACTGAATCAGCATGGTGTTACCTGAGGATTGTTGCCAAGATGAAAGAAGCACTGCAAAGAAAGAGCTGTGTTGTTGGTTTTCTTGTTGCCACTGGTTCTCCCGGAGGACTTGCTAAACTTCTTTCCTGATGAGTACTTGACTGTTCTCATTGTCAGAGAAGCTCGGGACCTCATTGTTCCGGAGGATGGCTGTGATACTTTTTGGTGGAGTTTTGGTCCTTACTTTAAGGAAGCATTGCTTTCTGGCTGCAGTGCAGATCCTTCAGCCTACTGGCACAGATCCTTCATCCCGCTGTCAGAGACTTTCCAGCTTCCTCTGCTGACCTCTGGGCCTTCCCAGCACAGATCTATGAAACAGACTTGCATAAGACATTGTGGGCATCAGGCTTCCAGTTGGACTCATGGAGAGCGTTGCTGTGGGCTCTAGGTCTTCAACTGGACTCATGTAGGACATTGTTACGAGATACAGGCCCTTGGCTGGATTCTTTGGGTCTTTAGTGTATGGATAGATCTCCTGCACTTTTTTATGTTTGCCTCTTTGGATGACTTATAAAATAATTAAATTATATGTCTTGTATTAAATCATTTTCCTTGCAAACCCTGAATAAAACAGGCACACACACACACACACACACACACCCTGACTCTACGAGTACAGGTGAGTTACTTAACTTTTCTGTGCAACCATTTCCTCTTTTAAAATGTTTGCATTAGTATTAGTGAGCAATAGTTCTAGGGTCAACAGAATTAATACCAGTAAAGCACCTAGAAATAAAATACGTAGTGTTTTCAGTACATCTAAACTATCCCTGTTATTTCCTTGTTTCCATAGGCTATTCTGTTAAGTTACCTAAATAGGTTTAAGATATTTTTGAGAAACGTTGTTTAAAAGATTTGCAGAATAAGAAATAGCATGGTGTCTTTCGTGAAAATCCTCATCTGGTTGGCAGATAGCATTTTCATTGATGAACAAGGCGGTAGAAATCACTTGATGGTGATTCCTCTGTTCTGTATGCTTCCTGTCAAGCAAGGAGAATGAGGGAGAAATGCATGGGCCTCCCGTGTTGTAGTAAAGTGTCATGGTCTGTGGTGTTAACCACAAGGCATAAAATGGTTTTGTATTCATCTCAATCATTCATCAAACGCAAGAACTTGATTTTAATTGACGATGTGGGAATATGGAGGCAAGGGGGCCAGAGGTCCGTAAGATCCCATTGGATGCCTAACTTCATTTTTCTGGTGGTAAAAGAAAGAAAACATGGACAGAATCATTTTAAAGGTAGATTATGGTATTAGTTTTTCAAATAATTAAAGTTGTATTCCTCGGGGGGAAAATTTATACAGCTCATTTCATTCACTGACTTAAGTGTAAAAAAAAAATAAGTTTTAATTAACACAGGAGTTTTTCTTGCTTTTGTTTTAGGATCAGATTTTATTAAGACCTCCACCGGAAAAGAAACAGTAAATGCTACCTTCCCAGTAGCAATAGTAATGCTAAGGGCCATTAGAGATTTCTTCTGGAAAACTGGAAACAAGGTATAGTATTGCCAGAAAATCTTTCTTTAAGGATAATGTTATTTATAATGCTCATTACAGCCACCACGAAACTGTCTTTATATGCAGAAGGTGTGAATGAGTTACCTTTATTAAGATAAATGTTTAATTTACCTCTCATTATGAAAGAATACATTTATAGGGGAATCTGTGCGATTAACAGAAAGTGAGTGGGGGAGAATGTGTGATCAAGATGTAAACTCACTTTATGTCCTTTTATTAACCGAAGACAATTTTATCACTGACAAGAGATTCCTAAATGGGTTCTTTAACGAACTAATTCTGTTGCGACACAGAGGCTTTCTGGCAAGGCGTTGGCCAGCAAAAACAGGTTAATGCAGAAATTAAACTTCCTTGAGGAATGGAAAGAATTGCAGAGTAACATTTATTGAATGATAAGCTGTGGTGGTGATATGAAAAGTATGCAATATAATGGGAAATAATCTTTTCCTGTCATTATTGAAGGACACACATAAATTGGTTTTTCTGTTGGGAAACCCCCGGTCCAGAAAAACTTATTACTTTTAATAATATGAGGTGAAGAGAAAATTCTCGAGGAGATGAACTTATTAAACAAAATAATGAAATGCTGTGAAACAGCAGGAAAAAGGTAGCTAGACGTTATATAGCTCTTGAATTAAATATCCATTTTTGCGTTTTATGGCAGTTGGATGTGCTCTTTGGAAGACTATTAAGCTGAGGAGGGTATATGCTAGCTTTTGTCAGCTTTTCGAAAAATAATACATATTTTTTGAAACATAAGTTAAAAGGAAAAATGTGTATGAGGTGTTTTTGGATGTGTTTGGATTTTCCTTTTCACTTCAAATTGCTTGTCTAGCTGCAAATTATCTCAAAGGATTTTTTAACAACATTGGAGAGAAAGGTAGCGTGTGTGTGTGTGTGTGTGTGTGTATTTAATGAGGCTTTTCCTTCTTGAGAGACATCTTTTCAAAACCAGTCTCTTGATTTCTGCCAAATGGAACCCCAAAAAGTCCTTTAATCCTTTGCCAACTGGATGTGATGACTTTGTGTGTAACTATAGCTTCAGTTTATTATACAGTTGGAGACTTTTGTCCTGGTTGTGAGAGGAAATAAACACTTTCCACAGTTTCTCCCTCCAAATAACCTCAAATCATGAGTACAAATAGCTAAGATATGTATTGTAGCCTGCAGATGACAGCTGATCCAACTTGAGTAACCTCTGCTTGATCATCTTTCTGCACTGATCCACACAAGTTTTTTTTTTTTTTTTTTAACAAAAGAAATAAAACTAAGAAATTTATTGGTTTTCTATATAGTTGGTAAAATTCACTGTTCAGTACACCAGTGATTCTCACACTGGGCCGAAGAGCATCAAAATCAGATGTGAAGCCCTTATCCATAGAGATGCGTCAGCTGCCATCTCTGGCATTGCTGGGTGTTAGGGCTTCCTTGGGCATCTGTGTTTCATAAGCTCCATTGCCAGGGTTAATAAATGCCATGGGGACCCAACAGATATCTTCTGAGTAGTGACCCATGTGCCATGTTAACCTGTGTTAAATGCTTAGAATGCAAAAATGAATAAATTCCCTTCCAGGAACATTCTCAGACCAGCAAAGAATTGCAGAGAATGTTTCAAGTGCTCAGTGTTACACTCCAGATTTCAGAAGGAGG
The DNA here is from genome assembly GCF_034190915.1 of Cavia porcellus. Lineage (NCBI taxonomy): Eukaryota > Metazoa > Chordata > Mammalia > Rodentia > Caviidae > Cavia > Cavia porcellus. The sequence goes on from NW_026947510.1 coordinate 41,316,662, forward strand.
GATATTTTTTTTCTTTCCATCTTTTCTTTTCGATTGTATGAATTCTTTCCTCTTCACAAACAAAGCCCAGTCCACTTACAAGACAAGGACGGGTACAAGTCAAATTGTGCTCTCTCAGTCCCATTCAGTGTATGGGTCTGCAAGTCGGATACAACTGTTTTTAGGTTGTTGACAAGATGCATGGGCAGCCCTGCCTGTAGAGTCTCTACATCGTTGATTTAAGCGGTGTTTTACCGTGTGATAGGCTGCCTTCTAGACCGTGATTAGTGTCACTCCTGAGAAGCAGAGGTTTAATACTTCATAACTGATTTCATTATAGATTTATATTTTCCATATTCTGTCCCTTAAAAAAAGATTAACTTATGTGTGAACCTCTTTTTGGAAACACTGCCAATAGACTTGCTGACACAAACTGAACTATATAGAAAATCTGTATGCGCCCCTGCCTGACGGACAGAAAGGCTGCTGTGATTACCATGTATGCTAATATTGGCTAATTGATGGGGGGGGTTAGCCTCATTTCAAAAAATAGTCTCATCCTGCTTATCCCCTCAGCCCCCACTGCCTTAGGGAGTCATTGTTTGGGGTCCAGAGTAATAGCAGACATGGTTACAAATGCTAACCAGACATAGTGGTGCATTCCTATAATCCCATCTACTTGGAAGGCTGAGACAGGAGGAATAAGGTTTGAGACCAAACTGGACAACTTAATGAGACCCTGTGTCCAAATAAAATTTTAAACAATAGGGCATGTAGCTTGGTAGTAAAGTGCTTGTCCAGCATGCAAAAGGGACCAGGTTCAATCCACAGTACTGACCTCCCCTCTGCAAAGTAAGTGCTGTGTGACCATGTGATGTTGTATGATTGAGCAGAGGAAATCAGTTAGGCTTACTGATGAGAACTGGTGAAGGTCTGGACTGAGCATTGTGGTAAGAGCAGAGAGGAAGGTGTGCATTTGGGAGATTCAGAAGCTAAGGAGGAGAGATTGCTGGGCTGTGGCTGGGGGATGGTACGCTTCAGGTTCATTGCGTGGGATTCTGGGTGAGTTGATTAAATAGGACCCCGTATGTGTTGTCTCCCTGCTCTTGCATTCTGTTGGCAGCCACCTCCTGCTGTACTACCTGCCAATGAGTAGCTCTGAATGTAAGAGCTTTAGTACTTGGATTACACGAGTGTTGTTTGCTCTTAGCTATAGATTATCGGTTCCACTGGATAGTCAGGGTTCTAAACGTGAAATTCCAAATGAACAGGCTTTTACCACAAACAGAACATAGTTTTCCTTTCCTAACAGACACAGGATATTATTTAAAAACTTATCAACCGAATTGTGTTGTTTTATGGGCACCCTTAAAGACTTCAGAAATCTCAAGTGCTCTCTTTTTCTATTGTGTTTGTGTTACTGGCCTGACTGCTTTACAGAACTCTCTACCTACAACTCAGAAAGAAATCCTTACAATTAAGGAGATTAAAACCACTGGTACCTCTCCTTGCTGGATGGCTGCCAGTTTGGGTAGGATGATCTTGGGGGCTCATAGATTCTGGTCTCTTATTTTAAATACACCTCTAATTTTGAACTCACAATGAAGGTTCCTATAGAAGTGTACCTGTAGAAAGGTAGACTGAATGGGTTTCTGGGATATACTTTCCTATTTATTGACACCATTCTTGTCTCTTCCACATTCACAGCTATGGTCTAACGATGTTTGAGGGTTATGACATTGCAATAAGTGAAATGTTAATGAGGGTTATTAGCCCTCATTACTGTCTCCTCAGAAGCAGTGACATTGTTCTCATTAATCCTGGAAAAGTTATTTTGCAGTGTGAATGGGCATCAGTGATGGAAGCTCTTTTGCTGGATGAAGTGAAAAAGACCGAAGAAAAAAAATGATGATTCCCTATCAACGTAGTGCCGATTTTTTTTTTTTAAAGCATTCTGATAATAATGGTCATGGTTCTTCTCTCTGTCTTCCCCTTTAGGTGGGCTTTAAACCTGCAGGAGGCATCCGCACTGCCAAGGACTCCCTGGCATGGCTCTCTCTGATAAAGGAGGAGCTAGGGGATGAGTGGTTGAAGCCCGAACTCTTTCGAATAGGTGCCAGTTCTCTGCTTTCGGACATTGAGCGGCAGGTGAGTATTAACTATGTCCTTGCAGGGAGCTGAGAAGTGATTATTGAGAAAGAAATGGAGAACTGGTGGTAAAAACCCTTCTGGTTTCTCTCATCATCTCTAAACCTCTGTCTTCCTTCAAATAGACATTCGCTTAAAATAGTGTGGGTAGAGATTCTGCTGAAACAGATTTTCCTTCCCTGGGGATTGAACCTAGCTTTATGACCAGCCACATCCCTAGCAATGTTTTTGACTTGAGATGGTCTTACTAACTCCCCAGGTTGGGCTCAAATTTGCAATCCTCCTGCTTCAGCCTGCCAGTATTTCAATTATTATATGAGAATATACTTATTAACTGATAGATATAATTTTATAATAATTATTGATGAACTAACCTTTGATCTTCTTCACAGATTTACTATCATGTGACTGGAAGATATGCGGCTTACCATGATCTGCCGATGTCCTAAATCAACAACCTGCCTCAGAGAAGTTCTTTGCAACAGTGTTTTTAAAAAAAGAGATTTTTTTTGCATAATTGCTAGTCATTATGCATATTGCATATTGCTAGCCAGTAAAAATTAGGAGAATGGATAAGTGACTTTTTTCTCTTAAAATTTCTACAGAACTTAAACCTCAGAATGAAAGAAAATGCAAACTAATGTCTGGCCCTCACTTCAAGTACATTTGAAATGATTTTAATTACCAAAAAAATCTACACCATTAATTTTGTGGAGGTGTTCTCCAAAAAACTCTGGGTAAAATGTTCATGATTATTTAGACACCATCAAATTCTAAAGGGGAAAAAATGAAACTAACCAGGAAGTGCACCTAGCAAATGAAATTACACCACTGCGCTGCTTCCGTGATGACCCTGGGAACCACCAGCTCTGCACTAATTCCCTGCCATGAAATTTCAGCCTTGATTTTTGCAGAGGAGATATTTCTTTTTACTAACTGTTTTACTTGTCAATTTTCCAATATTGTTATATGAAACTATGAGTGTCATTCTGTTTTTTAAATAAAAGACTTCTCCCATAGTTGTTTACTTAAAAAAAAATCTTTGTACCCATTGTATCACTTTACATTATGATAATACATATTGAAAAATTGATCCATTAAACATAGAGGTTTTATCAATGACTTGTTGAATGTCTGTTGTAGGTTTGTTGGGGATATAGCTCAGGTGAAGCACCCCAGTTCATTACTAACGAGTGTAACTTATGTCTGTATTCTGAAACTTAAGATTTTTCTTGGCATAGTGAACAGGAAGAAAACAGCAAACAGTGACAGTAGTACTAAGTGTACTACTATGTGCTAAGCTCTTTACCAATATCACTTTATTTAATCCTTCCTTAATCCCTATAATACTAAGGTAACTACAGTAAGGTTTTTAATCCTCACAATAGTAAGTGCCGATATTATCATCCTTTTGTACAGATGAAGGACTGAGGATCAGAATTTAAGCAACCTGGCACAGGCTGCTGGAAATGAGAAGTTAAGACCCCAGCCTGGTGGGCTGCAGAGACCGCCCACGGTGGCCCAGTGTGACCTTTGCACAGTTGGGTGCCTGAGAACCAAGCTGGTGCTCTGCCTTTGCTCTGTCAGGTCCTTTGTCTCTCCCCTCCTCTCTCCTTCAACCTTGTCACTTGTTGGCACCTCCACTACAGGATAAAGTCTAAGTTTCTTTAAATGGTGACTTTTACAAGTCTTTTGTACTTCCCTGAAGGACTCTCCAGGTACTTGTAAGCAAAAAACCCTGGATTGGGAGTCGGTTTGGGTTTCATTGTCTCTCATCTCAATTCTAGCCCAGTCCTTGCCTTGTCTTTCTAGCTTGGGGACCGTGGTCCATCTCTTCACATCGCCTGACCTCTTTCTGGTCTGAAAAAGGAGTTGGGCAGGTGATATCAGTGCTCTTCCTGACCTAATATCATAGTATCCCAAGGATAATTAGAACAAATCTAAAAAAATACTTTATGACTAGAAAAACATTCATAGCAACTGAAGTTAGAATTTGCCTCTCAGGAGTCAGTTACACAAATCCCTCAAAAACCCCTTTTAACTGTAAAGAAAATGAGTAAAATAAGAACACAAAAGAAATCCTGCTTTTCCCCAGAGTCTTTGCAGAATGCTGACTCCTGACTTGTGCCTTTGGGTATGGTTCATGGCTCTGAATGCCATAGCCAACTTCGTAATAGGCTGGCCCAAATGCCCGCCAGTGCAGTGGCCAGTCACCTTTGGAGAAGAAACACTACAGAAAAATAATTACATTCTATCACCTCTGAAGCTATTCTAATTTCACTGGGGTTTCTGTTTTCCTCCCATTAAACCCACCTGGTCATTTTAGTTGATCAAGTGGACAGGCATCATTATCTTCAATTTTAATTTATATGAGGCATCCACGGAAATTGACCTCTGCGGACAATTATAGATGCACGTAGGAAATTAAGACTGGTGAGTCTCTCAAGCCTATTAGAGAGTGATGAGCCTGGCCCGATCCAAAGATAAGTAATATTACATTTTGAGGGACAATTTATTCCAAGGACTGTGGGGCTCCTCATCAGGGATGCGTACCCCTTCTTACCTGGCTCTTGAAATCAGTTCTAACACAGGCGACTTTAATGTTGATTGCTACGAAAATATAAGAGGAGGAGGTCATTTGTGAGGTGACTGTGATTTACTCTAAAGCAGATTTGTGTACTGCAGGACATTGGGAACAGATGCTTAATACAATCAGAAAGTGAACTGGTGTGTTCTGTGTTTAAAGCTTAGAAGTTAATAGGAGAAACCTGCCCCTCTTCTCCCTAAAATTGTTGAACGTGTTCAGTAAGGTATATGAGCCCTTAAAGTTACTTTAAAAACCAATCATATAATTTGGGGCTTAATAGGAAGTCACTTGTGCAAGGTCAGAACTGAGGCCAAAGCTCTCATCCCCATCACAGGTTGAAATACTTCAAGAAGTGTGGCCAGGTCTTTGGAATTGGACATTTGCTGTTTGTTTTTACATTCTGCTGCATAGGTAATTATGTTTGTCAGCAGGTGGCCTATTTTTGTCTCTAGGATTCTTCTAAAGGGTGTTTGGGGGAAGTCCACCCATCTCAGTTTAAGTAATAACATGGTAGTATATTGATTTCATCTGTCAGAATTTCATAATTTTGAGTAACTTCCACATCTGAATTTGTTGTAAGGTTGAATTTAATTGTTATTTTAGGAAGAAACAGTTTTCATTTAATTTGTGTACACACGGGGAGTAAATGAATTATCACAAATTTTTACATCCTTTGGCTCATCCTGGGTTATCTCAATGCTAAAGAGAAGTTCAGAGCAATTAGTTCATATGAAAAGTAGCTTCAAGCTGGATGTAGTAGCACATGCCTGTGGTCCCAGCACTCAGGAGGCTGAAGCAGGATGATTGCTGCAAGTTCAAGGCCAGCCTGGGCTGCATGGTGAGTTTGAAATCAGCCTGAACTACATAGCAAGGACCCTGTCTCAACAAAACAAAACAAAAATACCTCCCAAGGAGACTTGTGTAAAAGTGGGGCGTATGACAGATGTGGGCGTGTGCCTACAGTCTCATGCTGCAGTCCCTGTCCTGACCCAGCAGAATGCTTTGCCGTGTGTGGCATAGCTGTCTTATAAAAACCAAATCATTTTAGGAAAATTAACTTACTCTTGTAGTACAGAAGGAAACCAACATTAATTTTTCTTCCATCAACCTGACAGTTTTTTTGACTCAACATAAATAGAGCCGGAGTGCAGAGCTATAAAGAAGAAGGAATAATTTGAGTAGGTTTTGTTTCAAAGAGAATGAAATGTTACGCTTGTCTTGGTATGAGGAAATGCATATGAAGTGAAATCAATCTCTACTTTTATTTTCCTGATCACACTCGGGAGTCTTCCTTCCCAAAGGAAAATAATGTATTTAATAACTACCACCAAGTGATCCTTTCCAGAAATGACCACAGGTAACATCTGGCTGATATATAGAATATGTAGTAAAAATAATCATTTTTAATTAACTAAAACCTGCTCAGGAGAGAGAATAGAGGAATATCCATCTGGTCAATTCTTATTTAATAGGGCAAATGAGAATCAGAATGCTTAATCCAATGTATGTGAAATACTTAGTGACCTTACAATGAACTAAAACTTTTTGCTAGGAAAAACAATGGTGAGACAGAGGAATCAGAGTATCTAGAAAGAACCGACTTAAAATTTGGTTTTTATTTTTAAAGTACATGTTATAAAAGAATATATTAAAACCTAGGTGTTGTGGCAGTAGTTTCTCTGGTTCAGTGATGGATGTTTTCAAATCACTTGTTCAGTTCAATGAAGTATACTTTCTTCTGGAGGTGGATAGGGGTAATGACAAGTTTTAAAAGGTATTATAAGCAGAATGTAGTAATCCCAGCACACTAGGACACTGAGGCCAGGGGGCTGTAAAGTCAAGCCTAACCTGGGTGATCAAGTGACTCAAACCCAACCTCAAAATATAAATAAATAGGTCGGGAATGTAGCTTAATGTAAGGGCCTTTGGTTCAGTCCACAGGGCTTTGCTCCCTTTCATAAGTAATTATAAATAAAGGTAAAAGGACCTGGATTATTTTGCCTGAGGTAAAGGTTGAAAAGTACTTAGTATCTGACAATTTCGGGAGAAGTTATTTCTGCATTAAATTCCAGTAAGGAAGATTCCTGTATTTCCTCTGTAGAAGATGAAGTGAGTTTAGACCACATTTGAAGTTGGGTTCTAGAAGGGAAGAACTCCCTTGAAGTTCTTCTTGAAGCTTTGAAGTGTATTGTCAGGAAGTACATCCCGTCTCCAAAGTGGATCCTCTTAATTGGAGTGGTTTAGTGATACTGCCAGAGAAAGTGGTCCTCAAACTTTAGAACACATCAGCATGATGAGAGAGCTTTATAAACAGGATTCTGAACCCTACTCAAAGAGTTTCTAATCCAGTGGCTCGCCTGTGGAGGCAGGGAATTTGTATTACCACCGAGTTCTGAGATGTTGATGTGTTCTAGGAGCCTCTTGAAGAACCACTGGACTAGAAAGCAAGCCTTGGACTGAACTGTATTCAGAGAATTGTGGCCGCCGAGTGGCAGCAGCTGTCTTCTCTGAAGCTACAGAATGAATGTGTCCATTTGCTGCTTTTTTAGCCAAGAGCAGGAAAGGAAACAGGCAAGCCACACTGTTCCTTAATCCTTTCACAGTAGGCAGTGAACTTCATTCCACTTTGGGCTTAAATGTGAGCTTTGGAGCCTCGAATAAACACTTTGTACAGGTTTAGAATCACTATCCACAGAATCTCCAGAGGCTTTCAGCAAACCAAGATAAGTGACATCCAGCTGTACTTGATTTTTACCAATTTAGAATGCTTCAACTTGGCAATTCAAATATAGTAATGTACTTAAGACCACGAGCTGTTTAACAGAGCTCATTATTGCAGTTGGAATAATGTTCTGGGGAAAGAAACATGTCACAGAGTCTTGGTTTTTGATTTGGAGGTTTCGTGCAGATGACCTCCAGAGCTAATGACCAGTTCTTTGGTCTTTTCAACACTGAAGGATCTTTTACAGTTGTTTTTGCATTTCAAGTGTGCACTCCGCCAGCACTATACATAGGCATGGTTCTTAGTTCTAAATCATAGAGGCATACTACAGAAAACATACTTCTTTATACCTGGAGTATCTTATAGAATATCTAGAAAGAGCAGATGAATCAAAAGTAGAGGCAGCCAGGGAAGAATAATGGCCAAACCGCTCTTTAAAACTGTAGCAATGAAGACCCAGCCCCCAGTTGCCTCTGATCATTTGGTATCAGAACCTGTGCCTTTGCGGTCTGTAAAAGCTGTGTTTATGACAGTGGCCAAGAGTGGTTTCTTCACATTGCTTTATTGGACACTGAACTGTGCATTGTGTCTGATTGTCAGGACCTCCTTATCATGCCTGCATGCTGGCTGCCATGGAAGCTGAAAAGCAGCTCATGACTGCCAGTTGGGGGTGGGGTGAGGATGGTCACCAATCACGATCCTTGTCATCTGCACTCTAACAAAGTGGTACTCAAGAGAAAGCTACACTTAGGGTAGGAAAGCACTGGCCCTCAGCTGTGCTTCCATTCTCATTTAGCTTCTGTAGACTCTGCAGAGTTCCCTTTGTCTCTTGGTCCCATGCAATAGTCATCCTATGGAGTTCTGTGTAGAGAATGGGGCAGCAATGGGACTGTAACCTTTCCCCCAGAGATTCAAAATCTCTCTGTTGACTTAGCACAAATCTGGTCTGTTTCTTCCTCATCTTTTTCCTAAAATCACTGACTTGATGATTATGTAATTTTATGTTCTAGTCTTTAGCCTTTGAAACGTACGTATTAGTCTATTGTGTGATAAGTCAGCCTTAATAATCTTTTTACCCTCTGCTCTAATAGGTAAGAAAACAATACATCCACCCACCACCTCAACCTCTCTCCTGCCAAACTGTGCTGTGTGATTTCTACATCATTACTGCTTAAAACGTTTTAAATTGTTTCTGTGACCATAATCTCCACATTTGTTTATGCTTAGTCCTAAAGTTAAATGAAACCATTACTCATAACAAGTACTCCATTTATCCCTTTAAAGTTTAGCTTCTGAAAAATTTCCTTAAGAATGGCTTGAGCATCATAATCCTCAGTGTTTGCAAGTTTGAAAATGTTTATTGTCTTTTGTTGGATACTAAATGTCTGTTGTCTTTGGCTGGACAGTTCTTGGATCACATACCTTATTTCGTTGAAGAGTTTGTTCTGTCACTGATATTTTCTAGTTTTCTGCATTGTTTTGGAGAGCAATGCTTTGATTTAAACTTTCTGCCTCAGTGTACTGCTGATTTTTCTCTTAATTCTTATAACCTTACTAGAACTTGTTTCAGAATTGAGTGTTTTGTGTTAATTTTTCCTGGGGTGCATTGTGCCCTGTGAAGTGTATAGATTTTTAATTTAAGATTTCTGAAAATATACTTTGAAATATATCTTTTTCTTTTTCCTTCCTCTTTTCGTACTATTTTTTAGTTTTTTGCAGATGCTAGTCATTCGTGCCATTTACCTATTTTCTTGTATGCTTTTGCATTTTTAAAAACTGTGTTTTATTCTGTTTTCATTCATGTCATTCTTGTTACTTTCTGTGTGTTTATCACCATCTGATTTCTGCCAGTTTAATGTCTGTTTCCTGGGATCTAGGAAAGCATGCTCATTTCCTGTTGCCTTCAGTAACTTTCCTCAGCCCTGTATATTTGATATGAAGTCTTTATAGTTTCATTTGGGGTTTTGTTTACTTGTTTTTAAATGTATGCCAAATGCTCTTTTCAAATTTTTCTCTGTTCTAAAAAAAATCTTTTGTCTGTTTTATGGAAACATGGTGAGTAATTCTTTTTTTACTTTTTTCCTTATTTATATCTTTTCTTACTTTCACAGAGTAGCTTTGTGAAGATGCCCATTTTTGGATGATATAAGTTTTGTCTGGACCGGGGCTGGGGATTTAGCTCAGTGGCATAAGCACCTGCCTTGCAAGCAGGCGGTCGTGAGTTCGATACCCTGTACCGATAAAAAGGAAAAACACGCACACACACACACAAAAAGTTTTGTCTGGACCAGCTACAGGCAGGAAGTTTGCATGGGAGACATGTCACATCCATGTTTTCACTAGCAGGAACACTCGAGTTCCTTATACGGAATTGTGTGTTTGAGTGCATCCTCTGGTCCTCAGCTCTCCCTAGCTACTAGCGAGCAACACCTTCACAGCTGCCTCAACCTGCCTGCTGCAAATACAGGTTTGCCATATGACTTTCTTTTTAGCTTCATCTCTCCCTTTCCTCTTTGATGCCAAACTGGGTCCAGGGAACTACTGCTGCCAGCCCACGGACCAACCCATCCATACAAGATGTGGCTTCGCCTCCCAGTGTGCGCCACCAGCTTTGATCAGAGTTGGAGTTTGTGTGTTACATTTGAATAGGAAGAATTGTTATGTTTGCAATGAATATAAATTCTGATTCACTTTGAAATAGTAGCAGTAACAGAAAGTCTAAAACTAAAAGTGCTAAGAAGTGGGGGTTGAAGCTGCAGTGCCTGAGGCATGTGTTATTATTCGGTATCTCACCCTCAGATAAAACTTATCTCCCTCATTGGAATGTGGAGAGGAATAATGAGCAAGACTGGTTTGGAGAAGTGTGTGGCATGTAGAAGCAGTTTTTAAAGTTTCAGTTATTTTCTCTACCATTATGGTGCATTGCAAAAGGGGGGTGTGTGAAAAATCAGGTGTAAACTTTAAGTAATACTAATCTCATCTTCTTATGCATTATAAACAACCTCCTTTTGCTCTGATTCTACTTGGCATCTTTTTAGCTTAAGCAACATCAGAAAAGGAGGTTCGGTTTAGAAGCTGTTTCTCACTTCTCTGTAACAACTGGTTTCTGTCATTCTTTACATAATTCTTATCATAAAATTACTGCCTTGGGTCTTTATCTGACTTATTTCCTGTGGCAGGAGGATTGCTGGGGCAGGGAGAGGCCAAGAATGGGGAGCAGTCTGGACTACACAGTATTAGTTTTACAAAATGGACCTGACAGAGGGATCTCTAAACTGAAACTACCTAAGACTGGAAGTCAAAAATTAAGAGGAAGGACATTCCTTAGGAAGAGGCTCTCAGCGCATCAACAGAGATACAGCAGAGGTGTATCCTGGAGGAATATAGGTATCCAGGCTTTGCTAGGAGAGTGCAGAATCAGAGTTTGGGGGTCAATATCGAACATGTGAAGGAGGGATGGTCTAGGTCAGTGACCTGGTTGCCTTATATATTCTTCAGCAGAATTGCATAGTAGCTCTACAACTTCTAAAGGGGTAAGGATAGAACTAGTCTTGTATTAGGTTTGTCTGCCTACTCTGAGTGGCATCTCTAAAAGGGTAGACACAGAGGAGCTCTAGGAATATAGTGCAAGACCCTATCTCTAAGTAAATAAATAGTAGATCACTTGCAACCAGCTTTAGACCTTTTACAATATTCAGTGTAGCTACTTGCATAAAATGGGTGCACCAAATGTATTTGTTAAATTAATTTTAAAAATAATTATAATTTGGAAGATACAAATCATTATAAAATAAAATTAATCCACAAGAGAAATGTGAAAATCATTGCTATACAAGTAGACAAGATGCAGTGTAGTTAGTAAATTATGTTCCAAATAGTAGTTTTGCATAAAATAGCCACAGGTCAAGTTACATATATTTTAACTTTGGGATGGCATTGAGAAATGGGATTTTTTTTTTTAACCAATGATTTTTCTAATGTTAGATGCTAAAACTTGCTGGATGAGTTGCAAATGTATAAAAAATGGTTTGGGAAAACAATTTTTATTCATTAAGCTGTTTGTTTTGATAAAAAGAAGCACATATTTTTTTAAAGCAATGTTTATTTCATGTTTTGAGTGGCAGTAAAAACAACTGTATGTTTGAAATTTTTGAAATATGTTTTAATGCTATTAAAGTGACTTAAGAGCTCATATGTCAAATTTACTCACTGCTTACTGTTCCATGGTTGAAAGTTAGTTTCACTTTCCAAGCTTCTTGGAAATTTTTAATATATTATTAGCTTATGCCTTTAAGTCATCAAGGCCTGTATTTAGTGGACTGATTAGAGCATTTGACAAAACTGAAGCAAGGGTTTTGCAAGAAGAGCTATTACAGCTGTGTAAGTTCTTGATCTGAGCTTTTACAAATAAGAATGAGCCAGGTATGGTGGTGCACATCTGTAATCCAAGCACTCAGGAAGCTGAAGCAGGAAGATCATGAATTCAAGTGCAGCCTGGATAACATAGTTATCTAGATTCCATCTCAACAAGTGGATATGAATATTTTTGCATATCATATAACAGAATTATACCAAATGGTCTTGATCATAGTATTTTAACTGGTAGATTCCATATGTGTAAACCTGGTATTTATGCTAAAAATTCATTTTCAATAAAGACTAACTGGCTTTCTAATTTGAAAAAGAACTTTTTGAAGCAACAAGATATAAAAGGTTTGAATGTAGCCCATACACTTCAGGCCCAGAAACAATTTCCAGTGTTTTCTGAGTGCTTATTAAATGCATATTTCAAGTTACTAGAAGTTAAGGAATTATACAATTCCTTGGGCCCATATTTGCTAAGGAATAGTTGATGATGTATGTATACATGTGATGGGCACCGTTCTCAGTACCTTATGTGTATTAACTCTTCAATCCTACACTAACCTGTGAGACTGGTATGATTATTATCCTTTTATAGAGGAGCTCATGGATGGAAACATGAAGAAATGAAAATGGCTTATCTAAAGACCACACATAGAGTTGGGATCTGAGGTCAGTTGTTCTCGTTCCCATGTCTGTGCTTTTAACTATTGTCACAGATTGCGAGCCAGAACTCTGGCAAAAGGAAGGCTTTGTTCCACGTCCACGAATTTCAGGGGTAATAACACACCCTCAAAGTCATTTAACCATGCAGCTGTGATCATGTTCTCATGCAGTCTAAGGGCTGCCATGGGGATGAGGAGAAACAGCAATGCAACAGAATCTCTGTAATGAGCTCTTCCGGGACAAAAAACAGTGCCCTCCTTTAGGTTAAACATGTTACTTGATGCTTTATTTACTTTATTTACTGCTAGTTTAAGGATCTGGGATTGGCCTATGTCATTTCCAGATCCTTAACGTAATGAGTTGTGCTACTGCAGGTCCCTACATTATAGCTGTAAACATAAAACACAAACACACAAAGACATCTACCCAAGTATAAAAATTACTGGGGAATTAGGAAGACTAAGAAATGAACTGTTGGGTTTGAAGGGTAATTACTGGTGACACTGGCCCTACTAGATCTTGGTAGGAAATGAGAATAGTTTGGAAAGATTGCAAGGGTGGGGTGAATGATTTGATTTGTGAGGGTCAAATGATGTAGCCAGATTTCAGACGGTGCAATGACATGTATAAATTATTATTTTAGTATAATAAGGAGTCTGTGTGCCTGGTGCTTCTAGATTTGTTGAAAGAATGTGTTGGGAATAAAAATCCGAGAGCTATATCAGAGATGCTGTCATAGATATCTTTTCCCCAAGTTATGGAAGGTGGAAATAGTATCTAATTTGTGTTTATATCCTTGGTGCCTTGTATGTAATAATCTTAATGTCACTTGAATTTGTTTTGTGTAAAAAATTCCACATGGCACAGGAGAGCATATGCTGGGAAATTAAATAAGTTTCATATAAAGGTAACGCTTGAGGGTGGTAAGGGATTCGTAGGTGCAGGATGTGGGCTGAATCTGTGTGTATCGAGGGGCACTGGGTGGGTCGTATGCTTCATCCCCATTGCTAAGTTCTGTCCTGTGAAGTAAGCCACTAGTGAGACTCTCCTGCTTTCTTCGTTCTCCTTTCTGGAGAAGATGGGGTGACTGATTTTAGTTTTTGGTTATTGGATAAGCATAAGGGATTAGGCATTTGTCTGTGGTTCAATTTTTCCTCCTTCTTCTTTTTGCAAATTAGATCTTTCTCCATTATAAAAAATTAGTAACAGGTTGGGGAGGCTCGTCTAGTCCTGCCTACCCCTGGGCATCTGTGGAGTTCTAAGGGTGACTCTTAGGAACCCATTGTTGCCACAGAGTGAGTTGCATTCTTGCGTATCAGCTGCACTGGCAACACAGGTAATAGTTACTCTCTCCTCCCCTTTCTTTTCCTCCCCTCCCCTGTTGCCCTTGTGTCCTTTCCTGTCCCTTTTCTTCCTCTCTTTGCTTTGTGTGTATGGGTTTGATTTGAAGAAGGTCGCTGTTGATTGGATAACCCCTTGAGAGCCCCAGTAGGCAATTAGGCACAAGCATTCTTGGAAGAGAAAATAGTATGTGCAAAAAGCACATAGAACCACAAATTCACAGTGTACTCGAGAAAGTCAGAATTTTGTATGGCTTTCAGAAGGAATATGCCAGAGGACAATGAAGGGCGATTCAAGGTTGAATCATGAAAGACATAATGTGACCTGCCTTAGAATTAGACTACTCTCTTGGACTTAGGATGCCTCTAGGGGTCCCAAGAACCTTTTAGGAGGTTCATGAAACCAAAACTATTTTCAAATGAAACTATGATATCTATTTTCTTTCTTGCTTCCTTCCTTTTTTCCTTCCTTCCTTCCTTTCTTGATACTGAAGATTAAACCCAGAAACTTTGCGTTGAGTACATCTCCTGCCTTTGAGAACGTTTTTTAGGACAACATTTTACCAAACTGTAAGGACAACATTTTACCAAATCCCTGAGTTTTCCAGTCTCTTGGTTCCTTGTTCTGAGTGTATGAGAGAGTTTTCCAGAGGCTATGTGACTGCAACAAATTGAATGCAGGAGCAAATACGCTATTTCACTTCTTATCACAGTAGAATGTGATCATTTAAGGCAGCCACTGAAGAGACTTGCAAAAATGTAAAGCCAAGCCACATGCCTCACTATTTTAAAAAATGTTTTTTCAAAAAAATCATTTGTTCACAATACATTTATACATTTATTTATTTATTAATTAATTTATTTATTTTATCAGTGCCAGGGATCGAACTCACAACTGCCTGCTTGCAAGGCAGGCGCTTATGCCGCGGAGCTAAATCCCCAGCCCCTATACATTCATTTATAACAATGTACATTTATACATTTGTACTAATACATTTATTTTTAATGAACTGAATGCAAAATTTTGGTTTATATTTGTATAAATGTATAATATAGTAATTGGTAATAAACCTTAATAAGTATAATTCCACAAAATCAAAATCTCCTCTTGGGGCCTTCAATATTATGAAGAGCTTGAAGAGCTCTCCTGATCCCAGACAGTCTGAGGATAGCTGTCATAGCTGAGAGCCTTAGGAGGTCCCTTGGTAGGGAATTAGCATAATTCACACCAGATCCTTAATTCATTAAAGGTCAAAAAGAGTGGCCATGCCTAGTGTTGGCAAAGATGTGGGTCATGAGGATTCTTATGGTTTCACTGGTAGGACTGGGAATTGGTATAGCCTTTAAGGAAAGTCTTTTGACAGTATTTGTGTACTAAGGGGAATTTAGAAGTACATATACTGGCTCTGAAATTCTACTCCTGGAAATTTGCCCTAAGGAAATAACCAAAGAGATGTTAAAGATATTAATACCGCATATGAGTTTTTATTGTAGTATTGTTTATAATGATCAAAAATGAAAACCTCAATGGCCGTGTTTTAAGTTCTGCTAATTGTGAAAATCAGATGGATAATTCGGCATTTTGGGAAATAGTTTCATCAAAGGGCCCTCGTGTCTTTTATTCTCTGTTAAATGAGTGTTCCCAACTGAGCGGCCTGTTCGGGATTGTTCTTTCTGTCATGCTATTCTTTTCCATTCTTTCCCTTTCCTGGCATTTGTGATCTGCCTTAGCTTTGTCCTTCTTTATCTATTCTTTTTCCTAATTGCATTACTTTCTTTACATCTTTCTTAAGTATAATTTTTTGTTTGTTTATTTTTTATCGGTACCGGGGATCGAACTCACGACTGCCTGCTTGCAAGGCAGGCCCTTATGCCACTGAGCTAAATCCCCAGCCCCTCATCTTTCTAATTCAGGCTGTTGAAAGCAAATCTGATAAAACAAGCTCATGTTTATTTTCTCTATCGGAGCCACCCCTAGACCACCACATAACCTGTGTCTCTGGGTTGTCTTTGGTCAGCTACTTTGCTCAATTCTGGCCAGCTGTGGCCAAGGAAGTAGAGTTTATCTGGTGTAAAAAATAGCTACTTGTCTATAAAGAATCACTTAGAGTCAGTGACCTCAGCAAGGGTGAGACTATACCATCTTGCAAGAAAGTATAGGTATGGAATGGCTTGATGAAAGATATTTTGTTCACATGCACCTATGTGTTTGAGTTTAAAAACTCCAGAAAATTATTTTCCAGCAAAGTGGTAGTAGCTGTTATCTCTAATTTAAATGTGCATTTAAATGTACATTTAAATGTACATGTAAATTACAGGTACATTTAAGATTTTTCTTTTGATACTATTTATTATTTTCAATTTATTTCACTCAAAACATTGTCTGATATGTATCTAAATTGTTGCTGTGTCCATTATTCCTCTTTTTGTTGTTGCATAGTATGCTATTTGCATAGTATACTTCAACTTGTTTGTTCACTAATTGATAAGCATTTCTAGGCTAAGGCTCAGATGAATAAATTTGCAAGGAAAGTTACTGTGCAAGTCTTTTAAAATAGTTGTTATTACTTTTCTTGGGTAAACACCTAAAAGTGGACTTGTAGGGTCATTATATATATTATGCTTGGCTTGATGAAAAACTACACACTCATTTCCAAAGTAGTTATACCATTTTGCATTTCCATTTATTTGTGTTCTGATTGCTTTATCTCTTCACCGACTTCTGGTCATGGCAGTCTTTTTAATTTTATCAGTTTGGCTGGCTGTATAGTTATAGTATTGTGATTCAATTTGCATATTTTTGGTGACTTTTGGGCACTTTGTCATTAATTTGTACCTCTGAACTCTGTATGTTCATAATCAAACAGGAATGTAAATCACGCCCTTCAGCAGTATAAAACACCTGCTACAAACTGTGTTTATTGATTTACCTTTATTCACAACCAAAGTACAACTTGTGTACCTACGTGTAGGGCATTATATTAGTTTCTTTGTCTCCCATGCACTTTTTCTTCCATTATTTAACTGGATTTAGCACAAAGTAACTACTTTCTATGTAAAATCCTCCTGATAATTTATATGATAATCATGAAGTGGAGTCTTTCAGATTACTTAGTGTCTTGCATTTGGAGCATGCGTTTCTTCAGGAGAGCTCAGGATCCTTTGAAGTTCATATTCACAACATCTTTGAGAAATAGGTAGGAAGCACAGAGAAGAAACTACAATTCCAGAAGGCAAAGCAACTTCACCAGATCTCAAAGCCGATTAGTGAAATTCAGATTGTCACTTGAATCCCAGTCATTGGATTTGTCACCAGACCAACTGTTACCTAGCAAATCAACTTACCTCTCCTTACTGGATGATAAAAGCTTCAGATAAAGTCAAGGAGCTTCACCTGCTGATATAAAGTTAGTACAGACCCCCCCCCAGTTCTGCCAACACTAGAAAGTTATCATGATCCATGTCATATACATTCCCTGTGGATTCTTATACTGATGGTTATAAAGAAAAACAGAGTCATTCTGCCCCACAGAAAAAGATATGTGAGAATGCAATAATGTGGAAAACAAGTTTCAAAGAACAACGTATAAAATCTATCCTCTCATGCGCACATAAATATTTTCAAACAAGACTTGAGGTTTTGAGCTAAAACAACAAAGAAAGGATAGGACCTCTAGCAACAAAGAAATAAAACACACCAGTGTTTCAGCTTGGCTTTTCCCATACCTGTGAATACTGCATATTTAAAGAGTCACTCTAGTGTAATATGTCTGATGTTTAACAAATATGTCAGCATCCACCTACCAAAACAGGTGCTCCTTTGCTCCTCAATGGCAGCATCTTGAGATGTTACACATCTACTTTAATGTCACTTCATCACTGATAAAAAGTTTTGGAATTACTACTTTAGAATTGCCTGTAAGCTTGAGGAGTGTTCTTCTGAACATCTTCATGATTCTGAGGTTCTTCACAGAGCATACTTCAAATATTCTTTTACCATGTTATTGCCTTAAGTCTCAGGCTCCTGATTCTTGGTATCTCACTTCATATCTCCACCCAGTTCTGATCTTCTAACTTTTTGTTTGTTTCTTTTTGTTTTCCTTTTATTTTCATTTCTTTTCTTTGTGGTTGTTGTTTTTTTGAGACACAATTTCACTATGTAGTTCAGGCTGCCCTTCAGTACACTAGGTAGTCCAGGCTGGCCTCGAACTTGCATCAGTCTTTCTGCCTCAGCCTTCCAGGTACTGGAATTATAGGCATAAGCCATCACGCCTGACTTCATCTACTTTAAAAAAATGTTTTGACTCATAATAATTGTGCATGTTTATGGGATATCATGATAATTTGATACATGTATATAATATACAATGATCAAGTCAGGATAATTAGCATTTTTCTTTCCTTAAACATATTTCTTGGTCTTGGAAAGTTTCAAGCTTCTCCTAATTTTTTCTTCATTTTAATTTTTAAAAAGTAGTTTGCTACTGGGAGTTGAACCTAAGGCCTTTGCTCTGAGTTGGGTCCCAGCCCTTTTTTATTTTATATTTTGAGATATGATCTTTGAAATTTGCTACAGTGCCTGAGCTAGATTCAGACCTGTGATCCTCCTGCCTCAGGCTTCCAGAGTGCTGGGATTACAAGTGTGGCCCGTTACTCAGCTTCTTCTCTTAGTTTTTCATAAAATGTATAATATATTGCTTTAATCCATAGTCATTCTTCTTGCTATAGAACACTGGTACAGTACTTATTCTTCTTAATGTATATTGGCACCCATTTGTGGTTTTTTTGAATCTATGACTTACATCTTACCTGATTATTTGGGCATGACCATTAGCTTCACAATTTTAGCTTTTATCTTCTCTTCTTGACCATACTCCTGATTTTTTTTTCTGCCTAAAAGGTGACAGGTAAAAAAAAAAAAACTTGTTGATTTCAGTCTGACACCTGGAACAGTTATCTGGCTCAACCTCTGGACATATGAGTCTTGGACTGCACGCATCCTCACCAGGAGTGTGACTGGTGAGCAGGAGGTGGTAATCATCATCGTCTTAGAACAAAGCTGATTTGTTAAAATAGCCCAAAGTCACTTGTCATCAAATCTGGTGAATGACATGAAGGCTAACACTGTGTAACAAAATAAAACTTGGAAGAGTGGCTATTAAACAATGAGGCCGGATTTACCCAATGGCTCTGAATGCTATCAATTGGAGATGAATGTTGCTCCCTCTTGTGGGGAAGTTCATACCTTGCCTCCCCCACCTACAGGTCCTCTGTGGTCTGCTTCGTGTCATCTTCACTCTGGGTCCCATGCTGTTGGGCTCATTTCCTGAAAAGCAGGAAGACCCCTGGTGAGCTGCCCCTCAATGTCTGTCTGTGGGCAGTGATGGTGGAGGGGGAGGAAGTGCACAGCTTCCAAGAGATGGCAGGGAAAAGCTAACTTAGATTTACTTTTTTTAAAAAAGAAAGGTGTTTTCTTTTAGTTTTTTTTTTTTTTTAAAACATCTTTATTAGGGTCAGGGCACTTAAATTTTGTACATCTTCAACAACTTTAGAATATTTATACTAACAAAAAGTGATGTATGTATGGATAAAGAAAGCAACAGTAATAAAATGCACTAGTATTATCTTTGGGATAGTACATTTTTATATTGGCAATTATCAATTTGTTTTCTTAACTGTATTTTCCCTGAATTCTTGTAAAAATACATTAGCATTTCCCAAGTAAATATACTTCCTCCCAAACATAGACATGAGAAAATGGACAGTTCCATGGTCAAGGCTCATGCTTGAAGGTGACCTACTGGAGGAATCTCTGGACAGTATTCATATATTGGCTTAAGTATCCAGCACATCCAGTGCATTTGCAATACTCCTGCAAGATTTTCCTGAGGAATTTGACTGACAAAGAAACCCACTTACCTGATAGAAATGCTAAGGACTGGTGCCAGGATTTAGAGGGTTGCTTAAGAGAGCCTAAAAGTCCTCCAGGCACACGTGGAAGTAGGTGACCCACAGAATGGATGGGACAGGCAGGTCAGGGGCCAGAAGACCCAGGGAGTGCTGTCCTTCTCACCATCCCCAGGGCTAGAGGGAAAAGGAGAAGTACAGGTGTGAAGTTACATTGCATTTTGTCTTCCCTCTCTGCACTTAGCTCTGGGTTTCCAACATGCAGAAACAGCACTCTGTCAAAGCTCTACCGTAGCAACCCTACAAAGGAAACAGATTTTAAAAGCTGCAAGGAGGATTTATGACCTCAGGGACCTTTGTGAGTCCTTTTATTAGCCTCGTACATCACCTCTCTCCCATCTTTATGCTGACAACACTTCTCAGCCCATCTCTGGATTTCATGTCAAGCCGGGCAAGTATATAAAATGAACAGACGAGCTTCAGGGAAGGGTTGATGGGTTCCTGTGCATGCCTCTGCATTAGGAGCAATTTGACTCTGCTAAGAGGTTGTCTTATGCAGTCTTTCAGTGAGAGTATCTTGGATTGTTTCTGACAACTATGTGTTTTTAAAGAGTTTTATTTTTTCTTGTAATGGTCTTCCTAACAGCATAAATCAACCTGGAAAGGGAACTGCGTACTCACCTAAATAGTTTTTCACAAGTTCCTGGAAAGTTTTAAGATGGCTCAGATGAACCTTCTTTGGTTCTCTAAGTCACTGATGGTGCAGGGCCCCTTCAAGCCAAAAAACCTGAGTTTTCCTGTTCACTAACTTTACTTATGACTGAGAAGGTCAGAAGGGACATCTTAAATGTCAGATCCTGTGCAAAACCTACTTTGATGTCTCCAAACTGTCATTAATTTCTTCTTCTTCTGTTTGCTAGTTGCAAATCAAAAAAATTAATAGTTGCAGAAGTTTGATCAACATCTGCAAGTTCTACAGACATTTTCTAGGGCATGAACTCCTGGGTTTGTCACAACAATCCTATGATATCTGCCCTGTGATTTTTTTGAGACCCAGTATAGGCCAGTGATTTGCCCAAGATCGCAGAGCTAGTAAGTGGATTTTAACCTGGGCATAGGCGGTTTGACCCTGGAGCATGCATTTTAAAATATTAGTATAATGTTTGTGATGCATGATAATTACATTCATCTCGGGGAACTGGTACATACACACATCACATCTTAATCATTTTTCTTCCCTTCTCTCTCTCCACTTTTCCATCGTCCCTTAACTTTTGGTCTCCTTTCCGCTCCGCAAAGTTTACCTCCCTGTCTCTTACCATCTGCCCTTCATTTTTCTCTTTAAAGAACTTACATGTTGGGTTTCTCATATAAGATCAAATAATGCAAGGTTTAGCCTTTTGTGTCTGATTTATTTCACTTAGCATTATGGGCTCAAAGAGCACCCATTTTTCTGTGAATGACTCACGTTTATCCTTCTTTATGGCTGGGTAGTGCTTCATCATGTATAAAAGCCACCTTTTCTTTATCCATTCATCTATTGATGGGCCCATAGGCTGCTTCCAAGATTGAGCTGTTATGAGTTGTAGAACATGGGCTGTTAAGTTCTGCCCCTTGATGAACCTTTTTTCACCTTGTTAGTGCCATGAAATTTCAGGAATAAATACAAAAAGGGTCACCAACTTTTCCCACGTGCTGTACAAAACTAACTCGAATTTTTTATTTGACTTCTTGAGTTGTGCATATTCTAGAAATGTTTTCTACCCCTGGATCACAGATGAGGAAGGAAGGACCAGAAAGAAGAGAGGCCATGTGTTGTGCTATTTTTCTCTTTCCTTTAACATCATCCTTTTCAATCTAAGCGACATGAAAATCAGGAAGGATCTGCAAGGATTGCCCAGTTGTCTATGCTTCTGGGGATGCGAATAACTTCTCCACTTCCATCAAGCTCTGCTTCAAAGGGAAAAAGTGTCCTGCTCCACTTACTAGTCACACACTCACTTGCTCACCCAGTATTTGCTGTCGGCCTCACTGACCTCCTGTCTGTGGGAGGTGCCCTGTAACTCAGTGCTCATGGGCATCTCTAGTGCTCTGTGTAAATGGGTAGCAATGAATCAAGGTAGAAGCACTCAGTGTGCATGCTCTGTGGGTGTTCCAGAGTCACACTGACTTCACCTACAAAATAGCAATTTCAGAGAAAATATTTAAAAGGCAGTGATGACAGACCATTCTACCACAAGGCCTCCTGAGCACAGGGCTTTGTGTGATCATGTAGGTGGTTACATGTGCATGAATTCCTCTCTGGCTGCGAGGGAGTCATACTTTCATATTCCTTTTTTAAGATGAAACAATGATAGAGGGCTGGGTAAAGTACCCTAAGCTCAAATGAATGGGAGTAAAGAGCCTGGATTTGAACTCTGTTCTATGTGTCTGAACCCAAGGGTTACACTCCTAATTACTAAGTGATATACTAACTCAGCTATTAAGTGATGTAGTAACTCAGCTCAGCCTATAACCACAGCTTGACTTTAGTTATGTAAAAAGAAATATCACTCTAGGGATTACAAATAGTCTAAATCCCTCTCCCCTATCTGTGCAGAACCTGGGCAAATTACCTTACCTTGTACTGCAATTTATATTTTTCTAAATATCTCATTTCCCAGTGTGTTAGATCATTTGTTCGCTGCTGGAATTTAAGGAGAGCCTTAGGGTTGCTACTCATTTTCTGGATGAGGAAATTGAGGTTCGGAAGCATGGAGTGACTTCTCCAAGTTACTCTTCCCACCAATGATAGTGTCAAGGCTGAAGTTCTTCTGTAATTGCTATAGTCTGACTGTGTCCCTAGAATGCATTGGTAGAAACTTAATGTGATCATATTACGAGGTGGGCTCCATCCTCATAGGCAAATCAGTGCGCTTCCAAAGGGGTGCAAGGGGGCTGTCTGCCTGCTGAGAATCCATGGCCTTGTCTTGCAAGCAGTGAGATGCAGCTCTCATCAGAACTGAAACCTACCAGGGTCTTGATCTTAGACTTCCAAGCCAACAAAACTGTGAAAAATGAAATTCTACCACCTATAAATTACTGTTTCCAATATTTAAAAAAATAACATCATGTCTTATATATGTTTCATGTTCTATAGAAGAATACTTGACATTAGATACCTTATTTTTTTTCTTAAAAAGAGGTTTATTTAAGTCAGTTTTAGAGGTTGAAAGTCCAAGATCCTTTATGTATGCGTGAGAGAGAGCATGATCTAGTTGAAAGACCATGAATGTTGAAGTCTTAGAGTCTGGGTTTCTGCCACTCATTGATTAATTGGATAAAGCTGGCATTTTCTTCCTCCCACCCTCTCCTCCTCTTCTCCTCTTCCTCCTCCTCCTCTTTCACCTCTTTGTCTGCTTTTTCTCTCTTCTAACTTTTCTCTTTTCTCTCTCTCTCTGGAGAGTGAATCCAGAATCGTTTTGTACCAAGCTACATTCTCAGCGTTTTCTACTTTATTTTGAGACAGGCTTTTGCTAAGTCCCTAAGTTGCCCAGGGTGGGCCCAAACTTGTGATCCTCCGGCTTTCATATTTGAGCCTCAAAGCACTCAGATACTAAAAGGAGTATTTACATTTATCTTAGAGGACTATATGTCAGTTAGCGTTCACTAGAGGAACTATATATATGATTTACAGAGTACACTTGCAGTGGCCACCTTCAGAGTCAAGTGTGGAAGAGTTCTGGAGAGAGGATCCCGTCAAAAGCTGAAGGCTAGAGCTTACTGTACACACCTGTATGAGTGAATATGAGGGAGCTCTAGAGGATCTGTATGGAAGGCTGAGAAGTCTGCCCTGGAAGCCCGGTTGAAGGTGACACTGGAGCTCCTCCAAAGACGCAGAAGTAAGACTTCTTTCTTTCCATTTTTATTCCATCCAGGCTCCAAACCTATTGGTTGGTGTCACCCACACCCAGGGTGGGTCTTTCCTCTTCACTAAATCCATCATCCAGATTGCCCAGAACTGTGCGAAACCAATGGGCTAGGTGTTTCTCATTCAAGTTAACACCATAGTTAACTATCCCAGAGTATTGTGTCAAATGAGAAAATGTTCTGGTAACTATGAGTTTTTCTGTGGGCCATAAACTACCGGTCACACAGGTAGTGAAGAACTCAGTCTACCTCTTCTATTTTAGGAAGGCTGTGAGCCAGGCATGATATTTAGCAGGAGAATGGTAAGTCTGAGAGTTTTATCATGTTTCATTTGTTGTTTTCACGTGGTCCCTGCTTTTGTTTCTATCATGTCATCAGCATTTAGTTATGAGGAAGACATACCCTTAGGTACTATGTCTAATACCAGCTCCGAGATTGTATTGTGAAGTCGCTTTGAAGTATGAACTGGTGGGTAGTCTCACTACACTTACCAGGTTATTAACTTTTCCAGTCCCACAATAACATTGATTGTAGATGAGCCTTTGTAACACAGAAAGTGCATAGTATTTAGGAATAATTAACATCATTTAATTAGGAAGAATTGCCAAGTATCTTTCTGTCTTGGCTCTGTTGTAGTTAGTTCAGCTGGATGACATTTAGTCACAAAGGCAGCAGCTTGTGTTTTATGCTAAATTTGCCTTTGGTGGATTAAAAATATTATTTGGTATTATATTTTATCAAAAATGGTACATTTGAATCACCAGTATTATAGAAAGGGAGTAATCCAAATGCCGTAAACTTTATGAATAAAACCTTTTACCTAGACATGTGCATGCAAAGTATAAAGTAAGCACAGAAACTTGGTATGTCTGCCCATAGCCTCACTGGGTTATGTAGATTTAACTACTGGCATTGGAATTTTTAATACCTCTAGAATCACAAAACAAAGTTTCATATTTTCATGTGTGTTTAGAATAAATGTTACTTTCTCCCTGTTAACCAGAGAGGCATTTAGGCGATTGCTGGCTATGAAAATTGCTGACATTTTCTGAATTTTAAGTGACAAATGAAATGCTCCTGTCAGTTTACTGTGTAACTCCAGAGCATATGGTGCTTCTGCTGGTGGGTGTTATTTCAAAGTTTGCAAATCACACCATGAAAAAGTCCCTCTGGTGAGCTCCTGGAATACTTAGCAACTGAGAATCTCAAGTGACAGAATAGAGAGAAAGGACTAAGAAAGGCCTCTTTTTGACAAGAGAAGGCAGCACAAAATAAGTAAGTTAATGCAGGGAAGGGGGAGAGTTAGAGAGACTAATCTAGCAAGAGAAAAAAAACATTTTTTCCTTTTGTAGGACAAACTAGGAAATTATCTGAATTCTTAAAACAGAGTATGCAATGTTAGATATTAGTGAAAGTGCAAAAATTTAGAAACTGGCCAGAATTAGAATAATTTTCAACCACTCCATACCCACGCTTCAAAATGGAGGAGAGGAGTGTTTCAAGGTATAAAGAATGGTGACCAAATTACATTTATCCCTGAAAACACAAAATAACTCCAAGTAATGAAGACCTGAAAAAAAGTCCCTGACATTTAACTGGGGCAGTTTATTTAAAACAAAGCCTCGTTTCTTGCACTGCAATCTATTTTAATGGGGCACTTTGTTTTGTTCAGTAATGCCTGTGTTCCCACACACTTTTGCAGTGGCCAAGTCACCAGTCACTTCAATGGAAAAGCAGTTTGCACTGGTTGCCAGGACTAATGGACAGGGAGGTTCCATTACAGTACTGCAGCTCAGCCACATGCCAGAAGGACACTGCCCAAGGGTCTGTTTTGGGTACGTTCCTCTTCATAACCTGTAATCTTTCTCTCGTTCTCCGACCACACACACAAAAATTGTATTTATGTGTTTGTATAGAAGAGGTACAAGTGACCTAATGTGATGCTATTTTTCTAAGAGTTGATCCTTACATTCCTCTCTCATTCTGAAAAAGTTTAATAATTTTACCCCCAAATTAATGGAATCCTAGATTTCTCACATAGAAAATACAAAATAGCCAGTAAAATAAGGAAGTACTGCAGACTGATACTGAATCTCTTCTGTGATTCTCGGTTCTTAGAAGGACAGGTACTAATGGACCCCAGATAATAAGCATGCATAATAATAATAATAATAATAAATAGAATGCATTGTATTCTATGTGTGACAAGTGAATTAAACCATACAATTCTCATATATACAAAAACTTAACTAATCCCATTTCCTGGATGAGGAAACAGAGGCACGGAGAAGGCAGGAATCTTTTTTAAGTGCCCTTGGGGAAGTAATGTAGCTTTGCCTCTTAATATAGCTGTAGAGTGGAAATTGGTTCATTTGCTTGCAAAACCTTCAGGCCCCTGATTCTGTCACAACTCTCACCAGCTCTAGGCTGAGCCACTACCTCGTCACACCTGTGCTTTATGCCTCTGACTTTATCTCAGGCTAGAGGTCATTAGAGAGAGGGTGAAGCATACCAGGAGGGGCAGGGACAAGCATTTCCTTTCTGCTGGACTTTGATTTTGGAAGGCCCAGAGCTACCTGAGTAAGTGAACGAGGCCAACAGGCTGGCACAAGAAAATAATCCCTGTTGAGAGCCGTGGGCATGAGGGACTGTGGAGGGCAAGAAGGAGCAAACTCTGCTGTGGACGTTTTCCTCCCCAGTTCTCAGCTGCGAGAACATGGCCAGGCTCCTTGTAGTCGAATTCCATCAGCCTTCTAATAAAACTCTCTTAATCACCTGTGCGTTTGAATTACATACAACCAAGTGATTTTCAAGAAATTGGCGGTTTTTTTTTGAGAAGGTTCTGCTGTTTCACCCCAAACCACTCTGAATAGTGGCTCTAGAATATGTGTCCATTCACGGGCATCCAAAACATCCGGGCCTTCCAGCATGTGAGCAGTTACCAAAAGAAAGGACTGACGGGGAAAAACTAAAGACACCAAGATAAAAAATGAGTTTTAACTAAGTAGTCTCTGTCCTACCATTGGGCATCAAAACCTCTGACAACATGTTTGGTTTCATTTGTGTTTTTTCAACAAAATACAAGGATGGGTTCTATAGTTAATAGTTCATACTTTTGGAAATCCATAAATATGTGAAGATGTATTAAAGCACATGTCTCTGTATTCCTCTGGCAAATGCGCAGTGGTGTGGTGTGGTTAGAAGCACGGTCTGGCTGACCAACAGTGATAGCAGTTGTATCAAAGGCCTAGAACTGTGCTAGGATCACCAGTGTAAGATAATCCTAGGTAGCCTCAGTGATCATCGTTAGCATCTTCGCTATACCTCTGACCCCTTTCCTTTCTCAACAGCATCACTCCTAAATTCCTTAGATTGGAATTAGCCAAACGTATTATAATTTTTTTTTTGTACCAGGGATTGAACTCATGACAGCTCGCCAGGCAGGTGCTTGTGCCACTGAGCTAAACCCCAAACTTATTTTTAAAATTCTGTACAAAGACATCATGGGTGAGTAAACCTGGTTTACAGTAGCTCTCTGCTTTTCCTTTTGCAAAACTAATCATGATTAGGTCCTGTATATTTATTCATTTGCAAATCTTATTTTTTTTCCTGTATATCTCTGAGAAATAAAAACACTTAAAGGTGCTCTGTAGACTATTGTTTGGTGTGATATTTTTCTAGAATGTTAAGGAGACTTGCAGATCAAGGACATATTAATGAGATCAAATTTAAATTTACTTTTCAGTTGCTTGCTTTGTCCAGGGTTCTTTGGCAATCAAGGGTGTACATCTCAAAGGTCATGTGTAGTGATGTTCAACAAAATCTTCATGGCCATGTAGACAGCTTTTCCAGGTTTCTATTTTTATTTTAATATCAAAAATATTAGGGAACTGAGAAGAAACAAGGTTTTGAAAAGCTCAGCACATGGAATCCAGTAGAAACCATGAAATACTACACTGTATGCTACTTTAGGGCAAAGTTGTATCTTCTGCTTCTTTTGCAGCCTCATGCTCGATAAATGTTGACTGAGCTGACATTAATTTTACCTTTAATGCATTAGAAGTAAAATGTTTTCCTTCAATATATAATTAGCGTACTTCTTCAGAGCCACAGGATAAACAGAGACTGTGAGGTGTTTATAGCATTGCCATAATTTCATTTAATAGAAAAATGATCCAAATAGGAAGAGATGACAAGCCGTAGTTTCATGCTGTGCAACTCAATGCAAGTTTCTGTTGCTATTATATCCTTATTAGTGGACATAGCATTGGGATTACATGTAACAAAATGTCACCCTTCTTTGATAGACTCTAAGCCAAACTGCATTGATGAGTCAGGCAACCTCAAGATGACAGAAATCCTGCATCCTTGTCACATTTGGCATTGGGAGAAATTTTGGTTTTTATCTGTCACACTTCTTTGATGGGCATAACATCAAATACCAGGACCACATTTGTAATAACAAGGTGTCCAGGTGTTCTCTTGACATCAGTGCTCGAGAGCCATGGCTGCTACATTGTGGGGATGGAAGTTTCTAGAACATGAAATCAGTCACCATGGGCACGAGCTCACTTATTCACCTCAGATGTGAGATGTGAAAGAAGACTGAGTTCAATTCAAAGGCAGGGTCAAAGGAATAGCTAGAAAATTACACAAGCACCACCAGCTGTCCTGAGAAATGACTGTTTATGGTCCTCCTCTTTTGGCCTTTCCCAGGTCTGCAAAGTATGGCTTCCCAGCCAATTGTGGTTTTTCTGCACATCAGACAATTTCTTACATTCATTCAGTGGACACCTCGTTCCATCTCTCAGCCCTGGTACCAAGGATCTATGTATAGATTTATTCCTTACCTGGGTGCTTTGCCTCTATTTCACAGGCAATGGCTGCTGTCAGTGTCTGAAGTCCCTGCATTGTTTACAGTGTCCTATATTCTGACCCTCTGTTAATGACCCTATCCTGTTATTATCCTTTTCAGTAAATGTTCTTATTCAAAGCATGTGTGATTCCTGTCCTTATAGGGAGCCAGACCAATGCAGTGACTGCATGAAGGTGGCCTCACAGTGAAATTTAGTGAGCAAAGATACCCTAATGCACAGGAGAAAAAGGTCTTTCTGTCCAGAGGAAGCACCCCTCACCTAGCCATGGTGGAGAGAGCTGGCTTCAGCCTCTTTCTTCAGTATGCTGGTCAGACATCGTCAGGAGGTGCACAGCCCATAAGGCCATCACATGTAGTCCTCCTCTGGACTACTGAAGCTCTGTAAACTCAAAGGTAATTTGCTATGTTTCTGCTCTCAAGATAATGTCATGGCAAATGGCAGAGACAGCTAAAAGTAGGTGGGGAATGTGACAAAGTAGAGAAAAAAATATAGAACAGACCCTGTAGCTATTGTTTAAAATAGATCGCTCTGAAACATAGAGGCTTACAACAACAGTAAACATTATCTTACACAGTTTTTGTAACACAGAAATTTGGGAGCAGCTTAGCAGAATGGCTTTGGATTGGGGTCTGTCATAACTGTATCATCAGGATGTCAACCAGGGCTGCAGTCATCTGAAGGCCTGACAGACTAGAGAGTTTGCTTCTAGCTCATTGACCCAGTTGGCTGCTGTTGCAGGTCAGGGGCAGAAGATTCCTCCACCGACCTCTCTCCACAGGGCCTCGGGATAATCTCAAGATAGCTCTATCTTGAGATATCTTGGCTTCTACCAGAGTAGATCATTAAAGAGACAGCCAGGCAGGACTCATCACTTTAGTCATGACCTAGTCTTGAAAGTCACACATTTTTTTTTGTGTGTGTGTTTTTTTTAATTGGTACTGAGGATTGAACTCAGGACTGCGTGCTTACAAGGCAGGCGCTTATGCAGCTGAGCTAAATCCCCAGCCCGAAAGTCACATTTTTGACAATTGCCCATAGATTACATGAGCCAACTTTACTCAGTGTGAGTGGAAACTGAAAAGAGTGTGAGTATCAGGTGCAGATGACTGGGAACCACACAGTAAGGGCTGGCTTCTGCGGTGCCCCTAAAGAAGACTTCCTATAGCAAAGAGCACTGGGCATGAGCCTGGAAGTCTGAGCAAACAAACCAAAGGCAACAGATGAATGTTATAAGCAAAGGAATCATCACGTGCAAGCTGTGGGAAGGTAAAAGGCTCATAGAAATATTTAAGTATCATATTGTTGTAGAATTCAGACTCGTGGAGTATTTGAATGGTGTTAAGTGAAAGTTGGGTGAGAAATAATATAAGACTGTATTTAAAAAGATCTTATTTAGCATTTCCTTTCAGAGTCTGTATAGTCATGTACAGAATGTAATGATTCTTAGTGTGTTTACTTCAAAAAGAAGTCATGTAGGTTCAGTGTATTTGTTGCAGAATTATTTTCCAACTCCTCTTAGAGGTAGAGTCAAATGTTTTTAGTGTTAGATCTGGGGTGCCCTCACTGGCCTCTCTGCGTGTCTGGAGGACTCTGGATTTCTGCGCCCAGACTGCTGGAGTTCCCTCAGGCTTCCAGGTGCAGTGAAGGAGAGAGGTGGGTTTAAGGCTTCCACATCAGCCTCCCCATTCCCGGCTTCATTTGGAGACCTGCTGAGCTCCCGATAGGCGGGCTGGCCCACACTACCAGCCTAGCCCAGCCTGTTTAGCTGCCGCGCCTGGCCACAGGTCTGCAGAGGAGGAGCTGGGCAGATCTGGGGTGCCCTCACTGGCCTCTCTGCGTGTCTGGAGGACTCTGGATTTCTGCGCCCAGACTGCTGGAGTTCCCTCAGGCTTCCAGGTGCAGTGAAGGAGAGAGGTGGGTTTAAGGCTTCCACATCAGCCTCCCCATTCCCGGCTTCATTTGGAGACCTGCTGAGCTCCCAATAGGTGGGCTGGCCCACACTACCAGCCTAGCCCAGCCTGTTTAGCTGCCGCGCCTGGCCACAGGTCTGCAGAGGAGGAGCTGGGCAGATCTGGGGTGCCCTCACTGGCCTCTCTGCGTGTCTGGAGGACTGTGGATATCTCTGCAACCAGGGAGGGTCCACAGGTTCCTGAAGCACTGCGGCCTGTGGTGAGTACCCTAACCCGGCTGCGATTGAAGAACTGTGGAGCTTCCAAGGGGCAGGTGGGCGCACAGTGTCCCTGAGGCCCAGCTTATCTGGAACTGCGGAGTTCTGAGCAGGCACAGGAGGGCCACTGGTTCTGTAGGCCTAATGGCTTGGAGTAGCGCGGCGCCAGAGTCCCAGTAGCTCCAAACATAGAAGGGGATTTTCAACAGATCCTGAGGAAGCTTTCAAGTAACACTTGAAACACAGAAATATAGGAAAATGACAAAACGAAAGACCAAATTACAACCTCAAACCTCCAGCCCATCTCAAGAAACCCTAGGAGCGATGTATATAGAAGAAAATATATCCCATCCACCTCATATATCGGACACAATAGCCACTGAAATTGACAAGCAACTCCAGGAAGCTTTAAAGAAATTCAAACTCGAAATAATCTCCCAGATAAAAGAAGAAATGATAAAAGAAATGAAAGAGATTCTAAATATATCTAAAGAAAACACAGATAAAAAATTGGAGGAACTAAACAAAAAGATAGAATCCCTAGACGAGCAATATAAGAAACAAACAGAATACATAATGCAGATGCACAGAGATATACAGGAAATAAAAAACTCCACTGAAAGTTGTAAAAACCGCCTTAATGAAAGTGAAGATAGAATTTCAGACCTTGAAGACAGGATTGCAGCTAGTGAACAGGAAAGGAAAGATCTTTTGAAAATAACAAGGAACCAGGAAACAACAATTCAACAACTGCAAGACGATGCAAAGAAGAATAACATAAGAATGATAGGGATTAATGAAAGAGAGGGAGACAACATGAAGGATGTCAGGAGGATATTTAGAGAAGTAATAGCTGAAAATTTCCCAAGCATGAGATCAGAAACTGACATCAGGATCAGTGAAGCATATAGAACTCCAAACAGTCATAACCAAAATAAAACTACACCCAGACATATAATAGTCACCATCCCAGAAATCCAACACAAGAATAGATTATTAAAAGCTGTCAGAGAGAAAAGACAAATCACTTATAAAGGAAAACCTATCAGAATCACAGCAGACTTCTCAGCACAAACGATAAAGTCAAGAAGAGCATGGAGTGAAGTATTCCAGATCCTAAAGCAAAATGATTTCCAACCAAGACTGATATATCCTGCAAAACTATCATTCAAAATAGATGGTGCAATACGATACTTCCATGACAAAGAACAGCTGAAGAACTTCATGAACACCAAACCAACCCTGCAAAAAATATTGAAAGACAGTTTAGATACACAAAGGAAAAAACCACTAAGCAAAGCAAATAATTAAACAGAACCGAAAGATAAAGATGCAACAGCAGAGAGATAACATTCCTACAATTAACCAGCATTTAACAGTAATAACCATTAATGTAAATGGTCTCAATGCACCAATCAAAAGAAACAGACTAGCAGAATGGATCAAGAAACAAAATCCAACCATATGCTGTTTACAGGAAACCCATCTAACCCAGAAAGATACTCACAGACTGAAAGTCAAAGGATGGAAAACAATTCTTCATGCAGCAGGAATCCAAAAAAAGGCAGGAGTAGCCATTCTGTTTGCAGACAACGTGAACTTTAAACCAACAATGACCATAAAGGACAAAGAAGGTCACTACATACTCGTAAGGGGAACACTCCAAGAGGAAGAGATAACTATCTTAAATATATACGCACCAAACTCCAGAGCACCCAGTTATATAAAACAATTATTAACAGAAATGAAAACTCAAATTATCAGTAACACAATTGTAACAGGAGACCTTAATACACCACTGACACCAAGGGACAGATCAACCAGACAGAAAATGAGCAAAGAAATAACAGAACTGAATCACACCTGTGAACAAATGGGTTTGATAGACATATACAGAATGTTCCACCCAACAACATCAGAATACACATTCTTCTCAGCAGTACATGGATCATTTTCTAAAATAGACCATATATTAGCTCACAGAACATATTTAAGCAAATGCAAAAGAGTTGAAATCATCCCTTGCATATTATCAGATCATAGCGCTCTGAAATTAGAAATTAATGACAAAGGATACTGCAAAAATTCCGCAAACACATGGAAACTAAATAACACACTCTTGAGTAATCAGTGGGTCACAGAAGAAATTAAAGAAGAAATTAAACAATACCTAAAAGAAAATGAAAATGCAGATACAACTTACCAGAATCTGTGGGATGCAATGAAAGCCGTTCTGAGAGGAAAATTTATTGCACTGAGTTCCCACATCAGGAAAACAGAACGAATACAAGTAAATAACTTGATGCTACACCTCAAACAGCTAGAAAAAGAAGAGCAAGTCAAGCCCAAAGCCAAAAGAAGAGAGGAAATTATAAGAATCAGAGCAGAAATCAATGCAATAGAGACTAAGAAAACAATCCAAAGAATCAACGAATCAAAGAGTTGGTTCTTTGAAAGAATAAATAAAATCGATAAGCCCCTAGCCAACCTTATTAAAAAAAGGAAAGAAAAAGCTCAAATTCATGCAATAAGAAATGAAAAAGGAGAAATCACTACAGACCCAATAGAAATACAGAGGATCATCAACACCTATTTCGAAAACCTCTACTCTCAAAAGTTTGATAACACAGAAGAAATAGACAGATTCTTAGAAGCATATGAAGTGCCAAAGCTAGATCAAGAGGATATAAAACTGTTGAATAACCCAATCTCTGCTAATGAAATTGAGAATGTAATTGGGTCCTTGCCCACCAAGAAGAGCCCAGGCCCAGATGGATTCACTGCAGAATTCTACAAGAAATATAAAGAAGACCTAATGCCGACACTCCTCAAACTATTCAATGAAATTGAAAGGGAAGCAATCCTTCCTAAGTCATTCCTGGAAGCAAATATTACTCTAGTACCAAAACCTGAGAAAGACCCAACTATAAAAGAGAACTATAGACCGATCTCCCTAATGAACACAGATGCAAAAATCCTCAATAAAATATTGGCAAATAGGATCCAGCAAATCATCAAGAAGATTATACACCATGACCAGGTGGGATTCATCCCAGGAATGCAAGGATGGTTCAACATACGCAAATCAATAAATGTAATCCACCATATCAATAAAGCCAAAAATAAGAATCACATGATCATCTCTATAGATGCAGAAAAAGCCTTCGATAAGGTCCAACACTTATTCATGATAAGAACTTTACAGAAAATTGGAATAAATGGTCTTTACCTCAATATAATAAAGGCCATTTATGACAAACCAACAACCAGTATCATACTAAATGGCCAAAAATTGAAAGCCTTTACTTTAAAATCGGGTACAAGACAAGGATGTCCTTTATCACCACTCCTATTTAATATAGTACTGGAAGTACTAGCCAGAGCAATTAGGCAAGAAAGAGAAATAAAAGGGGTAAAGATAGGAAAAGAAGAAGTTAAATTATCATTGTTTGCAGATGACATGATACTCTACATAGAAGACCCCCTAAACTCCATTGAAATACTCTTAGATACAATAAATAAATTCAGTAATGTGGCTGGATACAAAATCAATACTCAGAAATCAATAGCATTCCTATACACGAACAACAAAATTACAGAGAGGGAAATAAGAGAAACTGGACTATTCACATTAGCAAGCAAAAAAATGAAATATTTAGGAATTACTCTTACGAAAGAAGTGAAAGACTTATACAGTGAAAATTATAATACACTGAAAAAGGAAATTGAAGATGATCTCAGAAAATGGAAAGACATCCCTTGCTCATGGATAGGAAGAACAAACATTGTGAAAATGGCCATTCTCCCAAAACTGTTATACAGATTCAATGCAATCCCAATAGAAATACCATCAACATACCTTATAGATCTAGAGAAATCACTCCTAAATTTCATCTGGAATCAGAAGAGACCTAGAATCGCAAAGGCAATTCTAAGCAGCAAAGACAAAGCAGGAGGCATCACAATCCCTGACTTGAAGTTATACTACAAAGCAACAGTAGTAAAATCAACATGGTATTGGAATCAAAACAGAGCTGAAGATCAGTGGAATAGATTAGAAGATACAACCACAACTACGAACACACTCAACCACCTTATTTTTGATAAAGGAGCCAAGCAGGTTCACTGGAAGAACGACAGTCTCTTTAATAAATGGTGCTGGAAAAACTGGCTCTCCATTTGCCGAAAACTAAAGCTAGACCCATGTCTATCACCATGTACTAAATTAAAATGTAAATGGGTCAAAGATCTGAATATTAAAACAGAAACACTAAATCTATTGGAAGACAAAATAGGTAGAAACCTTGGAGACATAGGAGTAGGTAAAGAATTCATGAACAGGACTCAAACCGCACGGGAAATACTTCCCAGAATCAATAACTGGGACCACTTCTTATTAAAAAGTTTCTGCATGTCAAACGAAATCTCCAGCATAGTGAAAAGAAAACCCACAAACTGGGAAAAGATTTTAGTGAACTCTCTCTCAGACAAGGGCCTCTTGTCTAAAACATATAAAAAATTAAAGAAACTCAGACCTCTGAAATTCAAAGATCCAATCCAAAAATGGGCATCTGAGATGAATATGCAATTCTCAGATGAAGAAATGCAAATGGCAAATAAATACATGAAAAAATGCTCATCATCATTGGTCATTAGAGAAATGCAAATTAAAACCACACTGAGATCCCATCTCACTCCTGAAAGAATGGCCAGGATCAAGAAAACCGACAACAAATGCTGGAGAGGCTGTGGGGAAAAAGGAACTCTCCTGCACTGCTGGTGGGAGTGTAGACTGGTACAGCCTTTGTGGAGATCTGTCTGGAGATTTCTCAAAAAGTTGGGACTGGAAATCCCATTTATTCCAGCTATTCCACTTCTAGGCATATTCCCAGAAGAACTGAAAGCATCATACCACAGTGATATATGTGCACCTATGTTTATAGCAGCACAATTTGTAATCGCCAGATCTTGGAAACAACCCAAGTGCCCATCAAGTGAGGAATGGATTAAAAAGTTGTGGTATTTCTATACAATGGAGTATTATTCAGCTATAAAGAAGGATCACATTGAGATATTTATCAATAAATGGGCACAGCTTGAGACCATACTCATAAGTGAAATAAATCAATCTCGCATGTGTGAATACCGAATAGTTTCCCTAATGTAAGTAATGATTCAAATATATAAAAATATGTGGTAATCATGATTCCCCATTAGGTGGCCTTGAAGCCTTATAAAGTTTTCACTCATTAATTAGAAAGGCTTTATTCTGGGCTTCTTGATATGAAAATATTTGAAGCTAGAGTATATGAAGTTTTACCCAAATATTCCAAGGAAAAAGACACTATGGTAACTACTATTAAGTCAGGTTATAAGGTGGTGAAGTACTAGGTTATTGAAACAGTCATGCTGTGACCTCTATTGTTATATTGTTATGTCCTGTTTTATCTCAATCTCCCCCTTATTGTTTCAAAAAAAAATTATTTAGTCATTTCTTATGTTTGTCTTAATTAAAGAAAAAATTCAAAAAAATTAGGATATATAAATAGTAACTCTTTTCGATTTCCTATTAACTTGTTTTGAAGTCCTGTAGTACTCCCACGATCTTGTTTTGACTGATTAGACTCTGTTCCATTCTATATGATAGTATCAAGTTTGAAGACATAGGCAACTACTTTGAAGACAATAAGATTCACTAAGATACCCATTCTGGTTTGACTATTGTCTTCTTTGGAAGTCCTGTAATGTTTACAACGCCTAAGTTTTATTGGTCTTGTTCTCTACTGTTTTGTCCAACTTTATAATATCTAATAAGATAGACAATTCTTTTTAAGGAAACAAGGGACAACGTTGATAACCATTGTTGATAAACTTGTACTCTGTTCTACACCATGTGCTACGTCTATCCTTGGTATTGACCGACAGCTTTGTTTTGCCATATTTGACTGTATTCTCCCCCCCCCCAAAGAAAGTAATAAGCACTAAGGAGTAATAAAATCCAAGATGTGTAAATTTTGTTGTAAAAAAGAGAGGGGAAAAAAAAAAAAAGAAAAGGAGCTCTAACGGATATAACAGCAAGTGTGTTTGGGGGTGTTAAATAGCTGACTTTATCAATGTTTTTGGAACATTGAACACAGCTGTTTGCAGTCTCCCTGTTTGAATGTCCACCTTGTGTTCTTTGATACTGTGATTTGAGGAACTATTTTCAAGAAAATAGTGTGTAATCTACTAGCAGGTAATTTCTTACTGTTATGGTTTTTTGTTTTGTTTTGTTTTGTAGTTCTGTATTGCGTGTACCCTTACGCCGCTTTGGTTTGTTTTGTGTTTTTCTCTTTTTCCTCTTAAATAAAAAAAAAAAAAAAAAAAAAAAAACAAATGTTTTTAGTGTTCCTCTCCTAACTTCTCTTTTCTTTCTCCAGGTGTCTTTACATACATTTGAAGCATAAAGTGTATGGCTAATATGGATAGAGAGGTTATGCCTATGTTTCTTCGGCCATCCTGGGATGTCCTTTTGCTAGCTGGCCTGCTTACTTGGTGATGTGCGGACTCTGATCAAAGATAGACTGAATGATACTCACTTTAGTCAGTGACAGTGCTTGAGCTCTGGGGCACCTATTGGTCTAAAGGACATTTTATACTTGTCTCCGTGTGGAAAGGTAGCTGGGGGAGCTTCTGCATTTTCAACTGTACTCACAAGCAAGGAAAGCAATGCTGTCAACATTAGAATTTCAAAGAAGAGGAACAATAATTATATTCATAGTATTAGCCACTTTCCTATCACTGGGGCAAAATACAGTACCTGATATACACAATTTCAATGAGGAGATGTTTATTTTTGTTTTACGGTTTCAGATAGTTCAGTCCATGGTCTGCTGGCTTCAAGGCAGAAACAGCATGGTAGAAAGGCCTGGCAGAGACAAGCTGCTCAATTCATAGCAGCCAGGAAGCAGAGGGCAAGGAAGGTTCAAGAGACAGAATGCACTATGACCGGTCAGACCCCAGTGACCTACCTCTCTAACCAGGCCCCCGCTCCGAACAGCACATTCGGCTACGAACTCAGCAGTGAATTAATCAGCTGATGAATATAGCAGCTCTATGGTTTTGTCACCTTCCTAGAGCCTCACATCTGAACACATGAAACTTTTGGTGGACATTTTAAATCTAAAGCATAACACACAATCTCAGTTGGTGAGGAATGGGACATTCTATTAGAAAACATTATCTGTCTCTTTCAAGAACAGACACAGTCAATCCATTAAAGTCATTTTCCAATTTTGTTTAGAAAATATAAGAATAAGACAGAAAATTAAAATCCTTATATAATTCCCCACCCTTAACTTTCATTACTATTGTCATAGTCTCTGAACACACCTTAAAGCTATAATCAAGTCAGCTTGCAAGTAGTAAATTGAGTAATTTTATTCACTTACACTACTTTGTTCAGTTATCTGGGCTATTTACTTTCTCTTCTTAGGACAGATGGCTAACCCACAAAGTTAAAGAGGATTTAAGGCAAGGCTTGAGTCTCCTTCAGAGTGAAAAGGTCTCATGTTATGAATTTCACTTTTCACAGCCAGATCTATTGAAGATGCTAATGGATGTGGGAAGTGTGAGATATAAAAGGAGATAGGGTAATTCACAAGCTGTGTAATCAGTCTCTGAATAGTTTAAAATTTGTTGTACTGCTGGGTCCTGTGTTTTACTTCCTATTGACATAACTCAAATGACAAAAGAGTCATCAAAATTCATTTGCTGGTTCTTGGTCCAATTTTTTCCTAGAATTCTGCTAACAGGTCTAGTACAACTCTTAGCAAAAAGGCCATATACCCTGAAAATTCACTGTGCATTAAAAAATAGAATAAATAAATTTATATGCATGCATACACATGATACATACTTTATGAGGGTGTAATTAATTTGGAAGTTATAGGATGTGATACAGAGAAATTTTCTCTGTTTCTTCCTCATAAAGTCTTTAGTATCTACTTAAAAGTTCCCAAATTTATCTTTCATTCTTTTTGGTATATTCCCAAGATTTCCAAGAATATAATATTTCATACAGGTATTTCTAGCATTTTTGGATCAATTAGGGTCCAGACAGAAAACCAGAACCCTTTCAGTGGAGTGGGAGCTCTGAAATTGAGTAAACAAACATTGAAAGAATGATACAACACAAAGTGAACTTTTTGGCAACAGACAGTGTACTTACAGTGAACAGCCACCACCCAATGCATTGAAACACAGGGAAGAGGTTAGAATGATTCTTTAGAAGCTCAGGAAATAGGTCTTGCAGGGCTGGAGTTCAAGTTTCCAGTAGGGGGAGCTGTTCAGGAAGTCAAAGGCCCCAGGATTTGGGACTCAACTCTTAAGGAAGGGAGCTTGATCACCCTAAAGAATGAAGAACAAAGCTGGAGACTAAGGGGGCGAGGGGGGAAATCACTGAGCTATTATTGCTGGCAACACAGGAACAGCCCACGTAAGAAAAGCAAGACCTGGTCCTCTCTGTATTGCCTGTGGTCGGTCTCGCCTAATAGACTAAGAAGAAATGCTTTTTGCAAAGTCTTAGCCCTAGCATCTGGATTTAGGAATGGATTTGGGCTGAAAGACAGTAGCTTAACCATCAGCCCTGTTACTAGGAATGGAAAGATTGGAAAAATAATGTTGATACAGAAAAAAAACCCTAGGGAAATAGATTTTAATGGAATGGTTGGCAATAGAATAGAAAGGCATTCTTGTTTTAGTTCACAGAGGCTTGGCCTTGACTGAGATATTTAAAGCCTGTGGATGATAATGATGAGAAAGGATGGAGTCAGTACAGGTGGCACACACCTGTAATCCCGGCGCTCGGGAGGTTGATGCAAGATTACATAGTGAGCTCAAGGCCAGTTTGAACTACAGAGTGAGGCCCTGTCTCAAACAAACAAAGGAACAAACAAACAAAGCTTATAAATGATGATAAACATCATGTTTAAAAATTGTATTGCTTATTTAGTTATGCTAAGCATGGGGCAAAAATACTTTACATCTAGGCTGATACTGTATCCCTTTCAGTGCCTTTGATAACTTATAAAACATACTGTTACCAGAAGTAACTATAGTAACATAATTGAAACCGTAAAACAGAATCACTTGGGGGAAACTATATAATATTTCAAGTATTTAAAGAGTTAACATTTGATAATTACCATGTGGCTGGCATTGTTCTGTGATTTACATGAATTAGTTCACACAGCTCTCACGGTTGAGAAAACTCATATTTCCCTCATTTTATAGATAAAGAGACATGACAGCAAAGATAAATACTACAGTAGTAGTATTTAAGTGGTAAAACTAGGGTTTTAATCCAGCTGTTCTGGCTCATGAACTCCTCTATTGTTAATAAAAACATTTTGGATTTTAAGAAATACCTACAAGGTCATGTTATAACCCTTAGTTGCTTTATCTATAGGGGTAGTGATTCTTGCATGATAGAATTGTTGAATTTTGTAGATAGTATAATGAAATTTGCATACTGTAGATGGTACAAACTTTGTTAAAATCTTTAATAAGCGTTTGTTATCTGTTAAGGTCTCAATAAATGGTAGTTACTTATATTTTAGAATATCTTCTTGAGGTAGGTAAGATGTTATGATAGGGTGCATATTTTTAAATTTAAACAAAAAGGGGGACTAGCGCTGTAGCTGAGTGGCACAGTGGCTGCCTGACAAGCCCAAGGTTGTGAGTTCAATTCCCCATACAAAACAAACAAACAAACAAACAAACACAATTAAGGTTTCATAACCAATGAGATCTTTATTCATTCATTCCATAATGAATCAAGGGAGGGATCACACTGCCCATTGAGATAACCTGATAAAGAGTAACATGTTCTATGAAGCACTGCATGAGTTCCTTATCTGCTATGTAAACTGCTACTTATATTAAAGGTCATTATCTAAAAGTTTTCAAACCTCAATTTACTAAGTAGATGAAGAGACAACAAAAGAAAATAATAGCAGAGCTCTGCCTGGAGTGTCTCTTTTGGCTGGTCCTTGCCTTTCTCCATCTGTATTCACGAAGGAAAAATATCATTTGAGGGACTGGAAGAGAATAAGCCACAAGGTGATTTGTTTTTCCCTTTGCTTTTATAAAAAGGGAGATAAGAATATAATGTAGGATGACGCCTGTGTCGTATGATTGTGGATAGAACAAATAATAATGTGCTGCTCTCCCTCTGTATGTTCTAAATGAAAGCTCTTTTTTCAGGGTTATTTATTGAAAAGATCTTACAAAAATATCCAAATCTGACTAAGGTCTCTCTTTTGGTTTAAACTAACCTGAACGGGCCACGGAGATGAAAAGAATGCAACCCTTTGCTCTTGGTGGATTCTAGGAACTTTGGAAATGTGGCTAAAACTGTAATACCAAAGCATCTCAGGTTCAAGTTCGTAACCAAGGCAACTCTTCCTGCTCTGCAGTCAAGCCTTCCTGTTGACTATCTACTGTAATGCCAATAATTGCATCGGAGAGGAGTCTCTGTTGTGAGAGACAATTAGCACTTGAAATAAAATAACGGATTTGAATAAATTGGGGGGGCTCAATGGAATGACCCCATCTCTTAGAAACAGCAGCAGCTTTGGAATATGACTGACTCATGTATTTGCAGCAGCCTCCAGAGAGAGAGAGAGGGGGGCAGTCCGTACGGGACATCAAGGTCTTATGGCTGATTACTCTCGACGTTATGGTTGAAATCCAATTTTTTTCTTTTTAGTTTATATTGGAAGAGCGCTTAATAAATCCAAACCTGCAAGAAGGTGATACTGAATTTTCAGTGATAGGCTTATTCAAACAACTTATCTTTACATGTGATGCTTCATTTACAATATTTCTCCCAATTACTACCATAATTACTCTTTGCTGTTATATAGACTGCATTTTAAATGTTATGTACTTTCCCTCAAAGGCCAATGCAAACTTGGCAACTCCTAAACTCCATATCTTTGTCTTGCCTGCAGGTTTTGCTTTGCAAATGAAAATGACCATGAATATTATGACCATTTACCGAAATCATTGTAAAGTAGCGTGAACTCTCAAATCACTGTCAGCCTGCGGACTTTTGACTCTCAGAATTTTTGTGCATCTTTAGTGCATCTTTAGTATTCCAAGGACAAATAAATTTTTCCTAATTAAACTATGTTTATTTCCAGAGAGATTCATTTATTATTTGTATTTAAAACATTATATCTATATCTATATATATATATTCATGGATGGGATTTCTACTAAAATAATATTGCCCCCCTCTCATGTCAGCAATTTGATTTGTAAGTTCAAGAGGAGAAACTGAACACTGGGCTTTGCCCTTGCTGGGTTTTTCTTTTTCAGCATGAAGGTATCTGTAGGATTCACGCTTTCCTGTCATCGCTATGCTAGAGGTAGAGGCTCTGTGTCTAGGGGAATGGTCTGCAGTTTATTCTCTGCAGCACACCAGTGAATAAGGAAAAAAGTCTTTTAAATTCAATGATAAGGCCCATCTAAAGCCGCATCCTCCAATCAGCTATAACAGTAACAACGGTGTTGGTGTGATCTCCATCTGTCTATCTTTTCTATCTCTAAATTGGTTCTGAATTCATTTGGGACAGAGGAGTGTTATTTATTAGCTGTTCGCAAACACCTAACATATGTTTTCCATATCAAATGTAGTTGACAAGTATTAACTAATGACAAAGTCATAGAAAGTAAGCTTCACGAGAGCAGAGCTTTTGCTTATCATGTTCACTGCCATTTCTCTAACATATAAAAGTTTTTTTTAAAAAAGTTCAGATCACGAATATTCTCCCTTGCATTTCAGAATAAAGCATTTGAAGTACTTCA
The DNA here is from genome assembly GCF_034190915.1 of Cavia porcellus. Classification (NCBI taxonomy): domain Eukaryota; kingdom Metazoa; phylum Chordata; class Mammalia; order Rodentia; family Caviidae; genus Cavia; species Cavia porcellus. The sequence goes on from NW_026947510.1 coordinate 41,359,179, forward strand.
TATTTTTGTTAACACCCAAAGTATTAGTGAAAGATGATCTCAACTTAAATAAAAGGATCAGAATCATTGCAGATTTGTTGAATGATTCACACCAGAGACTGATAGTGTGATGTACCTCAGACTGGGATTCAGTCTTATTTAAGGCTTGTTTTTTGCTCCGGTTCATAGTACTAAGAAATGTCAAATGTGAGAAAGAAACCAAAAGGGCTGGCGTAGGTCAATGGGAAAGTCCCGAGGAACCCAGGAAAAGGATTTGAGGGTGTGAAAAGCATAACACCAAGCAGAGTTGAAGCTCACACAACTCTGGGTAAGAAGTAGTCATGCGGTCATGTGTCAGCATCACTGCTTCTAACCAGCTGCACAGATGAACAGCGGTATCATGTCCTGAGGTACCAAAGCGTTTCCTAAATGGAAAGCCATTCTTGTTACCAGTAAGTGTGCACTAAAATCTACTCTTTGATCCTGAATGCTAATGAGACAGAGATGGATAGAGACCTCTAACACAAAACAAATGAGGAGAGTAAACACCCAGAATTCTACACAAGTCGTGGAGCAAGGAAGCGGTCACAGGGCGTGCCTAAGGACACCTCTGGGCATGTGTAGGTGAAAACAGCAAGAATTTGAACTAGAGGTCTCCTAAGTGAACAAAAGCCTACCCAGAGTAGAGTGTAGAACTGGACAAGGCATTGATGAAAGTTGAGACCAGAACAAAATGCTAACAAGTTATATACTTTTTTTCTTCTTCACACTAGCTTCAGAATCCAAAGAAGGATTGGTATGCAGTCAGCATTGCACAGTGTTTATTATTTTCTGTCTGTTATTAGGCCTAAGCACGGCCAAATGATTATTTATGCAAGTGCATGTCTTCAATCCCAGCACTCAGGGAGACTGAGGCAGGAGGAGCACAAGTTCAATCCCAGCTGGGGCAACTTTAGTGAGATCTTGTCAAAATAAAGACCTAAAAGGGACTGGGAATGTAGCTCAGTGTAATGGCCTTGTGTTCGATCTCTAGAATCAAAAACCAAAACAAGGGCCAGGGATTCAGCTCAGTGGTGTAAGCACCTGCCTGGCAAGTGCGAGGTCATGAGCTCGATCCCTGGGACCAAAACAAAATAAAACACCCCAAAAGGCCCAAAAAACCGAAAGAAACAAAAATCAGATCCAAACCCCAAAAACCAGAAAACCAAAAATAAAATCGAGATGTGTAGTACTCACTTTTGTATATAGCTTCATCCATTGTCCAGAAATTTCTTAATGAAATCACAATACTACAACTTTCTTTTGAGTATTGTTATACATAGGCTCAGCTACCAGAGTTAACGTTATGGTCTCTAGCATGGGCCACAGCATTCAAACTGCATAAAATCGTCATAATAAGTCATAGTACTTATGCATCAGAGTCCCTGGGTTTTGAAAGTAGTTCCTAAATGCAGATGTTGAGGTCAGAGTGCCTGGGTTGGAACTCTGTCTAGTCATTCACTTGCTAGCTGTAAAATCACTTGCTAGCTGTAAAATCTTGGTGAGTTATTCATCATTTTTAGGCTGAGTTACTTCCTCTGTGTAAATGAACAACTGGGGGTTAGAATGATACTTCCTATGTAGCACTATAGAGTGAATTTGATAAGGTGAGTCATATAAAGTGTTTATTTAAATAAATTGCATGCTCATTTGTATTGTGCTACTGTTTGGATCTAGATGTTCCCATGTGTTCATAGGTGAGGCTTTTCAGAGGTGGCTGGATCTAGGGTATGTGACAATGGATGCTGGCTGTGTGATAATAAACTAGTCTGCTGATTCATCATGCGAAGGTCCACTCGAGTGTGGGTGGCACCAACTAATATCCATGTATCCTGAACGGGATAAAAGGGAGGGGGAAACTCAGTACTGGTGCTTTGTTCACCATGAGCTGGTGCTCCTTTGCCATGCAGCTCTGCCTAGGAGCCATGTGACTATGGACTGAACCTCTAGGAACTGTGAGCTAAAATAATCTTTCCTTCTTTAACTTGTGAGTGTCTGGTATTTTGTCCCAGCAATGAGAAAGCAACTAAGACATCCTGACTCAGTACCTTTTTGCAAAATAGGTAATCCACGTAAAGCCTTTTACACCATGACTGGCATATGACCTGTTATTACAAACAGCAAAATATTACTTGCAATAGATCTGGAAACATGTATTGATTCTTTGCTGTAGAGTGAGTTTCAAAAAATGTACTGACCAGGGAGGAACATGGTATATGCCTGTAATTCCTACTACTTGCAAGGCTGAGGCAGGAGGATCACAAGTTTGAGGCCAGTTTGGGCAACTTAGTGAGAACCTGTCTCAGAATAAAAAATAAGAAGAATTGGGATGTAGCTCAATAGTGGAGCCCCATGGATTTGATCTCTAGTAGTGACAAAGAAAAAAAAGGTGCTGATTATCTAATGACAGCTATCTAACAATTTCAGGTTTACTTAAGCCTTATGAACTCAACATATCACACTATTAATCTCTACTGTGAATAATTCAGTTTTTAAAATTTTTTTTCCACAGAGAAATAGCTTTACTCTTCAGATTGTGATGTAAAAGTTATGTCCAAGTTGTTAGGCAAACTTAATACCTCAATCAAAAATAAATTAGGGGCTGGGGATTTAGCTCAGTGCCACAAGTGCCTGCCTAGCAAGCGTGAGGTCATGAGTTTGATCCATGGTACTGCAAAAAAAAAAAAGGCATGCAAATGACTATAGAAGAGAAACTCAATAGCAATAACTTATTTGGAATATGACCCAGTTATTTGTCAGGAAAATCTCAAAAAATCATCACTAAATTTCTATTGAGTGTTCATGAGCATAAAATATGAAAAGAAAAGTTGCTGACTTCAGAAATGGGGAGAGGTATTCCAAAAAATATCATTTTGTTGATAAAGGGAGTGAATAAATTCGGGTAAACAGAATATGAAAAACAGGCATTCATGCATGAGGAAAACTTGGAATGTGGTAATGTTAAACACACAGCAAATTTCTACGTGCATGAATGCAAAGAGGTTCAGAAAAATGATAACATGATTTTAAGTAGACTGAGCAAAGAAATCACACTATTGATCTAGAAGAATACAGCAAGTCTGTTTCTATCTCCTTGGTGAAAAGTGTTTGGGGGTAATACACATGAAAATGAAGATTCAGATGTGAAAAGCACAAGTGATTATAAGGCCCTGCCAGATTGATTTATGAGGAACGAACGGCACAAACAACACCTAAATGTGTGCATGTATGAGGTTATCTTTTACGGGACACCCAGCGTTATCAACGTAATTATAGTCTCCCAATAGTTTTACTGTGAGGAACAAGCCTTTGTTGACTTAAATAAGATTCATTGATTTGAAAGGGGAATTATTTTAAAATTTGTCGTCAGGCAGGTCCCATCTAGGAAAGAAAAGTGCCTGTAATTCTCAGACAATTGTTGAATTCCAGGTCAATTGTAATCAACGAAGAAGACCTTAGCTCTAAAAACAAATGGTTCTAGTGGCCATAAATGGTGACAGAAAAGAAAAATAACTTTAGCTGGCAGCAAACTAGTAGTTTTTGGTGGACTTATTTTTGGCTAGTAGCCCAAGTGCATGGTTTGAGGTTTTATAAAAATGTTAATGTTGCAAAGGGAGAAGTGACTACTAACCTTAGAAAGGGAAGGAAATAGAATGGCAAAAAAATTTTTTTAAATGGCTAGAAGGTGAGACATGCACATTGAGTGACATTGTTTCTTAAAAAGATGAGAGATTAATTAATTAATTAATAATTAATTTAATTGTCACCTGGGAGGTACTTAAAATTACTTCATTCACCAAAAAAGATAACTATATTATAAGCCATAGTTATTGAAATTCTTATATGAATATATAAAGAATACATGAATGTTTTAAATATAGAATAACATAGTTCTTGCAAGAGATAGTATTCACTGAAAAAAGGCTATATATATACAAACACTATGAAAAAATTTACTTTAAATTCCTAAATGCAGTTGGCTGGTATTTTGGCACTTCAAAAAATGTCAACAGAAAATGGGAGAATTTTAGAATTTATGTCTTAAAAATTATTGCCTTCTATTTATAAATGGACATTAGAATATATTCAGCGTGAATTATTTTCCATTTGGAAATGATTGCCTATAAATAGTATAAAGAAAAGTTATAGCAAAGGCACAACTTATAAAACTAAAATATTTTAATGATTGTGGTTCCACATATATTTATGCTTGAGTTTATGGGAAGTGTTTTGAAATTCATATAGTGCACTGAAAAAAATTATAAGACAAATGATTCAAATTGAGGTCAACCAAGTTATAAATCAAAACATAAATGTACTTCACAGTACATTTAGTTTCAATATAGTTCATAAAATAACCTGTGCTGAAACAAAGCACATGAATTTAAAATTTATTTTAGTCAGAATTAGCATCTTTTGAAAAAGCCAGAGTTAACTGCAGTATATCACTGCTCTGTGCAAAAATTTTCCAATGCTCCACAATGTTTACTTAATCAAATGTGCAAATTGAAGTTTATAAGCAACTCAGTTATTTTCTCTATAGTATAGATGGTTCAATTTACTTTTCCTATTTTATTAATTCAGAGCTTATAACTTAATAGTTGATTACCTATGTTTGAAGTGGACAGGAAAATTTGAACTACCTGGCTAATTGTATTGCAACTGTTTTAACTTCTCTTTGCTTATCTTGGAAGATATGCCTGTGTTCCTTTGGTGCTAGTTATTGAAGCTCAAATGCTTATGGAGACCACATGGGGAAGAAAAAATGGGTATTGTGGGCCTGGAGAGGACTGAACAAATGAGATAGGTCACTCCTATTTAAGGGATCATCCACTGTATAGCTCAAATAGTTGATGTGTAGTAATGGACCCTGGTTGCTAGATTTTTCCATTCTTCCAGAGGAGCTAGAAACTTAACGCTTATGTTTAATATTTCAACATTTGAATGTTGGTAACTGAAAAAATATGTAATTTATATTATACAACACTAGATTTTGTATTATAAACATGTAATATTAGATTATATATACATATATTTATAAAATATGATAGAGGAGAGAGATGCTGTGGATTGAACACATGGCTTTGTGTATGCTAGACAAGAATGTTTTCACTGAACTACATCCCCAGCCCTTGACAAAAATTTAAAAGCAAAAAAAAATAAACAAAAACACCACCACCAACAACAAAAAATCCAAAAAAAGAGAATAAAGTTCGAAGCTCAATATGGTTCCTGTATTTCTAGCTTTAAACTCGCTGCAAGCTACAAACCAATTAAACTCTTTGTCTACAGTTTGATTTTCTGTTATGCAAGTTCACATTTCTTCTTCCTGACAACTCACTCTTTCTGAAATTTCTCCTGATCCCTTCACTATGGTCTGAATGTGTCTTCTTCGAATTCATATATTGAAATCCTAAGGTTCTGACATTGGGAGGTGTGGAGGTCAGGAGTGCAGAGCCCTCATGAATGGGGTTATTGCCCTTGTTCAAGAAGAGGCCTTTACCAGACATTGAATCAGCTGGTGCCTGGATCTTGGATGTTCCAGCCTTTAGAACTGTAAGAAATAAATTTCTGTTCTTTGTAAGTCATCTCTGTAGCATTCTGTTATAGCAATACAGGTGGACTAAGATGTTTTTCTTCATGAAGCTTTCCTTGTCTTTATCCATGTCTTTTTTTTTTTTGCAGCTGTTGAGTTTTTATTGAACACATTACAAAATGAGGTTTAGTCACAAAGACCAAAGCCCATGTCATCATCACACTCCTCAGATTCCTCTTTCTTTGCTTCTACCTCCTTTTCCTCAGCTGGGGCAGCAGAGGTGGAGGGGGCAGGGCCATCAACCCTACGTTGCAGAGGAGGCTCCCAACATTGACACTGACCAGGGCCTTTGCAAACAAGCCAGGCCAAAAGGGTTGGACATTGACACTAGTCACTTTAGTGAGGGCATTGATCTTATCCTCTGTGACAGTCTCTAGTGCAAGATAAGGGTGGAGTAGATGCAGGTGAACCCAGAGATGGAGGCCATGATGTGGGCTGCTGGGCATGATGGTAGTCCAGGATGCAGCCTTAGCTCCCTTGGAAGGACTGAGCATCTTGGTGGCAACTGAGGAAAAGCTATCCATGTCTTCTTTCTCTGACTCTATAGATTAAGTCTCTGCCACACACCCTACTCATTAATATTCTTATACTTGTTTATTCTTATTAGTAAAAGCGTAAATTCTTTGGAGGTGGAGATGATTTTACTGTGCTTCATATTTAGAAGTAGTTCAGTAAATGCTTGAGTTGAAAATGGAGGGTAATGAAGTGAATTGAACTGGATATGGAGGACATCACTCACAGATGCTTCATGAGAAATATTTTTCATGGAGGCTTTCTTTTGGGCTGAGCAACACAGAGTTAATATTCACAATGCTAAAATCTAGTGAAAAAAATCAGTTGAATTGTGCTCCTTAACAGATGGTGTCTGCAGTTCCTAATGCAATATCCTGATTGTGTAGAGTTGTCATAATTCAGTATTAGTTGCTTGCACAATCTTTGGCAACTAACGAATCTTTCCTAGGTGTAGACTAAATGTGTTCCAAAGTTTTTGTCCATCCTGCTCTTGTCTCCTGGATTCATCTAAGGTGAGTTCATGCCTAACAGCAGTGGGACCAAGGAGATGTACCTCAGGAGTGTGTATTTTTGTTCTGGCTCCTTCTTTCTCCCTGTGTTTCCTGACTGCCATCCATGACCACCTTTTTCTCAGCCATGCTCATCTGTCTCCTGTTTTCTCCCTGGAATGAACTCACTGCAGACTGAAACCGTGAACCAAAATAAACCTCTTATTCTTTAATTGTGCATGTTGGGTATTTTATCTCAGTGCCACAAAAGATTACTGAAGTCTTAATTAGTTTTAATTTGAGAAGACAGGTAAGTTATAGTGAACTAGACCTATATGGCTGATTTCTTTCTTTTTGTGGAAGGATTAGTGATGAGATTTTACTTTATTGTATTTATTAATATATGTTTGTTTTACATAATGAATACATTCATTGCAGATGGATATTATATCTTAATTAATCCATTTTGTGACTAATTTCTATAATGACTCTGGGACCACAACACAGATATTTTTGGCTTTCTGATTACTCACAGCTTGGTCTAATACTTAAGTTGGTACTATAAAGACTCAACAAGACTTAAGGGTATTGATGGATCACATGGCCCACGGTCAAGAAATCAGTTACTTGGCCTTGAAAAACTTGGAAGTTACCTAAGTACCTTAAGTGTAATTTTCTGATGTAGAAGATAAGAAATGGAGAGCCCCTATCTCTCAGTGTAACCCTCATTTTAGCCTTTAATATACACAAAAGCCTTTACTGAACATGCAATTCCTAGTGCTCACTGTTGTTTGTTTAACTTGTGCAGTTGTTTGCTTGGTGGAAGCTGTTTAACCTTGGGAACCCTTTAGAGTGAACTCACTATGGCCAGACCAAATCTGACCAAGACTATTTGCTTATATTTTGACTCTGGCTGTTTCACTCAACAGAGGCAGAGCTGAGTAGTTTCAACGGAGATCCTGTGCCCAGCAAACTCAAAAATGTTTAATATTTAGCTCTTTAGAAATAGTTTGCTGACTCCTGCATAGTTTTTCACTTGCAGAAAATATTCAAACATTGGACTTCAAGTCTGAACTTGAAGAGTGCCCCAAGCAGACCCTCTCAGGTTTACTATTTATTTTTCCTGTGGTCACAGGGCAGGAATGAAGACACCTGTGGGATTTGGGACCAAGACAATAATTACTTCTCAGTCTTATCTCTTGCAACCAGAAGAAAACATCTGCTTTCTTAATTCTGCGGAGAAGGGCAGAATTAAAATCATCTAGGGACTTCCGCTATGTCTCCGGCGCAGAGAGGAAGGGTAGAAGACAGAAAGAATATTTCCAGTTTAACTGAACAAACTTAACGCAAATCAAATTAGTGAGGACGAAGCCTTGGGTTTAAAGTTTAAACCTAAATAGGTCTCATTGTTGTTCTTTGAGCCAATGGATAGATACTGGCAAAAGTCCTATTAATTCTTTGATTTGTTTAATAAAAGTCATTTTAAAAAAAATCAAATGGATCACTGGGCAGGAATTTGACCAGAAACACCTTCCAAGTGATAATTAGCTTGCCAGTTTTTCTCTGAGTTTTATGTTAGCATAAATATTCATGATACATTCCCCATCAAATTGTAAGTTCTTCAGGAAACACTGTTATCAGTTTAAGAAGAACATGAATCAGACTGATAAAGCTAATTGGTTAGGGTTCTTTTTTTCTCCTTCATTTTAAATAAAGCTGTCGAAGGTTCCCAGGGTAATGAAGAGCTTTGTTGTTATGACAACTGCTTATTCCTTTCCCTTTGAAGAAGCTTCTGATGTGATAGGCAACACATCAGGAATAATTAAAACAAATGATAAGCAAGTCACATTCGCTCAGATGAATAAACCAGCACGAACTTAAACCGTTTTAACTGGTTTTCAGTTAGCATTCTTATGGCAGAAAATTTATATAATCAGAGCTGATCATTGTGCTAATTTCCACTATTTCTTTATTTCAAAGTCATGCTACTATGGGAGATTCAGATACACACTGAGATTTTTTTTTCCCCTGTGCTTTGCACTGTCCAACTCCCAGAAGTGGTAATGGTGCTGAGCTGAGCTCTGAAATGACTGAGAAATCTCGCTTCCTTTACTGACTCTCTTCCTTCAAGCTAAAGGCAGGTTGCGCTGTGTTTGGAGCTCACGGCCTGGAACCATAAAGTAGCATTTACTTGTTTTGTGTCAGGACTTTCCACATTCCTCCTCTCTCTGAACTACTCTGTGCAAGTGTTGGCATTATCACTGCCTCACGGTGGAAGAAAACAATTCCAGTTAGGGTAAGGAGCGTGCTTACAGTTAGTCACTTGAAAGTAGGTAAGAGAATTCAAATTTAAGTCTTTTAATTTCAGTTGACCCATATATCATGCGATAGCTGGGAGAGAAAAGTGGCTCGGACAATTCTCTACTGAGGTATGCTTTGAATCTTTCTTCCCCTCGATAAACACTTAGGCCAGCTTGTCTAATATATTTTATCTCTTTGCTCCAGGTAACGAACCATCGGGGGTGTTACGGCTTAATCACAGATTCTTTTCTTCTTTTTAATGACATAGACTAGAATATAAAGTATCAGGGATTAAGGATAAGTGTGTTTTACAAGATGATCATTTCCATTGATGTATACTTATACACACTTTTAAACTGTAATCTAAAAATTTGAAAGCTGCTTCTCTAATATTATCCTTTTCTCTCTATTGATTCTCTAACTTCATTCTACCTGTCTTTTTTCTGCCCTTTATTTGATGCTGATACGCATGAAATTCACAGGCAGATTTTGTTTTTGATAAGTGGCAACTGCAAAAATAAGCTTTGGATACCTCTCTCTAAATCATCATCATCATCATCATCATCATCACAAGTAGGTTGTTCTTTCATGAAATTAAGAGTTCTATTCTGCTTTTGCCTTAGTCCACTTGAACTGCTAGAAATGAATATCCTCCCCTGGGCGTTTTATGGATAACAAAAATTTATTTCTCATAGTTCTAGAGGCTCAAAAGTCCAAGATCAAGCCACTGGTAGATTCAGTGTCTGGTGAACAGCTTTCTTGTATCCAGCCATGTTCTTCTTGAACCCTCACACGTGGGGGCCAGGGGAAAGATTGTCTTAGTCACTTTTTCCTCACTGAGACACTGTGCCTGATACCCACAGTTTAAAGGAGAAGATTATTTGGTTTATGACTGCAGTTCCTGATCAGCTGGTATTGAGGTCAGGGTTGTGCAGAGAACAATTAGAATCAGGACACAGAATTTATACTATTATTTTATGATGGTCACCCAGAGTTAAACAAAAGAAAGTTTAGGAAATCTGACCACAACACTAAAGGCTCACAATATTCAGCCAAGGGCCTGGATTCCACTGCAGTGTCCTGCCTGAGTCCAGATGAAGACCTAGAGCCCATAACAATGCCTCCTACGAGTCCAACTGCAGGTCTAGAGCCAACGAGAAGGACTCATGCCAGTCTATTTCTGGATCCATGCTAGAAGGTCTATGCTGGCCGGGTGAAGGAGCTGTGCTGAGAAGTCATGCTCATAATAAAGACCAGGGCTGTCCTGAAAAGCACCACAGCCATCCTCAGCAACATGGAGGCCCCAAGCTCCTCTGAGGATAAGAATAGTCGAGTACATGCCAGGAAGTCAGCATGATGGAGATTACATGGCACATGTCTTCCTCTCCCGAGCCAGGAAGCGATGCTCAATATAAGGACCACAACTCCCCAAAGTGAACCACAGCCACTCTCACCAACATGGTCTCGAGTTCCTCTGAAGACAAAGGTCGAACTCACACTGGGCAAGCTAGTCATGATGAGCTCCTCCAGGTGAACCAACGACTCAAACAGCAACACTTAGAGAAACCCACAAAGCCTCACCCATCTGGCAGCTGTCTTCACATGGAACATCCATGATCAGCACCATGCTGATTTAATTCAGCTGGTGTTAAGTTGACCATCAGTTTTTAATCCATAACCACTGGCTACAGGGAAGAATGGCATGATGGAAGAGGCTGCTCATATCATCGGAGCCAGGAAACAGAGAAGGGAGGAGACAGGGAGGAAGATGAGATATGCCCTTCCTGGATGTATCTCTTCTCAGCGGACCTCATCTTCTAACAGCAAGTCAGTTACAGTGCCAGTCACCTTCCAATCACCTTCCAAACACGTGAGGTTTTGGAACCACTTTAGATCTAAACCATAATAGGGACGTACCAGGATCTGTTTTCAAGTGCATTGATTTCATTCATGAGGGCTCACCTGTGAGATGTAATCCTCTCAAGGTCTTACCTGCTAACACTGTTTTTTGGGGGGTTATGATTTCAGTGTATCAATTTGAAGATGATGTAAACAATCAGACAATAGCAGGCACTCGTGAGGTTCAGGGAACTAGGTGCTAAAAATAATGCTGTGGCCAACTTATGTCACGCTGTCCTCCACATGTGGACAAGCTTCTTTTCATCCTTATTTTCTGTTAATCTTTTCAATTTTGCCTAAGATTCCCTCAGTCTATTCTCATGTCTGTTCTTGGAAATGGTCACAGAGAATTGAGCTTTTTAATGAGAAGAATGGGTATCACATTCGTGAATAAATTTACAGGTAGAATATCTATCTATGAAGTATTCTTGCCCCAAATATATAACCTAATTTATCCAGCCTTTAGATATAATACAGAGGCATTTGGGTGACAGAGGTTCGAGTTCACTATAAAGAGACAGACAAACTCAGACTGTGGGAAATTCTAAAAGACAGTTCGTTTGAATTTTCCAGAAAGGAAATATCATGGGGGAAAAAAGATCTAGGGCTGCCCCTAAATTAAAAAAAGACTAAATAGATAGCTAGCCAGATGTAATGGATGAATACTGTCTAGGAATAAAGTTTATAAAATCATTTTTTGCATATCTTATGTTTTAGATCTAAAATGGCTCCTGAGTCCTGTGTTCTGACGTGTGCTTTTGTAAGGTGACTGGATCGTTGGGATTCACGGCTAGATGTGATGTAAAAGGGGGATCACTGAGGGTGTGATCTGTTTTCAGTTCCTCCTTCTCCCTTTGTATCATAGAGGCCATGAGCAGCTTTCCTTGGTCAGGGCTTTTCCCTATGCGGTTTCTGCCATGGAGTCAGTCAGTCAGTCACAGATTGAACCCTCTGAAACTTTGAGCCATAGCGAACCTCTCTTCCTTGAAACTGTGGTCAGGACATAGGTTACCTTTGAAACTGTGGTTGTTGAGGATTTTGCCCCTGTGACAGGAAAGTGACTATAACATAATTGTGGAGAATGAAATATGGACTGGCTATTAGGATTTATTGTCAGTATTCTTAAGCATGAAAATATTTTGGTTATATTTCAAAATGGCTTAATTCTTAAGGCATGGGTAGTGAAGTATTTAAAAATAAGATATCACATCCATGGTCTATACTCTCTAGTAATTCAGCCTCCTATGATATTTTCTCTTTCTCATTCTCTTCCTCCCTTTCTTTTTCTTTCTCTCTCTTTCTTTGTCTCTGTCTATCTCAAGATAGAGGCAGATTAAGCAAATATAACCAAATTATAACAAGTAGTGAATCTAGGCTAATGAAATATGATTTTTATCCTACTCTTACAACTTTCCTGGAGATTTAAAATTTTTTCAAAATAAAAAATGAGCGATGAATATGTGGTAAGAGTCCATTTATGTGAAGTTTGAAAATAGGCAAAGTCTATTGATGGTGCTAAAAGTCAGGACATAGGTTACCTTTGGGCAGAAAGAGGGATTGTGAATAGGAGAGGGCACAAGTGAATCGAGGCCAAAGAGTGTTGGAAAGGAACCACATGAGTGTGTTTCTACTGGGCCAAATTACTGAGCTACAGACTTGTTATTTGTGCCCCTCTTATATGTATATTTGTCTTAAAAAATTAAAAAGACAGAGTAGAGAGTTACTTTAGAATAGCTTGTTTCTACTGGAATAGAACTGGTGGATTTTTGATGTGAGGAAAGGGTATATAAAATACTAGACTTGCAAAAATGGTGTCTAAGCTTGTTCCAAAGCCTTCAGAAATCTCTGGAGTTTGGAGAAGTGGAGGCTTAAATGAAATGTAGAGATTATGGGTATAGTTATAGTTTTATAGTTAATTAAAGTATTATACTGTTAAAATTCCTTACCTAGATGCAGAATAAATTACTGTTTAGTGCCCCTCTTCCTTCATTGATTGTTGCAAATCTGGACAATAGTTTGGAACCTATTAATTTACTGGGACTGACATTTGTTGCTCCTACAGCAGAATAACCTGGGCTAAACTTACATGGTGATTCTACACATATCATTATGTTTCTAGAGAATAAAACCATTCACTGAGACTTGGGCATTTATTTTTTTCACATAAAGTCATCCTTGTTTCATTCATTTAACGTCTTTCATTTGTAGTAAATTTCATGAGGTTAGGGCTTTCCTATGAATCTGTGGTACCCAGTATCTGGCACATGGGACGTATTCAGAAATTATTGTTAAAATAGTGTATGAATAAATGTTTATTGACAATTTTTATTACATAAAACCTGAAATAGAAGAATTAGAGATTGTGACTTCTTATGAGTGGTGTGGTGGACTTATTTCTCTCCCTGGGGATTTTAAAAGATTTCATCTTAAGAGTTGTACATCTTCAACTCTTGCATTAGTTAAGGTAATGCTAGGCACTATAACAGAAAATCCCCAAATATTAGGGGCTCCTCATAACATTCAATGTTTTTGATTGGTACCAGTTTAAATGGGTAGGAGAAAAAAGTTCTCTGTGGCACACAGAAAGAATAACTATTCTGAGACTCAAGACTATGGGCCTCCAACAGGTTTAGCACAGGTGTCTGAGCTCATTTTGACCATGGACATTCAGTTGTTCTAAAAGCAAAATTGGAGAAGACACACATGCTACTTAAACAACTTGAAGCTCTGTGCATTCACTCTGGCTCATAGGCCATTGACAAGAAACAGTCAAGCCCTTCCCTTAACTCTAATTCTGGATTGGAAAGGCACACAGGTCCACGTGCTTAGAAGAACCTCTTGTTCTGCTTTTGCCGTCTTACAGGACCTAATAATTTTTTATTAAAAGAGGATCTTGTGTTTTTATTTTGCTCTAGGCCATACAAATTATGTGGACCTGAGGTTGAGAAATGTAACCTTTGATAAAACAACACTTTCCCAAAATAGCTCTATGTTATGGAAGATGATCAGAATTCTTTGGTGGACTGTTAGCAATCTCTGTGCCCAAGTTTGAAATTTCCAAGTCCAAAGCAAATGAGAGTCAGTGTGATTTTTAAAAATATCCACTTAAAAATCTTCACTGATCAAGTAAGAAGGATCAGAAAAACGCTATTAAATTTAATGCTTTTCAAAATCACAGAATGCTACCAGCTGAGCTAGTGAAATTCACAGAAAGGACACAATGGACATCTTCCACATAAGACCCTGTAAGTATGTGATATGGCAAGATATTTATGATAATGCATCTTTCAGTACTTTGAATTTAAGAACTAGTTAATAATAAAATACTGTTTGTCTATACTTATTCTATTCTTAAAACATGGTTGGTATTTTTAAATGACACATCATATCCATAATCTATAATTTACTCTCTATTGATTCAGCCACTTATCATCTGTCTATCTTTTTCTGAATAGAACCTGATTAAGTAAATGCAATCAAATGCTAACAATGAAGCAGGTAGGTTAACGATACATGGATGCCTGTCTTATGCTTACAAATGTTTTGTACTTTTTAGAATTAAAAGATACAGATAAATTGAAAATAAATAAATAAATCCCTGGATGCAGAGTTTCTGTTTTATGTCGTTCTTCTGTATTTTGAAAACATCTATGCCTGCTATAACTGAGTCAACGACCTTTCTGAGAGTCCTACCACGAGCATTACTTCTGGGAAGAATTATGTGATGGGGTGTAATTGTTCACCCACTGCAGATCTCCCCAGCACTCTCTGATGTCCTCTCTTTCTTTTCTGCATTGTGAGTTCTAGCTGCTTAGGTCTAACAGTTTTCCCACTGTGCTTCCTCAGGACATTACTCAGCCTTTGCTTTCCTGTTTTACAACTGGAGATTCTGTCCAGTTAAAAGCTGGAGTGTTCATAAGGCTCACCTAATTTTATTTCTATTTCCCGGTGATCATTGTCCGTAATTTTCTGATGTCCAAATTCCCAACAACCTTTTTTCCCCCTCAGATACTGTGTATTTTTTTCCCAGTTGTTTCACTCAGGGGCTAAGTCTAGTTTCTTCTGTTTTTTATGTTGGCCGGAAGTAGGTGTCCCTGTCATTTCCAAAGATCTTGGTAGAGAATTCTGTGAAGCAAAGGGTGAGCATAATGACAACAAATATAAAGTTTTTGCACAGAACCAATACTCAGCAAATGTGACACAGATTAATAAATGGCATAGTGTTGGAGGAGAAATGCAAAACAGGAGGACAATGAGGATCACATATTCATCTTCTCCAAGCTACATCTTGCTGGGATAACTGAAACAGAGCCTTCAGTGATATCATTTTCCAGGTTTTCCTGATTTAAAAATCAGCAGTGGCAGGTGTAGGTGCCAGGGAGATGAAGCATTACTATTTGGCAGGATGGAAACGCTTTAATTTTTCATGCTAATGTCTGCACAGGAACAAAAGAAAATACATTTCAGCAGATTCTTTAAAAAGTGGAATACAATTTACAGTGTCTACAGGATAAAGTATCTTTGGATTGAGATATACAATTTATGAAATAATGTCACAGTACTGTACTTCAAAGACCAGACTCTTGCTGCCTTGAACTCACCTTGAAATTTCTTCTTCCCTTACAGTAAAACAATGTGTTGAATGAAGGCATTGATATTTGGGGGAGCCCAGTGCATCAGTGTAGAGCATTAGCTTAGCTGTGTGTAATGAGGAGTCCTGTGGCCTGAAAAAATGGGAGACTGCTGAGCTTACTAGCATTATTCTCCACAGCACATTATTCTCCACAGCAAGCTGGGGGCCTCTGTGAGCCTGAAAGGCAAAGTGTGGACTAAGCTGTCTGAGCGTTATATAATTCTCCAAATGCAAACTGTCCTTCACTTTTCTTTTAAATCCACTTAAGTACCTGCAAAGCTTTGAAGAGGGATTTTAATGACTTAATGCAAGAACTGTGTGCAGAATTATCACGTCTGAATATTTTTTCCCTCTCCTTTAAACTGTAGAATAAAAGAAGAGATAGTTTCTGAGACT
Source organism: Cavia porcellus (assembly GCF_034190915.1). NCBI lineage: Eukaryota > Metazoa > Chordata > Mammalia > Rodentia > Caviidae > Cavia > Cavia porcellus. The sequence goes on from NW_026947510.1 coordinate 41,375,023, forward strand.
GAGATATTGGTTTATTGACATAACAAAACTATGTACAAGCTGTTTAAAATCATGGGGATGTCATTTGTTCTTATACCTCAGGGAATGGTCCTCTCTCTGCCAATTTCCATAAGAGAGTCAGTGTCCCTGAGCCAGAAAACACAAGGATGAGCTGAGACTCTGGTTTCCTTGTAGAGACTGATGGACGTTTTTCAAGTCTAATATCTTTATTCACTATTGGGTCATCATACGGATTGGGCCTGGAATGTCCCCAAAAGACATGTGTGCAGAAGTTGGGCTTTAGAGGGTGATAGATTCGATTATGGGGTTAGTGGATTAATTCACTGATGAGTTCATAGCTAAATATGCAGTAAGGACCCGGTTGGGGAAGAGGTGGGTCTCTGGGGAAGAGGTGGGTGTGACCTAGCAGAGTGGATTTTCCCACTGACTGCTCCTTTCTCTTCTTTCTGGCCAACATGATGTGAGCATCTTTTCTTCCTGGCAGGCCTTCCCATTGATGTAAGCTTGCTAATAGTGGACAGAGACTTCTGAACCATGAGCCAAAATATACCTTTAAACTGCGCGTATTGGCTGTACCGGCTCAGCCAGGAGAGGGTGATTAAGACATGAATATCCATCTTTGCTGTAATCAGGGAATGAAAGATGGTTGCAAACATCTTTTAGTAAATCTCAAATTGTCCTCTACTTGTCATTCATTTTGGTTAAATCGTGCCACAATATGTGCAGATATTTCTGGGGGGCCAAAAATACATAGAACAATGTGTTATAGAAAATATGAAAGGCCAATCATAGTTCAAAGTATAGCATGCTAAGTAACAAACATAACAGATATGATATTTATAACTTAGAGTTTCTAAGGAAAAGAGTAGGACTTGCTGAATAAGTAGTAGTATAGATGGCTTCCAGATTGCTAGCTTGAACAACTAAGTACTCTCATAGAATCATGATACCTGAGCTATGAAATGCAGGCAAAAGAACAGATTTGGGAGGAAGATAGTGAGTTTAGTTCTAGGAATTATAAATTCAAAGACAATGTTCAATTGGTGGTTGGATATGCTGGCCTGGACTGAGGAGAGACATTTGTAGCGTGAATGTAGAGACTTTAAAGTTATGTGCTTTAAGGTGGTAGCTTCGTCTGTTGTTGATGGCAGATCAGATATACTGGAAAAAAGGCCAAAGACACTTTAGTCACTTTAATGGGTAGTCCATGGACTGTGTATAAAAGCTGATTTGGTAGGTGGGGATACACAAAATCAAGAATGAAATCAGGCACAACGATATGAGTGAAACTAAAATAGGAAACTATCTCAGGGCGAGGTGTCAGTGGCACCCAATGCTTGGGAAGAGTTGACGAGACCAATCTAGGAACTGAATCGGAGAACAATTCAAATAGTTTCAGTGATGTGATGAATGCCAAAGCCAGACTTCACTGGTATACAGAGTAAATGTCACAGAAAGGATGAGAGATGTTCATTTCAAGATGGGTTAGTTGTCAGTATATACACCTGTCCAAAGGTGATCTCCATTCAGGACATATCATTATCAGAGGAATACCTAGAAAGCATATATACAGGCACTCATCATTGGGTTATTTATAATGATAGAAAGCTGGAAATAACATTAATGGTCAACTCTAAAGTATTGAAAAAGTAACCTATGATTTAGTCATATGATAAAAGAGAAAAATCACCTCAAGATTATGTTGAAAAAAATATAAAGACATACATTTATAGGAAAATGGATGTACTTTAAGATCACAGTGTTAAGTGAAATAAATCAGACACACAAGCTTAAATATTGCATGGTTTCTCATATGAGAAATTCAAATTATAAATAAAAGGCAAAACAAAACATAGATATAGGAAGTAAAGAGATAGATCTTTTTTAATAAGAAGGTTAGAAAGAGATCTGGAGAAGGAAGATGGGAGAGAAGGAAAGGGAATAAAAAAGGAATCATGATGTGTTAATATACACTAGCTTCATACAAGAAATGTAAACATTATGTGCTGCAAATGTACTAATAAAAATTTTTTTAATTAAAAAAGAGAAAGAAAATATACAGACAAAAATGTCTGTAGTATATGTTTTGTAAGCCTTGTGAATGAAGTTCTAGTTGTTTTTTTAATTTTAGAAAAAGTCATTAGAAAGACCACCTAGAAAACTGGATGTGGTGATGCATACCTGTAATCCCAATACTCTAGGAGACTGAGGCAGGAGGACTGCAAATTTGAGTCCCACCTTGGATACTTGGTGAGACTCTGTTTAAAAAAATAAAAAGACTAGGAATTTAACTCACTGTGAGGCCCCAGTTAATTCCTCAGTACTGGTGTGTGTGTGTGTGTGTGTGTGTGTGTGTAAAAGGCCACCTACATCTATACTTAATTTGGTAAGAATAGAGAGCAGAGAGAAGGTAGTTAGTACAGAAAAATCTTTCAATGAACCCATCTTCTTCTTTTTTCTTACTTTTCTTCATCTTCTTTCTTATTCTTTAATCTACTGGGGAAATTTGAACATATTTATTTGTTCCAAGAAAGTAGCTAATAAAATGGGTTAAACTAATGGGATATTAGGCATAGAATAGGAAAAAAACAGTGAAAAATTAGCAGTCATATGAATTTGGGAGAAAACCAGATCCAGAGGAGAATTAAAATATGTAATGTTAACTAGGAATAAGGATGCTTCCGGTGTCATGGCGCCGAAGTGCTTGCCACTCGCACATTGTGGAGAGGACCCTAGCTGAATGGGATGCCTTCTGTGACTTCTACAAGCTACAACCTGTATAGGAACGACCCTAGGGGACCCACAAGCTGTGAAATGATAATGTTCAAAATGTAAGAATCAACACAAAGCAGTGATCATTCAACAGGGTATATGAAAGTCTCTGGAAACACAGCATCCAGAGAAGAGAAGGAGGATTATACAGACCAACAGCCCTGCTGAGGAAGAAGCCATAAGGTCCATCCCCAGACATTAGTGCAGGAAGCAGGCATATATTGTCTAATTTCTAAGAACTTTCCACTAAGCCTTTGAGTTGCATCTTGTACTATGGCTAATTGTTCTGTGTAAAAACAACATCCTTTTCTTGAATGATACGTAAGCCACCTTTTTTCACCATTAAGAGGTCTAAGTTTCTTGGTTTTGGACACTTACTGATTCTAATGAAGCAATTTGTGATTGTTGAGTCACAGTGGTTTGGGGGATCTCTTTAAGTTCCTAAGAGAGATCTTCAAATAAGGAATGATAGGTAAGAGAGAGGTTACCAGTCCAGCTATTCCTGCTCCCATTGCAGCAGTAATTTTCAGGCCATGAAGAAAAGAGGTTAACTAAATCACATTGCACTGTTGTACTTGGGCTTTCACTTTACCAGCTTGGAGATCCCACCATGGCACCCTGCCTTGGAGTATGGACTGAAACCTCCAAAAACTTTGTGATCAGAAGTATGTGAACAGACCCCACCCCCTGGCCCAGTGCACACCTGGCACGCTGCAGGAATGATCAATGCCACTCGAGGTTTTTCCCAAGTCAACTTAGAATTCAACATAATACAGAGTGGGGAGCGCCAAACAGAGGGAGATGAAGTCTCTCATCCCAAGAAGAAATTAAGGTGACTTGCTGACCATCTGAGGTCCCGCCGCTACTGGCCGGGCTCCTGCCGCGACTGGCCAGGATCCCACCATAACTTGCCAAGCTGTCCAAGGATCCACCGCTTCGACACACTGGAGGTGCAGTTACATTGAATTTGGGGGTCAGCGAGCTGAATGGAGAGCTGAGTTGGTGGGGAGCCTACATCAACGTGTGGTGAGTGATGGGAGTTGAACCATTCCACAGAAAGGGGATCTCTGGTGGACAACATTCTGGGACTGGGCAGGACTGGAAAGTATAAGGGGCAGTAGTGACTTCAGTCAATTGTTCCTTTCCCAAATGGGATTGGTGGAGTGAGCTAGACCTGGGCCATGTGACCTGGCTGAGACCCAATAGGTTATCCAAAATCAATTCCTGGCAGTGGTGGTGCACACTAACCACAGTGGCCCAGTAGGGCTTGGAGGTTTGGCTAGTCCAGAAGGGAGGGGCCAGCATACACTGTCCCTGTCTGCAACTCACTAGCACACTGCAGTGGGAAGGGTCATCTAGCCAGTGAGCTTCAAAAGAATTGTAACCAAAAAAGAAAGAAACTGGGGCCTCCTGGAAGAAGCAAAAATATGGGAAGAGGAAGCAACAACAAAAAGTCCCCAGGCCCCAACCCTGAGAACATTGACCCAGGACAGGTAAATACAAAGGAGAATGAGAACAGCAAGCATGCAGTATCAGACAGCACCAGTGGACATAAAGAGGTATCTTCGGGACCTCATACATGAGTTCAAAAGTGAAATATTTAGCCAAACAAAGCAAGATATAAGAAGATTAATAAAAGAGATACTAAGCACCCCTTGAGCAGACACAGACAGAGGAAGGGAGGAACTCAAAGAGAACCATTTGGTGAAGAATATAATGAAAATATAGAATACATGAAGCAGATTCAAAGAGATCACCAGGAAATTAAAAACTCTATGGAAAGATGGCATATCAGCTTGAAAGAAACTAAGGATAGAGTATCCAAATTAGAGGACAATTTTGCAATGTGGGAGTATGAAAGGGAAAACTTTTTAAAAATAACAAAGAAGCAAGCAGTAACAATACAAAGCCTAGAAGATGATAAAAAGATCTATAACTTGAGAATAAAGACTGTAAATGAAGAAGCTGGGATACAAACAAAGGAACTACAAAGTTTATTCACAGAAATAGTTAAGGAAAACTTCCCAAACATAGGAAAAGGAAATGATATTCAGATATATGAGGCATACAGAACTCCAGCCACCTACAACCCAAACAGAGCTACACCCAGGCATATAATAATCAAGATCCCAGAAATTCAGTATAAGAACAGAATATTAAAAGCTGTTAGAGACAAGAAACAGATAACCTACAGATGAAGGCCCATCAGAATAATGGCAGACTTCTCGACACAAACCATCAAGTCAAGAAGAGCCTGGAGCAAAATATTCTAAGCCCTGAAAGAAAATAACCTCCATCCCATATTGATATACCCTGAAAGTCTATCCCTAGAAATTAATGGAGAAACAAGATGCTTCTAAGACAAAGAGGAACTTGGGAAATTTGCAACCACCAATCCAACTTTACAGAGAATACTGCAGGGCATTCTAGAGAGAGAGAAAAGTACTAGGACTCTAGGAACTGTGGCAGAGAGGCCTCAATGAATGAAGCAGAAAACAGAATAAAGAAGATAAGCAGACAACTGATGGAAAGAAAAGAGCATAACAGAAATGAGGCAGAGAAGATTTTATTAAAAAACTGAGATGATTGATAGTATCAAGTCTGAGAGTATAGGCAACTACACTGAAGATGACAAGACTCTACGATACACATTCTGGTTTGATAACTGCTGGTTTTTGAAATTCTATACTACATACAAAGTTGTGTTTTTATTAATGTTATATACAGATATATTCCATTATATTATGTCTGATGATATAGCCAATTCTATTGGAGATAACAAGAGACAACTAGGAACCATGGTAGAACTCCCTGTACAACGGTCTTATATGTTTATTTCATTTCATGTGTTTATAGGAATATGTTTTGTTTTGCCTTACTTTGTTTTGTTTCTCCCTCTAACATAGAAAGGATAGAAATACATGTTAAGACTCATGCATGTGTAGAATCTATAAACAGTTTATGAGAATTGATCTTATGACACATGATGAAATGAACAGATACTTTGAAGAAAAAGAGACACTAAAATACCCAGTACTGATCCTGGAGTGTCATAATGTGAAACCCAGCAATAGTATTATTCTTTGTTCAGAGTGATATTAGCCTGCTTGAGTTTATTCAATCTCAACATAATTGAAGATATGGATAACAGCATGTATGTTTAAGTGTATAGAATTGATAACCATATTTCTATGATTTTGTTGGATAGTTGAACACAACTGGTTGCAATCTCACTGTTTGAATCTCCACTTTATATGCTCCACTTTAGTATTTTGAATAACTATTTGTAAGAGGACAATCTGTAATCATCAACTAGTGATTTCTTACTGTTTACTTTTTTCTTTGAAATTATGTATTATTTCTACCTATTTTCTGTTTTGCTTAGTCTTTCTTTAAATTAAATTTTAAGAAAAAAGACACTACAGTACCCAGAACTGATCATGGAGTGTCATGATGTGAAATCCAGCAATACTATTATTCTTTGTTCAGAATGATTTTAACCTGCTTTAGTTTGTTTAATCTAAACATAATGAAGATATGGATAACTTCATGTATGTTTAAGTGTATAGGATTGACAACCATGTTACTAAGTCTTTGTTAGACAGTTGAACAGAACTGTTTGCAGTCTCGCTATTTGAATTCCCACTTTACATGTTCCATTTTTGTATCTTGAACAACTATTTGTAAAACGACAATATGTAAACATCAACTATTGATTTCTTACTGTTTACTTTTTTCTTTGGACATATGTATTACTCTACCTATTTTCTGAATTTTTTAGTCTTTCTTTAAATAAAATTTTTAAAAAATTAAAAAAAACTAGGAATAAGGATGAGGAAAGGAAAAAATTAAAAAAGGTTACAAATGAATGTATAGGTGAGGGGCAGGAGAAAGAAACCCTGAGCAATGTTCATCTAACGCACTTTAATTTTCTGTAAAAGAAAAGGCCTGGTCATCCATCTGTGGAACATACAGGTGGGGGAGAGGTGAGGCAGCGAACCTGAGAAGAGTTGAAGTTTAGGAATAGGATTATTTGCAGAGAGTGGGAAAGTACACATTAGAATTAGGGATGAAAACTTGTAATATATGCCTCTTACTTTTGAAAGTAACTGCACAATAAGCCAAAGGGGAGGGGGTAGGATACTTATGTTACAATGATAGCGATTTACCTGTGTAAATGTTTTAGAGAATAAGGCTCAACTTCTCTATCCCATCACCATTGTTAACCTGTATTTATTGAATTCTTGTGATCAAGACACCGAGGAAGAAATGAAAAAACGATTAGACCTGGTACCCAGCCTAATGGAACTTACATCTCATTGGGGAGATGAATCATAGCCACTTGAAAAGTTAACTGCATTTCAAGGTAATTTTGCTATAAGTGATGAAAGTGGCATAAAGAATCAGAAAGAAGATTAATCACTTACAACTGAAGCAGTCAAGGAAGATTTCATATTAATTTTACATTATGTTTGCATATTTATTTATTTCGCTTTCCAATAAAGTAGGCACTGTTAAAGTCATCTTCAACCTCTATCATATTTCTCGGTACATGGCATGCACTTAACAACTATCACTGAAAAAATGGGCTAATGAATAAATAAATATATAAAGCAAGTCACATTCAAATAGGTGGAAGGGAAGGGATAGAAATTCATTTCAGTAAGAGTAGGGTCACTTACAAAAATATAGAAGAAAGGAGAAAGTAAATGAGAGTAGCATCTATTGAGTATTTGCATGCCAGACACTGCTATATTCCTGCACCTACATTTGTGACTCATTTAACTGTTGTGATAGCAGCAGATGTTTCCATTTCTACTTTAAAGGATGGAAGCATAGAGTTTCAGAGAGAGTAGGCAATTTGTTCGCATAGTCAATAAATCTCAGGGCTGGGACTGGGAGCTCTGGGCTTCTGGCTGGCTCCAGGGCAGTTCACAGCCTACTTTGCAAGGAGGTAACTGTCTTTAGCCTCTGCAACAGTGTACAGTGCTCCTCTACCTTTAAACTCCTGTAAGCACAAGTTATGTCTCACTCCGTGGTTGTGTTGATGGCTTCCTTTTCCTTGTCTGAAACATCAAGTGTCAGCGGGGAGCAAGGCCTTGTGTGGTGTGGTCACTGTTTCTGTCTCCATTCTCATTCTCAGGTAACCTCTGTATGCCCCTATTCAACCACAGTAATGCTCTGTTTTTCCTGAACAACTTTGGATTTACCGTCTGAATTTTTTTAATACTACTTATTTTTCTGATGCCTTCTCATGTTGGCATTGCTCTGTTTCTCTAAATTTCACTCCATGGCCACATTTCCTTTTCCTGATTTGTCAATAATATTGGTGGCATGGATTGATCTTTTGTCTTTGTAAGCATTTATTGTATTCTCTTTTCTTTCCCCCCAAATAGGCTAATGAATGCTTTTTTCTTTTTCTCCTGCCCTAAAGATCCCCTTGGCAAAAGTGTAGCATAATATTTCTACAACTAAAGAGGTTTCTCAGCGCAGGCAGAGAGAACCAGAAGACCCACCTTGCCTGCTGGGTGCTGCCACCTGCCTTCCCTTTGGCCCCTTTGGGCCAAAGGAGACAGACAGATCCACCTCTGCCTGCTGTGTGTTGTCACCAAAAGGACATGTCCTACAGGTGGCCAGTGTGGGCAGAGAAACCCAGCAGATCCACCTTCACCTTCAGGGAGCTGCCACTGGAAGGCTCCTTCTTACAGGCAGCCAGCAGGAGCAGGGGCACACAGCCAGGTAAGCTCCATGCATCCTAGGCCACCATTTGAGGCCCTTGGTTCCCTCAGACAGCCATCATCTACTAGCAGAATCAGACAAACACATCCCTGTGTATCTGCTACCATTGTGAGAGTCCCAGTATAGACACACAGGCTGAGAGAAGCATCCCCACCTACATGCACCCCTGATCATTAGGGAAGCCTCAGTGTAGCTGCATAGCTCTGGAGATGTCCGCTCCACACCCTGCTACCTCCTGTAAATCTGGAATTAGAGGAACCCAGGTGGCTGTTCCATCCCCCTACACTGCTAAGGGGCAGCCAACGTGGGAAGTGCCTGGGACCCCACAACCAGCTTGTTGGGAGGAACCAGGGAGAATGTCAAGACTAAGGAGCAAAAGGCAAACTCAGACCTCCAGCCCACACAGAAAAAGTCTTGGAGATACAGTGATGGAAGAAAATGAAAGTCACACACCTGAAATCTCTGAGAGAATAGCAACTGAAGTAAGGAAACAACTTCATGAGATTATAAAAGCAGTCAAATCAGAAATAATGTCTCAGGCAAAGAAGAAATAACAAAAATACTGAAAGATTTGTTCAGCAGGTCTAAAGAAGACATAGACAATAAAGAGGAGCATAGGAAAATGATGGAAACCTTGAATGAATGTAGAAAGGAATTACAATGCATGAAACAGATTCAAAAAGAAATGCAGAAAATTAAAAATTCAATTGAAAGCTGGCAAAACTGCTTGAAAGAGACTGAAGATAGACTTTCAAACCCTGAAGGCAGGGTTGCATCTAGTTATTGTGAAGGGAAAGATCTCTTAAAAATAACATGGAATCAGGAAATAACAACTCAATGGCTGCGAGATGATGCAAAGAAGCATAATTTAAGAGTGATAGGCATTGGTGAAGAAGCAGTGGTCAACACAAATGAAATTCAAAGGATATTCACAGAAGTAATAGCAGAAAACTTCCCAGACATGGGAAATGGATCTGGCATGCAGATAAGTAAGGCATATAGGACTCCAACTAGCCATAGCCAGAGTAAATCTACACCCAGACACATAATAATCAAGATCCCAGAAATTCAGCACAAGAACAGAATATTAAAAGCTGTTAGAGAAAAGAGACAGATCACCTATAAAGGAAAACCAATCAGAATCACAGCAGATTTGTCAATACAAACCATCAAGTCAAGAAGAGTTTTGAGTAAAGTGTTTCAAATCCTGAAAGAAAACAATTTGAACACCCATTGATCTACCCAGCAAAACTATCTTTCAAAATTTATGGAAAAATAAGATACTTCCATGATAAAGAACAACTGAAGAAATTAATGACCACCAAAGCAACCCTACAGGGAGTGCTAAAAAATATTCTAGAGAGAGAAAAAGATGACCACGGTACCAGGAACAGCAGTGGAGGAGGATCACCAAACAAGACAGGCAATTGAATCAAGGGGGAACGTGGAGGGCCAACAACCGGAGGATACCAGGGCAGAGACAAACCAATGTATGCTGGTTGTAACCATTAAAGTAGACAGCCTTAGGTCAGCAATAAAAAGAAACACAGGGAGAGTGGATCAAGAAACAAGATCCAGCAATATATTGTATACAAGAAACACATCTAACTGGAAAGGAAATTCATAGACTGAGAATCAAAGAAGAGAAAACAATTGTTCCATGTGACAGGAGACAAAAAAAAAAAAAACAAACAAACAAACAAACAAAAAAAAAACCAAAACAAAACAAAAAACCACAAGAGTAACCTGCCCATCAACTGCAGAATGGATAAGAAAGAAAGGTTTTTTCATGCAGTGGGAAGCTACCCAGTATAACGTAGAATCATCTCAAGGCTCCATAGGTAAATGGACGCAACTAGAGATCATGTTCATGGCCCAAACAGTTCAAACTCATACATGTGAACCCTAGCATAAGAAACAGAAGGAGTTAATGGGATCCAAAAGCACAATAGTCATTGTAAAAGCAAAGGGGAGGAAACACCTGGGAGAGAAAGGTGGAAACTATTACCAGTTTCTTATTGTCTTATCTTGAACTCTTGCATTGTTTACACAATTTTGTTAGCTTTGGCTTTGTTCTGTCTTGTTTTGCTAGATTTTATGCTGTCAGAAGGTAGGGGCAGCTATTTTGAATATAATGGGATATTTTATGGTAATCATGGTTTCTTATTATATTGCTTTGAAGTCTTACAACGCTTTCATTCATTGATTTGATTGTTTTTATTATGTTTTGTTTGATTTTATTATGTGTGATTGTATGAACAGCTATTTTGAAGAAAATGAGACATTATGGCAACTATTGCTGATTTACTATTATCTTGTTTTGAAGTCCTACCATGCTTTTGTTTTTCTGTCTTGATTGGTTCTATCCTGCTGTGTTTTATTTGATTTAATTATGTGAGATGGTATAAACAAATATTTTGAGGAAAATGATATATTATAGTAGCCATTGCTCATTTCTTATTATTTGGTTTTAAAGTCCTGTAATGCTTTCCTTCTCTTGAATGGTTTTATACTATTTTGTTATGTTTCATATTATTGTGTGTGAAGGTATGCTCAACTATTTCAAAGAAAAGAGACATTATGGTAGCTATTGTTGATGTCCTGTTGTTTTGTTGTGAAGTGCTGTGTTGCTTGCATTGTTATGTTCTGATTTGCTTTGTTCTATTCTCTTTAAAATACGAAAAATTTTTTAAAAAGAGGTTTCTTTAATACTGGGAAACACATGGAAAATTTGGGGCCTTATCTCCAAGGCTATGACTTTGAAATTTTGTACCTTTTGTGCTATTAAAATGCCTTCCATCATCCCACGGGATAAAGAAAAAAGGGAATTGAAGTTTTGCCCACATACATAGTGATTCATTCAGAGGCCTTGTAGTCCTTCTTTTATCAAGTTCTAGAATTCCTGACTGTTCTCCCTGCATCTCGTTTTGATCCTACTTACATTTTGTCCATTTTTTGGGGTCCATTAAGGTGCTGGAGTAGCATAGAGAGGAATCTTCTGAGGACTGTACTGTGTGTGTGTGTGTGTGTGTGTGTGTGCGTGTGTGTCTGTGTGTGAATGTGTGTTTCCAGAGCATACACACTCCAGAGAACTTGGGAACCCCAAAGGCTGGGAAGAAAGTGCTGGTGTGCTGATAAGAGGGCTCTTTCTTAGAGACAGCATGAAACAACATCCTCATTTAGCTCTGGGGATTAATTAGCACAACTTTAAAATAGATCCTTTAGAAAAATTTTACTTTTCTGCAACAGAAAGCTGTTTTCAAATGTGGATCGATTTGCTATTACTGAATTCGGCTAAGGACAGGATGTTTCTTCACATTTGCCTTCTAATCTTTGTGCAGCTGATGATTCCAAAGCTATACGTTACCCTCACTCGCACAGTTCCAGACTGCCTCTTGGGTGCAAAAGATGGGTGCGCCACTGTGGTTCTCACCACAGGCTGGGCCTGGAGGTGAGTAAGTGTTCATGGTGGTGGGCAGCAGAGATTGGAATGGATACATTTAGCTTGTCTCAAATTCAAGGAGTTTTAGAAGTAACCCTGTGGGCACTTATTTGGATAGAAGGCTGGGAAGGAAAAAGAGGTTGCTTCAAGGGGCTCTTCAGCCATCTTTTTTGCTTCCTTTCTCTGAGGGTAGATGGCAGCTGGAAGAGTAGGAGCCATTCCACACGCACTCATGGCCCATGAAGAGGGCGTCCTAACTCATCCAATCCTTCTCCAGATCCTCAAGTTCACCATCACAGGTGCTCAACAGCTCCCTAAGGAGTTTTAGCTTGTCCTTTCCTGCTATCTTGCTCTAGTAAAGTGAGGACATAGAGCATTGGTCTGTGAGTTTTTGCTTCACTTGCTTTTACAAACCTTGAAAACATTTCTGCTAGTTATTGAAGAGAAATTGTTATTGGGTACAAAGACAAAATTAAGCTGCATGCTTAAATCATGTTTTTACAAAATGATCACTTATGTGTTACTAAAAATATCTAGATGCAAACCATGTGGGGCCCAGGAAGAAAGAAGCCATTTCACCCTTCCCATGAGTCAGTAGAACCCATGCTGGGTCTGGGAGGAGCACAACAAAAGCCAATTTACCCTTCCCATAAGCCACACAAATCATGTAGGGTCCAGGAGGAGAGAAGCCAGTTCACCCTTTCAGTGAGCTGAACATTGCATGAGCTGAAAATCAAGAAACCTCCCTTTTTGACCCCATAAGCAACTGGCTAGTTAGGGAGGACAGGCTGAGTTGGTGGCAATTGAGGTACCAAAAAAAAAAAAAACACCTAAATTTGCTTGTATTGTTTGATTGATTTCACAGGCCTAAGGCCAGTAGTCTGAGCTTCTCTTAGGAGGATAACAGTATACAATATGGCAAATATGGGGGATTTCCTTTTGTCTTGTTTTTGAAAACCAATATTGTTCTTACTGTTTTGCTCCAATTTATTGTTTTGCTTTATTCAATGTTCTGTCTTGATTGGTTTTATTCTGCTTTCTTTATTTGATTTTACTATGTCTGATGGTACAGACTATTGTGAAGATAACAAGATATATTATGGTAGCCATTGTTGATTTCCTATTATCCTGTTTTGAAGTTCTGTGCCATTTTCACTGTTTTGTTTTGATTGGCCTTATTCTATTTCATTTTGTTAGGTTTTATTCTCTTTAAAATAAAAAAATAAAAACTATACCTATCCCTAAAATCTCTGTATTCATAACTAAAGACCACAGGAAACCTAAATTAATACCCAATTCTTTCCATTAAGGGCTCAAATTTTGTTTCTTTGTGAGTCTGGGGGATGAAAATTGAGGGATACTAGAATCCATTTTTCTTCATGGAATATGTTTCCTAAACTACAGGGAAAATGATGAGTAACTAAAGTTAACATAGAAAATTCAAATTTCCAGGAAAAATTAAAACAATAAAATAAAAAATTTAAGCCTCATTTTGGGTACATATATATTTAAGTTTTTAACAGGAGAATTCTTAGACGTGAATGTGTTGTGTTCAAGTATATATAAATTTATAGGTATTACAATTTTCTCTCATGAAAGGTGAAAACAATTTATATGAGAAAGTCTCATTTTCCATAGTACTAGGTTTTGCTATTGAAAAAAAATTATTTGAAGCCAGTAAGATTTAAATTTGAAATTTTGAACTAACTTCTATTGATTCTGGTAATAATACAAAATAGAAGTTTAAGATTAACTAGGGCAAAGTTTTAATATCCTGCATAAATCACATCACAGCTGATATTCTTTAATTCATCTTAACACACTTGTTTAGTACGCTCATTATGTCCTTCTCATGTCTTGGAGACCGTATTGTGGCTGGTGACACAAAAGGTGTACATAGCATGAGCTCCTCCTTCGGAGTTCCTGACAGGATGGGGAGGGAACTAGTGTGTAAATCATTCATAACAAAAGAACTAAAGAATGATAACAATAGTAGACAATACTTTAAGATAAGTACATTCCATTCTCCAAGTATTATGTTTGGGCTCTGACCGTGGAAAAATGTGAAAGACCCATGGTGCATAAAACCCCAATACATATCTTATGCATTTATGTAAAAAGTAAACAATAAAGAATGAATATGAGTACAGGTAGTTTTATTTGTTTCTAATTGAGCCAGGATGTAAAACCCAATCACTATAAAGGCATTAGGAATAGTTTCTTGAATTGCTATCTATACTCCTGGGCTACAATCTCTACTAGCTAATAAATTAAAGAAGCTGCTTAGCTCAAAGAAGAAATGTCACAGAAAAATCTTGAAGTGTTATAGATCTTTCAAGAATGGCCTAATTATCTCCTGTAGCATTCATCCATAGACTGGCAATGAATGGAAAATGACTTTGAACACATGCAAAATGTCATTACGAAGAATTGAACAACATCGAATAATACAAGAGAAAGTAAACTTTAGACTCTGTTGGTGGCTGTGTGTCTACTGCCTCTCTCCCAGTGTTTTGAGCGTAGGAAGCATTCAATACATAATGGTGAGTGTAAGGGAAATGGTGGATGTTAGCAGTATGTTGCAAGTTTTCATTTAAATTTCAGTTTGCATAGAAGAATTTTTAAAAGTCATATCTCTAGACACCTTTGAAACTTTGAAGCTAAAGTTTTCTTTGGGACATGCACTTGAAGGACCAAGGTGAAATGCAAATTGTACAGATTAGGTGTGATGATATACAGGTGGATTGAAGGAGGTGAAATGGTTGAATGGCTTTCTGTGGTGGATGTACTGGTTCACTGACCAGATCTTCCTTAAGACTGAGGGACCTGGGAAGTTTGCTTGTTGATTGCTTTAGCTGAATTGCTTTCTGGGATTTACTCTCCAAAGGCAAAGCCTTCTTAGCCCGAGGCTTCTTCTGGAGTGGCCTCCTTCCAAGACTAGCTGATGAGGAGCAGGCTGGGGTATATATAATTAAGTCACGTGTCCTTGTTCTCAAGGTTGGATGACTCTGAATTGCTGTCCGACTCCAGGACCTTCCATGGATCATCTGAAGTGGAAACACTCAAGTTGAGAACTTTCTCAGCTACAAATGGACCTCATGCTAGGAACTTTTGCAAATGTGAACAAATTGTGAAGTAGGTCACTGCTCTACCAGACATTGTCACAGTTGTGCTACTGTGTGCTTTGCACAGTATGACTGTGTACAGTAAAGTTCAGGATGACCAGAAGCAAGAGGAAAAGCAGTGGTGATGTGAGCAGGAAGAGACTAGCAGGAAGAGACTGCTAGGAAATGCAAAGCAATAACAATGGAAACAAAAGTGAGAACAATTGAGAGACTGGGCTGAGGCCTAAAGATGGTAGATGTCACTTGTTCTTACGCCATATATTGTTTTACCATTAGCACATTTTAA
The DNA here is from genome assembly GCF_034190915.1 of Cavia porcellus. Lineage (NCBI taxonomy): Eukaryota > Metazoa > Chordata > Mammalia > Rodentia > Caviidae > Cavia > Cavia porcellus. Next base: position 41,390,387 of record NW_026947510.1, read on the forward strand.
GGAAACCTTAAAGGTAAAAATAGTTTATTTACAGTATTTTTTTGGTGTGTGTTTGGTATTTTTATGTTTTACAGTATGTGTGTAAAAGATGTGTAAGATTCACTTTGTTGCACATATGGACACATCCAACTTATGAACACTCTTCTGGAACAGAACTCTTTCATGAGTTAGGGACTCACTGGTTCCATTCTTTCATCTGGACAATCCTTCCTGCTTCACTTCAGTCACAGATATTGGTCCCTATGCATCTGAGATGAATACACACTGCTCAGATAAAGAAATACAAATGGCAAATAAATACATGAAAAAATGTTCATCATCACTGGTCGTTAGAGAAATGCAAATTAAAAACCACACTGAGATTGCATCTCATTCCTGAAAGAATGGCCAGGATCAAGAAAACCAACAACAACAAATGCTGGAGAGGCTGTGGGGAAAAAGGAACTCTTCTGCACTGTTGGTGGGAGTGTAGACTGGTGCAAGCATCATGGAGAACAGTCTGGAGATTTCTCAAAAGGGAGAGATTGGAAGTCTCATTTGATCCAGCTATTCCACTTCTAGGCATATTCCCAGAAGAGCTGAAAACATCATACCACAGTGATATACGTGCACCCATGTTTATAGCAGCACAATTTATAATAAGCAGATCTTGGAAACAACCTAAGTGTCCATCAACTGAGGAATAGATAAAAAAGTTGTGGTGTTTTTATACAATGGAGTATTACTCAGCTATAAAGAATGAGCATAGTCAGATACTTATAAATAAATGGATGCAACTTGAGACCATACTCATAAGCGAAATAAATCAAACTCACATGTATTATACCGTACAGTTTCCCTAGTGTAAGAAATGGTAAGAGTGCATAAAAGTTTATGATAATCTGATTCCCCATTACATTGCTTTGAAGCCTTATGATGTTTCCATTCACTAGGTGGAATGGTTTTATCCTGGGTTGTTTGATTTTATTATCTGTGACGGCATGAACAGCTATTTTGAAAAAAAAAAGACATTATAATAGCCAGTGCTGAATTAATATAATCTTGTTTTGAAGTTCTACCATACTTTTGTTCTTCTGTTTCCATTGGTTCTATCATGTAGTATTTTAATGGACTTATCATGTGTGGTAGTATAAACAAAATTTTTATGGACAATGGGATAATATAGTAACCATTGTTCATTTTCTGTTATTTGGTTCTGAATGCCCTGTAATACTTTCATTCTCTTGAATGGTTTTACACTATTTTGTTATGTTTGATACTATTGTGTATTAAAGTATGCTCAACTATTTCAAGGAAAGAGACTACGGTAGCTACTGTTATATCAGGTTGTCTTGTGGTGAAATACTGTATTGCTTGAATTGTTCTGTTCTGATCTGCTTTGTTATGTCCTCTTTTATCTTAATCTCTTTAAAATGAAAAAATAAAAAAAGACATTGTTCCTTGTGAGCATTATCTTAATATGCGCCATGCATGGAGTCCTCTTAGAGCCGGCTTGTTGGGAGGGAGCCTGACCCAAGACAGGCTATGGTATTTATGGCTAGACAGAACAGAAGATTGTTTTTGAAGAGCTAAAATGTTCCAGGGAGAATTAGGCTTAGGGGCTTGGTTTAAGTTTAGTTGTAGGCAATCATATGTCTCCCAGAATTTAAACTGGGAGATCAGGCAACACTGGGAAGGCTTGCATGGCTTAGAACAAAAGATATCTTGGTCATGGGTTAGAACAAGGTATCATCACAGTGTGAACTTGCTGGCTACTCCATTTCCTTACCTTTCAGCACCAAAATGTGCCTTGTTAGGACTTAGATTTTCTTTCTTCAATGCTGCCAAACTTACTCTATTTTTGCTTCTGTGGTTCCCAACACTTACAGTTGAGTCTTTCTTTAGTGAGCTATAATTCTGTGGGGGATAAATATCTTTCTTTCTGAAGCCAAGGGTAAAAGCAAAAGCTCTTTAGTTTCATATATTCATCCAGATTGTCAAGACTGGTCACCAAGATTGATGCCATATCTACATATTTCCTGACACTTTCTCAGAATGTCATAATGTTTAATCTTTTTTCCTACTATGCAATGTTAGGACACTGGAAAATGTTTTAAGTTTCATTTTCAGTAAAATTAGTATTTATTTAACACAATTCATTTGATACTTCTGCTGTAAAATAAAAAGCAGATACAGAGTCACACAGAACCACGTGGAGTAAAGAGAAGGTGTTTTTGGTAACCGCTACCAAGGCTAGGAAATAGAATTTTCCGGGCTAGCTCAGAAAGCCCTCCCTGATCTGCACCCCAAGTGCGGTGCCCCTTCCTCCTGGAGAGTCTATACTAAACACTCTGGTATTTCTTCATAGTTTTAGCAATAAACATGTCTCCCTTGTTTTGCTTATTTTTTAAAAAAATTAAGTCTTTTTTTTTCTTTTGGTTACTAGGGATTAAACCTATGGTCTCTGCAGTGAGCTATATCCCCAGCCCTTTCAAAAGTTTTAAAATTTTGAGACACAGTCTAACTGAGGCATTGAACAGCCCAGGTTGGGCTTGAATTTTCAGTCCTGCTTTCCTCAGATCTTAGAGTATTGAGATTATAGGTGTGTGCCACTCTGCCTGGCTAAAATGTTTTAAATCTCCACCTCTTTGCTTGTCTTATAAATCTTCTGTTGAAGAGCCTGTAGGATTTAATCTGCAGATTCCTGTGATGTAGAAGACAGCACTACTGCCTTCTTTGCTCCTTAGAAATGGGCAGCTGGATCGAGACCCTGACCAGATTCATGTTTGACCCAGTCCCTAAGATGAAGGAATTCAAATTCTCTGTCGGTCCACTTGAATATCTGCTAATGCTCAGGTGGTCGTGTGTTTGGTTAGTGGGTGCCTCAGAGCTGGGCTCTGAGTTTTTTTTAATGTGCTCCTTTGATAACTTCTTTGCCATTGGCATGACCAGGTTTTCCAGGGTCATTTTGTACTTTTCTCGACTGAGACATGGAAGTAGTCACTCTCCAAGAAGTCCTTTCTAAGAAGGAGGGCTGGGAGGACATCCAAGGTGTTCCAGTGACTACCATCTGCATGTTAGAGATGATCATTGTTTATGTCTTCAGTGGGCAAAATTTCTTCAGGAGTTTATATTGTTAGTTCTGATTCAAATTCAGAGACACAAAGCTTTTTATTTAACTTTTGTATTACACCTGTATTTTCTTCCCTGAATACCAAAATCTTAGTTTTCAAGGACAAAATAAATGATAGAATAAAAACATTGCATAATTACTTATTTACTCACTTCCAATATTATATGTTCAAACAAAACTAATGTAGTCCCTGACAATTTGATTGCTGAAAATAACTATGATTTTTGCATATACTTTCTCATTATCTCATTAATTTTTATAGCTATACTATACATTCCCTAAGCATGTATTCATTAATATCATACTTTCCTCTTTTTATGCTCATTTGATCTTAGTTCTATAATAACTGCATGTTTAATATATTTCGTTTTAACCATCAGTCCTTGTGTCTATTTCTCTCTAGTGATTTTGTTCTCTGAAACTTATTTCTAGTCTATTCCCCAGGCAAGGCTCATGGGAATAATATTCTTTGCGTTCTTGCATATTGATAAGTGTTTGTTTATGCTCTTTAGAGCTAAAAGTCAGTTTTGCTGAATAAAAAATCCTTTTCTTTACATTTCCTTTAGACATTTATTTCCTTGAGTATATTAATTAGGTTACTCTGTTTTCTTCTGTCAAAACTTGACTGTTGCCAAGTTTCATAGTAACCTAGTTATTTTTTCCTTTATAAGTCACTTGCCCCTTTTTTCCTTTTAGACTTGTGAAGACTATTTTTTCCTTAAAACCCAGTGATTTTTATTGAAATACACTTTGATGCTGGGCATTTTGAATTAATTTTCTCAGACACGTTTTATCTTCTTTCAGGATATGCATTCAGCTTTCTTTTTTTAATTTCAGGAAACATTCTAAAAAATTGTTTTTTTGGTATTTGCTTTCCTCCTCATTTTCTTCTTCAAAGATTCACATCTGATACAATTCAAGTTTTCTTTGCCTACCTTCTCTGCATCAGTTTCACTTTAAGGCCTTTTAACTTTCTTTCTGATTTTTTAAATTTTCCTCTGTTTCACTTCTATCCCCTTAATAAATATTTCGTGCTCTTTCCTTTTGTGTTCCTTCAAGTTTAGTGTTCGTTTCTAAAGTGACTTTTGATTTATTTATAATTCTTTCTCATGCTCTGTCACCTGATTTGTGAGTTTTTCTAATTCTGACTTATGCTGTTCTTTTATATTTTATATCATTTTCATAATATCTCTTGGCTCATTTTGAAATAGGTTACAGTTTTGATCTGTCTCTTTGTGATATGCTTTTATTATCTATGTTGAAGTTATTCTACTCTTTATTCTCTTTTATCTTATAATAACTCTGCAGAGGACTTGACGTCAGTACTTTCTTGTTGCTCATTTTCATGTGGAGTCAGTTTCCTGAAGTTTTAGCGCCTGGGTCAGGTAAGTCTGGGGAACTTTGGAGAGTTCTCTTTTCTGTTGGTTTCTACTCCTGTTCTCTGTCTCTGCATTTACCTGGAGTTTTTTCTTTCCTTTGTCTCTGTCGGTTCTGTCCTGATCAATTTTAATTCCTCTTCAGTAGTTTTTCCTGAGTGAAAGGGCCTTGCCTGAAAGGGAGGCCTGTCCTAGAAGAAATATCGGTCGTGCTGTATTTTCACAGTGCTTTCCGTTCTCGGCACCAGCCCTCCACCACTTGCCTGCACTGAATTACATAAAACTTTCTCAACCTCAGCGTCTAGCCCTAAAGACACACAGGCTGGTATCTTTGCTTCTTGCTTGAATCTTCCTGCTGTACAGACACTGGTGCCATTATGATCTCATGTCTGTTAGAGGTACATCTTTGCCAGCTCATATATTGAGGTTTATAAAATAATCTAGTTATGATAAAACCTTGGATTGAGAATAACTTGATCTGTGTGTATTTCACAAGATGAGCAAGCATTTCCAATCAATTTTAATTTGATAAATGAGTGGTATCTTGGAATACAAGTAGTACATGACACTGAATGTCACATGATCACACTAAGCCAGTCAATGATTTTCTCTTTCTTTTAAAAATTTTTTTTCAAGATAGTAAAATCCAATAAAACAAAACAGAACAAAGCCAATCAAAACAGTGCACCAAAATCGGTACAGAACTTCAAAGCAGGATACTAGAAACACAACAATGGTTACCATAGTATATCTTGTTATCTTCATAATAGTTGTCCATTCCATCAGGTACAGCAAAATCAAACCAAAATGAAACAGAATAAAACCAATCAAAACAGCATATTGAATAAAGGAAAACAATTAATTAGAACAAAGCAAAACAGTGAGAACAATATTGGACTTTCCAGAAGGAAATTCCCCATATTTGCTATATTGCATACAGTCATCCTCCCAAGAGATGCTTAGACTGCTGGCTCCCGGGCTGCGAAATCAACCACACAACACAAGCATTTAGTTGCTCTATGTACCTTAGTTGCTATCAACTCAGCCTGTGCTCCGAACCAGCTGGTTGCTTATGGGGCGGGCACAGAATTTCGTTCTCAACTGCCTGTTGGTTGACTCATGGAAGGCGCTGTCTGACTTTTCTCTCCCTGGAACCTGCGCAGCTTGTGCGGCTTACAGAAAGGCTGGCTAGTTGATTTCTTGGTGGCTTCTCCCAGTCCCAGCATCTCTCTCTCTCTCTTTCCGTGGGATTGTGGGAGATTCTCTCAGCATCAAGAGATTATGGAGATCTTGTCTAAAGGGGAAGAGAAAAAGCTGGAGGAATCCCTCACATCAAATGAGATTAGGACAATGCATAAGATGTGAAATACAATGGAAAATTTGTAGTAAAGCATCTTCTGAATAAGGCTGTAGCAGTGTGAGTGAGGGATCCGTTTGACAACAAAGCAGTATCATCTTTCTACAAAATCCTCAAAGAGGCAAAAGCAAGTGTCACTAGATAGGTTCTTTGTTTAAAGTTGCACACTAAGAAAAAGTCACCTGATTCAACAGACAAGCCAATGATTCTGTTAGTGATAGTGAAAGTCCTCCTGCACAATAATCCTCCTCTCTGTCTCCCTCACACCAGCCAGGAAGGATTTTGAAGGTAAGTGCAAGTTAAATTGTCTATTTTTCTTTATATTTTGTATTTTCTTGATTATTTTGTGTTATAGTGCAGTATTATAATTATTTTTATATGAATATTTTTGGGTTGTGGAATAAATCCTCTGATTTCCATTATTTTTCTTGGGAAAATTCACTTTGACATACAAGTGCTTTGGATTACAAACATGTTTCTGGAACAAAATGTTTGCCAACAAAGGTTTTCTGTATTTAGTTTCATTGTAAATGCTGAACATGGAATTTTGGTTTTCTAACTAATTGCTTGGTCTCTATGAATAAAGAGATCCAGAGAGACAGAGAAAACTATATAATATAAAATTTATATACACAAACTATGTCCACAGCTATCATGTTCTTCTGAGGACATATATTGGCCAAACACACAAAATGCATTATCTCATTCAATTTTTACAACATTTCAATGAGAGTAGGAATAATCATAATTCTTATTTTACAGAAATGGACTCTCAGATTCAAGAGGCCAAATAGATTCTTGAATGGTTGGGCTATAATTGGAACCTATGTCTGATTGAGTCTCAAGTTAATCTTTATGTCAAAAATACTTTAAAATAAGTTTCCCTAAAATTTAAAATATATATCCCCACAGAACATTTTCTAACTCAAAATTTTATTTTTTGGGTAAGAAATATTAGAAAGTATTACTCTTTGAGCATGAGATTTTGGTCAATTTATTTCTTTTCTTTTGTGCACATTCTCAGTTTCTCTAATGAGTACATATTAATTTGAAAATGAAATATCCAATGCACTTTAATGTAAAAATTAAAGCATGGAGGGGCTGGGGTTTAGCTCAGCGACATAAGCGCCTGCCTTGCAAGTAGGCAGTCGTGATTTCGATCCTGGTACCAATAAATAAGAAAAAGACAAAAAAAAAAAAAAATTAAAGCATGGCTGAACATTTCTTTGGATAGTTTTAAAAATTTATTTAAAGTTTATTCATGGAACATGTGAAATAAAGTATGTAGATATGTATGTGTATACACGCATATGATTAAATTGCAAATCATGTATTTGCAATATTGCATAATTACTATGGTACATAAAGATGTTAAGTATATGTTTAAGTAGATATAAATTTGAATACTTTGCTGTGTCTTATATAGGCTACCTTGGGCAGATTATCCAGCTCACTCAAGCTTCAGTTTCCTTATCTGAAAAATGAGAGTAACTTCATAGGATTATCCTGAGAACAGCCAGCATAATACATGTGACACAAAATGCTTGAAACTGCCAGGAATTTAGCTCAGCAGTGTAAGCGCCAGTCTGGTAAGCGCAAGGTCATGAGTTCGATCCCTGGTACTAATAAAAAAAATAAAAACCAAAAAACCAAATAAACAAAAAAACCTTGAAACTGTCAGTCCTTGGCAATAATAAGCACTCACTAAATATAAACAATTGTCATACAAGAAAACAAACAAAAACAATAAAGTAGGGTTGAAGAAGCCATTAGTAAAATAAATTCTGCGTAATATCAACCCTTTCGAAATTGATGAAGTTTGTTTATTTGTATTAAAACAGAAAGATATTTTCTTCAAATTATCAAAAATCAATGATTACATTTTAAAAACAATGTATAACTGGGACACAAGAGTCACGGTTAATGACTTTAGATTAGATGGCTTGGGGTTGAAATGACAGCATACAGGCCTAGGTCAGATGCTTGTAACTTGGAAATTGACTTCCTGTAGTGTTCTAGGGTGAGACTGACAGTTGCCCTGCTGGTCCAGTATGTCCTTGCCAGAAAACTTTGTCAGGCCTTCCCAGAAGCTGATTTGGAAAGTCATTTTAAACTCCTGGTAATTCTAAACAAATCATACTGATGTGGTAACTTGAAAGGTATGTGGTTGAAAATTGTTAGACTTCAATCAGCATAGATTTAATTGGTTATAAAAATGTGATTCTTTTTGTACAGTCAATACACACCTTCCCTCCTCCACTGAGTTTGCTATTTTATGTTTCCTATTCACATAATCAAAGTGCTTAGTTTTATTGAGCACAAATGTCACATGACTTCCCCTCTAATTCCTGACTATCACGCATTTGTTCAGTGATCAGATACCTGTCAGTAGCCAGAACCGATCAGAGGTCATCTTCCCTGTCCAGATCTTTGGGAAGGTGGAGAAGGGCTCGAATCAATGCATATATTGCAAGAGAAATTCCCAGGTGCCTGAGGCAGTGTTGCTAATTGAAGGGATTTCCTGACAATTCCTGACTGCATCCACTCCCCAGTCTTTCAAAATGAGTCTAGCACCCCACCTTCTATGAAATCCCCTGGGAAGCCCATAGTGCTGACAATAAGCTTGAGTGGCAGCTGGCCTGTTGGTTCTAGTGCACGCCTCTAAGGGCAGTTACGTAGTACAGAGAGCTGCTCGATATTGCAGGAATGGAATGACAGTAAAATATAAAACGTAAATATTTTTATACATGCTTACAACAAGTTATTTCCAAATACTCACAATAATCTATCGAAATTGAAAGATAACCTGCAAATTATAGCATATTAACAAAACAATTTAAATATTCTTTAAATAGAGCTGAAATTTAAAATTTATTTCTTTAAAACTTTTAGTTACATTGTATTACATTGTTTTATTTTATTTTGGTACCGAGGATTGAACTCATACCTTTGCGCTTGCCAGCAGGTGCTTACACCACTGAGCTAAGTCCCAGACTATTTTTTTTATTTTAAAAACAAAAAAGGATAAAAATGATATAAAATTAAAAAATAGGAAATTAACACTAGTTAATATTGTATTAAATATTTTTATAAAGCTAAAACTATTCAGAATTCTAGAGTGTAATATTTATCAGCTTGTCAGTGCTAAGAAACAATATTCTGCTTTGTGTGAGTTCTATCTGGACTAATGGTTCTCAACCAGTGGACCAGTGGTGGTTTTGCTCCCTAGGGAGACTGGGTAATACCTAGAATATGTCTGGTTGTAGCCAATGGTAGGAAGTGGGATAAGTGGAGAAATGTTACCGGCATCTAGTGAACAGAAGCTAAGGGTGTTGCTGCTAAATATCTTACAACAGAAAGCGTGGCCTTGTAATAGAGAATTATCCTACTTTAAAATACTTTGAAAGTTGAGACACCTTCCTCCCAACCCCCACACATACATGTAAGCAGGAAGTGAATACTTAGGACTGTACAGTGCTCTTCAGTTACCATGTGTTATGGTTGCATGCCTTATACTAATTTGTGAGTATTTTTGGAATCATGAATTGAAATCCAAAGAAGAGAAAGAAAACATCTAGCATTGTGTGGAGACAGTGCTTTGATAAGTAGTAATCTACTGTGTTCATACTACCTCAGAGGGAAGATCTGACGAGTTAATTATTTTGCCTTGTCTCTGAAGTGCTCCTGCCCTGAGATCTTTCTCTTCTAAAGCAGGGCCTGCTTGTCAGCAATGAATGGCACAGCCCAGAAACTTTTTCAGTGGGAGGAAGTTGTTTACTGTACTCCAGGGGATGAGTCTGAGCAGTGAAGAGGGTTTCTCAGTGTTCATAACAGTGTTGGTCACAAGGGTGAGTGTCTGGAATAGGAGCTGTGCTGTGCTGGTCCTGAGGCACAGAAGCACAAACGCAAGCTTTTATGTGTGTGTGCATGTGTGTGTGTGTGTGTGTGCATGTGTGCATGTGTGAAATATCTAACTAAGGTGCCAGCCTAGCACAGTGGCCTCAGGTGCTCAGATGTTGGGGCACTAGCTGACATAAATATTTTTTAAAAAACATGCGAAATGTGAGGCATTGGATTTTGAACTTGAAATCAGAAAGTATGTAGCTGGGAATTAAGTCAGGGGTAGTGAAGCATTTGGTAATAATCAGAGTTTGCTTTACAGGCCTGTTTGAACACCTGCATAAAGGACATGCATTTCCGGTGGGCTGGCACACTCAAGGCAGTGGCTGTGCCTAGAGCAAGATTAGAGGTGAAGAAGCTGGATGTGGGAGAGGCCTGGGGCACAGAGGCCTTGATCTGCAGCTGCCTTCCCTTGATTCTACCCAGGGGACAGCAAGTGAAAGAAAACTTCACTTTAAACACTTTCTCTTTCCAGGGTCCTATTTCCCTTCCCCACTCCAATTTCCCTGGTTCATTTTCTCTTAATTGGTCCTGATTGGAAGTCATCATAAATCAGAATAATTTCTCTTTCATGCTCTTCAAATTTTAACTTACCAAAAAAAAAAAAAAAAGTCTTTAGCTGGAAATGTCCATAAAAAATGAATGTCAGTGGTTTCATCTTTAACAGGGAGAAAATGAAACTCAGACATTTTGGAGTCACAGTCAAACTACCTCAGTATGATTGTGAATTGATTTATACAGGGCCTTTAAGAAACTTCATGTCCTTTTTGGAATATACTGAGCAGGAATCACTCTTTCACAAATCCAGAAATTATAGCCATCCGTGAAGTTAAATGCTATATCTGTCTTAGTCTGGGTCTGTACTAGGCTGATAATTTACTTCAAGACTCAAAAAGGCAATTTGACTCTGCTATCTAGTTCTCAAAATGACTTATTCAATGCTGAGTATTTAGATAGAGACTAAAGATTTCTCTCTTTTTTCTTTCCCTCCCTCCCTGCCTTCTTTTCTCCCTTCCCTCCTTTCTTCCTTTACTTTCTTTTTTTCCTTCATTCCTTCTCTCTAGTTTCTTTCAGTTTTCAACTAGCATCCTGTGGATGAGGGCCTGCTATCACCAGCAGGAGCTGTGTGGGAAATACAATTTATACATGGATAAAGGTTACGTGTATTCCCTTAGTTCCAAGATTGCAAACTGAAAGACTTGGGTTTTGGTAATTTCTAGTCATTATTTGAATCATTTAAAAATCTACTGTATCAAAGACACTTACGCATCAGAAGTTTTGAGTTTGCTAGAGATTGACTACCCAGTCATGATTCTTGAATTAAGGAGGAGCAGGGTATGTGGAACTTACTTTATTTTGAATAGAATTTTGGATTTTATCTATTCCATTATCTTTCTCAATTAGTAGAATCTGGGCATGAGTTTCAGAGAAAGCTTGAGAAGATATTTCAGTAAAGTCCAAGGAACCCAACATATAGGCCAGTCTATCTTTTGGAGCATTCTTTTAATTTTAAAATGTGCTGTACTAGTGACACCTGGACTCTGGAATCAGCCCATCCAGGTTTAAATCCGCCTCTGTAGCTTGTTGGTGTTTGGCCTTGAGCAAGTGATTTGTGGACTTTGAAGTCCGGTCAGCTCCCTTCCTCATCAGTGCTAAGTGGATGAGCAGAAGGCCGAGAAGTGAGGAGACTAGAACCTTCCTTTCTGGTCATATCTCAGTCTTTCAGCAGAGATTTAACAGAATCACATTGTCATCTCCGAAAGCCACCAGGAAGGCTGCCTTACACTCTGTTACTTCATGGCCACGTGACCTTGAAGAAGTCCTGAAGCTCATTTCATCTCTGCTCACAACACGGAGGAAACACTTGTTTTGTTTTCTCTGTATAGTCATGGGAGCTAAAAATGGCGCCGGTGGTTTGTAAACCTGTTGAAATACCAAAGCTTTGTGTGATGTCAGTTAGCCGTCTAAGGACAAACATCAGTGGTTTCAAAGAATAATGACGAGAGAACAGTTGTCATTTTCTGCAGGGGAAAGGTAGAGGATCCTCCCAGGCCCCAGGTGTTTGGAGCAGGCAAGGGGGACCCATGAAAGAAGGACTGTAAATATAAAGACGAGCTTACACGCCCCCCTTTAATTTTGCTCATGCTTAAGTTGGCATTTAGTCACTCTTCTCTCCTGATGGGACTGGCAACACTACCTTCAGGGGGAACAGGAGATTTGGGAGAGTACAGATTTGGGAAGTGGCATCCATAGGACACATAGATAGTGGGACCCAGGCCATGTGTGACACAACATGAAGCCGTGTTAGAAAACCGAATCATTTTCCTGGTATTTTCTTTGCTTATTCCGAAGACTACTGTTTATCTGAGATGCATTTATTGTTTGGAGATGAAATAGTTGTACTTTGAAAATTACCTTTTATTTCTCTGAGCCAGGTAGCATCTTTGGATGGGGACAATGATGCTGACTTCCTTGCTAAATAGATAAGGCCTAGTCCTGTGCTCCTAACAGAGCTGCGTGAGCTGCTGGTAGCTGAGGCCCTGACACAGTGCTAAGAGTCCCACAAAGTTGCTCACCAGCTGTCAAGAGTTTTTCTGTTTCCTTAGGAGCAGCAAATTCAGTGATAAGGGATAGATGAAGAAAGCCTGGAGACCAATTAACAGGCTGGGTGCACCTTATCTAATCAGACTGTGGCACTCAAACAAAAGCTTTCCTTGAGTGTCTGCCTAGAAGGTGTTGTGTGGAAAACGGATACTTAAAAGGAGCAGCTGGTTTTTAGGGGAACACACTGGGATTACAGATCTGATCTTTTCTGGGTTGATGAAATGCTTGCATTTTATTTTTAGTCCCATCTTTGGGTTAAGGAAATTTGATATCCTGGGATAAAATCCTTTTTTTCTATATATACTTTAGATATGCTTTCACTTGACATTAGGGACCTACTGGAATTCATAGACCAAGTGGAAAATAAAGGAGAGAGGGACAAGGATCAACCTGAACTTGTTAGTTCAAAGAACTTTTTTTGCTAATGTGCATGGTGGGTATTTTTTGAATAGTGACCCACAAGGTCCACCATTGAAAGAGTCTGCTATGACCAACTTTCTAGATGAAAAGTTCTAAACGTCCTATTCTTGTATGAATATGGAGTGAAGTAGAATTTTAGGTAGTGGTTATTTTCAGTCTCTTGTTTTAAAAGACAGATAAAAAAATACAATAGATGGAACAGGTTAGATGAGGCATGAATTGAAGGAGGAACATAAACAGTGAATTTCGGGCATATTGACTATTAGATATTGATTTGTGTAATGCCTAACAGATGGGATTAGACATAGTTCTAAGAGGAATGGCCTGATGACTGAGATATGGTTTATTTAGGCATAGTGAGTTTGTTTGAAATACATTGTGTGAACAATGGAATTTGTCAAGGGCAGTGATACCTATAGTGAGAAATAGATCTGGGATAGGACTATGGAGGATACAATAAGCCTCAGTGACATTGATGGCAGAAGAAATTAATATAAAGATGCATGGAACTCATTTTAGTAACTTTCCCATAACTGGGAACAATACTGAACATCCACAACTTAAAGGAGAAGTGTTAAGTTTGACTCATAGCTTTGGAAGATTCAGTCCATGCTTGGCTGGGTACAAGGCAGGAAGGGCATGGTGGAAGGGACTGGCAAAGGAAAACTACTCATGTCATGGCAGCCAGGAAGCGAAGAGCAAAAGGAAAGGCTAAGGAGAGCGATCTGCATTACCAGGTCACACCCTAATGTCCCACCTTCAACCAGACTCCACATCCAGCAGCAAGTCAGCAATGAGCTCCTCACCCACAGAGTCAGCCACTGATCCAGACAGCACCCTCATGGTTCACTCATCTTCCAGACATGTGAGGCTTTGGACAGGCACTTTAGACTTAAATCAAACAGTAACTCACTGGTTGAAATTGAAACCTTCTGGTAGTGGAAGGGGTGAGGATAAAGATATCTTTATGAACTGTACTCTGAAGTAAATGAACCAATTAATGGTGGTCAGTAACAAAGCAAGTTTTTAAAAATTCAAGATTGTATAAAAATTTGTGGGGGAAAGATCAGGGAGTATGCAAAGTTTGAACTTCAAAACATTCGTTCAAAATATTTCTTTATGTTTAGCAGAATTTATAAAACTAATATTGTGCATAGGAATATACCCCAGAAATAACTAATTCTACACTTGATTTTTTGCACTATCCATAGTCATGTAAAAACATTACTACAAAATTTAAAAGTCTACCTCCAACATTCATCACTATCAGTGATATGCATTTACCTGCAAAAAAATATAAAATGTGAGGGTGTCTATCCTTCCTTGAGCTTGTCCATTAAATTTTAAACTTGTGCATCAAATATTTATTGACCTCGTTTTTTTGACCAGAATTTATTTAAACATCTATGGGGTCAAGGAAAATTATTTTCTCTTCTTGCTGAGCAATGCATTCACAGAGGAAAGAGGTACCTTGATGGAGAGGTGAGAGATAGGGCATTGTGGACTTAGCACATCTTCACTGAAGAGCTCCACAAGAAGGTTGGCCTAGGAGAAAAAAGAAACTAGTATTTTGTGCTGCTATAACAAAATACTTGAGGCAAGATTCTTTATGAAGATTATTTGGCTTATGATTATGGTGACTGGAGATTGTAAGCAGTATCATTCTGGTATCTTAGTGAGGGCCCTCTGTCTGTGTCATGACATGAAAGAGAAGTAAAGAGGAATTTGGCTATGTGGAGAAGGCTAAGCACCAGTGGTGACATCACTCAAGAGAGCTGTTAGGGTCTAGATTGAAAACATACCCCCAAATTCTTATGTATGTAGACGGTGATTGTATCATCACTGGACTAATGTGATTGATGAGTTTGGTAGCTGAATGTGCTGCTATGATGTGGGACCTGGCTCGAGGTGGGTCACTAGGAATGTGACCTGAAAGGAGTTATTCTGATCCTCAGCTCCTCTCTATTTTCTGGGCTTCTTGGTGGCCATGGGTTGAGAATTTTTTCTTGCACCATACCTCTCTGCCATCTTATTTCTTCTTTGGAGCCAGGTAACTATGAGCCAAGGTATACCTCTTGTCCTCAAGTTGTGAGTGTCTCATTACCTAATTACCTCTTGCTAGGTTCCATGTCTTCAACGGGCCACAACTTCAACTCTGGCACTCAGGGCTTTAGAGCTTAGGCTGCTAGTACGCAAAGCTTCTTGGTTCATATTCAAGCCACATCCAAAACATCGTAAGCACTGTGACTGTTGCCTGAACAAAAGCAGCCTAGACAAGCCCTGGTCCTAGCATATTAGAAGTATATCTAAAGCTTAACTCTTCATCTTCCCTGAAACTTCCCCTGTTCCATCTCATTGTCTTGGTGTTGTATTGGGACAACACGACTGACACCCCACTGTTCTCATAAATTCTTCCTAAGTCATGGTCCATTATTAATGGGTTATAAAAACCAGTATAAAATCATCATTTAAAAACAAAAACAATAGAAAATATCAGAGTGCACAGCACATAGGCTAGCTGTTTAAAAGATTTATTGCAGTAACTTCCTAGCTGGTAGGTATTCAGTAGCGCCTTTTGTATACTCTGTCACTTAGCTTCTGGAACCATCCTTCTGATATATGCATGCTCTGACCTAACCCCATCTCCTCCTCCCATCTCCCAGCTGCTGTTTATGGAAGTTATGATAAAGAAATTCCTATGCCCTGAACTGTCATTTTTGCCATTTCCAAAACTCACTATTTGCACACAACTTTCCTACATCCTACTGTATACCTTAAATCACCTCTAGATTGCTTATAGTGTCTAACACAATGTGAACGCTATGTAAATAGTTGTTGTGCTGTATTGCTTAGGGAATATAGTGACAAGAAAAGGTCTGGACATGCTCTTTGCAGATGCAATTTTTTCCTGAATATTTTCAATCTGCAGTTGGTTGAATGCACAGACGTGGAACCCACAGATATGGAAGGCTGAATGTATTTAATTTTTCTTTCTACAGGGCTTAGCTCAAGGTCATTCTTTTTCTAGTAAACATCTTCTAGTCCCTCAGTCTGATTTCTTTGCTCTTTGTTGTGTTCCCAAAATACTTTACACTTATCTTCTTGGAAGTATTTTTATGCGTCTGAATTCCAGCTCATAACTAGGAAAGCAATATATATATATAGAGAGAGAGAGAGCTATGCTTACTTCAATTTATAATTAAAGATCCCATTGTCCCATGGCTATTGACACTAAAATAGCCAATTTGAGGCTCATTCTCATTCTTTTGGAGTGGAGGCTGAGTTTTAGGGGCCTTTCGTGGTGCCAAGACTTGGTCAGGGCATGGGTGTGTGAGAGAGAACATATTCTTGATGGTGTCTCTCAAAGCCAACATCTACCAAATATGTATCACCCTACATTGTAGGTTATATTGTAACCCCTCAAATGATGTTAAAGTTTTATCTTGGGTACCTGTGAATGTAACCTTATTTTGAAATAGAATCTGTGCAGATGTAATCAAATTAAAACCAGTCTATAGTGAATATGGGTGAACAAATAAATTTAATGATTGATGTCCCTATCAGGACAGAAGAGAGAGAGAGAGAGAGAGAGAGAGAGAGAGAGAGAGAGAGAGAGAGAGAAGATCAAAAACCTTTGGAGGGAACACATCCATTCCGACACCTTGAATTTGGACTTTTGGCCTCTAGAACCACAAAAACAAGTTTTTGTTGTTTTAAGCCATCCAGTGTGTGGTATTTTGCAATGGGAACCCTCAGACACCTGTCTGGTCCATGATTTGCTCAGCGCTTCCAGGCCCCACATGGTACCACACCTCTCTACGCAGAGAGTGTGGCTCTATAGAGATTCACTGTTGAGGATTCACTGTCTTTCTTCTGTCTTCTTTTATTTTACTTTAGTTTGGGGAAATTATTCTTAAGAATAATGTCCTGCCATATGATTAACATACTTTCCTATAGTTCCTGATTTACTTAATTATTTCTCTAGTGATCGGGCCATAGTATGTGAAGTCCCTGGGTAATACATGAGTCTGGTCAACAATGTGTCTGGAAAAGAGAATAATGAGCAAAAATACTCAGATTTCTGTGCCCCACACCCTTTGTGTTACCAGAATTTCTGGTAACACTCAAGAATTACAATATAAAAAACTTGTTTACCTCTCTCCATGAGTCAGCGACATTTGTGAATGTGGAGGGACAGAAACAGGCCTCCCTAGGATGTGATCCCCACCTGGAATCCATACCATCTTCATTGTTTTCTTGGGTTGGGTTTCATTTTCTTTTGTTTTGCTTGATTATATTAAATCTGATGGCAGGAGCAGCTATTTAAAGATAGCAAGGCATGTTACGGTAGCCATTTTTGATTTACTCTTGGCTTGAAGTCCTTTATTGTGTATATTGTTTTGTTTTTATTGTTTCTATTCTATTCTGTTCTGTTCGAATTTTACAGTATCTGAAGGTATCTGCAGCCATTTTGAAGGTAACAAAAGCATAATGAAAACTATTGTTGATTTTGTAAGGTTTTGAAATCTTGTGTCACACTGGATTTGGATTGGTTTTATTCTGTCTTATTTTCCTTGGTTTTTACCCTTTTTAAAATTAAAAAAAATGTTTAAATAAATACATTGGGAAAACTTAGAGAGTGTTCAATGCAATCATATCACTGACTTGCTGTCACTCAACAACGATTGTTTGTAATCCTAACCATGTTTTCTTACTCCTTTATGGGTCAAATTTTTGACAGTCTTAATGATCAGACAGCAATCTATTCAAACTATAGTTAGATGTGCACACAAATATGTCTTCTTAATTTTTTGATAGTAATCTGATCTTTACAAGACTTCACCTACTAGATAACAAGGGAAAAAACCAGCTGTTTTTTTGTCTCGTGTGTAAAAGTCTTTACATAAATTGGCCAATGTATACCTGACTCAAATCAAATTCTCAGCCTCTTGGAATTTTGTCCCTAGTCTTATTATATTCCTTTTCAAAGGATTGCTATAATAATCTCCCACAAACTGGATGGACTGAGGCACAGAAAGGAGTCTGGAGTTGTGTGGTATACCTGTAATTTCAGTATTCTGAGAAGCTGAGGCTAGCGATCTCAAGTTCAAGCCTAGCCTGAGTAATTTAGTACTTAGCTAGACCTGTTTCAAAAAAAAAGGAGAAAATTGCTGGAGCTGTAGCACAGCGTGAAGTCCCTGGGTAAAAATCAGAAATAAAACAAAATGAACACGCAAACTTCCCCAAATGTATTATTTAAGTTTTAGAGGCTGGAAATAAAAAATTAAGGTGTTGTTGACAGAGTCCGGTTTCACCTGAAACTTTTAGCAAATCCTTGCTCACTTCTGTGTAGTTTCTTGCTAATGGTCTTGTGTTTCCATATGCCTACTGTGTGCCTTTGCCGTGGTGTGGGGTTTTCCCAGTGAGTCTGTGTACGATCATCTAAGATACCATCCCTTAGCTACCTCTCCCACTGTACTCCAACGCCTCATCTTAACTAACTATGCTACCGTTAGATAAGTGATAGAGCAGTCAGAAATAGGAGACAGAGCAAAAACTCTCCGCTCGAGTGTGTTTCTGTACCTAACTAGATTTCTGCAACCTTCCCTGTATCTAAGTATCTAGGGATCTAGGTATCTTCTACAAGGTTGGCCTGAGATAAGGAAAGGTACAGAGAATGGTAACGAAGGACTCTGATGTCTGCTTTCCTTTTTCTGCCTGTCACTGTCATCTTTCCCCCCATAATTCCTTGGACTAAAAGAGGTTGGGCCATTTTTTCCTATAGTGTCAAATGAGCCTTCCACCTTAGAAAAACAACTTTATTGCCAGATGATCTTGGAAGGAGGATAATGCCCTTTCTACTCTAGAGGAATTCTGCAGTTGGAGTCTTGTAGACATGGGTTTTAATGTGAGCATAATATCTCAAAAATATTTTCATAACTGATAATAACTTGGATTATGTTACTATAAATGATGATTAAATACTGGGCTTTGCAGCTAGGCTGCCTGGGTTCAAACCCCACTGCTGTCACTGTTTGAAATCTGCAAAGTTAATTTTAATGAGTTGCTAGTTTTGCAAATAAGAATAACAACAGTACCTCCCTCGAGAGGATGAATAAAAGAAGTGGTGATGTTTTCCAAAACCACCCAACACCTAAGTGATTGTGATCGTTCTGGTTCTGTGAATATTGATTCATATAATGACCAGTACTATTGATTTAGTGTTACCTATTTTGCTATTATGCTAGGCCTTTTACTTTATTAGTCCCAGTAAATTGTAATTCTCTTTTTTATTCTTTCTTTCTTTCTTTCTTTCACATTGAGCTACATCCTGACTCCCCGCTTCCCTTACACTTTTTAAAATTTTAAAACAGGGTCTCTCTAAATCGCTACGTTCTCCAGGCTGAGATCAAACTTTTAATCTTCCTGCCTCGGCCTTCCAAGGTGATGGAAATACAGGCTTATGCCTCCATGCCCAGTTGCAGCCACGCCCCCTTTTTGATGACATTTGATTTAACAAGACACTGCTGGTCACATAATATAAGTCTTCAGTTTTGCCACAGGTACGTTTCACACTTGGACCACGAATTGCTAAGGTGTCCATGGTGGGTTTGCAGATCATTGACGCGTGGGGGTGTGATTAAAATCCACTGACTTAGTGTTGAATAAACCCAACAATAGCCACCAACTTTCTAAGCTAAAGAGGACAGATGGTCAGCCTCTTTAATACTAACACAGGCATGACATCATTTTTATTCTTAAGCAATGCTTTTCTGATATTTTGAATATAGAAATATTGCATTGTAGGCCAATTTTCATCTTTTTGTGTGATACATGTATCCGTTTCAAGTAAGTATAATAGAAAACTTTATGAAACAAGCCTTATCCTTCCTGGCAGAGAGGGGATGCTTTGATGTCTGATTTTTAATTCACACTGCTATGTGAAAACCCCCCTGATGATTTATTGATTTTTGAGAGTAAGAGCTCAGCTGAAAGAGAAAGTTCTTTCATGACAAAAGACTGCTGTAGCCAAATTTGTGTTTATCTTAATACTTTTGATAAAATACTTTGTTTATTTGTAACATTGCATGGGATTCTACATAGCAACCATTTTGCAGCATGTGTTAAAGAAAAATGGAATCTAATGTGAGAATACTTTCTACTTAGATGTTATTGAATGCTTACTGAAATATGGCTATTTCTACCAGTTTTTTTTTTCTGAAAAATACAGGGTCTGAAAATTATTGAAGTGGGAATTAGTGAGGTTCTGCTCTGTTTAACTCAAGTTTTTCCTACTATAGCTTAAAAGCCATTAATTCTTGCTCTATGTTTTTGACTAATGAGAATAATTGATTCCTGTCTTCTTTTCACATTATCCATTTATGCATTTTGTCCATTAAACTCTCCCTTTTAAAGTGGTGTTTTCAAGAAATGCTACATGGGTGACCTGTGAATAAAAATTCCTGGTTACAACAGGAGAGGTCAGTCCCTTTATTTCTGGGTAAGTCACTTTGTGGAACTGGAATTACACAAACAGTTGTTTTTAATCTCTAACTTTAGTATGTCTACCAAATTGGGACAAAATATTTTCATTTACTTCATTACTTACTAATTACTTACGTCTGTAGAGTTGTGTCGTAGAATTTAAGAGCAGGAAGCCTCAAGACCATGGAGCCCGACTGCATTATTTCAGGATGGTTAACTTCTCTCCAGCTCTGCATTTTTCTATGCTCTTCTCTTCATGATTTATATAAACTTCAACATTTTACCTTTCAAGTCTCAACTGAAATCTTAATGTCATAACTTTTTGACTCTCCTACATACAAGAAATATTTGTCCTTCCCCTGCTACTACACTTTCTTGATTTTCTTCATATAACTAGTCACACAATTCACAATGAATTGCATGCTTACTTATGCATCTTCTACCTTTTCTGATACACTGAGAAAATCATGAAGGCAAGAGTGATGATGTGATCCTCACTTTTTATATCCTGTGCCTCAGAAAGGTATCTGGCATTGTGTACAACTTAATACAAGGGCTAGCAGCAAAACTTTAACTTTTTTTCTTGCTTTGTTGTACATGCATGTACACGTTCATATGCACACACATACAACACTGTCACATGAACCAACATCATTGGTTGCTTCCAAGTCTTGATCTTATGACTGGTACTAAGATTTGGAAAATAGTACTGTGCCCTCAGTCTGCATATAAATTCTTAGATATGTGTTACATAAAGGGGTTAATACACTTATGTGAAAGTTATTAGATGTGGGATCTGGAGGTGCAATGGTCTCCATTTTTCTTTTTCCAAAATCAAAATGTAGATTCTGAAAATGGGAAATGCATGGTAAGTTAAAGACAGGATTAAAGGTTTCATGACAGTAGGCAGACACACTCATGTACTAAGCTGACACCAGTTAATCTGAGAAACTGGAAATGAGAAACTGTGCTGATCCATAGTGAAACTGCAGTATGGACAGACCTGACACTTTGATTATAACAGTAGAACCTAGTTCCTGTACGTATGTATATTTAAATATTTGTTGCTCATCATTTGGCTGTATACCAGCGACTAGAAATAGGCAGAGAGTGATCTTCAGTCCTAGGTAACCAAATTTTTGTTCAGGGTGGTAAGTGTGTTTTTAAAAACACAATGAACCACTAACTATATATAGCAGTTACAAAATTCTCTGTGATAATTTTCCTGACTGAAGGTGTTTTGTAGATAATCATAGGTAGTGTTTCTTTAGGCTACTGCCCATATATTTGGCTGTAGAACAGATATGAAAATGGTTCTGACTTATTTTAAATGTGGCCCATCTACTCACTAATGCTGTTGGAATAATTATTTTCCCTGGACCTGTGCCAGCTGAGCCCTCATGGAGATTTGTCACCTCCCTGTGCCCACTCACCATATGGATTTCTTCTCCTGTTTTAAGTCTGGGTTCAGGGCTTGTCTCCTTCAGCGAGCATTCCATTAACAGCCCCCCTCCAACTCTCCACTGTCAGTATTCCCAATCTAGCTTTGTAAAATGCAGGATTTTATGCACATAATTCTATGAGTTGCATATTGTCACAATGTCTGCCTCCATGTCCATTCAATAATTTTAATAAGGCCTGCAAAGGCCTAAATGCATGTGACCCAGTCAATGAATGTCCATTAAGTGTTTGTTGACTAAGTTAGTGGTCAGGCCTGCTCATTCTGTATAAGTACTTTTTTGCAAGAGCAAGTTAGAAAAAAAATGGTGGGGAAGGTTTGTTGGCAGTTTGTTCCTGTGAAATAAAAATGAAATAGAGTTTTCTTTTTTCTTATGGCTGATTTCCCTTCACAGGTTTCTTCAACAATTGGCTAGTGGCCAACTTTGTCAGAGCTGAAACATCAGACAGCTAGAAAAGAGGTTCTCAGTTGATAAATATTTGATTTACAAGGTATTGAGAGGTTTAAAGAAATGGAAGGGAGTTTGCCTAATGGGAGTTGTGTTTAATATAGCAAAGAAGATCACCAATAACCAGGTCTGTTTTTCTTTGTAATGGCCAGTGGGTACCTAACTTTGTTGCTGTACAGCTTGGGTGGACTGAGATGACAATCAGGCAAACAGGGGAGGAATGAGATGATTCTGATTCCACAACAGAAACACAGCTGAAAGGAGTATTCTCAGAGTTTTCTTTTCTTCTTTTCTATAACCTGTGATAAATATTGTATGTCTCAGCAGCATAGGGAAAAATGATTGATCCTTTCTCAGTGATATAGATATGTGGCTGTGTATGTTATATGAAGAATGAATGATTGAGAGAGAGAGGAGGGGGGAGAAGAGGGAGGGAAGCTGCTATGTATAGAATTGCCAATAGCAATCTATCAAAGGAATGGCAGGCATGCTAGAGTAGATGGGGAATTTTATCTCTAATTTAATCACTGTTGCTTTTTCTGTTATCAAACTTTTGTTTCTCTTAAACTTTTTCTTCTTATCTCCATCTCCAAAGTCCCAAAGAAATTGACACAATTACACTAAAAAAATAAAAAAGACCTGCTCGAATCAAAGGTTTAAGAAAATAGTGTGCTGCCTTTTGTATATACTGTGAATCTTATGTATAAATATCATCCTACTGATCCAGCGATACACTTTAAGAATGTTGCATTTTGAATTGCTTTTTATTTTGGGTCTCATTAAGACTCTTCCTGACCACTCATTCTCAGTGGGAGCAATATTGCTACTATGGGAGCAAAAATGTGTTCTTGGGGGAAAGCAAAGAATTATTAGATATCATTATGGTTTATAGCTCTCCAATGAACCTTAGTACATAAACAGATAGCTTGTATCTGTTTGTTCTCACCTTGTAACAGGGAAGCTTTACATAGTGAATTTGTTTCTTAGCTAAATGTGTAATTTTGGAAGATATTTCACCAAGTAAATTTGCAAGGATTTTGCTTTCTTGGAAACTTGATTTGAAGACTAACAGCCGAACAAAAAGGGAGTGTATGTAGGCTTGCAGGTGTAAATTCCCGATTCTTCATGGATTATTTATTTGTTAGTTTCCTCAAACTGTTGAAGAGACTGTGAGCATGGGTGGAAGACTGTTATTGCAATTTGGGAAAGATGTCCTAGCCTGAGTGTGATTACTATGCTGTGAAAGTGTTGAAAGGTAGTAAGTAATATGTTTAGATCTTTTATACAAACAGTGGAGATGGGCTTCTGAGTTCCATCCAGGGCATATATGTTTTCTCTCTTCTCCCATAGTATGAATATTGTCCAGTATTTCATTATGAAGTATCTTATTTGTTCATGGTTGTTATGCATGTTTATCTTGTCTTCTCATCTAAAATGTGTACTTTGAAAGGAAAGCGATCATATAGAACCATAAAACATTACAGGAAAAGGAAGGGAACTCTCTTATTCTACAAAGCTAAAATTAACTTGTTATGTCATTTATGCACTCATCAAGTATTTATTGCACACATTACATGGCAGAGACTGTGCTAGAACCTTGGAAAGGTCAAATGTAAATCAATTTTCTCCCTTTCTTTCTTTCATTCTTTCTCTCTTAGGATTGAGCCCAGGGACCATGTGCATACTAGGCAAGGATTCTACCTTGCCTAATTTACATTCTCAACCCCTTTTTAATTGTAAAATATGTGATGGTCACATATTGTATGAACTGGCCATGATCATTTCAGTTTTTCATTGGTCTTTTAATTCCCTATTATAAAAATATTGTGGGAACATTCTAACATACAAAACTTAGTCTATAAACTGTTATTTGTGGTTTAAATTTCTAGAAGCAGGATTACTAAACTCAAAAGTATGAGTTCTTTAAAATATTCTGAATTTAATTTTTTTTATATTGCTTATTACAAATTTTTCCAATTTGTACACCTGGCAGCGATGTGTGACTGGGACTTCCCCACTATATGCTTATTGGCATTGAGTAGTATAAATTTGAAATTCCTAGCTAATTTAATATAAAGGAGAAATGATTTTGCTTAAATCCAAAAATGACTGCAGAAGTATTTGGTTTTTAAAAGAGATCACAAAAGATCTAAACCATTCCAGTTTTTTTCCCAGAGAAACTTAGAGGATTGATACCTAAGAGCAAAACAGGAAATTTCAAAGTTTCTGTTAGTTCAGTTTTTCGGTGCTGAACATGGGACACAGAAAAGAGATTATTATTTAGGGGAACGTATCAGATGCCTTGAACTAATTAAGGGTTGGAAGTTAGTATAACATGGGATAAGTTGAGTTTTGATGTAGGTAGAAAATTAGGGTGGTGGTGGTGGTAGAAGTGAGTTCCAAGAGAGGAAATCTAGAAAAGAGAGGAGGAAGTCAATTAAAAAGAAGGGCTTAGGAAAATAGTGACTTAAAACTCCTCTCATTACACACCTTGACAAGTGTGTTTTGCCTATGAACAGTAATGAAGGAATACATTTGGCGTCTGTGGTGTGTGGTTGGCACAAAGACATTTCAACTTGTAAAGTGGTGAGATGTCTCATCCATCCACTGAGCTCATGGGCCCACTGTGGGGGAAGATTTAGAAAGAATTATAAGTGATGCCGAAGAGGTTCACATGCATTAGGAAGGATTTAGACTTTCTCTGTGGAGACTAAATTAGGTTATATTTCACTGATATTTAAAGTTGAACTTTTTATTAGTTATGAAGATGAACATCTTTTTCATACGGTGTTTAATTTTTTTTCTTGACTCGGTCAATTTTTCTTCCTTGAATTGTCTGTTCAGATTCTTTGCTACTGGCGTTCACATTTTGAATGAAAATATGTGTCTGGGCTATTCTGCAAGAGGATAAAGAAAGTTCTCTCACAATAAGTTGTAAATAGGCTTTATAATAATAAATACCATTCAGTCAGTAACTAAATTCTAGATGATTTTTCTTGATGACAAAGGATAAAGAATACTTGTCTCCAATGATGATTTGTTGACCTTGGAAGAGGACAGCTTTAATTCTGTTGAATGCCTCTTGCCAGGAGAGATCTAGAAATATCCTATGTATGGTCTAATACCAACAGAAATGCTTTCTTATTAATTCTTCTATGTGTTAATCAGGGTTCTTCAGAACCAGTCGGGTATATATATCGAAAGAGACAAATTAGAAGACAGATATAAATAAATGGATGAGTGGATTTATTAGCAGAATCAGATCATGTGATTATAAAGGACAAGGTTGTCTGAAAGTTTGGGAGACCCTGGGTTGGTTGTGTGGATCAGTTCCAGTCCAAAAGATTCAGAATAAGGGAAGCTGATGATGTAATTGTTAGCTCAGGGCCAAATGCCTGAAACCCAACCGCTAGCGTCAATCTCAGAGTGCGAAGAATTCTGATGTTTAAGTGCAAGAACAGGAATGTGTCCCAGCTTCAGAAGGGAAAGAGGGGAAGTTTTTTCTTTATGTTGTATTTATGCCCCAGACATATTGGGGTACATATGTCTGGTACATATCTGTATGTACATATGGTAGAATGGTACATATCTGTAATGAAAGCAGATCTTCCACATTCTGTCCACCTACTGATTTACCAATCTCCTCTGAAAATACCCTCACAGATACCCTTTATCAGTTCTTCAGGCATTCCTTAACCCAGACAAGTCAACATCTACATCTAACCATCAACAGCCCCCCTCCCCGCCCCAGGTGCACACTCTCTCAGTCACACTGGTCATTTGGTGTCAGAGAGAATGAATATTTCCACTGCAGGCTGTGATGTAACATGCAGTTTTTTTAAAGAGCAAGAAATACCGCAAGGACCCGAGGACTGTCCCAGGAGCCACGTCTGAGGCTGTGCTGAAGTTTGGCTAGCTTGCACTTTCACATGAACATTACTGGACTTTGCCCAGGTACCCCGACTTCAGAGTTGAATGCTGGCTCCAAAGTTGGTCCCCTTTTTCCATGCTAATGAGTGTTTCAGTTTTCAGTGAAATACACTTCACACACACAAAAAAAATTCAAAGGTGACTTTGTTTTGTTTCCTATTTGAACACTATCAGAACACTCATGAAAAAAAGTCAATCTCAAAAGGGCTTATCATCATAATAGCAATATTTTAAAAGTGATAGACTTCAAAAGCAGGATGGGCCTTTGTTTATTTTCCTGCGGGGACAGATAGTGTCCCACAGGATCTTCCTTTGGGAATCCTTGTCAGAGGATGAAAAGAGCAAGGTTTATGTAGGCAGTGCCAGCTCCTATTTCCTTCAAAATGCCAAAAACAAACAAACAACAAAAAAAAAATGCTACCTCTTCCTATAGTTTTCCACGTGGGTACAATAAAATTTCAGTTGACCTGCTATTTACCGATTTTTGAGGAAAGATGATTGAACTGTCTTAAAAGTTTATTTGATGAAAGTGTTCCATTAAGATTCTGCATAAATTGAAGAGGGTGAAGCAGCATATTGAGCTCACAGTGCCTTTGCCCATAGATTATTGATAAATTGGTTATGACACTAGTCAAATTCCCCAGATGGAGAACAGGACTCCTGGGGACAAGATTATTATGTTCATTTAGATAAACCTGGGTCTTGGAATGGTTGTGGCATTGTTCATAGCTTATTATTCAAAGGAGCAAGACAAAGCTAGCAACCTGATTCAAATGGTTTTGTGGTCTCTGAGAAAATCCTGGCTTTATACTCCTTGGGAGTACAACCTAGATACATCTCACTATCACTAGATGGGAACAGATTTAAAAATACCAGTTGTGTTTAAAAACAATAAAATGGACTTCCATCAACTTTATACTGAAGAAATTGAGAGCCAATTTCAATGTTCCTGGATTGCCTTAACACATATGTACCTTTGGAAATATCACAAGGGTTTAGTTCCCTCACAGCTTATCTATGTATTGTGATCTGGAATTTTGTTAGCCTCGTATTAGTTAGATTCTGATTTGCAAATGATGGAAACCCAACTCAAGCTGCTAAGGCAGGAGAGGGAGAGAGAATTAGAGAGAGAGAGAGAGAGAGAGAGAGAGAGAGAGAGAGAATGAATGATGAACTTGGTCCAAGATAGAACCAACTTTAGACCAATCTTGAAAATGATACAACTAAGATCAATTCTTCATCTCTCCATGTGACCTCATTTAGTTATTTCATTTCATTCTGTGTGGAGATAATAAAGTAGCTTCTACCTCCAATCCAGCATCCTTCAAGATTTTTGTGTCTTATAAGTAAAACAGAACTCTACTTACTAAATAATGTAGACCAAGTTTTGGGATTAACTGTTGTTAAAGTTTATATGTTGATGGCCCCATAAAGGCTCATGCACTCATAGGTGGGGTTTTGGAGAGGTGATTGGACTGTGAGGACATGATACTCATCAGTGAATATGTTACTGATGAGGTTATAGCCAAATGGGATTGGGAAGGTGAAGCCTGATTGGAGGAGGTGGGTCACTGGGGGTGTGGCTTTCTTTCTTCCTCCAACTCTCTCTGCTTGCCATCATCATGTTATATAGGTTTCTTCTTCTTCTTCTTCTTCTTCTTCTTCTTCTTCTTCTTCTTCTTCTTCTTCTTCTTCTTCTTCTTCTTCTTCTTTTCCTTCTTTTTCTTCTTCACCTCCTTCTCCTCTTCTTCCTTCTCCTTCTCCTTCTTCTTTCTTCTTCTTTTGTGCTAGGGATTGAATTCAGGACCGTGTGCATAGACTAGTATTTTTTTTCCATCATGTCCTTCTGCTACTACCTTGCCTTGAAACCAGGCAACTATGGAGTGAGACCTCTATAAATTGTGAGTCAAAATAAACTTTTCCTTGCTTATACTTGTGGATGTCAAGTATTGTGTCTCAGTGATAAGAAAGTAACTAAGATACCCATCACGAACATGGATAAAATCATGAGCTCCTCTTTGCTAGGGCCTGCATGATTCAATTTTATTCCTGTGAATCTCTGAGTCACATGCACATTTTGGGGGCTAAACATGGTATCAGTGACATCATGCTTCCATACAAGGAGAGTGGACGATGGTGGTTGAATAAAGGAGATAAGAGAGACTGCTGTCCTAAGGGTGGTTGAAAGTTGCTATAATTTTGATTGGAAATGTCCCCTAGGGATACACATGTTTAAGGCTTGATCCCGGGGCCATAGGACTATTGGAGGTGATAGAATCTACAGGAAGTGAGGCCCACTGGGTAGAAGTTAGGATATCATGGGCATGGCTGTGAAGGGACTTCAGGGACATAAAAGTGTTGAGATTTTTAAAGGTCTTTTGTTGGTCTTCTTGATTATTTTTTATTTAAAGGAAGTGATCCACTTCCAAGACTTAAATGTTAGGCATACATAAATAGATACAATTCATGTCTTTCTTCAGGTTGAATGTATATTCTATAACCAAATTTTAAGTCCCACTGACATCTCAAAGCCAGTATACTTAAAGTTGAACTCATCACCTCGAGTACTCTTCTATCTCCTGTGTTTTCCATCTGAGTTTACAATACTGTACTCCCTCACTGATCTGGTCAACTTAGAAGTCATTTTGCAGCTCTCCCAACATGAGTCCTATTGACTTCATGTATTTCCATGCTGTCTTCCCATTCCCCTATTCATTTACTTATTCAGGAAATATTTTGTGTGCCTAAATTTCAAACCTACTCTGTGCCAGATTTGTTTTAGATGCTGAGGATTTAATAGTGAGCACAGACAAAGGTTCAGTTCTCATAAAGCCTGTGTTTTAAGAGATAGAAAAATTACATAACTATATGTAAGTAGAACAGTAAGCAAGGGGTAGAGGGGTTGCTACAAGCAGGAAGTGATTATTTTCTGAAGGCAAGTCATTAAAGGCTTTTAAAAAATAAAACAGTACTTGGCCAAGGACTTCAAGGAAGTAAAGGAACCAGGATGTAGGTACTGGAATAAAGTAAGATTGCGCATAGAGAACAGCAGGAGGTGGAGTGGTGAATACTTGTGTAAAGAGTGGTGTGGGGTCCCTTGCAGTTGGACTGGAAGGAACAAGAGCTTAGTAGCAGCAGTTGAGCAGAGTGGGTGGTGGAGTAGTGTGGATCATACTAGGAAGGACATTGTAAGATTCTGAGTTTTGGGTTGTGAAATGAGAAGCTATCAGCCAACAAATCAGTTCATCTGGTAGTTTAAAAGGAACAGTCTGAGAACTGTGGAACAGTACATAGTTCTGGGATTGTTATGGACTGTGTTGTGTCTTCCCCAAATTCATGTATAGAAACTCCACTCTCTTTCATCTCCGAGGTCTCCAGGGATGTAATTAAGGTTAAATTAGGTCATGAGAGTGGGTCAGAACCTAACAACTGAGTATGCTAAGAAAACTCCCTTGCTTCCTTTCCCTACCCCCATTCTCTGATGGCACCAAATAGCTCTCTAAAATGATAAGTTTAGAAGAAAAGGCAAGAGGAGAACTTTGATACTTGTGTTTTGGTGTCAGCACTTCCAGCCTTTAGTTCCTTAATATTCTCATTCTGGTATAAATACTTCATTATAAATTGTAAGATGTAGGGCTGGGGACTTAGCTCAGCGGCATAAGTGCCTGCCTTGCAAGTGCATGGCCGTGAGTTTGATCCCCAGTACCAATAAAAAAAAAATCATAAGATGTAAAAAGTAGTCCTTTCTGGACACTTCTCCCATAACCACTATTTCAGTAGGCAAATGTAAAGACGGGCATCTTGATGATATGGTCTGGAGAATGAATGAACTTAAAAAAATTAAAGAACTAAGAGTTTCAAGAGATGAGATTTGGGTCATTTAGTGAGTAGTGGTCAAGGAGGTGAGAAGAAAGCAACAAAGAAAAATGAGAAAAGGTGACCAGGGAGGTAATTGCTCTTGACTATAAGAGAGTGTTTCAGGAAAAAAGAAGTGGTAGACCATGGCAAGTGTTGTTGATCTTTCCTTGAAGTTGAAACTGATAACCAACAAACAATGTAGAGATGTTGGT
This sequence comes from Cavia porcellus, assembly GCF_034190915.1. Classification (NCBI taxonomy): domain Eukaryota; kingdom Metazoa; phylum Chordata; class Mammalia; order Rodentia; family Caviidae; genus Cavia; species Cavia porcellus. Next base: position 41,420,548 of record NW_026947510.1, read on the forward strand.
GGCTTTAATTAGATTTCAGTTCAGTAGAGTGGTGCTGCACCCTTGCAATGTCAGCGCTCTAAGAGGCTGAAACAAGATCACAGTTTAAGGCCAGCCCAGTCCATTTAATGACTTAGCAAGAGCCTGTGTTAAAATAAAAATGGAAAATTCTGAGGTTGTAGCTCAGTGAGAAGACTCTGGGTTCAAACACCAGTACCACTTCCAAACAACAATCTGGTAGAACCAGAAAATTTCATGCTGTATAAGTGGAAGTGGCTTTTAAAGGTGAGATCTAGTGCTTAAGTGTGAATCTTAGTCTTAAAGGGGAATACAACAATTTGGAAGAGATGTTAAGTGAATATAAGGTAGGTCAGTTGGTACATATGACAGTGGAAATGTGTGGTCGTTCTCTTTTGCTGGCTTCTACTTTATCAATGACATAGGAGGAGGGGTTGTTAATTCAGAGAGTTAGGAGGAAGACTGAAGGGCTGAGGAAAGATGAGAAGATCAGAAATTATGGCCCAGAAGACTGGCCTAGATGCAGTGAGCAAATGTAGAATTGTTGCTTGATATTTGTTGAAAGAGTTTTGGCCCAGACAGGACACTGTAGCCGGTGAAGCCTTAGAGGCAGGACCAAGGAGCTCCTGCCTCCCCCACCCCTAGGAATTTACCTGTGACTCCATCTTCCCCGCCCCTAGTAATTTACCTATGGCGCCAAACAAAGACCAATGGGCTACCCGTGCATCCCTAATGCCCCCTTAGGTTCCACCCCAAACCCAGGCTACTTATATGCCCCCCACACCACGTGTCTACCAGAGAGAAAGCCGGACTCCAGCGCTTGGGGGTGTTTTGTTTTTCTCTCAGAATAAAGGCCTCTTTTGTTTTATACTTCTCATCTTTTGGATATAATCTTATCATCTATGAATGTGGATATAGAGTGAGACAGAAATGAATTTTCTCCAACTTTGTTTAGCTTTGAAGTTGTAACTGCCAAGTAGGCAGTGCTGGTTTGTGTAGGTAGGTGAACCAGTTGGAAGACAGAAACCACGCTGGCAAGTAGAACAGGGAAAATTTAATATTAACAACTTGTAGGCCAGAGGCAGCTAAACACTAACAAGTGGTAGAAGAGAGCTTTTAAGTACACAGTGATAACAGCTGCAGAGAAAGGCCCCGTGCCTACATGCCAATCTACTCGTGTCTTGGCGTAGACACAATATCCAAAGAAGAAAGTCTCATCTGTCTTTCTTTTCAGCCTGTGGCACTCTGTATGGACAGAGCTTCTCTTGGAGAAATGTTATCAAGATCCAGCGTCAGCATCATGAAGCAGGGCCGTTCAGGGTGTGTTTGGAGCTAAAAGACAGAAACAGCATCTGGCACAACCAGTGAACACAAGGTGGACAGGATAAGGAGAAAAAGAAGAAAAGAAACTGAGAAATCTTGAAAAGAAACAGACACAAGCAAGGTTGGAGGAAGGTTCGAAGCATGAAAACAGTCTGGTTCTCTTATAGCCCAAAATGATCCCCCAGTCCCCAACCTCGAGTCCCAAAAATGGGGCAAGATGTGTTTTTTAAACAATCAGTGCTGATTTATTTTATCCTGGGCCCAGTGACACAGTGCAGTTGGAGTTTGCAAAAGCTGTTTCTCCCTCAAAACCTTCCAGACTTTTTGTAGAAAGCACAGTTTACAAAGTAATAGGTTATGGGTGTGGATCAGGAAATCTGCTAAAGAATGAGGAAGACCTTTGTTTCCCTTTGCAGAGAACAGAGAAGTCTAGCAGGAATTAATCCTTTGTCAATTTATTTTAGCACAACATCTGTTATTTGTAGAGGGCAGCAAAGGTTAACATATCAATTAGGTCAGGTTCCCAGGGATTTACAATTCTTTATAGAGGGTAGCATTGATTAACATATCAATTAGGTCACTCAGAATAAAAGATATATACAGAACAGTATGGCAGTGTTATAGGTACTTTGGTCATATAACTTAGACAAACACAAACATAATGAAGCTCTTTTTGCTAGTGTACAGCAGGTTCATTCTATCTATTTTCAAAATCATCACAGAGATCAACTAGATTGGTCCTGTTGAAGAAAGTAATCACATAAACTAATTCATGGGTATTTTCATTTGCTGGGAAGATCAAGAAGAAGGCAAATAGCAACCTAAACTACCATTAGGCAAACATCTTCTAATTTTTTCCCACTTTGTTTTCTAAGCTAAGAAAGATAACATTTAAGAGATTTAATTCCAGTAATTTGTGTGATCAAACAGTGTTTTAAATATGTTTTCCACAATACATGAATATTTTCATACAGCACTCCTGCATCTCACCTTTCAGCCACTCTACTGGGAACCATTAACTCAAACATGTAAATGTCTAAAAGGTGAGCTTTAGGTATTAGCTAAAGGCCACACAGGAAGAAATCTCAGGCACCAAGCACTTTACCTCACTAAAATCTTGCTAGTAACTGACAGGCAACTCTGCCTGGCAGTAATTACAGCCTGTCAGAGTTCACAGGCACTTGCATTTCACGAGGATGTGTGAATTGCATGGCTTACATTTCTTAGTAGGAGCCCTCCCTACAGCAGTAGTTTTACAAAATGACAGTTTCAGGAGGTATGAGCTCTTACTTAAGTGAAGAAATAAATAAATAATAACAACAATAACAACCATAAAAGTACAAATGAGGATGTAATGAATGAATTTGCAGAGTCAGGAATACTGCTAAAGCCATTAGCTCATTTGGTTGAAGTTGTTTTCTAGGCAGTAGAAGACCCCAGACCCACTTAGGGTGACAGTGTGGTATTAATTACTTTATCTACTTTTTTAAAATTGATTTTTATTGTGATAGGATATATACAACATAAAGTTTACTATCTTAACCTACTCATCCAAATCACTCAAGGCTAAGCTGCCTCTTTTTAATCTACCCATGCCATATGAAATTAAAAGCCAATTATATATCACCACCAAATAGAGAAGGACTTTTAAAAGATAACTGGAGAATGATATACAAGGTTTCCAATCCTTGCATCTAATTGCAAAGAGCAGTAAAGAATTTCTTAAGAGTATCTGAACTATAACTAAATACAAATAATCAACCATGAACCTTCCAGTATTTTAGCTTTTCATTGTTTTATGTTCTTTGGGGCAACAAAACTTTTCCCCAAAGGAAATGAATTAATGTTCCCTATACATCAAATGTGTATGAAAAAGGGCCTGTAATAAAATGAGAAAAAAGAGAGAAATTTGTGGAAAACTAGCCGGAAGGATATTTGAGTCAGGAAGACATAACAGAACTTTTTGGGGCTAAATGGAGAAGAGTGAAATGTAAAAAAAAGAAGCTCAAGTAAACATGAAATTGGAGGGACAGAGAGAGAAGAAGGGCTGAAAAGATAATAGGTGGATCTAGTACCTGATCAAAGGAATCCAAGTCCAGCCTGGATTTACTTACAAAGTTCTTCACTCAATTAGGACAAATTCAGCTTCCAATTTCTTTACCTGTGAATAACTGCATGAGCAAGTTGCAGCTAGCCTAGTATTTCTCATTATTGTGGAAGAGAAGATTCACCTAGAAGGAAGGTAGTGCCTTCGGGGGTAAAGATGAAAGCAGGTAACTATTGTAAACCTTCCGAATCCATTCATTCTTTCTTATGTTCATTCACTTATTCTCTAATTAGACATTCATTTGACATTTCCTAAACACTTTCACAGTTGTGACCAAGACCAACACAATTATTTCTTTCACTTTGTTTTAGATTTCTGCTAAGGAGAATGACACAAAACACAGTTAAGCAAGAAAATATCAGGTAGTGATGCCTCTTATAAAGAAATTACATAGTGACTGAAAGAGTTGTTGGCCCAGACCAGACACTTTAACCAGGAAAAGCCTCAGCCAAGTTAGGAGGCTCCTGCCTCCCCCGCCCCTATAGATTTACCCGTAACCCTATACCCCCATCCCTAAGAACCTGTTCCTGGCGCCAAACGTGTGCCAATGAAATACCTGTGCATCCCTAATGCCCCTTGGGGTCCGCCCCAGACAGAGGCTACTTATGGGCCTCACTCCACGTGTTCGAGAAGAAGAAGAAGAAGAAGAAGAAGAAGAAGAAGAAGAAGAAGAAGAAGAAGAGGAGGAAGAAGAAGAAAGGGAGAGTGTGTTCTAGAGAGAGACCACCGGCCCCGGGGTGGAGATGCTGCGCCCCGGGGCGGGGGGTCTCTCCCCGCATTCCCGAAATAAAGGTTACTTATATTTTATACTCCTTTCCACCACTCCTTCCTCTCCTTCTCCACTCCTTCCTTCCTTTCCCCTCTTCCTCTACTCTTCTCAGACCTAACAGTGACATGACAGAATACACATTTTTTTTGCATAGGATGAACTACTAAACACTTTTATCCTCCTCTCTTTCTTTTATTGTATTTTATTCTTCTTTTGTTCCATTTACATATTTTATTGAGCCTGAGTTATGTACTGGGCATATATGGTTTATATTTTTATATTATTCAACTCCAACCCAACAGAAAAATAGAGGAACTTGCACATAATAAGCCCACAGTAAATTGTTTCAAAGATTCATTTGTTCCCAAACTTAGACTATGTGAAATGAAGAACATAAGATATAAGGAGGGGAAAGAAAAATATTAAGCATAATTAACAGAGAAACAGGTTAAAATTAGATGACAGTGAGCCTTATTGGCACAAATAATGACTATATCAATATGGCACTTGAAATAGCAGGACGCCATCATTGATCTCACTTCTGAGTCTCATCTGTCTTATAAATTTGGAGAAAGCTAGGCATTTTGCCAAATTTAGAAGCAATTCAAATTGCGCGTATTGAGAATTTTGACTGAAACTTGGTCATGTCTGTATTTGAGCTCTGATTACTGGCAAGATAAGAAGTTCCTTGTTAAAACTAGTTAAAAGGAAATCAGTTCTTGAGGTTATGGAAGGGGAGGGTCCAATGTGTACAGACCTAACTGTACAGAATCAGAAACAGACGGACTGGTGTCTTCTTAAGAAGTAGAAGACAAAGAAGAAGCAGTAAGTGGTAGGTTACACTTTGGGGGCTGTCACCTTTGATCATAAAGCCTTCTCATTTGTTGAGTGAGTAGCAGGATAGGGCCAGTTTCCCCTGCTAAAGAAACTGTTAATGACATCGGCCAAACGTTTTCCCTCTTAATTCTTGTGGCAATAGCAATTTATCTTTTTCAAGCCATGGTGGCAGTTAAAACATGCAAGCAAATGACAGGTGCTGGCCCTCTCATGTGTAAGTGTTGTAAAAGGATTTGCTTAACCTAGCAGGACGTACGGGGAGTCTCCCAGAATTCATTCCCACCCCTCCCCCAGCTCATGAAGGCTATGAAGGTTTGAAAAAAAAAATCAGCATTAAGCAGAAAAAGCCACAGCAACACTAACACTTTGGGGAAGCATGGGTTTATCACCAAATGCAAACCAATCTGAAATTCTAGTAAGAAAGTGGTGGGTCTCTTAGGGTGGCTGTAGCTGATTCACAATTGACTTAGGCAGGTGTTGCAACTGGCATTATCTTGCATTTCCAAATTCGTGAATAAATTCTCTCAAACTAATCTTCGTGAAAGAACACACATGACCCTTTATTTTTGAGAGATCACACAAACGATTTATATTCTTCTATCCTCTAAAACCAATTACTTCCCTAAGACAAAATAAAATGTGATTAAAAATTTACCTTGTAACAAATCACTGGCAATTAACTCCTTCATTCCCACACTTCTTCATGGTCAGTACTTAGGCTGTATTGTACAGTAACTATCCTGTTTGAACCTTCAGACTGGGAATTCACCATCTCAATGCTGGCAGGCAAGTCAAAACGCAATGTAGATTTTGTATCAATCACAATGTTAAATGATCTCGTTAGAGCTTCAGGTCTATATGTGGGTGCATTTCACCAACTCTGCTTTTCCTGCATGAAAGTTTAGCAAAGATTAAGTCGTTTACCAGCGACAGTTGGCTACAACAACTGAATGGAGGCTTTGATGAAATGTGTCAGTCATTTTCCAGCAACTCTGCCTTGGACAGGAGGTTATCGGAAGTCACCACTGTCACCGAGCTATTGCCAACGTGATTTGTATTCGTTTGACAGAACATTCCTTTTCTAAATTTCATTAGCTTCCTCGTGAGCCTTTTTTTGCTATAACTGTATTTACCATTAAAATGAACTTCCTGGTCATCATAGCCGGAGGTTTTATTTAAAACAACTTTGAGGGATGGTAAATTGAAAAGATTTCCTTTAGTATTACTGTAAAGAAATAATACATAAATAGTCACAAGGCATGGCACATCCCATTCAATTTATATACTATTTTGTTCCAAAATTTACTATCTATTCCTCTTTAGCTGAATTCTTAGTCTAAATCCTATTTCTGGCCTTATCACTCTCACAACCCTGATGCAAATCCAAGTGTCTGGTGGTGCTGGTACATTGTATAAACTCTAAACAGTTGCTTGAGGTCTATTTATGCAATGCAGGAAAAGCTTAGCTTTCCAAGGGTCTCAGGAACAGATCATTGCAGGAAGTATTACAACTATTTCAGTCACTGAGCTCCAAAAGCCATTATTTTTTCCATGAAGAATTGGTGGTGATGAGAACCCAATGAAATCTGGAGTCTTCATGCATGTGTATGCAAATATCACATAGCACAGTAAGCAAATTTAACATATACAAATGAATCTTGAAATAATATCCATCCATTATTAAAACAGTGATGTTTTATTTCAGTTATGAGTTTGGTCTCAAGTTGCATCCATTTACCTATAAAGTTCAAGTTTACCTTCTTTATGGCCAAGTAGTACTCCATTATAGAGAAAAACCAACTTGAGACCGTACTCATAAGTGAAGTAAATCAGACCTACATGTGTAAACATCATACAGTTTCACTAATGTGAGAAACTGAATGAGTAAATAGGACCCAAAATGTACAATAGATCCTGTAAATTAGGGGAAAAACTGCTGAAAAGAAAAGAGAAACTGATGGGGAAAAGGGAAAAAAGAAGGAAGGGAAAAGGAAAAAATATATAGAGAAGACAGTTAACATAGTTATATTGCTAATTTCTCTTGGTTTAGTGAAATAAGATTTGTGCTAATATCACTTGGACAATATTTCATGTATCTTGTACTCTGAACATTCTGGAGATAATGATATTCAGTGTGTTGTTATTATTACTCTTCTATTATCTTGTTTCAAAATTCTATGATGTTATGCAATCTTCAAATATTTTCTTAAACTATAAGAAGCTACCATAACTTTCTTATATTAAAAAATCAGCACAGGGGTTGTGATTTCCACCTGAAAGTGCTTCATGGGCTTCTTAGCTGCCAGCACCATTTTTAGATAGTGACTTGGTAACGACTGAGTAGAGTGACCTTGTACAGTAAAGTGGGTCAGCCCGGCCATCATCATCGTCATTAGTTAACAGCAGAAGGCTTTCCAGTTCGCAATTATTCTCTCAAGTTAACTTGTGCTTTCCAAAAACTGAATATTCCATCTTATATTTTCCACATTGTTTTAAGACTTTAAAGCTATTAAGCTATTAAGATAGCTATTAGGGGCACTGAACCAAACAGTAGAAGAGTTATTAAGTGTTTTGCTAAATATAAAGGAACTTTATTTTGGGTTAATTTTTGAGAGAGGAAGTTTTACGTTAAAAAGTTTGAGTTGTGTTTTGAGATCTTGAAAATGTGAGCTATTAAGTAGCATTGATTTGGGGTGGAATAAAATTATGCCAACAGACAATTACAATAAACTTAGCGCAGTGATATTAGAAGGATTTGTGCCAAGTCCTCCAAGAGGGCTCCTCCCCTTCCATATGGGAATTTTGGCAAAGGCAGAATCAGGGTGGGGGTGAAATTTGCTGAAGTGATTGCAATCAGGTCAGAAGATTAAAGAACCCTTGAAGTAGGAACTTTCAGCAGTCTTTCTATTGATGGTATGTTGAATATGAAGGAGATAATGTGAAACATTATTATTAAAAAAGGGACGCTATAAAGATTATTGAAGAACTTACTCTGATACTCTAGTTGAAATTAAAACTTCACCTAAAATTGAATACAGTTATAATGTTTCAAATTCATACAGCTCTTTGTGCTTTTATAGAAATTTCTCATTGTGCTAGCATTGCCTCAAAAGGTAATTTAGTTTTTATATTATTTATTCAACAAATATACTGTATGTTAGATACTGTCAGGAGTTGAGACTTCAAAGACGAATATTTCTCCTGCAGTTAGAGGTTTAGCCTTGTTAGTGTGTGCATATCTTTGAGAACAAAAAATTGGAAGATTTTGAAATATTATTTGTTGAATGAATATTTGATTTTATATTTAGTCAAGTTCGCAAATAAGGGATTCTTTTACCAAATAGAAGTTTTTGCATAATAAGATTATAGATCCAAGGAATCTTGGTTTGAAGTTTTAGCTTGGTTATATGAGTAAGATACTGGGAACTTTACTCATCTTTTCTAGTCTCAGTGTTTGCGTCTTGAAGATGAAATAGTAACTGTCTCACAAGGTGAAAAAGTTTTTTATGCCAAAGTACTATGTAAGTGTTAATCATTGTTATAAGTAAGAATCCAATAGTTTACATTACAGTGCAAACATTTCAAGGGAAGTAGCTTGATAGTACCATTTCCAGAATGGATAAATCAAAAATGCTACTCCTGGTAAGATGCCAATTAACCTGGGAAAAAGCACATCAGTGATAGGACTCAGAGATTAGTATAGAAGTCTCCAGTAGAGGAAGCTACTCAAGGGCCCTGGGAGTGCTGTGACTTGGAAATAGCTCAGATCTTGTGTAACTGCTAGTAAGGTTTAGCATCTGACTGCAAAAAAGGTAAGCTTGCCTCATGGCCAGTTAACAGTCCCTTCAGTGACTGCCTAGTCATCTGAATCCTGGTACTGGTATTCTGACGATATTTGGAACTCCTGCAGAGTGGGAGCTAAGAACTGGGTGATTTTATAGATGAAGGTGCTTTTTACGGATGCTGCTAAAATACATGAACACAGAAGCAATTGTAGTCAGGCAGTGCTTGCAGGCAGAGGCTAGACTGCGTGCATGATAATTATTCTATTACTATCACTACCGTTGCTACCAACACCTAAATGCTGATAGTTTAGCAAGCTTGCTCTGTCATTTCCATTAACACTCACGGAAAACTTGTAAAGCATTTACTCTCAACTAATTCCACAAATAGAAGGATCAGATATAGTGACTTGTCTAAGGTCATATTGCAAGTAAATCTGTGCAGCTCAGATCCCAGCTGGTTCATATGAAATGCTGCTTCTCTGTCCTTTAAAACCAGAATGTTGGGGTGTCGAGTGGACTCAGAGAACAGACACTGTCTTGTCCTTGACCTGTCAACAGTTTTAATACCTGATGCCTTGAAGCACTGTTTCACTCACGTGTATTTTCTTCCCTGTGGAGTAGAAACTCCTTGAGGGTAGTAAATACAATCTTATTCTGCTTTTTCATTCCATATAGCTCTAATGGTATTACAGGTATCCAGTAGACTGCATAGATAATATTTTAATCAAGATCTATTAAAAGTTTACTTTCCATTCAAATAGTTTATTTGTAAACTACTGGCCCTCCTTCCTTCTCTAACCCATACACATAAACACAGAGCCAAACTTTTCCATACCTGCTGGCAGATCCTTCTAGTACACATTCCACAGCCCCATTACTTCAGGGCAGGCTTCTGCAGACAGAGTAGTTCCTGAGCATGCATTTTCACTGAAGAGCTCCCCAGGACTGAGATCCTTTTTCTAGCTAGGTAGCACATGGCATTTTTAATTTGCAATGTATTTGTTTATCTGTGTCTTCATTCTTGAAACTTCAGTATTTGACTCAATATATTGAAAAAAGAGGAAGAGAGAAGGGAGAATAAAATGTTGAAGTAGGATGAATGAAGAGAAATATTAAGTAATTGTTGGGATCCAACACATGGTTTTTACTCTAACGTAAGTATTATCTGAAACAGTGAGGTGGTAAGTTGATTCATTGAATGGAAACTTTGTTGAGGTCAGAGGAGAGTACAAAGGTACGTCTAGTAGTGTCAGGTCTATCTGGTTCTTTGTTAAGGTTTATCCTCACTTGGGCTGATCTTTTCAGAAAGCAGCAAGGACGGGCTTCAAAGAGTGGGCAGCTGAAACTGACCATGTATACAAAAAAAGTCTGCTTGGCAGTTGTCAGACAGCAGGCTGTAACATTCTCAAACTACCTGGGTTTACCCATCCTGCCTACAATCAGCTACCAATTACTTAGAAGGACAATGGGGCTATGAGATTTGAAAAAGCTTCCTTTTGGTTCAATTCTCTGCCTCTCTTTGCTTAAAGACTTGCAGGTTAAGTGCTATGGTATGGTCTTTGGATTCAGTCACTTCTGGATCCAAAGCCTGATGCTACTACTTATTGATTCTATAACTTTAAGAGAATTGGCAACCTTTTATGATTATCTTTTTCTCTGATTTGAAAAGCATGTATGATAATTTCTCGAATATGTAGGCATACTTTTACTGAAATATGCACAAACTTGTATATTGAAAACTAACAAATATTGGTAAATATTGGAAATTAAAGGACACACGTGTGGAAAATATATTCATAAACTGGAAGATATAATATAGTTTAGAGTAATTTTTCACAAGTTGATCTATAGAGAAAATGTGATCACAAAAAAATCTTAATGGAGTGTATTTTTGAAGAAAATGTCAAATTGATTCTAAAATCTATAAGGATACAAAAAGACCTGGAACAGACAAAAATGATTTTGAGAAAGAGAAGTGAAGATGGAGAACGTATGCCACCCGATCACTATAGTGATTAATATGTACATTGTCTTTGTAATCAATACAGTGTGAGACTGGCTTAATGATAGAGATAGAGGTAGATAGAACAACACAGTCCAATTATATATTGGCTATTGCTCATTTGTTTCTTTGTTTTTGAGACAAGATCTCACTGTGCAGTCCAGGCTGGTCTTAAACTCATGATCCTCCTGCCTTAGCCTCCTGAGCGCTGAGTGTACAGGCATGCACCACCATGCCCAAGTATGTCCACTGATTTTTGAAAAAGGTGTCAAAATAATTCAATGAGAAAAAAACCCTTTTAGCAAAAGATTCTAAAAGAACTGGCCATTTGTATGAAAAGTGGCTATCTACATGCAGAAAACAAACTAGAATGTATCTCTCATCATGCACTAAGCTAAAATCAAAGTAGATCGAAGATCTAAACATTAGAGGATAAAGACTTAATCTGTGGGAGAAAGATAAGTAAAACACTTGAAGACATAGGTATAGCCAAACACTTCCTGAATAGAGACTTGGTTGCACAGGAAATAATACTAAGAATCACCAGATGGGATCATATGAAGTTAAAAAGATTCTGTACAATAAAGGGAACCACAGAGTGAAGGGACAACCTACAACATGGGAACAAAAGGACTAATATCTAACACATATAAAGAACTAAAAAAAAAAAAAAAAAAGAATCAGACACCCTAAATTTAAAGACCCAATCAAAAAGGCATCTGAAATGAATAGATATTTTCAGGTGAAGAGATACAAATGGCCAATAACTATGTTAAAAAGTGTTTAGCATTTATGGCCATTTGAGAATGCAAATACAACACTGAGATTCTGCCTCATTCCAGAAAGCGTGACTATAATCAAGGAATTAAATAACTAATGATGGTGAGGCATCAGTGATTAAAGACCTTTTCTTCATTTATGGGACTATAAACCGATACAACCACTATGGAAGTCAGTATGGAGACTCTTCAAAAAAATGAAAGATACAGATTTCATTTGACTTAGCTATTCCCCTTCTAGGTATCTTCCCAAAAGAGTTAAAAACCTCACGCCACATATGCATACCTATGTTTAAGGCAGCACAACTCATAACAGCATTTTGGAAAAAGCCTATATGTCCCTCAAAAGAAGAATGGATAAAGATAAAGTGATTTTAATACAACAGAGTACCAATCTGCCATAAAAAAGGATCAACTTGAGTTATTGGTAGAAAAATGGATCCACCTCGAGACCATAATGTTAAGTGGTATATGTGAGACACACAAACTTAAATATGAAAAACTCAATTGATAAAGTATGAAATAAAAGACATAATAAGGAAGAGAGAGAGGGAGAAAAGGTCTTATAATCCACCATGGACAATGTATCTAAATTGCATCTTGAGTTAGTAGAATTGTCTTATATGTTTTATATGTGTTTGGCCTATTCGTCAGGTTGTTAATTGGTATATATGGTAATTAACTTTATAAGGACTTATAAGATAAAAAATGAATCTGATGCTGGCAAAATTAAAGGACAGTGGAGAAAAGGAGAAGAAAGAGACATGTGTTATGTACATATATCAATTCCCTTGAATGAATGCTTATCATTACAAACCTTATAGCTTATAGATGAAAACTTTGTTTAAAAAAAAACCCAGAAAACTAAATGAGGTAGCAGGTGTTTTGTTAGCATGACAATTGTATAAGTTCTTCAATACGAGTTGGCTAATATTAAAAAATGAAAGGGTTGGCCACGTTGGAACTTAGGACTCTGGGAAGCCAAGCAAGCACCTCCCCTCCCTGGTAAGTGGAGGCAGGGTGGCAGACTGCAGCCCTTCCAGGGGGAGAACTAGCAGTGTCTCCTGAGATCCATGCCATGTTGGAACTTAGGACCCTGGGAAGCCAAGCCAGCACCTCCCCTCCCTGGTAAGCCGTGGTGGTCTGGCAGACCGCAGCCGTTCCAGGGGAGAACCAGCAGCAGCTCCTGAGATCCGCACCATGTTGGAACTGAGGACGCTGTGAAAACAAATGACCATCCTGCCTCCCTGTTTAGCAATAGTGAACCTACTGCTACATGGCCTAGAGTCAAATATCCCACTTCCCCTATCCTCATTCTCCCCCCCCCCCCCGCCCATTAGCAAATGGGAACCAGAAATCTGAGCATCTCCTGGGAGGTTGACCATAGCAAATAAGGGGGACTTCCTTTTACCATTTCTTTGAAGGCAAATATTTTTATTACTGTTTTGCTCTTTTCTGATTAAGGGTACTTACTGCTCTATTCAATATTCTGTTTTGATAAGTTCTATAGTGTCCTATATTTCATCTCATTTTGATATACGTGATTGAAAGAACAACTATTATAAAGATAACAAAATATACTGTGATACCTATTACTGTTATCCCGGTAATCTGCTGTGAAGTTGTGTACCAATTTCACTGTACAATCTTAGTTGGCTTTATTCTGACTTGTTCTGTTGTATACTTTCAAAATGAAAAAAAAAAAAAAAATGAAAGGGTCACTGGCCCTTTAGATGCTTTATTTGGAGGAGTTTGAAAGACATCTTTGCTTTTGCTGCTATGTCATATCCTATAAGACTACAGGCCTCAAGTCACGAGGTTATACACGGAACACCAGGATTGAGGTCTCGCCATGGGGATGCATCATCACGGAGAAGTGATGCTGTATGCCTACCAACTGCTGAAGGAATTGAAAAGCAACCCTCTTGGAAAAATAAATGGGTTTGTAGCATTTTGTGCATTCTGTATGTTTATGGTAGGCTAATAATAAAATTGTTCTGAATCTCGTGATGTAGCTGACTCCTGCACCCTTCCGAGGGTGAACTTGCACCTTACACTTAGGCAAGACAAAAGCATAAAACTGTATACATACAATTTGAAAAGTATTTGTAGTTTTCCTAATTTAAAATTGGATATAAGTCTTCTGAGTTGATTTTTTTTCCCTGTTTAAACACATCTAATGAAACAACGAAGTAACCACGAATAAAAACTAAGTGCTCTTTCAGGCTGCAAAGAGAGCTAGTTTCTGCACTGAGATGGTAAGGCAGGAAATGGACAGACTGTAGAAATTCCTTAGGAGTCTGCTCAGATTAGTGGAGAATGTGAAAACCATAGTGGACGAAGAGCTAATGAAAAGGGAAAGGTCAAATCTTTGAAGGTTTGTCATGTGTGCAAATGCATTTTTCTTTGCAGCTCCAAAGATGGGCGACAACCCATTTCATAGATATTACGAGATGGGAACTTTAAACTAGTATATTATGCAGGTTTTCAGGTGTTTTGTTTCTGCAGGAGAATTTTGTAAGGCAGACAACTCACCTCACCACAGGGTAGCTCATTTCTTCAATGAATGCTCCAGGTGTTAACTGTGGGGAACCATATGATAGAGCAGACTCCAGGTCGTGGATGTTCAATCTTCTTGATGCCTGAACTGTACTGAGTGAAGAGGAATTGTCTTGGGCCACATATAACATGTATAATGTAGTTAATGTGTATAAGTAATGAAATTTTCTTTTCAAAAATATTTTTATTATAACATAATCATTTAAAGTCCAAATCAGATTTTACTTAAAAATTACTTGGTCTAGATATATACCATTACTCATTTCTGTATAGTCAAGTAACTCTTGAAATAATGCTCTGCGTGTGTGTGTGTGTGTGTGTGTGTGTGTGTGTGTGTGTGTGTTGACTCATCCAGCCAGTTCTTCTAGACTTAGCTGTGATCAGCTGCTCCTTGGGTGAGCAGCTTTGCTTCTTTGGCAAGGTTGGATGCTGGCAGGAGCTATGGGTAAGGGGACCTCCTCTCTCATTTTTCATCTGGTTGACCAGAACTTGCTCACTTTGTGGAGTCAGGGGACCTGGTCTGGAACTTGCATGTCACCATTTTCATCAAATTTCACTGCCCAAAGCTAGTCGCAAGCCTAGCCTAGATTCTTTGGGGGGAGGGAATGGATTCCAGTTCTTCGTGGGAGGACATGCAGATTCACAGTATAAAAAGCATAGCTACAGAGAGGCTGTTATCATTCAGGCTATAAGACAAGCAGTCTACACAAGAAGCAACTATCAGACAGATGGGAAATGCTAATACAACCATGTTGTGGAGTCAGATATACTGTAAGACATTATAAGACAGGAATCTTAGTTAGTGCATAAGCTTCTTGGAAACAGTAGGTGAATTAAAGTTGGGACCTGTCACTTCTGGCTTTTCTCCCTTTACCTAGGCAGTGTTTCCAACAGATGTCCAATAAGCTGACAAGTGTTCAAAAATCTTAAAACAGCAGATGATATTCATTATAAAGTCTTAATGTCCAGAGTAATTTAACCAAAGGTGCCAGAGTAAATATCCAGCCATGTGAATGTTCTAGAGATACAAAGATTAATTATACAGTGTGAGGACCAGGGACTTCTGTTTACAGACAAGGAGTTAAATTCTCACAGCAGCTCCAGAGAAGACTTTTGAATTAATGGCTAATTTCAAACAAAGCATTTAATGTCACCACTTGAAATGTTTCAGTAATAATTCAAAAGGTTTAATTCTAAGCCACTTATGATTAAATTTCAAATATGCTAAGGTATTATTAGACATTTATGGGAAAAATCATTTTTCCCCTTGCAAATTAAATGTTCTTCTTTGACAATTATTCAAGTTATGATGGGGGTTCTTGTTTCCTTTTAATTATAGCCCAAACACTTATATAGATAAAGCGGCAATATGATCACTATTTCATTTTGGAGCCATTATTACTGAAATGCAAAATATCTCAATCTCTAGCCCTCTCCCCCTCCCCCTAGGTTTTCTTTTTAATCCCATAAAAGCATCTGTCTTTGATTTCAAGTGGAGTACCTGCTGTGCAGGATGCAATGCTAATCCAATTTGTGTGTAACAAAACCAAATGGGCTGAAATGAACTCTGCATTTTAAAGATGTTTTTGTTTAATCATTGCCATCACTCCTCTTTAATGAATGCATAATCAAGTTAAACTTCAGGCAAGAAATGGAATGACTCTTCTTCAGACAGGGAAAGCAGATTCTTGTGATATCCCTCCTTGCTGATCCGCCTCCTCTTCCTGGGTTGGCAGGAAAGAAATGAGGAAGATTTTCAAACGCATATCATGGCAAACTGTTGCGAACCATGACATGAGCAATATTGCTGCTCATTTTTTTCTGTTTTCTTCCAAAATAATTGTAATCAGTGTTAATAGTAGGAATCAAGGTTGCAGAATTCCTAGGTTTTCATTTGACCTTCCAGCTTTCTACATGTCACAAAGACAGGAAATGTAGTATGGTACTTTAGGAGTTTAGGAGGGGATGTACCAATGCATTTCTGTGCGATGTGGGTCTAGCCTAAATGCTGGCATATAATATCCTAAGTGAAAACTCCCATGGCTTTCTCCTATGGAAGAAGAGAATCTCCTACAAAGACTTCAAGGGTCACATGACTTTTGGACAGTCATAACGCTGTTCAGATAGATCAGTGACAAAGAAGGAAAAGAGAAGAGAGAACATTTTACAATGGTAGGCCCTTACAGATCATTGGAGTTGCTCATTTTTCAGAGGAGCAAGCCAAGCATGAAATGTGCATTGACTAACTTGGGGTCAAGATGGTCAGTGCATCCTCAGTCTTTGTAAAGCAACATGAAAATGTAAGTTTTGTTACTAAAAACAGAGATGGCAGAATGTGCAAAAGGTATATATTCTACAAGGAGGACTAGCTGAGGAACTGTCTAAATGAGCTTTGTAGTCAGTGGGTGTGAGTAACAATGGGTTCGGTACAGTGTAGGCAGCTTAACGTACTGTTTTCAAGAAAAAATCCTGGGACTTTATAAGGATATTAGGATGAAGAACTTTATTTCTTTTGATTACTTTTAGTGGATAAGAATTGAGATGGATTTATTTATAGATGCTACATGATGGGATCTGCAAAACTAATGGCTTGAACACCAGCCATTATGTCCCAAATTCCAACACTGAAAGTTATTTATATGTGTTAAGGCATTGTCTTCTATTAGGGGAAAATTCCTCCGGATCAGTATCACCGAGTCAGCATCTGTCATAATTTTAAAAGGCTCATCAATTTCCTTTCTGATCAGGCACATGTCATTGGGAGCAAAGGCCTGTGAGTAGGGCTGGGGATATAGCTCAGTTGCACAGCACCTACCTGGCAAGTGTGAGGTCAGGAGTGTGATTCCTGGTACCATTAAAAATAATGTCCTGTGACGACACATGACTGTTGGTTGTGAAGACTGGTGGGAAAGATAAGGAAGGTAGACTGTGGGCTCTGAGGGGATTCTGCCAGGTTGTGAGAAGCAAGGGGATGGATCCCATCCAAGGTAGCCTCCCAGCCAGGTAGTATATTCACAACTTGTTTAAGGGAAGCTGCCCTGAGTTAGGCAGCCTGTAGAGCAGTTGTATCAATGTATATTCCAAACATCATATTCTTGGAGTTCTCTTGCCCCTGGGTTGTTTAGCTGGTCCTTTACATTTACCTGCCCCAGTCAGATAAAGATCTGAATCACTAATTTTTAATTTTTTTCATATGATGGAAGAAAAAATTATAATCATAGTAATTAAAGATGTTCTAGGAAGAGAATATTTTATATTGGGAAATTCATTTTATCTCTCTTTAGAGCACAGCCAAATATCTTTCAATAATATGATTTAAGGAAGGTTTAAAGGCATATGTGTTCTTCATTGAAAAATTTCTCTTCTCAAACTGCACTAGCCGGTCAATGAGACCTCTTCATTCTGAAACTTTTTCATTTTTCTTTATACTATAATAAGAAGACTCCTTTTAATATTGGTATCTTCTGTAAGTTATTGGTATCTTCTATAAGTCTGCAGCCAAACTATAATATATGTAAATTGACTGAACGAAGTAGTCTATCATTCTTCCTTTTTTGTTTGTTTGTTTGTTTCTTTCTGGTTAAAATCATCATGTACTTTGCTTTAATACAGTGGATGATTTTGAATAGTAGGTGTTTACAAATAAGATTACTGGGAGACGAGTACTTGCCAGTGTGATTCTAGATGCAAGTGTGCTAGTTACCAAAGATATTTTTGGCAACAATTTACAAAGTTATTAGACCAGAAGCATTTTGAGATCCTTTCAGCATGAAAGTGTGTGTCAAAATCCGAACATATCTTTGTACAGATAATTCAGTTGTTATCAACCTATGTGGCCACTGGATGTCCCCAGTCTCCCTCAAATGCAGTTGACGTATCACTTAACTGGCAGTTATAAAACAATGCAATTTCCAGAGAACCCTTGAAAAGATCCTGCAAGAGATTGGGGTGCTTAGCAGCACTGCCTGTCCCCGCTTTTGGAATAGCAGAATGGATAGAAAATGGGTGACTTAGGAGGCTGAACTCAGTGGGAGGAATTCTCTGGGTCATGCTACTCTGTGTCATTGGATATTTACTTTTGTAATTCTTTCCAGTGCCCAGTTTTTTCTCAAAAGTTCTAAAAGGCTAGTAAGTCTGAGAATGCTGCTGTTATATACTGCCAGTGAAATAAGTATGAATTGAGAAGGGTCAAAAGCTGGGAGAGTGACAATGCCCACTTTGCAAAATATATAGAAACTGCCTCATGAGAGTAAATGATGGAAAATACCTGGTTTTCCTTACACAGTGAGAAGTCTGAATTTTGGTTACTCACCCATTCTCAGTGGTTGCCTTCCACCAAGTAATTGTTCCTGAGGGACTGAACAAGCAAGGGACCTGGAGTTAGGAGACCAGAATTGAAGTCTTGTTCCACAACAATGGATAGCATGCTTTATGTCTCTGAAGCTCAGGTCTTTGTCTGTAAAATGGGTTAATAAGACTTTCCTCCAATTTAAGGAGAAACTTAGATGATACTTTATATATGAGAAAGCCTTGTACTTAGTGGTTATGAGGGAAAAGTCAAATTTATGAAGAATTTGAGAGGCAATTAAAAGTTAGAAAGAATTTTAAATCTTCTAAATATCTTTGGTCTAGTTAAAATGGAAAACAGATTTAGTAGCACTTATAAGCCATTTCATTATCTACTCAGTGTTAACGAAAATTATTTAACTACATCAGATTCTCCTTTGCAAGTGTCCAAAAAGGAAAATTATGCACAGCTAGTGAATGCTTTACAAAACAGGAAACAAAACAAAACAAAAAACAGCCTTGAAAAGTTAAATTTTCTTAAAGAAAAACCATTACAAATACTTGGTTAATTCTTTGGATTTATAGAAGAGGAAGTGACGTGCAAATGAAATTAATTACTTTACTGATGAGTAGGTGGTGTTCAGAGCACTGTGCAAAGCTGAGGCGAGTGACTCTGTGTCATCCATCACGTGGCACTACAGAGGCTCAGTAGAAACGAGGCGGTGCAGTAATAGCATTTGTACCATTTGTCACAAGGGCCTGGAGGATCGGAGAATACAGAACACCGAGTGTTTCCCTCTCTTGGTAGGTTGGATCACGGTCCCAAATAAAGTTCCGTTCTTCTAATTCCATTCCACTACTTGACTATTTTATTTCTGTTTAGGGAAAACACTAAAACTTGCTTGTAACTAAGGAGCAGTGCCGGCACACAGTTCCTGCTGGGGAAACAGAATTGGAGCTCATCTACAGGGAGAGCCTTCATGCTCACTCTTAAGTGCTGACTACCACGCTGCTAATTACTATTTCTCAAAGGAACAAACTGATTGGGCTTTTCGGCTATATATTCTCCAACTAGTTTAGCATAAATGTACAAAATAATAAATAAATATTGGATGGTATTTCTAGTATTGGCAACTTAAACAAATTTAACTCACATATTTTCTGATTTGAAAAAGTAAACATAGGATTTGAAGACATTGGCTTTGGCTTGGTTAGCTCTAAACTACTGAGAGGTTTGGTAGTTAAAGAGTGAGATGCATTGAGAAATCACTCAATTGGTGGTCAAGGAATACCTGTAACAAATTGGTTTTGAACAACCAATCAAAAATACTTATTGACTGTATTTTTAAAAATACAGGCTCAGCATGCATGTCTTTGTAGCCGAAGACTGGTACCCAGCATAGGTTTCAGCTTAATCTTGTGTCAAACTCAGGAGCTGCTGGTGCGCACTTGTGGATGATAGTAAGTCTCTTTGGTTGGTAGGTCATGTCTGGTTGTTCCAACTACACTGCCTTGCCCTATTGTCCTTCATCATTTTCACAAAACTGAACTACAAACATAATTAACTCTAGCCAGCCAAGTTACCAATCACGGAAGTCTAAATTAAGTTAAAAGCTTTCTATGTTTTTGAGTAATTCAAGAAGCTTCTTTAAAGCAGAGTCTTGGACACCATTTTGCTTCAGTGGGTCTATGGTGGGACATAAAAACTATATTCTAAAAAGTGTTTTGATTTTTAATTGACATGGTAGTTGTACATGTTTACATGGTATGGTGTGACCTATCAACACATGTGTGATAAGATTACAGTAATTGGTATAAATTTGCCTCATATATTTGTTAGTCTTTTGTTAGAAAGTCTTTTGTTAGTCTTTTGTTAGAAACAGTTTTTACTTTTGGTAAGTGCTAGTGGTGATTCATACTGAGATCCTTCTTGGACTAAATGTCCCCCTGATCCTTTTTTATTAGCACATACTGACTAGCCTGATTAATGGGCTCCATGACTTTCTGGAAGATGATGGAATGTTCAGTATCAGAGAAAGAGCTTCTCTGACAGTCACTGTCCAGACACCGGAATATAGCAATGTGAGGAAGACAGGGAGAGAAATGCATTCCTGCACCCATGAAAGATCTGAAGTATGAACTGAAGCCAATGGGGAGAGTGAAGAGAGAAGCTTCAGTAAAGAAAGAGGCAGCGGGTGGAGCCTTCTGCCTGAATTGGGACTCATTGCACAAGACAAATGATTCAAACTTGTGGAATCATGGTGGCTACCGGTGACCCTAGAGACCTCCAGGGAGAGAGACATGGGAGTAGAAGACAGCCGTGAGTGTAAAGGACTGTACTAGGTGGGGTTGAGTGCGGAGGGTTGAGTCATCCCTTGGGAGAGGACGATTGGCCAGGGGCCAACTGAGCTCAAAACTCAGAACAATGCTGGGTCCATCTAGCAGCTCCCAACTGAGTTCAAACACTTGGAAGGTGCACTGACTGCAGCAGAGCAAATGGATGTGATCTCATGTTCGCTGAGATGACCCATTCCTCCACCACAAAACTACTGCTGACTCACTGGGATAAATCAACATAGGTCTGGATTCTGTCCCCACACACTGTCACAGAGTGACAGCACCCATTAATGGGCTTCATTTTGGCAGGTTTGCACATGCATGTAAAGTACTTTAATTATTTTCATCCATTCTCTCCTATTCCTCTTACTTCAAACTTTGAGAAACTTTGGGAAATGATGCTTGAATCATCCAAAGTCACAGGAGGAAACTAGACAGGATACAATGAAGAAACAAAAGTTAATCTCCCTCCTTAGGGAAGAGAGCTGATGAGAGGTAGGGTAATTGAGGGTCGGAGGAGGCAGGGAGAAAACAAAGTTGGCTGAATAACTATAATACTGATGACTGTATTTTGAAAAATGTATAGGAAAATACATGACAAATTTCTTTTATCATTACGTAACTATTTCCCATTTTCTACTTGGGACCATGCACTCTCTACATGTGTTATGGAGGCAAAAAGAGCCAAGAACACAGACTCAGGAATCAGGCCAAGTTTGACCCTTGGCTCCACCTTTTTCTGCTTCTGTGAGTTTGGTAATGTTACTTAATTTCCAAGTACTTCTGTTTCTTCATTTATAAAATGAAAGCAGCAGTAGTACTTAGCCCATAGAATGATGAAAGTGAAATGAATCAATATAAGTCAAAGTGCTAAGAATGGTCCTTCTTTAGGGAACGTTAAATAGAGGTTAGCAGTTGTTACGCTTTTGATTCAATGACTTTTCTGGGAAAGAGGGGCCACAAGTGATCCTGGAATACGAGGCAATGGAAGAGAGTCATTTCAGGGTAGGAGGGAAAACTTTTGTAAGTTCTTAAATTGTGCCAAGCCATTTTGCAGCTAGGCTTTAATTATTTTAAGATATATTTTTGAAAAAAAATCCAGCTTATTAGTACATGTGTGTAGTACATGATATTTACATTCCTTGCGCGAAATTGGAAGATATATATGGCGCATCTTAATTCCTTTTTCAGCCTCTTGCTCTTCCTTCTACCTCCTCCATTCAGCTCTTGATCACCTTGTAAATTTGTCTGTATTTGAGTTTTGCATTTTAAGATTTTGTTTGCTTTGCTTCCTGGGAGAGCTTATATGACAATTTCCAACATTGATGTAAAGGAGTTAAGACCTCAGAGTATTCATTCTTGGGCTTTGGTTTGGGGGGAGGAGGGCTTGGTCTCTGAAGTAGAAATTTGCCTGTAGATATTTAAGAGAATTTGTGGATCCAGTAAAAGAATTTTCCTTTACTAAATTCTCTAAGTCTATGGGCACACTAAAAGATTAAAAAACATTTTCAAGGAACCAACTTTCCTGATGCTTCTTCGAAATCCACTTTCTGTGACCCCCAGATGAGTGCTATGTTAAGCTGAGGGTGACTTTGCTCCCTCGTCCTCTGGGGGAATTTGGCAATGTTTTGAGGTACTTTTAGTTGTCACAACTAGGTGATGCCTATGGTGTCTATTAGGTAGAGGTCAGGAAAGCATTCCTGTAAAATATTCTATAAGGCACATGGCTGCCAACCACATCAACGGACTGCTCAGTCTCAGATGTCAACAGTGTTGAGGTTGAGAACTCTACTTTAGAGCAGTAACTGTCCACTTGGAATAAAGAGATACTGTTGAAATTAGCTTTCAAGGTTTGATAATGGGCTTGAGTTTATTTGCACAGACTGTTTCCCTCATGTACGTATGTTTTCTACCCAGCAGAAACTCAGCTAAAGGCAGGTCTGATGAAGCTGGGAGAAACAGCAGAGTTGAAACAAGGTAGACCCCTCTTCCTTCTGGGCTGTTCCTTTAGCAATGGTGCTGGATTCCTATCAAGTGTCACTAATGTTTATCTTTGTATGAGACACTCTAGAAATATACTGTTTTTGATCTTCATGGTTTGTTACCACAAGGATTCATTCCTACCATGATGGGTCTTACTACTTAACTTTTCTCAGAGGTCACATATCAGGCTTACTTAAAATGTGGATCCTTGTTTCAGAGGCAAGCACATTTAAATTTCTCTGTAGCATAGACTTTATCAAGGGAGATACTTCCTCATTTGGGTAAGACAGTCACTGTAATAATTAGCACTAATTGGAATCCAGGTAGGCAGTTTAAGTAGAAAGACAGACCAGTAAATCTCACATGGCAGTGACCTAGGGGACTAGTTTCATAGGTACATTTAGGTTATATGAATGAAGAAAACAGATGGAAATGAATGGCGTTAGCAAGTTAATTTTCAAGAAGAATTGTATTTGTTATCAATAATTTGCTATATATTTATTTTGGCTAAATGCCATGACACACACACACACACACACACACACACACACACACACACACATACTTTTTTTTCTCAAGGGGAATCTGATGACTGTATAATTATTGACAGAGATCATAGGGCCAGCAAGATGACTCTTTAAATAATATATGTGTCTGTCTGCTGGCTTGGGAAGAAGATCAGATGTGTTCCAGTCATGTTCCTGGGGTGTCTTTGTGTGACTCTCGCTGAACTTTCTTTCGGTTTCTTCGTTATTAACATGACCTAAACCTTTAGTATTTTCTGCCCCATAAAAGCCCTGCCGTATTTCTGGAGAAATATATTTGGAAGTTAACAGTAGACAGAGTTGTGAAACTTGAAGAGATGTGAATCCATTAGCTTTCTAGAGTTATAATTTTGTGGGGCAAATCAATGGGAGAGAATATCGTATCTGCTATGGAAAATAAGATGTGTATTGGTAAGAATTTGTCTTTGTCTAAGGAATAGATGATAATCAGAGTTCACAGGATTTTGACAGTTTCTCTCTAATCTTTCTGCTGAGAGTACAGCAAGTGGTCTGGATTGTTTGAGGGTAAAATTTTAATAATCTAGGACACAAGAGTCAGATACCAAATCTAAAAGAATGTCAGTAATCTTTGCCTGTTGTTGTTCCTTGGATTTTTCCTTAAGGAGATAAGAGGCATAAAAAATAATTATCTGGATTCTTGTTCCAAGTTTGCCACCCACTAGCTGAAAAATATTTTCTCCATATGCCAAGAAGAAAGGATTGAACTAGATGACATTTAAGTTCCCATTCAGAGTTGTTTCTATAAACTCAACTCTGATGTTTCAAGAGCACAAAATTCATTCCAAACCAACTTTCTATGATAGACTTTTCTGAGAGAAACAGAGTGACAATTCTATGATCTGTAACCCTGAAACTCCTCAAGCTTGAACTAGCTCTCAAGCTCACATTGCATCTT
This sequence comes from Cavia porcellus, assembly GCF_034190915.1. Classification (NCBI taxonomy): domain Eukaryota; kingdom Metazoa; phylum Chordata; class Mammalia; order Rodentia; family Caviidae; genus Cavia; species Cavia porcellus. The sequence goes on from NW_026947510.1 coordinate 41,444,774, forward strand.
GGACACGTTCATCACCAGAATTAATTTTACTGGTTGTGAGTTCTAAGTTTGAGCACAAGCTACTGCTGCCCCAGACAAGTAGACATATATTCTTCTCTGGCAAAATGAAATCAGCAGGGTCACCCATCAGGATCCTGTTTGCCCAAAAGCTATGTCAACTCCATGTATTCTTTGTTTACAGAAGGGATTCTTTGAGAAGAGAGTGCTAGACACGCACGTTTGCTCTAACTACTAGCTTTGCTACGTGAAAGAGGTTTGAACAAATAATGGTGTCCATTGTTTCTATTTTTCTACTTCTATCAATACTTCCACAAGTCATGAGAATGCCTGGTTACTCTGATTTAGTATTTGTTTGGCAGAGATGAACACAAAATGAAGACGATCTTTGATGGAAGCCTTCAGCAAGTTGAGGGCTTCATAATGGAAATCTGAAGGGCACCGGCTGAGTAACAATGCTTGGTGCAAGGAAGGCATCAATGGGCTCTGACTAGGGTGCCTGGAAGTAGTAGTACTTGGATCATCTTGGAGTAGTACTTGGAGCCCTGGGAAATGGACCCACATGGTTTGTGGTCTCATTGTGAACATATGTTGTGGCTGTGCTAGCGGGATCCTTTTGAGTGGCCTTCTAATGTGTGTGTATGTGTGTGCTTATGCACATGGGTGTGCTGGCAGTGTGACTCAGTAATTGTGTACTTCATATGAGGTAGACATGGCTCTCCAGTAAGAACTTGTGAGTCATCCCTGGATGGGATGTTGGGTAGGTCAGAATTTCTCACAATAGTAGGTTCACAGAAAAATCAGACTAGTGTGATTTGTAACTGTAAACATGACCTGCTGTTTTCAGTCTTTCTCTCCTTCTGATGCTACACACCCATCTCCTTCTCTCCACTCGTGCCCTAACACTTACATACTGAAAATTATGCAAAGTAGAATGTTCATGGGAAGTCTGAATAGAAAAGAACTATCCCAGTTGCAGTGATAGATACTACAATATTTGAAAACTATTCTCATATAAAATTTAGAAATAGAAGTAATTGGGATGGCATTGAATAATTCCAAGGAAGGTTTGGGATAATAATAGCTAGATCATAAGAAAAATGCTAAGAGAAACATCTAAATGGTATACTTTGGAGAAGATATATAACTTTTAAAAAAGAGTGACAATATAAGGTATGGTACACAGTCTTACCTGTAGTCCTAGCTTAAAATGGAAACATAGTCCATGTAAGTTCATTGCCTTCTCGTTCTATAATCAAGAACAATTGTTGGGTTGTACTAAGCTTTCTGCTTTGGAACTTCAGATCAGGGTTTCCCCAATATTTATTTTATTTTTATTTCCTGGCATCTATTTATCTTACTTCTGTCAACTGAACTCTATTTTTTTTAATCTAGTAAACTACTCTATACCCAGATTTATACATATTTGATTTGTTGTTATGGAGTCCTTTTCTTTTTCAGCTTCAGAGTTGGGCAGTAGAATAGAGCCCCAAGTAATTAGAAAATTGTGGTGCTTTGGCCAAAGCAATTGGGTCAGACGTAAACACGTGACAGAATCAGTGAGATATACAGAGATAATTACTGGGACTTCTGAGAAAGCAGCTCTATTGAGATTAGTTTATGCAGCCAGTGATGGTTATGACGGAGAGTCTGACCGAAAGTAAAGCCAGCACGAGGGACAGCCACGGCAGGTGATGGGAAAAGAGTTTCAGTGTTCTCCTGAGAGTCCAGTAGCACCTATCAAGGGCCCAGGGCTGTCTTTGTGGATGTATCTCCCATGCAGTGGCACAAGGACCCATGAGGAAAAGGACCCTGTACTTGGATTTAGTGTTCTGGTGTTGAAAATCTTAATACATATTTATTTTTGAACTTACGTTTTGCAAGTAAAGTCCAATAGGACAATGGAGCATGTGTGTGAACAGAGAAGAACACATAATGTTCATGTTTGCCATTTCTTGCCACACCATTTGCAGACAGTGTTTGGGTGAGGCAGGAACACAGGATATCAGGAATCCTACAATATGTCTAGATTCAATGATGCTTGAAGTGAGAAAAAGATAAGGTTATTGTGTATATGACTCAGAGAGCAGGTGTTGACTGCTGGGTAACTAACAGGAGGGTAGTGTGTACAGCATGGAAACGCTGTTCTAAGCATAATTCCTGTCTCAGGTAAGACAGGGTAGGATGGCACCAGATTCCATCACACTACTCAGAATGGGACCTAATTTTAAATATATGAATTTATTTCTGGGATATTTCATTTAATATATTTGGACCACAATGATTGAAACCACAGAAAGTGCATATGCATATGGAAACTATGCATATGGAAAGACTATATAAATTTTAGGGGATACAATTCAGCCCATAACGGTGTTTAATTTCCTTTTTTGCTTTTATGTCAGGTTAGTTTTTTTTTTTCACTCAGAACTTGAAGGAGTGTAATTGAAATAGCTTTGCAGTGCAACTTCTTAGTTCCTTAGTGCTCTGTTACCAATGGACCGATTATATTTAACACTCTTAAGTAACTTGGAAATGAAGGACAAGAGATAGTTGTCACAAAATAAAACCAGATGCTTGTGAAGTATCTTCACAATTCATCTGTGAAACTCAGAAATATTAAGGTAATGGAGATTAGGTAGTAGCCCTTCATTTTCACAGGTAGTAGAATGAGGACTTGGAGAAGTCTACTTGAATTTACATAGCTTGGCAAGCAAGTACTAAAACTCACAGGCCCTAATGACTGTGTCAATGCAATAACTATGTCAGAATTCTCTCCAGCCTACTTCACAGTGCATACCTCAGGCTTTCATACCTCATACCTCAGCATTGCACGTACTTCACAGTACATACCTGAGTTTTTGTACAGAGATAAAGATCTTAATTTTGATCCTTGAGTTGATTTAGTTGTTTAATAAAAACTCTCTGTGAGATTATCATTGTGTGCACTTTAAACAAAAGACCACTTGAATGAAGCATAACTTAGTTTCTTAAGATGCCTGGCTAAGTCCAAACTAACAGAATAAGTGATTCTTGTTCAAACATCTTTAAGAAAAAAGAATTGCAAATAAATGCATTTCTCATGCATGAAAAAAATCATAAATGCTACAACCTAAACATATCTTCGTTGATGTGACTTCAGTTACAGTATGTATGATTTAATCAATAATTATGGAGAGCAACTTCTATAAGGCAATAATAGTCCACAGAATCAGGGTCGGGAGTCGGAATTTAGAATATTCTGTACCTATCCTTGAAGTTAATTCCACATGCAGGGCATAAACTTTCGGTCTTAGGAACCAACAGGGAGCAGAAAGAACACTATTTTACTTGCACTATTTTCTAAGGAGGAATCACGTACAGGGTGGATGGATATTTTTTATTTATTGAATGTTCTCAGCATTTCTCATTGGTGTCTCTAAGCAGCAGAACTAAGATCAATAGAAAGGTATAAAGTTGCAAGATGGGAATGAAAAATGAGATTAAGAGCAATGCTTGTAAAAATGCAAAGATACTCGCTTGAAAGGCGGTGAGGGCTGCACCACCCAGACTCTCTGAAGCTCTCCTTTCTTCTTGCATGACAGTGCCAATGCCTCACCTGCTTGGAAAAAGCTGTTTCCAATGCGTGGAGAAATTTAAGACACTATGGAGATAGAGACAGTGACAGACAGTATGGGACTCCAAGAGAAATGAAAAGCCAGAGATGAGGTATTTGTCATTGCCCTAGGTATGCATGGCTGAAAAGTAATGTGGCTGTGTTTGAGTAGTTTATTTTTATTTTTGTTGAGACAGAGTCTTGCTATGCAGCCCAGGCTGGATTGGAACTCATAGTGATCCTCCTTCTTCAGCCTCAACCTCCCCTGCCCAAAGTGCTGGGATTACAGGCATGTGACACCACAACTGTATTAATGTATCCAAGTGAAAGTTTTCATTCAAAATAGTCATCATGGCAATGTATGCATTAAAATGCCATAGCATTTAATGGGATTGCCCTTGTTGTTATAATGTGTTCAGTGCTAATGAACAACTAATGTCTCTTGAATTTTAGAAATTGCCAGAAGCCAGATAATTCAGTGGATGAAACCACAGATTAAGTATCTCTCTTTTTTTTTTCCCTCTTTCTTCTCCTCCTTCACAAGGGCTGCCATATGAAAACCGAGATTTTGGCAGATATGACTTCAATTATGGTATATACAGGTAGTCAATTATAGAAGACAACTTCTCTGAGGCACAAGGTGGGGTTATGCAGTCTTCTGCCTCCCCTCCCTTCTCCTCCTTTCCCCTTCCCTCCCCTCTTCTCCTCTCCTTTACTTTCCTTCCTTCCTTCCTTGCCTCCCTCCTTCCCTTCCTCCTTCCTTCCTTCCTTCCTTCCTTCCTTCCTTCCTTCCTTCCTTCCTTCCACAGTTAGCAATAAAAGCTGGAGACTCATATAATAAACCAATGGAATTAATTTTCTGACATGGTTTATAAAATGATGCTGAAGGCTTACAGAAGAGTTTTAACAATGACAACATCATAAATAGAGCCTCCTGAGGTGGCTATTTCTGGAGGTTTCAACATTCGGGTACAGCTAGTTGTTTGTAAGACTTACGCATGCCACTTATATACAGGTTGCAGTATTTTCAAGTGTCTTGCTTGTGTCAGAAATGTGATTTTATTTTCTATTGTTCAGCAAAATATACATTCAGAGAAAACGTTATTCCATGGATATACACAGCACAATTTAAGCCAATTTTGAGTTTTCTCTGTTCCTAGCCTAAACTCCATTGAGCCATAATTTCTTATTTTATCTGGGACTAATCTAAGCAGAGACATCTTCACATTCTCCCAGCAATAGTGAAGCAGAGAGCGTGTCCATCTTTGGTCTTCACCTGTGCTATACTTCCTCAACATTTACAATTCCTCTACTTGTCCTCTGTACTGCTCCTCCATGCCTGGTCCCTTTGTAATGACTGTGAGGCCACCTAATCATATTATCTTGCTCTTTTTCTCACTCTTGCTCACTTCGATATTTGAGAGGTAAATTATCTGTCATGAAAATTTGGTAAAGAAGGAAAGACCAGTGTGTTTCCCCCACCTTTGGAAGACTGTGGAGACTTGGAGAAAACTTGGGTCCCTCTGCCCCGGACATCTCTTGAAGCTATTTGGCTCTCCTGCTGTCTTACGTCAGTAATATGGAAGACAAGTTCATCCTTACATGCACGGACCTGATGCACAACAGGATCTCTATGAATATTGATTAGCCAACTGAATGAATGTAAGTGCTGTTTTCCAGAGTTCCAGAAGAGTAGAATGTAGGTTTTGTCTTCTTTTGAATACACCAAATTATGTAAGTATTCTTTTCTGTTCTCCCTCTCTTTGAAACTGTCCCAAGATGGGTGTGAAGAAGAAGAAGAAGATGATGCTACTTGTATGAGACTCATTGATAATAATTCTAGACCTCTGAGGACTTCCTATTAGCAATGTAGTCACTGGAAGAAGCTGCCAAGTGTTGCATCTTGTTTGGTTAAATTATATTCATATATGTCAGATGAGATGTAGTCTTTAGTTCCTTCCAAGACTATGTGCTCTGTTAAAGCTTTTGTATCCTTATCACTTTAGTATTATTAGGTAAAGTACATGGTATATCTGATAGTCAATGTGTATTCTGGAAATATTTCATGTGAATATGAATGACTGAACCAAGACAGGCTATTTTGACATTTCTCAGAATTACTTGTATTTTCCAGATTTTTCTAATTCAGTTATCTCAGAAAAATGAAAATACAGTCTGTACTGGCTGTATCTTTGCAACCCTAGAGACATTAGATTAAGAGGGAAAGGTTATAGTTTGCAAGTAAACATCCATTGTGCTGTACAAAACTTAGGGAAGTGATCTGATTTGAAAATTCATTTGTCAAGCTTTGCAAGAAGTTTCTTAAAACAGCTTTTGGGCACACAGATAAGGTCCCATGTTCAGAAGTCAAATTGGGAGTTAACAAAGTCAGTAATTGATGGGTTTGGATCTAATGAAACTCTGTTAGGCCCAGCTTGGCACCTGCCCTATAGTGCACTGGCCTCTAAAATGACAGCGTGTCCCTCCAATACTGATTTCCATGTTCTTCTTCCAAGCTCGAACTGAACTTCCTGCTTTTCGAGAGCGATCCAGCGTCTCCCCAATCAGCTGTTAATGCGTCTTTCTGCCCTCCCCTTCACACTCCATCCGCTGTCAAACCTAATAAAAGCCCAAGAGGTCCTCTGCCTCCAGGGATCTTATACCCTTCTGCAGCCCTCCCGTGCTGCAATAAAGGCCTTTTACCCGTATCTGCCTTTGTTTCTCTACCATGCTAAGAAAACCTAACTAATTGCATGTAAATTTTTGATTACCCAACAAGGATCTATTTCTTACAGTTCAGATTTCTTAGTTAGCATAAATGCCTTTGAAAGGAAGAGGATTCCTCAGCAGCTATTATAGGGAATTCTCCTTGGCACATTTTGCACAGTGAAGATTACAAATGGCTGGTAAATCCTAAGTGGACAATTGATTCCATTCTCCATGGCTTTATGAGAAGAGCTGCACTGAACTTTCTGAACTGAAGCATTCTATGTTTTGTGGAGAAGGGTCAACTTTTCTCCTCCCTCCTTTGATTTCTTCCCTTCTTCTGTTTCTTTTCCTCTTCCCCCTTTGCCTTTTATCCGTTTTACTCTCTGTGTTACATTTCTAGCGAGTGTGTCTGAGCTAATAATTGGCACACACATGAAGGGGTGAGAACAAAGCTTGCTTTGAGTTGTTTAAATTTCATCCATGCACAGGTCAGCTGTGCAAAGGAGCTAATGTGTTTAGGAATAAAATAAATTAAAAAATAAGTAAAAGAATACAGCTCAAGGAAGTTACTGACAGTCTAGGATACATGACTTCTTTCATCAGATACCAGACCAAAAATATTACAATCTGTGCTCAGAATCAAGACAAACTTTTTTCTTATTTTAAAGAATAAAAAAAAACCTTAATAAAAACAATGATAGAGAATTTCAAAACAAGATAATAGGAGATTAACAATGATTAATATATTGTGCATTGCTATCTTTGAAGTAGTTTTTCAGATTATAAGATACAGGCACAAAAAATTGATCAAATAAACACAAACTGTACTTTTCAATGAATTAATAGAAGTTAGTAGTATAGTTTTCTTAACCATCTTGTGAATATATATATATATATATATATATGTATATATATATATATATATATATATATATACTCTTTTCTTTCTTTTCTCCTTTCCCCCCCCATGGCAGTTGTTTTTTCCTTTTGATCAGTTTCTTCTCCTTTTGCAGTATGTATTGGTCACTTTGGTTCTTATTTACTACTTCAGTTTCTTACCGTAGGGAGACAAGACGATGTTTACACATGATCCTAGTTTATTTCACTTATGAGCATTGTCTCAAGTTGTGTCTATTTACTTATAAAAGCCTTGAGATTATTTCTTTATAGCTGAGTAGTACTGTGTTGTATAAAACTACCACATCAATTTTTATTCATTCATCTGTTGATGGGCACTTAGATTGTTTCATGATTTAGCTATCACGAGTTATACTGCTATAAACATGGGTACACATATATCCCTGGTATGATGTTTTTAATTCTTCTGGGAAAATACCCAGAGGGGAAATAGCGGCATTGAATGGGACCTCTAGTCCTAGTTTTTGAAGAATCTCTACACTGATTTCCACAGGGATTGTACCACTCTTTGTTCCTACCAACAATGAAGGATTCCTTTCTTCTGATAGACCTGCCAGTGTTTTCTTATTGGTTGATTTATTGATGATAGCTCTTCTTTCCTGGTGAGATGGAATTTTGGTGTTCTTTAATTTGTATTTCTTGAATGGCCAATGATTTTGAACATTTTTCATTATTTATTTGCCATGTGTATTTCTTCATCTGAGAAGTGCCTATTCTTAGATGCCCATATTTGGATTGGGTCTTTGAATTTAGAGGGCCAATTCTTTTAAATTCTTTTTATGTTCTAGATGTAAGTCCTTTGTATGAGGTACATTTTGCTAAAATTTTTTTCCCATTTCATGGTTTTCTTTTCACTCTGTTGTTGATTTCTTTTGATGGGCAAAAACTTTTTAACATAATGAGATTCATTAACATTTATTAAGACAAACATTTATTAAGTAATGCAATACTTGATCTTTTTTGATTGGGTTTTACTTCAGCACAGTTGCCAGGAAGGATAGGAGTCAGAGAATATTGGCCCATTAGTCTTAGATTTAGAGTAGATTGTTTAATATGGTTTTGAAATCTGGAACTTTTAAAATTAGGACAAGTATCTACATTCAATGTCAAAATATTTAATTGCCATTACTTTGGCATTTTCTCTTCCAAATAATAAATGAAGAACGTGGTTTATCAAGAAACATCTCTAAGCAACTCATTGCATATGCTACAGGCACACTGATATTATTTGTAATACATTAAATAAAGCTTTTTATTATGGAGTATTTAAAAAAATATCCATATGTTGTGCTGGTGACATAATGAACTTCTATATATTCAAATTCCAACAACAATATTTATCAACTCATAGCCAATTTTGATTTATTTAAACTCTCATCCACTTCCTCATTTGCTAAATTAATTTCAAGCAAATCCTAGACCTCCTGGCATTTCATCCATGAATCTCTAAAAGATGAGGGTTCTTTGAAAAAAAAAAAGTATCATGTCCTCAAACACCATGTTATCATGCTAAAAAATTAGCAATAATTATTAATGCTACCAAGTCAGAAGTGCTCTTTACTCCATTTTAAAACATTGATTTATTGACTCAAGATCTAAATTAATACAAATATTATAGTTGATGGATATGGTTTTTAGCTTTCTTATAAGTAACCAAATCATGACCCTGCTCTTAATTTCCTTGAATATATTTGTAGCAGAAATTCAAGTTTTCATCCTGCGAGTTTTCCTGTTTTGATTTTGCTGATTTTGTCCCTGTGGTATCATCTAACATGTTCTTATATCCCCTGTGTTTTCTGTAAATTGGCTGCTAAAGCCAAAGGCTTAATCTAACTTACTAATCAGTGAATACATGTGTCTATTAGATAACAGCTAATGTTGAATATTTCTTGTGCCATTCTAACACTTGATTATACGTCTTATTTTCAACTCAGTTACTTAGTGAATATCATACCTGCCAATAAAGACTTATTTTTAAATTTTTATTTAAAGAGAAAAAAGAAAGGACATAAAAAACAAAGCAGTAAAAGGGTACAAGTAATACAGAATTTCAAGAAAAAAATATACAGTGAAAAATCACTAGTTTATAGGTCACATATTGTCTTCTTAGAAACAGTTGTCCAAATTATAAAATTAAAGCATATAAAGTGAACATTCATACAGTGAGATTGAAGACAGTTCTGTTCAATGATCCAACAAAAGCTCAGTAATATGGTTTTCCATCCTACACACTCAAACATACATGCAGTTATATCCCTTAGTCCACCTTCCTTTCCTCTCTTTTTTATAATAACAATTACACTTTTTGGGTTTTATTACTCCCACAGTTCTTATTACTTTTTTTGAAGAGAATAAAACCAAACGTGACTAAGCAAAACAGAGTCAGTTAGAACAGAAGGGTGGGCATAGTACATGAGGCCAAAATGGAATACCAGGTGATCAAAAGTGGTTACCATTGTGCCTCTTGCTATTTTTAAATTGAGTTGCCTATATCATCAGGTATAATAGAATTGATCAATATAGTACAGAACAAGACCAATGAAACCTACACTGGAGACCTTACAGGACTTCAAAAAAGATAATAGTCAAACCATAATGGGCATCATAGTATATCTTATTGACTTCAAAGTGGTTGCCTATACCCTCAAACTTGATCCTATCAAACAAAATAGAATATAGTATAATCAGACAGAACAAGATGGGGAGACCAATACTGGGGTTCAAATCAGGTTAACAGGAAAACAAAAAAGTTACTATAATATATCCTGCTATTTTTTAATTTAGTTTTCCCTTAATTAAAAAAATGAGAAAAAATAGATTAATTAAAAAAGGTGGGGGGGAGATTGAGATAAAAGAGGACATTGTAACAGAACAACGCAGGTCAGAACCGAACAATTTAAGCATCATTGTGTTTCCCCACCAGATAATCTAACATAATAGTAGTCACCATAGTGCCTCCCCTTGAATTATTTGAGTATAACTTCATATGCTATAGCATCAAGGATATCAAGACAGTGTGAAACCATTCAAGAGAATGAAAGAATTACAGGGTATTTAGAACCAGCTAATAGAAAATGAACAACAGTTTCTTTTTTTTTTTTACAAGTTATACAGATTTACAGAAGAAAAAAATGAACAGTAGGAAATCACTAGTTAATGGATTACATATTGCCATCTTAAAAATAATTGTTCAAGTCACAAAATTAAAGCTTGTAGAGTGGACATTCCAACAATGATACTGCAAACAGTTCTGTTCAATGATCCAATAAAACTCTGTGATATCATTTTCTATCTTATACACTTAAATATACATGCAGTTATATAGTTTAGAGCACTTTCTTTTCCTCTCTTTTGTACAATGACTATTACACATTTTGGGTTTCATTGCTCCCACGGTTCTTATTGCTTTTTTGGAAGAGAGTAAAACCAAATGAGACATAACAGGACAGAATCGGTCAAGTCAAAAGGGTGGACATAATAGATAATATAAAAACATAATACAAGGTGATCATCAATGGTTACCATAATGCCTCCCGCTATCTCTAATAGAATTGCCTATTTTATTAGTTATAACACAATTGAACAAAATAGTAAAGAACAAAACCAACAAAACCAACACATTGGAGACATTGTAGGTCTTCAAAAGTAGATAAAAGTTAACGAGAATGGGCATTATAATGAATCTCATTATCTTCTCAGCTGATGCCTAAACTTTCGAACCTGATACTATCCATCAAAACAGAATAGGGGAACATCAGTCAAAAACAAGATGGTGAGAGTAATACAGGGCTTCAAATCGAGATAATAGAAAGTCAAAGTGGGTTACTATATTATATCCTGCTATTTTTTTCCCTTTAATTAAACGGATAAAAATAAAAAAGTAAATAATGGAGTGGAGATTGAGAAAAAAGAGGGCTTAACAGCAAAACAGCGCAGATCAAAACATAACCATTTAAGCAGAATAGTGTTTCACCACCAGATAATTCCGACCTAAAAGTAGTTACCATATTGACTCTTTCCTTGAAGTCCTTGAGTACAACTTCATATACTGTAGCATTAAGAATATCAAAACAATGTAAAACCATTTAAGAGAATGACAGCATTACAGAGTATTTAGAATTGACTAACAGAAAATGAACAATGGTTTCTGTATAATCTCCTTGTTTTTAAAAGGTTTTTGCTTATACTATCGTACATAATAAAATCCAATGAAATACAACCTGTTTAGACCATTGGAGACAGAAGAACAAAAGCTAGATGAGACTTCAAAACAAGATGATACTAAATCAGTATTACCTATTAAGATGTCATTTTCTCTAAAATAGCTGTTCCTATCATCCAATCTTCTCTGTCTCATTTCTGTTGAGCTCTTTTTCTGTCAGTAGCTGTCAGTTTGTCTTCTTCATTTTGTTCTCTGCTCCATTCGTTGTGGCCTCCCCGCCACCTTTTCTGGGTTCTTTGTATTTTTTTTTTTTTTAGAATATCCTGCAATACTTTCTGTAGGGTTGAATTGGTGGTTGCAAATTCCCCCAGTTCCTCTTTATCCTGAAAGCACCTTGTTTTTCCATCAATTTCCAGGGACAGTTGTGCAGGATATCTCAATCTTGGCTGGAGATTATTATCTTTCAAAGCTTGAATTATTTCCCCCCATGCTCTTCGTGATTTGATGGTTTGTGCAGAGAAATCTGCTGTAATTCTGATGGGTGTTCCCTTGTAAGTGGTCTGTTTCTTGTCTCTTACAGCTTTTAATATTCTGTTCTTGTATTGAATTTCTGGAATTTTTATTATTATATGCCTGGGTGTTGCTCTGTTTGGGTTGTAGGTAGCTGGGGTCCTGTATGCCTCATACATCTGAGTATCTTTACCTTTTGCTAAATTAAGAAAATTCTCCTGGATTATTTCTGTGAGTAGCTTTTGTAGTTCACTTGTTTGTGTCCCTACTTCTTCTTTTATGTTCTTTATCCTTAAGTTATGGCTCCTCTTATCATCTTCTTGTCTTTGTATTATTGCTGTTTGTTTCTTTGTTATTTTTAAGAAGTTTTTCATTTCATTCTCCCATATTACAAGTCTGCCCTCCAGCTCAGATAGTCTGTTCTTAGTTTCTTTTAAGCTGTTATGCCAGTCTTGGATAGACTTCTTAATTTCTTGATAGTCCCTTTGAACCTGCTTCACGTACTCTATGCTTTCTCTGTTTTCTCCATCAAACAATTCTCCCCTCTTTTTCTGTTCTTCCATTCCACCATCTGTTTTTTCCTGGGTGGTGCTTAGCATTTCTCTAACTATTCTGCATACTTCTAGCTTCAGGTCGTTGATAACTTCATTCCTGAATTGGTCTATGAGGCTCTCTATATGGCGCTTAATGTCTATTCGTGCAGTGTCCGCTATTGCCTGTTTCTCAGAATTGGGGGCCGAGGAGCCTTTCTTGTTGCTTCCCTTCCCCATTTTCTCCATTCCTTATAAAATGCAAGCTTACATAGGAGGCCCGGCTTCCCTGCCTGTCAGCCACAGCCTGATTAAATTGTGCTGGCTAGGTGTTCCCGCCCACTGCTGCGCACCAGGGAGTTACGGACTAGGCAGCCTCCGGGCCACTGTCAGTCTCTGGGATCTGGGTTAGGCCAGCCTACCAAGTCCTCCCGCAGCGTCACGCAGGCCAGGCACTTTTCACCAATCCCGTCCGAGAGGGGAATGTGTGGCTGGAGTCGCCACTGCGCCCTGCTCTTACAGGACTGCCCGAGCCCAGAAAGTCCTCCGCTGGAGTCAAACTGTGGTGGAGTGTCCGTTTCTCTCACTCACCTCACCACCAGTCAGTGTATGCCTCCTTGTCCGTTCGCAGACTCCCGTTCCCAGAGCTTCTGCGCGTCTCTCCTTATCGAGCCGCTGTGGAGGCAGTCAGCTGCCGAGCGGCGGGAAATCCAAACCACGGTTTCCAATGGCGCAGGGTCCAGCCTCCACACCGAGACTTTTCTGTTCCTATTTTAGCGCCAGGACTGCATTCCAAGTTGGTTTCTCTCAGCCCAGTTCGTTCCTGAGTCAGCAGAGCATATCTCTACCGGTTCATGTCTCCTTAGTCCACATCATTCCTGATTTCTGAGCCGAGCCTTTCAGAGAGCCTCCGGTAGTTGCTGTTAACTATCCGCCATGTTCTCCCGGAAGTCTGAACAACAGTTTCTATATTATCTCTTTGCCTATAAAAAAATTTTGTTTATACTATCACATATAGTAAAATATAGTAAGATACAACATGTTAAAACCAGTGGAAACAGATGTACAACAGCTTGATGGGACTTCAAAACAATATGATATTAAATCAGCACTAGCTGATTACACTTTTATGTTGTGGTACTTTCTTCAAAATAGCTATTTGTACTATCACAGATACTAAAATCGAACATCCCAGGTTAAAACCATTGCAATTAATGAGTGAAAACATTATATGGCTTCAAACCAATATGACTGGGAATCATGATTACCACATACTTTTATGTATTCTTATCATTTCTTACACTAGGGAAACTATTTGGTATTTATACATGTGAGTTTGATTTATTTCACTTATGAGTATGGTCTCAGGCTGCGTCCATTTATTTATAAATGTCTCAACGTGATCATTCTTTATAACTGAGTAGTACTCCATTGTATAAAAATACCACAAATTTTTTATCCATTCCTCAGTTGATGGACACTTAGGTTGTTTCCAGGATCTGGCTATTACAAATTGTGCTGCTATAAACATGGGTGCACATATATCACTGTGGTATGATGCTTTCAGTTCTTCTAGGAATATGCCTAGAAGTGGTATAGCTAGGTCAAATGGGGCTTCCAGTCCCAGCTTTCTGAGAAATCTCCAGACTGACCTTCACAATGGTTGCACTAGTCTACACTCCCACCAACAGTGCAGGAGAGTTCCTTTTCCCCCACATCCTCTCCAGCATTTGTTGTTGGTGCTTTTCTTGATCTTGGCCATTCTTTCAGGAGTGAGATGAAATCTCAGTGTGGTTTTAATTTGCATTTCTCTAATGACTAATGATGAACATTTTTTCATATATTTATTTGCCATTTGTATTTCTTCATCTGAAAATTGTTTATTCATCTCAGATGCCCATTTTTGGATTGGGTCTTTGAATTTTGGGGTCTGATTTTTTTTTAAAATTCTTTATATGTTTTAGACAGAAGTCCTTTGTCTGAGAGGCAGTTCATTAAGATTTTTTCCCAGTTTGTGGGTTTTCTTTTTACTATGCTGGAGATTTCTTTTGATGCGCAGAAACTTTTTAGTAAGAGGTGATCCCAATTATTGACTCTGGGAAGTATTTCCCGTGTGGTTTGAGTCCTGTTCATGAATTCTCTACCTACTCCTACATCTTCAAGGTTTCTACCTAATTTGTCTTCCAATAGATTTAGTGTTTCTGTTTTAATATTCAGATCTTTGATCCATTTAGACTTTAATTTAGTACATGGTGATAGGCATGGGTCTAGTTTTAGTTTTCGGCATATGGATAGTCAGTTTTTCCAACAACATTTATTAAAGAGACTGTCGTTCCCCCAGTGAACACGTTTGGCCCCTTTATCGAAGATAAGGTGGTTGAGTGTGTTTGTAGTTGTGGTTGTATCTTCTAATCTATTCCACTGATCTTCAGCTCTGTTTTTGTTTCAGTACCATGTTGATTTTACTACAGTTACTTTGTAGTATAACTTTAAGTTAGGGATTGTGATACCTCCTGCCTTGCCTTTGCTGCTTAGAACTGTCCTTGCTATTCTAAGTCTCTTCTCGCTCCAGATGAATTTTAGGAGTGATTTCTTGAGTTCTATGAGGTATGTTGATGGTATTTTTATTGAGATTGCATTGAATCTGTATAAAAGTTTTGGGAGAATGGCCATTTTCACAATTTTTATTATTCCTATCCATGAGCAAAGGATGTCTTTCCATTTTCTGAGGTCATCTTCAATTTCATTTTTCAGTGTATTGTAATTTTCCCTGTATAGATCTTTCACTTCTTTCGTGAGAGTAATTCCTAAATATTTCATTTTTTTGGTTGCTAGTGTAAAGGGTGTGGTTTCTCATTTCCCTCTCTGTTACTTTGTTATTAGTGTATAGGAATTGTGTATTAGTGCTATTGATTTTTGAATATTGATTTTATATCCAACTACATTACTGAATTTATTTATTATGTCTAGGAGTCTTTCAATGGAGTTTTGGGGATCTTCTATATAGAGTATCATGTCATCTGCAAATAATGATAACTTAACTTCTTCTTTTCCTATCTTTACGCCTTTTATTTCTCTCTCGTCTAATTGCTCTGGCTAGTATTTGTAGTACTATATTAAATAGGAGCGGTTATAAGGGACATCCTTGTCTTGTTCCTGGTTTTAAAGTAAAGGCCTTCAATTTTTGGCCATTTAGTATGATATTGGCTGTTGGTTTGTCATAGACAGCCTTTATTATATTGAGGTAAAGACCATCTATTCCAATTTTCTACAAGGTTCTTATCATAAATGAATGTTGGACCTTATCAAAAGCTTTTTCTGCATCTATCAAAATGATCATGTGATTCTTACATTTGGCTCTACTGATACAGTATACTACATTTATTGATTTATCTATATTGAAACATCCCTGAATGCCTGGGATGAATTCCACTTGGTCATGGTGTATGATCTTCTTGATGATTTGCTGCATCCTATTTGCCAATATTTTATTGAGGATTTTTGCATCTGTGTTCATTAGGGAGATTGGTCTGTAGTTCTCTTTTTCAGTTGGGTCCTTCTCAGGTTGTGGTACTAGAGTAATATTTGCTTCTAGGAATGATTTAGGAAGGATTGCTTCCCTTTCAATTTCATTGATGAGTTTGACGAGTGTTGGCATTAGGTCATCTTTGTATTTCTTGTAGAATTCTGCAGTGAATCCGTCTGGGCCTGGGCTCTTCTTTGTAGGTAAAGATTTAATTACATTTTTGATTTCATTAATAGAAATTGGGTTATTCAGCAGTTTTACATCTTCATGATCTAGCTTTGGTACTTTGTATGCTGTCTATTTTCTCTGTGTTATCAAACCTTTGACAGTAGAGGTTTTTGAAATAGGTGTTGACGATCTTCTGTATTTCTATAGGGTCTGTAGTGATAAACAAGATTTCTACTTCTTCATGTATTCCAGGTCTGTTATCAAAGTGATTGCTATCAGTGGATAAAAATTCTGTTTCAAGTAAAGTAAATGGGAAAAACATGTGCCTTAATCTTTCTGAAATAATAATGACAAGTAATGAATATATATCCTCAAATGATTTAGGAGCATAGAAGTTATTCATTAAATATTTGCTGATTGGGGAAGAAAGGCAAATAGTTTTTGACTAATATGTATTGATCATCTCCATGCTGAAGGGTCTTGGCTAATGTGTTAACAGATATGTTGATACAAAAAATACCTTAAAGTACATAAGGAAATTAAAACTCAGTGAAAGTAAGTAGCATGTCAAAGGGTGCCCAGCTACTAACTGGTAGAAACTTAGTTCAAACTCAGTTCTGTCTGACTTTCAAGCCTATGCATTTCTTGCTGTACAAGGATTTCCAAGGGATCTTATAAAGAGAACCACAGCTGAAAAGTGACTGCATGAATTTAGAAGATTTTAAGGAAGGACCAAATTTTTCTTTCTGGAAGTTATTTACTATGCACACAAAAAGGCATCTGAGAAGTCCTATAGAACTCAAACTAAGTTAAATTTATTAAATCCAGCATTTTATTATTAATCCTCTTCTTTTTCCATAATTTCTATGTATTGTATTGAGCTGAACTGAAAGAAATTCTTGAGATTTTACCAACTATGTAAGTGTTTACTTATGGCTAAATTACATCACCTCTCTGGACCTATTTTTCCTCTTAAAAATTAAAATCTGAGTAGACATTTTCCTAAGGCTCTTTATAAGTATAAATGCTTGATGACTCCTACCCATTTCTGTATGATCCAAGTCATTAAGCAGTTGAATGTGGTGGCACATTCCCAAGCTTAAGTCCAGCTTGGAAAACCTAAACACTCAGTGACGCTCTGTACCTATGTGATTTTTTTATTGGTTTTTGCCCAACAAATCTAGTCTTTCAGAGTTCTACTTAATCTATTTTCCAGCAGATTCTGGATGTTTCTGTGATAATATTTAGATCTTTGATCCATTTAATTTTCATTTAACACATGGTGATAGATATAGGTCTAGTTTTAGTCTTTGGCATGTGAAGAGCCAGTTTTTCCAGCACTTTTATTAATGAAGTTGTCCTTCCAGTGAATATGTTTCGACCTTTTGTCAAAGATTAGGTAGCTGAGTTTGTTTGGAGTTGTTTCTGTGTCTTTTCATCTGTTCCACTGACCTTCTGGTCACATTTTTGATCAGTACTGAGTTGTTTTTATCACAGTATCTCTAATATAATTTCAAGTCAGGGATTGGGGTGCTCCTTGACTTACTTTTGTTTCTCAGAACTGCTTTTGCTATTCTAGATTTCTTTCTGTTCCAATGCTTTTTATAGTTCTGTGAGGTCTGCTAGTGGTATTTTGTTTGGAGTTACATTATATTTGTATAGTAATTTTGAGAATGTGGCAATTTTCACTATGTTGTTTCTTCCTGCTAAAGAACAAGTGGTACCATTTCATTTGCTGACAACTTCTTCAATCTCATTTTTTAAGAGTACTATAGCTATCAATGCAGAGATCTTCTACTTCCTTTGTTAGATTGATTCCTAAGTATTTCATTTTTGGGGGGAATGATATTGTGAAGGGTGTTGTTTCCCTGATTTCTCTCTCAGTCAGTTTGTTATTTGTGTACAACAAGGCTATTGCTTTTAAGCATTGAGTTTGTATCCAGCTATGCTACTCAGTTTGCTTATTAAATCTATCATTTTTTTAAGTAGAGTTTTTGGTAGCTTCTATGTAGAGTATCATGTCATCTGCAAATAATGATAGTTTAACTTCTTCCTTTGCTATCTTTATTCCTTTTGTTTCTTTCCCTTGTATAATTGCTCTGGCTAAACTTTCCAGAACTATATTGAATAGGAGGGGTGTTAGTGGACATCTTTGATCTTGTTCCTGACTTCAGAGTGAAGGCTTTTAGTTTTTGTCTATTCAGCATGATGGTGTCTGTTGGTTTATCATAGATAGCTTTTATCAGATTGAGATAGAGACCATTTACTTCAGTATTCTGTAAAGTTTTTATCATGAGTTGGTGCTGGACTTTGTCAAAACCTTTTTCTGCATCTATTGAGATGATCATATGATTTTTGGCCTTGGCTCTGTTAATACAGTATATTGTATTTATTGATTTACATATGTTGAACCATTCCTGCATACCTGAGATGAATTCCACTCAATGTATAATCTTCTTGATGATTTACTGTATTCTGTTTGCCAGTATTTCACTGAGGATTTTTGCATCTATGTTCATTAGGGAGATTAGTCTATAATTCTCTTTCTTAGTTAGGCCCTTCTCTGGCTTTGGTATCAGGGTAATACCATGTATTTATGAAGTTGTCATGATTTCTTTTGTCATGGATTTTCAATTTCAATGCACTATGGTCTGCATGTAGTATGCATGGGATAATTTTAATTCCTTTGCATTTATTTAAGCATGTTTTATGCACCAATATGTGGTATATTTTGGAGAACATTCCATATGCAGTTGAAAAGAATGCCTATTCTGTATGGGGTGGTATGCTCTATAGATATCTATTAAGTCCATTTATTCAAAACTTTGATTCAATTATAATATTTCATTTCTGATTTTTTGTCTAGTTGATCTTTTTATGACAGTGGGGTATTGAGATCTCCCAATACAATTGTATTAGTGCTTATTTGATTTTTCATGTCCATTAGTAATTGTTTTACTTAGTTGGTTGTACTGGTAATTGTTGCATATATATTTATAATCATTATCTCTTACTGTTGGATTGTTCCCTTTACCAGGTTGTAGTGTCCTTCTTTATTGAATTGCTACCCCTTCTTTTTTCTAGATTCTTGTTGCATGGAGTATTATTTTCCATCCTTTGACTTTCAGTCTATGAATTTCTTTTTGAATTAAATGTGTTTCTTGTATGCAGCATTTTGTTGGATCTTACTTCTTGAACCATTCTGCCAGTCTGTGTCTTTTGATTAATGAATTGAGGATATTAACATTGATGGTTATCATTGATATGTATTGACTTATTCTTGTCATGACCCTTCTTGGTTTTGGCTCCCCTTTTTTCCTTTTCCCTCTAATTTTTGGCCTTGACTGGCATATTACTTCTGTTGGGGTTCATGGAGCTATAGTCCTTATTATCCTTTTCTAGAATGTCCTTCAGAACATTTTGGAATGATGGTTTAGTGGTTATAAATTTCCTTAGTTGTTCTTTGTCATGGGGGTATCTTATTTCTCATCAGTTTTGAAAGGTACTTTTGCAGGGTACATCAATCTCAGTTGAAAATTGTTTTCCTTTAGAATTGGAGTACTTCACTCTAAGCTCTCCTTGATTTGAGTTTGTGTTGAGAAGTCAGCTGTGATTCTGATTGGTTTTCCTTTGTACATGATTTGTTTCTTTCCTTAAAAGCTTTTAAAATTCTATTCTTGTGTCAAATTTCTGGAATGCTGCCTGTAGATTTCTGGAATCTTGACTGTAGATTTTTTTAGGTCATGGTTAATAGGAGTTCTATATACCTCATTTATCTGCAAATCAAATTCTTTTTCTCTACCAAGGACATTTTCCACTATGATGTTTATGAACATTTTTAAAGTATCATTTGTGGTACGTTCTGCTTTTTGCCTTGACTCCAATCAATCTTACGTTATTCTTCTTTGTCTCATGTACCAGATGCTGGATTGATTTCTCATGGTGCTTTATTAATTTTGAGAAACTTTTCTTTTCCTGTTCACTAACTGCAAGCCTGTCATCAGTATCTGAGATTCTGTCCTTATATTGGCCTAATCTACTTTGAATATTTTCAATGGAATTTTTGTCCTCCTGGATACCTGCTTGAATCTCCTGTAGATTCCATTCCTATGTATTCCATTTGTTTCCTATGCTGAGCTTCCCTAATTTTCTTTATTTTATTTGAAAAAATAAAACCAAAAGAAGAAAACCAATAAAAAATAAACCAGTGTAAGTGATACAGGACTTGACAACCTTACAAAACCAAAAATAGTTACTATAATATCTTTTGTTGTCTTCAAAATAGCTGCAGATACTTTTGAACATAGTAAAAATCATATAGATCAGAATAGAATAGAAATAAAGCCAAATAGTTACTTGTCATTATCATTCAACTTCAGACACTTTTGAGCATAGTAAAAAATCATACAGATCAGAATAGAAATAATAAAGACATTAGTAAATAAAAAATGGCTGCCATAATGTCTTTTTATCAAAACAGATCACTGGTAAATAAAAAATGGCTACCATAATATGTCCTTTTATCTTTCAAATAGCTGCTCATGCCATCAGATTTAACATAATCAAACAAAACAAAACCCAACCCAACAAAACAATGAAGATGATATGGTTTCCCTGTTGGGATCACTTCCTTTTTAAACTCATCTACTTTTTTTTTAAAAAAATCTATATGTGCTCTAGTGTCACTAAGCATGGTCCTTACTTTGGATACCATCTTTATAGTTATCTGAGAGATTATTTCTGATTTCATTTTTTCCAGAGCCTCATTCAATTGCTTTGTTGTTACCACTTCAGAGATGCCTGGTGGGGGCTTTCAGATAGTCTCACCTTTGGCCCCTGGATTTGCCTGTGGTGAACTGGGTGTCTGAGGTTGAATTTTCATTTTTTTAAAATTGTACCAGGGGATCGAACTCACGACTGCCTGCTTGCAAGGCAGGCGCTTATGCCGCTGAGCTAAATCCCCAGCCCCTTGAAGTTGCATTTTTAAGTTTCTTCTCCTTTCTTTCTTTCTTTCTTGCTTGCTTGCTTGCTTGCTTGCTTAATTTTTGGGGTGATACTTGTAAACTGCCTGTGGTGAGTTGCTTTATTACTTGTTTTTAGGACCTTTAGGTGATGACTACTTTTCTGAGGTATCTTCCAGATGTAGCTGGTTTTTAAGTTTAGAGTCTGTTGAGTCTTTCCTCTTCAGTTTGATGGCAAGTTGTTTATTTGGTTCAGGTCTTGGTCCTTTGACAGTGTCACAGTATTTTCTTTGACCCTTAGTCAGTTTCAGTAATGAAATACCAGGATCAACAGATGTTTAGAACAATTGTGTCAATTTTGGCTATAGAGCTACCAATAGTATGAAATACAACCTAGAAAATGACAAACTGAACTAACCCTTAATTTCTACTTTTAACTGTATGAATTAGATTTATGGTTAAATAACAAAATCTAAAACAAAACAGAAAATTATATGCAGTACATGACGGTCTCTCAATTGATATGTTAATTTTGCTCTCAGAGGTTAAAATTTAAAATAGGTTAAGGAGACAATAGAGAATTGGAAGAGAAAGAGTTAGATGTAAGGTTGGAGGACCATGGGAGTTCACACTAACTTGGGACACTGGTTTAGAAGACTGGAGGGAAAGACCAAAGGAAGAGATAAAAAGAACCGAACAGATCCACAAAGAGGCTAGGAACCATGTTCACACTTATATAAACACAAGAGCAAACAATGAAGGAGAAAGAAAGAAGAGAAAAAGGAAAAAGAAAACAAAAACTAAAAATCAAAAACAAACATAACAGAGAGTAAAGAAAAGAGAAAAAAATAAAAGAAAGGAAAAAAAAGTATATGTATGGGTTTGTCCATGTTTGTCTCTACTTTCCCTGGCAGATAACCTATGGAGACAGAGTCCTGATCCATGTTGCTTTATCCCAGCAAACCCGCAGTAGCTTTTTGGTGCAGTAGTAGGTAATCTTGGTAAGCCTACATTTTCTGGTGGAGAAAGTCACATTTGGCTCACTGTTTTCCAAGCACCTTCCATAGGTCTGAGACCTGGGAGCCCCCAGATGGAGCCAGCTGCAGTTCTGAGTTCTGATCTCAGGAGGTTCCAAGGTAGCTACAGGCCAATGGTACTTTCCTGCAGACTGAGCAGGCCTCAGCAAGACTGAGTACTCATTGCCCATCTGTGCAGTTCTTCACATCTTCGGCTTCCCTACACATCAGCTGCTCCCCTTCACTGCCACGTCTCTATGCAGAGGCTTCTGGGGTCACTAGCCATTACTGTCACCACGACTGTGAGTCCACAGCTTCGAATTGCTCCTCTTGCACAGTAAGTACTGTCTCAGGGAGAGGACACTTGCTATCTCCTTCTTCATTTCAGTTTTTCTCTCCACTCTCTGTGGGCTTCAATTCACACTTCAGATTCTTCCTGGGTCCGGGGCATCTGCTCCTCCATCTTGCCTTCCTTGTGTAGCTGTATTACAGCATCTGAATGGTGACTCTTTAAGATCATCATCTTCCCACATAATACACCCCTATATTCACTTTCATTCATGTGGTTTTTGCAAACTCAATGGAGTTTTTAATTTCCTGGATATCTGTTTGAATCTGTTTCATGGCTTTCATTTCTTTCTATGATTTGCATCATTTTGTATGCTCTTTTTAAAAAAATCTGTGTCTACTCTAGACTTGCTTAGTAAGTCCTTTCTCATGATCATCATTTCTTTATCTCTCCCTGTTTTTTTTTTTTTTTGTTGTTGTTGTTGTTTAAACCTGGGAGATTATTTCTGATTTCCTCTGTAGTCTCATGCAGCAGCTTTTCAACTTCTGCTGCTGTTATTTCAGAAACTTCAGATGGCCTTGATTTTCCTCCTCATTGTTCCTTTGGACTTGCTCTGGGTGGGATGGAGGTCTGGGGTTGGGTTTTTTCTTCTGTGTCTTGTCATTTTCTTTATTTTTTTCTGTGTTGATACCTTTAAATTTCTTATAGGACTTAGCTTTGTTACTAGTATTGAAGCCTTCCTAAGAAATTCTTGTTTTTGAGAGCTGTCTTCTATGTGTAAGATGTTCTTGGTTTTTGTATCTGTCCCAATATCTTAGCTTCCCAATTTATTAAGAATGATATGCTGCTGTCTATTTGGCTCAGCACCTGATTCTATGGTGCTGGGCTATGGTGATGGTTACAACCCCAGACAATCACAGTGTTGTTGTGAAAGAGAGAACAACTGATTATAACAATTATGGCTAAAGTAGTGCAATTAGCAGTAACAACAGCATCAAACATGGCCTAGAAACTGATAAATTGTGGTAACTCTTGAGTTGGTACCTTTAGCTATAGGGGCAAGATCTACAGTTATATAACAAAATCAAACATAAAACAGAAACTTGTATGTAATGAGTATTCCCCTGGTAGAGTGATTTTACCTTGTGGTGGGAATATTTAAGAGGTACAGGGGACAAAACAGAGAGACAGATGAAGAGAACTATAGTCAAAGCAAAGCTTTGGGATCCTGTAAGCTTTGGGAAACTGGAGAAGAGGGCAGGAAAGAAAGAATGAAGTAGAAAGCAGAAAAAAAAATTATTGAAGCAGATCAGGAAGATCAGGGATAATGTTCACTCACATGATGATTTCATAAGATCAAGAGAGATAGACGAGGAGAGATAGAGATAGATATAGATGAGGAGAGATATAGATAGATGAGAGATAGATGAGGAGAGATATAGATAGATGAGAGATAGATGAGGAGAGAAAGAAGACAAATAGAATAGGAAAAAAACCCCATTACGGATAAGCCTAAAAGAAGAAAAATACAACAAATTCAACCAGACAGTAAAAGGAATTCCTCTGGTATCCAATGTTCTGTGCAGTATCCAAATCAGTGGCCCACCAAACCTGTAGAAGGGTTAGTGCTGGATTGGATGCAGGGCTAATTTTGGCCTCTGGATCTGGCCAGTCATTAGCCAGTATCTTTCTGGATGGTCCTCCAACTTTTTCTTATCCTGCTTATCTCTTATGTTGATCTGCTAATTGCCGCAGTACCCTCAGGCAGTGATAGCAAGGCTTCTCCCAGTCCTGTGTACAGGTGACCCCTTCTGGACCTTTCACAGCCTGCTCTGTTCCATAACATTAACCACTTTCAAGTGCTGTGCTCCTTGTCTCATGCTGGTGGCTGGAAGTTAGAGAGAGGGCTGACTTTCTGTCAAGGGTGTTTGCACTGCTGATCACAGGGTAGGGGAGAGCTTGTTTTCCACTCTGTCCCTATAGCCCTGTGCTGCTTGTAATGCTGGTTTCAAGTCAAGGGAGTGGTAACTTCCCACTCTTTGTCCCTACTGTCACAGGTCATGGCCATGTCAATGGTCCAAGTCCCTCTCTTGTGCAGCTCACTGAGCAGGACAGGTCATGTTGTTTTATGGGCAGTCTTGAATGCAATGGCTGGTCCCTACCTTGTTTCAACTAGAGGTTCCAGTTAGCAGTTATGCTGCTTAACAGAGAAAGAAAAAATAAAAGAAGAAAAACAAAACACTAAATAAAACAAAAACCAACCAATCAACCCACCAAACAAAAACTGGTAGAGAGATCAGTCACTCTCCCCTGTCTATGCCAGCAAAATTTGTTGCTGGCTGCAGTGTAAGAGGTGAGGGGCCTTATAATCGAGAGCTGTCCTGTATGGATGGAGTTTGCTACACATTTGAAATATCTCTAATTTTTTATGAGGAACTTCCTGAGAATGGCAGTTTCTGCCTCCTTTCCGCTGGTAGTAAACTCATAGGCAACCCTGTGGGCTGGATAATCATTTTATGAAGTCCTATGACTATGTTTTATTTGATCTCCAAGTTTCTTATTTCAGATTAATTTGGTATCAGAATTATGTCCCTCTATTTCTGCCAGTCCCCTGTGTTTCTGGTTGATTTTCTCCAAGTGGTCTTTTCTGAAACACAAATCTGTCCTACTAATCTGTCCTTGAGTCTTGTGACCCAGTCAAACCCAGTGACTTGTCACTTCCAGAGTAAGCTGGGCTGTTTGTTTTCACACTTTGTATTTTGCTTATGCTGCTTCCTAATGGTACCTGGAATGCTGCTGTCCCTGTCCTTGTGTATCTAGCTAATATCTATTCATTTTTAAATGTACAAGTCAACAACAACATTTTGGGTCCCAGATAAAATTCCAAACTCTTGTTACTTACTTCCTTTGAGGAGGTGCCTCCTGTTCCCCTCACTTTAAATGTAGACCAAGCTTTCTGATTGCCTCAGCAAATAGAATTCAAGGTAGTGAAGCTTCCGGGATGTGACTTGAAGCATAAAAGACTATAGGCTTTCTACCTGATTTTCTTTCTTTTTGAGATGTTTGCCCATGGACACCAGCCTGCAAGCTCTGGAGAGGCACAAGTAGCCCATGTAGTAAAACAACATGAAGAGTCCCTGTGGAAAAGCTCCTAGTTGAAAGCCAGCATTTGCTGGCTGAGTCTCTCTCTGTCTCTGTCTGTCTGTCTGTCTGTCTGTCTGTGTGTCTGTCTCTGCCTCTATCTATCTATCTATCTATCTATCTATCTATCTATCTATCATCTCTCTGCAAAAATCTCTGCCTTAATGCACCTAATATTCTCTACAGCCTTAAGATCATACATGGTAAATGATGATAATGCACTGAAAGAGATATCAGTGATGAGGGAAGAAGAGAGACCTTGAGAAAGCATCCTGTTAGAATTTCTAGTGTGAAAATTCTTTTACTACCTATTGTGAATTAGGGAAAAGCTTGCAGGAGAGAATCCCTTTGAATTTCTCCACCTGCTCATCTAGCCAGTGAACTTCATGGCCCGTTACACATTTGTGCTCTTTTGTAATTTAAACCTCTCGTGTGCTGCATATGGCAATCTGCGCTAGCCGTCTGGGATGTGACTCCTGCTTCAAGAGTAATGGTAAACTTTGTAGCACCCACTGTCATTGTGGGAAGCAGGCCTGTTGTTGAAGTGTTATTATTAATGAGAATTACTGCTGGACAGCTTGAACTAGAGGATAATTTATTCTCCGTGAACTTCTAATTGCAGTAAAATGGCTCATTCACTGCCACACTTGTCCATCTTGCTTGTTACTGCCTTTTAGCCATGGTTAGCTGCAATGAAGCAAGGCAGAACTGCACAAGCTGCACAAGGAACAAAAGTTTGCATTTCTTCAGACACCATGGAAACAGGTCAAGGAGGATTAACTCATGTAAGAGGGCTTGAGAAATGGTATAAAGCAGTCTGAGGTGCTCAAGGGGATCATAATCAATTTTTCTGAATCAAGGTACCTACCATGTGTGAGAGATTGTGCCAAATTTGAAATCCATGTGTTCTAGTTATGTTCTTTTTGCTAAGACATAATACCTGACACTCATAACTTAAAGGAGGAAAGATTTATTTTGGCTCATGCTTTTCTGTGCATGGTCAACTGACTCCAAGACAAAAACAGTGTGGTGGAAGATTCTGGCCAAGGAAAGCTGTTTGCATTATGGCAGTCAGAAAGCAGAGAGCAAAAGAAGCAACCAAAAAGGGAGATATGTTATGCATTTTCTACACTCAGTGAAATACCTCTGCTGACTGGACCCACCTGCCTAATGAAAAGTCATCTATTATGCCCCATGATCTAATCATCTTCCAAAAGTTCCACCTCTTAATACATGAAGGTTTTGGAAGTCATTACAGATTTAAACCATAACATTCCTTCCCTGGCTCCTAAAAGACTCATATCCATCTTCTTATTAAAAATGCATTTAATCCCATTCTAAGAGTTGCCAAAATCTTAACAGTTCCAGCATCGCTAAAAAGTCCAAGTACAAAGTCTCTGAGATTCAAGCAAAACTGTTAGCAGTGAGTTCCTATGAAAACCAAAAGAAATTAAATATTTCCAACATATAATAGTACAAGGTAAACACACTATTCCAAAGTGGAAAAATAGAAAGAAAAGAATTTCACCAAAGTGAGACCAATACCCAGCATGGAGAACATCTTGTAGCTTTGTATCCAACACCTGCAGCAAATAATGATAAGCTGTCAGTCCAAGTGGCTTTGGCAGACCCACCCTTATGACATTGCTGGTTGTCCCACTCATGACCTTTCTCCTGAACTGCCTTTTATCACTGCCTGTGAACTTTCCTCTTTAGATGTTGCATGGTCCTGCATTCTCCAACTTCCTGGGATTTGCAGCTTATCACTCAGAGCTTTCTGTACTGTCCTTTCAGATGCTTATTGCCTTACCTCTTAGGCCTTCTTCTGTAATCTGGTGGAAGCCTACCTGACACCACAACTTTTGCATTCTGCATGCCTAGAAGATGATGCCATGGTCTGCCACCAACTCAAAGAGTAGTCTGGCCCCCTTCCATCATGGTTTCAGAGGCCTCTGAGTGGTTAAGTTTTGAGGAAACTCTTTCCTAGTTGGCTCTGAATGCACTGGGGTTTCTGAGGATCTCTTCTCAAAGTAAACTCTTTTCAGTCATCCTCTGAGCCTGCAAAGGGCGGGGTCTTACTAATTCTTGAGGTGTCCATGAATCATTTTTCCTGGTTCACGCAAAGTACTTGGCTAGTTTTTAATGTTAATGTTTTCAGCAACTGCCTCCTCCATGGCCCCAAATTTACAGACACTTCCTAGTAGACCATTCCCTTTAATCTCAGTCTCCTACAAAGTCTCAGAATATGAGCAAATAGACAATATTCTGCCAGAGTGTAACACACATGGCCTCTGGCCCAACTGCCAGTGGAGTCCTTATTCACAAGTGAAACCTCTTGAGTCTAGTCTTTAAAATCTTCTTTTATATCAGCATTATGGCCTTTTAAACTCTGATTGGTATCTTCCAACAAGCTTGGCTAGTAGCATTTTAGGACTTCTTTAGTTAGCATCTTCAAATGTTTCCAAATGTTCCTCCTCCCACAAATCAGTTCCAAAGGCTTCTAAATCACATGGTCACTTATATTCATAGCAATGACCACATTTGTATGGTGCCAAAGTCCCTTAGTTACATTCTTATTGCTGAGACACAATACCTGACACCCACAATTTAAAGGAGCAGATTTATTTTGGCCTGTGTTTTCAGTCCATATTCAGCCAGTTCCAAGGCAGAAGAGCATGGAAGAAGGATCTGATGGAGGAAAGTTATTCATACGGCAACCAGGAGGCAGAGAAAAAGAAAGGAGATGTGGAGGAGGGAGATACACTTTTCTCCTTAGTGAAATGCTTCTTTTGACTGAGCCCCACTTGCTAATAGCAAGTCTCACCTTCATAAACTACCCACCTTGCACAAGCCCACCTTTATACCAATGAGCTTTTGAAGAGGTATTCTAGATTCAAATCATAATATCATACTTGCAAATGACCCTTCACAGTGTTCACATCTGAAACTTGGACATTTTCCTCTGACATTTATGATAAGAGAACTTTTGCCTTTCTTAAATTTCACAAGTCCCCTCTTTCTCATTTTACCTCAATAGATTGTTTTGGAGAAATTCAAACTGTTTGTGATAACATGTATATTTTCTAGGTGATATCTTTTTATGGTAGGCAAGATGCCTTTCCCCTGATTTTTGTCAAATCTCTTCCTCCCATTGGTTCCATTCCTCCCTAATCTTCTATACCTTGTAGAATTATAGAATTGTTGCCTTGGTCTTTGCATAAATGTCATTACATGTGTTTCTCACAAGATGCTATCATATTAGCAGTCATTTGTCATAGGTTGTTGACTCATTATTGTATTTATATGAGATTTGGTCATTTGTAGTTTAGTGGGAGTAAGGAAAAATCTGATTCTCATCAGTAAATGGATTCAAACCTGTTTGTGATGGATGATATATAGGGATGTGAGTGCCACTGTTATTTAATAGTTAATAAAGTCTCTGAGTGGGCTTGTGACAGTGCATCATCTGGGGAAATGTTCCTAGTTGTCAACTACAATTCAGTCTAATATAGAGGGCCTTAGTGACCTGAGGTTATTCTTGATAATTTTACACTTAGTGGAAAACAGGGCTGGAGGGATCCCAGGAAGTCTGAGTAAATGCTAAAGAAACAGCCTACTTGACCTCCTGTAACCATCTTGATGTAACTATAACTTTTGTATGAGCCATACATAGCTTACATTATGACTTGAGGGACACTGGAAAAAAGCTCAGATGACAATTCTTAAATAAGTGTGTCCACTTATTGTCACAGAGTCTGAAACTCTGCTCTTGGAGTCATGTCTTTGGGGAATAAAAAAGGAGATAGTTATAAGGGAAGTGAGGGGCACAACCTGGGGGTTTTGAGCATTCAGTAATTGCTGACAGATCAGGTGATATTATTATGTACTAAGGTAGAAAAGAATTAAAACCCACTGGGCTAAGGCATGGCCTTCCTTGGAATTCTCCTGAGAATATATGAAAGCTTATTGCATGCAACAGCTATACTGAGGTCCAGCAATATAGAGAGGATTTGTCCTTAGATTTTGTAGTCAAATTCTGTTGGCCCACATTTTGATTCCATCCATACTACTTGTATAATTTTTGGAAAGTCATTAACTCTTTTATAGTTTGCTTTCTTGTTCATAAAATATGGTTAACAATTGTATTTCAAGAGTAATTGTGATGGATATAGGTTAGTATACTAAAACAATGTCTTATACTTAGCAAGTAGTAAATATCTTCACAATTAGTGTATATATTGGATGGTTACAGGAGGTCAATTTCTCTCCAATTGCCATTTCTTAAGTTTGGCACCAACTGAGGCCATTTTGATGAAAGGAGCATGGAAAGGGCATTCTAAGCCTGAGATCCCTTCTCCCAGTGGAGTTAGTCTCAGTGGGGTGCATTTGACAGCTTTAGACAATCTTCAGAACAGTGTGGGGCTCCATACTGTGGACTCAATGAGAGAGAAGAGGTGCTAAAAAAAATGCTAATATTTTGCTAATCATTTTATCCACATCATTAAATCCTGACACAATCTTTTTTCTCATACTTGTTCACTTTTGGGTGATCAGACGGTGTCCCACCATAGTGACTGAGGATGATCCAACATTGGTGATATTATGTTTGTTTTTATGAGGTGAAACTTTAGAGATGGACAGACCAAAACTCAAGTCTTGTCTGTACCATCTACAATCTCTATAGCTCTCAAAAAGTCAGTTACTGTCTTAGAAATACAATTTCTCATTTAGCAAATGGGCCTGCTAAAATATGCCTGCTTCTTAGAGTGTGGGTGCTAATCAAATGTGATAATATGTGTGTGACAGCAACTTGTAAGCTGTAAAGGGTGACATAGATATGAGTTATTGTTAGTGATTCCTTTAATGCTCTGTACAAGTACAAGCCAACCTGAATTTTAGCAACACCTGTGTGCTGTCATCGCTTGGCTGCTGATTCTATTTGAGAGCTTAACTCGTAAGCCTGTGAGCAGAGATTGTATGCTGGTTTCGCTCTCAGTGGAGGTGCTGTGTGACCATTGTCTGGCTGATCTGGAGTTCTAATGCAGTGGTTTTCTTCTCATAGAACAAAGGATCCTGGTAGTTCTCAGAAGTGATTATTCTCTCTCCATCAATTTGTAAATCACACAATATTAATAGGAAAGTTTTGGAATCATGAGCTGTTATTTGGTGATACTGTTACTTTGATAGCTGATAAAATGCTTTGGGAAACCAAGAGAATTAGAGGTTGGATAGGGTGGAATGAATGCCATAAATCAAGATCACCTGAAGGGGATATGAAAGATAAGGGATTAAGCCAAGTTAAGAGATAATAAGAGGAAATAGCCAAAGAGCTTGGGGAAAAAAATCTATCACTTTCCAGGAACAGATCCTTGGGTATGATTTTGTACTGTTAAAAAAAGTCACTGTGATGAAAATATTTTCACTTATAAATTCAAGTAATAAAAATATATTTTTGGGGTAATTTTGTATACAGAATCACTGTAGTGACTCTTGCCTACACTGGATTGAAGTATAATAAGAAGAAAGGGAAAAGGAAAGACTGTCACTGTCACTTGTGGACAGAATCAGATGGGGTCAGACCTATACTCTGCCTAAGACCTTGCCTTTCAGGTCTCAACCACGAACAGTAATACAGCACAGAGAGAGCTTCTCGGGGAAGACTGCATTTCCCCAACCTTTCACCACCACTGAATGCTGGAGCTAATGAGAGGCTGGCATTGACCCTTGGCACAAAGTGACTGGAGCAAAGGGAATGCTTCAGGGACACAGAAGTTAGTTGTCACTGTGTATATTACCAGAGAAATACAGTAGGGAGCCCAGCAGGCTTCTGCAAACAACGCATCCCTTTAAGTTAATTGGTGTTATATAGAAGCTGAAATGCTTCACTTATTTACAAAGCTGCAGATTTATGTAAAGCAAAACCAATTACACTTAATGCCTAAACTATTCCAGGTGCTCAGTGATAATGTTGCTAGGCACTAGAGAAGCAACTGCTGTGTGAATGCATCCTGTTCCAGTGGCAGTGCATGTAGTTGCTACCATTTAGTTAATCACAAGTGGCAACCCTGATGTGAGAATTGTAAGCTTTTTTGGTGTTTGCTTTGGGTCAACTTTATCATTCCACAGACTTCTCATCTCCAAAGACATAAAGAAAATATAATGAGCACTTTTTTCTATTATAATGCAGAAATTAAAGATGAAGGCAATAGGGTGTGTGTGTGTGTGTGTGTGTGTGTGTGTGTGTGTGTGTGTGAAGGGGGCAACAAAATAAGACAGATTCCGTTTATAGCTGTGAGACTCTTATGACTTTACATTTATACTGAGATGATGTGTTTACAGGTTTCCTGATCTTTCGAGTGTTCGTGAAACCCAAATTGCAAATTTGGCATTTGTACTTTTGTAGCAAGGAAATCTTCTAAGCCATGTCACGGTCTGCCCCGCTGTTTTGCCAGGGAACAAATGCTAAACAAAGAAGAGCTTGGAAAAAGTTGCTGAGAGGATCACACCTATCATTTTTACTTGTTCTCACAACAAACAAATAAATAAAAAATAGTTTGAGTGAGAAACACCTGGTGCTGTCAGCTGCATTTTTGCATTACAAATGCATATTATACCTAATCAAGTTGAATAGATCTTTTATTTTCCTGATCTAAAATATTTTATGTATACACAAGGAAGGTGCTCAACTGCACAGTCATTTGCAATCAGGTGATAAACCCGCCTACCGTCTCCAACATGAACTGTCCTAGAAAGCATTGCTCTCAAATTTAGAGAGCATCAGAATGACCTGATAATGAAAATCATCAATTCCTGGGCCCCAACCTGGATAAAAGTTTGGGTCAAAGTTGTCCTCATGGGGGCAAAATATATTCCCCTAAAGCAGCTGGTCCTCAATCAAACATTGATAAATGTTGTGACAAAGATACAGGATGTTAGTTTTATTTCATTAAAATAACAAGTTTATAAATTTCTTGGCTTATAATGGAACTTGATTTTTCAAAGTACATTTAAGTCGGTAACCATGGAGACCAAACAATGTCATATGCGCTAGCAGATTCCTCTAAGCATCTCTATTTTGTTTGGTCATTTACCCCCTTCCCAGTAAACATTTGATCTGCCATAATTTTCTTTTTTCCTTTAACCCCAAGAAATCCATCATTGACACTGATTTTTCAGTTTCATCAGTATGTGGGTAGTCTTTGTTAAGGATCTCTATTTTAGTCACAGTACTTTTTTTTTTGACAGTGGATGTTCTTTTTTTTTTTTTTTATTTAAGAGGAAAAAGAGAAAAACACAAAACAAAACAAAGCAGTGTAAGGTTACATATAATACAGAACTACAAAAAAAAGCATAACAGTAAGAAATCACCTGTTAATAGATTACATATTATCATCTTGGAAATAGTTGCTCAAATCACAGTATCAAAGAATACAAAGTAGACATTCAAACAGAGAGACTACAAACAGCTGTGTTCAATGATCCAAAAACATTAATATAGTCAGCTATTCAACATCCCTATACACACTTGCTGTTATATCCGTTAGAGCTCTTTTTTCCCCTTCCTCTCTTAGTCACAGTACTTTTGAATTCAGAGAAAATTTTCTTAATAAAATTGTATCATGATAGTATGATATCAAGATCAAATATAGCAGAATTATATTTATTTATTATTACTTACATATATAGCATATGATCACAATGTCTAAGATGCAATATAGGCTCAATAAATCTACAAAAAGAAAGAATATTACAATACTGTTTCTTTGTTTCTAATGACTCCTTGAAACTCTGAAAAAGATCTTTTATGTTGCTTTTATTGGTTGAACCATTGTAAAAAGTTGTATAATATTACTGGCAGATGAAGAATTGCCATTTTCTGGCCAAAAGGTAATTGCCTAGGCTTTGAAATTATTTCATTAATTTAATACATAGCATGTTAATACAAAAGCATAATAGTTTATCAAGAAGTTCATAATTGGTCTTTGTTAATTAAGTACACAGATTATATTCATAAAGCCAAGCTATTATATATTGATTCTACTAAAAATGCATAAAATGTTAAATTGAAGAAAAAATCCCAATGAACACTGTGCTCATAAGACAGGAAGAGTCAAATATAGTTTCATTCGGCTGTCTCTCAAAGATCAATACTTGAAGAAACTTCCTGTATACTGCCATAAAATTTCAGAGACTTTTCGTGGAGAATAAGTGTTTCTTCAAGATTACTTGCACTGAGGTTCTGAGCATTAAAATGATTTAGATTACAATATCTAAAAGAAAGAAAGAAAGAAAGATTTTCTTAGGACCAGATGTAGATGACTTGATAAATCATTTCCTGTTCTCCTGTGCTTGTCTGCCTTTTATGATGGGCTCGTAGATATTGGCACAGCAAAGGTGATTATTTAAGAGCCCTGCTCACCAGGAGTCTTTAAAACAGGACAAAGAAGTTTCATTGTGTACGAAGGGTCTTATAAGGACCTTTAGGTGGTGCTCTATGACAACCTGTTCCATTACAACCTGTCTCATCAATGCCCACCGTAAGAGAGATGTGGAGCCCTGGCACTTTATAAATGTCACGGCTGCCACGATGCATAAAGGCATCAGATGTACTGGGTTTTTGTGAAATTGGTGCTGGGACTACTTGGTGTTGAGACCTTGTTGGAGATGGAGGCCATGACTGTATTTCTAGAATGTTCACCCTCTATTCTCAACCCAAGACTGTATTTCTAGAATGTATTTCAAGACTGTATTTCTAGACTGTATTTCTAGAATGTTCACCCTCTATTCTCAACCCAAGAAAAACTTGCCTTTCTTGAGTATTTTCTAAGGATCAGGTGCTATGTTAGAGTGACATGGAATCATCTCCGTTTCACAGACTGGAAAACTGACATTCCAAAGGTTAAACAATGTTCTTAGGGTTCATGTAAATAGCGGCTGATTGAGCCAGGCTTTGGAAATAAACCTTGGTTATTCCAAATCTTCACTTCTTTTCATTGTAGTATCCTGATTCTGAAGATACAGTTACTTTCTTATATGTATTTGGGTAAAATTCAGGTCAACAGCCATTTTAGAGTGCTGTTTTTCCTGCTGTGTTCCTAATGCCTATTCAAGTGCCTGGTGTACAGCAGATGTTCAGTATGCATTTGTTGAATGTGTGAAAGGATATGAGCTATATAATTTTACAGTTTTATCAAATGTAAGACTTTGGGGTCATCCATCAATATTTAGCTTCTGAAGGCTTCAAAAGATAATTTTGCCTTCTTTTCTAAAAGTAATTAGAAGAGAATGAAGACTGTCTGAATAAATCTGATCATTTGTCTCTGATTTATGTTGCTTTCAATAATTGTCAGAGGATATGCATAGAGGATTGTTGATACTTTTGGAAAAATAAGTGCAGTGAGGAACAATGGTAGTGTTATAAAAAGCCAACTCTCTCTTGCCCTTTCCCCTCTGAAACAACTATAATTTCTTTTTATCTTTTGCAACTATATATGTATATATAAATATATATTAATATACTTATTTTAAGCACTGCAGATACATTCACTTAAGCTTTTCAGCAAGGGAAAGACATTTTGTCTGCTTACTTCTTTTGCATCTAAACTGGGGCATTTTAAGTATGATATCTCACCACTGCCTGATTTCAAATTTGATTGAGGAGGACTTTGTTAAAAGTCAAAGGCAGGTGTTTGTTAATGTAAGAGGTACAGAGTCTGGACTGCCACTTAGAGGTAATTCTTAACCGTATTTGAGGTGATGTTCCAGCAACCCTGACAAGATTAATAAGTTTCTAACAATTACACCTAACTTGTGTCACACTAATATAAGTTCAGTGGTCAGGTGCCCTTGGACATAAACACAGGCTGAAATTGCCTATACATCAGTAAAGGTGTTGTTTCATTATTTTCTTTGAAATATTGGGTAAAAGCATAATACAGGACTGCACTATTTTAGATAGACTTTGACACAGTGGCCTAGCTCTGAATAAACATTTACATTTGACAAAAATTGGATTGGGCAGAATGTTATTGAAATCAAATCTTACTTGACTTATAAATAACATATTCAGTAATATCATCTCTGGGATGCGTGTGCTTTCTCCTGTTTCTTTACATATGTACTGTTCTTTGGTGCCTGGAAATAACAATAATATAAAAATAAACTGGAATCATGCACCCCTGAATACAGGCAGACTTACGCCCTGTGGTTCCACAGAGCTCTACTGACTTGATCTGTACAGCTCTATTGGTTTCTGGATCTCCAAGGTAAAGGGTGCCCTTGTGCTGATATTGTTTGTTCTGGGTACTTATTTGGAAGCAACTTTTCTAGACTCTTTTTTCTTCTGAGATGTGACACCCATTCCTGTGTGATTGGTGACCAACAAGTGGTAATAAGTACAGATGCTTTAACTAGATTTCTTTTAAATAGCTGAGTATTTTTATAGAGCAAATAGAAGGTTCTTGCCTGGCTCTTATAAGCAACACAGTATGGATTTTAGAGAAAACCAAACTTCATTTTGAATTCTAGTGTAAACTTACTCAGTTTAATTCACTACTTTTGTGCTTAAATTTCTTACAGAGTGATAAGATTTATGTAACAGGTAAGCTAAAATTGTTTACACCTGTATAATGTTTCATAAGATACAAGGTCTTCAGCATATGGAAAATCAATTTCTTTCCTTTTTGTTTTGCATCTTCCTCCACACCTCCCAGAAAAATGTAGGAAAAAAAATAGAGATAGAGCTGGCAAAGATTTGGGGACAATTAGATTTATTCATGAATAAACCCTGTATCAGTGGTCCCCAAGCTTTTTGCATGAGGACTGGTTTTGTGGAAGACAGAACCCCTGTGGACAGGAGTGGGAGTAGTTTTGGGATTGGATTCTCATCTGCAGTGAGCAGTCTATGTCTCTCAGGTGGTGTGTGCAGTTCACAGGAGGGTTCAAGCATCTGTGAGGGTCTAAAGCCTTTGCTGATCTGACAGGAGGCGGAGCTCAGTAGTACAAGGAATGATGGGCGGGGCTGGAAACACAGATGATGCTTCCCTTGCTTGCTGCTTAGCTCCTGCTGTTAGGCCCAGCTTCTAACAGACCACAGACTGTTCACTGGCCGGGTTTGGGGATCTCTGGACTACTCAGTCCCTTATCTTTGGCTCCTTCAGTCTCTGATGCTTTTTATATTTTTATTCTTCTCTGCACTCCTCACTGACATCTCTCCCTGGTTTGTAGGAACTCACTTGCTCAACAGTCACAAAGCAAGGATCCCACTTGAGTATTTTAATTTGAACATCTGTGTTAGTTCCCTGTCACCTGGCATTGTGCTCGGTTCAACTTTGTTTCACTAGTGCATGGAATGATGCTTAGCAGGTTGGTTGAATGCATGCATGAATGACTGAATGCTTGAACTAACAAATTCTGGTTCCAATGCAAATTATACTTGAATTTAACCCATAATTAGTGTCTTTTGGTTACACTTCAGCATAACTTTAGAAGCAGAATGGTAAAAGGGAGGAAGAAGGAAGCAGAAGGCCAAATCTAGGGCTGTTATTGTTATTTTTGCTGATGTGTTTGAGACTTTACTCATCCTCTGAAAAACCTTATGGCCCAGTTACTGTTCTTAATGTTTCCTTTCTACAAATAAAGGAACTGAGTCTTAGTAAGGTTACACAGTGGCAGAAGTTTGCACAGCCAAAACACTGTGGAACTGGATTAAACCATGCTGATGCTGCAGACTGAAGACAGGATCAAACTATACAGTAGGATAAAACTAACACTGGGTGATAGTACAGATATATTAGTCACCTTTTTGTCACAGGGACAAAATGCCTGATACCTGCAACTTAAAGGAGGAGAGGTTTATTTTGGCTTATAATTTCAGTCCAAGATTGGCTGCCTCTAAGGCAGAAACATCCTAGTGGAAGGGAGTGGTGGAGGAAATTTGCTTACTTTGTGGCAGCCAGGAAACACAGAGCAAATAAAAAGTCAGAAAGGAAGGGGCCAGGGATGAGATGGAGGCCCCAAGCCTGCTCCCCATGACTCATCCAGATACACATGGAAATATGCTAGTAAAATCTCATAGCTATGGCTCAGGTCAGTCAAGGTGATGGTTAAGAGGAGCCATCACAGCAGGTTTCTGTGCATTTGCAAATAAATGGGCACCAATTCTGTGCTTGGAGGCAGTGGATAGAAGGAAAAGAGGCTTTGTCTCCAATTTTCATTCCTGGATTCTTTTTTCCTTGTACAAAGCTAAGGAAAATCTTGTTTAATTCTACAAGACTCTCTGTCTTGGTTACTTTTCTCTTGTTGTTGAGACAAAATACCTGATGCCCAAAATTAGGGAAGGGAAGGTTTATTTCTTACAGTTTTGGAGGTTTTAGTCCATACTCAGCTGGCTCCAAGAGGCAGAGTGGCTTTACCTGGCAGCAGTAAACAAGCGGGAACAGAAAGAGAAAGACACACCTTCTTCCCGCCTTTATGCTGTATACTGGCTCCACCCCCGGCAGCTGCAGCACTCACACCACCAATCCGAACACTAGACAACGAACCAATCACAGACGCTAGATTCAGCCGCGTCCATTATTACTTGAGGCTTGAGGCGGGCCATAGGAACACAAACTATAACACTCTGATTCTAAGAATGAGGCTGGCATTTAGGGAAATTATGTATTTAGGAAGATCATTTTGATTTCTTATAGTTCAAGGGTAAGAAATATACAGATTTAGGGAGTCACTAAGGCTTTTAATTTTGTCATTCATTGCGCCTTGCATGGAGCATAAACTCCACAAGCAAAGTAACATCGAAGAAGCTGAGCTTTTGCTGACTTCCTTCGTTGTAAACTCCGGTTTACTACACTACCTATCAAATGACTGATATTCCAGAAGGGGTTTGTTAGAAGCATAAAAGAAAGATTTTTGGCAAGAGAGAAGGGACAATGAATGGGTTTTTATGATTAAATACATACATGAATGAAATAAAAAGAGGAAATGAAAAGCTGCTTCATTCCTAGTAGCCATGGTGTTTAGTGCTTTCTTAAAATTCTTCCCCAAACTCTTAAATGGTTGAGATTATTGTTTCTTTTTAAAACACGTATAAGAAAGAGTCTCAGAGTAATTAGGCAGTTTAGTCAAAGTGTGCACCCATCTAAGAATATGTCAATGGGAGGGCAGGAGGAAGGCTGGGAGAGAGCTCAATAAGGCCTCATGATGACTGGCTGGTAGGTAATACATACTAAGCCACTGAATGGTCTCAGGTGATTGGATAAGGTTTTTTTGCAGTGTTCTATTAATCTTGAAATGGTCACTGTTGTTCTAAGTGCTTGATTGGGATCCAAATCTCAAGTCATTAGATTCCCAGCTATTTGTTTAATGATATTTGCTTTTAATGGTAAAAGCAATCATTCATATTACTGACATGGGTATTTCTAATTCTAAGTGATGTTAAATAATGGGGAAAATTCTTGTTTTATAACATGTTTTAAATTGAGTAAAACATTAGTTTATTATGAGGATCAATGAGAAAGTGATGACTAAAATGAAATTTCTTGCTCTACATAACCTATTAAATATCTGTAACATGCTAATTTGTCCAGTCACGGCATACAGGGCTCCCATTGGCTCGGCGGGAGTTTCCAGACTACTGTTTTGTGGAGTCAGAAATTGTTCATCTTACCGTACACTTCTGTACCTTTGTGAAACACTCCAGAATCCCAGGACATTCAACAATGTTAATGACGCCAGCAGGAAGAAGAAGTTTTCTAAATTGCCTTTGTTTAATGTGTTTGGAAACCAACTGCCTGTTTGGAATAAATATAATTATTACTCAACTGCAGGATTATAAGTTTCTGTGAATATTTTATCATTTCCCAACTCAGAGAGCTTTACTCGCTTCAGTAATATCTTCAAAGCAGAAAAGCTCATCTAAAACTTCATTGTTAAAATTTGTTTAATTCTCTGATTGCCAGCAAAATAATAAGCCAAGTACTCCAAATATTTTGAGGTTAAAAAGCTTTTGTTGGGGTGTGAGGGTTATCCTGATTGTTACTAATTTGTTAGAACTATGTTTGTCTTATTTATTCTTATACATCTAGTACCTAAAATAGTGCCTGGAACCTGGGAGTTGTCTGGTAAATATCTACTGAATGAATAAAAATTATTTCCTATCATCCGATATCTGTTCACATCATAATTGCAATTGAGATAATACATGTAGATGATAGCTATTAGGTTATTTTGAAACCTTAGATAAATGCAGGATTATCTTTCAGTAATATCACCGCTCCTATTGGTAAATTGTTTCAATCTCTGATTTACATAAACATTTTATTTGATCTGATAAATAAGTCCTTCTATTTAACATCCTCTAATAAAGGATCTCCATTTGATCCTTATGATACCAAACTGAGTACATATAAAATTATTCAATATTCAAGGCAGTTTAGTTCATTTCTAAGTTTTCCTTTGTATCGTTTTCTTTGTATCTTTGCGGTAATTTTCTTTTTTCTACACCTATATCTATAGCTACATGTGTCTATTCAGGCACTCAAATTTTGTTCAGTGGGTTTTGAGGTATTATGACCCAATTATTATACAAACTATAATGCATTATATACATGCAATCCTTAGTTTTAGACACTATTACAAGAACAGTAGTGGTATCTAGTATTTCTAGATATGCTACAGATATCTAGTATTATAGAATATTTAAAATAAAAAATATATCTTTACAGAGAGATATTAATTCAGTTGGAGTTCTGAGTGAATAGAACATTTCCAAAAAATATTATGCATGTGAGAACAGGAACTAATCATTATTGCACTCTCAAAACCAATGTTTTGACAATTTTCTTGCCTTTTAAAGGAACAACTCCTACAATGGATTGTAAAGACGAGTTCAGGACCAGAGCAATCAGTTTGTGTGCCAGTAGAATTGATCTTCAGCGCCATCCTGGGAAAATGGGTTGTGGGTTGCTTTGTGAACTAGAAAATGTTTGTTGGCTTCTCCCCTGATGGTGCATACTTTTGAGTGTGATTTGAATTAAATACTCTGTTTAGGTTGATAGCGCATAAGTACAACAGTTATGATGAATTGTACCACTTTCATGGAAAGCTGTTCCTCTTCTGGCATTTGACTTCCCAGTAACCATACTATGGATCAAGTATGAAAATTACCTTGGGTCCATTATAGCCTTGGACACATACATAAAAGTTGGTGCTGAGTTTAGAGGTATTTTGGAGGTTCTAAACCCTCATTTTGTTAATTTGCATTTGTTACAACGAAAATTTTTTGTTTTATTGCTACATTGACATGATGCCTTCACCTGGGGTTTACATTAGATTCACGGAATGTTTCCCTATCTGTCTCTCTGTCTGTCTGTATACCAGATATTGTGTAGTCTATGTGTGTGTGGGAACTAAATATTTGGTGGTAGTTGTATTTGAATGCAGGGAATTGGGATAGAGGTCAAGATAAGGTTAGATAACATCCCAGTTATTTCCAGAGAGAATTAAATCATCCTGTTAAGCCTGTTCAAATAGTCCTATTTTCTTTTTTTCTTGAATTAATATCCCAGTCGTATTTCTGTCCTTTTCATTTCACATCAGCACTTTGTATGTCATGCGATTATACCATTTTATCATCGTGTTTCTCTGGCTAGAGTAAGAGGAGTTTGCAAGGAGTATATGAAGCCTAAGAATTAACATGACATTAATTCTTCTCGAAGCATGAATTTTGCCCCATAAGAAATAATTGAAAAGACTCTCTTTATATTATAACAAAGTCAGATGAGGGAGAAGAATATAAATTTTGTACGATCTTTAAAGGCAAAACATAATATATCTAAGAGATTGTGCAATTACAGCAAATACTGTACTTGAGGAGACATCATCAGGTCCCCCAGGAACGCCAGTGTTCTTGTGTCTGTCATTGGGGATACTGTGGCTGGCACAAGTGAGACGCTCTGTGACTTGGTGTGTGGGGATGTGAGGCGACAGGCCAGGAGGACATTGTGCTGGAACGGTTAGAGAAAGGTAGCGAAGATTTGAAGGTATACGAAAAACAATTCAAGAGTGGGATAATTTAAAAAATAAAATGGCAGATTCCTATTGCACCTATGCAAATTCCTGATTATACCGCATATTACTTCTTAAGCATCATTTTGAGCGTTCAACTTTCTCCATAATGCTGTCTCATTTAAAGTCAACATTTTCTGTTTTATGTAACAATAAATTAATATTTTTTGTACATCTAACTTGTATGGTGACCTCCAGGGCAAAGAGATTCAACACCTGGATGGATAGAATGGGATACATACCAGTTTCAATTTGGACAGAGAGATTGTTCATGAAATCTGAAAAATGCTTTATCCATCTAGAGATTATCTGCCTAGGTAAAGAGACAAATTTGATATAGAAAGATATGGAAAGAACATGGTTTTGAGGCAGACAGATTTTTGAGGTCAAATTTTTCTTGCATTACTGAGCAGTTTTATAATTGGGTAAAGAACTGGACCACTTAAACCTCAGTTTCTCCTCTCCAAAATGCTAACAGTGATACCTCCCTCGCTAAACTGTAATAAGAAATAAAAGAGATAATGGCTTCCAAGGGCTGGACACAGAGCAGGCACTTCAGAAGCATTCAATTATCTCCTTCTCCTCCCCTTTTTAGAGGTAGCTCACAAAAATCAAGTAACCTGAACTTGATCTTGGGCTTGTTTCCTGTCAGATATTTCTTCATGTTCTGTGTGCCATTTTTTTTTAAAATCATTATCCCAGGACTGGTTGTAAAATGTTCCATTTAACATTGTCAGTTGACTCAGCTCTTAGGTACTATAACTTTATTTTAGTAGCTTATAAACTTTTATTGTCATAATTCACACTTGTGCCATTTTTCATCCGACATTTCTAGTAGCTGACTGAGACCAGGAGCATCCTTGCAAAAGCAGACAAAGTGAAGACTAGGTCTAGAATGAGGGTGACTAAACTTCTCCAGAACCCAGGTTACACAAGCCAGAAGGTCAACAATGAGAGAGAAAATGGGCTGGGTGGCTGTTTTGTTACCTGCCAACACTGACGCAC
This sequence comes from Cavia porcellus, assembly GCF_034190915.1. Classification (NCBI taxonomy): domain Eukaryota; kingdom Metazoa; phylum Chordata; class Mammalia; order Rodentia; family Caviidae; genus Cavia; species Cavia porcellus. The sequence continues at coordinate 41,487,366 of NW_026947510.1, forward strand.
ACAGTGACCCCTGATTTTCAACCTCAATAGTGTTATCAATGAGCCCGTTGCACTTCAGACCACTCACAAAATATTTGACCCTGTTCAGAATTCCCTCAACTTGATTTATTTGTTTATTGGAAAATGATTTGGGGGGAAATTTTGTTGTTCCAGATAGGGCATATTCCAAGTTTCATAAGAGAAGGAGCTTACAGATTACTAAGGGACATGCTGATAGTAATTACTTGAAAGTATCAGACTTTATAGATACTGAATGGTTTCTATTTATCTTAAATTATGATGCTCATTGTAGAGACAAAAAGACTAGAATTGTATGGACTCATTGTTTGTTTGTTTGTTTTTTTTAAATATAAAATAGTGCAGGCACTGAGAGATAAAGTGAGGCACTAGCAGAAGCCTCATTTTGTATCTTGAGGCAAATGTACCACCATAAGTCTGGCTGGTGCCAGGGAAGTGACCTATATTTTTTCCTTCAGCAGCTTCTCAATAGATTAAAATAGTCTTTGAAATACCTTATCTCAAACTATTTCTAAAATACCCAACACCACCTTTCTACCCAAACTCTGGGGTTGTTCTTCAAGTTAGCTTTGGATTCTTAGGATAATTCACATTAAACTTAAAGCTTTTGAAACTGGGTAAAGAAACATTTATGGTGACATGTGCAGTGCTGCTACAAACAGCACGAAGTGGCAAATATGAAAGATAAATATATTTTATTTTTCTCTAAAATAACTGTGTTGTAAGGTCCAAAATGTCATGCTCTGCCTTGATGTCTTTGAGCCTCACAGGGTGCTGTGTATCTAAATGCATTTTCTAGTCCTTGTTAGACATGCTTCCCGCCCAGAAGGAAAGTCCCCTCACGTGAGCCAGACCAGCTGCACTCCATCAAGGTGTCAACCTAGAGATTTCACTTCCCTGCTGGCCCTGAAGATCAGCTGAACAAATCTGTCTTAGTCACTTCTCTCTCTAACCCCTGAGACAAAGCACCCAACACCCAAAGTTAAAGGAGGAAAGGTTTATTTAGCTCACAGTTTGTAGAGGTTTCAGTCCATAATCGGCTGACTCTGAGGCAAAGTGGCATGGCCGACAGCCATCGCAGAAGAGAAACAGCTCACAGAAGACAGCAGGTAGCAAAGCAAGCCATCAAGGGGTCTTAGCAGCTTTTTTCTGCCCCTTTTGTACTGTATCTGGGCTAATTTAACACCCTTAATACCAGCATCACGTACTCCAGATTCAGCCATCTCTGAAAAAGCCTCATCTGTGACTGCATGAGCTTTGGGAGACATCTAGGCACAAGCCACAGCAAAACCCATCATATTGCTCTGTAGGTACCAGGGTCACCACCCTACACAGCTCCTGCTTGTTTCTGTATTCTAGTGCACTACACAATCTGCCCTGCATGGCAAATTGTTTCTTCCTCTATGAACGCATGTGACTAATTAGCTGCTGTCATTCTCATATGCCTAGTGTCAACAGTGTGTTTTCTGCCATTTTATATTATTTGGGGACGGGGACAAACAGGAAGTGATCAAAACATGCCCTTTACACAGAAATCAAGGTTAGGTCTAGGCACACTATTGGGAGCTATTGCTGGGGGACCTAATTACTTGGGATCTTTCTTTTCTTTTTATTCTCTCTCTTTTTATGTTTTCCCTTTCCTTTTTCTTTCCCCTTCTCCTCCCTCTTTCCTCTTCTTCTCTCCCTTTTCCTTCTTTCCTTTTTTTTTTACAGGGAAAAGAGGAAAGAATTATCACAGCTTTCCTTCTGGTTCTAACCTCTATCAGGGAGAGCAACCGCATGACACCTTAGGACAAGAAGTAATGGGAACAGGAGACAGGCACGGTAGACTACATCCAAGAAGTGTCTGCAGAAGTGAAACCCTAAAACTAAGTACAAGCTCCAGGCTTATAGACTGCCATGGATTGCAGTCTATTACCATTCCACCTGAACCAAGTGTCAGAAAATGGTGCAAAGTCACTCCCACAGTCCAGCGGTCTGCTTGTTGCTGTAGCTTGGATTTTAACAGGGCGCTTTAACTGCAGACGTTAGCAAAAATATCCAGGTACACTCTCACTTGAGAACAATGGCTGTTAGCAAATTCTTCTTTCAAATGAATGGTAAAGTTTAATAAAATAACATGGAGAATTATAATATGATTGAAAGAGTTTAATAAAGATTACAGGATTGTTTAGTACTAAGAAAACACCTTTTTATTAAACTTGAAATAATAATAAACCCAACCTCCTAGAAATTAAAGATACTGTCACTAATTAACTGACTGATTAAGGAATAAATAAAAGCCACAATATCTAAGTATTTAAAAACCAGCAAATTAATTTATGAATTCATATATATGTGTGTATATATATAACCCAGAGATACATTTATTTAAAGGCACATAGCTTTTCACTTTAGAGAAATATGTTTATTTGAAGATGACATAATTTTGCTGAAAACTTAAGCTATCACCTGAAATACGCTTAATGATTTGCTAACAAAATTTAAGAAATTTAATGCATATGATATGAACGTTAATCACCTTACTGTTATATAGTAGTGCTAATTTCAGTAAGCTGCAATGAATGAGGAAACTAACTCATCTTAAAGTAGCAAAAGACACACACACACACACACACACACACACACACACACACACACAATTCCTAGATCTCTCAAGAAGAAACGTTCAGGGTCATGCTGGGGATACAGTTCGGTGGCACAGCGCCTGCTTGGCAAGTGCAAGGTCCTGAGTTTGATTCCTGGTACCAAAAACAAAACAAACAAACAAACAAATATTCAGGATTCACATTTTAAAAAGTTGACCTTACTGAGTTTCATTTAAAAATATTGAACAAATTAAAAAGCTCTGTGGACTGAGGATATACTTCAGTGCAGGAGATCTTGCCTAGCAAGTATAAAGCCTTCAAACAAAACAACTCAAAACAAAACAGAAAAAACAATGATTATTATATTCTTAGTTGAAATGCAAAGTGGTATGAAAAATACAGTTTTTCTCAAATTAACCTAAAAGTTTTACTCATCTCATTAAAATAAAGATAGGATTGGATCAAATTAACAAAATAATTCTAAAATTCATGTCAAAGTATAAACCATAAAGAATATGGAAACAATAAATAAAAAATAATCAATAGGAGAAGTATGATCAATGATGCCTGATATGAAATATATAAAATAAAATTAAGGTGATAATATGCTAAAATTAAGAGACTGGTGAAAGGAACAGGACAGAAAGTTCTGCAATAGTTCCAATAAAAAGACATAGAGAGATAGAGATAGATATAGTTAGATAGATATAAACAACGCTGTAATCATTATTAATCTTTCAATCACAATATTATAATTCTCCATGTTATTTTATTAAACTCCACCATTCATTTGAAAGAAGAATTTGCTAACAGCCATTGTTCTCAAGTGAGAGTGTACCTGGATATTTTTGCTAACGTCCATAGTTAAAGCGCCCTGTTAAAATCCAAGCTACAGCGACAAGCAGACCGCTGGACTGAGGGAGTAACTTTGCACCATTTCCTGACACTTGGTTCGGGTAGAATGGTAATAGACTGCAATCCATGGCAGTCTAAAAGCCTGGAGTTTGTACTTATTTTTAGGGTTTCACTTCTGCTGATACTTACCTAATCCTAATTCTTGGGAGGCTGAGGCAGGAGGATTATTGCAAGTTTGAGACCAGTCTGGGATACAAAGTGAGCTCAAGGCCAGCCTGAACTGTATAATGAGACCCTGTTTCAAAAACAAACAAACAAAAACATTGAGACAGCCTAAGTATTCTATAAGAAAATTCTATTTTAATATTTATGCCCATCTGTGACATATACCAATTAGTTGTTAAAAATGAGCTTTTTTTTCTAATTCCAAAATGACATAGATATATGCTTACAATGTTATAGAGAGTACTGAAAAGTGAAAGCTTGATACAAATTTGTTGACTGAGCTTTGAGCAATGTTTATTAAAACCTTGTTTTGTTTAAAATCTGTCTACACAAATGTAAATTTAATACCTACACACACGCACATGCACACAAATAGAAAATATTGGGGGAAATTCATTCAGATAATTATTTGGGTACAATTGTTTCAAAGTCTTTCTCCCCCTTATCATTTGGATTTATTTGTCCATGTATTAACATTACAGAAAACAATGCATATATTTTAAAACCACTTCATTAATGGAAAGATTTTACTTCTAAAAATAATTTTCTTCCAGGGATGGTTTCCCACCCCCTCCCAACTAACTCTTTTGGGCAACTAAAGTCCTAAAAAACAAGTCTGTTAATAGCAGCCTTGATTCTAAAGCCTGCAAGTTGTCTTTGTTATAGAACTGTCTGCAAATATCCTTACAGAAATCCTGATATCCTAGTTGATTCTGAATGCTCGGATTCATTAACTTACACAAACAACACTACAAAAATCACACATTTATCAAATACCTTAGGTACATATGACATTATTTAAGTGTACCTCATATTGCTTTTTATGTAAAACAGATTTCTACTACCTTTTTTTTAGAGGAAGATGCAACATTTCCACTTCTAACTAGTTGCTGTTTCATTTTCAATGCAACAGAACTTTGGAAAAATCTTAAAATACGTCATTTGGAATCTCATCAAATGGTGATTGGACACGGGAATATTTTTTTTCAGATTTTTTTACATGTTGTTTAATGTTTTAATGTTGTTTTGTAATGTTGGTGATCTGGCTAATGTACGAAATTGTTGAGACAAGGCTCCAGTGGGTTAAAACCCTCCCTTGGTTTAGGAACATCTTTCACTATGTGCTTTTTTTTCTTTTTCTTTTTTTTTGCTTGGGAGCAAAGAAATGTCCAACCAAAAAGATGTATTAGTCCTTCTCTAGGGTGAGTCTATGTCTACACCATGGGAAATAAACCCAGGGCACTGAGAAGAGCTCTGGAATCAGGAATCCACCATTGTTATATGATTGCAGTAACTTTGAGCTCATTTTTCTCTTCTATATGTTGGGCCTACAAATATCTAACCCCCAAAGAATTGTGAAGATTTAATGAAATAATATCTTTGCGAAATGCATATAGCAAGGTCTGCATATAACTGACACTTAATAAATGTTAATTTCTTTCCTTCCTCCTTTCAGTTACCTGATTTAAATGCTTCATTTGAGATTCATAGCTCTCCTACCTGAGTTAATTTTTAAAACACATTAATTTTCATGATACCTGAAGGAAATAATCCCTAACAACTGTATTCCAACTTTGACTTTTCAACCATTTTTTCATATTTATCTAATAAGAACTCAAATTATTATTACCATTAATTTACAGACAAGAAAACAGAGGCACAGAACAGCTGAACTGTTTGTCTAAAGTCATACAGAGGAGACAGAATAAATATTTGTCGAATGAATGGATGAACTGATGTTGGGAATCAGATCCACACACGCTCAGTACTTTGCTCTGAAGCGTAATGCCTGCACAGCCACTGTGATTTGCATTTCTAGTTCTTGGGACTGTGAATAAAAATTAAATCAGTTTGCTGTTTCCAAGAAGGGACACTGTGTCTTTCAAAACTGTAGAGAAATCACCAGGCATTGTTCACCTCCACTGCAGACTGGGGAGGCAAAGAGGATATTTGGCATAACAAACTTTCTTTTAAGGGTGAGTTCATCCTTTTGAAGAGCACTGGGAGGGAAAATCCATCAAGATAGTGTGTTCTCATGATGATTTCAATGAATTATCATGGAAATGAGTTTTAGAAGAGAGGTAATGCTTTGTGATAATAGCCCGATAATGCCATTAGCTATGAACTGTAATTGTAATAGCATTAGTCAAATGAATATATCTGATATTAATTTGAGTGTCAAATAATTCTATAAGGTTCTTCTTGTTAATTAAACATCGGCCATGTCATTATTAATTCAATATCTAGCCAGTGCTTGCACATAGTAGGAACCTAATATATGTTTGTGGGCCAAGTTAACAAACCAATGTTTAAATGGTATTATTTTTAAAAAAGTAAGATATTGGACTTGAATAATTTCATGCATAGAACAAGAATTTTTTTCTTGTTCATTGTTCTTAATTTTCCCCTAGTATCTTCTTGTTTTCAGTCTCTTCTGCAAAGCTAGTTAGCTAATAGTTCAGATTTATTGAGGAGGTAGGTAACATTTCACCCCCAATCATCTTTCCTTGCATATAGAGTTTATTCCTTTCATACTGTGCTTATGGTCTTCAGACCACCTTAGAATTTACCAGACATTATGTCTACACGGAGTACCTGAGTATCACCGGGGATCACCATGCTTACATTAGTTTTGTGCTTACTCACATTAATGGTGCCTCCAACTCCACCATAGATCTTAGCCCTTGACTTCAAGACCATCTTTACTTACTCTGAGAAACAATTCCTATCTCTTTGCTCTCTTAATACCTTGTTTCCATCCAGATCCCCTTTTGCTCTCTCAGGTGACCTGCTGCATATTTCATAGAGAAAATAGGGAGAGAGGATTCTGCCTCCAATTCCGGGTCTGCACGTCTGTTTGCCTCTACACTCACCTTCTTCTCCTATCTTAGGGCAGGGAAGTTCTCCTCTGGGGTGGCTTCTGACTGAGCCCCCTCCTTCCTTGGGGCCTTCACCACTGTCTCTTCTGCCTCTCACTCTTTTAACTTCTTCCTCTCACCCTTTTAATTTCTCCATCTGTAGCAGGTATTCTTATCAGTTAAAAATACTCTTTCATCTCTTAAAAATGAAGAAGAATCATGAGCCACACTTACGGTTCTCAAATAAAATACAGGCTTCCCAGTTACATTTCAATTTCATAACAATAACTTTAGCATACCATAAATATTGCATGAAAAATTTTTGCACATGTATCCCCTCATTATATGGGACATATATAAATACTAAAACTCCTTTATTATTTATCTGAAATTCAATTATAACTGGTCATCCTGTAGTTTTATTTGTTAAATCTGGCAAATCCACTCATATCCCCTTCCAGCTGTCACTTGTCTCTTAAATCTTCAGTCCTAAATTCTTTAAAAGAGTTCATTACACGTGATGTTTATATTTCCTTCATCACTAAATATTCTTCAGCCTAACCCAAACTGGTTTGCATTCCCATGTCACCTCTGGAATGCTTCTTGTTAAAATTATCAGTGACCACAGTGTAGTGAAAGATTACAAATGCATTCTTCATCCTACTTGATTTCACAACAGCTTTTGACAGTTGGCCATTTCCTGCTTGAAACAATCACTTTTATTATGATATATGCATACATTCATATACACATATGTACATACATGTATGTGTGTGCTGTGTGCAAATATATCTAATTTATACCTCCAGCTGCTATTTTTCTTAAGCAAGTTATTTCGCCCCAATGTATTCTCTCATTGAGTTTTCTGGTGTAAGTCCTGGGTTCCTTTTTCTGTTTATTGTAGTCACTGGGTACTTTAATTCATTTTAAAGGCTTCAAATGTTACTTCTTGTGCTCAAGATTCCCATATTCAACTGGCTAACCAAGGTCTTTTCTGAGCACCAATATTTCTATTTAGATGTTTCATAGTTATGCTAACTTTTGTGCTAAAAAGTGAATGGGTGACAAATTTTAAAATCTGTCCTCTCAGTCTTTTTTATTTAGTAAATGGAATCTTTACCCACTCAGTTTGTTCTTCATGGTAGTTGGGATAAGTCCTTGAGATCAGCTCCTCCTTCTACCTGCATTCTGCTGCCTCCTGACTATTAAAATCACCAATCAGCACTACTGATTCTACTTAAAATGAACTTATGATTCCTTTCATATATCTCTCTTACCCACTAGCTCTCTAGTTCATCACCATCCTAGATTTGCCTATATTATTTCACTTTCTCCCTTTCTAAATTTCCTAAATCATGTTTTTTCCCTTTAAATGTTTTTTGCACCCACAGAAATTTTAAAATATCAATAGAACATATCAATCATCTATTGCCCTTATAACTTCTTAGTATATTCAAGTTAAAAGAACCCTATATGCCAAAGTTCTCCTATGATCCTTGCCTCTCTGCCTAATCTTCCAATTTGACTTCATGCAATTCTTACCTTTTCTGGATTTTTTTTCTTAGCTTTTTATCCTTCTCCATATTCCTCTTATGTACCTAGGAAGTCTCCATTTGGGGCCTTCTGATATCTGTTATCTACCAGAAAAACTTCATGCCTAAGCTCACCACGTTAAATAGCATGCCTTTTTCTATTTTCAGCTTAATATTGTTTCTAGGTGCTCCTATTGTGAATAGCTATGTGCCCTCAAGCACTCTCTGTTTCTACAAATTTGCCATGCAAAGATGGCTTCATTAATCACATGGGTCCATGAGACCATGAAGAATCTCAGGCACTGTCTTATCTCATCGCATCCGAATTTGGACCTGGAATTAAAGTTGAGTGGGAAAATTGAGCTTTGCATTTATGGAATACATTCTTTTCTGAACTAGAGTCACACACTAAAGCATCATATTTATGATTCTCTTAGCCCACTTGAAAGGCATCGAGCTCTCACTCAAGTTACAGGAATACCACTACAAATCATTATTTTTGTACACCTACAATTATTTGGTGATTTATATCTATTAGTTAGTTCTCATGAAATTCTTGAAAGGTAAGTTATTAGTGACACTATTATAGACGAGGAGAAACCAATACTCAGAAAAATTAAATAACAAGGTCAAGATACAGGTCATTCAAGGCTGAGCTGAATTTAAACTCAGGCTTCTCTGACTCAAATGCCTGCGCTTTCTACCTTTTGTGAACAATAGCCAGGGATAGTTACTTTCCATAATCTAGCAGGTAGTTGAGGCTCAACCAGCTGCTGTGATGAATCCAAAACCTACTTGCAGCTCCAGGGTTTTTTATGGGCCCAAAAGGTGTAGATAAAATGCATCTGGAATTAATAACACTGTTGTGTGAGGACGACATTGAATTTAATTCTGACCAGGGATCATGAGCAGAGTTTGCATGTGTGAGCTGTCCAGTGAGCGTGAGGACAACTGGTCCTAAAACAGTTGACAAACAAGTAAATTTTGACCTGGCTACAGGTGAACGGTGGGGCATCTGGCCACTTCCCTTCTCCTCTGAGTCCAAATTTAAACCTATAAAAAGTTGGGCCCAAGTCACATACTAGAATTGCATGAAACATATCTAAGAAATAAGGCACGGGTCCATATGAAACCAAGTTGAATTCCTTTCCTGATGCATAAATATTTTCTTCTTTCAAGTTGATTGCAATTGCAAATTTCTGTTTAAAGAGCAGCTCATGATTCATGCCGACATAACTGTCAGTGGCCTCAATACTCATAGATATTTAAATAAGAATTTTAAAAGATCTCATTTTTAATTTAAGATATCTTGATTTGAATTAAATAGCTACGTTTTTTGCACTTTTCCTGAATTCTAAGGAGGAGGGATTAATGAGCACAAGAAGATGTATGACTTGACCTCTTCATTCTGCCCAATTATCCTCCTCCTCTTAGACATTTTGCTTCGGGTCCTTCCCCTATTGCCTGCATGCCCATAACTAAGACATCATTTTCACTGAATTCGATTTTGTTATTTTTGTCAAAAGGTAAGTTCGTGAGTGTGAGAAAGTTGATCTTGTTGCTAATGGGGAAGAGTCGAAGTAAGCAGTTTGACTGACTTCTTTACTCCCTTACATTAGCATTGCTACTTTTAGATAAACTATTCCTGAAATGATTAGTGTAGGAGGATGGGTTTAGTCTTGTATCTTCTCCTTTAAAGCACTCAGAGTTAGAGATCCCAGAAGGATCAGTTTTCTCACTTGTACTGAAAAATGTCACTCTAACAGTTATCTGTCTGCACCGTCAAGTTTTGAGAAATCTTTTGAATTTACCGCATTCACACCATTCTCCATCATGGTGCTAAAAATGACTAATGCAGCTTGGAGACTGGGAGACTGTGATAGCTGATCTTCTTTTTCAACCACGCACGAACATTCACACACACACACACATGCACATGCACACATGCTCAACTGACACGAATCCTTAAAGGCTGAAAATATTCTAAATCTAAGTGGGACACTGGGGGTGGCGTGGGGCACCTAAATATATACTTGGAATGTTGGTTTCATTATGGTCAGTTCCACACAAAAGGTTGGTCTGGCTGTTTGATAGAATAGACTTGTTTTTAGCTGAATGAGCCATTATCATATATGCTTTAATCTTATGGTTAAAAATAATCCCTGGCATTGGAATTTTGAAATACTTCATTTTATCCTTTCCTCATCTCTGAAAAAGTGATGTGCATCTTCTCCTGCTTTAATTAAGAAGAAACCGTCTTAGAGACAAACTGGCCTCTCCAAAATTATGCTGATGGTCAAAGAATCACTCTTTTTTAGGGCCCCTGATTAGACACTAGAATCCGTTATAAAGTCATGAGAGCCAAACCTTTAAATGAACCTCATTTCCTTTCTTGAGGAATGATATTGTCATGGCTAAAGAGACTGTCACAAACATAGACACATCCTACTCCCAGAAAAACATATGACAACGTCTCTGATGTCATTTAGCGAATGATTGAGAAGTACGGGGGCTGAATGAAAGTAATTAGATGAATTGGGAGCTGATTGCATCCAAAAGGGGAGGATTAATTGATTGCCATTAATTTGCAATGAGATGTGTAGGAATTTTCCGTAAGGCTCTATTTTTGGTGCTGTCCAATTCAACAATTTTATCAATTACCTGGAGGAAGCCTAGGAACTTGCTTACTAAATTTGCAGATGATACAAAGCCAGCAAAGGAGGAAATGTTAGTAATTCTCTGGATGACAGAATCAAGTTTCAAAAATGTCTGTTATTTAGGATGATGGGTTGACATTTGTTAAGGAGAAAGATAAAGTCCTGCATTTAATTAGGAAAAAATTGTGATGATTGGAGCTGAACTGGGAGCAGCTGCAAATAATAAAAAGTTTCAGGTTTTAATTGACCATAAGCATAATGTAGCTACTGAAAAGTCAACACAATCTCTGCTGGCATTTGGGGAGAGAGAAAGAGGCTCCAACTGATGAAAGTAACATATCTGTCCTGCATCTAGCAATCTTGGGCATTGAGTTCAATTCGGGAAACCATATTTTAATAAAGATATTGACAAGTTGTTTGTTTGGTGGATGGAGGAGCCTGAATAGTGAGACATCAGGGAATCATACAGTGTGAAACAGTGGCATGGCTGTCTATGAAACAGAAGAGGATCACAACCGTAATCTTTGTACTCAATATAAGTATTAGTTACTTAATTCTCAGAGCAAATGATGAATAATTTGGGATCATTACTGATATTGAAACTGAGAACACAAAGTTAGAATATCAAGATTCAAACTGAGGTGGCTGACTCCAGAATCTATTCTTTTAGCTGTGATACTACGTTATTTCTATGGATACTTACCAAATGTTTGTAGAATTTCTATGTGATAAAAACTAGATTTATTCTGTGGAATGCAGTAACCAACAGATGGGCTAAGATTCTGTGTCAAAGTAGAGAATTTTTCCAGTGACTAGGAAGATGACACAATGTATTTTCTGTTTTGGATTACAAAGTGAGGCTAGATGAACTCAAAAGCAAATACAATTGTAAGACGATAGTTTCTTGGAATATGATTTGGTATAACAGTATTAAAATGAATAAAGAGAAAGCCTTAAAAAGTCAATTTTAAGTGGCCTTCTCTTGAGCATACACCCAGAAATTCCTTCATCCTCTTTCTCATATTGCTAAGATATCCTCACCGTATGTACCTGGTGAGTTTTTATTTATGGATAGCAAACTCTGCCAATGTTATATACATTTTTATGTTTTCATCTTTTTGCTGTCCTTAGAATACTATCAGTATCTCACATGTAGACCTCCATCCAAAAACATATTGTAGAAATAAATGTCTTTTTAAAACTTTTATATTTCTAATAGTTGCTTGTATTGAAATCAATTTTGGAACTAGGTTCAGCATGTGGAAAGGGTTAACTCCCTGCCAAACACCAGCTATAATAACTAGAGCACTAAATATTTTCTGTCTTCATTGTTGAACTTAAAAAACAAGAATAACAATATTACTTCTATGAAAATACTGTGATAAATGCAATAATGTATACAAAAGCTCCTATTGTGGTATGCTAGACTATATTACACTATCTTCAATAAAAATTTAGGTTTTCAATGCTATGTTTTGGCAAACTGGAGATGAGATAAAAGTAGCTCAAGTTCTGGGGAAGAGTGGGTGGCTAGAAATGAAGTCCAACCACGCAATCCATTGTGAAGCAATCCATTGTGCCTAGATACAAAGCTTCAGTGAACACTCCCAACAATATCCAGGCATGGCGATACATGCCTGTGATCTCAGCATTTTGGAGTAGGAAGCAGGAGGATTACAAATTACAGTCCTGCCTCAGTAATTTAGTGAAATCTTGTCTCAAAATAAAAAAATAAAGGCTCTGGGATGCAATGCAGTGAGAAGGTCTTGAGTTCTAGTCACAGTTCCAAAAACAGCCAACCAACTGACCAAGCAAACAACCACCAAAAACACTGGACACTGAAGCTCAGTGTGCTTGCTGGGTTGGAAATACTTTTTCTATTTTGCAAGGGTGGCACTGTGTCCCTCGAAAGGAAAGTAACTTCCATTTTGGAGCCCTCCCAAGTCTCTTTCTGTGTTTCATTCTAATGTATATTATTTTGCTGATAATCACAGGCATGGGCTTTCCTGAACTCTGTAAATTATGCTAGCAAGTTATCAAACCTGAGAGAGTATGTCATAAAAGTCACACTTACACTCAGCTATTGGGTCAAATAAGGACTGTTATGGAGAGGACTTACCCTAAAATGTTTGGTCTAACTCTGACTCAGCTACTTAAGCATGCATACAAAAATTTAGATTCATATAAAATAGGTAAACTGGTAGCAATATACTTTTCTTCTTATTTTTCTTAGTGTATGTTTGGAGGAAATAATGTTTACATTTCTTATATGGAGTTTGTATGTGTATGTAAAACAATTTTATTTCTTTTTCAGGCTTTCTCAGCCTTTGATCCTGTTTCCACTTGAGAAAGATCTATCTTCTTATTATCTGTCCTTTATTTTGTTCTTTATTTATAATTTGGATTTCTCAAATAAGATAAACTATTCAAGATCTAATCTTGTGTGTCTAACTTAGTTCACTTAGCACTATGGTCTCACGATGTACCCCTTTTCCTATAAATGGAAAGTTTATCTTTTTTATGGCAGAGTAGTACTCCAGAATATATAAATGCTATATTTTCTTTATCCATTCATCTATTAATGTACATATAGGCAACATTAAGATTTAGCTGCCATGAATTTTGCTACTATCAACATGGGGTATGCCTGTACAGTTCTTGTAGTGTATGGCAACCGGTAAATTAAATGTGCTTATTATAAGAAAACATAAATCAACTCTATCAGTACAGTATTTTACATATGTACCTTAAGTATTTTAGAAAGTAGGGAAGATTTAAGTTTGTGATATTTACCATAAAATTAAGTACATGTAAATTAAAATGAACTTGAAGCTATAGTGACCTTTAGAACAAACTAAAAAATTCTATGGATTGAAAGTATAGCCCGAGGCATTTTGTAGTGACTGCTAACCATTATGGTCACCCCATCTGAGTTTTCTTACCCATGCATGTAAATTAAAAGTAGTACTTTAGCATCTGTAGCAAAAAAGTTTTAGATTTTTTCTTTGTCCAAAATCTCTATTGCGAAAATATTCCAAGATCATTTGTTGTTCAGCTTGTGAACTCTCTTTGGTAGTGCAGACAAGATTTCTGAAAATTCCTGAATAAAACAGATCCTACTGGTATGTTACTCTCTGCTGGAGACCAGGTATGAACATTGCTTGGAGCCTCTGTTCTACCTATAAAGAACTTGTGAATATGGCCTCATAAACGACCTAATACAAGTATGATACAACTGGTTTGTTTTAAAGTGCAGTAAAGAAAGACAGCAGACAGGGTCTCATGAGAAGTGACATTCTGTAATTACCTCTTCCTATCAAAAGAAAAACAATTCCCAGAAATTAATGAATACAGCAAGAGTCTATTTCCTATCTGAATTCCATCTTAATTGCAAAAGTGGATCAATTAAAAAAAAAAGACTACACTGGCAAAGCCTCTCTCTTAAGGTTTGTCTCCCAGTTCCCTAGTCATGTAATCAATGTACATAAACATATTATGAACCTATTTTTACCTTCTGAGATGAGATAAGCCAACTCCACCAGCACGGCCCCCGTGTAACAACCAAATCCATTGAACAGTGTCAAAAAATTCATAGAAGTTCCTCTAATGGTGCGTGGAACAAATCTGTATGCTATTACAGAGGCTGCGAGAAAAACAGAAGGTTGGAATTTAGAACATTCTCCCTAAAACAATTTCACAGAGAGTATTCAAATTAATATTGAGTCTGCATCAAAGAAAATTTACTATGTAAACAAGATGGGCTGGACTTTGTTGAGGTTACCGTAGTAAATGTGGTAGACATTTACTAGATGTCATCATAAAAAGACATTTTATAGATGTCTTCAAGGAACAAAATATGACAAAATATACCTTTATATACTATGAAAAGAATTTGATTACTTGGCAGATGGTTGTTCTAATATATTCACCCAAATTCACTCCAATTTGAGTATTTCTGAAAAATTTCAGATTGAGGTGAGGTCTGTACTAGATAATATCGTGACAATCTATCAGTGAGATCTATGATTCTGTGATTGTATGTAAATCATTAGGTTCCTTACAGGAAAGTTAACATTTATCATATGAAATCTGTAGAGTGGTTAAGAGCATGATCCCGAGTTAAATAAGAATATACTAAAACCTCAGGTCAGTCACTTTCTGTCTTTGGGACTTTAAATGCTGAAACATTTCAAGCCTCAATGAAGTGAAGCTAATATTACATACTTGCTGATGTGCTGTGACAATTACCTGCTGGAAATATGTAGAATTTTTGTACCCAGTGCTGATATTTAGGTATTGAAGAAAGTTTTTGTCTGTTTATTTGTTTTGGGGACAAATAGGACCTTCTCGCTGAGTGACGTTCCAAGCCCTTTTTGTATCCATTTAGAGATAGGGTCATGCTGAATCAGTAAGTTTCCCAGGCTGGGACTTGGGCTATTGCTCCTCCTGCCTCAGCCTCCTAGAGTGTTGGCATTACCGGTGTGTGCCACCATGCCTGGCATGGCTGGCTTTTTTAACAATATTATTGTTACCAACCAAATCAAATAATTCCACTTGTGCAAAGCACTGCGCAAGGCCCTTTACGGTGTTAACCTGGTCAAGGAGAAAGTGCTTAAACATAGAGCGTAGTTTAAGCACTGGGTCTCTGCAATGGTTCTATTTTTCTCAAGCCATTGTTAGAGTTATAGGGATGATAATAGCAGCAGTCTGAAAAGAAGTCAAAATCATAGGAGAAATTTTATTACAGATTTCAACTACCATTAGCTTTTCTTCTGTAGTCAGAAGTAGTAACATTGTTAGTGACAGTAACTTAGTGACAATAACACTGTATGATTCTGTACATACCATTACATAACTATGTTAAAGTATACATGACAATATTAGGGATACTAGTTAGAATATTTGATATTTGTTATTCTACAATATATGGAACTTGCTTCAAAATTTTATAACAGGGAGGGAGAGGTAAATACAAAGAGGGCAGAGAAAAAATAAATTGGGCCTGCGTTGAAAACTATTGAAACTGGAAGACAGGTACTATGAGAGCTTGTTTTTCAATAATTTCTATTATATATATACAATAAAATTTATAAAAGTATATTAAATAACATTAACATTATAAGATCTGAATGGTTGAATTATTGTTTTTCTAAATTTCTTACTGCTTTATGCTTTGTGAATTTTTCTACAGCAGGACCATAAATATTAAAGCTCATTCTAAGAAAAAAAGAAAAAATAATAGAAAATAAATATAAAGACTAAAATTTCCTATTCCTTGTATATACAAAGAAATAAATCTTATTACTTTCTCCTTCTCCTTACAGCAATATCCTCTCTCCCTGGCTTACTTATATTTTAACATAGGAAAATTCTGCATTTGCTCAGCATTTTTAAATGAATTTACTAATGTATAAAGCAAAGGTATAAATGTTCCTTTTCAAATTCATGTGGCATTTCTGTTTCCTTTCTGTGTGTCTTTCGTATGTTTTTATTTATTCATCCAATAAACATTTAAGGGAGTTCTAGTTATGCACTAGGAAAGGTGCCTAGTGCTGAACCAAGGATTCAGAAAGACCTAAGTGTATCTTTCTAAGATTTTAACCTCCCGAAGGACAGAGAGCAGAGGTGTGTTTATTGCATAGGGCGGAGCTACACAGGCAGTCAGTTCTACTGTACTGATAGCAGATGACGACAATATAGATGATAATGGTAAATAAAGGACTTCCAATTTTGATGGCCAGATGCCATGGGTCTTTTGTGTAGTGCTAGTTACCAGCAGGAGGGCAAGGCCAAGCCTTTGAGCGCTTTCAGGAAGGCCCAAAGGAGAGTACGAAAATAACATTGAAGAGGCTGGGGGAAGCAGTGATTCATAGTTATAAAGGGATTCGGCTTGTGAACGTCCCTCTCCATAAATACAAAGAGACAAACAATGGGCAGAAAGAGTAAGTGGGCCTATTTCTTTTTCTGAGAAAAAGCAGAATGTACAAGCCCATTATTACTCTGCTAGTTAATTATTAATCTTATGCTTTTCTCTCGCTAGAACTTCGGGGGCAGTGTATAATTCATGAACCCACTTTGCCAGCTCTGTGCCTGCTGGTTAATCTCTCTTTGGTGTCATTTTAGTCGTTTTTGAAAACCCCCAGTTCCCTTTTGTAGGACTTAACTTTTCCAGTCCTCAAATCTCCATTTTTCAGACCTCTACTTGCATGTTCTCATCTTTTCCAGCTTTAGTGATCATCAACTTGATGTTTTATGCTCTATGATACATCTTGTATCCCATTATAGTACAGACATTATCAATGTCAGTCATTATACTGAAATTACCATTATATTATAAAGACACAATGAAAAAATACTCAAAGTGTTTGGGACATCCAGTCTTCTTGCCAGGAAGAACTCAAGGTAGTGGCTGGTTACTGTTTGCAATGATGGCACGTCATAGCACATAGGGAATCTATAGTCGAGGGTCATAAAGAATCAGGCACTGGAGACTCATGGCTGGAATCCTTTTTCACTCTAGTTGTGCTTAAACAATTAAAATTAAGGCCATTGTGTTTGGTGAAAAGTTTTTTTAATATGCAAGAAGAAATACCATACCCTCAGAAAATGGAACTTTGTTGACTCTGTGGTCACTTTCAGACCATTGCTCTTTCCTTAGTATCTCATGTTATGAGATTATGTGTTGCTTGCCTTTCTTTTGTGTTGTCATCTACCAACCGAGGCCATTTTCCTCTGTTTCTCAAAGTTGACAGATCCTTTCATCACATTCTCTAGAAGAGCCCTGAGTTAAATCTTGGTGGATTTTAAGATGCACACTGAACACCTTTCTAACTTTCCACCCTTCTGAATCCTGGCTTCTCGGTGTCTTGAGCTCTAATGTCCTAGTATTCCTTTCTACTGTAGCTTCTACTCCATTAGCACCCATGACCACAGACTGTACCTGGTTCCCCACACCAATGGTGGCCAACCATGGCCACGGAATGGCCAGGCGCCACACATTTTCACAGAACTTCATTGGAACACAGCCACTCCTACTTCATAAGTATCATGTATGGCTGCTTCTGCATCCATATGACATAGCTGAAAAATTATAAGAGAAATTTATCAGTAAGTAAAAAGCCTGTCTCCTGTCTGAAACCTTCTAAGAAGTTTGTCAACCCCTGCTCTTCATCAATGGCTACCATCATTCCATGATGCCTGCTGTGCGTGCCCCTCTCTGACTATCATCTTCTAGCTTTCCAAGCCACTCTCTCAACCTTCGCTGGAATCTTCAATGACACAAAATTTTGTCTGTTTTTTTTTTTGTGTGTGTGTGTGTTTATGCACATGCACACGTGGCAGAGACTGAATCTAAAGCTTTTGCATTCAGTTATACGCCTTCCGCTCTTAAGATTTTTTCTGAAACAGTATCACACGAAGGCACTCAGACCCAGCCTATACTTATTATCCTTTCTCCCCAGAATCCCAAAGTTCTGGGATTACAGGTGTGTGCCACCACGGCTACCTTCTTTTTCTTCTTTTTTTAAAAATGTGTTTAAGACTTGAATAACAATGTTGGGCACATTTTAGGCAAACATTACTTTCTGAAAAAATAAACACAGATTATGAAACAGCTGAAGTAAACACTGTGATGCATAAAGAAAGAAAGCACACAGCTTGGGAAGTTTTCTACTTTTGTTTTCTTTTTCTCTCATCTTCAAAGCACAATATGGCTGAAAGGGTAGGTGGAGTCACCCACCCTGTTTTCTTACTCAATGCTATCAACGTAGGACATTGTCAACCATTTGAAAAATTTATTTTTGCTGTGCCATGGAGAAACAGCTGTGGATTTCATTTGTTTAAATAAGATTATATTTATTAATCACTCTGTACTTTTCAGGAAGGAGAAACACAAAAGAATATGATGGTAAGTATGGAGACAAAAATCCTGACTTTGGGGAGTCTACATTCTCTTGATGAGAGGCAAGCAGCACATCAAATTATACATAAGATGCAGTAAGTAACAGAGAGAGAGAGAGAGAGACAGAGAGAGAGAGAGAGAGAGAGAGAGAGAGAGAGAGAGAGAGAGAAAACAAAAGAGAGAGAGAGAGAGTGATGGAATAAAAAGTGGTGAGATGGTCAAGGAAGCTTCTCCAAAAAAGATGACCTTGGAGAAAACTGAATGAGAAGCCTGCTCTTCAAACAGAGTGAATGGAGCTCCAGAAGAAGGGAAATGCAAGTGCAAAGACCTTGGCATAGAACTACATTTGCCACCTTCGAAACACACAGTGCTTATAACAAAGGGTTAGAAATGAGAAAATAGAGTTGGAACAGAATATGCAAACTGGATTGTGTGGACTTTCATTCCCCATGCTGTGGAATTTATCTCTAAGATTGTATTGTGGTTTGTGAGCAAGGGAATGATAGGACTCATGTTTAGGAAAGATCATGCTGGCTTTGCTGAAGAGAATGGACTAATGGGTAGGACAGGAAACAAGGGACAACCGAGGGGGCTCTAGGAGAATCAGGGTTAGAAATGAAGGTAATTTAAATCAGCACATTACAAAAGGAATGGCAAAAAATGACCACATTTAGAGCATATTTGAGTGAATATTAAAACATGCCATTATGTTAGAAAGAGAGAAATGCAGGCTGACTCATGCACCAGAGGCAGCCCTGACCACACTATGGTGGTGTAAGATTCCCTGGTGTTTACATCATGGCAGAAAATGCTAGGAACAGGATGCGTTTGCCAAGTGATTAGGAAGTTGTTTAGGAAAATGAGGTCAAATTTTCATTTCATTTTCATGTTCCTACACGCTCAAAGTATATTAAATGTTATTTTTGGAGAAAATATAGAAATATACGTATTTATCTATGAGAGAGGAAAGGAAAGGAAAGAGGGAAGACAGATGATTTTTTAAGGGCATTGGAGTTGTCGTCTAAGTTTTTGCAGTGCTTTCTTCCTGTACTGTAACTAAAATATTGTTGGCGCTAATCAGCTTAATAAAACTTCCATTTCATCTGTATCAGGTGGAATTAATAATTATGTATGAATTAGGGAGATGAAGAGAAATGTAAAATCTTAAAAAATGAGGGTGCTAGTTAGGCCTGTGTGAAGCAGTGTGGGAAATCTCCTGGGGGTGAACAAGCAACCCGCCATTTTGTTTTTGTTGAGGTGATGAACTCTTTGTAAAAACTTGAGCTACTCACAGGCTGGGTTTACCAGGGTTTCAGCCACACCAAGTAAAACGTACTGAAGAACCAAGTGGAAAGCAGGCATGGAGGAAACGGTGAGAACTTTGCCTGAAAGAGGCTGCTCCACTGGAGGAAATTGCTTCCTGTGTATTTCAAAGCAGCCAGCCACCATCACTGACAGTGCCCCAGAAAGATTCCCAGCAACTGCAGGAAAGGACACAAAAGAAAAAAGCAAAACTAAAGAAGAGCTGGACATCAGTGTAGTAGGTCATAACACTTGGTACACCCAGGGATGTTTCCTCAACGTTTTGGGGGGCGCTTGGGGTGCACAGATGCACACTCACTGTGTTTTCTGGCCCCAGCATGTGCTGAGTCTGTTTCCTGTGGCTCCTCACTGGTTATCTGATCTCCACCCAGTTATTTAAGCTCATTATCAGTTTTCACAGCTCTGAGACTGAGTCATGCTGCTTACTTCCTAGGGTGGTGGTGAGATTTAAATAAGATAATGTTATCTGTTATTATAAGAGTTCCTGATACACTTAACAGCCATTATTATTGAAGATAAAGCAATAGTTTTAAACTTTTGTTCATAGATGAGGGAGATATTTCTAAACAGTATTTTTAAAAAGATACTTTTGAATAAAAATGCTTTGGGGAAATTAAAATAAAACAGTATGTTTATATAACTTTATCATTTTGAAAGGATTTTGAAATAACTTAAGATATTATCACTTTTTGGATTTTATCATTTCTCTAATTTTTATAACAAAATTAAGGCACTCACAAGACAACTATAATTAAGGTATAGAAAGTTTGTTTAGGAACAAAGTCATTAAAAATGGTAAATTAATGAGGTGAAGAAAAAAATAAGCAATTATTCAGATAGAGTCCAACTCTTACTTGTTTTTGATTCCAGGTATCGATCTCATGACCTCATGTTCGCCAAGCGGGCGCTTATGCCACTGAGTTAAATCCCCAGCCCTCCAATTCTTTCTTTGAAGAAAATTATCTAAGACATTTTTGGTTGTAAAAGAGTAGTAATTTTGTGCCAGAATTTATATCTATTGCTACCATTTAATTTCTCAATTCATCATTCATAGTACTGGAATTCTCTCTTTGGAGCAGAGCAAGCAAACTTTGGCTTGCTGGAATTTACTTGAAGTTTAGAGACATTTACATTTTGCTAACTTGCATAAAGCTTCAGATAAGGCAAAATTTCAATTCAGAAAAACCAATCTAATGTTTAAATAGCTTTGTGTTTGTTTTTGTTGATAAAGAAACTGGTAGGTAAGTTTTTTGATCATATTTCAGCACTTAAATGTATCTATAAAGAGTGTTTTTTACTGGGTCTGTAAGAAATGGAAAGTGTTTTTTTCCTTTTAAAACTTTGAGGAATCTTTTTTATTTATTGCCATTTTAAATTAAATTAAATAATGGCCCATTCATTGTGAAGTAGAGATTTTACTTTTTCTCCATAGTTCATATAAAGCTATGCATTTCACATGCTGTCTGCCCTAATGATAAAGCTCATCTGTGGTTGGCTGACTCCATTGTTCCTAAGTCAGCGGAAGGGCAGAAACAACATGGTGGAAAGGCATGCTACAGTACAGCTTCTCCCTTCACTGTAGCCTGGAAGCAGAGAGGATTGGATAGAGCCAAAGAGAGCAGAAAGGGACTGGGTCAAAGACGCATCTTCCAGGTTGGGCTTCCAGTTACTCACTTTCTCCAAGAAAGACTCACCTCCTAACAGCACATTCAGCTATGAGCTCACTGGTGGATTATTTCATTGATGAATTTAGTATCTCCATGATCTTATCGCCTTCTGAAGCCCCGCCTCTGAATACAAGAGCCTTCTAGGAGGCATCTGTTATCCAAGCCATAAGAAATATCAATATGTAAGCCCAGTCTTTGCTCTGTTCCTGTTATATGTAAGGCAGTGTGCTAGCCACAGTAGAAAATATAAGATGGATACCTTTTCTCAAGCATTGCAGACTCACATTCCAGTGAGGAATACAAAAAGAACTGTATTTCTACATGGAGAAGTAAGAGACATCATTTTATACTATAAAGAAAGAAGGTTTTGGTGTGAAAAAGTGAACACCATTGGAAGGGTAGCAAAGCTAGAGTGCTTTGAAAATGTTGGACTAACTTTCTGAAGGGTGAGAAGCTCAAGTTGGGTGGGAATCAAGGGAGATATAGATTAGGATCAGATAAGAAGAGGCATTTAATATACTTTGTAGGAATTTGGAAATTATTCTGAAGATAACAGAATCATTGAAATTTTAGACATGAGTAAAATGATTACTACTGACATTAAGGATGATTATGCTCAAGATCATGTGCGGGTTGGTAGAACAGAAGATATCTTGGAGGTAGAAAGATAAAAAGTTATGAGAATAATGGTAGGGTATAATTGGGGCTTGAGTTACAATCAGAAAGGCCACTTCAGTGTAGTAGAGGGAAGGTAGAAAAGTAAGATGCAACAGAGTTCACTGATTAAGCCATGGTATTTGAAGCAAAGTGCAAGGAGGAAGCCAATAGTATTATTAATATGAGCCTGGGTGATTGGACAGAAGAAGTGAAAACAGTATAAATGAGATCCATGTGTAGATACGGACAACATGAATTTAATTTTGAGTTGAGTTAAAGGTTCAAATGGGTCATCTAAATTGAATTGCTCTTAAAAAGTTGAAAATACGAATCATTGCTCAGGAGTTTGTTTGAATCAAGAGATAATGATTAATGAATCATCTACTCAGAATGGGAGTTAGGGTCAGATGAAATTGAGAGAGGATCTGAAAGGAAGAGAAGAGAACATCTAAGCAACACTTTGAAATGTAATTGCATTTAGAGCCAGGAAAAAGAAGCAAAATGGTAGTGTTTAAGGGAAGATTTTAAGAAGGAAGACATACAAGGCAGACTTTCGATCTTTTCCTCTAGTTCTTCTCTTTCCCTTTGCTATCTCCTTCAAATCTGAAGATATGAGACACCTTTTTTCTCCTCATCTCCAAATATATCATTAAGTTCTATAGATTTTATTTCCAAAATATATAATAAACCCTCCTGTTACTCTCCATAGCCACTTTCACCATTCTAAACCAGATTGTTCTCAAATTTTAAAGCCAGACTATGTGCAGCAACCAAAGTCTGGGGTGAAAGTCATAGTCATAGCAATAAAGAATGCTTCCATTTTTGTCCCCTATTAAGCATCCAGCAGTGAGAGTGCTGTTATGTAAATGCAGGTTGAATGTTACTTTTCAGCTTTAATTCCTCGTGTGGATCTTTACATGACTGAAAGAAAATCTGGAATCCTTACAATGGTCCGTGTGATCTCATCCATTGTGGTCACTCCAGTCTAATGGCTTGCTACATTCTCCTGAATGACCATGTTTCAGCTACACTGATGTTCATTATCTTGAGTATCTGAAACTCCTTCCCACTGTAAGGACTTTGCTGCTCTTTCTTTTGCCTGGACATTTTTCTTCCATTTTTTCCCCAGCCTCAGGGCCTATTTCTTCTTCAGATATGCACTGTATAATCTACAGTAGATCCTGCTTCGTATTCCTCTCACAATATCTATTTGTTCTACTGCACTTACCACAATGTGGAATAAAGTACATTCATTTGTACCATTCCTATTTCAATGAGTTGATTAGATACTTTATGAGAATCACAACCAAAGTTGGTACAAGTGTAAGCAACTTATTTAAGCGACACACATAGACATGATTAAATGATGACAGAATTAAACATTTTGAGAGACAGAAGACAATGGAAAATATAATAAATCAACTGTATTGATGAATGGATTACTAGTTATCTTTTACATTCAATAGAGCTCCAGGATGAAATCAGAAAGCAAGGGGTTAAGTACCAGTGAGTCGTGAGTATGTGTACGTAGTTTAGGAATGAAGAAAGCTTTGATGTGTAGGAAAAGAGAAAGATAAAAATTTGTTTGAAGATATTAGCAAGATCATAGGAAGCTGTTTTACAATGTGGGGAAGATGTTTTCCTGCTTCTTTTTTGCAGAGTAGATATGTCAATAGAGATGCAAAAAGTTAAAAATGTAAGAGGAGTAAGTAAATATATAATACAGAAATGTCTGGAAGTAAATAAGAAAGAAAAACAAGTTGAGAGCCCAAAAAGTACAATTATAGCAAGGAAAGGCAAAATATAATACTCAATAGGATGATAGGATGATTTTAGAATACAGACAAAACTGAGAATGAAAAATACTGAGACAATACTGAAGAGTGGAAAATGAATGTGAGTATATATGTGAGTATACTACATGTGTATTATGAACAGTGAGTAGATATATATATATATATATATATATATATATATATATGGTATGTATGACCAGTATATATACTATATATACCATGTATAGTATATATACTATGTATACGTGAGTGTATATACATAGTGTATAGTATATACATATATATACTATATATACTATAATATATATGACACTCTTTCAACTTGGAGGGACCAGTTACTGACTCAGAATTGGTGGATGGCAATGAAATAAGAGAGAACAGAGGGGAAAAATTTAGCAATCTCTGTTTTTGAGCTTAGCTAGAGATGGAGAGTTTGTGGTAAAACTAGATCTAGTGTCGTGATTTGTAGCTTATTCTACTTAGCTTCCCTTTTACTTTCTCATAGGGACAGCTGCATTACTGTACACTTTGCTTTTGGCATTATAAAAAATAATTAGAAGGATAATGAGCTATTTCAAATTGTTTACAGAATTCAGGTTAATTTTAAAAATGTTTTCACTAGGAGAATAAGGCATTGGAGGATTTTGATGGTTTAACCCATATAAAAGGACAAAAAATTCTTATTTATGTGTGTCAATTCATGATCAATCAGTGTAAGAGCGTGGCTAAGTGTCTTTCTGATTGAATGGTCACTCCCAGCATGGCTGAGTATGAAGCGTAGGGCTGAAGTTGGACAAGAGATCAAAATTAGAAATTAGGGTTCTGAATAGTGAGTTCTCTCCTAACATCTACATATACATGCACCTCACTTGTAGTGCTAGGGAATATCATCAAAACAGGAGATTAGGAGATTGAAGGGCTCCACTCTCAATAAGATAAGTGGCTTCCTTAAAAGAGCACTCCATTATTAGCCCTCATAATACCACAACTAGTTCCCTGCAAATGATTTTACGGAGAAACCCATTTCTTAGTAAGTCCCACCTGTGTACATAGACACACCATCCACAGCAATCCTCATATGTCCTCTTAGCTGATTGTCCTCAGGCACACTATTCTGTTAGATGAATGACACATGAAGTCTACCTGACATCTGAGAAGTTTCCATTGCGAAGAAGACAACTGGGAAATAGGGACGATCTGTAGTTAATGTGTTCAGAGAGATAAGTGACTGTATCTATACAATATGAAGTTTCTGTGAAAAAGAAATGTTAAGAAAACTTGGAAAACCAAATATGGCTGCTGTCACTTAAAACTCAGTAGACTGCTTGGAAGATAAAGACATGTCTCCAAGAAATTATAGCACGAACTAAGAGAGGGAGGGAGTTGTAGGGTAGGAAGGAAGAAAGGAAGAAAGGGAGAGGGAGAGGGGGAGAGAGAGAGAGAGAGAGAGAGAGAGAGAGAGAGAGAGAGAGAGAGAGACAAAGCAGCATTAGCAAAAAACAAAGCAACAAACCCAAACCAAAAACCATCACAAGATTACAGGCAATTGAAGACAAAAATTTAAGATATCTACTGGATTATATTATGAAAGTCCAGCATCTGATCAAAAGGAGGTCAAAAAGGAAATACAGAAAACTTAGAAGACAATAAATTATTTTTTTAAAAAATCATAGATTTTTTTTCTGATTCAAAGGATCCTTTTGGGTCAACAGTATAATAGTTGAGAAAGATCTTCGCCAAGGCAGAGAAACATGGAATTTTAGAACATCATAGATGCAGAGGAGGCCCTGCTATTTAGGAAAAGAGGGCATACAAAGAGGAATGCATGTCAGAAGAGCACTGGACTTCTCAATAGTAACTCAAATTACTTTAAAAAATTCTTCTCTCAGAATTAAAGGCTTGGTAGTAGGCTCAGTAGTAGATCATGTGTTTAGCACATGAGAAGCCCTTGGCTTGATCCCCATCACAGTGGAAACATTGTTTTATAATTTGAATTCTATTAAGATCCTGCTCATCTGATTGTCACCTGTGCTATGTATCAGGTTTATATTCTATCCAGGAGAGTTTATAACATTTTTAGTAATATTTTAGACTATGGTGTACAGTTTTTGTTTTCTATAAAAGGCCAAAAATAAATCTTTAGCATTGGTGAGCTAAAAGAAAAATTGAAAATATGCCAACCCTTATGTAATAAAAGAAAAATAACATTTTGATGAATTAAACTCAAATAATATCTGTGTGAGATGATACAATTTTATTACAATTGGGTTTCAGAATTAATGTTCTCTATCATCAGATGAATTGCAAATGCTTACCTGTGAAAAGTATTCTTATCTTATAGTTCATAAAAAATAGATGGTGAACCAGATTTTGTCTATCAACTGGGATGCTTGATATTTGGTTTAGGCACTCATTAGTTTTTACTTCTTGCTTCTGAATTTTAGCCTGGCCTTTTAGTTGGGCTACTGTAGCCTGTACACATGTATGAACCATGTAGAGAAATCTTTCTGGACTTTTTCTTTTTGCCCTCAAAATGTTTATGGCTGTTATTGGAGGACTGTGGAGTTCTAAGCCTGCAGGCAAGTGCCACTGGTTCCAGAGGCCCGTCAGCCTGTGTTAAGTGCCCCCACGCACTTTCCCCTGGGGAGGTCCCAGGAGCAGGCATCAGCCTCCCCTCTCCTGGCTGTGCTTGGCAGACTGTGGAGTGCTAAGCAAGCAGGTGGGCATCGTGGGTTCCAGAGGCTGGGCTTGAGCTGGCCTGCTTCACCCCAGTGACCCTCTATCAATTCAGGGAACTGGGTGCCAGAGTCCCAGGAGCTGAGGGCACGGGAGAGGATTTCCAGCAGACCCTGAGGAAGCCTTAGAATAATGTTCGAAACACTTGAAACACAGAAATATAGGAAAATGACAAAACTAAAGAAAAAATTACAATCTCAAACTTTCAGCCCATCCAAAAAAACCTTAGGAGCTATGCATATAGAAGAAAATATCTTCCGGGAGAACATGGCGGACAGATAACAGCAACTACCGGCGGCTCTCTGAAAGACTCGGCTCAGAAGCCAGGAATGGTGCGGACTAAGGAGACATAAGCAGGTGGAGATATGCTCTGCTGACTCAGGAACGAACTGGGCTGAGAGAAGCCAACTTGGAATGCAGTCCTGGTGCTAAAACAGGAACAGAAAAGACTCGGTGTGGAGGCTGGAACCGCGCCATTGTAAGCCGCGATTTGGGTTTCCCGCCGCGCAGCGGCTGGCTGCCTCTACAGCGGCTCGGCAAGGGGAGAGACGTGCAGAAGCTCTGAGAACGGCAATCTGCGAACGGCAGGGAGGCGTGCACTGATTTGTGGTGAGGTGAGTGAGAGAAACTGACACTCTACCACAGTTTGACTCCAGCAGAGGACTTTCTGGGCCCGAGCAGTCCTGCGGGAGCAGGGCGCGGTGGCGACTCCAGCCACACATCCCCCTCTCGGGCGGGATTGGTGAAAAGTGCCTGGCCTGCGTGACGCTGCCGGCGGACCTGGTAGACTGTCCCAACCCAGATCCCAGAGCCTGACGGTGGCCAGGAGGGGAGACGCGTAGGCTGCCTGGTCCGTAACTCCCTGGTGCGCAGCGGTGAGCGGGAACACCTAACTGGCGCAATTCGATCAGGCTGTGGCTGACTGGGAGAGAAGCTGGGCCTCTTATATAAGCTTGCATATATAAGGAACAGAGAAGAAGAGGCAGCATGGGAAGAGGCAGCAACAAGAAAGTCTCCTCGGC
This sequence comes from Cavia porcellus, assembly GCF_034190915.1. Lineage (NCBI taxonomy): Eukaryota > Metazoa > Chordata > Mammalia > Rodentia > Caviidae > Cavia > Cavia porcellus. Next base: position 41,515,200 of record NW_026947510.1, read on the forward strand.
CCCCAATTCTGAGAAACAGGCAATAGCAGACACCGCACCAATACACATAAGGCACCATATAGAGAGCCTCATAGACCAATTCAGGAATGAAGTTATCAACGACCTGAAGCTAGAAGTATGCAGAATAGTTAGAGAAATGCTAAGCACCACCCAAGAAAAAACAGGTGATGGAATGGAAGAACAGAAAAAAAGGGGAGAATTGTTTGATGGAGAAAACAGAGAAAGCATAGAATACGTGAAGCAGGTTCAAAGGGACTACCAAGATACTAAGAAGTCTATCGAAGACTGGCATAACAGCTTGAAAGAAACTAAGGACAGACTATCTGAACTGGAGGGCAGACTTGTAATATGGGAGAATGAAATGAAAAACTTCTTAAAAATAACAAAGAAACAAACAGCAATAATACAAAGACAAGAAGATGATAAGAGGATCCATAACTTAAGGATTAAGAACATAAAAGAAGAAGTAGGGATGCAAACAAGTGAACTACAAAAGCTACTCACAGAAATAATCCAGGAGAATTTTCCTAATTTAGCAAAAGGTAAAGATACTCAGATGTATGAGGCATACAGGACCCCAGCTACCTACAACCCAAACAGAGCAACACCCAGGCATATAATAATAAAAATTCCAGAAATTCAATACAAGAACAGAATATTAAAAGCTGTAAGAGACAAGAAACAGACCACTTACAAGGGAACACCCATCAGAATTACAGCAGATTTCTCTGCACAAACCATCAAATCACGAAGAGCGTGGGGGGAAATAATTCAAGCATTGAAAGATAATAATCTCCAGCCAAGATTGAGATATCCTGCACAACTGTCCCTGGAAATTGATGGAAAAACAAGGTGCTTCCAGGATAAAGAGGAACTGGGGGAATTTGCAACCACCAATTCAACTCTAAAGAGAGTATTGCAGGATATTCTAAAAAAAGAAAAATACAAAGAACCCAGAAATAGTGGCGGGGAGGCCACAACAAATGGAGCAGAGAACAAAATGAAGAAGACAAACTGACAGCTACTGACAGAAAAAGAGCTTAACAGAAATGAGGCAGAGAAGATTGGATGATAGGAACAGCTATTTTGGAGAAAATGACATCTTAATAGGTAATACTGATTTAGTATCATCTTGTTTTGAAGTCTCATCTAGCTTTTGTCCTTCTGTCTCCAATGGTCTAAATAGGCTGTATCTTATTGGATTTTATTATGTACGATAGTATAAGCAAAAACCTTTTAAAGACAAGGAGATTATACAGAAACCATTGTTCATTTTCTGTTAGTCGATTCTAAATACTCTGTAATGCTGTCATTCTCTTGAATGGTTTTACATTGTTTTGATATACTTAATGCTACAGTATACGAAGTTGTACTCAAGGATTTCAAAGAAAGAAACAATATGGTAACTACTTTTAGGTTAGGATTATCTGGTGGTGAAACACTATTCTGCTTAAATGGTTATGTTTTGATCTGCGCTGTTTCGTTGTTATGCCCTCTTTTATCTCAATCTCCACTCCATTATTTACTTTTTTATCTTTATCCTTTTAATTAAAGGAAAAAAATAGCAGGATATATAATAGTAACCCATTTTGACTTTTCATTACCTTGATTTAAAGCCCTGTATTACTCTCACCATCTGGTTTTTAACTGATGTTCCCCTATTCTGTTTTGCTGGATAGTATCAGGTTCGAAAGTTTAGGCATCAGCTGTGAAGATAATGAGATTCATTATGACGCCCATTCTTGTTCACTTTTAGCTACTTTTGAAGACCTACAATGTCTCCAATGTTTTGGTTTTGTCGGTTTTATTCTTTACTGTTTTGTTCAATTGTATTATAACTAATGATATAGGCAATTCTATTAGAGATAGCGGGAGACATTATGGTAACCATTGTTGATCACCTGTATTATGTTTTTACATTATCTATTATGTCCACCCTTTTGACTTGACCGATTCTGTTCTGTTATGTCACATTTGGTTTTACTCTCTTCCAAAAAAGTAGTAAGAACCGTGGGAGCAATGAAACCCAAAATGTGTAATAGTCATGGTACAAAAGAGAGGAAAAGAAAGTACTCTAAACTATATAACTGCATGTATATTTAAGTGTATAAGATAGAAAATGATATCACAGAGTTTTATTGGATCAATGAACAGAACTGTTTGCAGTATCATTGATGGAATGTCCACTTTACAAGCTTTAATTTTGTGACTTGAACAATTATTTCTAAGATGACAATATGTAATCCATTAACTAGTGATTTCCTACTGTTCATTTTTTTTCTGTAAATCTGTATAACTTGTACCCTTTCCCTGCTTTTTTTTTCTTTTCTCCTTAAATAAAAAAAAAAAAAAGAAAATATATGCCCTACACCTCAAATATCAGACATAATAGCAACTGAAATAAACAAGCAACTCCGGGAAGCTTTAAAGGAATTCAAACTAGGAATAATCTCCCAGGTAAAAGAAGAAATGAAAAAGAAATGAAAGAGATGCTGAATATATCTAAAGAAAACACAGTTAAAAAACTGGAGGAACTAAACAAAAAGAATCCCTAGATGAGCAATATAAGAAACAAACAGAATATATAAAGCAGATGCACAGAGATATACAGGAAATAAAAAACTCCACTGAAAGCTGTGAAAACCACCACAATGAAAGTGAAGATACAATTTGCAGACAAGATTGCAGCTAGTGAACAGAAATCTTTGTTATCTTTTAAAAATAACAAAGAATCAGGAAATAACAATCCAACAACTGCAAGATGGCACAAAAAACTATAAGATTGATAGGGATTAATGAAAAGAAGGGCATTAATAAAGGACATCAAGAGGATATTTAGAGAAGTAATTGCTGAAAATTTCCCAAACATGAGATCGGAAAACGACATCAGGATCAGTGAAGCATATAGAACTCTAAACAGTCATAACCAAAATAAAATTACACCCAGACATATAATAATCAACATCCTAGAAATCCAACATAAGAATAGAATATTAAAAGAATATAAGAATAGAACATTAACATAAGAATAGAATATTAAAAGCTATCAGAGAGAAAAGACAGATCACTTATAAAGGAAAACCTAGCAGAATTACAGCAGACTTCAAAGCACAAACAATAAAGTCAAGAAGAGCATGGAGTGAAGTATTCCAGATCCTAAAGGAAAATGTTTTCCAGCCTAGACTGATGTACCCTGAAAAACTGTCCTTCAAAATTGATGGTGAAATACGATACTTCCAGACAAAGAACACCTGAAGAACTTCATGATCACCAAGCCAACCCTGCAAAAAATATTGAAGACAGTTTAGATACACTTAGGAAAAAACCACTAAGCAAAGCAGATAAGTAAACAGAATAGAAAGATAAAGATGCAACAGCAGAAAGATAACATGTCAACAATAAACCAACATATAACAGTTATAACCATTAATGTAAATAGTCTCAATGCACCAATTAAAAGAAACAGACAGGCAAAATGGATCAAGAAACAAAATCCAACCATATACTGTCTACAAGAAACTCATCTAACCCAAAAGGATACTCACAGATTGAAAGTCAAAGGATGGAAAACAATACTTCATGCAACAGGAGCCCCCCAAAAAAGCAGGAGTAGCCATTCTGTTTGCAGACAATGTGAACTTTAAACTAATAGTGATAGGAAGAGACAAAGACTACATACTGGTTAGGGAAAAACTCCAAGAGGAAGAGATAACTATCTTAAATATATATGTACAAAATTCCAGAGTACCCAGTTATATAAAACAAATATTAACAGACATGAAAAATCAAATTATCAGTAACGCAATTGTAACAGGAAACCTTAACACACCATTGACACTAAAAGACAGATCAACCAGGCAGAAAATCAGCAAAGAAATAACAGAATTGAATTACACATGTGAACAAAGGGATAGAGGGACTTGATGGAGTGTTCCATCCAACAACATCAGAATACACATTCTTCTCAGGAGTACATGGGTCATTCTCTAAAATAGACCATATTTAAATAAATGCAAAAGTGTTAAAATTATCCCTTGCATGTTATTGGATCATAGTGCTTTGAAATTAGAAATTAATGATAAAAGATATTGCAAAAACCCCACAAGCACATGAAAACTGAATAACACACTCTTGAGTAATCAGTGGGTCACAGGGGAAATTAAAGAAGAAATTAAACAATACCTACAAGAACATGAAAATACAAATACAACTTACTGGAATCTGTGTGATGAAATGGAAGCCATCCTCAGAGTAAAATTTAGTGCACTGAGTTCCCACATCAGGAAAACAGAATGAATACAAATAAACAACCTGATGCTACACCTCAAACATCTAGAAAAAGAAGAGCAAGTCAAGCCCAAAGCTAAAAGAAGGGAGGAAATTATAAAAATCAGAGCAGAAATCAATGCAATAGAGACTAAGAAAACAATCCAAAGAATCAATGAATCATAGAGTTGGTTCTTTGAAAGAATAAATAAAATTGATAATCCCCTAGCCAACCTTATTAAAAAAATGGAAGAAAAAGCTCAAATTCATGCAATAAGAAATGAAAAAGGTGAAATCACTACAGACTCTATAGAAATACAGAAGATCATCAACACCTATTTTGAAAACCTCTACTCTCAAAGGTTTGATAACACAGAAAAAATAGACAGATTCCTAGAAACATATGAAGTACCAAAGTTAGGTCAAGAGGATGTAAAACTGCTGAATAACCCAATCTCTATTAATGAAATTGAAAATGTAATTAAGTCCTTACCTACAAAGAAGAGCCCAGGCCCAGACAGATTCACTGAAGAATTCTACAAGAAATACAAAGAAGACCTACTGCCAACATACTTCAAACTCTTCAATGAAATTGAAAGGGAAGCAATTCTTCCTAAGTCATTCCTGGAAGCAAATATTACTCTAGTACCAAAACCTGAGAAAGACCCAACTAAAAAAGAGAACTATAGACCAATCTCCCTAATGAACACAGATGTAAAAATCCTCAATAAAATATTTGAAAATAGGATACAGCAAATTATCAAGAAGATTATACACCAAGACCAAGTGGGATTAATCCCAGGCATGAGGGATGTTTCAACATAAGTAAATCAATAAATGTAATCTACCATATCAATACAGCCAAAAGTAAGAATCACATGATCATTTCCATAGATGCAGAAAAAGCTTTTGATAAGGTCCAACATTCATTCATGATCAGAACTTTACAGAAAATTGGAATAGATGGTCTTTACCTCAATACAATAAAGGCCATCTACGACAAGCCAACAGCCAGTATCATACTAAATGGCCAAAAATTGAAGGCCTTTACTTTAAAATCAGACACAAGACAAGGATGTCCCTTATCACCGCTCCTATTTAATACAGTACTGGAAATACTAGCCAAAGCAATTAGACAAGAGAGAGAAATAAAAGGGGTAAAGACAGGAAAAGAAGAAGTTAAAGTATCTTTGTTTGCAGATGACATGATACTCTACATAAAAGACCCCCTAAACTCGGTTGAAAGACTCTTAGATATAATAAATAAATTCAGTAATGTAGTTGTATACAAAATCAATACTTGAAAAGCAATAGCATTCCTATACACTAACAACAAAATCACAAAGAGAGAAATAAGAGAAGCTACACCCTTCACACTAGCAACCAAAAAAATGAAATATTTAGGAATTACTGTTATGAAAGAAGTGAAAGACCTATACAGGGAAAATTATAATACACTGAAAAAAGAAATTGAAGATGATCTCAGAAAATGGAAAGACATCCCTTGCTCATGGATAGGAAAGAATAAATATTGTGAAAATGGCCATTCTCCCAAAACTGTTATACAAATTCAACGCAGTCCCAATAAAAATACCATCAACATACCTCATAGATCTAGAGAAATCAATCCTAAAATTCATCTGGAGTGAGAAGAGACCTGGACAACAAAGACAGTTCTAAGCAGCAAAGGCAAGGCTGGAGGCATCACAGTCTCTGACTTGAAGTTATACTACAAAGCAATCGTAGTAAAGTCAACATGGTACTGGAATCAAAACAGAGCCAAAGATCAACGGAATAAATTAGAAGATACAACCACAACTACAAACACACTCAACCACCTTATCTTTGATGAAGGAGCCAAACAGGTTCACTGGAATAACGACAGCCTTTTTAATAAATGGTGTTGCAAAAACTGGCTCTCCATATGCCGAAAACTAAAACTAGACCCATGCCTATTACCACATACTAAATTAAAATCTAACTGGATCAAAGATCTGAATATTAAAACAGAAACACTAAATCTATTGGAGGACAAATTGGGTAGAAACCTTGAAAACATAGGGGTAGGTAGAGAATTCATGAATAGGACTCAAACCACATGGGAAATACTTCCCAGAATCAGTAACTGGGACCACCTCTTATTAAAAAGTTTCTGCATGTCAAAAGAAATCTACAGCATAGTGAAAAGAAAACCCACAAACTGGGAAAAGATCTTAGTGAACTCTCCCTCAGACAAAGGACTTCTGACTGAAACCTATAAAGAATTAAAAAAAAATCAGACCCCCAAAATTCAAAGACCCAATCCAAAAATGGGCATCTGAGATGAATACACACTTCTCAGATGAAGAAATACAAATGGCAAATAAATACATGAAAAAATGTTCATCATCATTAGTCATTAGAGAAATGCAAATTAAAACCACACTGAGATTCCATCTCACTCCTGAAAGAATGGCCAGGATCAAGAAAACCTTCAACAACAAATGCTGGAGAGGCTGTGGGGAAAAAGGAACTCTTCTGCACTGTTGGTGGGAGTGTAGACTGGTGCAAGCATCATGGAGATCAGTCTGGAGATTTCTCAAAAAGCTGGGATTGGAAGTCTCATTTGTTTCAGCTATCCCACTTCTAGGCATATACCCAGAAGAACTGAAAGCATCATACCACAGTGATATATGTGCACCCATGCTTATAGCAGCACAATTTGTAATCCCCAGGTCTTGGAAAAAACCCAAGTGTCCATCAACTGAGGAATGGATAAAAAAGTTGTGGTATTTTTGTACAATGGAGTACTATTCAGCTATAAAGAAGGATCACATTGAAATATTTATAAATAAATGGGCTCAGCTTGAGACCATACTCATAAGTGAAATAAATCAAACTCACATGTATGAGTACTGAACCGTTTCCCTATTGTAAGAAATGATTCAAATATAAAAAAGCATGTGGTAATCATGATCCCCCATTATGTGGCGTTGAAGTCTTATAACGTTTTCACTCATTAATAGGAATGGCTTTTTTCTGGGCTTTGATATTATTGCCTGTGATGATATGAACAGCTATTTTGAAGAAAACAACACATCATAATAGCTAGTGCTGATTTAATATCATCTTGTTTTGAAGTTCCACCAAACTGTTGTTCTTCTGTCTCCATTGTTCTATCATGTTGTATCTTACTGGATTTTATTATATGTGATAGTATAAACAAAAATTTTTATAGGCAAAGAGATAATATAGAAACCATTGTTTGTTTTCCATTAGCTGGTTCTAAATACCCTGTAATATTTTCATCCTCTTGAATGGTTTCACACTGTCTTGATATGTTTGGAGCTGTAGTATATGAAGCTATATTCAAATATTGCAAGGAAAGAGACACTGTGGTAACTACTATTAAGTCGGGTTATCTTGTAGTGAAGCACTATGTTGCTGAAATTTTTATGCTTTGACCTGTATTTTATGTTGTTATGTCTTCTTTTATCTCAATCCCCCCTTTTTAAAAAAATTATTTATTTTATTATTATTTTTTAATTAAGGGAAAAAATTAAAAAATGAGCAGAATATTTTATAGTGAGTTTTGATTTCCTATTAACTTGATTTGAAGCCCCGTCTTGCTCCCACCATCTTGTTTTGACTGATTAGACTCTGTTCCGTTCTGTTTGATGGTATAAAGTTTGAGGGTATAGGCAAGTACTTTGAAGGCAATAAGATTCCCTCTGACGCCCATTCTGGTTTGACTATTATCTTCATTTGAAGTCCTGTAATGTTTCCAATGTTTAGGTTTTATTGGTCTTGTTCTGTACTGTTTTGTTCAATTTTATTATACCTAATGATATAGGCAATTCTTTTTAAGATAGCAAAAGGCATTATGGTAACCATTGTTGATAACCTTGTACTCTGTTTTTACATCATGTGCTACGTCTATCCTTGGTTTTGACTGACTGCTTTATTTTGTCATATTTGGTTTTAGTCTCTTCCAAAAAAAAAGTAGTAAGAACTATGGAAGTAATAAAACCCAAAATGTGTAAATGTTGTTGTAAAAAACAGAGGAAAAAAGTTCTCTAAACAATACAACTGCAAGTGTGTTATTATATGCGATAGTATAAACAAAAATTTTTATTCAATGCTACAGGTTCTAGATGACCATATTACTGTCTTTGTTGTATCATTGAACACAACTGTTTGCAGTCTCACTGTTTGAATGTCCACTTTGTATGCTTTAATCCTGTAACTTGAACAACTATTTCTAAGATGACAATATGTAATCTATTAACTAGTGATTTTTTACTGTTTTTTCTTTTTGAAATTCTGTATTACTTGTACCCTTATATTGTTTTTTTTTTCCCCTTTAAAGAAAAAAAATGTATGGCTCTCCAGTACTGTGCTATCTCCTGAGAGCTTGTTAGACATGCAAACTCTCAGGCTATCCGTTGTTAACCAAACAACTGACTTAGAACCTGTATTTAGACTGCAGACCTAGATTACCCCCTGCTAATGTAGAGTATCAGACTTAATCTACTGAAGTCCAATGAAAGATAGGCCAGATAATTTCAAGTGAAGTACATACATGTCACTCATTAGTTTTTGTCATTTTGTGCTGATAAAAACAAAATACCCATAACTGATTTATATAAAAAGAGATAAAAGTTTATTTTCTTACACTTTTGCATATTGGGAATTTCAAGTCGAGGCTATGGAAAGTTCTGTTGTTTGGTGAAACTTTTTCTGCTTCCAAGAGGGTTGTTTGGACACTGCATCCTCCAAATGGGAGGAAAATTGTGTCTGTGCATAGGGGAGGATGGAGGTTGAAAGCAACGAACTCTCTCCATCAAGACAATGAAATCATCCAATCCCTTTCAGAAGCCAGCCTCCCAAAGGCTATGCTTCCCAAAAATATTCCACTAGGATTAAGGTTCAAACTGAATTTTGGAGGGGACAAAACAAAACTATAGCACACATTTAGCTATCTCTGAAGGATTTATGTTTGTTTTTTGTTTTCTTTTGTACTCTATTGCCAATGAAAAATGACTTTTTAAAAAATTCAAAGGGAATTTGACTCCAACTTAAATTTAATCTACTCGTTTTTAAAGTCTTAATATATATAAAATAATAACATACCCAAACAGAGAACAGTTTAAAGAATACCTACATTTTAAACTTCTTTCAGATATTCATTTTGAAAATAAAACAGCATGGTTTTAAATGAGATATTATATTCAGATAAATAATATGGATTTCAGATAATATATTAATATTATAATACATATTTTACCATATATTCAGATTAACAATATGTATTTCATTTTCAAATTTCTGAGTCTTGAAGCTTCTATAGTTTATTTCATTAACTTACTATGTAATAATTTTCTATATTAGTACATGATGTGACAAAAAGAAGTCAGAATTCTTTCAGATATTAAGGTTGTATTTGCAATTTTCTCTTGCAACAATATATAATATTAAAAATGGATATATTAAGATTATTTAAATATTGGCTAAATTTGTTCACTGAAAAACTATCATGTTTCTATGGGCTGCCTGATGTATGAGTCTGTAATGTGTAAGCTCATAATCAGAAGTATGAAATTCTTTTGAGTCCTTGAGAAATTCCTCTGGGATCCTTGATTTTGGAAAATTTCCTATTCCAGAAAACCACATGAAAGCACATTTGTGTCCATGTACCAACTATATAGTGGCAGCTATGATTTTATTGTCTTATTTATATTTGCTGTATTTAGAGAAGATATTTCTCACTTATTATAAAAAAGGAAAGAAAAGAATCAAATCCATGCAGTTTAGAATGAAAAGTGTGAAATCACAACAGATCCTACAGAAATCTGGAACATCATTAATATGTGCTTTGAGGAACTGCACTTGAATAAGATGGATGGTATAGAAGACAAGTGCAGAATCCTAGACACGTATGAGTTACCAAAGTTGAATTAAGACGTTATACAAATTCTAAATGAGTCAGTGAAATTGAAGACATAGTTAGAAACTGACCAATGAGGAAAAGCTTATGTCCTGATGGATTCACTGCTGAATTTCACAAGAGATTTAGAGAAGATCTAATGCTACTACTCCCCAAACTCTCTAATGAAATTGAGAGGGAAGGAATAACTCATTCCTGGAATGAGAATTACCCTGACATGAAAATCAGAAATTGGTCCAACTGAAAAAGAGAACTACAGGCCAATCTCCCTGATGAATATAGAAACAAAAATTCGCAAAAAACACTGGTAAACAGAATGCAGCAAATCATTAAGAAGATTATAAACCATGATCAAGTTGGATTCATCCCAGGGATGTAGGGATGGTTTAGCACACCCAAAAGAGTAAATGTAATAAGGCATATCAACAGAGCCAAAGACAAAAATCATATGATCATCTCAATAGATACAGAAAAAGCTTTTGGCAAAGTCCAAATCTATTCATGACAAAAATCCTCCAGAAAATTGAAATAGGCGGTCTTTATCTCATTCTATGACAAACCAACAGCCAACATCAAACTAAGTGGTCAAAGACATCTTTTACAATATCATTAAAAGAAGAAAAAAAAAGAGAAATACTTAGGAATCAATTTAACAAAAGTAGCAAAAGACCTTTAAGTTGAAAACTACTGTACCCTAAAAAAGGAAGTCAAAGAGAATATTAGAGAATGGAAAGATATCCCCTGTTGTTGGGTAGGAGGAAACAGCATAGTTAAAATGGCCATACTCCCAAAATTGTCATACAGATTTAATGCAAATCTGATCAAAAAACCAATAGCGTCTTTATAGAACTAGAGAAAATAAACCTAAAATTCATTTGCAGTCAGAAGAGACCTAGAATAACAAAAACAATCTGGGCAACAAAGGCAAGGCCAGGGGCATCACAATCCCTGACTTAAAATTATACTATAAAGCTACTGTGATAAAAACAGCATGGTAGAGGCAACCAAGCAGACTAAAGATCAATGGAACAGTTTAGAAGATGCAGAAACAACTCTGTACACACTCAGTTGCCTGATCTCTGACAAAAGGGCAAAATATGTGCACCGAGGAAAGATTTTAATAAATGATGCTGGAAAAACTGGTTTTCCACACGCCAAAGATTTAAACTAGACCCATGTGTCTCAACATACACTAAACTATAATTGAAATAGTTCAAAAATCTAAATATTAAAGTGGAAACACTAAATCTACTGGAAGAGAGAATAGCAGAACTCTTAAAGACATAGGTATAGGCAAAAACTTTAAGAACAAAACTCTGATCACATAGGAACCATCATAAAGCATCAACAACTGGAATCTCATCTTTTAAAAAGCATTTGCATAGCAAAAGAAATCATCAAGAAATTAAAGAGGTAGCTCACAGAGTGGGAAAAACTTTTTTTCCAACTATTTCTCAGACTAACATCTTACATGTATAAAGAACTAAAAAAATCAGACTTCCCCTAATTTAAAGACCCAATCTAAAATTGGGCATCTGAAATGAATAGACACTTCCCAGATGAAGAAGTATAAATGACAAATAAATATATGAAGAAATGTTCAACATCATTGGTCATCTGAAGGATTCAAATGAAAGCAATACTAAGATCCCATCTCACTCCAGAAAGAATGACTGTCATCAGGAAATCAGCCAATAACAAAGGCTAGTGGAGTTATGGGAAGAAAGAAAGTCTTCTGCACTGCTGGTGGGTGTGTAGACTGGTACAACCACTGTGGAGATCTGTGTGGAGACTCCTCAAAAAACTAAGACTAGAAGTTCCATTTGATGCAGCAATTTCCCTTCTTAGTATCTTCTTGGAAGAATTAAAAGCATCACACCACAGGGTGATATGAACACCCAAATTTATAGTGGCAGTTTGTAATAGCTAAATCTTGGAAACAGCCCAATGCCTATCAACTGATAAGTGGATAAAGAAAGTGTGTTTTTAAAATATACAATGGATTATTCATCACAAAGTGGAATGAATTTGAGACATTTTGAGGTAAATGGATGAATCCTGAGACCATACTCTTAAGTGAAGTAAGTCAGGCACATATGTTCGAATATTACATGATTTCTTCGATATGAGAAACTGAAAGTGTAAAGGGGCACAATATATGATAGATATTGTGAAATCAGAAGAAAATGTTTAAATGAGAAGGGTGTTAGGGAAGGGGAAAGATGGAAGGGAAAAGAAAAAGAAAGAGAAGGGGCCGGGGATTTAGCTTAGCGGCATAAGCAACTGCCTTGCAAGTGCATGGTTGTGAGTTTGATGCCCGGTACCGATAAAAAAAAATAAAAATTAAAAATTAAAAAAAAAGAAAAAGAAAGAGAAAAAAATGGGAACAAAGGTTTTGTAAATAAGGAGGGGAGGGGAGTTGAAAGGAGGGGAGAGGAATGGAAAAAAAAGCAAAATCAAGATATATCATGTGCAAGTACAAATCCCCTATGATTAATGTGATCATCATCTATATCAACTATACCAATTAATTAAAAAAGAATGCATTAATTAATTGAAAAAGAATATATTTTAATTTCATTTTTCTATTAGTCGTGTATTTCTGTGTTTGATCTGATTTACTTCTTTGTTTTTCTTTAGATGACTGGAACATTTGTGTTTTAATTTCTGAATATGGAAAGGTAACTCATTTACATAGAAATCAGATACACTCTTGTATTTCTATTTAGGATCAAGTATTATGCAGATGATATTCTAGATTATTTACTTTGTCTCAAATTTAATTCCAATGTGATGTTAATGTTAAGACCTGAAAGCCTAATGTGGTTTAATTAAATGAAAACTGAAATGAAAAACTGTTTCATATTAGATATTTTCAAGTGCCTTCTATTAAGTATTGTGCGCTGGGTATATACAATATATAATGTTTCTTGGTGAAATTTGTAAGTTTGAAATTTTATAGAAAAATAATTTTGCACAAGATAACCCTATTTTGAATGAAATTCCCTTTGAGTCAGTTTTTAGTATAGCAGTCACTTTGGTTCCAACCCAAAGTGGAACTTTATCTGATAGTCAAGTATTAGAACCAGTAGAACATACTAGTTATGCATAAAGAAACTTTGGCTAATATGTATCAGAAAAGACCTTTAACTGTAATTTGCATTTTCAGGTTACTTTAAAGAAGAAAGTCATACAGACATTTGAATATATGTCAACTACATTTCAGTTTAAATGATATTTAAAAACCAAGATAATTGCTACCTACTGTGTTGTGCACTTCTTTGTGTAAGAATTAATAACAATCTTAATTAGGCTAATTTTAGTCAGGTTAATAGTTGTGTGTGTCAGCTCTACTAAATGCTGCATTCTGCAGTATTTTATTTATTGTTAAGGAAAAGAAATGCTTATGATGTAAATATTTTTGAAGGGAAAAAGGCTAAAATGAAATATGACCAATTATAATGGAGGATAAATCATAATATCACTTATAATATGTTTTTGAGTAATTAAGGTTGACTTTTAATTGAGTAAATCTACACAAGTGTAACATTAGGGAAATATAATCTGGATAAAATACTCATAGTATATTGTCTGCCTTTCACAGTTCTGAAATATTTAGAGGTATTTATTTGGCAGGGGTGAGATGGGGCGTCTGTTTTTTAAAATAGCTTGCATGTACGCCTTTCATTCGGTAATGAACTCAAGAATGTCATAGCTTCAATCATTGTATTCTTTTTCACTGTGTTGTTTATGACTTAAAGAAAATAGGTTTTATTTTTCTTTTATGACAGTTTTGGTTTGACCAAGTAGATGAGATTTCCCCATTTGTTAGGCCTGGTTTGGGTTATGATCTTACATGTCAAGCACTAGCCAGTGACACTGTCTTGATCGTTCCCTCCCCATAGATGTGACAGTCTCTGGAATGAGGATGTCCGAATATGGAAGGATGTGAGAGAGAGTGAGATGGGACTTCTCATTGTGTTGGCAAAAAGAGCTTTGAGTTTACATCATGGTGCTCATTGGAAATAGCAGTAACTGTTTCAAATGAGCACAGGTAATTTAACTTCCATCATGCCATGCTATGTACAGCTGGTGGATAGGATGATAGTAACAATGATGATATTAACAAGAGTAGCGATATCATAGTGGCCTTAAAATTAGAACAACTGAGTTCAAATGACACTACCTTTTTTACCCTTGGTTTATTAAATAATGTAATACTTATATGAAAGTTTCTGGGTTCAAACTAAGAAGTCATAAATACATATTCTTCAATAATTTATACACATATATTTCACCCACATTTTCAGACACTTGAGTTCAAAGGAAATTTTAATATTAGATGTATTCAATTTGTAAATTAGAATCAAAAAGTACCATAGGTTTGTACTTTCATGTCCTGATAAAACTTGTTACTCTTTCATAATCATAACAAGATTATGGAAAACTTAAGCAAATATCTATCTTAAATGATGCATATTATCATACTTTTATAATCCCATAGCAAAATATTATGCAAATAAATGTACAAGTATGCAAATAATTGAATGAATGGAGTAGAGTTTAGAAACAACTTAATTCAGAGTTTTGCACTCAGTGGACATAGCTTAATCTTTTTGAAGTGAATCTTTCATTTTAAAATGTTTTTCTGGGGCTGGGAATTTAGCTCAGTGGCATAAGTGTCTGCCTGGCAAGTGCAAGGTCGTGAGTTTGATCCCCAGTACAAAAAATAAATAAATAAAAATAAAAAATAAAGAAATAAAGCTTTAAAAAATAAATAGAATGTTTTTCTGTGCAACAAGTGTTGTTACCAATTTTGAAGGCGAATATTTAGTTCATCAGTAACACCAAAGTATCTAGTATATGAGATAATTCTGCCTAACTCTATCCGGTAAAAAAATCACATCTTTCTTTAAGAATAGTGTGATTTTAAATATGAGAAGAGGAACACTGTCAAAAAGAAAGTTGCTGAAATTATAGTGAAATTAAGCCATCTGATCTTCAGGAAGGATTTCTATTCCAGTTCTTGTAGTCATAGTGTATAGTATACTTTTCAAAAGTAGTCCAGATTTTTAAATTTTTAGTAATCATCATCGTTTGGAAAGTCAGACTGAGATATTTTATGGTATTGTTCAAAATTGCAAAGATTTTTCACAGTTGGCAAAATAAATACATCCCCATTTTGTCCCACCTGCATTCTATTTCAAAAGTGAAGTTGCTGAAGGTATTTACATATCATATCTTGCTTTTCTTTTTTATCTTAATAGCCCCCAAGACAATATCAGGCATGCAGTAAATACTGATTTTTAAATTTCTACACAGTCAAGCAAAAAAAGCACTTTTTAATAATTCAGAGACCCTCAAAACCTCTCTGCTAATCTCTATAGCAACAAATATAGATAAACTTACTGGATAAGAAATAAAATTTAAAAGTTATATAATACAGGCCTCTATAGTTGAAAATAATGAAATAAACTACAGTGAACTTAGGTACTTTGAGTCCTAGCGCCCCATCCAAAACAAACCAACAAACAAACACCGCATTTGTGGTGTGATCTGGAATAATCGTTGATGCAATTGGTAAGCATTCATTAAAATATAACTTCTATAATCCAAGAAATAGTAAGAAGTATGTGTAACGAGAGGCTTACATAGTCTCTCTGTGCAGACAGTATTTTAAAAGAAGGGAATAAGAACAAGTCAACCAGAAGACGTCCTTGTGCATGCCTGACCTTGACTGGTTCCATGGGATGACCTCTCACCGAGGAAGTAAGATGTTAAGTTAGCATCGTATGATTTTTCTACATTTCAAACTCGCTTTGCTTTCCCCTTATGCCCAATAAACAATTAGATATGTACACTGCAAATGATGACTCATAAGAGCAACTAACTTCTATAGTGATTTCAGCAGGGTCAAGACTGTTTTGAACACTAATGTCCACCCAAGTGCTTTCAAAATTATTATACAACAGAAAGATCCATGATTTATCTAAGTTATGTGCTCCAGAGGGGTGGGGTGTAGCCGGGTGGCGGGGAGTAAACTACAGACGGGAGAGATGAAGTGCTTTTTCTCAAAGTCACCCAGTAACAGTTAATCGGCAAAGCAGGAGCCAAAATCTAAGTCCCTGATTCTGTTTCTTCTGCACCCGTATCTGTCCTCTTGTTCCATGACAAGCATCTCAGAGAACACAGCAAAGTGGAGGGCAGTGTGACCGGAAGGTACTTAGCTTCCTTCTCTCCCATTTCATTTGAAGACATTTCATGTGATGGTTTATTGATCCTGTCCTGAGTAACACATCTGTGTTCATTTTTTCCCATAAACCTTATGCAGTCATACTGCGTTTCAACTCTACCCTTCCTATACAGCTTTTTCGAATTTTGAGACAAGTTCTTACTTAGGTGCTATGCTGCTCAGGTTGGACTAGAACTTGCAATCTTCCTGCCTCAGCCTCCCAGATTACTGGAATTAAAGATGTGTGCCACCACACCTGGCTTGTGTTCATTTTAATGAACCTGAATAGTTGATTTGGGAGTAAGGATTGCTATACTGAAGAATGGACCAGTTAGCGGTGTTGGAAATTTTACTGTCACTTTATATTATATATGGCTTCTGAGAAGGCATAAAAGACTCATTAGAAAATGAGATCCTCTTGTCTGGCTAGAGATTTGGGAAGCTGGATGTCATCACTCATAAGTTCACCTTCTATTAAATGTGTAAAAGTCTGACCCTACTTAGCCAAGTGTCTCTTTCTTTCTTTTTCTTTCTTTCTTTCTTTCTTTCTTTCTTTCTTTCTTTCTTTCTTTCTTTCTTTCTTTCTTTCTTTCGTTCTTTCTTCTTATTTATTTAGAAAAAGTTGCAGGCAATTCATTTGAAATACAAGTTGTACTTACTAATACATGTTGACAGAAATGGTCCGTCTTTCTTCCAGGAAAACAGGCAGGCACTGAAGTACTCCATGAAAGGAACCAGAATTAATAATGGCAGGTTGCTGACGGCATTCATCACTGCAATTGGCAGAAGAAATCCATCCAAATTGAGGTTGGAATGCATGGTTTGCAGATAATATCCAGAAGGAATCTGCATTCAAGGGAGGAGGCAGACATCCAAACAAAGACAGTGGCTTAACTTTTAAGAAAGTGTACTCTGTTAGACGCCCTGTCCCTTGTTGTCTGTACTCTGTGACAGAGGCAGAGTGTCCCCCAGTTCTTCAACATCACAGTCATGAGTTGACAAAGGGTCTTTAAACAGGAAGGACCCTGTTTTGTTTATAGGCTGTACTACTGTGTCTCTATGGGGAAGGCTTGTCTTTTAGTTTATCTTAATTTTCCCATGAAGAGTATTGGTGGCCTTCTGTGCTTAGGGTGACACAAAGAAATCAAATCACTTTCATATGCATAAAATGATTTCATGAACATTAAAGCAAAAAAGAATAGAAATATATTAAGAATATCTATTTTTACCCTGTTAGAAAAAAAATGAGACTTGGAATATATCTTTTAAATAACATCTAGTTTGGTGGTAAAATAGGAATAATGCTTTTCCTGACGGGCGGAGTAAAGTAGATACACGGTACTTGTTGTAGGTTGTCTTCCTGGCCTCCCTAGATTGGCCTTGCTTTCAATGTGAATCAAAGAACATGAGAAAAAAAATAGTAAACCTTTCTCTGTGTGTGTTCTCATCTAAACTAACTGTACAGTATGAGAGGATGACAAAGGACACTCCATGAAAAATGTCTGTATAATCAAGAAATAGATAAGAAAATTAAAACAAAAACTCTTCTGCTTCACTACAACCCTCAATGTATTGTTAGAATTGTTTTCCCCGTTTGTGAAGAAATCTAAATGCTAACTAAATCTCCAGTGCTAACTTACAGCCTCTCCATGGTGCCACGCCTTGTTGTAGGTGATGACATCAGTACAAAACATTGTGCCTTGTAAAACAGGCGTCTCATCCAGGACTTTTGATACAATCATCGCATCATCATTAATGTCATTAGTTCATAGTATATCTTTTATTGAGGGTGTATATACTAGGGAATCTAGGGCCTTCACATTGAGCTATATCTCCAGCCCTTTTTAATTTTTTATTTTGAAATAGGGTCTTGCTATGTTATTAAATTGCTGAAATTATGCTAGAATTATGATCCTCCTGTCTCAGCCACCCACAGTGTGGAGTTTACATGCATGTGCTATCCTGTCTGGTTGTGCGTAAATACCTTCAATTCCTGGTGACACACAAAGCTACTGAGAGGCAGAGAGTTTTCTCTCTCCTCTGGCCAACCATGTCTTTTCTGGGAGGAGTAGGGTCTCCAAACTGTTTTTCTTACAGTGCAAGAATTGCACTTAGTGTTCCTGGGAGAGCAGCCCCGCTTAAAAACCAGATCATAACTTCTGACTTTGAGCCTTCATTAACTCCTTCCATCTAATCAATTGCACACTTTGGAGGGTGTAAGGAAAATCAAAGTCACAAGGTCAGAACACCTATTCAAAGTTCACCAATTGCAAAATGAGTCTTTGGCTGTCTCAACTGCCCAGGCATGGAACAGGACCACCTCTTCACTAAACATTTAAAAACAAAATCTACATAAGACTTGTCCTTGATATAATTTACTTCCAATTTTAATTTGACCCTAAGGCTAATAAACAAGAATTGTTTTAGTCGAGTACAGATAGCCACAGTGAAGGAATATTAGCTAGTCTGTCCTACTTTAATAAAATTATTAAGCACGTATCTCCCCATCAGAGGGCAATGATGTATTTTTTTTAAAGTGTTGACTCCAGGACAACTTGAAGACTGAAAGGCTCCTAGCACAACTGGGAAGCTTCTGTTACTGATTTCAAATGAGAATTATTGTTAATAGGAATAAAGTTATTATCGGCATGAATCACAGACACAGAAACCTGTTAACTTAATAATGTGGCAAACGTACTATTAATCTTTAGTGAAGCAATATTAATATATTGCCTAATCTACAAAAAGGCTGCAGTGTCTTGAAAGCTTGAAATCATTTCTGTTTCTGCCTCAAGTTCTGAAATCATCCCCTTTTAAAATTTTAAATACTTTTATTTCATACAAGCCTCTAAGGATTCAGAAATAATTGCTGTCAATAGAGATTCATTTTCACTTCTGAGTGGCCAGTAATGTCAAATGACAACCCCATCGACCTTAATATCAACATATTTTAAATGTATGCCTTGGAACTGAAGGTCAATAATAGCTACTAAATTTAAAATATGGAATTTTATGACGCTTCATTCTTAGTACTTTGATTGGCTTTGTACTGGTGATTATTTTATCTGGAGGCGAAACCCAGTCTCAGCCTGTTATAGTGGATGTTTCCTCTGACTCCCTGGAGAAGTATGATCTAACATTTGCTTTGAAGTTTCCAGCATAAGAGTACTGTACATAATTTTGGAGCCTATATTAGAAATTTTTAACCCAGTGCAGGAGAGCCATTGTGCATAAAGCAAAATAAAAGCTTTGATTTCAGTCCTAAATTAGGATGACTGTTCTGTTGTACACTAGCAACTTATATGTTACCTAATGTTACTGAGCCTCAGATTTATGAAAATAATATCAGTAAGCTAGCTGTGGGGATTAAGTTAGATACCAAGAAGCCATCATTTAGAAGCTATGGCACATAATAGGTGATCAATGTGCAGTGTACTGGATAACTAGATTTGGTAAGATGCATAAAACTACTCTCACAAAATTGATTGCATTGAATTCAAATTAAGAACTATGTAATTTGCAGAGAAATTTCAGACAGAGCGAAAAAGGACCACTTATCACTGCATTAGAAAGATAAGGAATTAGTGACTTGGGCAATTTGCATTGAAGATTTTGAGGCAAGTTGTGGATCACAGTAGTTTTGTATCCATTAGTTTTTCCATTTGAAGGTTTTTTTTATTGTATTAGTGTTCATATGTATGGGCAATATTTCCACTGGGTTTTGTGTTAGTGTCTAGAATGAAGGGGAAGCCTGGCTAGTTCTCTTGCATTGTTTAGACCAAGGATCGGCACACTTTTTAGTGAAGGACCAGATGGGAAGTTTGTCCACATCTGGTTCTTTGGCAGCTGCTCAATTCTGCTGCGTTAGTGTGTGAATACGAAAAGATTTAACAAATCAATGAATGTGGGCAATGTTTAGATAAAACTTTATTTATGGGCACTGAAATTTAAATTGCATATTATTTTCACATGCCACAAAATATTCTTTTGATTTTTTTCCCTAAAAATGTACAGTCCTTTTTAGCTTGCAGATACAATGAAATAAGCCATGGACTGAATTTGGGCTGGAGGCTACTAGTAGTGTGCCAACCCTGGTGGACAGGAGCAGCCATTGTTCTAAGAGTAAGAAGGTTTGTTCTGCTTTTCCTTTTGCTGTTATTAACTGTGACCTGCCATCCCATTTCTCACTCAAAAATCACTTAACTTGTGGGAGCCTGCTTACTCTTCTTTTTTTTTTTTTTTTCTTTTTGAGACTAGGTCTCACTGTGTGGTTCAGGCTGGTGTTGGGCTCACTTTGTAGCCCAGGCTGGTCTTGAACTTGCCACAATCCTCCTGCCTCAACCTTCCAAGTGCTGGGATTACGGGAATGCACCACCATGCCTATCCGCCTGCTTACTCTTTAACAAGTGAGGTTGCTAATAAGTTAATCTTTAAATTTCTTTGCACCTTTCTGTTCCGTGACGGGTAGAATGTAGTTTACTCACTGATGCATACAGCTCCTGACTTCCAAGTTGGGAGTTAGCAACAAAGAAGGTCCCAAGTTTGTTCAAACACTTTTATAAACGTCTATTTTTTCCCTAAAAATAATTTACTTTTGGATCATAGCTACATTCAAATATTTAAAAATCGTGTATGTCTATAAAAGATACTTTGAGCTTAGAAGTTTTGCTTTTGATTTCCACACAGCATAAGCCCGATTCCCCAAGGAATTAACCCAGTGGGTGGGTGACAATCACTTGCTCATTAGTGCTTATATCTAACTGCATGGTGGAGGTGGTACTCAAATCAGGCAGTTTAGCTACTTGTTAGTACCACTTTTTAAAGATTTAGTGAAGGAGGGAAGCAGCACCTTTGGCTAATAGGTGGGTTGGTAATTGCCTATAGATCTAATATTTTCACTCTGCTTATAGCTGCATTCTGAAGTATTGTTGATGCCTATCACCAGACACCTACAATTCTACAAAAGCAGCACCTGTCCACGGGTTCCTCAGATACAGCTCTTCCTGACTCTGCTTAGTTTTTGAAATGAGAGCTTGTAAGAATAAGAAGCCTTTGTAGAAGTGATATTGGGGATAAAGTCCAGATCTACTAATGACATTAGCAGGCAGTTACTACACTGTTTTGTGATAGTACTTGATACTGTTCCTTACCTGCATGACACACATTCTGTGTAGGATTTGAAAAGTGAAGAGGGGGAGAAGAGTGAAGAAAAATTTCATGTCTTCTACGTGAGGCTCACTGTAGCAACCACCATTTTTTTTCTTGGCATGGTCCAACCAGCTTGCCACATCTCTGCTCAAATGGTAACCTAGGCAACTTGTTTTCAGTGCACTGACAAACACCCCAAATATTATCAGGAGGGAGCAACCTGCAAATAATTGTAGATACTATGCATTAGTGTAGGTATTGCTCCTCAGTTTTCCTGGATGTCAATCAGATGACAATGACAAGGATGAAGGCAATAGAATGATTGAGTAGGTTTTAGCACCCAAGGGGTTGAATTCAAAGGAACAAGCTTCTGACAAGGATTCTGGCATCCTGATGACCAGCCCAGGGTGGCGCCTGACAGTTGATGTAAAAAATGAAAAAGCTAAGATCAATGGAAACATATTAAAAAGGAAAGAAAGGTGACAAAATAAAACACCAAAGTAAAGACTTTCAGAATCTCTCAGAAGTCTCTAACTTATTCATTAATGAATAAGATAACTTGAACTTTCTTTTACATCCTTAACACAAAAAGCCAGGATTAGTTTTTTAAATAAATCATTATATAAATAATCTGCACGTGGCAGGTAGAAGGCGGTTTCTTATTTTGACACAGAGATGAAGGGAAGGGTATTGTTCTCTTTGACTTTATCCTTGAGTTTCAGACATAAGGTTAAACTTTGAACTCTTTAAATGACTTTATGAATGTTGATAGCATTAGTAAAAGTTCAAATTGGATTAGCTGGCTTTTGACTTTTCCAGTAGTTTCCTTTGGGTTTATATGCTTGTCACTTTGACACCAGAAACATTTTATTTCCTTGGTTGTTCACAGTTACTTGCTGTGATTCTTACTGTTGGAACATGATTTGTAACCTCATTGTTGCTTCCTTTATGATTTTTCTTTTTTGACTCCATTAGGACTTCCTGATACTATGACAGATAAGAGTCCCACACACGTTAGTAGTCATCTGTGACACTGTTCTGCTTTTTCCTAGCATTCCTTTTGACCACATAGATGCCTTTACAGATTATACAGACTCCAAACCCTGTAGGAAAAATGGGATAATGAATGCAAAACCATTTAAGTTTCTCTGAAGAAGTCCATGATAGACACTCAAAATATAGTTTGATCATCATCTTGAGTCTATTCAAATTTCTAATCATAATAATTTTAGATGACACACATTCTAAACTAATTCAATTAAATGCCATAGAACATTGGCTTATGTATTTAAATAAAGAATGTTTATAATGTTTCTTTTTATGGTTAGGAAGCTGGTTATATTGATTTGATCTGGTCTTTCTCTAGAGCATTGTGGTAGACTCATTATGTCATCTTTTGATTAATTGAGAAAGCTTGGGGCTTGGTAATTGAATATGGAGCCTTTCACCTCTAAGTCACTGAATCAAATCCAGCCCAAATTGGTAGTGACCAAGAATGATTACACTTGTGGCTTTTTGGTGGCCTTTGTGAAGTGTGTTTAGGTCATGTGGAAGTATGTTGGGATAATTGCTGGCAAAAAGTAGGCTCATATCTATAGTCATCATTGCTTCTCCTTGGTCAAAATTGCCAGACATCGGTGAAGGTCCAGGGACTGCTAAAACCAAGGGGACAGAAGCATCTATCTGTAGTCAAGATCTGTGTCCTTTAGACAAGGAGTAATAGGGGCTGCTTATGATTATTACAGAAAGAACTCTTCCGTCTTTGGACTTTCCTAGGTTTCCTCAATTAGTTTACTTAAGGTTTAAGCAAGATGAAACTGGAGAATTGTATTGATGAATAATTTAGAGGCTACATTTGACCATGCCTGGGCAAGAAGACTTAACTATAGGTGATTCCCTTACAATCTTGCCTTTGTAACTCTTCAACTCTTGCAAAACATGTATGGATAATAGTATTATTATTAACATTGGTACTGATTATTCTGTGTTTTCAAATAGGCTTTATTATTAGAAGACATATTTGGAGTAAGAAAGACTATTTTACCCCTCTATTTTTTTTAAAAACCAGGAAATTGTACTGAGTATGTTTTTGCACACACAATTACTTGTCTTGTATTAAAAATCACTAATTTTTTACAAAATAAAATTGTGTCTACTACTAATCCTTGCTAATCTTATTAAATAAAGCAGTATTACATATTATTCTATAGAAGGATAACTTAGACTGGTACTTCTCAAAACTGTGTTAAAAATGCGTTTTTAAAAATTTCCCAAGTGTGGGTATGATTGTAAAGTACAATCAAAATAAAATACCTAAAAAATGAAATAAAGATAGAAGACTATAAGCACTGGAATTTTCATTAGCTTGAACAGACACAAAATGCACCTTTACATAAATATTTTATACATCAGGTATATCAGGATCTGTATATATTTTGTTAATACCAAAAACAAGCAGTTCACAGATCAGCACTGCATTGTGGACCAGCCTTTGTGTTGTACTGTTGTCAGCTGAATATACACTTTGAAAGATGAGATTGTTTGGACAAAACGTATCTGATATGGTGGTATGAAGCTGTGAAAACAAAGTGGTAAAGATACAGGAAATGACTAAGTATGAATGGATCTAAAATTACTCCAGCTAGCTCAGTAAGTCAATGTAATTGATGACAAAGAAATATGAATGTAATCATTCATTCATTCATTCATTCATTCATCTTTCACAATATTTACTGAGTATCTACTTTAACCCCAAGGCTTCTCTAGAGTCTGAGATTACAGCAAAGAACAAAATCCACTAACTCCTAAGTGTTCTTTGTGGTTGAGGAGTCATTACATGGAAAATATCTACAATGAAACAAAATGGCCTTAAATAGTAGAGACCTATATAGGGTATGTGACATCTGAACTGAGGACTGAATGATTAAAAATAGGCAAGAACACTTGGAGGAAACATATGCCAAGCATATCTTGGGGTAAAAATAAACTAGAGACTCAGGAAGAGGAAAGGACAGTGAAACAGTGACTCAATGGGAAGAGGGAGGAGAAGATGAGGTCTAAGTGGTGGTCAGGAGTCAGACCACTTGGACCAAAGTTAAGAGCTTGGCGTTTATCTGCAGTATTATGGAAAACCATAAAGAAGTCTTCAAAATAATAGAGATACTATATACTGCATATTTTAGAAAAGTTATTCTAGAGTTATGGCAGTGTGAGGATGTTGGGGGACAAGTGAGGAAACTGGGAGACATGCAGGAGATAGTGGTGACATATCAATAGCATATTGTGCCAATGACTCGATTGTCAATGCAACTGGGTTAAGAGCCTCCTGGAAAGTGAACTGGATTGTTAGAGCACAAACCTCAGCAGTGGGTAATCCGTTTATGAGTTCATGGCTGAATAGGCTTGTAGGAGGTAAGGCCTAGTTGGAGAAGGGAGGTCATCAAGGAGTGATCTTGGAACTATATCTGGCATCTGGTCCTTTTTTCTATGGCTCTTTCCAATCTTTACTTCCCAGCATGCGTGAAGGGAGAAGCTTTGCTCCACTATGCCATTCTGCTATGATGTTCCTGCCTTGAAGTAGTCAATCATGGGCTAAAACCTCTGAAGTCATGAGCCAAAATAAACCTCTCCTGTTTTAAATTATATTGTCAAGTATTTTGTTCCATCAACAGGAAAACTGATTAGTGCAAATTTGCCTTTGAAAAATTAATGGAAATTATGATGTGGGAAGAGTATAAAGAAATGAGAATATTTGAAGACAACTACATTTTCTCCTCTTATACAACTGAGTAGCAGTGATTTACTGAGACAGAGAAAACATCGGTGGAGGCAGTTTGCAGTAATGAATAAGGAGTTGAGTTTTGCTCAGGTTAAGCTTCAGAAATTATTATATAACAAAATTAAAATATCAAGCAAAATGTAGAATGTATGCCTCCCAAAGTGAGAAGAGATGCCAATATGAAACTGAATATGTATGTGGCTGGTTCACAGGACATAGTGGGCAAAGAAGAGAGAGACTGAATGCTTGGTTTCCATACCAGTTAGGGAATTATCAAGGGAGAAAAGCAAGTGAAGAGACTGAGAAGAGGTAGACAATGTGCTGCCATTGTTGAAAGAAGAGGAAATCAATGAAGTAATAAATTTAAATTTATCTACAAAGAGAGCAAGCTAATAATCTATAGAAGATGTAAGTAGTGGCATTTTTATGTAAATGGATGCACCTGGAGAACATAATTTTAAGTGAAATAAATCAGACACACAAGTTTACTTTTATTTTTATATTTTATGTTGAGACAGGGTCTCTCTATGTAGTGTGGGCTGATCTTGAACTTGATATGTAGCCCAGGCTGGCCTCAAACTTAGGGTGATCTTCCTGCCTCAGCCTCCTGAGTGCTTGCATTACAGGCATGCACCATCATACCTGGTAGATGCACAAGCTGAAATATCATTTGTTTCCTAATATGAGAAGCCCAAAGTGTAAAAAAGGAAAAAAAGAAAAGACCAATATTAAGAAGTAGGAAAATCATTTTCAAATGGGAAAGGGAAGGAGAAATGGAGGCAGGATGGGGGAAGGAGGGGGAAAAGGATTTTAAAAATTTGAAAAACATGTAACTAGTTTTTGCAAATGCGGAGAGGAAGAAGAATCAGTGGGAACAGGGAGGCAGGATAGGAGATGAGGACAAAAAAATTGGGATGTGTTAGGTACATGTACAAGTCTCCATGATAAATGTCATCATTATGTACTGCAAAGTGTCCTAATAAAAAAGAAACTACACAGTAACCTGTCTGCCAAGCAGAGTGGCAATGGATAGTTACCACTGAGTGACAGGATGAGTTTTCTGTTGAAATTGCCTACGTCTTCACATCATGCCTCCTCTTTGGATTAATCCTTTAGACTTAATAGTAAACTCATGACAGTTACACAAATAATTTTGGTCTCATGTAGCCTCAGCCTTAAAAAAAATCCACCATCATTATAATTCTCATTGCTTTTGTGCATCAGGAACAGAAGTGAGAACTTAGAAAAAAGATGGAATAAAAATTCAAGTGTAACTTCAAGCCCTGGTTTAAATGCCCACGGTGGATGCATCAGGTGTGCACATTTTAAAATAAAACAGATGAGCTATTTTAAACGTTTTATTGAAAAACTTAAAAATCGTAGCCATTACTATTTAAAAAAACCTTTAAGGAGGCAATTTTTCTGTTCTTTGTACGCTTAAGTCCTTGTCTGTGATGTTCTGCTTCTCTGACCTGGATCTGATCGTGAATATCTATGCTACTTAATTATAATAAAAAAGCCTACCTTGCACTCTAGATGGTAGATGCACATTTTTCCTCCTTTGGTCACCTGCCAGTTCTCAAAATTATAGCAGTGTGAAGAAATGCAAATGAAGACTGTGCTTGACAGCCAAACATAATGGAATGCACGGTCCACATTTGAAAAGTTACCTTAAAATAAAAGGTAGCATATAAAAAATCATTTCTTTAAGGTCACCTATGGCTTTGAATTACAGCTTTGAAGAATTTCCAATTTAGTCATCAGATGAGACGAAGCCAAAATTAGGATTATATGTTTCACTAGAGAGAAGATAGGCTTTTACTTCACCATAATTCAGGGAACTAATAATTTGGAAACAGTGAAAAGCAAACAAAAACAAGCAACAAACAACACCCAGATATTTACTGTATTGTACAGCCTGTTGTAAAGGAAACTACTGATGTATATTTTTGAATGCTAATTGTATTTGCAGTTAATAAATATTTTTTCTTATTATTGTCCAGAGAAACATTGCCTTATCACATGGTAAAGTTGGATGGACACGGTTTTAAGAAAATGCAGAAGCTGAGCATGGTGGTGGCACATGCCTATAATTATGGCACTCAGGAGGTTGAGACAGGAGGACTGCTGTGAGTTTGAGATCAGCCTGGATTACATAGTGAGTTCAGGCCAGCCTGAATTGTAACACAGTTAAACTGTCTCAAAAAAAGGAAAAACAAAACCCCAGAAAACAGGATATGGGAACCAAATGAATAAATGTAGGATAGTTCTATAGATGATTTGAATAAAAAAATAATATATACATATATTTCATGTGTGTATATATGTACACATATGCGTATGTATACTCATAGAACCCCAAATTGTTAAATAATTAGACACCCAGTAAAATATGAAAATAATTTTTTAATGAAAAATCAAATAACCTTCTTATATTTTGAGACCTTATGCATCTTGACCCCCTCCTTTATATTTCCAGGTGGACATGCACCACCAAGGGGTGGCTCATAGCCCACAGAGCTCTAAGAAACAATGGTGGGGCTTCTGTGGGGAATATTTTCTGTGCCTCAGAGTCTCAGTATGTAGTATAAGAAAATGGGTTCAAGTCTAAGGGAAAAAAGTTGAGTTATGGTTCTGGCTACTTTCTGTAATGTCATCAGCAAGCCAGTTAGATTATGTTTGACTTCTGTATTCAAATTAACAATAAAAACACCCTATTTCAAGGAAAGTTCAGCAAGAAAATTGTAGAAATTCCATAAATGCAAGGGACAGTATGCCATGAGGATTGCTTTTCAAGTCAATATGAAAAGCATGTTTTTAAATTTAAGAGCAATTGGAATAATTTAATAGTAATGCATATAATTGGGTTTATTCTGAAATTTTTCTCTAATTTCCAATGTATCAGAGGTGTAAACATTAGAGAAAAAATGAATAATATCAGTATTAAAGATATTAATGAATTCTTTTATAAGCTGAAAGTGAGTAGACTTTTCTACCATGACTCAAAGTCTAGAAACAATAAGAGAGTAGACTGGTAAATTTTACTATCAATATAAGTTCCAAAAAAGGATGAAACAAAGGATTCTTTAAAACTTTTATATGGGGAGGTGGAGCTAAAGATGGTGGATTGATAAGCAGCAGAAAACAGAGGCTCCCTGAGAGAGACAACTCAGATGCTTGAATAAAATATTGTGAAGAGGTCTGGACAGAGGGAGATGGATCCTCTCAATTCAGGAAGAAACTAAAGGGAAAAGAGCTGGTCAAACACCCAGTCCCAGGGCTACTATTGGAAAAGCTAAAATTAGAGGCCACAGTGGTCTTGCCAGAGCCACCCGAACTCACTGCTGTGACTCAGTGGAGCCAAGGTCACGCTGAAGTCGGAGGTTGGCGAGCCCAATGGAGAACAGATCTGGCAAGGGACCTGCACTGACCTGTGGTGAGTGCTGGGAATAAGACCCTCCCATAGGAAAGGGGGAACCAACTGGAGGACATGTTGGAAATGGGCAGGACAGGCAGGAACAAGGAACAGTAGTGACTTCAGTAGGTTGTTCCCTTCCCAGACCAGATTGGTGAGATCTGCTTGGCCTGGGTCATACCCTGGCTGGGACCCAAATAAGTCATCCCAAACCAATTCCATATGAGTGACACAACTAACACAGTGAAGGCTCACACAGGTTGACTGAACTGGAGGGGAGGGACCAGCATATTCCACCCCTGTTTGCACCTCAATGACCAACAGCAAACTGGAGAGGGCAGAAATCCCTAGCCAGCATGCTTCAGAAGAAACATAACCACATGGAAAGGGGCCGGAACCTCCTCTATACACCTGTATGGAAGAAATAAAAAACATGACGAGAAAGAAATAAGAAAAAATCCCCAACCCCCAACCCTGAGAACATTGATCCAGGAGAGGTAAATACAAAAGAGACTGAGGGCAGAAAACATGTAATATCAGACATGGCACCAGTGGACATAAGGAGATATCTTTGGGACCTTGTAGCACAAGCTCAAAAGTAAAATATTTAATCTACTAAAGCAAGATATAAATAGAGTAATAAAAGAAATGCTAAGCACTTCTCAAGAAGACACAGATGGAAGAGTGGAGGAACACACAAAAAAGGAGAGAAATGTTTGATGAAGAATATAAAGAAAACCTAGAATACATGAAGCAGATTCAAAGAGATTACCAGGAAATTAAAAACTCCATTGAAAGCTGGCAAAGCTGCTTGAAAGACACTAAGGATAGACTATCAAAATTTGAAGACAGGTTTGCAATGTGTGATCATGAAAGGAAAGATCTCTTAAAAATAACAAGGAAACAGGCAGTAACAATATGAAAGCTAGAAGATGATAAGAGGATCTATAACTTAAGAATAAAGAATGTGAATGAAGAAACAGGGGTAAAAACAAAGGAAATACAAAGGCTATTCACCGAAATAATTAAGCAAAACTTCCCAAGCCTATGAAAAGGAAGTGATACTCAGATGTTTGAGGCATACAGAACTCCAGCCACCTACAACCAAAACAGACTTACACCCAGGCATATAATAATCAAGATCCCAGAAATTCAATATAAGGACAGAATATTAAAAGCCATCACAGAAAAGAAACCTATTACCTATAAATGAAAACCCATCAAAATCATGGCAGACTTCTTGACACAAACCGTCAAATCAAGAAGAGTTTGGAACGAAGTATTCCAAGCCCTGAAAGAAAATAACCTCCAGCCCAGATTGATGTACCCTGAAAAAATGTCTCTAGAAATTAATTGAGAAACAAGATGCTTCCAATACAAAGAATAACTGGGGGAATTTGCAAACACCAATCCAACTCTACAGAGAATATTGAAGGACATTCTAGAGAGAGAGAGAGAAAAAGTACCGGGATTTCAAGAATAGTGGCAGAGAGGCCTCAATGAATGGGGCAGAAAGTGGAATGAAGGAGAAAAGCAGACAGCTAATAGCAGAAAAATAGCACAGCAGAAATGAGGTAGAGAAGATTGGCTATAATCTCTAGGACAGATGGCCTTGATACAATAAAAAAAAGAAAAAGAAACCCAGGCAGAGTAGATCAGAAGATAGAATCCACTGAGATGCTCTGTATAGGAAATATAATAACCTGAAAAAGTGTTTATGGGCCAAAAATCAAATATGAGAAAACAATGCTCTATGTGATAGGGAACCAGAGAGTAATAGGGGCAACTTGACCAGCCCATGCTGATAAGTTAGAAAGACAGACTTTTGTAGATAAAGGAATGCAACTTGAGATCAAGTCCAAGAGTAAGAAGATTTGGAACCACTTAAATAGCAGGTTGCCCCTGCAATCTAAAAACTGAGGGAGTTGGTGGGACCCAAAATGCACAGTGTACCCCTATGGGAGTGAAATGGTCTAAAAAAAGAAGGCAGAGGATATTGTTAATAGTGTATTAGGATTTAAAACCTCATTACTCACACTGCTCTGTTTAGACAGATTATACTCTGTTCCAGTTTGTCTACTTGCACTAGATTTGAGGGCACAGACAGCTATCCCAAAAATAACAGGATATAGTTTGGTAATCATCCTTAATTTCCTATTAACTTAATCTGAAGCCCTGTATAACTTGTACTGTTTTTCCAGACTGATCTTAGTTGAATATGGTTTGTTAGATTGCTGCTTGACAGATTTTATTCAAATCTGTTATGATTGATAGTATCAAGTCTGTATAGGCAACTACACTGAAGATGACAAGATTCACTAGGATACCCATTCTGGTTTGATTGTTACCTGCATTTGAAGTTTTACACTATCTACAATGTTTTGTTTTTATTAATACTGTTATGTACTGCTATATTCAATTGTACTATGCCTGACGATATATGCAATTCTATTGAAGATAACAAGAGACAACATAGTAACCATTGTAGAATATCTTGTACTGTGGTTTTATATGACTATTTTATTTCATGTTTTTATAGGAATATGTTTTGTTTTGTCTTTTGTTTCTCTCTCTAATACAGAAAGGATAGAAATACATGTAGAGATTCATGCATGTGTAGAACCTATAAACAGTTTATGAGAACTGATTATATAATGCATGATGAAATGAACAAATATGTTGAAGAAAAAGAGACACTAAGTACCCAGTGATGATCCCATAGCATCATGATGTGAAATCCAGAAATACTATTATTCTTTGTTCCGAGTGATTTTAGCCTGTTTTGTTTTGTTTAATCTCAACATACATGACGGTATGGATAGCTATTTTGAAGAGAATGAGAGACACAATGACAGCCATTGTTGACTTCCCTGTTGTCTGATCTTCAAGACCTAAAACGCCTTCCTCATCTTGTTCAGACCAGTTCTATACTATGTTGTTTCATGCGAATTCTCTGTATTTGAAGATACGGTTAACTTTTGGAAGAAAACAGACAATATGATAGATAGTGAAGGTCTCTGATTGTCTTGCTTTGAAATTTATGTATCTTACATTGCTTTTTTATGTTCTATTTTGTTCTGTTCTGTAGTGCTAAATTTTACCCTTTTTAAAATAAAAAATTATTTTAAAAAACTTGTATATGGAAGAATAACAAGAAGTCAAATTTAAAAAATTATCATAAATGAGTACTAACATTTGCAACTTTCATCAGAGACTAAAGATTAATAGACCCAGATATAAAAATCTAAAAATTGTCATG
Organism: Cavia porcellus; assembly: GCF_034190915.1. NCBI lineage: Eukaryota > Metazoa > Chordata > Mammalia > Rodentia > Caviidae > Cavia > Cavia porcellus. The sequence continues at coordinate 41,547,224 of NW_026947510.1, forward strand.
AAAGAGATCACAAAGAAAGCTATTCCTAAACAGTGGGTTGAAGAACTCACACAAGAATTTAGAAAATATCTAGAAACCAAAGAATATAAAAACACAACATAAGAAAAATTATGAGATGCAGCAAAACAATAAGAATTAAGAGAATTTTTAATAGCTAATTTTTACATGAAAAAGAAAGATTGCAAATCAAAAATTTAAACAACACTCAAAAAACTAGAGGAACAAAAGCAAACTGAAGTCAAAGTCAGAAATAGGCAGGAAGTAAAAATAGAAGAGAGATAAACAAAATAGAGCGTGGAAAAACCATAGAGAAACATGATAAAAACAAGTTTTTGTGTTTTTGGAAAGTCAACAAAATTGACAACCTGTACTCAGGCTAAGAGAAAAAGAAAATGTTCAAGGAGCTAAAATTAGAAATAAAAAAGGATACTGCAATTAGTGCCACAGAAATAAAAAGGATTAAAAGAGACCACTGCAAGCAATTACTGTATATACCAACAAATTGTATAAACTAAAAGAAATGGACACTTTCCCAGAAGAATATCATCTAGTGGAATTGAATTGTGAAGAAACAAGAAGTCTGAAAAGACCCAAACTAGTGAGAAGATTGAAGCAATAATCAAAACGCTCATAGCAAACAAAAGCCCAAGTCTAAAACACTTCACTGGAGAATTCTACCACTTACACAAGAGTTAACATCAATCTTTTTAAAATTCTTCCAAAGAATCTAGAGATAAAAACTTTTCAAAACATTGTATGAGGTCCAGTACTGCCCCAGTACCAGATCAGTCAAAGATAAAATAAAAAACTACAGATAAATATTCTTGATAAATATTCATTCCAATTTACTACACAAAATAAGAGAAATTCAATGGCACAGTGAAAGGTCACAAAGGACAACCAAATGGAATTTATATCTAGAATGCAGAGATGGCTCAACATATAAAAATTAACCAGTATACCTCTGATTGTCATAATTTTTTGCCTTGAAAAAACTGGGTTTGGATATACAGTGTAATCGATATAGTTATTATTTGGTTATAAAAATTTGTGTTTTTTTATGAAATGAAAATGTAATACATCACATTAAAAATTAAGGACAAAAGCATGGGATCATATCAGTGGATGCAGAAAAAGACCTTTGACAAAAAGCAGTGCTTTTTGATGACAAAAATCACGTAACACAGTACGAATAGAAGAAAACTTACTAATATAATAAACATCATGTATGAAAAGCCCATAGAACATTCTCCACTGAGATTACAGACTTTTTCCTATAAGATGAGGAGCAAGACAAAGATGCCATTTTAGCACCTATTTTTAAACATGATACTCAGAGTTCTTAAAAAATAAAGCTATAAAATAAAAAAATAAAATTATGCTTATTCAGAGATGTCACTATCTTCTTTTATTGAATTCAACACACTACATGCACACACACACACACACACACACACACACACACAATATTAGAACCAATCAATGATTTCTACAAAGTTTCAAGATAAAACACCAACAACCACAAAAAATTTATTTGTACAAATTGCAACATTAATCTTCAAAAAAGGTTTTTAATGACATTTATTATCTCATCAAAAAGACAGATAATTATAAATGAACCTAACCAAGTACATCAAAAGTTTATGTACTTTAAAATGCAAAAATTTTAAAACAATTTGGAGATATAAATAAATGGAAAGGAATCTCATGTTCATGAATAGGAAGATTTAATATTGTTCATGCATTCATACTACCCAAAGTGATTTATAGATACAGCTCAATCCATATCCAAGACTACCAACATATTTTTGCACAAATTAAAAATATTAAAGTTCATCTGAAATCTCAGGGGACTTTGAATGGTAGAAGACATTTTGAGAAACAATGGTTGGATACTTTATATTTCCTGATTTAAAAACACACAACAAAGCAACAGTAATAGAAAATGTGTGCTCTTTTTATAGAGATAGACATATAGGTTCATGGAACAGAAGAGAAAGCCCAGAAATACACCTGTGTGCATATGGACAAATGATTTTTCAATAGTGTGTCAAACTATGCAATGGGTAATGGACAGACTTTTCAACAAACAGGGTAGGGAAAGCAGGTATCCACTGCATGACCACACTTGTGTGGAAGCTAAACAATTGATCTCATAGAATAAAATAATAAGTACAGAAGGCTGGAGAGAGTGGAGGGAAGGGAGACATGGAAGATGGATCAGTCGATAGTAAGCTATACTTCAGAACAAAGCCTGATGTTTACTGCACAGTATGGTATGGTGACTACAGCCAACAGTGATGCATTGGGCATTTAAAAAGCTATTACCATAAAGGAATGATAGATGCTTATGGGGATAAGTTCCTTTAATCTAAATGTTATAATATGCATATATATGTATCTATATATCATAAGATATATCACAGATATGTAAGATTTTTATGTATAACTTAAAACTATTTTAAATTAAAAACTTCTCCCTCCACACATATGTATATGAATGATAATGATACTGTTATTGTTTTTAAAAAGCTCTTGATTTTATGTATATATATTAGCAAATTATATAATATACATTAAATGTAAGCATGTATAGCTAGATACACTGATGAAATTTTATAATAGTTCCCGCTTTGAATTTTCAGACTGAGATGAATAAAAAGTCAGTGGCCATAAAATGGTAATAGTCAAAGATGAGAGCTAGATAGATGAAGTATACTTATGAATTATTTTCTACCTTTCATTTGAAATATTACCCTATTAAAATACTTTCTCCACAAAGCAAGAATAAAAGAAGAAAGAGATTATAAATATTATTGCAAGTCTGTTGCTATCAAGTATAATAATTGGAAGAATCTTCAAATTCTGTGGGTTCAAAGAAGCTACAGGGAAACCAGAAAGGAGGCATATCAAGAAAAAAATTTATGTAGAGTATGATTTACTTACATTTTTCTGGCTGATAAACCAGCTTATAGTATACCATATGAAGAGTTATCAGAGCCATCAGTGCAGACACGAAAGGAGTAAACAAAATAAAGGCCCAGGGCCGTGAGTATTGGATATAAGAAATTCCCAGAAACACGACAGTTGCGGTTAAGTTCGTGAGCCAGTGAAACCTGGTGTATGAGAAAGACAAAATCGAGAATATTACAGAGTCATTTTAAATGATAATTACTATCTTTAATGCTTTTATTCAAAAGTAAGCTATAAAGTGGTGGCGTGTTAAATACACTAAAAGTGTACTTCATTATCTCAATCAGAGGCAGATGAACTTTTTTTTGGGAAACAGTCGGATGGTAAATATTTTAGGTCCTGTAGGCCAATGACCTTTATGCAAACTACTTAACTCTTTGGTGCATCTGAGGAAGCATGCACCTTGCCCTCTCAGCTTTATGGACCTAGAAAAGCTGATTGCTGAGTCAACTATTCAAATATATTCCAATTTTGTACAGGAAAGTACAGGAAACCACAGAAAATTCAGCATTGCCTAGCTTAACTCAGCTATTAAACCAAATAAATGAATGACATTTGGATAAACCCTTCAGTTTCTTTTCCCAAACACTGAATTACTATCATAAATATGTACCTACTCTCATACTGTGGTCTGAAAGTTTGACAGAAATAATCTCTACCTCTCAATGTTTAATTGAGTCTACATCTGTCACTAAAATCCTATAGCAAAGGAGGGAACTTGATGTGAAAGTAAAAAAAAATTATTGATGTAAAATTAAATGCAATAAAACTCATTTAATTATATAGTGTGCAAACACCAATAGATTAATGTTTTCATACACTGACATTATCACTGAAGTTTAAATGGCTCACTTGATTGGATTACTACTATGTGGGATAATCTCTCCTTGATTAACTCAAAGGAACTGATTAAAGACCTTAATGACCTCTGCAAAATCTTTTCACTTTTGCCAGAAAACATAATCAGAGGAGTGATGTTCATTATCTTTGCCACAGGTAACACGCTGTATTGCTTCTCAGGAGGGTGCGTTTATGCCAAAGGATGGTCTACCAGGAGCCATCCTATGATGAGCCTACCACATTTCTAACTAATTTCTTTCCTCCCTTCCTTCCTTCTTTCCTTCTCTTTCCCCTTTCTCCCTGCGTTCTGTCCTTTTACCCCTCTAAGTGAAAGAAGTAAAGTCAACTGTTATAGCTGCTATGAGAAAGAGATATTGAGATTTGAAAACAAAAGAAAAGTTTAGAAATCATCATCCAAAGGAGGAGAGAGATTTGGAACTATTTAATTGTTAAAAATGTATTACAGTAAAAGACACATCACTATTAATCTCTCTCAAGATACTGACTGATCCTCACTTCAAACATGTTTATCTCTTGGAGCTTGCCAGTTTCTCAAGCAGTTGGGGAAGTCTTCTTTCATGAGTGTCTTTGGTTATGCTGTCATGGCTGGCTTAATGTTCTTAACTGATTCAAAGCGTTCATCTTTTCATAGTTATTTTGCCTTTGGGGACAAACCAGAAATGACATGATGCCAGGTGAGGTGAATTAGGAGGCTGAAGGCACACTTTCCACTGGGTGGCACTTGACAACAGCATTCACCATATTTCTAAAGGTACCCCGTAAAGACGTGAAAGAAGACTTTCACAGCTGTTGCGGAAAGTGGCAGATGATAGGATAAGTGTGTCAAAGCAAGGGAGACTTTTTCAAGGTGATTAATATCTTTTAGTTTAATAAGTATTTTTAAAAACTCTTTGTATATGTCAATCACATCTTGTATAAATGCTGGGCAGTGGAAATGGACCACTTTGACCTCATGAATTTAATGTGATCACAGTCTGTGTGATTTGTGTAGTTTTTCCAGATTTGTTTGTGGTACAGTCCAACAAGTGCAATAACTGAATGGGTGAAGACTTGAATTTACCCGAGATTGATTCCCGTTGATGTAGAAATAGTGCATGATGTAGAAACAGTCACACCACATGGATATACATACATTCACGTGTATAGAAGCACAATTTATAACAGCTAAATCTTGGAAACAGCCCAAATGCCCATTAACTTGTGAATGGATAAAAAAGACATGCTTTTAGTTTTTTTATTCAGTAGATTGCTACTTGGCCATAAAAAAGGATAAATTTGATATATTTATAGGTAAATGGATGAACCTTCAGACTGTAGTAAGTGAAATAAACCAAACACATATGTGTAAATATCTCATTATTTCCACAGTGTGAGCAACTTAAATTGTTGTAAAGAAGGACCAGGATGTATACTAGATTATGAAAAAGGAAGAAAATGCTCAATTGGGAAGGGGAACAAGGGAAGAAGGAAGAGGAAAGGAAGGAAGAGAAAAGACAAAAAAGAAAAGAAGGAAAAAACGAAGCAAAGCTTTTGTAAATAAAGAGGGGCGGAGTGGTTGAAGGGAGGTTAAGAGAATGGGAAATAAAAAGAGGAATTGAGCTAAGTCATGTAAAATCAAATTTATCTTGCTATTATTTTCTTATTAATCTATATTTGGGTGTTTGAAATTATCTTTTGTTCATCCATTATTAATTATATTGCTATTATTAGTTTGAGGCTAGTAAGCCAGGGTAAAATACAGGAAGAGAAGATGGAGCAGGTCTTGTTCAGATTATTTAGGACCTTGTGTACCTGGTAGGAGTTTGGATTTTATTCTCCATGCATTCAGAAGTCATTTCAAAGGAACCAACAGGAGCCTGGTAAAATCTGATCTTTAAGCACAAACACGAAAAGATTATTGTGTCAATTCTATGAACTGTAGCCATGGTAAATGGACTAATCATATTTATTGTAATAGTCTAGATGACAAGTAATAGTGACCAGAGTGGAGGCAAGGGGAAGGGATTGAAGTGGGTAGATATGTGACATATATTTGGAAAAGAAACATCAAATTATGCTGGTTTCCTCACTGCCCCAAAAAGGCATTCACTCATATTTGTCTGTGAAAATTTTCATGTGCCTTAGGTTCCCCTGTCTCACTTTCAAAGTTTCATAGCAAGTCTCCATATTTTCGTTCAGCGATCTTTCAGAATATGTTCTCTGAACTTTGAAAGCAAATGTCCATTCTCTCCAATTGTCTCACATCTGTTAGTTTGCCTCTGTAATTTATAGATTGCCAAAGCTGCGGATGACAAAATCTTATTCTTTATTTCTACTCCATCTCAATGGCACCAAGCACAGTGGTAGGACCACAATGAATAAATAGTAAATAATTAAGTGATTAATAATATGGTGTCTATTATAAAATCATTCAATTAAACTCAATAATTTAAAAACTCAATAATTGGGGGCTGGGGATTTAGCTCAGCAGCGTAAGCACCTGCCTTGCAAGCAGGCAGTCGTGAGTTCAATCCCCGGACCGATTAAGAAAAAAAAACCTCAATAATTGATAATTGCAAGTAGTAAGGTGCCAGGCATGGCCATGCAGGGCAAACCAGTTTACAGTGGCCCACTAACAGAAATTTATTTATCATAATATGGATGAGGTACAAAGCTGGAATTTTCTAAGACAGAGTTTCTAGGCTGAGCCTCAGGTTATTCTTTCATGTTGTACACTTGAATTGTAGCTGCAGCAACTGAGAAGCCGGAAGTAATAGTAATATGAGGGTCCTTTCAATCTTGAAGAACATATGCCCTTGCTTTTTTAACATTAAGCATTGCTGAGAAAATCCAAGAGGACCCTGTGGATTTTGAGTATACCATATGGTGATAGAAAGTGAATTGTTCCAAACAGGGTCAAAGAAAATTACAATTATTCTGAGACTTAAATCTTGGGAAAGGTAGTTAGAAACCAAAGAATTATAGTGCTGAATGTCTCTGTGTAGGAAGAGATTTCACATAAAATGCTAAATGTATTTTAACAAATAGTCCAAATCTATTTGATTGTATAATTTTCTAAAACAGCTACCTAGTGTAGTTATATTTTGCATATATCTTTGTTGATCCATGAACAAGATAAGCCATAGATAATTAAGGTTAAAATTATATATATATATATATATATATATATATATATATCTGTAAAAAATAAAAGGAATAAAAATCTACAGTTGTCAAATTCACCATTAAGGCTCCTTACATCTCATAGCTCACTAGCAAATTGAATATATAAAGCACCTCTCACATGGAAAGTCAGAGAGCAAAGCACTAAAGCAAAACAAATACCAGTGATTAAGGAAAATTGAAGCAGCAGTGAAAATATGTTTCTTTAGTCTACTTTTAAATACAGATTGGGAACTGCAAATAACTGGGAATGTACGATTGGTAATTTTTTTGTCTTCATGATTCTATGGTGTTGAATACATACAAGAAAAAAAGTTGCTGCAAAGCTCGGCAATCCTTCTGAAATTATTTGTTTTAAACATCCACTTGAGCATTTTGTAATTTATTAGATTGAACAATTTTGATATGCTTCAGATTTATCTTAAATAACTAATTTGCAGATATAAAGATGAGGAGGCAATTTCTTTTGCAAGTTGCTGGTCTTTGTAGCATTAGTGTATAGTTTCAAGACCCCAGAGTGAGTATTTCATTCCGTGTTGAATGATACTGAGATGATCCTCAGAGGATCTGTGCCTCTTCAATGGGATAAAACTAAACTGATTAGAGGAGGGAGTGAAACACATCAACACTGATTTCAGGGTGTATGGTCATTGCTCCTTTCAAGATAACTGTGGGCCACTGTTGAATTTCAAGGATTCTGACAGCAGTATATTTGCAGAAACAAGAAGTAAATAGAAATTTTAGTTTCTCCTCTAATCTAAAAATTTTCTTTAGCAGAGCTGTTGAAAGTCAATTTAATAAAAGATAATTGATCTTGATGAATAGACAGCAACATTAAAGTAGAAATTTTATTTTTAATTGAGAAATGTTGGGGAAATTTCTTTCTCTTTCTTGCACTTTTGACCCATTTTCATTACCTTCTTGCTTCCTTATCTTTTGGCAACACCCCAGTTTTTGACAGTAGTAGAGGACTGAACCCATGACCTTAGCGCTGAGCCACAGCCCTAATCTTGTTTTTATTTTTATTTTTTTATTTTGAGACAGGGTCTTGCTAAGCTGCCTAGGCTTGTCTTAAACTGACAAGATTAAAAGAGAGTGCATGAAAAACCAGGAGGCAACAGGAACAGTAAGAAATGTAAGAACTTTTTCTTCTTTTCTTTTTTTCCTCAGTATTCTTTAGTTCCCACAGTTAAGTGTGTTTAGAGAGAAATTCTGAGTGCATTTCCTTCAAGCTTACAGTTTGACACATTAAAGGAGGAAGTGCCTATTGTTCTTAGGGTGAGAGAGTGGAATTTATGAAGCTTGGCTAGTGCCAGTGCAAGAAGAATTTTAGAAGGTCTAGTGACTTTTTTCAATGCTATTTATAGGCCACATGTCAGTATTCAACCAAAGGATATTTCGAGTATTAAAAAGATTTTAGTATGAACCACTTTCATCCTGTTAGCTGAAGTGTACCTTATAAATTGTGATTTTTTTACTCTCAAAGAATATAAATAGATACATACTTTGTTTCCTAAAGATTATACAGAATTTCTCAATCAGATGGATTCCTAAAATGATGAAAATTACAACAAACTTCCAAAAATTTCCAAAGTAACCTGGCAGAATAGATGTGCTCAATCTGTATTAAATTCCATTTCACTAGAATCAGTTTGCAGCCCTCTTTCCTATGACATAGTTTTCAGAATTTATTTGTTCATGTCAATCACTTAGAGTACTTGTTTTAGTTGGAACATTTTGTCTTCCATGAACTGTTGAACTGTTACCCTGCATTACACCCCTGTTAAGAGGTGGGGACTTTAGTCATGGAGATGGCCCTTTGGGAGTAGGAGTCATTCCTTTGTGAAAGAGGTCCAAGAAAGCTCTTGTGGCCCTCCATCACGTGAGGACACAGCGAGAAGCTGGTGATTTGCAACCAAAGGAGAGCTATCACCAGAACCTGGCTACCTGAGTACATGGAAGACTTCATGCTGGCTTCCAGACCTCTGAAAAACACATTTCTAATGTTTATAAGCCAACCAATCTATAGTGATTTATTATAGCTGACAGAACAGACTTATTAAATATGTACCTTTGAGACTTATTACAAATGTACATTCCTTAACTGTCTTAGGAAATTCTGGTTCAGGAGGTTTGGGAATTGGAAACATTTTAACAAGCCTTTCAGATTATTAAAACCAAACAAAATCATTTAAAGCAATGGTTCTTAACCTTAAATACTTAACTAAGGTTTTTAAAAAAATCCTGTTCGTTGAGTCCCACCTCACACTAACTTAATCAAGACTTGTGATGGCAGGGGCCACTGTTATAGCTTGTATCTGGATGCCCCCCAAAGCCTCATATGGTCATAGGTGGGGCTTTTTCAGAAGTGGATCTGAAGCATATGATGCTGGGGTTGATTCATGGTGCAATGCTAGGATTAAGGACACCAGGACTAAGGGTGTGAGTGTTACCCATATTTGGATAAGATATGAAGGACAGAAAGAGGCTTCCTTATTTGTCTCTTGCTTGCTTTTACTGTTTTCTGTCTGCTATAAAATGTTTCTCCTCTGCAATTCCCATGGCCATTCACCACACCTTGCAGCCAGTCAATTATGGACAGAAACCTGTATAAACTGTGAGCTAAATAAACGTTTCATCCTTTAACTCTGGATATTTTATCCCAGCAATGAGAAAAGTAACTATACCCGCTTAAACAGAAGTATGTATATTTTAAAGAATTTTCTAGTAATTTTAATGTGTATCTGGGATTGAGAATCATTGTTCTCAAGAAATCCTCAGGTGAATACTAAAACAACTTCTGGAAAAATGCTGTAGGATAAACACTTTTATTCAAAGTTTTTCTAAAAGAAAAGAAACTAGATTTAAGTAGATATCAAATCAAAACATTTCAGTTTGGGGTAAATATCACGTAGTGTCAATTTGAGTATAAAATATTCAAAATTTCTGGAATGGAATTAGTTTTGCTTTAGACATATTCAAAAACTTACCAACATTTTATTTGGGCCTTTAATCATGTATAATTCATTCTGGTAACCCTGTAGCAACAGACTGTGATATGCAGATAGGATGCAAATTATCAGGTGAAATAAGTAGAGATATGCAAAGCAAGATTTGAGGTTAATTGTGGGAGAATTTAAAATGATGGCCACGAACAGACTTAATTATGTACTTATACATGTATCTTTTTGCTTCCGGGAAAGAATGTGCACAGGTGTATTTACCTAGGTATCTTCACTGTGGTGACTTATAATTGTACACCTAAGATTTCGGAAAATACTAGAAGAGTCAGGTTCTGATCTGGATAATGGTATAAAGATATTGGAAGATTATTATACTTCTTGGTTTCAGGGAGTTTAGCTTTATTTTTCAATAAAGAACATAGTAGAAGAAAATCCAGTACCAGATGGTAATGTTGGCTAGGAGTGGTTTTCTCACCTATATTTGGCAGCCTAAATCGGAAGTGGTGCTTTGGATGCCTGAGACTTCCAGTCTGCACTACTCCACATGATCATCAGGAAACTTTAGGAGGTATAGATGCAATGACACATCTCATTAAAGGTCTCGCAGCTATGAGCATCTGACATCTGTGCTGAAAATAGGAGTGAACGCAGCCTGCAGTGGTTATAGATTCGCATGGTATGTTGTCTTATAAAGGCGAGACTGAAAAATCATGCTTTTTAGGCTCATAATTTCTGGGACAATTTTGACACGGAAAAATAGATTATGAGTTAATGGACTGCCTATTTTAAAGAAGGCTTACTGTTCAATGGGTTCCCTATGTCCCAACTTTGAGAAAATGACTTTAACAGATGACCTCTTCATCATTTATCAATAATAATGGCTATCGTAATTTCGACACCTATTGTGCATGATGATACTTTATGTATGAGCAACAGACAGCCCTCTGTAGTGTTCCCATTTTGTGTTTGAGGAACCTGGGACTCTGAGAGGTTAAAGTTGCTGGAGGCCATGAAACTCCTAAGTGACTCTGTCTGATTCCTCTCTGGCCGCCCACTCTGTGCATCCTGCCACCACCTCAAGCACTGTGTTCTGGAACAGACCTAGTAAACAGTTTTATAAGCTACAACAAGTCAATATTTGTAATAATTTTTCCTTTTTCTAATATTTAAAATGAAGAGGAAAAAGAGCTAAACTTATTGGTAGATTCAGTCTTCAAGGAGCTTACTGTCCAAACAGTCTTTTGCCTTGTTAAAGAATAACACTGATTCTTCATATACATTTCAAGATGCTTTAACTTTAGGTTTTAAAACACCACAAGCTACAGACATTCATTTTCACCCCATTCTCCATCCTCCTTCCCAAAGCCCTGAAGCACAAACCCACTGGGAGTCCTCTCTGCTTCCCAAAGGAAATATTTCATTCATATAATGTCTCCTTTGTAATCAACACTGAGAAATGTCACTTTGATTAAACACGACTCTGAATGACTAAGACCACAGTACAATAAATTCTCCTGAGCTATCTTTCAGAACAACAGATTGCTCTCCCGTCTTAATCCTCCAGAGTCTTATTTAATCAAAATGATGTTGCTAATTAAGGATTAAAACCTCCGAATAGAATAAAAAAGGATTTTTCTTTCTCCTTTGGGCAGGTCAAGGAGGAAGAATTTGCTATACGGAAGTAAGGGTCCCTTTCCCCCTTGGTTAAACTGCATTGTTCTTTGACACTAGGACTTAATCCAAAATAGACCTGAGTGATTTATAATTTTAATATAATGAGAGAGATACAGAAAGGGAGAGAGAGAGAGAGAGAGAGAGAGAGAGAGAGAGAGAGAGAGAGACGGAGAGAGAGAGACTTGGATAGCTGCATGTACCTAGATAACAGTTACTCAAAATCGTTTTTCATTTAATCTATTAAAATGAATTTTCTTAAAATATTTTGCTTGGCACTACTTTTGTCCATTGCTAACACTAATGAAAAGACAAAAAAAATGTTGGCAACCCATTTCACAAAAATAAAGGGAATAAAAGGCTTCATGTATCTGTATCAGTCAGCTTTCCATATCTGAGGCAAAATGCCATAAATACTCATTTTAAGAAGATGAAAGTTTTATTTTACCTCATGCTTGCAGTGCTATCTGTTCATGGTCAATGAACTCACTGTGTTGGGGCCTGTGGCAAAACATGTCATGGTGGGAAACAAGAGGGTGAAGATGCTCACCTCATGGTCTCCAAGAAGCAAACAGTGAGCAGGAGGAGCCAGGTTCTCAATATCCCCTTCAAGGCCACAGCCCCAATGACCTAACCTCCTCCCACTGGTTCCTCTGCCTCCCATCGGTACCACAGGCTGGAGACCAAGCCTCTGGCACGTAGACTTCTGGAGGCTATTTCAGATCCGAACTTTAGCAGTATCTCACATACATTTGACACTCACTGATGAATAGCAAAAATCAAAGAGAAATTCTGCATTAAATTCTGAACTTTTCCTTCAGAATTAAATCTCACTTCTTTTTCAAATTTCTATTACTAAATAGAAATTCATTGCTTCAAAAAGTGTATAAACTGATGAACTGTAGGAAATTATTAAAGAGACAAAGATTTAGAAAAGCATTTGGTTTTCATGAAAAAATTATTTTAGGTGTTTGACGTAAAGTGGGTGAGAAAAGGTACTTGTTAATATTTAAGAAATAGTAAAATATGCTTCCAAGTTTCTCATCACTTCTTTGCATTGGCCTGTGACTTTATAATATCTGCTAAACTATTTTATTATGGCATAGACATAACTACTAGTAATGGCTACCATTTTTTGGTCATCTACGTGCCAAGTTCTCTGCCAAAAATATATTTATGTTTCTGCTAAACCTTTCAGGTAGATAAAAATAAATGACTTGGTTAAGAGCATCCAGTGTATATGAAGTACAGTTGAGACTTCCACCCAGGACTATTTGCTCTAAAGGCATTTTATATTCAACATAACAAATCATTTTATATCTTCTTACTTGGATAAATTTATCAATGTATCTCAGGAAGGCACTGATAAGCCATTTTGGTCCATATCTGATCCCCTAGTTCCCATAACCATTGATTGAATCACCATCACATCATCGCATACCCGTTCCAATGACCATAGTTGCTATCAAAATGAACCAAACAATGAGAAAACCCAGAATGGAAAGAAGTATCATAAATCTGTTTTCTTTCTTAATAAGTGCTACTTACCAGTTAAAAAAAGACATTTGTTTCTTGGATCCACATTCTTGAGGTCCATAAGCATCCAATGGACAAACAATGGCTCTGATTCCTCCTGTGCCCAGGGAGATGGTCAGCAGTGCCACCTGAAACAGCCTGTTCTGCTCCTTTGTGGGTATGCTGTTTACCACATAGTAAGTGCCTAGATAGAAATCTTCCATGGGAAAAGCAACCACAGACAACAGAACAGTGCCTGTAGATACAAAGAAAAGGACAATACATCTAGCATAGATCCATGGAATCACCAACTCGCATCATGAAAGTTTTTCCTTTGATAGTAGCATTATGGTGTTGTTATCTTATTAAAATATTTGCATTAATCATTGTAATTCTGGGAGTAGCCTGATTTTGCTAAGTGTGAAGTATTTTTCCATTATGTATCTTAATGAACCCAGAATTCTTTTAGTCCCTTTCTCTTGCCCAAAGCTTGAACTATCTTTTCTCTCAGAATGTGTAAGCAAATTACATCGATTTTAACAAAATTAAAATGATGAGGAAATGTATCATATAAAACTCTATGATATCTCTATTATCCCCAAAACTACTCTGGAAGAGAAAATCACTGTTAGCACTGTTATTTGTTCTTAGACGAGTGATGGAAAAGACGACCACCTCAAATATCTGAGAAGCCTGTCCAAGTTTTTAAGAAGAATATTATGATAAAGAAAAACAACTCATTTTTTCATTTCTAGTTTTCTTCCTCTTTCAGTTCATTTCTTAGTGTCATTCTTCATGCAACCAGATGGATCCTTCCTTGTACACACAGAGGGGAGAAGGCTGGGAAGATGGGCATGGCCGAGGTTGCACGGTGCCAGGTGCAAGGACAGAAAGTGAGCATCCTTACATCTGTCTTCTAGAGGGCGCAGCAGATGACTCTCCTTGTCTGATAAAAACTAACAATACAGCCTCGTGTAACTTGATAAGGCTTTATCATTTGCAAAACATCTTCACACACCCTATGTTCCTCTTGAAAAATCTTTGCAATGTCAGCAAATAGACTTTATTGTACTAATTTGTCCAGAATTTAAGAGATTTTCCTAGTTTGTGGCAGAGTGGCTTAGATACAACTTACCTCTTCTTGGCCTTTCTACTCTCTAGTGGTCAAATCATTAAATTTTTTTGAAATAGCATTTCTCCCAACTATTATAAAATACTAATTCAAACTTCTGAAAAATTTAAAAATACAGAAGGGCATAAAAACTAATAAAAGTGCCCCTAATCTCATGATCCAGAGATAAACTTTACCATGAATCCCACTGTTACAAATAAATTTTGTTTAAATAACAGATTGACATTACACTGTTAGTTTTTTTAACTTAACCAACTAATATGAGCAACTTTTAATACTTCTGTTATATTCTTTTTCAACATGATTTCTAATGATGATGTGGGATTCTGTTATTTGTTTTAAAATCCCTCTTCAGTTACTGTGAATGAATATTGCAAAAATATTCTGACACATAAATTTTGTGCACACCTTTGATTACTTTCTAAGCCTAAGATCTTAATTAAAGGCATTCATAGTTTTAGTACCACTGGCAAATACTCCTTAAAAATGTAGCAAGTTTATCACCTACTAACAATACATGAGATGGCTTTCATCATGTTAGTCATCATCAAATTTTTATGGTTTGTCAGTTTTATTAGTAAAAAGTGGCTTCTCTATGTTAGTTTTGTACTTCACCTTATTAACGTGACATTAATATCCTTTGGTATGAATTTTATATAGTTGTATTATGTGGTTAGTCTTCTCAAATAGACTGTAAGTTTCTTCTAGATAAAAATGAAGTTTAGTATTTTCCGTTCTTTGCAGTAGCTTTTACAGGGTGATGAATATATATGCTCAGCTATTATCCAGCAACTGATTTTCTTCAAGGAAAATATGGAATTAAAATGTGACCAGCCAAATGCAGAGTTAATGATTCTCCCGTTACTCCTCAGCCCAGCAGTATGATGTGAGACCTGCCTAGGCACAGGGTCATACAAACAATTGTCAGAGAAACTAACTTATGTAGCAACCATTTGAGGACACAAGACTTCTAGTTTGTGTGGTACCTTTGCATAATTTAGGAAGGCACTTTACTTTCATCTTTTGAGAAAGTGTCATAACATATTGATTTCCTTAGAATAAAACTATGTGGTAAAATTTACATAATAACAAAAACACAAATTCATGACACATATGATAAAAATTCTCTACTTTGATTTGTGCTTGTGTCCCATCATCAGCATGCCTGCATTTGGCAACTGTCTACGTGGCATCACGCTATGCCATGTCCCCGTTATGCGGTGGGAGCCCTGGTTCTTCTCCGGGAGCAATGAATCTATCACAGAAATCAGTCATGGCGAACAATTATATTAGAATGGTAATTGAGATCATATAGGTATGATCACAGTGTGGTTATATACAGAAAAGCTAGCAGCAAACACTATGTGCTGTTGAAAGGACAGCAAAACTTTTCTAATCCTGGAAATGGGTTGAAAAGATAAGGGAAGGTGACAATTTCAGGCAGAAAGAACTTGTAAGATTAGAAAACTAGGAAGCATTCGAGAGGCAGTTCAACATCGTGGAACTGCATACTGAGACGAGTCTACAGAGGTAAATATGGTATGGATTTAAAGGTCTTTGCATACTAAATCAATAAATTTGAGTTTTATGTTTTAGATAGTAGGGCCAACATTTAAATTTCTTTTCCCAGAAAGTTGAAGTTGTTGGTAGAATAAAACCTGGACTGCAGGCAATCTGATGGCCCAGAAAGTAGCCCATGATCCACAAGAAGGAAGCTGCCTTCCTGAGCTAAGTAGATACTAATTCTGACAGAAGACACATTTCTAGAAGAACCTCTGTTATTCAGTGGCAAGCTAGAATTTGATGGCAGTTGTGAGTGGGATATAAAGAAGTAACTTGCATTATTGAAACGAATGGATATAAAGTCAATTCGGTTTTTGTTTTGCCAGGTTCCAAAGTTAAGATTTCTGCCTTTGTCTGGTGATTCACCCTGGAATGTAGCCTGGTGGGAATTATGATGTTAAATAAGATGTTAGCTAATACTACTGGTGTGGGCTGTTAGCAAGTTAAGGAAAATAAATTATTCACCTCTTTGCTTAAATATCTCCTTATCAGAAAGCATTCCTTGATAGAAAACAGCAATCTTGTCACTGTCCATTCCGTTCTTCCCTTACTCAGCTCTATTTTTCATCGTAATGTTTATTACTGCCTGACATAATATCTATTTACTTATTTATTTTCTCTCTTCTGTCACCTCAAAGTCAAATTCAACAGGGACAAACTGCTGTTTCATGGGTTGCATACCAAGACCCTGGAACAATGCCTGGCATAGTGAAATCAGTAAATAGAGAGCAAAATAAAGCATAATTAATAAGAAGCAAGGAGATAGATATTTCTTTAAAAGGAAGGAGATAAAGAGATGGAGGGAAGAGGGGAAGAGGAGAAAAAAGGAATAAAAGAATCAAGATGTGTTATGTGCATGTACCAATTTCACACAGGGAATTTTTAAAATTTTTTTCTTGAGACAGAATCTCACTATGTGGTTTGGGTGGCTTTGAACTCACTGTGTATCCCAGACTGCCCTGGAACATTCAGCAGTCCTCCTGTTTCTGACTCCTGACTGTTGGCATTACAGACACGCAACACCTCACCCAGATCAGCAATTTAGTTTTTATTTTACAAACTTAAGCAGTAACATTTTAGAAGTGTGAATCACACTCTTACCAATTTCTTCATTTACCACTGCCTGAAATCTTATGTTATGTAGATCACCCATATCTACCCTTCTCATTCTCATGCCTCTCCACCAGCATACACTTCAGCCTCACTTCTCACCATTGGTGAAGAGCACACTGCCTTCCCAAGATCCTCTGCTCAGAATCTGGGAGGTAACTTCGGCTCATTCATTGTGTTTATGTCTCTATTTAGTTGCCAGCCTTTTATATTTTCACATGTTCCTGCTGAATTAGTACTTCTCTATCATCTTGAGGCTTTTTTGGTCTATAGCCTCTCACAATGGTTTTCATTCTGTTTGTAGAAGAGAACTATTTCATGGATAGTATTTCATCATACATCTTCAGTAGCTTCTTATCTATGAAGAATAATTTGAATATTTCAGCTTAAATTGCTATACTATTAATTCACTCTCCTCTCTGTACCTTGTCAGACTATCTTGATTATTTTCCCCAACATTTTTCACAATCATTTTACTCCCAAACTTTTCAGACATATTTCTTTTTCTCTGTGTGGAGAAGCAGTGTAGGTTGAATTCACTAATTTTTAAAAGCATGCAATCATAGTTTTAAAAATATAGAAGTGTGTCTTCATGTGGCACCTTAATTGCTATATGATTAATTAAAAGATCACATTTTGGTAAAAATATTCTGTATGAACTTTAAAAACCCTTTTAGCACATTCTATCTTAATTGCGAAGCAAATGAATTTCACATTTCATATAGAATTTATCACAAATTGGGTTTGGAGAAAAACAAATGCATTCTAAGAAATATACGAGATAGGCATAAATAAATAATTACTGTAAAATATAATACAAGCAATGTTGTAGATATCAAAGTATCCTCTAACACATACACATATGCACATACATATTAACATTCTAAATAATATATGGCATGAAATACTATTTTCACTTTATTTATAACATTTTATGCTAAGAACAGGAATGGAAATACCATAAACTAAAATTTCTAACAGAAATCTATTCAGTTAAGTTATAAAACAACCCAGTCAGCGGGGAACTCACCTAGGAAATGTAGAAATAAGCAAACACACACCAGTTTGTTTCTTCCTTGGTAGACATCAGCAAGCCATCCCACAAACACAGGGGTGAGTATTGAAGTTCCAATAAAGCACAAATTCAGAATGGCTGCTTGGTAATTATTGTAGCCAAGCTCCACAGTGCAAAAGGGAATCATGTTGCAGACGACTTCAAAGAAAGTGAACCTCTCACACAGCTCCACCAGCAGCAAGCAGACCCCAACCTGAATTTTGGTCATAGAATATGATAACAAAAAATAACCACTCTGTTTTATTGTTTTCTCCTTCTCAGTACTGGGACTTACGGTTATGTTCTCATCAGGTTTTGTAAAGTCTGTAACAGACATGACCACCTTCCTTGAATACGCCTTACATTAATAATTTGGACTTAGGAATTTTTTAAAATCTCCATTCCTCTAATGAGAAAATAAGTGAGACTGGTACTTTGAATTTCACATCTCCCTGCTAAAATTTCTGAAGGATTTTTGCACATTAATGTTGTTCATTTTGATGATGCAGGAGCTCAGGAGAGACATGTGTATTTGAAAATTAGTACAGCCAAATCTGATTTGTTTGTTTAATTACTTAGAGACTAAATTAGGCTCTCCCTCCAAAATTATATCGAATCACAGGAATATAGTTGCATATGTGAGAAAACTCATCTGCCTCACACTGATAAAGGTTTAAATACTGAGGCAGAAGAAGTGGTTTCTTTCAGGAGAATTTGAGCACTAGATCAAAAATAATTTGAGTCTAATAATTTCTGATATTTTAATTAAACAAGCCAGAACAGTACCAGGAGATAAAGCTTGAAATAAAATCTGTTTTGAGGGGGCAGGATACCATATCGTGATTACATTTCTTGTTATTTTTCATTGGAATTCTGATAAGAAAGTTAATTAGATAACAAAAGTGCTAGTACATTTAGGTAACAAGCAGAGTTTACAAGAAAGTAATTTAAGCACACTAATGAAAAGAGAAAATGCAAAACAAAACCCCACTTCCTTGAAGTTGACCCATGCTTGTAGACCTGTGTCTCAGAAGAAATCAGAATCAAAAGGCTCCATCTCATTTGCCTATTATTAATCAGCAGGCACACATACAGCAAGCAGCCTGTACATATTTTGGGAAATACTGGGATTGGGAATCACTCTGAATTTCCAGCTGTGTGACTGGATGCTGGAATCTATTTTGGAAAGCAGGAGAGTAGAAATTAAGATGAAAAAAGCAGTGGTGAAAGAGTACGTCTTAATATGTAGGGTTTTAGCTGCAAGAACATAGGGATGTGAGGGGATAGAACTATTGGGTCACAGTCGTTATAATTCAGCATGAGACTAAAATGGTACTTTCATGCTGGTGCCCAACCAACAGATTGATAAAGGCTCTATCTTTGTCCTGAAAAACTGGAACCAAAATATTTTGTCTTGACTCCTAATAGTCTTATTGTATCAGTAGCTATTTGTATCTGCTCAGTGTCACCTATTCTCTCTTTGGCAGTGGTATCCTATTTTTCCTTCATATGGAGTGTTCATGTCACTTATTATCCAAATCTAGAAAAATCATGTTAATTATAGTTATTCCTGAAAATGGTATTAACTAGTCTGTCCAGGGTACACTCCAACATTGTGTCAATCTATCTCTGAGGAATGACTCCCAGCTACTGCAAGGACATTGACAGGTGATCTTCTATCTTTCTCTTCTGCAGTTTTAACCATGTGAGGAATGCTGCTAGGATGAACCTGTTGGAAGCTTAGTCAGGAAGATGGCAGCACCCAGAGGGACTGTCCGGGAGCTCAGTGGAGAGCTCTGTGCCTGCCCCGTTCCCTTCCTTCAGGATGAGATCTGTTTAGTCTTCTGGAAAACATTCAAGTCACTGAAATCAGTCTTTGCTTTGATGAATTCAACCACAATTGGACCGCGAGGCTTCTGAAACCCTGATACCTGAGTTTTTGCACGGCCCACATACAAAGGGCTTCTTACCAGCTGAAGATGGCAGTTCAAAGTGTAAGCAAGGCAGGGATGCTTCTCCCCTGGTCTGAGGAGGAGGGGCAGGAGGTTTAAATTCTTTGGCTCCTCTAAGTATTCTTGCTCTAAGAGCAGATTATGTGGGATAGAAGCCTACGCCTTGGGCAACTGGGCCAGTGAAAGCCAGAGAAGTGTCTGTGGCAAGCCTTCAGAGTCACATACTTACAAATCAAGTTGAGTTATCCATGTTGCGGAAAACAAGTATAACAATAGTATGAGAAAAGAACAAAATAATTAGCAAAACACCATTCACTGAACTGGGAACAGGATAACTGGATTCCAGCCTTGCCTCTGTTGCTTATTGCAAGCTTACTTTTGTCTATG
Source organism: Cavia porcellus (assembly GCF_034190915.1). NCBI lineage: Eukaryota > Metazoa > Chordata > Mammalia > Rodentia > Caviidae > Cavia > Cavia porcellus. The sequence goes on from NW_026947510.1 coordinate 41,567,567, forward strand.
AATCCATTGAATCAACTGCAATAGATGAACAGGAGAACAGGAAAACTCATACAAGATCACTTGTGATTCTTGGTTTAGAAAACAACTGATAAAATCCCAAGGATTTATATGGAAACTTCTTTGTTATTAATTGTTCCTATACTGCATTTTCCAGCTACTTTAACCAATGAGTCATGGAGAAATGTCATGAAATCTCTCCAAATTCTAGCACAAATGACAGCGGCTAGGAGGGCTGAATTACGCAGAATAGACTTGGAGCGATAGGTAAACACCTTCTCTGTCTCTTCAGACTTCGAAGAAACAAACGCCAACTCCACTTGAAAATAACATTTGGCAGGGAATATTAAATGTCATAGTCATTATCAATAAAATCAAGTCCTTGAATCAATTAAGTCTTTGAATGAGAACTTTATGCATACTTTAATTTTATGCAACTTCTCTCCAACCCCAGCCTCAGGCTGGTTCTCTGTTCCCTGTCCCTGTCTTCTGTAATGAGATGTTATTTTTCTCCTATAAGAGAAAGAAAGTGCTCAAGAGGAAAGAACAACTGGAATAGGAGAAGGAGAAAAGAAAGAAAGGAAAAGGTTATACAAATATTTACATATATATAATATTATACAATTACATATATGATAGATAACTATACTACTAATCTCTGTGCATCAAAAAGAATAGTTTCAGGGTTCCACTGTTTGATCATCTTTTTTTGCCTATTATCTTGTAATCTGAACAACTACTTTAAAGATAGAAATACGCAATATATTAACTAGTGTTAATTTTCTATTATTTTGTTTTGAAATTCTGTATTGTCATTTTTATTGTTTTTTGGTTTTGTTTTTAAAATAAAAAAATGCACACAATATATGTACATTGGACACAATTCAAAAAGTATCTAAAAAACAGAAGATAAATAGTGAAAGTTTCTGAATTTCTTTTGATGCCCTAGAACATTAAAGCAAAGACCCAAAAGTAGTCTCATAGCTATTTTCATTATCAGGTTTTAAATGCTAAATTATGTAATAGTGTGTCACTATCATGTAACAGGTTTCCTTTTCTGTAGATGCTGTTACAAACCTTTCAACATGCTATTGTGAATTGTTTTGCAAGTATAATTTTTATGGTTGCATTGATAGATACAGTCATGTGCTGTATAAAAATATTTCAGCCACCAATCAAGAGTGTGTATAACAGTGGCCCCTGTCAGATTATGTCACCTAGAGATGCCATAGCGTCCTTAATCTTTGTGAGTACCCTCTATGGCGTTCAAAGATGCCGCCCGAGGATATGCTTCCCAGAATAGATAGGCCTGTAAGCCACACACAACTTTGCCTATGTTACTTCAATATTCTCCTGTCATTGTTTGTTTGGTTTTTTAAAATCTCAGAACAATCATAAAGCAGTCTTTCTCTAACTTTTGACCCTGAACTCACAATTAAAAGAAAAAGCACCTTTAGTGCTGAAATAAATGTGCGCCCCAAATTTCCCCCATGCCAGGTTATATCCTTATGCTAGGCTTTGTTTGTTTGTTTGTTTGTTTGTTTCTCAGAAGGAATACTACTGATTAAGATTGTGAGAAAAGGCCAGACATGGTGGTGCAGGTCTGGAATCCCAGTCCTGAGGCAGCAGGAATGTGAGTTCCAAACCAGCCTGGACTATATACCTTGTCTTAAAAATCAAAACAAATATGGAAAAGGGGTTGTAGTCTTCTAAGCATATAATGTATAGCTATAATACATATTTTATGAATACTTCACTAGAATTCTTAACTGGATAAATTCAAAACTCAAACATACATGGTAATAAAACTTGACCATATTTTTATGTATTTAGAAATACTTCTTATTTAATAGAAAAAATTAGTAAGAGGCTCACTTGATGAACTAATGTTGTTTATTGACTACCATTCAGAACATTGATGAATTGATTAATATTGTTTAGGGAACATGTCAGAAATAAAAGCCCGATTATCAGGAGGCTATTTTTAAACAGCTGCATTTCAAAGTCAAGATGATTATAAATTTGGAAAAACCATTATGACTTCCAAAAAATTTAGTGTGTTTCTGCAACATTTTAAAATTTTACATATATTTTCCAAATAACTTTTCTTCTAAGCATTTAATAAATATTTTTAAGAGAAGAGTTTTGTGAAGGGAAACTTTTTTTTTAGATCAATAATGCTCTGGAAATAGTATACACAAAGGTCAGTTGAAGACATTTATTCTTTTAAATCTACCAATTTCTTTAATTCCAGGTTTGGTAGCTGGCTTGAAAACTTTGTTAAGGATATAAGGGCCAGTATCAATGTAATTTAATTATTAAAAATTGCAGGGAGTTTTTGTAGTGAAGTAGAGAAATATTTTGCTCATTGCTCACAGTGTAAAGCGGAAACATAAAGATGCATTTTGGGTGTTTCTTAATTCAATTTTTTCCCCAAATTTTCTTAAGACTAAATTTTCTTATTAAGGAAGGTCAATGTGCCCCAACTACATTAGATATAAAGTTAAAATGATGTGAAATCAATTATTATATTATTTAGGAATGTATATGCATGTAAATATTTAAGTATATATATGTACATAAAATATTACATATATAACAATGTATATATAAGCATATACACATGAATATGATGAAAACTGTAAACAGCAAAAGCAAGTTAACCAAAATTCAAAATACGGTACTGGTTACCACTGTGAACAAGAAAAGAATACTCAAAGGCTTCAAATGTATTAGTAGATTCTTTTCCTCAGGTGACTTAGAAGAGATATGTTTATTTTATTACTACTTATATTGCATAAAGACAAAATACTTTTGCACATATAGGTGTTACAAAATTGAAAATTAATTAATAGCATTCATCAGTTTTTCCCCTGTTACTTAGAGTAACACAAGTTGCTTCTGGTAACAGGCCTCCTTCATTGGACTGTGACATCCACAAAGGCAGGCGTCTTTTAGGCCACCATCTCGCGCATAGATTTTTATCTAGCAGGCAAAGGGAGTGCCACTAACAGGTTTTAGGCAGGGGAATGGCGTTCAAACAAAGCTCTTCCCATCTGACCAAATGTAGCAAAAGTAGGTGGCTGCAGGGAATCTAAGACAGATTTTGAGGATTTGAGTAATCCTTGGCTGGGACCAAAGTTTCATTTGGACTTCAAAATTGCCTCCCAATCTTTCTCTGTATTTGTCTGAGGCTGAATCTTCTGAAGAGATCAGGAGCCAGAGGCAATAGAATCTGGGTAGAAAAGCCAAAAGAAAGGGGAGAGGAGATTGACTTAAAGGGTTGGAAGAAGATGACAATACATCTGTCCATTGATCTGTGGGTCTGCAGATTCTGGCATTTGCTTGTGAGTTCTTTGGTGCTGCCTGAGACAGAGCTCATAAATTGCTGGCCACACTAACCACTTCTGTGACTTGTGTAACGGTGTGGGCTGAATGATTTATATCATTTAAGCTAATTTCTCTCTTTGTCTCTCTGTCTCTGTCTCTGTCTGTCTGTCTGTCTCTCTCTCTCTCTCTCTCTCTCTCTCTCTCTCTCTCTCACACACACACACACACACACACACACACACACACACACATGACCACCATGCCTCACTATCCCACTGCATCTGTAGGGCATCTTGCCAGGAAGGGTTAGTGTATAGCTTGTGACTGGGTCAGCTCCGTAGCTTTCAGATCATCTCAGTCTGGAACTAGTCACACACTGGTGCTTGGCAGGGTTGCGGTGAGGGATACAGACCAGTCTTAGGGCAGAATGGAGATATCACAGTGGGTGTTCCAGGATCACCACTTCTGGAACTTAATTTTTTTTTAAAAAAATATATTCTTTGGATAAACTTCTACTCTTCTAAAGAGTTTCTGGAAATTATGTCAAATCTACACTGTAGTTTTTCTATTGAGTGTGAAGGAAAATTACTCTCAGTAGACAATTCATTGTACACCTCTAAGCTCATAATTCTCCTCTAAACTCATAATTCCTTTTTAATGGTGGATTTTCTTCTTATTCTGAGGACAGCTGATTGTTTCTTTCACAACACATGATGACCATTATGAACTTTGTTGCTGTGTGTAATTCTGCATAAAAGATTTATCTGTATAAAGGAAGTAAGATAAGAACACGTTAAGATGGTTAATTTTAAGTGCAACCTTGGACAACTGTGTTACTATGTTTGGTCAACTACTACTTATCAAATCAACTGAAGGCCTGAACAGAACAAAACGCGCTCTTTGATGAGCATGAGGGAATTCTTAGCAGATGGCCTCACAGCTCATCTGTAGCATCCAGCTCCTCCCAGCTTTCTAGAAGACTGCCATTCCTTCCTGATCTTCCGGCCTGCGAGCCAGCCCTAAGTGGTTCTTTCTCTGGAGAATCATGACTAATACTGTAATGCCCCTGTTTCTTCCCACTGTTTGACTATGAAAGAAAAAGAAAGAGCATCTTAATGGTCACAGCTTCCAAATGAATATGTTCAATTCAGATACCTCTCTGAGTTCCTGCTAAATGGTAGAGATATTTCTTGGGGTTTTTCATTAAAAATTCCAGCGCATGTGCTAAGCTTAATTTGTTATCTTCTTTCACACACATTTCTCCTTTGGCCCTGCTTTTTCTTTTAAGGGAAAAAAATAATGATAAAACAGAGTTTCAAGACAGGTTGTTGGGAAAGTTAAAATAATTAATACATTAAGTAGTGTTTTTATAGTAATTATTCAGCATACAAGATATAGGCATTATGTCTTTTCCAAGCAATATTAGCACAAACCTTTCTTTTCAATGAACTAAGAAAAATTAACTGTATAACTGTCTTAACTATCTTGTGTCTAAATACATATTTTTTCTTTTTCCCTCTTTCCCCCTCACAGTTTTGTCTTTTATTTGAACAGTTTTCTCCAACTTTACAATATCTAATGCACATTTTGGATCTTATTTACTCATTCTGTCTCTAACACTAGGGAACCAATATGATGTTTATACATATGGATCTGATTTATTTCACTTATGAGTGTGGTCTTGAGTTGCATCCAATTACATATAAAAATCTCCAGTTTATCCTTCTTTATAGCTGAGTGGTACTCCATTATATATTTAAAAAAACATTTTTCATGCGATCCTCAGTTGATAGGCCTTTGGGTTGTTTTCGAGTTTAGCTATTACAAATTGTGTTGCTGTAAACATGGTCACACATGTATTGCTGTGGTGTGATGGCCCCGCTTTCTTTTTGGTTTAAAACATCCCAGTTAAATACTGACATTTAAAAACTCTGAGATGGCCTACAGGTTTTCTTCATTTCTTCCTCTATTCACTTCTAGAAAAAAAATTGATTACCTAACATATGCAAAGCACTAAGTTAGTCTTTGGAGTGAGACAATTACAGTCATTTAAACTTTCTAAATATCTCACAAATTCATTTTTTTAATCACCTCTACCTTACTCTTAACAGTTTCAATGTCTCTTGTTTGCATCACTGCTTGTAGAGCAATGTCAAACTTCAGTCATCAACACATTATTGCCATCAATTTGCTGTCCCTTCAAGTGTCCTGAACGTTCAGCATCTCTTATATTATTTTCCCATTTAAAAACTTTTTTGCATTGCAACACTTTATTTTTCCATATATAATGACTTCCTGGGGCCTAAGGCTCTCATAGTAGAAAACCAAAATTTATCATCTTAAACAGGTGATTACAAAAAACCTTACATAAATTAAAAGAATAAATAAATTTTCAATTGTCCATGCAAACTGTTTCCAACTCAAGGCAAGTAAACCACTCTGGGAAAAGCACCAGTTATGATGGAAACAAAGTTCTAAAGCCCAGACTCTCCCAACCTGTTAGACCAGCAAGAAGACGGAACAGACAACTGGTTCACAAGTCCTGCCAGCCCAAGAAATCCTGTAACAGTGAGCTCTGATTCAATATCCTGCACAGATCGCTGTGTGCAGCTGCCCCGATTGCTGAGCTGCAGATTTCTCTCACACAGGTGTGCTCAACTCAGCCGGCAAGTGACTGAGCCATGTGGGAAGGGAATGAATCAAAGATATGCACAGGGTATTAAACATAGACCAAAGGGATAGTAAACTTGAATACAAACTCAAAATCAGCAACAGGTTGTACAGTCCACTGCTGATGTCAGATAAAAGCTTCAAGGACAATTTTCTTTCACAGCTTATCCTGGTTTTGGGAGGCTAGTGTGAGATGTATAAATTTTCCAGGGCAAATTATACTTCAGAATCAGCTCATGCAACATGTGCCTGGCACCTGCTCAGTCTCTCTAGAAGTATTTGCAATGCACAGTGGAAGGGCCTTACTCCTCATACTCCAGCTTACTGATCCACATCTGCTGCAAGGTATACAGTCAGGCTAGGATGGAGCCACTAGTCCACACAGAATACTTGCACTCAGGGCAGGCAATGATCTTCTCCATGGTGCTGGATACCAAGGCTATGATCTCCTTCTGCATCCCATATGCTATATCTGGGTATGTGGTGGCATCACTGGACAGCACTGTGTTGGCATGTAGGTCCTTGTGGATCTCTGCATCCATTTTATGATGGAGTTGAAAGTGTTCTTGGTGCCTCAGGATTATAGACCAAGGAAAGAGGGCTGAAGGAATGCTTCTGGACACTGGAAACTCTTATTGCTGATGGTAATCAGTTGGGTATCAGGCAGTTCCTAGCTCTTCTCCAGGAGGAGGACACAGCTGCAACTGTGTCCTGCTCAAAGTCCAGGGCACTGTAGCACAGCTTCCCCTTGATGTCAGGAACTGTCTCCTGCTCAGTCCTGATGGTATAGCTGTAGCCACACTCTACTAGGATCTTCATGAAATGGTCTGCCAGTCCAGATGCAGGATAGTATGGGGAGGTTATAACTCTCACAGATGGGCACCAGGTGGGTGACCCACTGCCAGAGTCAATGACAATGCCAGTGATTCTCCCAGAGACATACAGGGACAGCACAGCTGGATAGCCACGTACATGGCCTGGGCATTGAAGTTTGCAGACATGATCTGAGTCACCTCTCTGTTGATCTTGCAGTTCAGGGGACGCCTCTGTCAGTAGCACAGAGTACTCCTCAGGGGGCCACATGTAGCTTGTTGTAGAAGGTGTGGTGCCAGATCTTCTCCATGTCACCCCAGTTGGTGAAAGTGCCATGCTCGATAGGGTACTTCAGTATCAGGATGCCAACTTGCTCCAGCCCTTGTTGTCCAAGTAGGAATCCTTCAGGTCCATGCCCACCATCTTGCCCTGGTGCCAGGGCCCACCAATGGTCAGGCAGCAGAGAAGCAAATGGCTAATGGTGGTGACTGAGCTTTCCCAATATTCTTAATTTTACCCTTTAAAGTTGAGTTAAAAAATAAAGTCAGTTAAGTCTACTTAACAAGGAAATTTTGTCACCACCATAAATGGAATCATCAACCTTATATAGATGTTAAAACAAATATATAACACGAATTTAAAATAATAGCTAACATTGAGTGCTGTTTGAGAGAGGGCATCAGTGTCTATGTATGGACTCGTTTATCTTCAAACCATGAAGAAAGTGCTGGTTTCTCAGGCCCCATTCTACCACCGTAGAAACTGAGGCAAGGTTAAATAAGTAAATAACTATTTAAGATCATTAATAAGTAGCAGAGCAGAGACTTAAATTTAAGTGGACCAACGCCAGTGCCTACACTGAACAGATGCTTTTCCCTTTATATAATAAAAGTGATTGAAAGATAATGCATAAACAACCACTTTCACTGCAGGATTCCACATTACCAAATACTCGTACCACATGTCACTTAAAATCATTTCAGTTTCCAAGATCCTGGAAAATATGCTTTTATTTAATCCTCCCTAAGCCTCCAGAGTTTTTATTTTAATCTAAATTTGTTTAATTTGTTCCTCTGCTTTAAGTCTGTGAACAGTTCTTTACATGACAGAATCTAGTTACATGTTCTGGTGTTGGCACATAAGGCCCTCTCTGATGAAATTTCTACATGAGTTTTTTTTAACACATAATTTCTTCAGCTTGGGACACTATTTTTCATTTGTCTTGGAAACTTCTTTTCATTCGCTAAGCCTTATGAGCATCATATTTTTAGGAAGTACTCTCAAAGCTATATCTTCTCTCTGCTCTTAAGTCACTGTGTTCATCTCTCTCTCTCTTTCTCTCTTTCTTTCTTTCTCTTTCTTTCTGGTATCTAGGAATAAACTCACAACCTCACGCTTGCAAGGAGGCACTTGTGCTGCTGAGCTATAATATACTTTTTTCTTTTAGTACATATTACATTGATTGATTAATTAATTAACATACCTATTTTCCTGGATAACTATGACTTCTTTGCAAGTGGGGTCAATTACATATGTACCTCTGTTCCTCCTCTATTTAGCAAAGCACATATGTGCACTAGTTGTCACAATGTATGTCTAAAGATTTATAGTGACAGTACTATGTGATATACCTAGACATTTTAATATTGAAAGTGTTTGATGAATGTTAAAACTCTATTTTAAAATAATTATGTCCCTATAATATGGAGCTAATCATATTACAGCAATAAGCACACAGCTAAATTCTGGAAGCAGCCCATATATACATCAACAGACAAACGAATGAAGAAAATGTGGTATCTATACATTATGAACTACTACTTGGCTATAAAGAAGAATAAATTTAAGACATTTGTAGGAAAATGAATACACATAGGAAATATGTTACGTGAAATAAATCAGCCACATAAACTTAAATACTGTATGATATCTCTCATTCAGGTAAGACAAAGTGCAAATAAAGAGCAAAATAAAGGATGGATATAGGAAAACAAAGAGCTTTTAAAAACGGGAAGGGGTCCAAAGCACTGAGATTGGGGGGGGTGTAAAAGATTTAAGATGTGTCATGTACATATACTGAACACAGTAAGCATAAACATTATCATAAACATGAGCTACTACTACTGCTGCTGCTGCTACTATTACTACCACAGAAAATGGTGACAGTGGATTTAGAGATGGAGGGAGGGAGATGGGTGGGAAGCAGATTAAAAGACAGATGTGTTATGTAGCTACATCTACTCCCAAAGATGAAGCTAAGCCTCAGGTACCACAAACATGTACTAACAAAATGAAACATTTTAAAAAGATACGTTTTGAAAAAGTGATGTTTCCCTTAAGGAAGGCTTCTTACCATGTGGGAAGGGAGCCTTGGTGATGACTTACATAACTTTGGATTTGGAAGAGGGTTTTTTGACAATGCCTCTTATTTTAACTGAAGATATGAATGCCGACATGACTAGTCTGAGCTAGCTTAACTAATTCATAGCTTGTCTTGCAATAAAATTCATGCCCCCTTTTATTGCCAGTCCAATTTTGATTGTACAATATTTATAGCTGGGTAAAACACCTCTATTTTAGAGGGTTTTTTTCCTAAAAAAAGTTAAAAATTGGTTTTTTGCAATACTGTCCTGGGACTTGAACACAGAGCCTTGCACATACTAGGAAAGTATCCTGCCACTGAGTCACACTTCCAGCCCTAAGTTTGGGTATCTTAAACAGGAGAAATTGAGCTCTACCAATAGAGGTTATGCCTGGTCAAATCTATAATTTTGTAGAAGTATTTTGAGACTCTATTCTTTTACTAACCTACACAACTTCATACAATAAATTTCTTAGGACATCAGTTTCTTTTCTAGTGGCTAAGAGTTTGGATTAATTAGATCATGTTCAAGTTTCCTTCTAGTCTAAGTTTCCTTTATCATTTCCTGGCTAAACACTCAGGCAATTTCCCAGATGTATATTTTTTCCACAGTTGTAATAGAATTTCCTTCTTGTAAATTTTACTTTTCATATATGTAAACCCTGCAGAGGGCTTGAATAAGATACAACTATTTGAAAAGATGCAGTTACTGTCGTTTTGGCTAGATTTCTATTTTTGTAGTACTGTCCTTGAACATAAGAGGTAGAAATGGTGGAAAGGAGAGGAGAGACTATTGCACCAGGATCTCACCCTGGACCCCTGAGTCAAAAACTATTGCAGGCTTTTCATGAAAGAAAACAGAACATTTAAAAATATATAGTTATAAATAGCTCTCTGGCTCTGATTTCATTGTTTCTTCAAACTCCACAAATTTCATCCTAGGGACTTTGTTCAAAGTCATGTAATTGCCTAAGGTAAGCAGTTTCTCATACCTCCAAGGCTCCTGCATTTTTGCACCTGAACGACAGCTTTATGTACATTTTTATATCAGATTGTTGGCTGATAGCTTGTAATGATGTTATTTTCACTAATGAGGAAATTAGCATGTTACCTCATACAGTAGGACATCTAGTTCTCTTTTCCTAGCTCTTGACATAGATTTTAGAGAAAATTTATATTATAAAACAGCACATACAAAAGAAAACAATGTTACCTTTAAGTCTAGGGCATCCAAAGGAGCAAAGGCGATGAGCTACTTAATAAGACTAATAAGGTTGTATTTGTCTGGTCCACATGATAGACTTGGATAGTTAAGTTTACCTATGCTTTTATTTGTGTAATAGACTGCAAAATTCTAAGAGGGCAAATACCATGCCTTGTATCACTTTTAATCTTTTTGTAGTGCTCTGCCCAAAATAGCTACTCAAATAATTGACAGACTTTTATAGTAGTTTTCATAGGACAAGAGTAGAGAGCTGGCAAGATTATCCAATAAACTCAAGTGTCAATCACATTAGAACAAATGAAAATTTAACATTTATTACTTATCATCTATTAGGTACTCTGTACGTGGTTAACTTTCAAAAGTAAGTAAGACCGATTCTTTAACTTTCAGTTTACTCCAGTAAGTGTACTGTCCATTTTAGACATGCCATATGTATACAAATAGCTATGATAGAATTTCTTCAAGTGGTATTTAATACTTATAATGTGCTAGAACACTATGCTAAGTAGGGAAGACTAAAGAAAAAACCACAGACGAATCCTTAAGAAACTTGTAGTATTGAGGGTAGAGACAGGAATAAATGCATATCAGTACAATTAGAAAATAGTGACAGTTGCCATAGAGCTTCACACAGGGCACTATAGGGTGATGGATGGGGTATACCATCATAGGACAGTACCCTGCTCTCCAAAGTAGATAGTGTCTGGGTCCAGTCTGCATGAGGAATGAAATTTTGTCAAGGTCAAGAAGGTAGGGAAGGGGGCGGGGAGTCAAAGACACTAAAACATGAAGCCAAATAAAGCTTGAGAACTTCAGGTACTTTTTGATAGTGCTATAGCACAAGGTGAAAAGGGGGCGAGGGATGAGGGAGAGGAGGCCCCATTGGGGAAAGTCATAATGTGGCATTTAAATTGTATTCTGGACTCAGCAGAAACTCCGACTAAGGATTAATGGGGTCAGACTGCAGACTGTAAAACAAAGAAGTTTTCCTGCAGCGGGAAAGAATGGACAGACGGCTATAGACACTGGATATTACAGAACTGACCTTAGCCATCAGTGATGAGAACCAGGTAACAGACACTATATTGGAGACAGAAAACAGCTTACAGATCAGTGAATCATCAAGGTGGAAAAACTCAGAAAAATAATCTGATAGATATACATATCTGTGCGAGGGGAGAAGTAAATCTTGGCTCCTAGATTTGTGGGTGGTGAAATTTCACAGAGCTGTGCCAGCAGATAGACTGATGGAGAGGATTGGCAGCAGGAGACAGAGAGAAAGAGAGAGAATGGGCTAGGTTTGGATCTGTTGCTTTTGAGAAACCATGGGATGTAAAGAAAGAGAAGTCTGGAATATGCACAGTTGATCCTGAGAAGGAAAAGTTGGGTCAAATATGTAGATTAAGAGTCGCCTGTTTAGTGACTACAGAGGTTGTCATAAGGTAGTTGAAGCTACTCACCTATGGGGAGGATGTTAATAGGGATTAAACAAGGCGTCTTGAGAATTTTCAATATTTATAATAAAAATTTATGTGAAAATGGAGGAGAAAATGAGAAAGATGGAGTGGGATTCCCTCATAGATGAGGAAGAACTGATAATAAAATGGCATGATGATAAGAGATGAATGTATATCTATTGATATTTTTGATGAGGAACCAGTTTCACTGATGCATTCAGTTTATCAGTGTTTCCAAAGTGCTCAGCAAGAGGAAAAAACTGTTGCCTCTGAGATAAGGACACTGTTGGGTGATATTTGAGCTGGACATTGAAAAAAAAATGGTCATCTGTCATACAGAAAAGGTAAACATGTGAATTCCACCCAGAGAAAAACTTCACTGGCCAAACTCAGAGTCCCCATGAACACAAGATATCTGTGTTGTAATGTGGTTAGGAATAGACTCTGCCTTCTGCTAGACCCCGAGCTCTCTGTGTATGAACTCATTTGTCACAGTGAAGTAGAAGTCAATGGGTAATGGAGCTTCAAAAACAGAGTTGGCAGAGGTCAGACTCCTAAAGACAGAGAGCTAAGCTAGTGAAAGCCTGGGGATGGACTAATCCTGGAAATGGCCAAAAAGAAATGAACTCAATGAACATGTCATATGTGTTGGCATCTATATGTGTTAATTGGTTGGAATGAGTTAAGAATGTTGGGTACAAAGGGATGTATAAAGGGTGACTCCATTTTCCTACTATCCTATACCCCTACTCCACACGCAGTTGGGTAAATGATATTTACCTAGGACAGAGAATTTTGAAAGAAAAAAAAGGAGGTTGAAGTTGGATATTTGGTTTGAATTTGGATTCACTGGTCAAAGTTCAGATAGTGATATCAATTTGAGCCTGGGACATAAGAATATGAAAAATAATGATGATTTTGGGGAATCATTAGCGTTCAGATAATCACTGCCACCAATGGTATAGATGAGATCATTCAGGAAAGGTGACTATCTTAGTTACTTTCTCGTTGCTTGGAAAAAATAGCACACACCCACAGGTGAAAGAAGGGAAGATTTGTTTTAGCTCACAGTTTACAGAGGTATCAGTCCATAGTTGGCTGTTTCCAAAGCAGTGGGGCATGGCAAAGGAGCATAACAGAGCAGCAGTTGATGGTGTGTCATGCAGAAGGCAGACAGCAGAGGGCCTTCCTTTTCCTTTTTATCCCATCCAGGCTACAAGCCTATTGGTCAATGCCCCTACACCCAGAAGTAGGCTAAATCAATCAACGGGCTGATTCAGTTGTCACATTCACAATCCAATATTACACACACAGTATTCAACCACCTCCAAAAAGCCCTACCTATGAATTATGAAGTTTTGGGGGGGGGCATGTAGTTATTAACCATAACAGTGGGTATAGAAAGAAACTAACCAAGAACATACCTTGTGGGATACCAAAGATTCTAAACTAGACAATTAGTATCTGATTTTTATTAGTCACTCTTCCAGATTCTGATGACACTATGGCCCAGAATATCCATATAAGTCAGAAAATTGAAGCTATTTATTACTCTATTGTAGTCTCTCTCTGTCCCGGGGACCGAACTCATGACCTTGTACTTGCCAGACAGGTGCTTATGCCCCTGAGTTAAACCCCAGCCACACCGCACCCCCTGCAATACTTCTTTTAGAAAGAACTTCAGCAACTTTTAAAAGAGAAAAAAAAGTTTAGCTTTTAAATTCTTTATTTACTGTATTTTGATTTTTCCTTACATGAAAAACCACAGTGATGATCAGAATTGACATGTTACTTCATCATCTAGTTTCTAGATACCTCCCTTTTCCTCCTCCTCTCCTCTCCTCTCCTCTCCTCTCCTCTCCTCTCCTCTCCTCTCCTCTCCTCTCCTCTTCTCTTCTCTTCTCTTCTCTTCTCTTCTCTTCTCTTCTCTTTCTTCTTGTCTCTCCTCTTCTTCCTCTTCCTTCTCCTTCTTCTTTTTCCTCTTCCTCTTCCCTTTCCTCTCTCCCCTTGTACACTTATAATCACACCCAGTTAATTTGTTTTTTAAGACCTTACTTTACACTTTACTCTGGCCACCTCCTCTAGAGAAATCAGTGGCTGTTTCCTGAATCTTGCTGTGCTGTGCTGTCTTCATTGAACACCCAGAGAACACAGAGCATTTAGTTGTTGCATTCCCTTTATTTGCAATTCATTTTCTGTGTCAATTCGTGTGATTGATATTATAAAAATCATTTTAAACCTAGTTTAACTTTTCTTTTTTAACGTTTGGCTTATTCATAATTTTATGAGTGATAAATTTTATTGCATTGTGAATTGCCTTTCCCATCTGCAGATAACTCTGAGGAAGTCCTTGGAGGAATTGCTTAGGATGTGGTGAAAAATGAAAAGAAAGGATATCTGTAGTGATTTGGCACATGGTAAGCTAAAATGCATCCTTGAGTAAAAACATGACCCTGAAAAAGTTTTGGGACTTGGTAAATCTGCTTTATTTGAGGTATCCACTCTAGCTGGATAGGAAAACTGTCCATGACATGCAAGATGAATATGAAATTTAATGCAACTGAATAGTTTACTGGAACAATAACTCTAATTCCTATCATGTTCTTCTCAGCTAGAGATTTTTTTGATGTGAATTATCTGGGTAAGCTTTTGTAATAATTAAAATAATGAGAAAATGCAAGTACGAATCTATTTTTTGCCTATGAGATGCTCACTCTTGGTACAGATTAAAGCAGGGTTTATTAAGGTCACAACAAATATTTATTGGATGTTTTAGTCTTTTTTAGGCCTATATGTTATGATTAAGGCAAAGCAGAAACTATGCCAGAAATATGTAGATGGAAAATTATATTGGTTTCATGTTGAGTTTATTTATAATGACCAAGTCTAAAGGACTCAGAAGATGGTGAAGAAAAAGTACAACACATTTTGGGTTCAAGATCTTCTGGCTTGGTGATTTACCACAGACACAATCTTAGCTAATTTTTTCCTTTACTATTTAAATCACATGTTGAGAGAGTGTGTAAAGGTGCAAAATTTTTATCCCATCCAGGCTACAAGCCTATTGGTCAATGCCCAATTGACCAAGGAGAGCATTGAGAAGTAGAAGATCCTAAACTTCAATATGATTTTGACTCACATCTTTATTTATTTTGTGTCCTGTAGACAGAGTATATCTATGATAGACAGCTTTCACTAGGTACACACAACTCTTCTTTCTGTCCAGAGTATTTTCCCCTCAGAGATCCACATGTCTAACCACCTTAATTCTAAGACTCTCTCAGCTACTGTACTCTTTGGTCTACAATGAGCTTCCCCTTTACAATAGTTTACCATTCCCCCCCCCCTTCAAACATGAACATAACACATTTGCCTTAGTTTATTGGGAAGTTTTCTGGTTTTAGCACTCAGAGTTTATCTCAGGAACACCATTGAGCTCAGTCTAATATCTCTTAGTCTATCTAAAAAGATTTTAATCTATTATCTATCTGTCTATGTATGTATGTATATATGTATGTATGTATGTATTTATCTCCTCTAGCTTTACATCCATCCATGCAGCCCTGTCCACACACACACACATTTAAGCATTTTCCTGTAAAGTAGTAATTTGTTCTACCCCCTTCCCCATCTAAGCATTCCCAGGGCTCCCTGATAATGCACAATGAATATATATGTTCAGGAAGATTCATAAAAATGAGAATAGAAAGGCCGTATTGACATTGTTCCATCTGTACAAATAGCTACCAAAATTACATTTCAATTCTTATCAGTTTCCTAACTCATGCTCATAAGTGAACTATGAATGAGACAGAGATTCCAAATGGCAGGCAACATAATGTCTTCCGTGGTAGTAGTTGGAACTGAAAATTGAGATTTATATAATAAAAATGCTGATTCATATCAGAATTTTACTTCAGGTTGATCAGATTAGACAGAAAATTTCAGTTGCATCTCAGTATGTAGGAAAGACTGATAGAAAATTAAAGAGAAGGAAATGATCAGCCTAAAGGAACATTATAGAACTAACCTGACATCTGGCTTTAAACCAGGCCTGCAACAGTGAGGCTTAGCAGATTTAGACTGACATTTAATCATCCAAAGTGTATGCAGGTACTTTTATGTACAGTACATAGAAATGTGCTATCTGATTAAAAAAAAAACCTAAAAACCAGAAAACCAATATAACAGACTACATACAATACTTCTGGTGTCTAATTAAGTAAAAATGAGTACTTGGGCTGAGGAAGTGACATGATTTACCAGGGCCACTCAGTCTCTCTGACTCTCTCTCTCTCTCTCTCCCATTCTCTCTCTCCTATTCTCTCTCTCTTCTGTTTCCTGTCTTCTTTCCTCTCTCTGTCTCTCTCCTTTCCTCTCCTTCTGTCTCTCTCTCTCTCTGTGTCTGTCTGTGTCTCTCTCTCACTCTGTCTGTGTTTTGATCACAGCTGCTTCTAACTCTTCTATCCTGCCGTTATTGTCAAGTGTTACTTCCCATTACCCTCTTTCCCTTTCCATATAAACATCCGAAGTTTCAGACATCGGTCTTCCCTGATCATCTTCTCAATCCAGTCAGCCGCCAGGCCATCTTCTGTCCTGTCTTCAATACTTTTCTGACTGTAACCTTTTTCTACCCTTCTTCCTTCTTATTAGGCCTTATCATCTCTTGTCTATCATGAGAGATTCTCTGTGACTCACCCTGCATCCACTTTGATGCCATCCCAATCCATCCTCTGCTTAGACACCATGATCCTCTGTCTACCATTACGTAATCACTCTTCAGAATAGGGGCTGTGGCTGTTGAGAAGTCTCCTGTGGTTCAGTGCTATTTGTCCTCTTCTGCTTTTCATCCTTCAGGAGCCTCTGCTTCACCTGCATGCTACAATTAGTGCATTGTTCTCATGGTAATCCTGGTATTAATTTCCTTGTTTGGTCTTGTGTTGTTCTCTCTTTGGTATGTTTTCTCCTCCAATTGGCTAACTTGCATTCATATTTCAAGACTAATTTCCATTGCATTGCCCATTGGAAAGATGTCCAATGCCTTAGTCTGTGGCAGGTGAAATGATCTTCCTATGTGTTCCTGATATATAGCATTAGAGAAACTCCTGTTCTGCATACAAGAGCTGCATCATTCTATCACCAACAACTGGCAAAATACTTAGTGATAAAACACCAATTGAATGTTAGAAAACGTGAAAAACTTTTTATCAGACATCACTGTGATCAGCACTGTGTGGATAGGCATACTAAAGTCTTTTTATTTTTTGAAGGCATTGCTTTTGTTTTTCTTATGGAGAATCCTCTTTCACTTCGACATCTGACAAATGAATCACACTTCAGCTGTAATGAAATTTTCCTTATACTTCCAAGTCTGTGTTCCTGAAGGAAAGCTCCATGTCAAAAATTTTTATGTTATTCCCTTTGGGCTATTGTAATGGACTCTTGACTGGTGTTCCAGCACACATAATTAGTAGACTTCAATTGGGATGGAATGTTGCTGCTGGAACCCAATCCAATGCTGGATCAAATAAGTACATACGTCTGGTTCTCGTGTCATCAAAATTAGAGATGGAAAATTATTATTAGTTTCATATAGAGTCTCCTTCTCAGGGGAGTTGAAGCAAAATTGTTCCCCTCTGGTGTTTTGTCCACTGAGTTTAAGTGAATTAAGCAACAGGTCCTCTGCTATTTCCCTTGAGAGATTCTTTCACTCTCAAATAGAAGCAGTTTTTTTTTTTAAAGAAAAAGAAGGAAAATGAAAAAAATCTCTCTCAACATATATTAGCTTTTCTTTACTGTTTTCCTTTGAGTCTGCTCAGTTGAGTTCCCGAGCATCTGTACATGATGACGTGTACCCTTTGGCTGAAGGATTTATTTTGGTTGGTGATTCTTATTGAAAGCATTGCCTTTATAATGACCTATTTAATCCCAGTCACTTGGAAATGAGTTAACTACTTTGTCCTTCACACAATCTAAATTGGTTTAACATCTTTCAATGCAAGCTATTTGTGTAATTCCCTGCGTGTGTACACCTCAATGTGACCACATAGACTTCAGGTCTAAACAAATGATTTCAAAGGCCCAAGAACGAATTACTGTATTGATCTATTAAATAGACTTAAAATGCTTGTTTAGGTTTAGAAGTCACTTGTAATCAGCAGCATTTGAGTGGAAGGCCTTGCCTGTGAACGGCTAGGAGTAGGAGATAAAACCATGTTGCCTAAGTGTCTACAGGGACTGGTATTCTACAAGTTTCCCCAGAGGTCTTTACAATTGGCAAGTTTGGCTATTGGGATTGATGACCATATTCCCCATTAAAATAATCCACAAAGTCAGATTGTGAAATAAAGAAAACTTTTCCCAATCTAGCTCTTCACAATTATGAACAACATTCATTGAAGAGGATTTTAACACAGAGGGAAGAGAATTTGCCAGGATTTGAAGCCAGTTGTACTACAATCCAAATACTGATTGTCCTACCTTCTTGTTGTGGAACATTAAAAATGTTACTTGACATTTCCAAATCTTTGACTTCTCATTTATAAACTGTGAATAGTAAAATAATACTCATATGATTGTTGTGGAGATTAAATGATGTTATGTATATAGCATGTCTTGGCACAGCACGGACCTGTCATAAAATTTAGATTTCTTCTCCTTTTTGTTAAGAAGACTGTTCTACATGAATTGATAATGCCATGTTGGCAAATGTAGATGAACATCTGGGATGAATTTAACATGTATTTTATGGAAACAGGAAACCAAGGCACACTTTATATTTAATTATTAATGTGTTACTATGAATCACATTAAATAGAAATTTCCATATAGTGTCAGGATGCTACTGCTACTGGTAATAATATTATCTACTTACTGATCAGTCATATCCTTTTAATAATCCCCTCTTGACTTATCAAGCTCTTTAATTTGTTTTTTTCAGTACATTTAACTATATTTTCAAATATTCTTTGGGGTAATCCTGCTAATTTATCAAACCAATGAAAGGGAGTCATACTACAACATTATTTCAGGCATTCTTGAGGCTTTTATCTTCTTTAATTTATAATTAATCGATCAGTAATATAACTGAGTTGCCAAAATAAGCAAAATGTCTTTTACTGGGAGAGAGGTGCGTTAAGTAGAAAATGATAAAAGCCTGATGCTATTTGACTCTGTCCAATCTCTCAACTTTCCATTATCCTCCAGGCTGATTTTTGAGGTCTCTGAAACTTTTATATTTGTTTTGCAATACTTTTTATCTTTTTTGCAAGGCCCAAATAATAAAAAGTGATGGAGTCTTAGGATTTAGGGTTTGGATGTGGCATGTGTACACGTATGGGAAGGAAATCCCTTGCTCCACACAACCTGTTGGATTTCTGCTTCCCAGGATTTGGAGGTAGATTTATTTAATGTACGATAGGGGTTGACAGGGAGTCAATTGTCCCTCAAAATGCCTAGCCTCGAAGGCCCAGGGAGGGAGGTTTTTATGGAGTTGCAAAAAGGGGAAGGTACAAAGGTAAAGTACTTGGCTATCTTTGGTTCATACAGTATTATCACAGTGATCAGCTGTTTCTCAGAGACAGAAGCAAATGCAACAGGAACCATTACCTGGGCAGCTGAAGTATCCTGGCTGGGGAGCATTTTCTGCTGCAGTACCAGTCACAGGGACCACAGCTTGCTGGGGCTCTTGTAGGAAACCTAGGGAGAGGAGCAGTGTTCTATGGGTTGTAATCTTGTATGATTACCTTGAAAAAAATTGATAGTGACAGGGATGGTGTTTCAAGCTATGTTACAATTTAATGAGAAGAATCCAGTCTTTTTTTCTGGCTAACTTTTTCCCAAAGAAGAAGACAATTCTCATTGTCTTTACATTTTTATTGCACATTATATTTCAAGGCAGTTTTAATGTTTTTAAGCAATTCTAGAGACTCAAAATCAACTCTGGTTGAAGAAAATAGTTTCTAAAGGCAGGTGTATACTTTAATTCGCTTCTATCTAGAACCAGCCCTGATCTCATTAGAAGTGCTGGAGCAGTATTATTTTGGTTACTTTTTACATAAATCTGTATCCATGAGGCTCTATTGTATGTATGCGAAATTAAATATCATTCATTAATTAGTGCTAATTCTGTCAACTATATTCAAACCTGAAATTCAAAGCATGAAAACAGCTGGAATATGCAAGGACTTAAATCAATCAGGGCTCATTGATGCTTAAGAGAAGACACATAACCACAGTTTTGATATACATTCACAAAGGATGATGTAACCTATAGACACTTGCATATTTATTATTAGAAACATGGCCATGCCTTTCCACTCCCTAGCCCACCTGACTTAGTCATTTTTCTTGTTGCTGAAACAAACACCCAGCACTCAAAGTTGAAGGAAGGCAGATTTATTTCAGCCGCCAGTTTATAGAGGTTTCAGTCCAGTATCAGTTGCCCCAAGGCAGGGTGGTTAGACAGAGAGAAGCAGTTTGTGGCAGGGAGCAGGCTGCAAAAGCTTCCAAAAGCAAGCAGCAAGCAATGATTGTCTTTCTGCCCCTTAAATCTTGTCCAGGCTACATTTAGGGTGCCCTTAACCCTAGCACTGGTGAACCAGTCCTAGCACCAGCACCATGTCCTTGATCCCAACAGCAAGCATCCTAGATCCAGTCACCTTCAAGAACCCCACCTATGACTGCAAGAGGCTTTGAGGGGACGTTTGGATAAAACCACAACATCATTCCATGATCAATAGCAGCAAACACGCATGCAGACTGGAGATACAGGACTTGTCAAAAACTTAATTGAACCTTCATATATTGCTTTATTTTTTATTTTCAAGAGGATAAAACCAAGGAAAATAAGACAGTAAAACCAATCAAAACAAACTAGTATAAGTGATCCAGGACTTCAAAACATTACAAAATCGGGGCTGGGGATTTAGCTCAGCGGCATAAGTACCTGCGTTGCATGCAGGCGGTCGTGAGTTCGATCCCCGGTACCAATAAAAATGAAAAAGACAAAAAAAAAAAAAAAAAAAAAAACAAAAACAAAAACAAAAAAAAAACAAAAAAAACATTACAAAATCAATAGTTACCATAATACATTTTGTTGTCTTCAAAATAGCAGATACTTTCAGACATAGCAAAAATCAAACAGAACAGAAGAGAAACAAAACAAAGAAGTGAATGTAATAAAGGATTTCAAATCAAGACAATAGCAAATCCAAAATGCCTACCATAATATATCTTGCTAGCTTTGAAATAGCTGCTTATGTCATTGGATATAGAAAAATCAAGCAAAACAAAAGAGAGTAAAACCTGGCCCAGCAAAACAATGAAAATGATACAGGACTTCAAAGCAAGACAATAGGGAATCAACAATTGCTACAACCTTCAGAAGGAAATCTCCCCCTACATGCCACACTGTAGATCACTATTCTCTGAACAGATGATCAAACCACTGGCTCTAGACCTGCAAGGTCAGTGAAACACCAAAACACCATAAGTATCAAACTGCATTTCATCTAAATAGCTATCATCACAGCCTGTGTTTCTCCGGACTAACTGATTGCTTAGGGGATGGTACTTCTTGTTGCTAGCCTGGGAATGGGTCTGCTGTTCCCACTTGGGCAGCAACCTTGCAAGGTGCTGCTTTGCAGAGGGGGCTTGCTTCTGGGTGGGGCCTTGCTCCTTCCTGCAGTAGGCAAATATTGTTGACTCACAGGTAAAGGCCTGGGTCTGAGTTTCCCCACTCTGGCAGCAGCTCGTGCATGGTGCTGGTTCCCAGTGGGGGTTTACTTCTTGTTGGGGCCTTGTTCTCTCCCTTTACAGCCTGCAAATTGCTTTTCAAATTTTATGCAAATTTTAGATATGCCCCAGTATCCAAAAAATTAAAAATAAATGCAGAATTAAATGGTGGGGAGAATTTTATTTTCATTTTTTTAATGAACTACTTCTCTTTTCTTTTTTGTCTTTTATTTTGAAAACAACAACAACAAAAAGTAAAAACAATGATACAGAATTTGAAAATAAAATAATATGAGATTAACACTGGTTAATATATTGGTATTGTTCTCTTCAAAGTAGTTGTTCAGATTACAGGATAACAAGCATGAAAAGAATGATCATACAGTCAAACAATGAATGCCCAAAAACTTCTTTTTGATGAAAGGCAAAGAAGCTTCTCCAAAGGAAAGAGAATTGGTTTTTAAAGTGATACATAGAGAAGAAAGAGAAGGAGGAAGAGGAGCAAAGAAGAGGTCTGAACATTAAAGGAAGTCTGAACCCTGGATTACTACAGTGGCTGGCCTTGCACTTTAATTTATTGGAGCACATGATACTACAAAGAGAGAAATTACAGAATAAGAAAAGGACAAAGCTTAAGGTTATAGTTAAGAGGAAGAAATGCCAGTAAAGGAGATTTAAAGGAAGTGTCTCTTCCAAATCTTGTTTGCTTTTTTAAATATCGTAGAATAGAAGGAGGCTAAAGCATGGCAGCATGGCTGGAGCAGTTGGCCATAACCTACCGGTTAAGGAGATTTATTAACCATGGGCACGGAGCAGCAGCATCCAAGCCTGACGAGGGACCAAGTTGAGCTCTGCACCTGGTGCCAAACTTCTGATCCAAGATGAGAACATGCCGAACCTGGAAAGTAGTATCGATCTTCTAGCACAAATCAAGGGAGACCACCTGAATCAACTATCAAAGAAGACGTAAAGGGACAGCTAGTGACTCTGTAACCACTTCTCTCTTGTCTTTGCAGTGGCCGCTTCTGCTTGTGGGACATTATCTTCTCATTATCCTTCAAGGCATCTTTTTTTCCTGAGCACTTCTGTAATTCTCCTTTTTCTTTTCCTTATTTTGGCTCTAAAATACATGGTAATATTTCACATCAACAATTATCCTGATCAATTCACCACCTGGGACAAAAAAGTTGGAAAATACTCTGGTCCCTACTCCATCAGAGAACAATAGAACATGCCTTGCCTCATAGCATAGCTATCTGCACCCTGGATTATTACTGCCACCTTTGCTTGGAGCTCAGGAGTTTTGAGAAAACTTGGAAGCAAAATTTTTACTACCTGAGGAATTGTATACTTGTGTGACACTCATGTAACAAGCAACAGGCAGTGAGTATATTGTAATAAGGAAAAGTATCTCAAGAATACAAGGGTAAATGGAAAAAAAAAATTGTAGAATGATAAATCCAGCATGTCATCATGCACTTAAAGTTTAAGAACTAGGCCAAGTATGGTAATATTGCTTGTAGTCCTAGCCCCCTAGAAGGCTGAGGCAGAAAGATCGCAGGTTTCAGGGTGAAGATCCTGTAATGCCACCCCTAAAAAAAATCTTGGAAAAATGCATGTGAATGGGAATAGGAAAACTCAAGAAAAGGTCCTCAGGACAAAGCAAAAGGAATGGCATTGGGAAGGGATGGACAGAAAAGGCTATATTTTTATATGCATCTGTATTATTTCTTTTTTTCTCTGTAGAATAGCAACTCTCACTGGAGTTTAACAGGGCACATGGCTATCTAAGCAGAGATAGGTTTCTGCAGTCATCCTTGTAGCTATCAATGCTCATGTGATTAAATCCTTGTCAAGGTAATGAGTAAAAGTGATATACATGATTCTCCTTGCTTCCTTGAAGGAAATGGCTTTACAGTTCATTCCCCTTTCTCACATGCTGAAACACTGGTAGTCAAATTTCAAATATCAACGTATGCCTAAATAAAATTTAAGGTTCCATTAGTTCCATCGTGTGTCACATTCATTCATTCAACAATTATTTCTTAAGCACCTACTACATAGTCATATTCTAGGCCAAAGATACAGTGGTAAGCAAAAGTGATGTGGTAGAGACCTTGATGGAGCATGATTTTGCTACTTAAATATCTAGATGTGAACTTGCTTCTGTGTTTCTGTTTTATTCTGCACCTAATTTGAGTTAAAGGGATATTGCAGAAAGGTAGCAATTTTGAATGACTCTCCACCTTATTAAAAAAATTGGACAAAGGTTTTGAAGAGGAATTCTGGGAGCTTTCAAGAGTTTCAAAATTTGACTATTCTGATTCTTTCATAAGATATTTGATTGTGGTGAAATACATCATAAGAGTGTGAAAAACTCGGGGACCCAGGAGAACATGGCGGACAGACAACAGCAACTACGGGAGGCTCTCTGAAAGGCTCGGCTCAGAGGCCAGGAATGATGCGGACTAAGGAGACACGAACCAGTAGAGATATGATCTGCTGACTCAGGAACGAACTGGGCTGAGAGAAACCAACTTAGAATACAGTCCTGGCGCTAAAATAGGAACAGAAAAGTCTCGGTGTGGAGGCTCGACCCCGCGCCATTGGAAACCGCGATTTGGGTTTCCCGCCACCCGGCGGCTGGCTGCCTCCACAGCGGCTCGGCAAGGAGAGACGCGCCGACTCTGGGAACGGGAGTATGCGAACGGAGTCGGAAACAGGACAGACAAGGAGGCGTACACGAAAACTGACTGGTGGCGAGGTGAGCGAGAAACTGACCCCCTACCACAGTTTGACTCCAGCGGAGGTCTTTCTGGGCTCAGGCAGTCCTGTAAGAGCAGGGCGCGGTGGCAACTCCAGCCACACATTCCCCTCTCGGACGGGATTGGTGAAAAGTCCCTGGCCTGAGTGACGCTGCTGGCGGACTCCCTAGGCTGGCCTAACCCAGATCCCAGAGCCTGACAGTGGCCCGGAGGAGTGACTGACTCCCGCGTAGGCTGTCTCCTCCGCAACTCCCTGGTGCGCAGCGGTGGGCGGGAACAACTAGCCAGCGCAATTTGATCAGGCTGTGGCTGACAGGCAGGGAAGCCGGGCCTCCTATGTAAGCTTGCATTTTATAAGGAACAGAAAATATGGGGAAGGGAAGCAACAAAAAAGGCTCCTCGGCCCCCAATCCTGAGAAACAGGCAATAGTGGACACCGCACCAATATACATTAAGCGCCATATAGAGAGCCTCATAGACCAATTCAGGAATGAAGTTATCAACGACCTGAAGCTAGAAGTATGCAGAATAGTTAGAGGAATGCTAAGCACCACCCAGGAAAAAACAGATGGTGGAATGGAAGAACAGAAAAAGAGGGGAGAATTGCTTGATGGAGAAAACAGAGAAAGCATTGAGTATGTGAAGCAGGTTCAAAGGGACTATCAAGAAATTAAGAAGTCTATCCAAGACTGGCATAACAGCTTGAAAGAAACTAAGGACAGACTATCTGAACTGGAGGACAGACTTGTAATATGGGAGAATGAAATGAAAAACTTCTTAAAAATAACAAAGAAACAAACAGCAATAACACAAAGACAAGAAGATGATAAGAGGAGCCATAACTTAAGGATTAAGAACATAAAAGAAGAAGTAGGGACATAAACAAGTGAACTACAAAAGCTACTCACAGAAATAATCCAGGAGAATTTTCCTAATTTAGCAAAAGGTAAAGATACTCAGATGTATGAGGCATACAGGACCCCAGCTACCTACAACCCTAACAGAGAAACACCCAGGCATATAATAATAAAAATTCCAGAAATTCAATACAAGAACAGAATATTAAAAGCTGTAAGAGACAAGAAACAGACTACTTACAAGGGAATACCCATCAGAATTACAGCAGATTTCTCTTCACAAACCATCAAATCACAAAGAGCATGGGGGGAAATAATTCAAGCTTTGAAAGATAATAATCTCCAGCCAAGATTGAGATATCCTGCACAACTGTCCCTGGAAATTGATGGAAAAATGAGGTGCTTCCAGGATAAAGAGGAACTGGGGGAATTTGCAACCACTAATTCAACCCTACAGAAAGTATTGCAGGATATTCTAAAAAAAGAAAAATACAAAGAACCCAGAAATAGTGGCGGGGAGGCCACAACGAATGGAGCAGAGAACAAAATGAAGAAGACAAACTGACAGCTACTGACAGAAAAAGAGCTCAACAGAAATGAGACAGAGAAGATTGGATGATAGGAACAGCTATTTTGGAGAAAATGACATCTTAATAGGTAATACTGATTTAGTACCATCTTGTTTTGAAGTCTCATCTAGCTTTTGTTCTTCTGTCTCCAATGGTCTAAACAGGTTGTATCATATAGGATTTTATTATGTACGATAGTATAAGCAAAAACCTTTTAAAGACAAGGAGATTATACAGAGACCATTGTTCATTTTCTGTTAGTCGATTCTAAATACTCTATAATGCTGTCATTCTCTTAAATGGTTTTACATTGTTTTGATATACTTAATGCTACAGTATACGAAGTTGTACTCAAGGACTTCAAGGAAAGAGTCAATATGGTAACTACTTTTGGGTCGGAAATATCTGGTGGTGAAACACTATTCTGCTTAAATGGTTATGTTTTGATCTGCCCTGTTTCGCTGTTATGCCCTCTTTTTTCTCAATCTCCACTCCATTATTTACTTTTTTATTTTTATTTTTATCCGTTTAATTAAAGGGAAAAAATAGCAGGATATAATATAGTAACCCACTTTGACTTTCTATTATCTCGATTTGAAGCCCTGTATTACTTTCACCATCTTGTTTTTGACTGAGGTTCCTCTATTCTGTTTTGCTGGATAGTATCAGGTTCGAAAGTTTAGGCATCAGCTGAGAAGATAATGAGATTCATTATAACGCCCATTCTCGTTGACTTTTATCTACTTTTGAAGACCTACAATATCTCCAATGTTTTGGTTTTGTCAGTTTTATTCTTTACTGTTTTGTTCAATTGTATTACAACTAATGATATAGGCAATTCTATTAGAAATAGCGGGAGGCATTATGGTAACCATAGTTGATCACCTTGTATTATGTTTTTATGTTATCTATTATATCCACCCTTTTGACTTGACCGATTCTGTTCTGTTATGTCACATTTGGTTTTACTCTCTTCCAAATAAGCAATAAGAACTGTGGGAGCAATGAAACCCAAAATGTGTAATAGTCACTGTACAAAAGAGAGGAAAAGAAAGTGCTCTAAACTATATAACTGCATGTATATTTAAGTGTATAAGATAGAAAATGATATCACAGAGTTTTATTGGATCATTGAACAGAACTGTTTGCAGTATCATTGTTGGAATGTCTACTCTACAAGCTTTAATTTTGTGACTTGAACAATTATTTCTAAGATGGCAATATGTAATCCATTAACTAGTGATTTCCTACTGCACATTTTTTTCTTCTGTAAATCTGTATAACTTGTACCCCTTCACTGTTTTTTTTCTTTTCTTTTCTCCTTAAATAAATTAAAAAAAAAGAAAAAAAAAGAGTGTGCAAAACTCATCTCAATAAGGAGTAATGATAAGATGAATTTCCCTGAGGTCACAACATAGGACACGAATGTTATGTTCTGAGAGTCTTAGAGTCCCTCATGGCCTCATCTGTATTGGATTGTTCTCATCCCTCACCCACCCAAGAAATAGAAACCTCTCCAATAATATGCTATTACATTTAGGTATTATTATGTATTATAGTAATATACTTTCACTCCTACATCTTATTTCACTGTGTGAATACATCACAGCTTATTCATTGTTTTGATGGTGGACAAAGAGTCATTGTCCTGTCTAAAATTATTTCTTCTCCAGGGTTAATAGGAACATCTTTATCATGTATGGTGACACAGCCTGTAATCCCAGTGACTAGTGAGACTTGAGCAGAAAGATTGCAAGTTTGAGCCCAGACTAGGAAAGTTACTAAGACTTTGTCTCAACATTAAACAGATAAAAAAACAAAATAAAAACAATTTAAAATCTGGGGATGAAGCTTGATGCTCCCTGGATTCAAACTCTAGCACTGAAGACAGTGTGTATTTTTACATGAGAGCCCTTTTCTCTTAATTAGAGTTTATCTGTGATATATTATATTGAGGAATAGAACTGCTCAATGACAGGGTATGTCTATGTTCCCTTGTCCTTGCTAATGTCTCAATAAACTCTTTTCTCTAAAGTGGTAGGAACAATTTATAACTACTCTGGTAAAGTGTCAGAGACTCTCACTTTGGGTGGAGGTTTAATTTTATTTGCTATATTTGTTGTCTTTTTAATTTTTATAAAGACCAATTATTTTTCACTGTGGCTTCAGTTTAATTTTTCTGACTACCATAAGAATAGGCATATTATCTTGAATACATGGCCATTCTCTTGAAATATCCATTCACATTTTTACTCATTTTTCTGAAGGATGGTTATCCTTTTCTTAGAGTCTATATTTGGATTCTTTGTCAGAAATGTGCATGGAAAAATGCTCTCATTCTGAAATCTGTCTTTTTAAATGCCTTATATTCTGTAATGAAGATAGCTTTAGTTTTAACGCAGTGATAGATCTTTTACTTTATAGTTTTCGGGTTTTACTATTATTAAAGAAATCCATGTGCATTTTGAAGCTGTAAAGATGCGCTGCATCTTGTTCTATAGCTTCTATAATTTTACCTTCCGTATTTGTCTTAAAGCTATAACTACTATTGTGGTGGAAATGGAATATCAAACCAAATGAAAGACCTTTTGCACCAAGGAGTTGGAAGGTGACTGTTTATTACGCTAGCGGGCTGGGGGGACCAAGTCCTGATCATCTGCCTGCAGTTAAGTTTGGGTTTAGTTTTTATAGGGTTGCAACAAGGAAGCATAGAAGCTAGTAGCAAATCAGTTTATGTCAGATCAAATGTTGTCAAGCAGATTTGTTCCAGGCAGGTTTATTTAAAAAGGGATTGTTTATCATAAGGCAGGAGAAACTAGGGTTAGGGGGTGATTGAAAGTAAGCATGTCTTTGACTAGTTTGTCTTGGTTGGACAGCCCTTGAAAATAGAATACGTTTATATGTCAGACAGTACAGGCAGTCCAGCTGGATGTGGTTAGACTGAATCAGATCCGACCATCTCTACGTTGCGACTGAGGTGGTTGGTCAAGGCCAACTGAGTCTAATGGTCTAACTACGTGGTGGGCTATGTGATCACATCTTAACAGAATATCAGATTGTTGATTTTTAAATTTACCATCACAGTAACTGAGTTTTGGACATGAGAATTAAATCTCTTAATTTCTTAGTAGATAACTAATTATCCCAAGTCTGCTAATTGAATCATTATTCCTCCTACTGATCTCTAATTTTTGCTCTAAATTATTTGTATGAGGTTATCTGTGGACTCTATTTTTGTTCATTATTCTGCTTATTTAACCCCAGGCACGTGCCACATCTTCCCGGCATAGCTTCAACAAAATGTCCATGTCAGGACAAATCTTGTGCTTCCTTCTTTTCTTCTCCTTGAAGATTATTCTAGATTTTCTTTTTCTTTGCTATCCTGTCTTAACTTCAAAAATCACATTGTCACGTGGTTCCATAGCACTGGTAGGTTCCATTGTTTTTATAGATTAATTGGGGGAGGATTTAGGAGTTCTTTGCTGGTTTTAAAAATTTACTTAAATTTTGCTATGTAAATTTATCATGTCTGAATTTTTTTCCTGTTTTTATGTTGGTGTAGTATTGGTTCAAAGTGAAAAAAAGAACGCAAAGAGGTGAGAAGGAAAGAAATGTTAGCAAAAAAGAAGAGGCTGGGGATGTAGAGCTTGGTTAGCATGTGCAAGAGCCTGGGAGTGCGGGGAGAGACAGACAGAGAGAGACAGAGACAGAAACAGAGACAGAGACACAGAGAAAGATTTTTTTGTTGCTTAAAGGATATGACTACAGATAGAGAAAAATAAATAGCTTTACATAAGAAAAATGGAAACAAAAGTCATAAAAGAGGGGTAAGGAGCAGTGTGTCTGATCTCTACTGGAAGAAGAAGCCAAAGAAGCAGAGGTAGCTCTGGCTACCGGCTCCTCCAGACTGGCTTGGGAGGCTCTGCTCCACTCTGGAACGTCCTGGTGAGACAGAGCAGAGGATCTTAAGATCAACACCTAGGGTGGGAATGAATGAGTTCATTAAGCTTCCAGGCTCTTGTTCAGAGCTGGGGTTTACCTTACTAGCCTGTCATATCCTCAGGGGCTTTACTGTCAAATTCCAAAATGCCTCCCTCTCCTCAGACAGCTTTCCTCACAAGTGTTGAAAAACAAACTGCTAGGATGAGTCTCATGTTGAAATTTTGGTAGAGTGTGTTACATGCAAACAGGAAGAAAGTAGGAATTAAGCATTCCATGTACTGTAATTACTGTCATAAATGCTGGATGGTGTTTTTAAAAAAAAAGAGGAAAGAGTTTGATTTTCAATGTTTATACCTAAATATAAAATGGAAAAAAAAAAGCCAATTTTTTAAAGACTAAACAGACCATTAGTTGTTCAGATCTCAAAAAACCAAAGGAAAAATGTGACTTAAACTTGCTTTACAGAAGCAAATTTTCACAACCTGGAATTTAAACTGAGCTTTGGGGCACTCAAATAATCCCCCACAGGCATGTGAAATCTGATACTATATCTGCATGTAAGTGTTCTGCTCTGGGACTTGGAATCCCAATTGGTAACCTGGGAAAACCATATTACTTACACTTGCTCAAATAATCTCTAATTAGTTCTTCTGACCCTCTTGTATACTAATAAATGACCCATTACAGAACATTAAAACTGAATTCTTTCCATTAAAAATGATTTCCTTGCTAGTGAACATGATCTAAGTTTAATGCGCAATGTCAGTTAATGTTAGTTAGATTGTCCTAACGTACAGGGAGTGCTATCCAGGGCAGAGTGATTGCGGCACTAATTATGGTTTGTGGTATAGTCAGCTGAGAAGGGGTGAGTCTTCCTACAGTGATCTAAATATTGCTTATATTCTTAGTTTGTTTGGGGTCTATTACTTTTTGATTGAAAGAGCTTGGAAACCCTAATGTGAAATTGCATAATAAACCTTAGAAAATTATGAGCCTGAAGAGACACTGATGATCACCTCATCAGGTCAATTTTCAAGTTTTATTTGGACATGCAAATGAGCAAATGCCATAGAAACTTTTTTCGGATCCTAGCACACTCACCCAGGCTGTAAAGTTCTGTTGGCATTTCCTACAGAGCCATATACAGAAGGCTTCCAGCGATTATGTTCGATAAACGTAAAATACTTTTGGGTGACTGTTGATACTGACCCATGCCCATTTTGCCCAATATGCCAATCACGGAAATGAAGTTTTGCAAAAGAGAGTTTTATTCATGTTGTGGTCAGTTATATAGAGACCGAAGAGAGCTGCAAGCCTGAGTCTCTGAAGCCAAGTTTCAGAGGTACTTATGGGGACAGAGAGGTGGTCTCTGGTGTGGGAAGCATGATGGGAAGAAAGAAAAAGCAAAGTGACAAGTGGTCTATGTATGCACAATGGTAAAAAGTGGTGGCAGTAGTATGTTTTCAAAGTACAGTTTTGCCCTCTACCATCAAAAGCTGACCCATTGGACATTTGTCTAGGTCCAAGTGGAGGGTTAGTAGATTCAGACAGCTTTGAGCTCCCTTTTAGCTCTTGAAAAACAACTTAGGCAACTGTTGCCATCGTGTCCAGTGCATCAGAGGAATTATCTATGACATAGCTAACGAAGAGTATGCTGTTTAATTGGGTGATCTCTGAGATCAATGATAAAAGCAAGTTTTAAAACAAGTGAAGCTAGAGTTTATTCAGATTTTCCCTAGGTTTCACTGGTAATTTAAATTTCTGAAACATTTACCTAATAAAGCAATAAACACACGTTTATTGAACATCTATATATGCCCAGGATTATGTATAACAAGGCCTAGGGAAAATTGAAAAGATTTACAAAATGAGGCTCTATGAAACCAGTATGGTAGAAATTAGACAATCATGGATAATTTTAAAAAGTTTTAAATTGCTGCTGTTTCATAGAACTCAGACCACAGTTTCAATGATTGTACAGTATTGAGAGGTTGAGCAGGAGGTCAGGTAAGTGTTACTACTGTGTATATGTTCTTGTGGATATAATTTTTTCTAAGTTGCTCTCATAAAAATTGTACTCTTGAACTAACATCTATTGAATATCTAAGGTCTACCAGGCGCCCACCACCTATGTACACAGATTAAAGCATCACGTCAGCCCTTCTCAGAAGAGGAAAGGTAAGGTAGGGGGAGGAGGAAGATGCAGAGACAAGAGAGATGCAAACAAATATTAGGATCACGTGGAATTAACATCACACCAGCTGTTACTGCAAGTTTAGCTGGACTGACCCCATCTCCCTGCTGAGCTGGGCTTTGGTCCATGCCAGTGGAGTGGGAAGAATCCTTGTGAGTGGTGGGGACAGCAAATGGAGTCAAAGGAATTGGTGAAGGATATTCAATAAATATGTGAGTGCAAGGCTTAGAAAGTAGATGTGAGGAAGAAGAGATAGATGTGAATGTCTTGAAGCCTAGAGAAGGTTTGAGGGTTTAGTTGTTACCCACTGTTACGAGAACTTCCAACTGTCCTCATTTTCAGACTGAATTCATAATGAGCAAAGTGAGTATTCTTTAGAATACAGGACATTTATCATCTTCTCTGAAAGGTCTCTCAATTGTTAAGGCACCTTAGATACTAGAGATCTTATATAGTCTGGTTCCAATATATAACTTTTATCCATAAAAATATTATAGTGGTTCAGCCACATAACTTTGTCTTTCCATACTGCATCACCCATATATCCAGCTATGGTCAATTTGGGCTCTTTTTTGTCTTTGAGTCTTTTTTTCAAAAAGTGCTGTTCATTGCTGAATGTACTTTTCTAGAGCTATTCTTTGATTGAGTTTCTGTCGGTCCTCCTTAAACCTGACCCATGACATGTAATTTCTTCCTTACCTCAATATAAACCATAATGTATTTATATGCTATAATCTATTTTACATTATGATTATTTATGCACATCTATATTTTTAACCTCCTTGATTGTGAGATTCTTATGAATTCATTTTGATCTTTCATCTCATTTCTCTTACTGATAGAAAAAATATAATACTATATATAATTGTAATTATGAAAAGTGAGCATTTGATGGAGTTGGTAGTGATAGATTCAAATTCAAGGCACAAGTGCAGTGTTAGTGTTGAGTTTGATCCACTGGAGGGCTAGCTGAAGAATCCTTCCTTGCCTGTTCTCTTCTGTTCTCTCTCTCTCTCTCTCTCTCTCTCTCTCTCTCTTCTCTCTGTCTCTGTGTTTTGAAGATCTTAGTAATATTTAAATGGAAGGCTCCATTAAGTTATAGTTATAGGTATTAATAACTTTCCAAACCAATGTAGCCTCATTATTTATTGTGTAAAGAGTTTGATTCTCTTACTTAAACACTCAAAACTTCAGATGTATTTATTGGGCATTCCAATATGCAATTTTTCCAAAAATTTCAATTAAATAATACTGAAAATTTTCAGTACCTATTATCTCTGAGAATGAGTTTGAACCTAAAGATTTTTGTCTCCTGTTTGCAAAATAAAGTGTTTACAAAGAAATACTTTATTTTATAAACAGTAAAATTATTTGGAATGGAACAGAGTATCTGTAGCTACAGAGAGAAAATATGAATTTGATATTTGTGCAATAAAAGATAAATACAAAAAAACAGGAAAGATGATTATGAAATAAAACACCACATACTTACAGACCAACAGTGCTAACTGCAATCGCTTCTTTCCTGCTATAGGTTTACTATAGGTACTTTTCTCATATCTGCAGAAAGTAAGCACTTTTCAGATGAGGAAACTGAAGCCAAGAAGGATCATAAAATAGGCTTTTATTTTCATTCATTCTTTCTTTAGTTTTTATTCTTTCCCTATCTATTTAAATAAAAACTCTGAGAATTTATTGTATATTCTTTCTATATATCACATTCTTCCTTTCTAGTTGTATTCTGTTTTGTTGCCAATCTTTAAATCCTAGATTCTACTTTCAACTAATGATACTGATCTTAAATTAATCTTAAGTCAATATTTATTATTGTTAATTCTTAGAAAAATGAAGCGCTGACTATATATGGATATATCCAAAATCATTGTGATCCTGTTACTGACTGAATCATGGTCCCTTCAAATTCTTATATTGAAGCCCTAATCTTGGAATAGAATCTTATAGGGAAAGGTGATGGGCAGCTCGTGGACATGGTAATATTAAAGTGGTCCTGTTAGGTAAGACCCATTGACTTGACTATGGTTCCTGGCAGGGCTGTGTCTTTTTTTTTTTTTTTTTTTCATTTTTATCGGTACCAGGGATCAAACTCACGACCACCTGCTTGCAAGGCAGGTGCTTATGCCACTGAGCTAAATCTCCAGCCCCTCTGGCAGGGCTGTGATTCAGCAGAAGGGAGGATTCTTTTTTACCAAGGCAATAAGGAATATACTGATGAGGGAGACACGAAAATCCCTGCAAAGTGGTGGTTGTTCTCTGCATCATCTAGTTAAACAAGCATATAGTACATGACTAAGCTTTCTATTATTTGTGGGGATGCTGATATCTATGTCAGAGGCCAGTGGCCAGTACTTAAGCATCAGAGATAGGATTGAATTAATCACAGAACTGGAAGTAAATGTAGCAGAACTATTGTGGCAATCAGGACTCCTTTCCCTAAACGAGTCTGTGATAATAAGTTATGGTCCTAATGGTGAGACTTAGGGATATCCACTGATGGAATTACTCTGTTTGACAAAGAAATAAAAATAAAACAAGCAAATGGTAGTTTCTGCAATGGACCATTGAGGCCTCTTACTCAGTTTACAAATCTCATTCAGCCCAGAAATCTAGATCCTGTTGATCGAAAGGGAGGCTGAATCCTCTTGGTGAAAGATGCCTCAGGATAGTTTCAGTCATATCCAGTTAAAATTCCTCAGAACCTTCAGCAAAGTACATGTGTCCACTTACCAAAGAACAATGAAAGAAGAATACAGAACACTTCAGCCATACTAGATCATATGTAAAATATTATAGTTTGGCAGAATGAGGGCCACAGACTTCAGAAGAGGAGTGGATTACTGACCTAGCACTGACTCATGGAGAGTTTGTGGATCTGGGTATCCAACTTGTGATCATTTCTCCATTTCTCTAAGATATATTTGGAATAGATATTCTTAGCTGGTGACAGAACTCTATCACTGCTTCTCTAATCTGTGGCGTAAAGCCGATTTTGAGAAGATGAGTCCAGTTGAATCCCTAAAATTGTTCATAATCTTCGCACAATACAGTGAGTCAGCAGCAGCATTGTGTTTGAAAAGGAATTACAGAAACTAGGACTTAAAAGGTGGAGGTAGGAGATTCTATTTTGTCCCTCCTTACTTGACCTTGACCTTCTGATAGATCATGGTAGATGACATGACAGAATCACTAGAAATCTGGACTCCCTACTATGATAACTGTGTACACGTAGCCTGCCCTGCAATAGAGTCAGCCTAGCCTTTGCTACTTGGTATATAACTCTGAAGCTGGCTAACGCTTTCTTTTAGATCACCACTGAAATGTACCCCTCACTATTTTGCTCAGGGTTCTACAACTCTCCTTCTTCCTGTAACAATATAGGAAACTGGATAACCTTGTCTTCTTTCAGACTGCCACACTGAACATGTCTCTGTGTGTGACATTATACCAATTGGACCTAGCCAGTGAAAGATGGTAAGTAAGAAGTGTGACAAAAGGTGGAAATGATAAACCCAAGAAAATTCAGGGGCACGGTACATCAGTGAAGATTTTAGGAGCATAGTGATCTAAAAAAATGGTCAGAAAACCTTGAGAAAGAACTTGTACTTATCATCTTTAAAGTTACCCTTTGCCCCTCATCAATAAGAAAAAAAGCCCAGTAGTTAGTGGTTCTTTTTGGCTTTGGAAGACAGTTTACCATAGTTGCCTGTCAGGGTGATTTGAAAGACTATCAGCTGATAACTAGATACAGTACAAGAATGGCTTCTGTTAATAGGTATAGGCTGTAACACAAACCATTTGACATTTGGACCACATGACTCACCTGTTCTCATAATGCTGGAGGTGACGATCACAATGAATAAATATGCCCCAGGAAGAGAGTCTCAGGGAAGATCTTTAGGGTTCTGAACTGAGGTCATTCCTTGTTTTTCAAAATAGCTCCCAGTGTGTTTCAGAACCTTCATTGAGACCGAGTGGTTCATCATACAACATCACAGGAGAATGCCACCAGAGCCACCCAGTGTGAACTGAGTTTGTGTATGTTAGATATCATAATGTCAGGTGGGTGCAATAGCAAGTCACTGTAGGAAGGAAATTGTGCACTCAGGATTTTACCTGCAGGTCCCAAGACACAAGTGCAATACACAGGGATCAGATACTAGGTCACTTATATTTGATGTCCCAATATCTCTTCCTCAATTTGTACCCATGACTTCATGTGGTGTTCTTATGGCCAAATAACATGGAAGAAAGGGTGACTTTGCCCTATTTCACACAGAAGTTGGCATATTATATGCATGCTTGAACTGGACTGCTTTCACATTACGCACATTAAAGAGTTTTCCTGAAAGGATGTGTTGGCAGCAAATCCTCAAGTGGGCAGAACAATGAATCATTCGCTTGGCTGTCCATTTTGCATGGATAGAGTAGACTGAGTTGTGAGTATTCAGTGTTTCTAACTAGTGGTCCTTGGATTTGCCCAGTAGATCAGAGGCCAGGAAGGAACAATATTGAAACAATAATGATAGGGCCTCTAGGAATACATTTCTGAGGTTGGGCACAGCAGAGTATGTCATTATTTCTCATGTGACTACTCACTTGAAAGCATCTGACTCAGCAGATAATACAAAGACCAGATGGATAACTTCTTACCAAGTGGCTACTGCGGTTCTTAGTTATGTAGGGTATTTCTCTAATAGGCTTATTAAGTAAGTGGCTATGGTGACGGAGATTGAGGCTAAAAATGAATTTAACAATAAGGCCTTCAATAATCAAAAAATGGGATTGCAACAGATTAAAAAGCTTCTGGACAGCAAAAGAAACAAGCAACAGTGTAAAGAGACCTTGCAGAATGGAGAAACAGTTTTGCCAGCTATTCCACTGACAGAAGATAAACATCAAGAATATGTAAAGAGGACTCTGGGAGAACATGGCGGACAGACAACAGCAACTACTGAAGGCTCTCTGAAAGGTTCGGCTCAGAGGCCAGGAATGATGCGGACTAAGGAGATACGAACCAGTAGAGACAAGCTCTGCTGACTCAGGAACGAACTGGGCTGAGAGAATCCAACTTAGGATACAGTCCTGGCGCTAAAATAGGAACAGAAAAGACTCGGTGTAGAGGCTCGACCCCGGCGGCTGGCTGCCTCCACAGCGGCTCGGGAAGGAGAGACGCGCCGAGCTCTGGGAACGGGAGTCTGCGAACGGAGTCGGAAACAGGACGGATAAGGAGGCGTACACGAAAACTGACTGGTGGCGAGGTGAGCGAGAAACTGACCCCCTACCACAGTTTGAATCCAGCGGAGGTTTTTCTGGGCTCAGGCAGTCCTGTAAGAGCAGGGCGCGGTGGCAACTCCAGCCACACATTCCCCTCTCGGACGGGATTGGTGAAAAGTCCCTGGCCTGATGACGCTGCGGGCGGACTCCCTAGGCTGGGCTAACCCAGATCCCAGAGCCTGACGGTGGCCCAGAGGAGCGACTGACTCCCGCGTAGGCTGCCTCCTCCGCAACTCCCTGGTGCGCAGCGGTGGGCGGGAACAACTAGCCAGCGCAATTTGATCAGGCTGTGGCTGACAGGCAGGGAAGCCGGGCCTCCGATGTAAGCTTGCATTTTATAAGGAACAGAAAATATGGGGAAGGGAAGCAACAAAAAAGGCTCCTCGGCCCCCAATCCTGAGAATCAGGCAATAGTGGACACCGCACCAATATACATTAAGCGCCATATAGAGAGCCTCATAGACCAATTCAGGAATGAAGTTATCAATGACCTGAAGCTAGAAGTATGCAGAATAGTTAGAGAAATGCTAAGCACCACCCAGGAAAAAGCAGATGGTGGAATGGAAGAACAGAAAAAGAGGGGAGAATTGCTTGATGGAGAAAACAGAGAAAGCATTGAGTATGTGAAGCAGGTTCAAAGGGACTATCAAGAAATTAAGAAGTCTATCCAAGACTGGCATAACAGCTTGAAAGAAACTAAGGACAGACTATCTGAATTGGAGGGCAGACTTGAAACATGGGAGAATGAAATGAAAAACTTCTTAAAAATAACAAAGAAACAAACAGCAATAATACAAAGACAAGAAGATGATAAGAGGAGCCATAACTTAAGGATTAAGAACATAAAAGAAGAAGTAGGGACACAAACAAGTGAACTACAAAATCTACTCACAGAAATAATCCAGGAGAATTTTCCTAATTTAGCAAAAGGTAAAGATACTCAGATGTATGAGGCATACAGGACCCCAGCTACCTACAACCCTAACAGAGAAACACCCAGGCATATAATAATAAAAATTCCAGAAATTCAATACAAGAACAGAATATTAAAAGCTGTAAGAGACAAGAAACAGATCACTTACAAGGGAATACCCATCAGAATTACAGCAGATTTCTCTTCACAAACCATCAAATCACGAAGAGCATGGGGAGAAATAATTCAAGCTTTGAAAGATAATAATCTCCAGCCAAGATTGAGATATCCTGCACAACTGTCCCTGGAAATTGATGGAAAAATGAGGTGCTTCCAGGATAAAGAGGAACTGGGGGAATTTGCAACCACCAATTCAACCTTACAGAAAGTATTTCAGGATCTTCTAAAAAAAGAAAAATACAAAGAACCCAGAAATAGTGGCGGGGAGGCCACAACGAATGGAGCAGAGAACAAAATGAAGAAGACAAACTGACAGCTACTGACAGAAAAAGAGCTCAACAGAAATGAGACAGAGAAGATTGGATGATAGGAACAGCTTTTTTTGGAGAAAATGACATCTTAATAGGTAATGCTGATTTAGTACCATCTTGTTTTGAAGTCTCATCTAGCTTTTGTTCTTCTGTCTCCAATGGTCTAAACAGGTTGTATCTTATTGGATTTTGTTATGTACGATAGTATAAGCAAAAACCTTTTAAAGACAAGGAGATTATACAGAGACCATTGTTCATTTTCTGTTAGTCGATTCTAAATACTCTATAATGCTGTCATTCTCTTAAATGGTTTTACATTGTTTTGATATACTTAACGCTACAGTATATGAAGTTGTACTCAAGGACTTCAGGGAGGGAGTCAATATGGTAACTATTTTTGGGTCAGGATTATCTGGTGGTGAAACACTATTCTGCTTAAATGGTTATGTTTTGATCTGCCCTGTTTCGCTGTTATGCCCTCTTTTTTCTCAATCTCCACTCCATTATTTACTTTTTTATTTTTATCCATTTAATTAAAGGGAAAAATATAGCAGGATATAATATAGCAACCCACTTTGACTTTCTATTATCTCGATTTGAAGCTCTGTATTACTTTCACCATCTTGTTTTTGACTGAGGTTCTTCTATTCTGTTTTGCTGGATAGTATCAGGTTCGAAAGTTTAGGCATCAGCTGAGAAGATAATGAGATTCATTATAACGCCCATTCTCGTTGACTTTTATCTACTTTTGAAGACCTACAATATCTCCAATGTTTTGGTTTTGTCGGTTTTATTCTTTACGGTTTTGTTCAATTGTATTACAACTAATGATATAGGCAATTCTATTAGAGATAGCGGGAGGCATTATGGTAACCATAGTTGATCACCTTGTATTATGTTTTTATATTATCTATTATGTCCACCCTTTTGACTTGACCGATTATGTTCTGTTATGTCACATTTGGTTTTACTCTCTTCCAAAAAAGCAATAAGAACCGTGGGAGCAATGAAACCCAAAATGTGTAATAGTCACTGTACAAAAGAGAGGAAAAGAAAGTGCTTTAAACTATATAACTGCATGTATATTTAAATGTATAAGATAGAAAATGATATCACAGAGTTTTATTGGATCATTGAACAGAACTGTTTGCAGTATCATTGTTGGAATGTCCACTCTACAAGCTTTAATTTTGTGACTTGAACAATTATTTCTAAGATGGCAATATGTAATCCATTAACTAGTGATTTCCTACTGCGCATTTTTTTCTTCTGTAAATCTGTATAACTTGTACCCCTTCACTGTTTTTTTTTTCTTTTCTTTTCTCCTTAAATAAAAATTAAAAAAAGAGAGAGAAAGAATATGTAAAGACTTCAAAAACAATTAGACCTCCTAAAATAAAAGGCATAATCAAAAAATGTGCAATCAATAATAGACACTTCTCAGAAGAAGTACAAATGGCCAATAAATAAATGAAAAAAAAATGCTCATCACCCCTGGCCATCAGAGAAATGAAACTACACTGACAGACATTCTTGCTACAGAAGGAATGGTTGTCATAAAAAAAAATCTGATAATAACAATACTGGCCAGAACGTGTGGTAAAAGAAATTCTACTAACTGTTGGTGTGAATGTAAATTAGTAAAACCACTTTGGAAATCAGCTTGGAGACTCCTCAAAAGACTAAAAGTAGAAATTCTTTTAGACCCAGCTCTCTCCCTTCCAATTATTTTCCCAAAATAGTTAAAATCATCATATTACAAGGATATATGCATATGTATGTTTATAGCAACACCATTTATAATAACTAGGTCTTGAAAACAGTATATACGCCTGTTATGGCCAATATCTAGATGCCCTCCCAAGGCCTTATG
The DNA here is from genome assembly GCF_034190915.1 of Cavia porcellus. Lineage (NCBI taxonomy): Eukaryota > Metazoa > Chordata > Mammalia > Rodentia > Caviidae > Cavia > Cavia porcellus. The sequence continues at coordinate 41,608,052 of NW_026947510.1, forward strand.
CCTTCACAGTGGAGCCTTTTCAGAAGTGGTTGGATCTAGGGTGTGTGAATATGGATTAAGGCTGTGTGCTAATTAAATTATTGGTTTGGCATAGTTTTGGTTGAAGATATTGGGGAGCCACTCCCTGAATGTGGGTGGCACCAACCAGTAAGCCTGTTACTTGGATGGAATAAAAAAGGAAAGAAGGAAGGCCGTTGCTTGCTGCTTCTTACCTGCCCTACAATGGACGGTTTCTTCTCTGCCATTACCCTGCCTTGGAACCAGGTGGTGGAGGACTGAAACCTTTACCAACTGTAAGCTAAACTAAATCTTTTCTTATTTAACTTGTGAGGATTGGGTACTTTGCCTCAGGAACAAGAAAAGTACTTCTACAAACTTTAATTCTATTTAGAAGTTTATTTATGAAATTTTTTTTAAAACAATGAGGAAATGAAATATTTTTTAAAAATGCAATCTGGGGAATTATTTAAATATCTTCTATTTTGCTCTATATTTATCTATCTTCTATTTTGCTCTATCTATCTATCTATCTATCTATCTATCTATCTATCTATCTATCATCTATCTATCTACTTCCTTACGCTAATCTAGCTATTCACATCATGGAATCCACAATTTATCCACAATAGTGACAAATTTTTTGTTATGGATTAGCAACATCTTTTTGGAGATAACAACCAGTCATATGATAGCAGGTCAGCAACAGTGGACACCTTCTATCTTGGGGTCACAATGATTCCTTCTTATCAGAAACAAGACTGGAATTAGGAATGTGAATTTGTCCATATTTGATCATTTTTATCCTCCATGCATGACAATTTTATGTGATTTAAACAAATGCATTACTCTTGATGTACATGTGGTAAACAAAATAATGCTCCCTAGTCCTCTAAACATATCTATGACCCAAGCCCTGAAACCCATGAACATGTTACATTATATCTCAAAGGGAATTAACTTCTTTTTTCCAAGACAGTTACTCATATTCCAGGCTGGCCTCTAATTAATGGCAATCTCCCTACATCAGCCACGATGCTGTGGTTACAAAAGTTCACCGCCACATCCTATTGAAAATAAACCTCTAAATAGAATTAAAGTTTGTAGAAGATGACTTGGGCATCTCTCCTTGAATGCAGAACAATTGTTGCAACATTAGTTAAATCCAGTCTTACTTTCATATACTGATATATCCAGAGAGGGCTATGCTATTCCATTTTCCCTTCAATTGGCTCTAAACAATGCAGGTAAGAGTAGGGAAGGTACTGATATGCAATCCTTGAGGCCAATCTGACAGCTCTGTTTCCTTTCACAATGCTCTCTGTAAAGGACTGAGCACAGCGGTATGGCAGAGTTAGTCACCTCCAGGAGTGTCAACTGGGTAGAGCCTTAAAGTAAAAGGCTATGACTTCCAGGGGCACAAAAGTTTACATATCAGAAACTGAAGCAACAGCCTCCTTACTGAGTTATTCTGACTGATCCTTCTGCGTACCATTGTCCCTGCATATTGCAAAGAAATATTTATCCCCACCTGGCTAGCCAGCTCAAGTTACTCATGTAGTTTCTACCATCCTTGCTGTCACTCATTCTTGAACCACCTTCTTCTTCACAAGATAGTAAATTCTGGGAGAGGCCTTGGATGAGGACCCTAATCCTTAGATCCTCACTTGGATTAGATTTAGGAATCCTTAGTTGACCACAATTTTGTATATGTCTTAGTGTCCTTACTCTTGCTGTGGACTGCACTGGAGGCAGTAGATTGGAATTAACTCACTAGAATTCCAATAATATTTCTATGGGATTACAGATATAACTTTTTGGATTACAAGGTGGTTTGGAAAAAGGATTACAATATTTGATTGCAATATACAATATTTGAATTACAATATATAATATTGGGATTACAATATATAATATTGGGATTTCAATACAAGTTGCTAACCAATTGACCTTAAAATAGAATGTTTTACATTTTTAAAATTTGGTCCAATGTTAGCCACTAGCATCCTTAAAAGTAGAAGAGAGAATTGAAGAGAGAAACAAACAGGTGATAATGTGGCCAGGACTCAACATGAATGGTCTTGGAGCTGGAGGAAGGGGACCAGACAGTGAAAGTGAGCAGTAATTAGAAGCTGAAAGAAGCAAGAAAGGTATTTTCCATCCTTTGCCATTGGCTCAGTAAAATCTGTGTTGAGTTTCTGATCTGCAGAACTGTGAGCCAATTAATTGATATTGTGTTAAGTCACTACATTGCAGATATATGTCATAAGTTCAACAGGAAAAAATAGTAGGTTTGTTTTCCCTGCCTTCAATGTTTATATCACTGTTACATTTCAGAATTTACAGAAAGTCTTATCTGTTGACACAATATCTTACACAGCATTGCCTTGGACCAAAAGAGCCATTGTTTCTTTTTTTTTTTTTTAATTTTATTTTGAAAGTATACAACAGAACAAGACAGAAAAAAGCCAAATTAGATCGTACAGTGAAATTGGTACAGAACTTCACAGCAGGTTACCGGGATAACAGTAATAGGTATCACAGTATATTTTGTTATCTTTATAACAGTTGTTCTTTCAATCTCGTATATCAAAATGAGATGAAATATAGAACACTATAGAACTTATTAAAACAGAATATTGAATAGAGCAGTACCATTAATCAGAAAAGAGCAAAACAGTAATAAAAATATTTGCCTTCAAAGAGATGGTAGAAGGAAGACCCCCTTATTTTTTATGTCAGCCTCCCAGGAGACACTCAGATTTCTGGTTCCCATTTGCTAATGGGCAGTGGGGTAGTGGGGAGAAGTGGGATAGGGGAATGGGATATTTGGTTCTAGGGCATGCATCAGCATCAGTAGGTTCACTATTGCTTAGCAGGTAGGCAGGCTGGTTGTTTGGTTTCACAGCATCCTAAGTTCCAACATGGTGTGGATCTCAGGAGCTGCTGCTGGTTCTCCCACTGGAAGGGCCTCAGTTTGCCAGACCACCATCACTTGCCAGGGAAGGGAGGTGCTTGCTTGGCTTCCCAGTGTCCTAAGTTCCAACATGGCGTGGATCTCAGGAGACACTACTGGTTCTCCCCCTGGAAGGGCTGCAATCGAGCCATTGTTTCATACCGGACATATAACATTGGGCTCATTTCCACGAACTTCACATACACTGCTCATAACTCAGACTTTAGTAAGATGTGGGTTTGCTGATTGAAGACTTAGCTAAGACACCTGAATAAGGGCAACTTCTGAGAAATTAGTACACATGAAGCTATGTGCTTAATAGAAAGACTATGTAAGATAAAGAATGAAAAGAAAGAAGCAGAGTTGTCCAGTTCTCTCTAAATTTATATTCTCCTAATTGTCTCTTACCTAAAACTTAGGCCCTTCCAGGTTGGAACTGAAAGCTATAAATACTGCTAGACTCCTTTGGGATATTCATGTCAGTAGATCAGCAGACAGAAATGAGTTAAAGTCCCGGGTTGTTGACTCTGACTATTCTCAGGGCTTCCATTATACAAAGGGGCAAGAAGGAGCATATCTATAACTGGGAGAGTTCACTGGATTCACTTTTCTTGCTATTTTTGTGAGCTATATTAAATTTGAATGGTAATTGTAACCATTATCTTCAAAAGGGCAAGGAAGTAAGAGCCCAGACCCTTTCAGAATGAAGATTTGGTCCTTTCCAGATGGCATTTCTGGACAAGCATGAGGAACACCTAGAATGGTTAAGGAAAGAGATGATAAATGTGGATAGGACTACAGGACTGGCTGAAGCAGTTGAGAATATTTTGGGTTACTAACCCTTTTTATATATTTAAGAATGTGACAGCAGGCAAAATCTTGGAAGACTAGACTTATACTGTCCTATGGGGAGAGAAATGAGAAATCTTGCACACAAATAACAGCCGTATATAATTATAGGGCATGAGGAAAACTAAGTGGGATTTAGTGAATGCTACCTGACTCATTTTATGGGTCTCCCATATCTACTGGCCCTTTTTCCTCTCTATCTGATATTTTTCCATTTGCTTTGTTTTTGTCCAATCATTTCAGCAGTGGTTCACATCATTTTGGACAACTGCAGTAGCCACCCATCTTATATTACCTTCAATTATTCTGTATTTCCTAGGAGTTTAAGTCTGAGCTTCAGGACTAACTTCTTAACACTTACTACAATGCATAGAAGAACATAATAAACTCAGTTCCTAGGTCTGACTTGAGGGAATACATGGATCTTCCGGATTCTTCGGGGGCTATGTAGGAAACATAGCAACCAAGATGGGAGTGTGGGAAAATGAAGTTCCAAGGGTTTATTGTACAGTAACAATGAGAGCTGGAAGGTAAGATTTGTGGTTCTGCTTATCCATCCTCTCCCATGGATTTTTTTCCTATGTCTTCACTCTGCTTTGTGGAACTTAGTCATTGTCTGGTGTTCCTTGCAATTCTGTGGCTAGTCTTGTAACCCATTATCTTATGTTTGCCTTCTTTCCTTCTCTGTCTCATTTTTTTTCTTTCCTCTTATTCTTCCCCTTGGTAAAGAGTTAGCACTTTCTCTTTATGCTTATCTCTGATTTTTCAAAGAATACCCGGGCTATGATACTATGCTTGAGTCACGTTAAAGGCTTGAAGAATGGAAATCAGAATCCAGGTAGTGTAAGGGTTAATTTTGACTGTCATTTAGATTGACTTGAAAGATATCTAGGGAATTGATAAAATACAATTCTAGTTATGTCAGTAGTTGTGGCCTTGGGGACTATCTCTGGCCTTTTATTCTCTGGCTCTTTCTTCCTCTGCTTCCTGGATACTGTGAAGTGAATATCTTTCTTCCCCAGTGATGTTTCTTCTTTGGAGTCCCGTGACCATGGGTTGTAACTTGTAAAACCGTGAGCCAAAATGAACATTTCCTCTCTCCTTAAATGTGTACATCTGATATTGTGTGTACCAGCAACAGAAAACTGAGTAATATGAATGATAATGAGGGAAAGGCAGAGGTTTGAAATTATTAGGAAGAAAATCATTCTGTATTTGCGACTGAAAGTGATTGGAATTGGAGAGCCGAGTAAAGGTAAGAGATAGTAATGAAAACTTTGAGGTTGATAGCATTGACAACTGCTGAAATGATGCATTAACTGAGATCTTAAGTATTAAATATTGGGAGAGGAGACAATGAGTTGAATTTTGAATATGTTCTGCTTGAGATTGTTGGGATATCCAGATGTTGAATTCGAGGAGGAAGTTTGAAATGTGTGCTTTGAGCTAAGGAGGTGGCTTTAGTAAAGGAAAGATTAAGGTCAGCTCGATACGGTGTACATTTTTTATACACAGATTTTTTACAGCCACATTTCTGGAAGACATGTAGGTGTGTTTCAGCAGTGAATATAGCACCTTTTGGAAAATAAATCATCCAATAGCATTTATTTGAATGTTCCTTGCCCTAAAACATTTTAACACTCCTGTCATTTATTTCTCCCAAATCATCCATCATTTATCCTTTCCCAGGCAAGGCCACATTTATCCACAGGCCTGGCTCTGATGTGTTAACAGAAGCAGTAGGAAGTAAGGCTGCTTTGGCTCGGAAAGTGTCTCTGCTGCCTTATTTAAGCTTCATTTTCACAATTAGTGATTCTTTTGTTGAAACAGAAAATGCAGTTCATTGAAACTCTGTAGATTATTTGTGGGTTTGGAGGGATTGACATTAATGTTCTTCCCAAGGGAAGAAAACTTGAGTGTAAGGAGAGGTGGAGGTGTGTGTGTGTGTGTGTGTGTGTGTGTGTGTGTGTGTGTGTGTGATTGAGTTGGGAAGGTGCTTCCATAATGAAAACAGTGTACTTTGTAGCAGTTTTGAACTCAAGCTCTTGTGTCAGTGACCTGGATTTGATCTCAGCTGTGTATTCCTTTCTTCATCTCCATCACGTTGGAAGAGCTTATTTACTGAGATTTAGTCTCACTGCATCTGTAAAATTGGCAGGCTCATGGTAAGTGAGCCTGGGTTTGCTGTGTGAGTTAAATGAGAAAATTAATAAAAGACCTTGGCTTTATAGTATCACAGTTTTTAATTATGTTTTCAAAATTATTTTATTTTATATAATTCATTCTTCTATGAGATTCATGAAGCAAGATGTCATCTTCCTATCTTGTATATCCTCAACAATAAAAGAATCTGGCATGCAGTACGTACTTGATAAACAGTTGTTTATTGAATAAATTAATAAATTAATGAATATAAATGTTATTGGACAGTAACATATTCATGGGTAACAGAGAATGAGATGACAAAGACTATCCACAAAGTGATAATATAAAGCATATTTGTGTGGCTATGGAAAATTGAAATACATATATATATAAATGGTATATATATATATATATATATATATATATATATATATATAAATGGTTTAGCAATTGAAAAAGCATTGTTTAATAACAGCCAAATCATTGGGTTTTGTTTTTTGTTTGCTGGAGCTTATTCCAATAAATTGAACCATCTTAACCATTAACTTTTGGTATAACGTTGCGAAATAGAATCACTTATCCCACAGGCTTATCTTAAAGATGAAGAAACCGTTACAGAGGAGGGAGTTGTTCAAGAGCACATGGCTGGAAAAGGGCTGGGAATTTTTATTTCAGACATGTGCAGTGGACCATGTTACTATAAAGACCCTGAACGACTCATTCATCTGGCCCAGGCCCTGGATGAGGTGAGCAAGGACCATATCTGATAACTGTCTGTATCTACCTTGTACTTAATCTCTTGCCTGAACCTGTGATTGTTCTGTAGGGAATTGCTTAAGAAAGTAGAGTTCCTGAGAATGTCCACAGGGTAGGGAAGGAAAGAAATGCTCTAAGCTTCATATTAAAATCTGTAAGATACTTGAAGGAATGTCATAGGGATCAGAAGGAAAAATAATAAAAATCAAATAAAAATGAAAAGCATAATGATAAATACAAATAAATAGCTTTTTAACATAAAAAAGAAAACCCAAGGTAATAATGAATGTGTTTTCAGGGAAACATAGAATTCAAAAGCAAGAAGGTAGCTTGATGAAGACACACAAATAAACGATTCAATTGGCAAATGTCACCTTTCAGAGGAGAAGAATGAGTCACCAGGTTTCACAGCTTGATGAAACTATTTTCTCTTGAGGCCAGGTGATTTCCAGTTCTCTGATTCCATATTTACCAAACAAATTTAAATTCAATATGTCACTGTTTCCTGACCTGGGTAAGGAAGCACTAGAAATAAAAAATAAAATATAAACAACTTGTCTATTCTAATGGAAGAATTTTCATGAAAAATTATTTAATTTGCTTTCAATTACCAATTTAAATGATGTTTCTTGAATGGTTAACCTATGTAAGGAGCTTCCAGTTTGTAAGTGTGGTATGAAAATGAAATTATTGGTCAAGGTGGCCCAGGACTCAAGAGCCTGAGGCAGGAGGATCCAGAGTTTGAGCCGACCTGGGCTACATACCAAATTCAAGATTAGCCCAGAGTACATAGAAATCAACAGCAATAGCAACAATAAATATACAACAAAGATGTGAGACCCTGTCTTGCAGAACAAGGCAAACAAATAAGCAAATAGGGATGGGGAAGTAGCTCAGTGATAAAGCATACCTGGATTCCATTTTAGTACCTCAAATAAATTTCTAAAAAGAAAGAAAAGAGAGGGCAAAAGAAAGAAAAGAGGAAAGAAAGAAAGAAAAGAAAGAGAGAAAGAAAGAAAGGAAAAAAGAAAGGAAGGTAGGAAGGAAGAAGGAAAGACTAAGCATCACACCGGTATCCAGCGTCTTACCAGGATACAAGGTGAGAAGGTGATGAGCTTTATAAGATGCGGGCCTCATCTGGAAGAGCTGACCATTAAATTCCTTGACCTGAGACAGAGATGGAACAAATTCCAGGCACACATTGCTTTGCAGTAATGCATCCCACCTGAAATGTCCACACTGCCCCGCAGGGCGTGGACTTTCTCTCCCAGCACACCTGCTCCCGTGGTGTGTGAGCAGCCTTAATATTCGCTCCTCCTCTGTCTTGTGCACTGGCACTGACTGACCAGGTGGGCCCACACAAGATGTTTTCCCAGAGAAAGGCTAAGAAAACCAGGCGTTTCATGACAGCGACACCGTGATACTGGTACCAGAACTCCTTCCCCACCCTTTTAATGATGGCCTTGGAAAAATTTAAGAGACAAGGGTTGGGTGACATGTTGGCAATAACTAGAATAAGTTTTTATTATTCATTTACACGGAAAAACTACAGAAGAATAAGGCATTTTAAATCTACTTTATTAGTGTTTATTTTTCAAGCAAGAAGTACATAGTTTGCATTCTGTCTCTCTTTTTCTGTCTCGTGCTGTCTTTGTCACACCCACACATGCTCACACTGACCATCGCCCATCATACCATCATATTGTCTTCCAAATTACCTCCCCTGAACACAGACTGGAACCACACTCACATGCAGCAGAAAGATGGGTGAGAGGAATATGGAATTAGCATGAAATAAAAAGATGGAATGGAACTTGTCTCCAGTTACAGTCTTTATCCTTTGTCTTACTCATCAGCCCTTGACATCCCACGATACTCAGAATTCTGGGCATGATTCTTTCCCTGGACTATGTTTGATCAATTTACATAAAAGAACTTAAAAATTCATGGATCTTATATATCACCTAGTGATAAAAGGGTGTCTCATTCATTGTTTTCTACCTTTCCCCATGACTATGGCCTCTAAGTACAATGAAGATGATAAAGAACATCCAGTGTCTGAGAGACATCCTCTGTGAGTGCTGCTTTAAAAAAAGGACCACTATCATCACTCTATAAGCTCTTAGCAAGTCTAAACTTGGGAATAATTTCTGAGAGCAAAACCTTTATTAATCCTTGTTCCCTTTCTGTTTTCAAGGAGAGACCTCAATCCAGTTTGTGAAAGTATCTAACCAGACCAATAGGTACTGGAGCCATTTATTCTTTGGTATATGTCTCTGTGTATCTGGAGGGGCTGTGGCCTGGTTAAGAGGATTGTTCTTTTGGTAGCGCTCACGTTTTAACTCTGTATTGTATTGTCTGGGAAAGTCCCTTGCCTATGATTAACTTTGAGGCCACCTTGTGGGTCTTGTCATTCCCAAAATGAAAGGTTTGATATAAAGACGTAATAATTTTCCATCAACCTGTACCAGGAAGGAGCAATTTATCATCATCTGACTGTAACCATCCTGATGGAAGGAACTGACATCTGTGGGATAGAGCCAATTTGATTTCTGACTGAGAATATTTGAATCAGTGTGATCAAGGGACCCTTCCCAGTGTAGGGGGTCCCTCAAGCAACTCTATGTGAGACAGCTGATTACCTTGAGATACTTCGTTGACTCTTTTCTGGTGTCATCTATGGTGAATTACCACCACTTTGGAGTAGATGTATACAGATGATAAAAGTTCATCTGGGTCCTTATAATATTTAATGGGCGATCTATTGGCTGTCACATAATTTATTTCTTTCCATTTGGCTGCAGGGGCATGTAACATTAGGAAACCATACTTTGAATTGGTACAAATATTGATGTTTTATCATTTACAGAGTTGTAAAGCCCTTGTCAGAGCTATGAATTTTGCTAGCTGGACACTAATCCCAGGTGCAAATGAGGAACTTTCAAATGTCTAATACAGGGTTCGCTATTGCATACCCTGCTTTTCTTGTCCCATTTTCCACGAAGGGACTGCCATTCACAGAAGTGGGTCAAATCAGGGTAAATAATGGGTATGTCTAACAAGTTTTCTCTGGATGCGTATTATGGAGAACTGTCTGTAATCTTGTCTTTCAACCTCAGGTTTTGTTTTGTTTTGTTTTTGGTAGAAAGATGCAGGATTTAAGGAGGAACATGTCTTTATTTGAATGGCTGATCCTTCTAGAAGTAAAGCCTGATAGTGAAGAAGTTGGTTGTTTGATAGCAATAGGTTCCCTTTGGAAGAAAGAATTCCTGTCATATTACAAGATGTATATACAGGGTGATCTTTGTCCAAAGTGAGGTTGGATACTTCTGGTACCAGGAGAACTATGGCAGCCACAGCTCTAAAGATCACAGGCCATCCCTTTGCTAAAATCTCTAATTTATGACTCAGATACACTACAGGGTGTTGAGCAGGTCCTTGATTTGTGCAGACTCTCTCAAAGCCATGCCCCAACTTTCACCAATATAACAGACTGAAACCATGTCCTGTCTGTATGTTCAGTGCCAGGGCACTTAGAAGTGCTTGTTTAAGCTTCTGGAATGCAGTTTGGGAATCCAGTTCCCAGGTTAAAACATGAGTATCTGCTTTTGGGTTTTCCTTTAGAATCAGATAGAGCGACTGTGCAATCTCTGATATCCATAGGCAACAAAAGCCTGTAATTCCTAGGAATACATTTAGCTGTTTTAGAATCTTGGGTTATAGGGAGGGAAGTATTGGTTTAATTTTGTCTTCCCCTGGTCTTTGGGTTTCCTGAGATATGATGAGGCCTAACGATTTCTCCTCAAGGCTGCAAAGTTGTGCCTTATACCTTGAGACCATATAACCTTATGATCTCTGTTAGAGAAGTCCGCAGAGCACAGGTGTCATGGCTAGAGAGCTCCCGAAAGGGCACACATAACATTATATTATCTGCATTTTGTAGGACTGTGACTTTGAAAAATTCAACACATACCAAGTCATGCACAGGCACTTGCCCAAAAAGATGAAGACCGTCCTTAAACCCTTGAGCGAGCACGGTCCAAGCTAGATAAGAGGTTTGGTCATAAGGATACTCAAAGGCAAGAAGAAACAGGGAATCCATCTATAAAGGAATACAAAGGAAGGTGTTTTTAAAATTCTAACACTGGAAACCAATTGGCATTTTCTAGGATCTAAGAAAGGAGAGTGTCTGGGTTAGGTACTACCAGGTAGATGGGCACCACTGCCTCATTTACCAATCTAAGGTCCTGTGCCAAACTCTACTCTGTATTAGGTTTTTGAACTTCCAAGTCTCGAGTGTTGCAGGGGCTGCTACAGGGAGTGAGGATCCATTGGGCCTTCGTGTTATCAGTATAGACAATAATTCTCTTATAACCTTATGCCTTAAAGGGTGTTGTATCTGGGGAGGAAAAATAGGATCTTTGAGATGCACTTAACTGGGGTAGCTCTAATTGCTCTTCCTAATTTACCTCTAGTTCCCCATGCTTTAGGATTATTTCTGTTTCCACAAGGGGGAGGCAGTGTACCTGACCTGGATGCATGTGTATTACAGTAAAGATAAGATCTCTCTCTTGATGAGGGGAGCTGGACTTTCAGGAATAATTAAAAAGGAATGGGAAAAGAGGAAGCCACCTCAATTACACCTAGGGGTTGTGAGATATAACAAGTTACCTCCTCTCCAGTGACTCCTTTCACTAATACATGATATCTAGAAAGAAAGCCAGGGTTGAAAAGAAGGACCAAGAGGCACACACCAGTGTCCAGTAATAGGCTGGTTTCTTTTTTTCCCTCTATAGTCGTGATTATCCAGGGCTCCTCTTAGAGATGACAGCCTTTCCAGAGAAGGCTGAGAGTACCTTGGAGACCTTTATTCTTGCTGGACCAGCTCGTAAGAGGGGTCTGATCCCTAGACCTCTGTCTCAGGGGGCAGTTAGATTTCCAGTCATCACCTTTGCAGTTAGGGGATGGCTCAGGGGGCCTCTTGTTGTATATACAGTCGCTTTTAAGGTGGCCTTGCTTTCCACAGTGGTAGCCGATGAATTTAGTCATTGAGCTCTTCTTGGAACTCTGGGAATCAAAGTTAGCATCTATTCCTTTCAAGGCTGCAACTAAAACAACTTTCTCTTGCTCTCCTTGTTCTCTCCTGTTGGTTGCCTCCTGGTTTTGATTATAAAATACTGAGGAGACAATCTTCACTAAAGTATCAGGTGAGCTCTCAGGAGCAAAAGCCATCTTTTGTTGCTTTTTTCTAATAACTGAGGCTGACTGGGTAATAAACTTGTCTTTAAGAATAATCTGCCCTGTCGAATCAGGATCCAGGGATATATGTTTCTTCAATGCCTCTTGTAAATGATCTAAGGAGGCAGAGAGTTTCTCATCTTTTTCCTAGTGCAGAGTTGACAATTTAAAGTAATTGAAGGGCTTAGTTCTCGGCCTTCCTGGACTGTCAAGAACACATGTCTGAAAATGTCTCCTATTCTTATCTCCTGTCTCGCTGGTAGGCCAATAGAGACCTTGTGTAATGACTGCTTGGGCTATTCCCCGGGCTTCTGATCTAAAATTAACAATATGGTATTCATTTCCAAATGTAATAGCAGCTTGTAATGCTGCTTATCTCTCTCTAGAAGTGAATGCTTGATTTAAGAATAACATTATGTTTTTCCAGTCTAGTGCACAGATCTGAGTAAGTCCCTTAAAGACCTCAATGTGTTTATCAGGGCCATTAGAAAGCCTGCCCAGATCTTTTTTAATCTGTTTGTGGTCATTGTGAGACAAGGAAAGATGGACATGGGTAGTGCTATGTTCTCCATTTACCTCTTGTAATACTGTTCTTGAAGAACTTGAACAAAATCAGATAAAGATGGGTATAGTCCAGTAGAGGTTTCAATTCTGGCTGGTTTAGAAGCCTTACTCATAGAGTCCAGAGGACAAGGGAGAGGAACTTCAGGCTCAGTAACAGTAGATGAGGCTTTGATTAAGGTTGCCTTGGAAACTTCACCCTTAGGATCTGGAGGGCCAGGGAGGAGAAGGTTGGGCTCAGACATAGTAGATGTGTCTGCTTGCACCTTAAGAGTCAGGAGTTACCTGGTTTTCCTGTAGCTTCCATTTACATTTTGAACACAAGTAAGGATTATCAATGTAAAGAAAGCCTGCACATAAGATAATTCTCATCATCTTTCCCTTTCTCCTATAGTATAATTCTAATTTTGAAATGGTATCATAATTAATACTTCCAGCTGCATTCCATTTTGTTTATAGGGGGTAGACAGTCCATATACGGGTGCAGAAAAATATTACACTTCTCTTTCTCAGTGTGTGAGGGTTGCACAATTTCCAGTGCTCAAGAATACATTTCAAAGGAGTAAGAGAATTTGACATTGAGTTTCCTGAAAACAACAAGGGTAAAAATAGGCATCCGTTTTAATTTCCACTTGGTTTTCATATCCTCTCTAGCTGTCCCCCAAGATGACCTGCTAGGAGCAGGTGGCTGCTGCCTGGAGGGTGACTGCCTAGAAGATAGGCTGGGTTGGACTAGTCACTCTAACCAGCTTGCATCTTCAACTTCTCTGGAAACTCACACTCTTCACTCCAACACGCGTTTCCAAAACACATGTTACCAACAACAATTGATTCCACCTAGAACAGTCAGGCTTAAAAAAGGAAGCGTTGTTAGCAAAATTAAATCAATAACCAAGAGATCTGAATAGCTATAGTCTTGTACATTCTTTTCAATGGGATTTTATTGGTATAACAACTGTTTTCTGATTCTTTGAAGGAGATTAAGGGGAAAAAAAAATCCAAGGGCAAACCGGGGGTGGGTTGGAGCACTTTCCAACTTGTAAAACAGATTATCTCCAGGGATGGATAAAGGCACATAATGGCTCAGAAAAAACTTGTCCTAGGTCCAAGGGCAAAGAATCCACAAGATATCTGTGCTGTTTACTTAATCACCAAGACAATATTTCTTAGTGGCAAGACAAGGCTAAGTTTGACTCAGAATTTTATTCTAAAATTTCTTTTTTTCTATGTCTACAACACATTTATGAAACCACAATTTACACATTAGTGGGAGTACTTTTCTGTCTTGAGCATTAGCAAACACTCAGTTTTCATAGGCTCAACTTAAAAGTTCTTGGTTGTTACACAGGAGGAAATGTTGAGACAGTTTATGGTTTCTCCCTCTCTAATCTTTAGCAGAAACATTCCTCCAAAAAGGAAAGTACAAAGTGATAGGAAAAGATAAGAAATGAGATCAGAAAATGGAAGGCTTTTCCTTTTAACTTGATGGTGAATTATTGAGACAATTTGCTTATAAGCTGTCACCTTTGCTTGGAAAAGTGATGGTGGGAATCTCAGGAGCTAAGATTGCCTCTTCATCAGTGGAAGATCAGACCTGAAAGGAAACTGAGGCAAAATAAGTTTGATGTTTCTCTCCAGGCTGTAGAGGAGACAGCAGGTTAGACTGTCCTAATGAAACTTGCCCTCCAAGTCTTAAAAATGGCTGCCAGCCCATTGCCTTTTATGACAGTTGGAGTTCCATGTAGTATTAATAAGCATGTGTATCTTCTATATATAAACTAGATTTCATAAAAAGACCCATTCTACAGTGTTTCATAAATTCACATTTTGTTTAGCACCAATGTCCACTATAGGGCACTTTAACATTATTATTCCTTAGAACTGTTTCACAAGTCAAACAGGTCAAGAAAGGAGCACCAGTACATTCAGAAACTAGTAAGCCCAAATGCAGCATATACAAAAATAGAAATACAAGACCTTGCTAGCAAAGGGAAAATGTCTCATCAAAGAAACGTCATGATCTTTCCATGTTCTTAACTTAAATTTATCATCATTTTAACAAAACAGTACATTAAAAAGACAAGACAAACAAGGACAACAATTTTGATTACCTAAATGAGTTACAATCTAGAATCTATTAAACAAAACAAAACAAAACAAAACAAAACAAAAACAAAAAGCAAACTCTTACTTTCTTTCAATTATCTCAGTGGGACCTCCAAAGGACATAGGGGAAATAAATGTAATGATCAAGCTGCTAGATGGCAGACACACTAAGTTCATATTCCCTGAAACTAAAGAACGAACTCTAAAGAACACCAAAAGTTAGGAATAGGAAATAATTATTGAGAGATAAGAGAGACAGCTCCTGAGAGACAGGAAAGGACCTGAAAAATGGGTTGCCAATGAGCCCACTATACAGAGGAAGTTTTATATATAGCAAAATCACAAGGTAGGTACAAAATAACAAAGTGGGTACCAGATGACTACAATGCAGGACAAAACTAAGATCAACCAATAAGAGTACGTATGAGTCTAGCTGCCCAGGTAATATTGATCCACTGGGGAAGCAGATGACATAGCAAGTGTATATGGAAAGAACAAAAATCTTTTTAGGAAGAGACAAATCAGGGTTACCAGCCATCCCAGGGGTGAATGATATTTACACAATCCCAAATCCATTGTTCATCCCTCAGGGAGGCAGGTCGGTCTGGACATTTTGTCTCTGTTCTGAGGTCCAGTTCTCAACAGATGCAACTCTGGCCACAGTTGCAATGTGCTTTTATTTTCTGTACAGATTCCCTCAAGAGACCAGCCTGTCTGGATGCTATCATATCTTTGACTAACTTAGGTGTCTATATTACCAGGACAAAGAGAATGATTGGCCACAGAACAGCTCGGTTTAGATAAGGAATACAGACTAGATGACAGTAGCCTTGCTGTATGTTTTTCCGCTATGGCTTGGACCCCCGTGCCATCCCAAAGCCTCAGCCACTCCCCCAGTCCTAACTGAAATCAGCCTGCACAAAGCGTGAGGCTTTTTTCTTTCCACCCCGCTTTTTCCCTCCGTGTCATTACTTTTTCGTAGTTAATGTGTACGTGCAACTAACTCACTACAACGTTTTTCAATTCGTACTCCCCAAAGCCTCCTCTGGAGTCATAAAACCATGAATAAGAAGAATTAGCAAACAGAAAGCCTATGATTTAGAGTATCTTGGGTAAATGCGAATATAATTAGGCTGGTGCTGGTTTACAATTAGGAAAGGGATTATGTCTGCCTTTACTCTCTATCTACGAAGGTAACCTGGAGAAACATGACTAATTTGGAGGAGAATTATCACGCTAGCCCATGGCTCCAGGTCAGCGTCTCTTTCCCCCAGCTGTGGTAACCCTACAGGCCCCTTCTCAAAGAGAAAGCACCAGCTCCTACTCCTGCTGCTTGATAAATGCTCTCTTCAACCTGAAGGGATTGTGCTCACAGCGCAGGGCAATTTTCATTTAGAAATGGGCTTCCAATTGTGTTGACACACCTCATTAGCTAAACCTTACTTCTTAAGTCGGGAACTTTCATACAGGTGTTAAGCACTGGAAAAAAAAAGGGTGAAAAAAAAAAACCCTAACAAGTAAAATGAAGAAAAGCTTTAGTCTTCATCCAAATAAATTCAAGAATTAATGTGCTACGTAATTTTAAGGTTTGTTACTGTCATTTTTGCTATTGTTTCATGTTATTTTGTTTTGCCTTGGTTTGGGTCAGGAAGTCACATTATTCGCAGGTGAAAAGGGTGTGGTTAGAGACCAGATTTGGCTTTTTAGAATCGTAGAAAAAACTCACATAGCAACTTCTCTGTAAGGTCTCCACTGCTGTGCACTATGTATATTGTCAGGTGTGCCATTTGGAAAAATTCAGCTAAACTTACTTAAATGTTTTATTTTATCGACTTCTGCAGAGAGGATATTTGGCCTTGCATTTTGCTTTTCGGTTTATCTAGTGAGTTGTTTCTCGGTTGTCTGTGGGAATAGGGGTACTGATAACTGCAGCAGGTGTTCAAGCGTTTGGCAGGCTTTGGCATTGGAAGAGAACCAACCCAGCTTGGGTTGTGTCCTGTGGTAGTAAATTTCAGCTACGCTCTAGCTTTCTTCTGCTCATTGATGATTTACGTGTCAGAAAGAGAATACAGGACTTCTACTGAGTTGGACGCCTCTGCCATCCTCAGAAATATTTAATGAATCAGTCCTCATTATGAGAACAGAGTAGAGAAAATGATTCCTACATTTTATTATTATTCTCCTTTTTATAATAAAAAAGTGTTTTCATGCAAAAGAGAAATTGCATCATAAACCTGCTGTGTGCGATCCATGTGTGATGCTTGTCTTTTTCTGGGCAGCTTTTTATGTTTCTTGATTAGCTTTTGCTAACCTCAGAAATGGTACAGAAATATCAGGAGAGAGAAGGTTTTGAGAAGGCTTTATGTGGCAAACTACATCGTCAGACATTAACAGAAAAACAAATTGCACAACAGGGCAATGCCTGCGGTGGAATGCAACAGTGGTCTTCCAAAACATCGCACATTTAACTCTCTGAATCCTTTGTTTTCAGGTTATTGTTCTACAAAGCACAGAGTATCTGGGTAAGGTGACACTTTTGAAAAATCAGAAAATTTTCCCTAGTTCAGTGTCACTTTTCTAGGTTCCACAAAATTACCTTTATCTCTTACTCTGTAATCTTTCCTGTTATCCTAATTGTAAACTGTAATCTTGCTTCATTCTGATCATTGATTGTCACTAATGTTTTCAGGCCTGTCAAGGAATGATTTTACTTTTGAATCACACCATCACATCTAAAATAGTTGGCAAGTAGCCTATTGTTGGAAACACATAGCCCATTCTGCTTAAAAAAAAAAAAAATCCTACAATTCAGAATTGCGATGAACTCTGAGCCTGTCCTTAAAACATGAAGCATATTATATTTCTAGTATGCTTCAAATTCCACTCTGAAAACAAATGCCCTAGTGTAGTATTTCTAAAGCTTGCCTAACCATAAAATTCACCTTCTTGAAAATATTGATTTGAGCCTTGAACTAGGCTGGTTTGAATCAGAATCTCCAGGGGCTTGGGGTGCAGAAATCAGTAATTCTGACAAAATGCTTACTCTTTCTGACTGTCAGACAAGTTTGGGTAACAGCTCTCTGTATCTTGATCTCCTAATACCAATTGCATTGTCTGGTAGCTTAAACAGTGAGTATTTATTTCCCAAAGTTTCGGAGGCTAGGAGATCCAGCATCAAGGTGCCGACTGATTTGGTTTGGGATTAGGATGCTTTTCCTGGTTTGTAGACAGATGCTGTTTTGCTATACCTCCATATGATGGAGTAGATACCATCTTTTTGACATCTCTTTTTTGAAGGGCACAACTCTCTTGACCTAATTCTCTCTACCCAAATACAATCACACTGAGGATTAGGCTTCAACATATGAATTCTGTGGGATTCATATCCCACAGAACATTCTATCCACGTGAGACACCCCAAAATAAAGAGGACTCCGTACCTTCAGTCTTGCAGGCCATTTGGTTATACTATTCACAGTGTCACGATGACAAACAAATTGATTTAATGCAGAAATAAAATTTTGTAAACGCTTTAATTACCTGTGCCTAAGGACTAGATTGATTTCACTGTCTAGGCCAAGTATCAGCCTTTAGATGAAGAATAAACAGGTATTTTTTTCTAATCAATATTCTGATCTCTATGGAAAGAGCTAAGCAAACTCTAGAGAGAAAGTGGGAAAGCAGTGGGTGAGAGACTAAGGCAGATTTGCAGGGCAATATATCTGAGAAACAAGACAGAGCCATGGAAGATGCCCTCTGGTGACTTCGTGCCCTTCCAAGTCTGTCTGCCTCTAACCTATTCCTTTCTGTTTCACTGACATCTGCTCCTCTGGTACCGTCATTGTGTGGCAGCGTATCTGCATTGCCCTAGGAAAGGTTGATATACATTTATTACATGGAAACAGAGCTATTCGTAGAAAATTCAACTTTAAAAAAGAAAAGAAAAGAAAATACGACTTTTAAGGTAGTGACCACAGAGTCGTCTGCACCTCTGTCGTTGAACCCCTGTTGGAAAGAAAAAGATTCTAGCTGTTGTCTACTCTGGGGCTTGTGAAAGCCACCAGAGCCCACACGGAGAAAATACTGTGTTCTGTAACCCACAGCAGTATTGATTATTCTCTGTCAACTTCTATGGGAACCAGAAATAATTGTGGCAGGAAGGCTGGCCAGGGGCAAGTAGAAAGGGTTTCCTGTAGTTCCAAGCACAAGGGAGGGGACATAATCTATTGACTGGGGCCTCTGGGTGCCAGGCTGCCTTTTGCATATAACTTCTGACACCACGTACGCTGCCAGCGCTGATGTAGTGTAACAAGGAACATTTCTCCAATCTACTTTTATTAGAATATTCCAGAAAAAAATTCTTACTAAACTGCCTCCTGGTTGATTCCCTTTCTAAATTCTGTGCTGTTGATTCGGGATGCTTCTAAGGAAGGAATTCAATAGCTTAAATAATGCATATTTATTTATATCCTTAAATAAATTTCTGAGGCATCTTCTGTTCTTAGAACTGTCATGGTGAAACTGAAGAGGGTTGAGTTCACACGGGGAAGATAGTTTCTGATTCCTAAGTTTAAATTAAATCCTTGACATTGTAAAACATTACAGGTCTGTTGCCATTGCTGAGTGTATGCTATTCATAGGCGTTCACAATTACATTATTCAGAATTAAGTTAAAAATTCTCTTTTCATTGTATTTGAATGTTTCTAGGATGTGGACAGATCAATATTTCTAGCCTGTGCGCACACTCTACCCAAGGGCTGTGAGCCATATTTGCTTTGAAAGAAATAGCACTTAAGGACTGTCAGTCAAGTCAGTTGTAAGAAACATCGAACTCTTTAAGAATTACTCTGCCTCCTCCTCACATCTAAATATAGCTAACTGGTTGGAGTGTCTAAGAAAGATAGCTAAACTGCATCTTTAAAAGGGTGCAATTGCAATTAAGCAACACAAATAAAAAGTTCAAGGTCTCTTTTATGTATCAGATGTATAATTGTTATTAAATTAAACAATATGTAGGATATGAGTAATGAATATATATAAGGATAGGACCTGGCTTAAAGTCATTTGCAGATCAATATTACATATTTTACTTTTAGGGATCCTTACACAGGGGTTGAGAAAATGCTAGGCAGGACATATGAAGATGACAATTTTAGTGTTTATTTGTTCGATCTCTAACTGTATCATCTGTAAAAATTGCCACCATAATTATGCCTTTCTTCCCCAGGTCTGAGTTTCTTTTTAGATTATAGGTTAAAAAAACTTAATATTAAGCATTGACCAGAGGCAGGAAATACATCTCAATGGTAGAGTGATTACCTGGCATGCACAAGGCCTTGGGTTCAATGCCCCAGCATGTCAACAACAAAAGAAAACAAAACAATGAACTGTATATTTTCAGATTTACTCAGTGTATCTCTGTGAGAAGCCAGAGTTAATATCAACAGAGCTCGATATAGAAGAAATCCTCCCTTAAATCTAAAACTGAGTTCCTAATTAAAATCTGTTTACTGTTTCTGAAAGTAAATAGAAGCAAAATTGTTCCCCTCATTTCTAATATACTGATAACCTAACAATTATTTATCTAGTGGCTACTTACTTTAGGCTCATCCCTGTGTGTATATATTTGATCTTCTCCCTGTATGAGTTTCCATTTACCTATCACATAATTTATATTTACAAAGTGATATTTGGATTCTTCTGATGTGTTACTGCCAGGGGTGCCAATAAAGGAACCATACCAGGGCCCTAATATCCCTGATTATATTTGTATCAGTGTCTACAGAGGTTGTACCGGCAGACGAAACAATGGACTGTACCATTAAATTAGCACAATTTTGCAGCATTGCTTGGCAGAAGCTCACATTCAATCCAAGAGGTTATTCAACCCTATCCAATATGATTACTCTATAAATATTTGCCCAAGCTCAGCACCAGCCATTTTATCACTAATCACACACAGGTTTGTTATAGTGAAGACCCTCAGTGTCAGCAATTTGAAAAACAAAGCTAATTAGTTTTGATTTAGGGATGGGAAGACTTAAGTTGAAAGCAAACGGTTCCCATAGTGCAAGGGCTATTTAGAGCACATACGAATGAAGGAGATTTATTCTTATTTGCGTAGGAATTTGAGAAGGAATGGAAAGACTTCAGGGATAGGAATGCAGATTCATGTGACAATCATTGGCAGGAGCCAGGGGTGGGTTGGGGCTGGGGGAGGGCGGCAGAAATATCCGCTCTGAGATATGACTCCACATAAACATGCATCTGTGTAGAGTGTATTTGCTATGCAGCCAGCTCTAGGATTAGTCTCTAGTTTTTTTTCCAAGCAGATCACTGCCCCTAAGTTCCTGCAGTAGATAATTCTGGGGCCAACACATGTAATGACCACTCATATCAATCCACTACATGTTTCAGGTGCCAGACACTGAATTTTTGTTTTATTCTTATGTTTGTGTCCTTTAAATACTGTTTTAATTGTACGGATCCTCACATTGTCATTCTGTTGCTCCCAGTTGCCAACCCTCTCTTGTCTGGCACTGCCTGACACAATAGAAACTGGCTTCCTGTTCCCACAGAGCATTGGGTGCCACATGGCAAGGATCAGAGTCTTAAAACCACTGACCAAATCCACAAGGAGGCTGAGATGGAGGGACATCGGGCACAAGGAGTACCCACAGATACTTGGTGGGACAAAGGAGTAGCTTGAGCTGGTGGGAGATGAAAGAGCAAGGGACGGGAAAGACCAACTACAGTGCAGTGAGCAGGGTGGTGGCCAGCGTGGCAGGCTCAGCTTGCACAGACATCTGGAATGAAGTGGAAGTGCTGAGAAGAGAAGGACCTCCTCAGCCTCACAGAGGACTGTGCCTGGGATGCTCTGAGGTGGGGAGTCAACCTCTCCCTCAGGAGCCCTCAGAAGGCTGCACTCTCCGAGGGGGCCATCACTGAAGAGTATCTGCTCCTCCACCTCCACATCCACCTCCATCAGCTCCCCCTCCTTCTCCATCTCCTCCTCTATCTCTACCTCCATCACCTCCATCTCCATCATCTCCATCTCCACTTTCATCGTCTCTGTCTTTATCATCTTTACATCCATTGTCTCCTCCTTTTCCATCTCCATCTCCATCTCCATCTCCATCTCCATCTCCATCTCCATCTCCATCTCCATCTCCATCTCCATCTCCATCTCCATCTCCATCTCCATCTCCATCTCCACCTGCATCTCCACCTCCATCTTCATGACATAGAGAAGGTAGTGCAGTGTGTACAAGAGCTGATTTCACCTACCCTACTCTTCATCTTTGTATGAAGGGCACGTAACTCTTCTCGGCACCAGGGGACGCTGCTGCACAGGCTGCCATGTGCCGGGGACCTGCCCACTGCCCAGTTCTACTGAAGCCTGCATGGAACCTTGCAGCTGGCTGAGGATGTGGCAATTGACATCCCCTATGGGTGGCTTTACCTGGCAGAACTGTTGACACCCACTTTGTAGGAAAGTGGGATGCTCACGGGAGAGCCATTCAGGGAGATTACAAAGCCCAGGGAGCCCTGGGCAAAGCTACTTCCCTCTTGTTGGAGATTCTGGACCTCTTATGCAGAAGCCAGGTCTCCAGAAGGTGGAGGTGCTGTGGAGGAAGGCCAGGCTCAGCTGGAAGGAGCTCCTATGCAAAAGTCAGGATGGTGGTGTAGTCTTTGCTGCACCAGAGATGCAGCGAACCTTGGTGGGGTTTCGGGGGAGGGCATGGGAGCACGCCCGCTGAGCAGGCAGGAAGTTGGAGAAGTATTAAAGGAGGCAGCAGTAATCAGCTGGTGTTCGACAGGATAGCGGCCAATCTGAACAAGCAGCAGGCAGCACCCACATCGGTTAGCGCACTCTTGGCCACTGTGTGTTACTCTGCAATTATCTTTGCGCCTCCTCCCCAGGAAAGACCCAGCGCGGTCGCTGCAGAAATGCCTGTGTGAGGAACAGAACAGGCTGTGAGCACGCTGTGCCCTGCAGGCCCTTGTGGTGTCCTCGCAAGAGCTCAGCAGTCCGCTTGGGCTGATTCTTTATCCGCTGTATGGCGAGGCCCTGATGCAGGAGACACCTTTTACTGCTGGAGGAGTAGCCGGGACTCCGGTGCGAGCAGGGCATGCCCAGAGCCCTTAGATCACTCACGGTCTTGTTCCACTGGAAGGCGGCAGGCTGCAGCAGCCCGGTGCCTGGAGTGCCATGTGCCTGCGCTCATGGAGCCGCTAGAGAAGCAGGGCGGTTTGGGTCCCAGCTCCAAGATGCTGCCCGGGGGCCTCCTCTCTTCCCCCCGGGGCACAGACTATATTACATAGGAAGTCTTGAAGTTCAGTATGTCTTCACAAGCTTAAATATGTAAATAGTCAGCAGTAGTGGATGGTTCTTTCCCAAGTGGGAAGAGGACTCAGGGGTGATGGAGGAAGGAGGAACAGGAGAAAGGGATAAAAAAGAATTGAAATTTATTATGTACCTCTACCAACTCTACACGAGGATTCTGATCCTGGACTGCACACATGGACTAGTAAAAAATAAAAGCTGAAAGAAAACACAAATTTTGTGTATCATGGTGGAGGGCCAATCACCTGCCTCCACGGCCCTCTTTCAGTTGGTGAAAATCACTCTTGAGACTGCTGTCCTCACAGCTGGAGACACATGCTTCAGTCACTGCAGGACCCCTGCTTCTGCCTGGGCAGGGGAAGGAGCGTACAAAGCGCCTGCAATTACTTAACACGAATTCAATTTAAAAAAATAAAATGTTTTAAATCGGAGCTGCGCATGGTAGTTCATGCTGTAAATCCAGCACTCTGGGAGGCTGAGGCAGGAGGGTTACAAATTCAAGCCCAGTTCAGGCAACCTAGTGACTTAGCAAGATCCTGTCTCAAACAAACAAACAAACAAACAAACAAATAATCAAGAGGGGACGTAGCTCAGTGTGAAGGACCTGCGTTCCATCTCCAATACCAGGAAAAATTCTGAATTGGCAAAAATCTTAGTAACACTGTTCGTTCTGGATGTTGAAAAACAGTGTCACTCAATGGAAAGACATTTACTGAGGACAAAGACAGGAGAACTGACACTGAGTCTTTCACTTGTGCGGTGCACCGTGTGACCCTTTTACAATATGTTCTTGCGAAACAATCTTATTCCACAGGGCTTATTACTTTGTCCTTAAAGATAAGAAAACTGAGATCCAAGTGTGTCAAATAAACTCCCGGAGCTCATCGTACACTGACGTCCGATTTTTCCATTCACAACGGAGCTCTTGGGTCAATGATTTTCTTGGAACACAAAGAAAGGAGTAGATGACATCACAGGACTCCCAACTTTTTGATTATACTTTTTTATTAATTAAGAAAACCTTTTAGCATGTATTTTCTGACATACGTTATTTCAAATCATATCTATGTATAGTTTCTAATCCATTTATTAGATATACTTTTTTTATTCCTTAAAATTTACACTGTCATTACACAGAAATCCTCTCAGTTGACTTTAATCTATCTTCCCCTTGACTGGACAGATGAAGTCTTGCAGTGCAGCCATAGCTAGATCACCTCCATGGCTCCCACAAGTTCTAGAAATCAATGAGTCTAGATTTTCTGGTGAGCTCTGTGTATACAGGAAAAATGCACTGACAAAAATCACAATGATATGACAAAATTTTAATAAAAAAATCAGAGAAGCCTAGAGAAATTAGACCACGAAGTTTAGCTGAGAACTCTTGGTAAGATAACTTAGGCAAACTCAGAATTTAACAAACAGAGAAAGACAAATAAGATTCAAAGGAAGTGATGTAATAATAATAATAATAATTTTATTATTCTATTGCATAAAACATAAGAGAATACTTTCTATGCAGCTAGCCTGTTTTAAGTATTACTTCTTTATTTAATCATGATAACAACCCCATAAGATAGGTGCCATTATTTTTTTCTAATTTACAGAAAAGGAGATTGCTATACATAGAGGTCAAAATATCAGTTGTATCAGAGGTCGTTCATGTAGTAAGTGACAGAACCAACATTCAAACCCAGTCCTCTGGTTTCAGAAATAAGCAGTAAAGAAATCAGAGGGGGAAAAAGGTCAATATTTCTAGGTATTAGTGGGCATTCATTCATGGTCTTGATAGGAACCAACTCTTCCCATCCCTTTCCTCAAGGTGTTTCCATTTTAAACCTCAGTGTTTGGGTGAGGTTGGCTTCCATCTTCAAGTCTGAGGGCAGGCTAATCCAGTGTAGGACATGCAGGTATATTTCCTCTAACTAATTTTAAAATGGATACCTGTCCTAACTTAAAAACAGGGTCAAGAAGATTTATTCTTGGGATGTAACATGGTTTCAGGGACAGATCCATTTTGCAAACCCGAAGCAAGAGGTTTCATGGAATGCAACCAGCACTGAAGAAGCAGAGAAGAGAATCAGAGAGATGCTAACACCATTTTATGAAACTTGAATCAGGCCTTCACAGGCACAGTTATAAGAATCAATAAATTATTTGGTTTTAGTCAATTAACTGTTTTGTTTGGGTTGGATATTCTCATAGTTTCTACATTAAAATGTTCTAGCAAATACACAAAGAGAAGATTGGAAGGGAAGGAGCTCAACTCTTTGAGATCAACCTTGAGTTGCAGGTAGCTGCCACACGGCAGAAGACTACTAGACTGATCCAGGATTTCACTGAAGACATTTTCCTCCTTTTCTAGGTGCATGAATTCAGCAACTGGGTGACAGATTCTTAACAGGGAAACCTTCCTTGGGGTCTGGCATAAAAGGACTCTAGACATTGAACACCAGGGTATAAGCAGAGTGTAGAGGCTGGAGGATCCAACTGGATGTGTGTCACACTTTGGAATTGGGTCAGAGAAATGTAATGCTCTAAAATAACCACAAACAATAATTGTGAAAATATAATATAGTAACCAGAAACCTAGACCTGAAAAATGCACATTCTAGTTACTACTTATTATGGTTTAGGTTGGAAATGTCCCCCAACTTTTGGACAGGTGACTGGATCATGGGAACACTATATTAATCAGTGGGTTAACCCATTGATGAGTTCATTGGTGAACTGTTAGGAGATGGGGATTGGTTGAAGGTGAGTCACTGGGTGTGTGACCTTGAGGAGTATATTCCTGTTTCTGGCTTATTCTTTCTCCCTTTGCACATTTCTTCTGCCAGGCTCTTTCATCATCCTATTTCAGCTTTGGAGCCAGCCAATAATGGACTGAACCCTCTGAAGCTGTGAGCCAAAATAAATCTCTCTTCTTTTAAATTGCCATTGTCAGGTGTTTTGTTCCAGTGACAAGAATGTGACTAATAGCCGAGGGATCTTGGACAAGACACCATGACCTCACTGAGCTCCAGTTTCTTCTCTGGTAGAATGAGAAAGTGAAATTCAGTGAACGTCAATATTCTTTAGAGGTGCTTCAGGGTCTTTTTTTCCCAAGGAAATTCACTGTTGCCCTTATCACTAAAAGAACTACCCGAGACCTGCGTATTAATGTGACAAATTCTAAGTACTGAGTTTAAGATTCCATTTGAAAACAGAACTGTGTGAGAAAAATTGCTTGGAAATCACTTGAATTGCTGTTACTAGGGTCTGTTAGTCAAATAATGCTCTGTGGTAAATGATTTGCAAGCCTTGTTGATATGATTTGAGAGGGTCTTAAGAAAAAAGTGCCCAAAGTGGTCTTCATAAGAATATAATAAAATATTTAGACTTCTGATTAACTGCATTATTGTGTTTAATACAAGAAAGAAGGAGCATCACAATGGACATTTTCAAAACATAAATTTACAGCAGAGCATGGCGGTCCATGCTCTTACTTCCAGGAAAATGTAGGCAGAGGCAGGAGGATCTCAAGTTCAAAGACAGTTTGGCAAGTTAGCAAGACATTGTCACCAAATATAAAAATAAAAAGGAATGGGGATATAGTTCTGTAATAGAGTACCCTTGGATTTAATCTTCATACCACCAAACTCTCTCTCATTTTCTCTCTCTCTCTCTCTCTCTCTCTCTCTATATATATATATATATATATATATATATATATATATATATACATATATATACATACATATAATAAGAATATGGACACATTCATATACATATATGTGTATGACTGTGCCTGTCTATACATGTATATTTGTATACATATGGTTTTTAAAATAAACAGGGTTATTCTCCATATTCAAATGTGATTAAAATGGTCTAGTTAGAAGTTTTCAAATTATAATAAGAATTGAGTTACAGGATGGTTATAAGCTTGCCATCAAGGAGATACACATACTTTGTTACAAAAAATCATCAGAGAATGAAATCCCTGTTAACTGGGTAGGTGTCTCACAATTAAGAAGACATCTGAGCCAAGTTAGGCCATGTGGATTTTACACTGGTGTGAGAAAAAAGGTACTTTTGGGTAGGACAGAGGAAAGATAGCTGGTGGAACGTGCATAATTAGCCATCTCCAGAGTAAGCTCTACAGTGACACTCTCGCCCTATTCTTCAGTTTCCTCTACGTCATCAGGAATTTCATGTACTGTCAAGTAATTTTCCCACTGGCCGCATACACTAGCCACTATTTTGCCATTCCTGCTCCATCACTAACGAGGACTGTGAGGGAGGTGAGCTTCACGGTGCTAACAGGGAGGGTCCGGTCTCTGTTCATGGGCAGCAGCCCAGCTTCAGGCCTCTCCCTCATCTCCCCTTCTCTTATCTCCCCCTTTGCTCTCTGCTTTCTCTTTCTCTTTCCTTTTTCCTTTTCTTCTTTTCCTCCTCCTCCTCCTTTTCCTTTTTCCTTTCTCTTTCTCCTCTCTCATTCCCCGTAGTCCTGGGGTTTGAGTCTAGGGCCCTTACACTGAGCTACATCCTCAGCCTTTCTAAATTTGTAAAATTGTAAGACAGGATCTTAGTAATTTGCGTAGATTCAGCCTTCCACCGTGACTTCCCGGTGTGCTGGAATTTCAGATGTCTACCACCGTGCTGGGGGGTCAGATATCTTCTAAAGAAGAAAGTTCTTTGGGGGTAGGATGAAGGCTCTAAGTGCCATCCCTATCTTTCCCATAGTATGGGAACAGAAGGATGTTGATCTTACCAAGAGACAGCTAGTCTGCAGTTAAGCAATATTTAAACATCATACTGAAAAGCCAGGGATGCTATCAGTAATCTTGGCAGCCTGCGAAGCTGAGGTTGAAGGCCAGCCTGGGCAACTACCTCACTGCAGAGTACTAGTCTAATCCCCAGTAGTGAAAAAAGCACTGAAGGAAAAAACTTTAAAAAAAAGTCAGAGTCACAGATGGCCCTCCATACATAGACTGCACCAGCCAAAGTGCGGGAGTAAATTTTCACCTCCTCAGTAAGGGATCTACAACAAGAAACAGCATGGGTTGTGCTGATGTAAAGAAAGGGGTCACTCAGAAGCAGATCACACTCTGAATCATTATTCCCCATTACTGCCTTATACAATTCAGTGACTGTTACCTTCCTCCCAAGGAAAGACTGGAGCTGGAATCAGAGCCTGTCGAGGGTTACCTGTAAACTAATTGTTTAACCAAGGTAGGGCCGTGCCTGCGAGGTTCTCTGTTGTTGACATGTTTGTTGAAGCCCAGCTCAACACTTCTCATAATTTGTGGAAAGAAAATCTATTTCCTAAAACATTGAGTTGAAAATCTTACTGAAGACTGTACAGAAAAAAAAAAAAAAAAAAAAAAAAAAAAAAAAAGAGGATTACATTACACACTGGGTTTGGAAATGTGATTAAAGTCTCTTTCTCACCTTTGTCTTCTGCAAAGTGCACCTTCTTCTCCAGCTGCTGCATCTCCTCAACTCTTCCTGAAAGCTTCTGCAGACTTTTGGCCTTGTACAGTTTCGCCTCCTGTAGTCCTCCAATCTTTTAAATCTCCCTCTTTCTCACATAACGCTATATGTAGTCTCTGCTTTTTAACAACCAGTTTCTTTAGAGGCTGCCAGAAACTTGCCAATTACTAATATTTCTAGGCAAAAATTTTAAAAATTTCCATACGTATACTAAGAAATAATGTTTGTTTTCTAAATGCCTGCTTAGTGGTTCTCTATAAATCTTGCTTTTCAAAGAAAGTAGAGTAACAAGTCTTTCAGGTACTGCTGTAACCAAGTACAGGCAGATTTTGATTTTTGCAGCCAAGATTTCAGTGGCTCAGAAGGTGACCAAAGTAGGTAAAAAGATTTGTTCCATTTCCCAAGAGTCTTTGTCTTACACTGCATTCTGATACCTCCTACTGATAAGGCTGAGAAAGTACACTTTCTCTCAAGGCACTTGCTTACATTTCCAAGGAAGGGACTCACTAACAGATTCTAGTGAAGAAATGGTCTGGTCAGAAGTGTTCTGCAGGTTCAAACAGGCTGTGCCGGGAGGAATGTTGGCGGGAGTCAGATGGGGAACTGGGATAACATTTCTATGGTTGCTTTGCAGGTGTTCTCTGAAGAGAATGGCAGCTTGTTCTTCATCTTCTGTTCTATCCTGGGAAAAGCATTCTTTTATTATGGACAATTTGGTATTTCTTATTTGTTTTTTTACCTAAGATGGGAGTACTTTATAAACTATCAGTTAGGGTTCATCAGAGCAACATGTGTATCTATATAAATCTATATATCTCTATTTCTATTTGTCTTTGTCTCTGTCTCTAATTCTATCTCTGTTTCTGTCTCTATCTCTATCTCTAACTCTATCTCTATCTCTATCTCTATCTCTGTCTCTATCTCTATCATCTCTATCTTATGAGTGACCACCTGCAGACTGAGTTGTAGAAAAATATAAAAGGCCAGTGTGCTAGCCAGGGGATTCAGCCTAAGCGTAAAGACCTGGTGCTCGCTGCAGAGCTTCCAGTGAGTCTACATCAGGAAGCCAGAGGTCTGCACTAGAAGGCTGGAGAGCCTGTGTAGAAATGGAAGGCGATGTCCAAAGGCGATGGTGGGCTGTAGCCCCTTGAAAGTAGCAAAAGCCTGTGGTTGGTAACACCCACTCTATGGTGAGTCTTCCCTCTTCACTAAATCCATCACCCAGACACAACCAAAACTGCTAAACCAATCAGCTGGTGTTGCTTATTCAAGCTGACACCATAGTTAACCATCACAATAAAGTACATAGGAATAGTCTGATGAATGGAAAGACAGAACTTCATTTTACTTCTTACATTGGAATTCTAATCTATAAAGCAGCAATACTAACTACATTAGTGTGAACTCATTTTAGAGAATGTGAATGATGGCCTGGGCCAATAACGAAGATAGATTTAAAATGTTTGAGATATTTTAATATTTATAGACCGAGACATCTGTGAGATGCAGCATTTGAATGCAGTCCACCTATATGGATTCAGCCTGACATGACGGCCACCATGTTGATTCATAACCACAGTGATTATCCCAGTAACCCTGGTTAGGTTTTCACTGCAGGTTACCAAATATTACACATGGACAAAACCATCAGAGCAGCATGTGGGGCTTTATTTGCTGACACCAGGAATGTGCCCAAGCCTTTGGGTTTTAGCTTGAGAAGGAAACAGGTATAGTTTAGCTTGATTGAAATCTCTTCTGTCCTGAGTACTTTAAAAGCCCCTGTCCTCAGATCCAAAGTGCAGTGATGCTGCCTCCTGGAGCATGCTTCTGCCACACTGTGCAGTCCCGGATGGCCGTCTCGGCTTCCGCTTCCAGGCACCTTCAGGCCGTTTCTCACACACTGGGGCCAGGTTGCTCTGCGACACCGGCCTTAAGTCGGCCGTGTTTTCAACCCTCACTTTTCTTTCTAGTTGCCATGTGACATTTCAAGGTCAATCAACCTCCTTTCTTCAATTTCCTTGTCTCTGAAAGGAAGATAATATTTGTCCTAGAAATTTGTCTTAAGGCTCAAATTATTAGCGGAAGGAAAAACATGTAGAAAAAAAAATATTGAAGTCTTTCAAAATTCTAAAAAAGATAAAAGGTCAACTTTGGGGACAGAAATAACTAAATTCTATGTCTTTGCATGGGCCATGTGAGGCAGAGCTGATAGAGAAACGACATTTAACTCATATAAAATACACATGTCAGACTGCTAATGTTTGTATGATATACGTCAAGCTTACACTTTGTAAAATGTTGACAAACACTGGTTTTGGCTGTGGCATGTTTCTCATGCTCAAATTTTAATTGATAAATGTGTGGAAGTTGTGTCAAATGTATGGAAAGATGTCCATCTGAGGTGAACCAATTCAGAAGTTCTCAGTCTGGGGTAAGTTGTTTGCTTCCCACCACAAAAACAATTCTTAATAACGTTTAATAATGGCACTCCTTTCCAGCACTGATGTTGAACTTCAGCCATGCTTGGAAATGTATACTGTTGCTACCACAGGCAAATCTGTTCTAGAAAGAAACAGGGTTTTGCTTCCAAGACTGTCAAATCAGAAGCTTTCACAATAACACAAAGATTTACTCTATTATTGCACATCATAGAACTCATGCCTGTAGCTTGAAAATAGAAGTCTTTGGTGTAGGCATTTGCTTGTTTGACAGTTCTGTTCTAAATTTTGAAACTAGTGGTACTGTAAAGTGCCTGTCTGACAATGGTGTACCAGAGCTTAGTCATGCAAAATAATTACTGTTCACGGTTCCTTAGCTGAAGTCAATAACTCCCTGAAAAACACAACATAATGCAGAGATCTAAAGTTACTAAATCAAAAGCGAGAAAAAGAAGAATTTTAAACAAGTTTGGCAGGAAAAAAAAATAGATTCTACAAAGATTTAGCAAGGGATTTCTCTCTGCCCATGGAAAGCTGTAATCTTTCTAAGAGAGGCTCCATGATAGAAATGTTTGTAAATTTTATGTGTACATTCTAGTAATTTTAGGCAGTAATCCTACATGATATTAAAGCAATTATAGAGAGAGCAAATAATGTACAGTGTCAGTTTCCTGAACGTGAAATATTTTCAGGTCTTATTCTATGAATTCAGTGTTTTAAAACTATTAATATATCACCTATCCAGAAGGGGGTTGACCACATTTATATAAAAATTAATACACATATAGAGTTTTGGGACTGGGGTGGCCAGTTATCATCCCTGGTCTCTTAGAGGGTGCACTGATCCCTTGAGTGGTTTGTCCTGGAAAGGTAATCATTAATCCCACGAATGATGCTTGTTTGAAATGTTTAAAACGGAATCCTGGCAAGCTTGAGTATTGTTGCCTGGATGCATGAATGAAAAGAATCATTTCCTGCATTTAAGAACATTCCCTCTTCTGGAACAAACAAGAGAATAGACAATGGTTTCTACCTTTTCCCTAGAAGAGGCAGAAACATAGATATAAACTGGTAGTTCTCCTGTATGACCTATTTACTTGATAATTTACAAGGCTTTCAGCTGTTTATGGTACTTTCCATTCAATATTAAGGTGGCACTACTTCTAATTATTTTAGTCTTAGGTTATTGCCACTTTTCATAAAATCCATGGATTTTTTCAAAGTGAATTTTGTTTTAGAGATATAATTTGTATATAGTGAAAGGCACATGACGCGGCAGGTCAGTGCATTCTGACAAATTCATACTCATGTGTGACCAATGTCCTGATCATTAGCATTATTCCAGAAAGTTCTTTTATGGCTCTGTTATGGTCAGGATATCCATAATGTTCCCCCAAATTCATGGTGAACCTTGCCTCCATTGTGGTAGTATTGAAAGTGGGGTCTTTGGAGAAGTATTTAAGTCATGAATGATATTAGTACTGTATTCTTTTTATTAGCTTTAAGAATTTTATTGTTATTTGGTCTGTTCTCATTGTGACTCTTTGGGACTCTTGCAGGTATTAGGTTCAGAGTTTATTTCAGAAGTTAGCAAAACTTCCAAGCTGTTCCAGGTCTGTGTCTATGTACAGAATACAAAAAATAAAAACTCTCTTCTAAGATTCTTGACAGAAGTAAGCAATCTAATATTCACTTTAAAAATATAGTACAATTCTACGATAACAATCACACATTATAATGTTGCTTCTTTTTCTCACTTTTTGTTTCCATTAAATTTTAGACAGAATCTTGTGCATTTTTTCTGAAATTCTCAAGTAGGGCTTTCCTTCTTAGACTTTGGGGGTGCTTATTCTGTGAATTTAGAGAAAAAGATAACTGGAAAGGTGAGAGGCACCTGCTTTCCACTCACTTACAAAAGCCTAGTCCAGTGGTGATGACAATCTTTTCTGATATTTCTCCTCCATCTTTTTTTTTAAGACGACAGGAACTCCTAGACTCCTAATGCTTTGTTCTCCAGATATTTCTGATTCAATTCTTGCAAAAATCAGGTTTGCACTCTTTATCGTGGGAGCTACTCTTTGCTAAATGTCCTTTGCACCACACACCCTCAAAGAAACAACTTTTGAAACAGTTTAAATATTTACTGAGGGAATTACATGGCTTGAACCTTGGCTTGAGTTTCTCTGACAGATTTTATGCTGATTAAAAGGGTGAGAAGAAAGTTTGAAATTTTGATTTCTTTTCACCCAAAACTAAAACAATGGGAGTAACTCTCTTCTCACTAAAAGCTTACAAAGATGAGTAGAAAGTTTTGATTCCTTCAACCACATTTTCCTGTTACTTCTTACTTCATGTGCAGTCCTATTTCTAAATTGAGATTGTTTTCTACAAGTTTAATGACAGCTTACTTTTCATTTTAGCCTTTGCGTGTATTATACTGTAAACTGCTTGACAATAACCATTTCATGTTACTGACCTTAGTTCTAGATTTTAATGTCAGATCAGTTACTTTGCCTTCATTCAGTGTTTGCTGGATTAAATGTATTAGAGTCAAGTGCTGATATTACATCAGTAGTGGTCCATGTACATATGTCATGGCAATAATTGTTAAGATTATTAGAAGAGGAACACCTATTGATTGATTAGTTAAAAATTTCAACATATTTTATAATTAAATTATTAGGTGAATCCCCTTTTCAGAAACAGACTAGAACTGTTCAGCTGACATTCTGCAGATAAAATTATTTAAATAATAGCTCTCCTGCAACTTTTGCTGTAATCACAGGCCTTAGGCTGTTTCATTTCGTAACAAATCAAAGTATTTTAAATAGTTTGAGTCCTATCTTCTGTTGGAGGGAACAAGTTTATCTCAGTTCACGTTTTGTCCTATTGCAGTTAATATCACACCCAGTTTGCAATCTACAGAGATAGGTGAGTAAATACAGTTCCCAAAAGATACAAATTTCTTGTTTTTCTTTTCGTTTTGTACAAGACAAACCTAAATTGTCCTGGAAGATTCCTTAAAATAGGGGGGATCAAATTAGGACTAAAAAAGCGCACACCTAACCATATGTGGAAAACGTGTGAGATGTATTACTGGGAAGGAAATGATACAGACTAAAATATAAGTTGGTAAAACTATTCAGATAAACCCATGGAAGACAGATTCATACTTATTACTGTGGGGATTGTAAGGTACAGAAGGTTTGGAATAGGCTGATTCTGGCTACTGATAGTAACTATGCCTTTCTAAAACACTTCTGTTCCTGTAAACACACACATACACACACGCACACATGCAGCTGATTTAAGATCCCATCCCCTGTAATCTCTGTGCTGGCCTTGGAGGCGGAGGGCCTGGGGTCGAGGCTTTGTAACCATCATACCAGCAACCCTTGCCCTGGGTGAGAGCCTGCTCAGATCCCTGGCCACAGGCCCAGGGAAAGTGAGGTTTAACCTAAAGGATCTCTATCAATGACTTTTACCCTGTGATCTCTACTTTTTCATAAAGTTTTTTTTTTTCTTTAAACTTTCAAATTTCAGTATGAAGATCTTTGGTGCACTACTCTCCTTGCCCTCCTCCTGTCCCAGCGTCTCCCCGGAAACTTTGAGGATACAAAGCCCAGACTCATCCGCTGGAGTCCCCGCCCGGTGCAGAGCCTAGCTGAGCCTGCAGCAGGCCTGATCCGCGGACAGGGGCGGGCCTGGGTCCAGGCGGGGGCGGGGCGGGGCGGTGTCTCGGGAGGAGGGGGACGGGGAGGGGGCCGCGCCCCGCCCCGCAGCCAAAATCCTGGCGGAGCCTCCTCCGGGCTGCAGAAGCAGGCTGATCCTTCTCGCCCGGACTCAGTAGGTGCCCGTGGGGGAGGCTGCGGGCGTGGGGACCGGAGGGTGGCGGGTGTGGGGCCCGAGGCTCTCTGCTAGCCGGAAAGGTTTTGCTCCGCGTAGCTGCTTAAACTTTCACTTTTCATTTTCAGTCACTTGTGAGCGCCTGTTGGGCTCCTGAGCCTGAGTAGGAAGTCTTCCGGTACCTCTGACTCTAAGAACAAAACTTTAGAGAATGGGAGCCCTCCCCTCCCAAGCCAAAGGAGCATTTCCTTTGGAAGAAGCCCCTTGATCTTTGGGGAGTGATCAGTGCTTGCTGCCTGCAGCAATGCAGGAGGTCTCTGTGGTCACCCCCGCTGCAGGTGTAGAATCCTGCAGCTTCTGATGCACCAGGGGCCTTTGCACCTACTGAAGGACAGATTTGCTCTTCTGCACTTTGGTAGGCTAAAGAAACACTGATGTGCTTTAAAAATAATAAGCGTGATGATAATGTTAGATAACGCAAGAGAATGTGGATTAGCCTGTGCTACTGCAGTGCGATCTAATTATGGTCAGATGAGTGGAGATCGAGGATGCAGCCCCCGAGGGAGCTTCTCGGGTGTGCCCGCATGTAGCAGTCAGTCACCCTTTTCCCAATATGGAGGAGGAGGCCCCTTCGTTCAGGGAGTAAAGGAGAAAGGGATCTCCCTTTGGGAGCGGAAGACTCCGCTATTGCTTTTCTGAGAAGCTGCCTGCAGGTGGCCCAGTCCTCTTGCTTTATCAGTCTCAGGGCCTCTTGGGAGCCTGAGCACCATATTGTTCCAAATGAGTCCCAAGTGGGCTGTTAAGCGCTGCTGAAGACCAGGGGGAAACTGCCCCAGCACCCAGTAATAGCCCTTAAGCCAGAATGCACAAGCCCCAGTCTCTGTGAACTCCAGGCTGGGCTACCCTTTACTTCCTGGACAGCGTGTCCTTCCTGGAATTAGGGGGATATTGTGATTGTTGTCCTCTGCGGTTTCCAAAATAAAGACTTACATGTGCTGAGCACTTTCGGTCCTTTTGAAAAACGGCCCTCAGTCCAGATTTGAGTGTGGCAGACAAGTAGACTTTCCCCAAGTGCTTTTACTTTAGCCTGGAATTTATCAATCCCTGAGGCTGTCAGCACAGCCCCTGGCACCCCGGAATCCAGGCTGTGGCACCTCCTGGGCCTGAGACCTCCTAGGAGACCTAGTGTGCAGCCACCGCGGCGCCTTCCAGTAGCAGCATGGCCACGAACTGCCTTTTTTCTTTATCTCATGTATATTCAAAGTTTCACAAGGTACAGAATTGACGAGTCATGGCGTTGGGCTGCCTGCCCAGGTTTTATGTATTTCACAACATCCATAGAGACAAAGTAACCCTTAGGAGAGAAGAACTTTGTACTTTTTGACCAACAGCTTGAGAAACAGTGTTGCTTAACAGAGAGTTGAAAACTCTTCCAACAGTAACAGAAACCCTGGGAAACAGGGTGGGAATAGACTTTGTCAAGAACAGGCCTCAGGAGGAAGAGGCAAGTGGTGCAATCTTAGCTCTGCTGGTGGGTGGCCCCGGCCTCTAGTCTTGGGTCCTCCACTGTGAATCTGGCTGGGAGCACCCAGTCTTCCTTTCTGGACTTCAGTCTTCTATATATTTAAGGTGTAGACAAATATTATTTGTTCCATTGCTTTAGAGTTTTTCAGAATAAGGGAATTATAAAATATATGAAAGCTTTTTGGAAACTGAAACTGTATCCTCTATGCCTGGAACAGTGCCCAGGTAGGGCACTGTTACCAAATACTCACAGTACTACTTACAAGGTTCAGTGCTTTTAAAGCACTGTGTATTCAATTGTTCAGTGCTCACAAGAATCCTGTAGGGTAGGATCTATCCTCCTTTTACAGGTAAAGTAACTGGGCCCTAGAGAGTTAAATTGCAGTTTATAAATGTCAATATGGAGATCCACCCAGGCTCTAGTCTACTTCTAGGTTTGATGTTGTGTGGACTCAACATCAAACGTGTGTCAGAGGACCATCAGCTGCTTAGCAGGGCCTGAGACCTGAGATCTCGGCAGAGAGGTAAAGATATTCCCTTTGATTCCAGCAAATGAATGTATAATAAAATGGACAAATCACTGAACACTATTGTTCATCATTGTAATCACTTATTTAGTATAATTTTTTAGCAAGTGCTCTGGCTTTTCTGATTGCTTGCTATTCTTGTATTTCTACCTCATGCCAAGAGCGCTCCAACCATCTAAAAATTTCTTTCTTGGTTTTGTTTCTTTTTCTTTTCTTTCTTTTTTTTTGTCGTCTTTTTGTTTTTCTTTTTCATCGATACCAGGGTTCGAACTCGCGACTGCCTGCTTGCAAGGCAGAGGCTTATGCCGCTGAGCTAAATCCCCAGCCTCTCCTTTTTTGGTTTTGGTTTCCACTACTGTACTGTGTTATCCTTCCTGGAGTCCTTTCCTGCAAAAAGCTTTCAGTAATTTTCATTTCATTGAAGTGCTGAGTCATAATAATGGTTGAGTATATTTGCAAATAAATTACTATGACCTTTCAACTTTGGGAAAAAATCAAATATAGACCAACATCTTCTTAATCTAGGCTAATAATGACTCTTAATGTTCTTGCCCTTTGTATCATCCTACGCCCTCTGCTCCCGTGTGTCCCAGTACCAGGGTGTTGTATGAGGAGATGGTCCATGAACCCACAGAGTGTGGTATCACAGGCTGCTGTTGGCTTCTCTCCCCTAATCCCAGGCTTCACAAGCTCACCCACATCCCTGGATTCTCAGACACTCTCTAGGGTAAAGTGTGCTTTCTACGTGTGGGTCACGTTGAAAAAAAAAAAGCCTTGTTACTTTTTGTTCCTCAGCTGCTAACAACTTTGTGAACTTTTCCCACTAACAGATCCCAAAGGCTTCTACTTTTTCTCTTCACTTTCAGTACCAGTTTTCACTGAGAAAAGAGAAGCTTTCTGGACTTCTGTTCTATCACGGCGTAAATTATATTCTGGGTGCAATAGTGGAGATTGTTTTAGTTTTAAAATTATTGAGTAAGAAGTTACCTAATCGATAAACTTAGTAATTTCTGGAAAGGAGCAACCCTGCTATACTTCTTCAGTTCTCTAACCAAAGGCAGAGGCCTTAGGGAACCTTTAGTAAGCTAATTAAAGATAGTGTAGTTTGTTCATGACTTAGACCCCCTCTTATACTAGAACAAGGGCAGATATGTTGTATATTACTAAAAGCAGTACCTTGCATTGACAGCTAACCCAACATACAATATTTTCAAAACTATGAACTTGTGGATGTGGATCAATTTGCTGTCATATGTGAGATTCTTTTTTTCCTTTATCTAAAATATAAAAAAATTAGGAAAAATATGTCCATACTGAACATGTACAGGATTTTTTTCTTGTTACTATTCCGTTACACATACAATACAGGAGTTATTTACCTAGTGGTCCAATTTTTAGGTATATAGTTATCTTTAAGTTCAGAAGCTGTGCCTAAGTTATATACAAATACCATACCATTTTACGCAAAGGATTTGAATAGCCACAGATACTGGCACTCAGGAGAGAGTGCTGGAACCACGGGCCACTCAGGGACAACTCTCTGTAGTTTTCATTTGCTTAAATCTAAGGAGTACATTTTTAGCTGAAGGAAATCAACGCTGGAGTTTACGAGGAACCTTTGCTTTCTTTACTGCAAAATGAGGATGAGACTAACCTCACTAGCATAATAAAAAGGAGAAAGAAGAAATAAGGGGTTCTTAGCTGGGCCAGCCACAGAGTGGACAGTCCATCAATTACGTAGTACAGGACACATTGGCACAAGTCCCTCTCAAAGTACTAAAACTGCCCCCACCCCCTTATTTCAAATACACATTTCCGTTATGCTTGGGAATGTGTCTTTTCCTATAATATGTTTTGTAAACTTTAAATATTCACTGTACTTTTGACCATGCTTTGTATACAACTGGCAAACGAGAGAGAATGAAGAATGTTAATCTACTAAGGTTTCAGGCAGGAGTTAAGGTTCAAGGGGAGGACTGGACTTCATCAGGAAGACTCAATACTTACATATACCAAACAGAAGAAGTCAGTGTAAGTTGGGTGGGAGGAAAGGTATGTGAAGTCTCACTCTAACTTTCTACCCATTTGGTCCAGAATCATTAGTAGGTCTCATTCTTCCTCTTGAGCACATTTGCAATGCATTGCTTACTAGACTGAGATGGGTACTTTCAGTTTATTCTAGACAATTTTTAGATGGATGTAAATAGTGGAATGTGGGCTGGAGTAAAGAATCATGTACAGCTAAGCGTCTCCTTTCTTTGGTAAAGTACTGCATGTGTCTTTTCCCTACCCAGGCATGTCCATTGTTCAGCTCCTCCTCTGCCTCTGTCCATATTAATAAGCACCATGATCTTGATGCTAATGATAACATGATAAGGACACCATAAACTTTATTGAGGGTCTTTTGCAAGGGCCAGCTGCTATGTTAAGTATCTCTACGTGTTTTCTCAGTTACATCCAACAATAACTCGATGTTGGGAACCATTACTATCCCTATCTTATAAATGAGGGCTGATACCAAGATTGTGGGGTTACAATTCAAATCTTGGAGCTTGAGGTCTTAAACTACTACTGAAATGACAAAAAGCTATAAACTGGGCTTCTGATGGAGGACGTGCATTATAATTCAGGCGATCACAATGAAATGTCGTGGTACTGATATGCATATAGTCTGTCTCTAGAGAGACAGGTCCATGATCTATGTTCTTTTACATTTAATCTCCAGTTCATTTTGATGCAGATGTGATGCTTGTTAGTCTCTTTAGGATATTTTGACTGGCTTTGGTTGTAATATCCTCTTTGTTTTCATTTAATGCTTAAGGATACAGAACCAGAGGAAATATAATAGTATTTATTTTGTGATTTTTAAAACTCAAAACTGAAAGAATCTTGCCCTAGGCCGGACACTGTAAAGCCTTGGAGGTGGAACCAAGAGGCTCTATCTTGAGGACATCTACCCCACCACTAGGAATTTACCTGTGGGGCAAAATGAATATCAATGGGCTACCTGTGCATCACTGATGCCCCTTAGGCACCACCCCAAACCTAAGTTATATGTATGCCCCCACACAACATGTTCGAGGGAGAGAATGCCAGCCCCCCCCAATGCCAGATCCCGGAGGGTCAGGGGCTCTCTCCCCACATTCTTAAAGGTCATTTATATTTCATACTTCTTATCTTTTCAATCGCGCCAAAATTCTATCAAAAACGATTATTTCTTTTGCAACTAGCCTAAGGTATTTTTAAGAACAATGTGGTTAATGCTATAATAAGTGCATAGCCAAGTATTTGGGGGGTATTTCTGTCTATTTTGTTCCTTCATGTCTAAAATGTTTTTAGGATTTTAGGCCAACGTTGAAAAAAAAATGGCTAATCCCGCCAAGCTGATGGACAATGAAGTTTTGATGGCCTTTGCCTCCTATGCAACAATTATTCTTTCAAAAATGATGTTCATGAGTATTGCAACGGCATTCTTCAGAGTAACGAAAAAGGTAAGCGGGCTTTTAGAAGTTGCACTCTGGCAAACAGTCTCTGTCTTTTTTTTTTTTTTAACATAACAGCGCACTGCTCAGTGCTGCAAGTGAAGCTCAGAATCCTGTGATGCAGATGGATATTGTACATTCATAGACAGTTGCTTTCACTCAACAACTACCTTTTTTTCCTTTTGGCTTTTACCATTTCTCATTCTACTTAATAGGTATGATTTTTGGTGTCTTAAGGTTTTACTCATGCTAAATTTTACTGTAAGGGTGATTTCTGTGGTTTTGGAGTTCACTTTGTCAGTTAGACTTTACTGCTGTTTTCTGTCTATTTATAGGTCAAGGGTATACTTTGGTGGGGGAGAAAAAGAAAAAGATTGAAAATAAAGAAAGACAGACACAAATAAAAGAAGAGAAAGATAGGCAAGCCGAGAGGTCAAGTCCTTACTCTTACCGTAGCGCGAGCTCGCTCCTGATTGGAACAGGCCAGCCATTGAATGGGTTTCTTAAGTGGATAATGAATGTTTCTAGCATTTTAAGAATGACTTTTTAAAACCTGGAGGTGGGGCAAGGTGGTGGGAAGATTCTGGAGCACTTACTTTGTATTCTGTCGGGACTTAAGACACAGTGTGTCAGGGAAGAGGGCAGAGCCAGGCTTCTGTACAAAGAAGAATTTTTATGGATGCATTCTGTGCGTATTCCACCTCTTTCTGGGTCCACACATCTTTCTTCTAGTGCCTGTTCCGAGTTTTTGTCCTCCAGAGCCTTGCTTTTATCTGGAGTTCACAGTCTTCTCTTAAGGTATTTCTTTCTTTCTGTCTTGAAGTAAAGAGGAAATGTATTTGCAATTTAATGGAGAAACTTCTTACACTTGTGGAGGCTGTGACTAGGAGGCCACCTACTGTAGCAACAAACACACACTGGCTGCCTGCTACAGATTCAAACCCTCCTCTAGAAACAAAAGGGCAACAAGGAAACATACCAAGTCTTATAAGCCAAGAAGCAAGGAATTCCAATTTGTGGAAGGCAAGGTGCTGTTAGTTTTCATGTGTGCTAAGTCATGGCATCATTGTGTTTTCGTTTTTTTTTCTTAGCATTTTTCAGGTGCAAAGGAACTAGGTGCCATAGAAGGTTAATAGCTGAGTCACTTTGGGCTGCTCTTACAAAATATCTTACAAAATAGGGGTTGCTCAAGCAAGATTTATTCCTCATAGTTCTGGAGGTAGGCTAGTCTAGGGTTAAGATTCCGTTATTCTAGGGTCTGGTGAGGGCTGGGTTTCTATTTTCTTCTTAGCATCCTTTCATTGCATACTTACTTGGGGCCAATGGTGGAAGGGGTGTCTCTGTCCTTTGTGCTGTCTCTTTTTATGAGGCCAGTAATCCAGTTACTGGGGT
This sequence comes from Cavia porcellus, assembly GCF_034190915.1. Taxonomy (NCBI): domain Eukaryota; kingdom Metazoa; phylum Chordata; class Mammalia; order Rodentia; family Caviidae; genus Cavia; species Cavia porcellus. The sequence continues at coordinate 41,649,695 of NW_026947510.1, forward strand.
TTTAGGATGAAAGCCTTGTCTTAGAGGGGCCCAAAAGACTGGGCATATCCACCTGTCCAAAAATGCCAGCCAAGGAGATGAGTAGTGATAAAGGCAGATGGTCGTGCTAGGAAAGACAGAGGTGTGCAGGAGCCAACAGGAACTTTGAGGTTTTATAGAAGAGGCAAACAAAGGCAAGGGGTGGAGGTTTGCAAGACTGAGGGAGTTATGTAACTGGCCAGGTAAACAAACAGGGTCAAGCTGTGGTGAGGTTGATCTGTATCTCAGGACCAGCTCTGCTGGATTCTGAGAAAGCCATCAACTCCCATGAGGCTCCCATGGGGAGAGTGTGCCAACTGCTCCCAGGAAATCTCATCATGGGTGATCTGTGATGCAGAGCTCACACTTGCATGGTGGGAGGTTTTGGTCCTTGGTCATAAAGGTTTATATGGAGCAGGCTGTTTATGGATGCCAAGGCAAATGCAGAACTGAATGGCTCAGAAGGATAAAAAAAGTTAAAGGCAAGTGGACTCAGAGAGAGACAAATGGAGTTAGTTAGAGCAGGGACTGTATCCTCCTTCCATCCCATCCATGAAGGCTCCACCCTATGACTTACCATCTCCCAAAGGCCCCCACCTCCCAGTGTTATCACATGGGGTTTAGACTTTCACCTGTGTATTTTATGAGACTGCAAACATTGCATCCATAGCAGCAGTTTACCCAAGGTTACATTCAGCAAAGGATGAGGCTGTTTCCAATTCAGATTGGTATAAGCCCACATCTCATGCACTTTCCATGGTAGTTCATTTCTTTATTTACACTGTATATATTGAACATTTAATGTGGGCCAAGCGTTTACTTTTAGGACACTGTGATGAACCTGATAGGTCCGACCTGAGCCCAAGAGAGAAGGATTGGATCTCTGCCCATCACTTCTTATCAATATCTTTTATCTGGATTAATTGCTCATATCATTTTAAGAAAAAATTACTACAATATTTATGAGATGTTTTTCAAGCTTAAATTAAAATTAATTTTATAGTGTTTTTTCTTTTTTATAAATTATTAAACAGTGGGGCATGCTTAAATACTTTTTAAATGCATATTTCAAGTTCCAAGGGATAGGAAATCATTTCAAACAGCATAATAATTGCAGAAAGGAATATATAAACACATGCCCTAAAACTTATGCTTGTTAGTCATAGTAATATAATTCAGCTTCTTAAATTTCAGTGTATTAGTCCACTGGAAGTTTTAAACAGAAAAAGAAATATCCATGTCTTAACAATATCTTCCCCATCTCCCCATCCCTTAGTCTTTCATGTTCTCCAACATCTTTGGGGAAGTCAATGTATTAATTTCAGGTCAGAGCCAATCAGTGGGAAATATTAATAAACTTAAGGGACAATGTGCCAACATCACCATGAAAAGGTGCCACCATTTTAGTGGTCATCGATAACTTAGAATTCTTCGCCCTTTCCATCATTATTTCCTTTTCATTATTGTTTTTAAATGCTGATTTTTACTGAAGTTCTTACATTTGCTTATTTTTAAGCATTGTTTTGCACTGTGAGTAAAGTTCCAGGTTAATGCTCTGGGTGTTTGCTTTTTGTCCTGTGTTTGATGTATTGTTTCAATTTTCTCTCCGTAAAGACCAATTTGAAAGCCTGCGTATCTTTCATTACAATGCAGATTATTATTAGGCAGAATACACCCGTGTTCCTCAGTATTTGGAATAAGTGTTTTCTTGGTGTGCGGAATAGGTTTTTGCCAACCCAGAAGACTGTGAAAGCTTTGGCAAAGGAGAGAATGTCAAGAAGTTTCTTCGAACAGATGAAAGTGTGGAGCGTGTGCGAAGGTAAGCTCCTGTCTCTGGAAATTAGTTGCTTCACTTTTGGCCAGGGTCTGCAGTACCGAGGCTGGGTTTTAGAGAATAAGGGGGAAGGCTGGTCGTCTTAGCTGCTCTGTGTGATAATTACAGCAAATTAGGGATCTAGAAGCCTCCAAGTATTACTGCAATTACACTTACTGCCAATTTTGTCTTTACTTTTCTATGGATTTTCTTGAGTTCGTAAGCATGCTGTGTATAGGAATATAGCTACAGTAAGGACAGGCAGAAAGCAAAATGAAGTCAGATGATCTGTGCAGTTTTGTCGTCTTTCTGCAGAAGTAAGACCGTCAACTCTTGTAAGAGCTTGAAGAACCTGGTGTTCTTGCATCAGATTCAAACTATGAAAGCTGCCCATGTTTAGAGAAGTAGGGAAATCTCTCCCCTCTCTGTCTCTGTCTCTGTTTTGTAGATATTATGTTTTATAGGAATTCAGTGGACAATGAAAATCAATAAGCAAAGATACAGTCTTCTTTTTTAAATTTTTAAAAAAATTTTATTTAAGGGGGCTGGGGATTTAGCTCAGTGGCATAAGTGCCTGCCTTGCAAGCAAGCAGTCATGAGTTCGATCCCTGGTACCTGTAAAAATACAAATACAAAAAAAAAAAAAAAAAAAAAAAAAAAAAGCAAAAATTTTATCTAAAAGGAAAAAGAGAAAAAAAAGCAGAACAAAACAAAACTGTAAGGGTACAAGTAATTCAGAACTACAAAAAAAAAAAAAAAAAAAAACAAAAAAACAAAAAAACAAAAAAACAAGACAGTAAGCTATCACCAGTTAATAGATTACTCCCTATCATCTTAGAAACGGTGTTTCAGGTCACAGGATCAAAGCACACAAAGCGAACCTTCAAACAGTGAGACTGCAAGCAGATGTGTTCAGTAATCCAATCAAAATTATTAATATGGTCTTCTATGTAACACACCTAAACACCCTTGCTGTTGTATCCTTCAGGGCACCCCAAAATGTGTAAATTTTGTTGTAATAAAGAGAGGGAAAGAAAAGATACAGTCTTCTAACAGTATAGTTAATACACTTGTTTTAAACCACCTTAAATTCTAGTTCTGGACGTCTTTTTCTTAATCCTTGTCATAAAGTCATACAATGTGCAACACCTTTTTGATGAAATTTCACTACCAATCCACTAGTCACGTTTTTCTAACATATGAAATATCAAAGTTGTTTATCATCATCTCATTTATTATCTTCTATTGCTAATTCAAACTGTGATATAGTTCTGAAGAGTGAAATCAAGACGAAGAGTAAAGAACTACTCCATTTCTGTAACTGAGCTGTCTGCCAAAACCCCCAGATTATATTTGCATTATCCCCGTGGAAGTCTGCAGCCCCTTCCAACATTTATGCAGATTCCCTTATGGTACCAGGTAACTGGTTCCAGGATTAACTCTGACTTGGAGTTCATGCCTGGGTGCATATTTCCGTAGTCTACATTTCGTTATGTTCAATGTAAACTAAGCCCTTCCCTCAGTTCCCACAGCAAGTCGAGTGAAAAAAATGTGGATAAAAATGGATTTGGCTGAGTTGAAGTGCAGAAGACCTTGTGGCAACACAAACATTAGAAGCTGTGTGCTAGAGCTCAGGGTCTGACCACGCCCTTCAGCCTTCTCTGAGGAATTTGCACTGTCTTCTGTACCTGGAGTAGTGTCCATCCTTACACCATTTGGGGGGGCTCCTCCCTTACCCATATACTCTACTGCCTTTTCAGCACCATAATTAAATTTACTTCTTGCTTATGCAACATGGCTTATACTCCCAAGCTCTTTATCAAGCAAGTTTGTTTTTTGTTTGTTTTTGTTTGGTTTAAGAAGAAATCCATGTTTTATACTTAGAACAAAGTGTTAAAGTCTGGTTCTGCTTCTTTATTTAATTCCCCAGTCTTTCTGTGTAAGTCTACCAGTCTGCAAAATGGGTTGTATTGAGACCGTGGACCTAAAATCATTTCTGAACAAAGAATCAATGTGAAAAATCTCAAACAGTATCAGAGGAAAAGCTATTCATGCTATGATGAGAAAGAATACACATTAGAGAAGATTAGCAAAGCTTTGGAGACATTAAACAATTTAAAGCATTATTATAGCCTTTCTGTGTCCCTTTGAGAGCGGGCGGCCACCTGAAGGTTACTAATCATGCCCTGTGTAGTGCTCAGAAAATTGCCAGCGACTTTAGCTTGATAGCAGTTAGACCCGCAGTGGCATTAGATGAAAATGCCAAGTAACTTGGAAATGCCAAGATGGAAAGGAAGATGCAAGTAACTCTTATGTATGAAAGCTTAACGCAAGGCATTTTGGGGAATTAGACTCCTCCTCAGTATCCTTTCTAACTTCTCATCCCACCTCTCATCCCAATGGGATTGTACTTCTAGAAGAGAAAGCTGTAATCTAAGTGGATCTTCTTAGTAAGGGTGACAGATACATTTTAGTAAGAACGGTTGACCCTAGCTGTCATGTGAGGCGGTGCAGCGCCTTGCGAATAGCGCCCCCTGGTGACAAGATAGTGCAGGCTCAATGTGGCAAGTGGAAATGTCTCCTAAGAAGGTGTCCAGTTTCCAGCAGTGAGCTTTCAGGATTTATTGAGCGCATCAAAAAGGTTTCTCATAGCAACACACTTTTAGAGATAATTTGCAGAGAAATATTTCTATGATGTTCCTTTTCCATTTTAACCTAGACTGTCTCCCTGCTTATATCATATTTCACTGGCAGGCACCACAAATAAAGTAAAAACTCAACAATAGATCTACAAATAAAGTGAAAGGTATGCTTTGAGGAATGCTGTATTGAAAGAGTGGGTATGTACACATATTGCACAATTAAAAACTCAAAGCAGTATGTGTTGAAATATTAAGATATGTGGCATGGACTCAATTATTTGAGTTCTCGGCAGACAGAAGTAAATGATGGTTGGAAAATAATTCACATATTTATTTAATCATATTTCATTGTGTCCAAGAATTCAAGACCCATTGCATGAACATATCATTTATTGCCATGTATCACTGTCATGTCTTCTTTTGGGATGTCATCAAAGAGCTTTTCTGGGGGGTTTGTAGCATTTCCTATGAAAGTTAGGTCAATGTGCATATGGTGATTAATTGAATCAGGTGAAGCTATACATCGCTAAATCTTACAGGACAGGGGATACGCACATAAATTCCTGGAGTACTTAGGAACATTCCATAATGGAAGAATTAAATATGATTTAGAGGAGGAAGAAGAAAGGAGAAGAGATCAAGTCTAGACAATATCTTTGTGGGATTTAGGGGTGCAGTGCTGTGTGCGGGAGCGAGTACTTTGGCCGAGGCAAGGGCGTCAGTGGAGATGCTGAGCTCCTCTAGTAGCTGGCCAGCCCTTGACCATTCTTAAATATGGGTAACAACTCCATTTCGGTTGCAGCAGAGGCCAGGATCCAGTTGGAAAAGCAAAGTGTGACAGGGGCACCCTGAACACAGAGCTTGTGGGGAGGTCTGCCCCAAAGCAAGGGTGTTGCAAGGAAGAAAGAAGGTGGAGAGGAGGACTCATAAAAAGAACAGACCCCAGTCAAAAGGAGTCACTCGGGAAGACGGTGTCTTCCAGGCCCTGGCTGCTGTCAGCAGAGGCCAAGGGGAGGGGAGCTGCCCCTCTGTAGGGTGTCTCACTGGAGCAGAGGAAGGTTAAGTAGGAGTGCTCCAGGGAGAGCTGGGCAAAGGTGTCTCTGGGAAAAGTTTGGCATGCACTCTGCAGATGTGTGGCAACCAGGCCTTTCTGTGAGCCCTCTATGAATGGTAGGAGCTGAGGGGACCTTGTGTGAACTGAGGAAAGAGAAAGAGATTTGGGAAGGAGAGAGAAGTAAAAGAGGGAGAGAAAATGAGGGAAGCACCAGAAAAACATGGAGAGCCCAGTAAGGTTGGCTTCCTTCTCTTGGCTCTCACATTCTCTTGTGTTATCTGGGACTTTCTTTCCCGCTGTACTGGGCATTCTGTTCCACAGTCAGGTTGGCTTAGCAGCAGAGATGGCTTCCTGCAGGATCTCTCTTTTTACAGTTACTTTCTCAACTCTAAAGTCTCTGTGATTGTAGAATGCTACAAGGGAGAACAGCTACAAGCTCCAGTTGGAGGTAAAGATGTTTCTGGTGTTATGGGAGAATTCAAGGGATGGAGAGAAACGTCCTCGGTGTTGCTGATGAAGCAGGTCCTTCTGGAATAGAAAATGATGTTCTTGTCCTTTCTTGCCTATCTCTGCCTTACTTTAGGAGTCCTTGGGTTATCTCATGAAAGAGAGGGGGACAAACACACTTATTGCATTCTGGCTTTGCGTTTATTCAGGGGCAGGTGGTTATGTAAACCCTTTCAAACCATTAATTTACCTGGGTTACTTTTGCTGCTTCATAACTTCATGTTGTGAGCATCTTTGTGAGGCAGTGTTAGCGATCTCAGGAAAACAGGAGACTAGCGAGGAGGGGAACTACTGATGGTCGCTAAGCAGCCAGCGTGTCATAATTATATTTCACGTAATACGTAATTGAAGAGAGCAACATAACAGACACGTTTTTCATTCTGAAATGTGTATCAGGAGCTGACAAGCTATCAAAATCTGTATTTCTAGTTGAGATCCTAAAGCAATTTAAATGCTGTGGACTTAAAAAGAGACATCACATTTTAAATTATTCACTTTTTTAAAAATCTCAAGACAATAATGTGCCTTTTATTCACAACCCTAGCTAAAAAAGCTCTCAAGGTGCCATGAATCAAGAGAAATCTGTGGCTAAGGCAAACTTTATTTTTCTTCTAGTGATTCTATAAAGATAAAATTTAGAGACTCTCTTTTCCTCTTACTGTCTTCTGTGTATACTTTGTATTTTTCCTGTATCATCATGAACTAATTCCTTTTGTGATTTGAAGTTAGAATAGCTGAATTTTATGTATATTCAAGAGGCTAATTATATGTTCTGTGGTCTGGATATTTGGAGTATGAGACTCTTGATTTTTGGGGGGTAAATTAATTTTACCAGACTGCTAGTTTGGGTGAGTGGACAGGGATTTGAGAAATAACCATTTTGAAAATTAATAGAACTAAAAGAGGCTTAAGAAAGATGATAACCAAAAGGGAAGAAGGATTTTTGTAAGAATCTTGAACTGCGACCATATATTTCATATTGAAAAAAGTGAAGTGTTTTTCTTCCAAATAGGTGCAGTTTTGATATTCCAGAGACTACAAAATTTCTTCAGTTATTTATCAACATATACTAAAAATAAAAAGAAACCGAAATAATGAGATGTTTTAAAGAAAAGCAAAGTGGGTATGAAGACAAGATAATTAGAGAGAGGAAAAAAAGGCTCTTAGTTTGTGCTTTGAAGATCCATTAACGCACTTAGTTTTAGGAAAGAGGGGGGACCGAACATACGTCTACTGATGGTGCAATTTTATTAGTCATTTTTTTTCCTCCTCAGGGCCCACCTGAATGACCTGGAAAATATCGTGCCATTTCTCGGGATTGGTCTTCTGTATTCTCTGAGTGGTCCAGATCTCTCCACAGCCCTCCTGCACTTCAGAATCTTTGTTGGATCACGGTTCTACCACACAATGGCTTATCTGTTACCCCTTCCCCAGCCAAACAGGGGTCTGGCTTTCTTTGTTGGATACGGAGTTACTCTTTCAATGGCTTACAGTTTGCTGAGGAATAGATTTTATCTGTAGAGAGCATCATATATTGTGTCATACAACTGGTTTTGAAGAATTTCCTACTTTCAGGATACAATATAATGAATATTTGGGGGAGATAAAGAAGGAGGAGGATAGAGAAATTGCGAATTTAGGGAAAACCCATTTTAAAGATTAGTGTCACTGATACCTTTCATTTTTGTTTTATGTTTGCCCTAGAAAATTTACATATAAGTCTTTTATCTGATTCTTGAGTACTTCCGTGAATTTTGACAATGTCATAATTTGTAACATTCAATATTTCATAATGTGTGTCTATAAAAAAGAATGTTTGCACGTATGAGAAACCTGTTTCAATACTGCTTAAACAGGCTGAAGAAATAAAGAATGCAAAGAATGATTTTGTCTGGTTTAATTTTTTCCAACTGTCTAATTTGAAAAGCTTCAAACTAATGGAAAAGTTGAAAACTAGAACAATGAACCTCCCTACACTGTTCATCTGGACACCCTGGTTACTAAATTTGGGAACCTTGCTTAAGATTTTTTTCCTCAACAATTTGAAAGTAAGTTGGAGATTTGGCAATACTTTAGTCCTTATTACTTTGATCCCTTTGTCCTATGAAGAAGTAATTTCCAGATAACCCCAAGACCACCATAACACCCAAGGATTATAACAATATAGTAACACAGTGGTGCTTCAGTTCATGAACTTAATTCGTTCTTTAATTGTGAAAAAGATGACCATGTTCACATGTGTGTGGGAAAGATCACCGTGATCGTGTTCCTCACCCGATGCACAATTTGCCAACAAAACCAGTCTTGCCAAAGGCTTCCGTTGCCAACAAATGGCAAACAAAACTGTGAACTGAGACACCACTATATTAATCCCTATTTCCACATTCAAATTTCCCCAATTTTCCTAATAACCTATATAACTGCTCTATTTCAAAGCTGTTGTCAATTTGATTTTTATATTAAACAGATAATACATTTGTATGGGAATAATACTGCTGCTCCACATTTTTAAGATAATATTTTAAAGATAAAATCCACGTAACGTAAAGCTTACCGGTTCACCACTTCAGTGGGTACAACTCTAAATTTTCAGGAATGTATACCCACCATCACTGTCTTTTTCCAGCACCTTTGTATCACTCCAAAATATAACCTTTGTGCCTTTTAGCAGTCGCTCTTTATTCCCTTTTCACAGGTCTCAGTCACTACTAAAGTTTTTAGTTTTATGAACTTTCCTATTCGGGGCATTTTATATAAATGGAATTATAATGTATGGCCTTGTGTGTCTGGGTTCTTTCACTCACTGTAACATTTTGGATATTCATCCGTGTTGGAACATTACTTTTTCTTTGGCTATTGTCACTTTTGATCTTTGTTTCTGTTGGCACATATTTATTACACTGAATTTCACTGTGACATTTCCATAAGACACATGCGGCATGCTTTGATCCTTCCTTCTCCTGCTCTTGTATTTTGCTCCTCTTCCTCTTCTCTAAAAGTTTCCCTCTCCTTTACGTCGATTTACTATTTCTCTTCTAGATTCCACATATGAGACAGCTCTTTCTGAGTCTGCCTTCTTTCAGGTAACACGATCATCTCCGGGTCCATCCATTTTCCCACGAATGATGTGATTTTCTTCTTTGTGGCTGAATAATACTCCGTGTGTATATACAGTGCATTGGTTTTATCCCTTCATCTGTTAATGGGTTCCTAGGCTTTTTCCATAAATTGACTATTGTGATTAGTGCTTCCACAAACATGCTATATAGATGACTGCAGTACACTGACTTTTTTTTGGCACCAGAGATCAAACCCATGACCTTGTGCTTTCCAGGTAGATGCTTACACCACTGAACTAAATCTCTGAGCCCTTTACACTGATTTTGATGTCAATGATTATATTTCAAGGAGTGGTATAGCTGAACCATGTAGTAGTTTGTTTTAGTTTCTTGAGAAATCTCCATTCTGATTTCCATAATGGAAATTACGTTCCCACCAAGAGGGCTGAAAAGTTTCTTTTATCCAATGTCCTCTCCAGCCATTTATCATTTTTTGTTTTCTTGACAATAGCCATTCCGACTTGGGCAAGATGGAATCTCAATGTAATTTAGATTTGTATTTCCCTACCGGCTACAGACATTGAACATTTCATATAATTATTGGCCATTTGTATTTCTTCTTTGAGAAGTGTCTTTTTTTTTTTTATTTAAGGAGAAAAGAAAAGAAAGGAAAAAAAAACAGTGAAGGGGTACAAGTTATACAGATTTACAGAAGAAAAAAATGCGCAGTAGGAAATCACTAGTTAATGGATTACATATTGCCATCTTAGAAATAATTGTTCAAGTCACAAAATTAAAGCTTGTAGAGTGGACATTCCAACAATGATACTGCCAACAGTTCTGTTCAATGATCCAATAAAACTCTGTGATATCATTTTCTATCTTATACATTTAAATATACATGCAGTTATATAGTTTAGAGCACTTTCTTTTCCTCTCTTTTGTATAGTGACTATTACACATTTTGGGTTTCATTGCTCCCACGGTTCTTATTGCTTTTTTGGAAGAGAGTAAAGCCAAATGTGACATAACAGAACAGAATCGGTCAAGTCAAAAGGGTGGATATAATAGATAATATAAAAACATAATACAAGGTGATCAACAATGGTTACCATAATGCCTCCCGCTATCTCTAATAGAATTGCCTATATCATTAGTTGTAATACAATTGAACAAAACAGTAAAGAATAAAACCGACAAAACCAAAACATTGGAGATATTGTAGGTCTTCAAAAGTAGATAAAAGTCAACGAGAATGGGCGTTATAATGAATCTCATTATCTTCACAGCTGATGCCTAAACTTTCGAACCTGATACTATCCAGCAAAACAGAATAGGGGAACATCAGTTAAAAACCAGATGGTGAGAGTAATACAGGGCTTTAAATCAAGGTAATGAAAAGTCAAAGTGGGTTACTATAATATATCCTGCTATTTTTTCCCTTTAATTAAAAGGATAAAGATAAAAAAGTAAATAATGGAGTGGAGATTGAGATAAAAGAGGGCATAACAACGAAACAGCGCAGATCAAAACATAACCATTTAAGCAGAATAGTGTTTCACCACCAGATAATCCTAACCTAAAAGTAGTTACCATATTGTCTCTTTCTTTGAAATCCTTGAGTACAACTTCGTATACTGTAGCATTAAGTATATCAAAACAATGTAAAACCATTTAAGAGAATGACAGCATTATAGAGTATTTAAAATCGACTAACAGAAAATGAACAATGGTCTCTGTATAATCTCCTTGTCTTTAAAAGGTTTTTGCTTATACTATCGTACATAACAAAATCCAATAAGATACAACCTGTTTAGACCATTGGAGACAGAAGAACAAAAGCTAGATGAGACTTCAAAACAAGATGGTACTAAATCAGTATTACCTATTAAGATGTCATTTTCTCCAAAATAGCTGTTCCTATCATCCAATCTTCTCTGTCTCATTTCTGTTGAGCTCTTTTTCTGTCAGTAGCTGTCAGTTTGTCTTCTTCATTTTGTTCTCTGCTCCATTCGTTGTGGCCTCCCCACCACTATTTCTGGGTTCTTTGTATTTTTCTTTTTTTAGAATATCCTGCAATACTTTCTGTAGGGTTGAATTGGTGGTTGCAAATTCCCCCAGTTCCTCTTTATCCTGGAAGCACCTCGTTTTTCCATCAATTTCCAGGGACAGTTGTGCAGGATATCTCAATCTTGGCTGGAGATTATTATCTTTCAATGCTTGAATTATTTCCCTCCATGCTCTTCGTGATTTGATGGTTTGTGAAGAGAAATCTGCTGTAATTCTGATGGGTGTTCCCTTGTAAGTGATCTGTTTCTTGTCTCTTACAGCTTTTAATATTCTGTTCTTGTATTGAATTTCTGGAATTTTTATTATTATATGCCTGGGTGTTTCTCTGTTAGGGTTGTAGGTAGCTGGGGTCCTGTATGCCTCATACATCTGAGTATCTTTACCTTTTGCTAAATTAGGAAAATTCTCCTGGATTATTTCTGTGAGTAGCTTTTGTAGTTCACTTGTTTGTATCCCTACTTCTTCTTTTATGTTCTTAATCCTTAAGTTATGGCTCCTCTTACCATCTTCTTGTCTTTGTATTATTGCTGTTTGTTTCTTTGTTATTTTTAAGAAGTTTTTCATTTCATTCTCCCATATTTCAAGTCTGCCCTCCAGTTCAGATAGTCTGTCCTTAGTTTCTTTCAAGCTGTTATGCCAGTCTTGGATAGACTTCTTAATTTCTTGATAGTCCCTTTGAACCTGCTTCACATACTCAATGCTTTCTCTGTTTTCTCCATCAAGCAATTCTCCCCTCTTTTTCTGTTCTTCCATTCCACCACCTGTTTTTTCCTGGGTGGTGCTTAGCATTCCTCTAACTATTCTGCATACTTCTAGCTTCAGGTCGTTGATAACTTCATTCCTGAATTGGTCTATGAGGCTCTCTATATGGCGCTGAATGTATATTGGTGCAGTGTCCACTATTGCCTGTTTCTCAGGATTGGGGGCCGAGGAGCCTTTTTTGTTGCTTCCCTTCCCCATATTTTCTGTTCCTTATAAAATGCAAGCTTACATAGGAGGCCTGGCTTCCCTGCCTGTCAGCCACAGCCTGATCAAATTGCACTGGCTAGGTGTTCCCGCCCACCGCTGCGCACCAGGGAGTCGCGGAGGAGGCAGCCTACGCGGGAGTCGGTCGCTCCTCCGGGCCACTGTCAGGCTCTGGGATCTGGGTTAGGCCAGCCTAGGGAGTCCGCCAGCAGCGTCACTCAGGCCAGGCACTTTTCACCAATCCCGTCCGAGAGGGGAATGTGCGGCTGGAGTTGCCACCGCGCCCTGCTCTTACAGGACTGCCTGAGCCCAGAAAGTCCTCCGCTGGAGTCAAACTGTGGTAGGGGGTCAGTTTCTCACTCACCTCGCCACCAGTCAGTTTTCGTGTACGCCTCCTTGTCTGTCCTGTTTCCGACTCCGTTCACAGACTCCCGTTCCCAGAGCTTCTGCATGTCTCTCCTTGCCGAGCCGCTGAGGAGGCAGCCAGCCGCCGGGTGGCGGGAAACCCAAATCGCAGTTTCCAATGGCGCGGGGTCGAGCCTCCACACCGAGTCTTTTCTGTTCCTATTTTAGTGCCAGGACTGTATTCTAAGTTGGTTTCTCTCAGCCCAGTTCGTTCCTGAGTCAGCAGAGCATATCTCTACTGGTTCGTGTCTCCTTAGTCCGCATCATTCCTGGCCTCTGAGCCGAGCCTTTCAGAGAGCCTTCAGTAGTTGCTGTTGTCTGTCCGCCATCGAGAAGTGTCTTTTGTGATAATTTGCCTATTTATTGATTGGACTGCTTGATTTTCTGGGTATTAAATTTTTTGAGTTATTTGCATAATCCAGACATTATTCTTCTATTGGAAGAATAGCTGGCACAATCCGACCCCCTCATTCTATGACTGTCTTTTCCTCTTTTAATTGTTTTCTGTGTCAAACAGAAGCTTTTTAATTTGCTCTACTCTCCTTTGTCAGTTCTTGTTATTATTTCCTGGGATACTGAAGTCCTATTCAAGAAGTCATTGATTATGCCTATATCTTGAAATAGTTCTCATATGTTTTCCTTTACTAGTTTTAAAGTTTCTGGTCTTACAGTAAGGTCTTGATTCCACTTTGAGTTGACTTTTGTGCAAGGTGAGAGAGGGAGCTAGTTTTAATCTTCTAAATGTGGATACTGAGTTTTCCTTGCATAATTCAGTAAAGCATCTATCTTTTCTCCAATGAATGTTTTGGCAACCTTTTTCTTGTGGATCAGATGACTATTACTGTGTGGGTTTATTTACGATTCCTTGTTCCACTGGTCTTCACATTTTTTTATCCATACCATGCTGTTTTTGTTACAATGACTGTGATATATATTAAAGTTGGATATTGTGATCCCTCCATCATTCATTTTGCTTAGATATTTTGTTTACTCAATGTGTTTTATGCTTTTATATGAATTTTAGGATTTTTTTTTGTCTAGATCTATGTAGGATGCAATTATTTTGGTGGGGATTGCATTGAATCTATAGATTGCTTTTACTAGTACAACCATTTCTAACACTGATAATTCTCTTAATCCACAGACATGGCAGATCTTTCCGTCTTCTAGGGTTGTCTTAGGCATCTTTTGTAATTATCTTTTATAACTTTATTGTAGGGTTCTTTCACCTCCTTGGTTAGATGTATTCCTAGATGTTTTATTTTTATTAGAGGCTATTGGAAATGAGATTGTTTTTAAATTTCTTTCTCAGCTAGTTTTTTATGGAAAGCTACTTATTTTTATGTGTTGATTTTATATCCTACTACTTTGCTGAATTTGTCACTTGTAAGAGACATTCGGTGGCCTCTAGAGTTTTCTGGATGTAAGGCTGTATCATCTGGGAAGAAAGATAATTTGACTTTCTTTTCTATTTCTAATCACTTTACATTTTTATCTAGGAATCCAAGCCTTCTGTTATAATTTATTTGTTATATTAATTTTTGCTAGCATACAATAATACATTTCTGTGACTTTGATCTTTTAAAACACTGACATTATTTGAAAAACACAGACCAGTAATTTTACAGAATGAATCTTAATCAGTATTTTATTATATTTTTTAATTGTGAGATTTAGTTTAGTCATTTGTGGGCCTTCACACTGAAGTACATCAATATTTTGCCCCATTATTGGTGATGTCAAATTTGATTGGTTTAACAAGGTAATATTAATAGGACCTGTACAATGAAATACCTTCTAATCTTTGTAGTCATGTATAGGACAATAAGTTAAAAATGTATATATCCTGTCCCCCTACACACTGTCACCCAATAGACTTTGCACCCAGTAATGCTATGCTTTGTTCTAAATGAAAATATAAACATATGCACATAAAATTAATAATACATATATGTACACACATATCTATAAACACATATAAATTCATGCAAATGGACATAATTATACATATTTAAGTCTTTATAATGAACAGTAAGCTTTTTAAATCTCAATATTTTTCTTATGCATGCTATCCAATTTATTTTATTTGCTAATTTTCCTGTCTACTTATCAATTTTAAATACATATTTTAAAGTAGTACCTTCAGTGGCATTTGTGAATTGTTCATTTAGATTTGTCACACAAGAGAAAAGTTAATACAATTCTGTAGTTTTAATAGTTTGAGCAACTCTGAAGTTCATTAATGAGATCTACTGGACAGTTGATTATGTAGACTTCTGTGCAATTTTTTTTCCTTCTTCTCTCTTTACTTCTTTTTCTAATGTTAAAAACAGCTTCACATCCTGGATATTAACTACTGAAATTTTTGTGGTGTAATTAATGGAAAAACTATGAATTTGAAAGTAAAAAAATCTAAAATCTGAGGTTGGATTTTTATGCATAAAACACACATATATAACACATATTCAGGACAAATCTCTTTCTTTCTTTTTTTCTTTCTTTCTTTCTTTCTTTCTTTCTTTCTTTCTTTCTTTCTTTCTTTCTTCTTTCTTTCTCTCTCCCTCCTTCTAGTTTCACTACCCATCTTACCCTGTCTGGTTTGTAGTTTTCCTCACATTTTTAAGAGATTTATTTATGCAAAGCATATGAAAGCAGTATATCCAAAACACTTAAGTATCCTCTAAGTGTTGATAATTTGAGTAATCTGTTAAGCATGAAGATTCTGTTAGCTGAGTTTTTCCTAAGTTTCTTTATTTAACAATATTACTTCTCCTATTATATTCCTAAACTTTCTGCTTCCTTGGTAGGGATTCTTGAGCAGTAGCAAAATGGACTGTGGTTTTTGTAATGGGTACCTATTTAGCTGCTAATATTTGATATTCCTTGAAAAAACAATTATTAGGAAAAAACACATTTATATTTTACTACCAGAGGTATAAAAACTATACACACACACACATAGTTTGCATAAAGAAAAATAGAAACAATTCAGAGGCTACCTATTTTAATTTCCAAATTTGAGTAATAGCTGTAAAATAATTTAGAATGATTTCTAATCATAATTTCAGTCACAAGAATAGTTTTAGATATTGAGGGATTTGTTGACTGATTTTATGGAGGAGGGTGAGGGAAGATGAGGATTATTTCCTAATCTAGTCCCTTTTGCACCAAAGAGTCCTAATCACAGGACAGCATAATCTCCAGAGTCATCTGTGTACTAGGTGATTTTAGCCAGGGATGAGACACAGGGAGGATGAGACAGTTTGCATTAACAGTATTATCTATGAAAGATCTGATAGTTTGTGCATGTATCATGCATATCTGTCAAAGACCATTTGTTAAAGACTGATCACCAGTTTATGGTGCTATTGGGAAGTAGTAGAATCTTTAGGAGATGAAGCATTGTGGAAATAAGTCAGGTCATCAGGGATTGCCTTTGAAAGGACACTGAGACTCCGGCTCCTTCCTGTCTCTTTCTGTGTTCTGACTGCCTGGAGATAAAAGTATCTCTCCTGCCATGTTGAACTGTGCTACCACAGGCTCAAAGACCATGGACTGAACCCTCTGAAACTGTGAGCCAAAGTCATTCCTACTTGTAAGTTGTTCATTTCATGTATTCTAGCTCAGTGATGGAAAACTGAGTAATATAAAGACATAATGGGTATGCCTGTGTTTGTCTTTTATTTAGACCTCTTTGAAAGTAAAGATGTGATTTATCTATCTTTGAATTGGTAAGCACATTTAAATACCCAGACACAGTGTTATCACTTTCACTAGTACTGACCATTAGGAATTAGATGACCTTTGAGTCTTCAAAGGTCATCAACGGCTTTCACTTATGCCTTGATTTTTTTCTTGTTGATACTAAACCAACTATAACATAAGTAATGACGATTCGTGTGCAGAAATTTGAAGGTGTTTTTCCATACTTCCTAGAGAGACATCATTTTGAATAGTAATGGGAGCACTGAGGGGAAGTTCCAGTGACAGGAATGGAAAGAGGACAAGTTTTTTTTTTTTAATCAGAATTTCTGCAGCAAGAAAAAAATATGTGTACTACCAAGTCCTATCATTTTTCATATAGTATTACATGAAGTCGAATCTTCTTATGTGAGAAACCTGTAAGATGCACTGATGTTCCTTTTGTATATGTTGAAAATAGAGGGATTCTGAAGTTTTCAATGTATGGAAAGACTGGTTCAAACAAGTTTGAGGCCATCTTGGCTAGTCAATATTGTTCAATGCTTATCTTTGAATTCTTTTCTCCCTCTATTTCTTAGGTTATCTAATCATTTTTTGGACTGACGCATGCTTCCTTTCTCGCACTAAGCATAAAGGCAGCCTATTGAGTCTCAATAACCAGAAAGCCAAGGAGTTGATATATCTATGTCATAGTTGGCTTGGGGGTAATTGCACAACTTCTGGAACTTTATTACTACAGAGATCTCTTGAAGCCTCCAGTCACTGCTAAAATCTACCTTCCTGGGTTAACATGTGATGATCCTAAGGCCGGAAGTTTCTCCAGGCAGTGAAGAGAAGGTCCTAGAACTGCTGAGTACTAACACACTGAATTTTAATTCATAGGGGACTAGTCCTTAGTAATCCTGTTTGGATTCTGTAAACCACTCATCTGAGGGCACCACTTTATAAAAAAGAGAGAGAGGTTTTTTGAGTTGCACAGTTGTATCACACTGACTCTTGGTGAAGGCAGATGATGAGAAGTGTGGTGATTTGCCATGGGAGTCTCCCCAATCTATCTAGAAACAGCAGCCAAAATTTTTATGATCATCTCCCCTCTGCCAGCCTGAAATGTCAGCCCTGATAAGTGTTCCTGCTATCAGCTGAAGCAGCACCTCTACATCCATACCTTTCAGGGTACTTTATTCACTATATATTCTATGTAAACTGTTGGATTTGACAAGGAGGAGTTGTTGAAGGCAGATTACTGGAAAGGGGTTATGTTGGCTTGATTTGGCACCGATCTCTCATACCTGACAGCTCAAGCACAAGATTGTGGATGAGCTATAGGACCTATGAGCCTCCTCAGTCAGCACGCACAGCCCTAAGTCACATTTAATTCAGAAAGCCCTGACAGCCCTGTATAAAATGTGAGCCATAAAATGGAGAGATAGGAGCGATGTGCAATAGTAGGCCATTTAGGTTATTTCCTTGTACTGGAGTTTTGGAAAATACCAACCAGGACAATGGAAGCTCTGATATATCACAAAGTAACCTAAATGCAGTCTTCCTAATTTTAAGCAAAAGCAATGTGATTTTTTAATGGTTAAATGGTAATAGAGCAATCAGTGCAGAAACTGTCCCAAGTTCTTCATAGTCTAGCTTAAATCATCCATAACTATATCTGGATATAAACAATGGGGCTCAAAAATAAAGAAGAAAAAGTTTAAGCATTGAAATACTTTGGTATAGCGAATAGAACTGGTACAGTGAAACACACTCGTCTCTGAGGCTTGGCTCTGAGATGTTTCAGCTACCTAAGATATGATCAAGGCACTTAACTGCTTGAAGTTTCATCTTTAATTCTAATACAGGGAAATTAATACATTATTCATTGTAGATTGCTGCCACAATCATTTTTCATGGCATTCCATCCCATGACTCAGTGGCGTAGTTCAGGATTTTGTAGTGTTAAGCTGGGTTTCCTTGTGTGTCTTCTGTAAGTTAAAAGCTGGCTGAGTGGATCACTGGTTGTGCAACTGGATGGTCCCACATTTCTGAGAGTTGATTGGCACTGGATTGATATAGCAGATTCTCAAGTACTTTACTGGGATGATTCAACTCTATTCCATGTCGCTTATTCTGCATTAAATGGAGCCATAGACTATGGCCTCTGGACCGAATCCTTTGCACGGGCTATTTTGTTTTAATGAAATGTTTTGTATCACAAGTTTGCTCATTTAGTTCTATATTGTCTATGCTACTTTTATGTCATGGTGGTATTACTCAGTAGTTTACAAGTTACAATGGAGATCACATGACTCACAAAACTAATGTATTTATGATCTGGTTTTTTTTAAAGAAAAAATTTTGCTGGATTTCACTCCAGTTAACTCACCTGACTGTACAATTGTGGCCACAGCTAAGGAACAAAGGGATGGAATTGTGTGAGGCACCCTTTGAGAGTCTGCAGGCATCAATCCACTGACATCTCATTGGCTAAGGGAATCACGTAGATGTCTTCAAAATCAAAGTTCAGGGAAATAGACTCTACTTCGATGAGAGCAACTGAAAAGTCACAGGGTACTTGGAGTGATGAAGAATTTTGTGGGTTTTTTGGTAGTTAATCATAATGCTCACTTTGTGATGTTATTCTGTGGTTCAACTTAGATACATGTAAAAGCAGTGTATGAACTCTCACATTACACAATTTGAACAGCATTTATCTTGCTCTGTCTTTATTTTATGAGATTAGTGGTAATCTGTGAAATGCTCAGCATGATAGTAATAATAGTAATAACTTGTAACTATGATAAATAAGAAAAGCCATGCTGGCCTTTTCTCTCTTTGCAATGTGCTGTCTCACGAAGACAGATGGGACAAGGACCAAATATTTGGATAGCCTCATTGCCTCTATAACCATCTTGGTTCCCAAACTGTGGCCAGTGTGTTTTCCTGAAGCTATCATCTGTACCCTGCTCCCAACCAAGTGTTTCATCAAGTCCAATATGTTTGTAACAATTTTCATATTCAGTGTAGATGAAAGAATATTACTGGCCTTGATAAAATTACTGTACCAGTGTTTGCTGATATAATTCTATGTTTTCTGTGGTTGTATTAGTCATGAAACTAACAGCGATGCTAAATCCTTGCTTGAGCTATCCAATCTATAAACTTGATAACAGGATAGCATTTACTTTTTCTTTATAGCTTGTATTTTGTGACAGTATATTTAAAAGTAGGATGTAAGAACTTATTCTAATGACATACATGGGAAACAATTTCATATGCTGTCAGTTATTTTACATTTAAGATTGAATTGGAAGCATTTAATTAGAAATTTTTGAAATATTTTGAAGATATAAAGATTCTATTTGTTTTGGAGGCAGTTTTTGGTTGATTCTTCACTGATAAAAGTATCAGCATGTGTAGTTAATTAATAGAAAACTTGTGCCTCTATTAATGAAGTCAAAGCTGACTTTTTGAGTTTAATAGCATTTTGATTAATATATAAAAATTAAAATATAAATTAATATATTTAGAATAATAATTATTAAATTTATTTCCTGTAAGTCACTAATATGATGCTACCAAAAACTATGAAAATTTCATTTTTAGAAATAAATAAAATGCTTTGTTTTATTATCATTTTAAGATTTTCTTTAAATTTTTCTTCAGATACAAAATATATCATCATTGAGTAGAGTGCTAGTATTTGGGATACCAGACATGGAATGACTAGAAATAAATGCAAGAGAGTTATATGGATTGTATTCATTCTGGGCTACCATACTCTTGAGCCAAAGAGTTAATCTAGGGGGCTGGGGATTTAGCTCAGTGGTATAAGCACCTGCCTTGCAAGCAGGCGGTCATGAGTTCGATCCCCAGTACTGATAAAAAGAGAAAAACAAAAACAAACAAACAAACAAACAAATAAACAAAAAGAGTTAATCTAAATACCCATACATAAATGAGGGAGAAATAATTATTTCCTCATGAAAGGAATATTTACTAAGGATCTGATAAATGTCAGGCCCTTCTGTAAGTGTTTGGTATACAATGAGCAGACAGACAAATTGACTTCATTGTAGAGTTTTCCTTTTAGTGGGAATATTTCAACTTGGAACTTTGTAAAGAAAGGAAAAGTATTTGTTGGAATGACTGAACTGAAGCATGTGTATTATCCATATTAGAGGTCAATCCACCACAGTGTATGTGCCAAATCCAGCTTGCAATGTTTATATGTAGCCCACAAGCTCAAAAATGTACTTTGTTAATGAGCACATGTGATGGGTTTGATGACCAGGAGCACTAACTTTGAATACTATATTTAATCAAAGTTATATCCTTGGATAAAATTCCACTCTTCTCATCAGTAAATCCCAATTAGCAAAAAATATAGCATTTTTATTGTTAGCCTTTGAATTTAATCAATAGCTACTTGATTTTTCCCTTCCTGAAATATTTACTTTGACTCTTTAAAAATTTGTCAACTTCTGTTCTATATAACTGTATAGAAAGGATGTAAGTGGGATACTGAAATCAATCTTTCTTTCTTTCTTTCTTTCTTTCTTTCTTTCTTTCTTTCTTTCTTTCTTCCTTCCTTCCTTCCTTCCTTCTTTCCTTCCTTCCTTCCTTCCTTCCTTCCTTCCTTCCTTCCTTCCTTCCTTTCTTCCTTCCTTCCTTCCTTTTAATTGAAATTTCTCTAGTTCTTTGTCGTTAGTATGTAAGTTAAGGTGACTAAGAAAACTATTTCACTTCAGTATTGGTCTTCATACTCTACACAAATTATCTCTTCTTTTCCCAAATTATTATGTTACGTGGCTAATGCTGAACTATTTACCCAGTTTTAAACAATTGATATATTGTTAATGTTCTTTGAAAACAATTTCTGACCTGCGTGTTTTGAGTTTGTATGCATCCTCTGTGTTAGCTGAGCTTTCTTCCTAAGACCATGCTTCTGATATTACTGTGATGAAAAAAAGAAGTTTTTAAAGCCCTTTTTCCTGGAAAGTCTCCTTTTGTGTAGAGTAGCTATATAGAAATCATGACACACTTCCAGTGTGACACTATTAAATCACTTCTCCGAAATGATAGTTAAAATCATTAATGCTTAATCACTTCGTGCCCACTGCCAAGTAGTTTACATTAACAGAGCAGAATATGCTACAGGCAAATGACACTGAACAGAAAGCCCAGAAACAGCTGATGATGTCTAATTTAACATCTTTGTTTTTTGCTGGGACATTTATGCTCATGGTGGTGATTTTATATGGCATACATATAATATAGTCATGGTTATTGCTTTCAAAATTGCTCCTAGTTTCTTTTATGGATTTAAATTTATTACTGTTTTATGGAGAGATAACATATTGTTCCACCAGGAGCATCATGGCTGCTTTTCTGCTCTGTCACAAAAACAAATTTTAAATCCACAAATTAAAAAATCACTGAAACCCCTTTACCAAAAACTAAAACAATAACCGTTATGTTTGGAATCCTGGGCTAGGATTTTAATATATATTTCAAAATAGAAAGCAAAAAAATTTACATGGACTCCTGGCTTTAGAGGTCTATCTCAGAGATACGCTAAACAAAAATATTAAAGTACTTACAACCAAGGCTATCTATTGAAGCACCATTTGCAATACCAAACTATTGAGAATAATTCAAATATTCAGCCATTGAGCAATTGAATGATTCACATATTGGATTATTAGCAACTGTAAAATGGAGAAAACCATCTCTGTGTTATTAAGGTTACTATAGAACGATCTTCAAGCGAAAGACAGAGCATAAATTTCAGATATGTGGAGAACTATAGAGGGAAGGAGAGAATGGCACAGAAGGGAGAGGGGGAGAAACGATTGCCTTTTAATATTTTGTTCTGAAGGTATGACTTTTGGGAACACAAATACTTTATGTAATAATGAAATTAAATTAAATGGAAAGAACTAAACATAGACATTGAAAATAAAAACAAAACTCAAGGTGAATCCTGCTGATGGTATAACTTCCCATGGGGACCAGTCCAAGGAATCTCACAGCATAACATTTTGATTATACATCTCTAGTAGGAAAAAAAAAAACTTAAAAAGCTTTTCCATCACGAATGGTGCAATCAGTCGTACTGTTAATATTACTCTGACATTATGGTACATATAATGTGGGATAAAATAAATGAGTAATCACATTGGTGTCATTGAAAACCAGGTTTTGAGGCAAGGCAGAAAGGAGATAGAGACATGAAGTCAATTAAGTTAAGCGGAGACTTTGTACTACTGAATTTTAATTGGAATTATTAGTTTGATGCATTTAACTAAAACAAAACAAAACAAAGATAACTTTCTTTTTAGACTCTATGTCTACTTAAAAGAACAATCAGCCAGATATAGGAACTGTGAGGTTAGACTGGCTTACACTTTATCATATAAGAAAATATGGATGTTATCCAAGACTACTAGTGTTATAACAAACGTGTTGGGTATTAAATGAAGAGACTCCTATGGCAATAAGTGATAAGATGTAAGAGATGTTTAAACCACTGACTTCATAGGATATATGTACAATATATGCACCTACATCATGCATATGCATATATATCTAAACATAAATTTTGTATATGTGTATATGTATGCATATATACATGTAGTCTTCTTTGAAATTTTGGAAAGCTTATAGTTTCTGAAAACAGTTTAGAAGCAAACAAAGAAAAATCCATGCATTTATCTTCCCTTTCTTATAAAAATTGTATCTCAGCATATCCAACACTTTGCGAGGGGGAAGCAAACCAGCTAATAATTTAAGAAATAATTTATCACTTCAACAACTAATGAGATAATGGATTTAAGCAAAGATTATCAATACCTGTTCACATTACACAAAGAAGACAACCAGAAATTATTTATTCTTGAGGAAAGCACACAATGCCCTCTATGAAGTGTGTGGATACAAAAAGCTAATGAGAATCTCCAGAAGGCTAACAATTGTGAATACATATTTTTGGAAATAAGAACAAAATAAAACAAAACAAAACAAAAACAAAAACAGAAGTCAGAAAAATTCAGCTTGAGAAAACTATATGACAAGCAACTGATTTCTTCAGTAAAACTTACAGGGTGAGAGCGGGGAATAGAGCAGCCAGAAAACCTATCAATTAAAAGAAATTAGAGAGTGGTACACACTCATTATCCAGCCCTCTGAGGCTGCCGTAGAACTGCAAGGTAGAGCACAACCTGAGTAACTTTATGATTTATCAGGACCTTGTCTTAAAATATTTTTTTAAACAAAAAGTGTTAAATTGGAGAAGTAGCTCAGTGGAGCAGCCTCTGTGATCAAAGTCACTACTGAAAAAAAAGTAAACAAAAATAAACGAGGGTAGAAATGGAGATGGAGGATAGATTACAATCATTCAATTGCAAAGTGTGAGTGTTGTTTGAATTCTAATTCAAAAACATGAAGTAAAAACTAGTAAACAATTGAAGAAATAAAAACAAATATCGAGTATTGAACCTTAAACAATTATTTAAATAGTTTTAGGCATGATTCAGGTTTGGAGTATGTAAAAAGGGTCACTCTTTCAGAAACACTGTAGGATGTTTGCAGATGATGTGAAGTATAAGATGCTTTCAAAATCACAAGTAGGATGGAGGGAGACAGAGGTGTCTCTATAAATGAAACAAAGTTAATCTATGTTGCTGTTTTTTTCCAGATGTGTGGTTAATTGTTGACACTGAGTGAAATGCACATGGAGAATTATTACCTTTTTCTCTTTAAAATATACTGAAGTATTCTAAAACAAAAAGTTAAGACATAGAGTGTAAATGTAAAAACATTTTCCTAAAGCTTTTATTATTCATCAAAACCTTAATGAATTAGATGTTGCCTATTGAAACAATACTTATAAAATATTTTGTACTCTATAATAGAAGGTTTTGTATAAGCTTGGGTTGCTTTTAGTTGATGTTTATGATTAACATCTTTATACACAGACAAGCTTATATATTTTTCCAAGTCTTAAAATATATATTAAGATATTGTCATGAAAGGTCAATACCACAATGTAACATGTTCTGCTCATGTGTAATGGAGACGATATTTTTGAAATATGTTCACAAATAATATAGTTGCTCCTTTGAATGGTTTTTGACTTCTTTTGCTTTTAGTTCCTTGTCCTGGGACTTTATCATGCAATAGATGAAGAAAGTAAGAACCTTCTAGAATCAAGAAGTGAGTAAGTAGGAAATATTTGTACAGGTGGAACACAGACAAATTCTGCATTGAAAAAAAAAAAGCAAGAAATAGGAAGGGCAGGGTCTCAGAGAGACAAGGTCTAAGTCTGGGATCGTCCCATGGTCCCATGAAGGGACCTGTCCATCCCTTCGGAGAAGAGAGTCCCTACAAGGGGTATGCACCATTTAATTATTTTAATAGACACCCTTTTCATGCCATGTAACAAAATCCTAACTGCTAGAACCTGTACATGTGACTTAATATGGGAAAGAGTTTTAGCAGATGTAATTAAAAATTTACAGATGAGATTATACTGGATTAGAGTGAACCACACATCCAGTGATAAATCTTCACAAGAGATGAGGAAAAACAAACACACTGAAAGGTGATCATGTGAGGACTGAACAGAGTGGCATAAGGCAGCTCCAACCCAAGGAACACCAGGGTTGCAGGTAGCCAGAATGTGGAGGAGAAGCATTGGACAGATTCTCCCTTAAAATTTCTAGAGAGAACCATATTTCTAACAACCTGACTTCAGAATTCCAGCCTCGAGAACCAGGAGAGAATAAATTTCTATTTTAGGCCATTAAGTTGCGGTAATTTGTTGTCCCAGGAAACTAATATACCTCACTTATGGCAAGTTCTGGAAGTTGGTGTCTACATACAATATGAGATGGCCAAGAGAATAGTGAATACAGGTACCAGGTGAGGGGCAGAGAGAATACCCCTATGTCTTGGTTCCCTTTCTTAGGCAGCTTCTGCAGTCCTAACATGGTCATGGGGTACAGGAGACGACTTATGGCTGAGAACCAGCACGCTGGTTACAGGGATCTTTGTGGTGAGAGATGACTTCTTGAGGTGCACAGAGGAGGTTGGTGGAGGTGGGCAGCAGAGGTAGAGACCAGTAAAAACACCAGGGCTTGGTAGGAAACGGGAAATATCCCCAGACACTAAATATGCTGGTAGAGCAAATCAGAGATATGCCAAGCTGTGAATTTGTCTGAATGGATTTAGAGAAGACAAAGGCTGGAGCCAGAACAGGAGATAATACTTTACAACTCATCAGAGAAGCAGAGCTGGGAGAGGAATACAATATGGGAACCAGAGACCACCTTCCAGGATGAACTGCCTCTTGTACCCAAGTTTTATTTTGGGGAGGAGAACCTTGGCATGAAGTTGTTCTACTAAACATTTCAAACTTTAATAAGGGTCCAACTGAAATGGATGCTTGTAATCCAGTAGAGACTCAGTCAACAGGAATGGCAGGTTTAAGGATTTTCATATGTCATGAGGTGAAGTGAAGGGTTGACGGTTTGGAGGGAGACTGAGAGGGCATCAATGCGAAAATTTCTTTAAAAAATCGCATTTGGGTGCATGAATGGTAGGCTACTGTGTTTGCCCTTGTTAAATGAGAAGTGGCAAAAATCAGACTTTCGATATTTTTCTCAAATAAAATGCGTGACCATTTTTTTTAAACTGGCTAATTGAGACCTATCTTATTTACACATCTGTCTGCCTGTCAAAGAGTCAAGTTAACCCAATGAAAACCTGTTGTAACAGTATCTGTTTTAGCTTCAGCCCTACCATCAAAATCTAGAAGCCTGTCTATTTTCAAAGGGCTCTGTTTTATCAGTCTGGGTGATTAGTTCAGATCTGGCTTTGGCATGTTAGTGTGAAATTCCGCATATAATCCTCATTAAGAGGTCTGCAGGTACTAGTTGATAGACTGGCAAGTTTGAAAAGCTGTTTTTAGTGTATTCAGTTTATTTTGGAGTTTTACATCTTTTGTGTTTTAAACCTCACAATGGTCAGATCTATTTTATAGCCAGCTAGAAAGCATTGAAGCAATTTTCCATACACTGAGGGTCTCCTATGAGAACAGTTTTCTAGGTACACGTGCCTAAAAAATCTGTTAACCTAACACTTTGATTTATTTGCTTATACAACAGCTTGTTAGGTGTGGATTCTTTGGCTGGGGTGACACCCCTATTATCGTTTCCTTTGATGCCTGTGTGACTTCAGATGCACTGACTAATTTGCTAGGCTGGGAAGTGAAGTCCAATAAATGAATATAAAGCACCTGAAGAGCTCGTGGTCTGGAAATTCTTGAACTCCTTTGGAGCAGATCGGTGATATCCATTGCCACTAGATGTCCCTGTGTGGCTTTCCTTTTGGACATCAATACTGTACACATGGTAAGTTATTTCTGCTCTGCTGGATAGAAGGAAAGAGCTCTGCAGGCTCTGAAGAAGCATTTGACAGTGGAAGGTCATCCAAGCTGCCACTCGGCACAACATCGCCCTAGTGCACGGATTTACAAAACGAGGGTGTGCAATGACTGGCAGAAATCAAAATGAACTCTGTTCAGGTCCAAAGATCTTTCCAACTTGTATTATTAAGCATTCTGTGCATTCCATCCTACTATCCAAAGCCTAGATCCAAGTTTCTGAAGTCATCTAGAAAGAAGAAATGGCTTTATAAATTTATTTGTATTTCTGATTTTTTTGCATGATTTTAATAGACATGACTAATATGCATTGAATTAGTATGCGTGACTAGTTTACATTGCATACTATGTGACTTTGATAACTCCCAAACTGGGTATTTTTCATTAATGAAACCTGATTATGTCCTTGGAAGTCCCAACAGTGTCAGGTGACTGCAAATGTTTTTTTAATGCTTACTTTGTATTAGAGTATTTGTTTTGCTACAGATAGACAAGTTTGTAGATTAGTACAGTCTGAGGGTTATAGTTTGAGTAACACCAACCTAAGCATTATCAGGGAGCCATTTCTATACCCTCGGGCAAGCATGAAGACTCAAGGCAGCCTTAGGAAGCTTGAAGGAGACCCTCAAAGGGTGGAGGTGAAGTGCTGTCTGTCTTTCCAGTGTTCCTGATCTTGCACAGGCCGAGGATTTCCATTGAGCCATGTGCTGGATCTCAGATGAAGGCTACTTTTCAAATGGAAAATGATGGGCATTTTCTCACAAAACAATATCAGTGGAGAAAGACTGAACATGGTGACACTTTCTGAAACTTCTGGAAGAAATTAAGTAAATCTTTAAATAGTGCTTTTTGTGTTAGGAAAAATAAAAGGTGACATGGGGGTGGTAAATGCCATGTACTTAGAGTCATTTTGATAATTAGCCATGGTGGCGCCTAGCTGACAGTGTGAGGGCTTACCTGGCAACCAGCTCCAATTATAGAATCAGAAAAAGGAGTTTTATAGCTTTAGAAACTGAAAGGAGATAGTTGTAATACTCAGGGCATCAACAGCTTATGTCCCAACAATCATTTAGGAAGCTTGTTATTTGTAATGCGAGAGCACAATTTGCCTAGACAACTATATTGAAAAGA
Organism: Cavia porcellus; assembly: GCF_034190915.1. Classification (NCBI taxonomy): domain Eukaryota; kingdom Metazoa; phylum Chordata; class Mammalia; order Rodentia; family Caviidae; genus Cavia; species Cavia porcellus. Next base: position 41,677,497 of record NW_026947510.1, read on the forward strand.
GTGATTGTGGGTCCTTTTTGCTCACAAGAAACCATTTAAACTGGGTGAGGTTTGAAAGAGAAGAATTAGGCTCATTTCTCCTTTATGGTTTTTTTTTTTTTTTTTTTTCTTTTTCGTTTTTATCGGTACCAGGGATTGAACTCACAACTGCCTGCTTGCAAGGCAGGCGCTTATGCCGCTGAGTTAAATCCCCAGCCCCCTGATTTCTCCTTTATGAATGATTGCACGTCGGATCGAATCAAGACTGCAGGAAATATAATCACTTGACTCTGAATTCTTGAAATCCCCGTGTCCACATGTTGAAGGTAGGAATTTCTCTGCTTTTTTAAGCTGAGAAAGAAACCAATGGAGAAGTTGGGGTGACTGAACTTTCTTCTTCCAGGAAGGTCAGTAATGCGCTCAGAGTCCCTCAGGAAGGGAACCAGCAGCCAGGCAGGGATTGCAGGTGAAGAAGAGTTTCAGTGGTTAATGCTTTAGGGTCTGAAACAGAAAACTATGATTAATGAGTAGTTTGGTGTTTGTGATCCAGCAGAGGTGAGTGAAAATGATCTCTTTGAAAAGGAAAAGTTCAAGAATGTTAGAGGCTCTAGATGAGGGGTTGGCAAGTGGAAGTAAATGAATATAGAGCGGGGTAGAAATGAACAGAACCAAGGAGAAAAAGTAGAAGAATGAGGGAGGGAGGGAGCTCATGGAGGGAGGGAGTTGAGGGCTGAGACTACCGCTCCATCTCCATGCGTCAGAAGGCTGAAACATCACAGGGCAAGGCCCATTTTCTTGTGTGCACATTTCCTTGCGAAGGGCTCCAAAAGGCCTTAACTGTGTCCTTGCAGCAGGAGAACTCAAAAGAGCGCAGCCATCCACACTCTGCTTTGGGAAATGTAGCAGAGGATGGGGCGGATCCAGGCTGTATGGAACTAAAGCTAATGGGGTATCTCAGTACCTCAAGAAATAGAAAATTAGAGATATAAAATTAGGCATGGAAATAAACATTTATAGGGAAAACGAATAGAAACAAACCCTCTGCTTTAATAACAAAATGCTGGGAGTGAAGCCCTTCTCAGTGGTAGAGCCCTTCTCTAGCATATGCAAGATCCTGGGTATGATTTCTACCACCAGCCCCCCACCAAAACAAAAAACAAACAAACAAAAAACAAAAACAAAAATCAAAACTATTCAATTCAATAAATACAGAAAACAACAGCATTTTTAATTGGTGATCATGTATCTGTTTTTGAAATATTTTCAGGACATCTTTCATCTTTGTTTTTGTCTTCTTTGGCAATGACTGTATAACATGATTTTCTATAGCAAGAATAGAAAGGTAATTATTGTATGTGGCTTCTAGCTTGTGTAAGAAAAATTGTAAAATGCATTAATACCTTTAGGAAAATTTGAATCTGAAATCTGCCCTAAAGAAGGATAAACTTGAGACATTTTTCTGTAAATCAATGCATCTTGAGACCATACTTTGAAATGAAATAAATCAGACTCACAAGATTAAATATCACACTGTTTCACTTGTGTAGAAACCTAAAGGGTAAATGAGCAAAATGAAGAATAGATATTGGAAATAAGAAAAACCTTATTCAAATGGAAAAGAGAATAAGGGGAAGAGAAGAAAGAGAAGAAGGAATATTAGAAAGAAAATGGAAGGGACGAATGGAGACAAAGCTTTTGTAAATGCGAAGTGGAAAAAAAAGCATTGACAGGAGGAGAAGAGAATGGAAAAATGGAGGAATTAAGATATGTTATGTGCAGGTACAAATTTCCTATGGTGAATGTGTTGGCAACTGGCAAATATGTGCTAATAAACAATAACTAATCAATAAGTAAAAAATAAGCATGCACCATCAAAGTAAAAATATACATAATCAGTAATATCATGAAAACTTTTATGATTGTCGACAAGTTTAGGAAACTTTCTGTTGACTTTGTTTTGTTCATGAATAGTTTGGAAAAATTTTCCACAGACAAGTCTCTGGTTTCATGCCCTGCAGCCATCTGTTCCAGTATTTATGAAAGTTTTGGTATCTGACACAATAATACACGTTCACGTCATAATGCAATCTCTGGCCTTCGCTTCTATTCCTACTCACAGAAGCCAATGAGAATATTCCTCTAAGCCGTTACTACTGACAGATGCCTAGCAGCACTCAACCTCATCCAGAAATAATGGCTAATAATAACTAATAATGACAATCTCTCCTCTTTCTTCCCTCCATCTCTACCCAATATCTACACTGCATGATTATGTACACCTTTATTTCAATCCTCATGGAGTGGTCTAGATATATAGGTAGAGATATTTACCCACATTCTGCTAAAATCAGTACAAATATATTCCATGCTCAACTGTTCTTTAACCAAATAAAACTATTCTTTGTGATCCTAATGTCACTTATAGTGAGCTGAATTGGGAAGGGGACATTGAAGTGATCTTATGTAATTCCTATTACAATAGCTTAGTTTCATAAATATTTAAAGACCATATAACCCTGTGAACATGTTACTAAGTCCTCCCTCCCTCTTTCCCTGCCCTCTCCTCCACTTTCTTTTTCATTTATTTGAAGTAGGCTGATCTACTCTGTTAATAGGCCCCAATGGATGTATTCAGTCTATGAACTTTTCAAGTTGAATACATGCAGATATATATGCTCTGGTGCTAGCATACAATATATTCTCTGGGGTGTATACCCAGCAGAAACCCTTGGACTGTAGAATAAGCACTTTTCCCTACAAGCTGTTTTCCAATGTGAAGACATGAAGGAACACTTATCTGTAGAATATGTGAGTTCCTGATGCTCTATATCACATCAATATTGGATACTACTGAACTTTTTAGCATTATTCAAATTTGTAGGTGATTAGTACAATCTTGTTATGGTTCAATTCACTTACTTTCTTACTGTGGTGGGCATCTTTTCACACTTTTATACATACACATGTAAGCTCCTACAGTATTTTCTTTTGAGAGGGCTTATTCTGGTCTTTCCCCCTTTTCTATAATGATTTATGTATCTTTACAATACTGATTCATAGCAGCTTTTTACAAATATTCAAAACTATTTCTCAATAATTTTATGTGTAACAAATGTTTCTTTTCAGTTATAGTTGTCTTCATATTCTTTGATGTATTTATAAGTAGATGTTTTAATTTTAATGTACTTGAAGTGAACTATATTTTCTGGTTGACGCTTTTGGACATATTTATGATAAAAGTCTACATTTATGACAATATTTCTATATATTTTTAAAATGTTTATATTTTGTCTTATACATACAAGCTAAATTCACTAGGAAGTATGTTTGTATATATATACTACATAATATAGAGTAACACAAACATGATGAAGAACAAATTTTTCTCCCATTTATTAAAAAGTCTATAATTTACCACTTAACTGCAATAAATCTCTGTAATGTAGGCAGTGTTCATTTCTAATCTACCTATATTCATTTCTATTGGCCTGTGTGTTATTCCAGGATCAACAATATAGTATCTTAATTAAATAACTATACAAGTTGATTACTATATGTGTATATTTATATATTTATTAGTCTATACACTATGTAAGTTTATATATATATTTATTTATTAGAATTACATTAAATTTAGAGGGAAATAGAAGACCTATTGGAAAAATTGATATCTTATCTTCTAATTCATGATCACAAATTTCTTCCAACTTACTTACATGGACTTTGACATCTTTCACAAATATTTTAATTCTCTTTGACATCTCTCACAAATATTTTAATTCTCTAAATAATTTTTTGCACCCTTGGTTCAGTTAATAACTAGTTGCTTAATATTTTTGAGGCATTACAAATAGTATCTTTTCTAAACATTTTGTGGTTTTCTTCTTTTAATCTAATCATCTTGGTTGAATTTAAAGATTGCTTTTTCTCTGGTTGGTGGTGTGTCTTATAAAACTGTCTTTAGAGTGAATCTACTAGTAGTAAACTCACTGTTTTTGTCTTTCCACGATGTCTTCATTGAACTACCATTTGTGAAACTTGTTTGGATGAATGTGGGATTAAAGTGTGAGCTCTTATTCTGCTGCTTTCTCATGTCTATTAGTGTTACTGGGATGAGGGCTCTCAATCCTCTGGTTTTTGCCTGTGCTCACTTCTACAATGTTATCTTTGTCTTTGTGCTCTACAGTTTGATTATGTGTGTTTTTCATTGTACTTTGTACTTGTTCATATTCTTGTATTTGTGTTTTCATATCTTTCATCATTTCTAGAAATTTGCATATTGTGTTATCAAATATTTTTTAAAATTTTCTCTTTTCACTACTTCTGATTTGCTAAGTGTTATCTAATCTCCATCCTGCTTCCTTATCACCTCAGATTTTAAATATTTTCCAAGTCTTTGATAATCTATGCTGCATTCTGGAATTCTTTTCAGTTCTTACCAAATCACAAATGCTCTTTTTGGTTGTGTAATATACTCTCCAAGTTTATGCATTAGGATTTAAATTTGACTGTTGCATTTTCTTATTTACTTGTTTATTTATTTTTATTAGTAACACATTTGCAGTTACATAATGTTTACAGTTCTGGTGTGAAACTGATTCACGTGTGTAATGCATCCTAGTTGCTTTTTTCAATTTCTTATCTTCCCTCCATTTCTTGGTTCCCATTTGAGAAAAAATCCATTTCTCTAATTCCTATTATCTATCTTTCGTTTTGGTCTTTATTTATAATTTAGGTTTCTCATATAATAAAAAGCATGTGATATTTAAGCTCGTGTGTTTAAAGTTATGCTCTCCAGGGGTATCCATTTTCCTACAAATGACTGAAATTTATCCTTCTTTGTGGCAGAGTAGTACTTCATTGTGTGTAAATACTAGATTTTCTTTATCCACTCATGGACATACAGACCACTTGCAACATTTAGTTTCTATGAGTTGTGCTTTATAAACATGAGTATGCACGTATCACATTAATACAATGCCTGCAGCTTCTTTAAGACAATACCTAGAGGAGAATAACTTGGTCAACTGAAATTACTGTTCTTAATTTTTTGACTCTCCATAGTGGTTGTGCTAGTTTACATTCCCTTTATTTCTACATAAGATGAACGTCCAGTGCTGCTTTAATTTTTATTTCCCTGATGGCCAATGATGCTGAGCATTTCTTCATGTGTTTATTGGTTATTTGTCTTTCCTTTATAAAGTATCTATTCAGTTTACTTAACCGTTTTTTGGTTAGGTCTTTTATTTTATTTTATTTATTTATTTATTTATTTTTTGCCTTTTTTGTTTTTATCGGTACCAGGGATCAAACTCATGACTGCCTGCTTGCAAGGCAGGCGCTTATGCCACTGAGCTAAATCCCAGCCCCAATTAGGTCTTTTATTTTGGGGGAGTCTAATTTTCTGTGTTTTAAAAAAATATATTCTATATATCAATCGTTTGTCTGAGTAGTAGTTAGGAAATTATTTTTTCATTTTTCAGGTTTTTTTTCACTTGATTATTTTTTTTTTTTGTTTTGTTTTGCTGTACAGGTTTTTTTTTTTTTTTAACTTGAACTCGTATTATTAGTTGATTCTTAGTACTTTTTCCTGTGCAACTGGAGTTCTGATGGAAAGTCCTTGCCTATGTCTATGAATTCAAGAGTTTCACTATTTTATAGTGAAACTCCAGCAGGTTAAGTTGTTTTTTAACATTTAGTTCCTTGATCCATTTTGATTTTAATTTCACACATGCTGAGATACCGGCTCAAGATTCAAATTTTCTTCATATGGATAGCTAGTTTTCCCAGTGCTATTTATTAAGGAGGCTTTCTTCCATTGTATGTTTTTGACCCCTTTGTGAAAGATCAAATAGCTGAATGTGCTTGGAGTTGTTTCCACATCCTCCCTCCTGTTCCACTAAGTCTCACTTCTGATTTTCTGCCAGAGCCATAGATTTTTTGTCACAGTAGCTTTATAATATAACTTAAAGTCTGGGATTGTGATGCCTCCCACTGTGCACTTGCTTTTGCTATTCTGGGTCTCTTCTTGCTCCAAATGAAAATTAGGATTATTTTCTCCATTTCTGTGAAGATTGTTATTGGAATTTTGATTGGTACTGCATTAAGTCTTTCTGTATATTTTGGAAGTATGACCATTTGGTCTATATTCTTTCTGCCTAACCAGGAACATGGGAAATCTTTCCATGTTTTGATGTCCTCTTCAATTTCCTCCTTCAGAGTACTATAGCTTTCACTGTAAGAGGTTTTTCACTTCCTTAGGTTAATTTCTAAGTATTTAAATTTTTCTTGGTGCTATTGTGAATGGTGTTTTTTTCTAGTTTTTTTCTCAGTGAGTTCATTAATTTTGTATAGGAATATTATTGATTTTTTGCGTTGATTTTAGATCTTTCCACAATAATCAATTTGGTTAACAATTTTAAGACCTTTATTGGATTTTGGGGTGAGTGTCATCTATGAGGATCATGTCTTTGCAAATAATAATCATTTAACTTTTTCCTTTCCTACACATATCTTTTTTTATTTGCTAACTATTTTTGCTAACATTTCAAGTGTTAAAACAGGAGTGATGTTGTATTTCTCATTTTTGAAGTTCAAAATTTTCCGCAGATATGTCTGGTCAATTTTAAAAGTTTCTATTTCTGAGCAATATTTCAAGGTTATTTGTTACTTTTAAATTAACTAGATATTAGTTTTTTATAATTTAATCATCTGAGGTTTATATGCATATAGCTTTTCTTTCTGAGTTCTTATTTATGATGTGTTTCCTTGAGTAATTCACACACAAAAACAGTTTCTATTCTTAAAAAATATTTATAAAGATTAAGTTGTAAAGTTAAGGTGATATATGTCTGTCTATCTATCTGTCTATCTATCTATCTATCTATCTATCTATCTATCTATCTATCTATTTATCTCTATTTATCTATGGATCTCTGAATCAGAACACATTATTTCTATTAACTGAACCGGATACCTATTACTTCATTCTCAATAGGGTGATGTAATGAAGTCTAAATGGTCACTTCTGCATGGAACCAAATTATACACCATAAGGAAATTTTCAAAGTTTTAAGAGTTAAAGCTTATATAAGGCTTATAAAGCTTATACACTTCCTCTTCTTATGTGAGAGAGTAAAAAAATGCAAACAAATCTTCTCCAGAGAGGAGAGTGAAGAGAAAGAGCCTTAGATTTTTAATCTCCCTGAAGGTTAAGCAAATGGCTGATGAGCTATGTGTCTGTAAACCTCTGCAGAACAGTATCCTATCTGTCAGTAAGGCATGCTAAACATTGTCATTCTAAATGTTGCAAACAGTTGAGTACAAATGATTGGGACCAAAGCAAGCCCAAAATCCAGCAGGGCAAAAATTAAGTCTTGTAATTCCCTGTGCAGCATCTGAGGCAATCTGTGGTAAACTGAGAGCTCCAGTGGGCTTGTATTGCTCTACCTTTACAGCACCTCTGGTGATGAGAGCTCCCACAGCTTCTCTCCTAGGCCCATTCTGTCACCTTCTTGAAGTTTTCCTCACACATTCCATATTCCTGGCTTCTTCAAACTTATGAAGTCTCTATTGAACTTTTGGCTTTATTCTCACAGCTTCACATTTTGCCCTCTCAGGGGCACACTGCCTGGCTTCCCAGCCCTTCTGAAGTCTTGGTAGGAGCCTTCCTAACTTGAAAACTCTTGCATTGTGCATATGCCTAAACTCAGCACCAATTGGATGCTGCCAAGGTCTGCTACTGGCTGTAGTAGTAACCAGGCTTTTCTCTCACTTGGCTGTAGGGATTGAGTTCCTGGATCACTGAGCACTCTGAATCCAATTCTGAGAAACAAATTCTCTATGATGCTTCCAGTCTGGAACATGATGTGGCTGCCACTATTCCGGAAGATGGTGCTCTGGGGCTTTCTTCTCAAAGCAAACTCTTTCAATTTTGCAGTTTTAAGGCTGCAAAGAGTGAAAACTTGCTTCTTCTTGTGATGCCCTCAGACCATCCTTTTATATTCTCCTGTTTCTTCTCAGCAACTGAGATCTCCTCAGCTCTATCTCTGTAGTCCACAGCTTTACTGAAACTTCCTTTCTTGCCAAACTCACAACTTTTCAAATCATCCTTCTGGGCTCTTTGCTCTTGATTCTCAACATAGACCTGGCTAAAATCTCCCAACAATAGACATGCCACTGCCTCAATATTCAACAGTGTTGAAGTTTCTTCTGTTATGTTAATTAGTCCATCAACCATAATCTTAGTCTTAGGCAAAGTCTCTGGATAATGAACAATGAATAAACTTTCTAACTAGCAATGACTCATGTCATGTGACCACCATGAGTGATTAGTGTAAAATAGCTGGGCAAGCTGCTGCTCACATAGCTGTTATGGTAGAGTCTTCTACCTACAGCTGATTGTGTGCTACCCCAGCAGAAAAATCATCTATTCATTTCTCAAGCTTTACTGACCTTTTTCTAGGCAGCCTCATTATGAAGTGACCACCCAACTTTTCATGGTTCATGTATTTTCTGAACTTGAGGATAATGGCTAGGTGGTTATATATAGTAAGATGGTACAGAAGTCTCCTAACACTGGTATTCAGGTGAAAAGGACAGTGGAACAGTGATACCACCATACCAAAATCCTCTTTCATCCCTTCCACAGTTCCAGTAAATCAATTGCCATTTATTTTGATAGAAAACTCTCATGTCTCATTTACACTTAAATTATTCCACACACTCCCAAGAAGCTGTTGATTATGCCCTCCCTTTGAGTAAACCACTATATCTTGTATTCTAGCACTTGTCGTAGTACGTTGCCAATGTTTGTTTACATTAGTTTTCATTCCTAGACTATACAATTAATAGTGTTATTTAATCTTGGCATCTCTAGCATATAATTTCTGGCACAGAGAAGACACAGCAGTTGCCAAATGAATATGTAATTCTTTAATTAATTTATATTCATTTATATAATGTATTATTATTCTTTGTACACTAAGATTAGGGCTCGGTCTTTGCAGAATTCTTTTCACCACAGTGAATATAAGTTTTCTGGAAAGTTAAATGTTCTGGTATTTTCCTAGTAGGAATTGTGCCCACCATTTGCTCTTACACAAACAAAGGATAGAATTTTCTATATGGTATAATTTTACTGTGCTGCTTGAAACCTATTTTCAACTGAATACTTCTCATTCCAATCTTCAAGACACTTGAAATATTATCATAGTTTCATGTCACATATTGAAGCCTGCCAAGAATCAAATCTTGAAACTCCTGATCAGTAGATTGGATGCAAGAGAGCTAGTAGGGAAGTAGCTAGAAGAAGCCACAAGTTTCAACATAAATTTTGAGTGAGTTGTGAGTACAGTCTAGTTAAATACTAATGTGTAGTTCAGAGTAAAAAGTAGTTACAAGGTTTGCTTTATTTGTTGTAGAGTCACAAAACTTTTCGATGTTGTTATTATTGAAAACTATTATTTTGAAGTAAGGGTGTTTCACTACTGAAGTAGAGGCAATTATCTTTTGAGACAGTTATTAATTATTGCTCTTTTATTCATATGCCCTCCTTCTTAGAACCAAAGACAATTTTCCCATGGTCTTCACCAACACAGTTCTAAACACTTTCCTTTCCATCTTCTCGTGCATAAATTCTCATTTTGGTTTGATCTTGGGCCCTATTGAGGGCCCATATGTAGTGCAGAGCCAGGAAGTGTAGGAAATGTACAAAGAGGAGAGTGATTTTAACACTGACAGTTGCATTACCAAGCACAGCAAATTCTGTTTGGATTACTCTTGCACATTTTAGTGATTGTTGTCAGTCTTAAAAAATTCTTCTTTACAAATAATGTACACATTCACCGCAAATCCAGCAATTCTTAAACCATGGCAACCACCTAAGTTACCTGAGGCTTGTAAAAAATATAAATTCTTTACTCTTCTGAAGATTTTGTTTCAGTCACTTGCAAGAATTCTGTATTTTTTTCAAGTCCTAAAATTGATAAAGATACTCTATCCAGATACAAGTTTCACACTCAAATGGACCAATGGACCAGAAAGTCTTTCCAATAGTAGATATCAGATCTTTCTCACTTAAATAAACATTTCAAATAATGTGTCTACCAGTGTTTGATTATTTCAGAGACAGTGAAGATTCTACTCCAAGATCATTCTCTTGCAGTTTTTTAAAAGCCCACTTAAAAACCTACCATGAATAAGGTCTTCTGAAATTATTACTTCTCATATTAATCTTTTTCTCTTACAAACTCTTACAGTAATAAAGCCTATAGTAGGCAACACGACAATTTTTGTTGGTTTGTTTGTGGCACTGGGAATTGAACTCAGGTGCACTCTACCCCTGAGCTAAATCCTCAACACCTTTTTAAAATTTTATCTTGTGCCAGAGTCTCTCTAAGTTGCCCAGACTCAAATTTGTGATCCTCTTCACTAGATCTCTGTAGTGCTGGAGTATAGGTGTGCTGCAACTCAGAGTTTAAGTGTGTATTTTTCTTAAATGAAATGATGAGAATTATCTGTAAATCACAAACTATGATTCAAAGGTTATATTTTTTACTATGTCTTGTTTGTGGTTCTGTTTTTTCTTTCCTAGATGTCAAACTCTCTGAAGGCTACAAGGTATTATACTTTATCTCATTCAAATAACAAATATCAACATGCTGGTTAATTTGAGGATACTGTTACAGGCAGGAGAAGCTGGAACCCTTGGAGAAATAATCCTGGAATCCAAGAAGGCAAGTATGTTCCATTAGCTTTCATGATCTTTACTGCTTTGCAATTTTTTTCTATTTACTATTTTTTTAAAAAAAATTTATTTAAAGAGAAAAAAGCAAAACAGAAAAAAAGGTAGAAATAATACAGAATTTCAAATAAAAGTAAGAAATCACTAGTTGATAAATTACATACTGTCATCTTAGAAATAGTTGTTCAAGTTACAAAATTAAAGCATACAAAGTGAGCATTCAAACAGTGTGAGTGCAAACAGTTCTGTTCAACGATCCAACAAAAACTTAGTAATATGGTTATCAATCCTACACACTTAAACATACATGTAGTTATATCCTTTATAGCACTTTCTTTTCCTCTCTTTTTTACAATAGCAATTACAATTTTGAGTTTTATTATTTCTACAGTTATTATTTTCACACTAGAGACACAATGTGATATTTATAAATATGATTCTTATTTATTTCACTTATGAGAATAGTCTCAAGTTGCCTCCATTTACCTATGAAGATCTCAAGATCATGCTTTTTTATAGCTGAGTAATATTCCCTTGTATAAAAGTACCACATCTTTTCTTTAAATTTTATTTTGAAAGTGGTAAAATACAACAGAATAAGACAGAATAAAGCCAACTAAGGTCATACAGTGAAATTGGTATAGAATTTCACAGCAGGTTACTGGGATAAGAGTAATAGGTATCATAGTATATTTCATTATCTTTATAATAGTTGTTCTTTCAATCATGTATATCAAAATGAGATGAAATACAGAACACTATAGAACTTACCAAAACAGAATATCGAATAGTACAGTACCATTAATCAGAAAAGAGCAAAACAGTAATAAAAATATTTGCCTTCAAAGAGATGGTAGAAGGAAGTCCCCCTTATTTGCTATGTCAGCCTCCCAGCAGATGCTCAGATTTCTGGTTCCCACTTGCTAACGGGGGGACAAGGGAAGTGGGGTAGGGAAAGTGGGATGTTTGACACTAGGCCGTGCATCAGTAGGTTCACTGTTGCTTAGCAGGGAGGCAGGCTGGTTGTTTGGTTTCCCAGCGCAGATCTCAGAAGCTGCTGCTGGTTCTCCCCCTGGAAGGGCTGCAGTCTGCCACAACACCACCGCTTACCAGGGAAGGGAAGTGCGCACTTGGCTTCCCAGTGTCCTAAGTTCCAACATCACTGTTTACTATCTTTTAGGTTTATGATTTTCTATTCTAAAAAAAGTATGCCAAAGATCAAGAATTTTTAATCAATTGCTAAAGCATTTATTTGACTCAAATTTATGTAAAGGATTATGTCTTCCTCTGTATTCCCTGATTGTTTTTGTAGGCCTCAAGCTAGTTATCTAAAATACTTTAAACAATTGATTTATGTTTTATTATTTGTGAGAAACTAAGGCATTTATATAAGAAACTAAAGTGTTAAAAATTTGCATTTCATAATTGTTATTATACACATTTTCTGGAATTACACTATATTATTATTTTAGATTTATCCTACTCCATATATTTCTTGCCATATTTATAATTTGAATACTAATGCTCCATGAAAACTGTACTTTATATTGTTTAGTTCATAATGTATTAGTTACTTTATGAAAGAGTACCTCCTCTTTCTTACCCACCAATTGTCATTGGGCAGGAATAAAAAATATCTGATCACATAAATGAGGTGAGGTGAAATTCTCAATGCAAGAATGACCCTTTTCCTTACTGTCAAATGTCAGTAGTAGATTACTCACAGAAACAATCCCACAACTTGTTTTACAGATATTTTTAGCTATATTCTGAAAATGACCTATAAATCTTTCATATGCAAAGATTTTAGCCAAAAAGAGCAATACACAGTTAGTAGACCTTTCCATGTGTGTTTGAATACATAGTCATCTCTTGGTGTCTGCAGAGATTTATTCCAGGATTCTTGTGCTGATTCCAAAACCTTGAGATGTTCACCTCCCTTATATACAACACTTGATACAGCATTTGTATATAGTCCATTCTCTTGTATACTCTATGTCATTTCTTGATGACTTATAATATGCAGTACAAGGTAAATGCTACTAAATAATTGTAATACTATATTGTTTAAAAAACAATCACAAGAAGAAAAGTCTTTATGCATTCTTTACATTTGTAATTTTTGTTCTAAATATTTTGTGTCTGCAGTTAATTGAATCCATAGATGTGGAGAACACAAGTACAGAACCACAAATAATAACTGAACAGTTGCTTTTATTGGTTAATATAAGGTCATTTGAAACTTACATTTTCATTTGGAAATTAAAGATTCATATGGCAACAAAATGTAAATTGAGATCATGAGAAAAATCTTTGTAGCTGCAGATTTCATTTGTTAAGAAGTCAAATTTTATTTCTATATTAAGCTCTATAGGTTTCTGTTTAAAATTATTGTTTATAATTTTCTGCTATACACTTGTGATATTGATGATTTAAATGACAGATTATAAATTTGGAAAAGAGTAAGGGCCAAGCTCAGTGTTTCAGAAAAACTTGGTCCCAGTATGTTACCACTGAGGGGAAATATCCAGTTTTTGGCTTTGGGTTCCATCTAGGATATCAAGGGAGCACACTTCTGGTTGTAACTGGAAGGGTCATGGAGTCATGGTCTTGGGTTCTATGTCTAGTCCTTACCTCTTCTTCCTTGTCACTTGTCCTCTACTTTGTTTCTGGAGGGCCCCAAACTGAGCAGATTTGCTGGCCATATTCTTCTGCCATGATGATCTGGTTGTCCATGCACTGAATCCTCTTAAAACATGAGCCAAATAAAATATCTCCTCCTTTAACTTATGGGCTTTGGGTATTGTGTTTAGCTTTGGGAAAGTTGGCTAATACATGGTATATAAAAACCAGTCCCAACTACTGTAATATCAAATAAAACAGGCAGATAGACCCAAGGGCTCAGAAAGTGCAATTTATTGGGGATTTATGAGAGAAGCAGAGTCATGGAGGCAGCAGGGTCAAGCGGATCCCAATAATTTGGGTCAGAAGTAGGTATATGTATATCTGGCACCACAAAAGTAATTTCATCCTAGGCAGAAAGTATTTGGTTTATCTCTAGCTACAATTAAACAGTCAGGTACATTCCCAACATCACAATCTGGTTGTAAAGCTCCATACACTACTTTACTCTTTTGTCCATTTATAGGAGGCTGCAAAACTATGTGTTTGTCACAGATTATGTTGGTGGCCCCCAGGCCTCATGCATTTGTTTTGTGCATTTGTGACTGGTTCATTGTCTAGCGCTTGGATTGATGGTGTCAGTACTACACCCACCTAGGGGTGGAACCAGCATACAATGTAATGGCAGAAAGAAGGTGTGTCTCTCTCTCTCATGCTGGTTTCTGCCTTGCTGTTTGCAGCTGTCATGAACTTAGGCCCACCATGCCACCCTGCTGTGGAGCCAAATGTATATAGACTAAAACCTCCAAACAATGCAAGAAATAAACTTTTCCTTTCCTAAATTTGGGCATCAGGTATTTTGTCTTAGCAATGAGTAAAAAGTAACTAAGATAGGATTTGGTACCGAGAGTGGGGTTGTTGCTGTGACTATACCTGACACCATACTTTTTAAGAGGCTTTGGAAATGGCTTTTAGAGTTTAGAAAGGTTCCAACATGTCACCCAGATGAATAGAGCTGGTGCATCTTAGGCTGTTTTGTAGAGGAGATTCTGCTTAGAGTTCAGGAAATCAGAGGGCCTAAAAGAAAGCCTGATGGTAAAGACCAGGCTGAGGGGGTTTCTACTGGGAAGAAGAACTGCATTGGTTGCTGGACTTCCCACAATGTGTGTTATGGCTTGGCAGAAAGTTTGTCTGCATTTTGCTAATGCCCAGAGACTTTGCCTGAGACTGAGACTAAGGACAATGGACTGATTAATCTGACAAAGAAAATTTCAAGGCAGTCAAATGTTGAGGTTGTGGCATGGCTATTGTTGGGAGCTTTTAGCCAGCTTTATGTTGTAAATCAAGAGCAAAGAGCCCAGCAGGATAATTTTCAATGCTGTGAGTTTGGCCAGAAGGAAAACTCAAGTAAAGCTGTGGATTGTAAAGACAGAGTTGAGTCTTTGATTGCTGAGAAGAACAGAGATAAGAAAGATGGCCAAAGGGAATCCCAGGAAGCAGCAGGTCTCCACCCTTTGTAGCTTCAAAACTGCAAAAGTGAAAGAATTTTCTCAGAAGAGAAAGCTGCAGAGTACTATTCTCCAGAATGGTGATGGAGGTCACATGAGGTTGCAGAATGATGATAGAGACCACATGATGTTACAGAATGGTGACAACATAGAAAAGCTTTTCCTCACAATTGGGTAAACAGAGCCCAGTGATCCAGGCAACTGACCCCTACAACTAAGAGAGAAAAAAGCCTGGCTGCTGCTCCAGCTGGCATCAGACCTTGGTGGCATCCACATGGTGCTGATTTTAGGCGTGAGGAAAATGCACAAATTTTGAGGAATTTTGGCTTTCTCCTCAATTGCAAAGGGTCTGGGAGGCCAAACAGTGTGCCCCTAAGAGGGCAATTTGTAGAAATGTAAGGATGAAGCCAGAGGTGCAGTGAATACCCCAGAAAATTGGAAAAGTCAGGAACATGGATCATCTAAGGAAAGCTGCAAAAAGCAAACAGAGAGGGTTTAAGAGAGAAGCTGCAGGAGCTGAAATCCCTGGAAGTGCCATGGAGGTGGAATTACCCAAATCTTTTGGAGCTTGCAACCAGATTGCTTCAAATGCTGAGCATGGAACTCTAGGACTTAATGTTCGTGCTGCTGGATGTTGGACTTGCTTTGTTTCCAATGCTTTATATTCCCCTGTTTGTAACTTTTGGAATGGTAATTTTTATCTTGTACCTTTGCGTTTCAGAAATATTTAACCTTGTTTCATTTGTACAGGGGATTACTGTTAAGAGTTTGCCATAGATTTTCGAGGAGACTTGGGACTTGGACTTTTCAACAATGCTGAAACTGTTAGGACTTTGGTAATTATTGGAGATGGACTATATGTTTTTTGTATAAAGGATGTGCATGAGCCAGGGGTGGAATATCATGGATTGTGTTGATGGCCCCCAGGCCTCATGCGTTTGCATTGTGCATTTGTGATTGGTTCATTTTTTAGCATTTGGATTGATGGTGTCAGTGCTATACCCACCTAGAGGTGGAACCAGCATACAATAATGGCAGAAAGAAGGAGTATCTCTCTCTCATCCTGGTTTCTGCCTTGTTGTGTGCAGCTGAAATCAATTGCAGCCCTGCCATTTCTTCATGCCTTGGAGCCAACTAAATATAGACTAAAACCTCCAAAAACTGTAAGAAATAAACCTTTCCTTTCACAACTTTGGAATCAGGTATTTTGTCTCAGTGACAAGTAAAAAGTAACTAAGATAGTGGTGAAAACCAACCATGGCTACTCAGGGGACAATCATGGAGGTTAAACTCAAGAGAGATGCAGTCATATCAAGTAGATTCATACAATCAGATTTTAAAATAGATTTTCTAAATGTATAACTAAATTTGAAGTATTATAGACAATTAAGTTATATAGAAATTAATATACAATCAGAAACGAATTGGTCCTCAAGGAAGTCTGGAAGCAAATCTGAAGAAAGCCAGGCCTCAGGATGGGAAAGCAATAGCAAGGCTTGCATAGCTTCCTAGAGTTAAATGGTAACTTGAGATCATACTGTAATTAGTACCACCTAATTCAATAGGCCTAGAAACCCATCGAGCACATTAAGTGGGTGACCAGAACGCCTTGACCCTCATTCCGCTCCCTTTTAAGAATTTCTTTATTCTTCCCATACCCTCCTGCTACATGACTTGCTTCCCTATTGAACTAGTATTAGCTATATAGCTATACTTATTCTCCAATAGATCAGTAGCAGTTTGACCCATGTTGTTACCCTTATTGTGATTTTGTATAAATTATACCTGAACAAGAGCCACCCTCTTTTGAGATTTCTCTTATCTCTCAAGAGCTTTCTTTTAATAAACTTTTCCTACTTTTAAACTCTTTGGTCCCTTGGACTTCACTTTTCAATATTGGTGGGATATAAACTTGGCACACTTGACAGATATCTAGCAGGTCATGAGTTATAGTTTTTCAATATCAGAACTACAATGTGGTACTAGTTTTGAGGATTGGAAACCAGTAATTTGGGGCTCATCTAACAAGTACCATAGCCTGAGTGACGTAAGCATCAGAAGTTTATTTCTCAGCGCACTGGAAGGTGGACTTGCAAGATCAGGGCTCCAGCATGGCTTGTTCCCAATAAAAGCCATCTTCTTCATTTTTTCATATGTCTTGATGAGGGTGCAGGGGGGAAAGCAAGCTCTTCTTATGATGGCAGAAATCCAAAGGCCCCATCTCCATGTACCATCCCACTGGGGAGCAGAATCTCAGCATATGAATTTTGGAGGGATCCAAATGTGATTCATAACATAAGGGAAATAAACAAGATAGATGAGTACAGCTGTAAAAAACATTGTCACAGAATGGAGAGATTTAGGTGGAGAGAAACTGAGAGACAAGTTCAAATGGGTCAGAAAATACAGTTGAAAATTCTTAAAAATTCATTGTTGAAAGTGAAGCAAGTGATTTTCAGAATTAGCATTCCTCATTTTACCTCCTGTCACACTTTCAGATCAAAAGCATGGCCCATGAGCATCACAAGGTAGCCAGTTAAAATAAACCCAGTTATTTAGCATCCTATCTTTATTGGTTATTTGTTTAATTGATCAATAAATTATTTAGTTTGATAAATTTTTGGGTAGTTTTGACTTTATTGCAGGTGCTGCACTGGAGTATAGAAATGAATGAACAATGGCATGTTCCTCACAAAAGCTGTTTGCTTGTGCTCCTGTTGGTCATAGCAGAGTTAATGTGAGAATCCAGGTGATAAGATCACTAATTAGTTGCTGTCTTCAAGAAGCTTTACTGATTGTGACACTTAAACGTCTGTTCGATGTCACAAATACAGAATGCTCAACAATGATGAAGTAGGCAAATGAGTTCCTCTAACTTATGATAGGTTAATAAAGGCCTAGATATTTGGGACCAGTAAAAACAAAATTGCAACATGGGAGGAAATGGACCTTAAAGTCCTTAAGATGTGGATCAAAGTCTAAATCTAAGAAACAATCTCAAACATCAAAAGTATTGGTTTTAAAATACAAAAGCACTAGAGCAAATATTTAAAGTATCAAGAGAAGTATTTAAATGTAATTGAGGTCCTGTCTTAATTACTTAATTAAAGCACATCTACCCATAGGGAATAGGAAATCTGCTATTTCCAGTTTAAATAGTTCTTATTATTATAGGGAGAGACTGTAGACTTGGTGGCTGAATGCACATGTGTTCCTTCATCGAGAAAATAATGTAGCCAAAGAAGGGCAAAGGAAACTGTTAACTACTGTGTATCATCCATGGGTCCTGAGTTTTATGTGTATTATGTCAATTAATCATCTAAACAATCTACATATAGAAATAATTATCCTCACTTTACTGAAGGCTGAATTCAAGTATTTTAGTACTATGCTCTAGAATACACGGTCTGCAAATGGTAAAGTCAGAAATGGGACAATATTGTTTCTATTCTATGTTCTTTGCACCATATCATGCCATCCCCAAGGATTAGAAGAACAAGGCTTGAGTGAGAGAGAATACACAAGGATTGATGAAAAAATAATGTTTAAATTTAAAAAAAGTTATTTCAAGAAAAATATATTGCCATTAATCTTCACTCAAATATACTCTCCTTGCTTAAAACATGTTTTGTATCATAATGTATTTTTTGTATTTGAACACATATTATATTTGAGACTTTTGTTCACTTGACAAATATATCAGCAAAAGATCTGGGTTTATCATCTTCACTGTTCTATGATCAAAATTCACTTTTCAACAGGTGCTGTCAGAAACAAAGCTAAACCAAGGTCAATTTCCTTACTCACTTCTCCTGTACCAGGGAGCAAACTTTAATATATTCAGAGAATTTTTCTGAGAGTTGCTGTATTCATTGAGAAGTAGGCAAACAATGTACTGGGCTCTGGAGGTAGACAGCCTGTGTTTACACCCCATTCCTGTTACCAATTAGATGCAAGTAGACAAATTATTTAACTTTCTTGTACCCCGACTGTATCAGTGGAGCTGGTAAGGGCCTAATTACTAAACTTGTGAGAAATAAATCAAGCGACACTTATTTATAAAGAACTTAACATAATATCAAGTGCATAGTGAGTGTTCACCAAAGGTAAATTTTCTATTACTTTAAAAAAACAAATATAATAAGTATAAATTGCTTCTCTATACTCAGGAGTAAAAGTACAAATAATATTTATAACAAATTAAGTTTCAATTAGTTCGAGAGATGCTAAAATATCCATTGGTCAATTTGGGGCTCTCAGTTCCACATTTTGGAGCTTATATTTAGACTTTAGAGTTCTTATGCTGGAGAAAGATCATTGTCCATGCCCAGGTTCATGAAGCTTATTCAGAGACAGTGGCTCTACTCAAATTAGACTTCTGCACTGAGATCATCCAGCATTTCTTAAATTCTCACTCATTTAATCGGTGTCTGCTCATCACCAACCCCAGAAACCCAAATCAGAAAATCTTTCTAGCCTCAAGAATCTAACCATGTATTTTGCATTTTGACCATTCCTTCTTCGAATCCTTGGACCCTGTATCTTCTAGATACTTCAGCCTGTGTATTCTGAAAGGATGAGTACAATTGGTCATTTTCTCCAAGATTTTTGTATTTTGCCTGGCATAGTCTCTTGTCTGATGCTGAGAAAATGTGTGTGTGTGTGTGTGTGTGTGTGTGTGTGTGTGTGTGTGTGTAACCACTGTGGTGGAGTGTAGTAGGGAAGATCTCAGAACTCGAGAATACAACTCTAGCCTATTTTTCCTGGTGGAGAAAGGGTGCCTCTGTTATGTTCTGGAGACATTATTTGGAAAAAGAAGAAAAACCTCAAAATAATGGAGTCTTCCTATAAATTACCTTGTTACATAAACATGGATAAAACCGTGTTATCTCTAGGATGGGACTGCAGGGCCTATGGAGATGGATGTGATCAATTCCTTCAAAATACTGACTTTCTAATTAGAGAAATGAGACGTAGCAAAGACCAAACACCTTTGAGTTGCTGGGGTCACTATCTGAAATATGATTTAAAGCATGTTAATTTTAACTAAGAATTACTTGGGAGAGTTATATCTCAGCCTGAAGATAAACTTTGATGACCATAGTCTTTGTCCTTCTGATTCAGTGACACAGGGATGGAACACATACAAGGGTGTCAGAGAATTTTCCTAGCTGATTATGTTGCAAAGGCTGCACCCTAAATTAGCTCCCACAGCCTAATCAAAATGAACAGGCCACTTGAGCTGGTGATGGAGACATATTGGCAGCTGAAGAAGGCAGTCTACAGGGATCTTGGTGAGAAACCAAAGTATATAAATGCTGAAAGCAGTTTGATTCCAGTGTAAGGATTAAGGGTGATTTAGAAGAAAACATTTATGCTAACAATTCATTTCTCTTTTAATTTAATGTAACGTGAGTTTTGACTTTACATATGTGAACTTTAAGAATCATACAAAATAAGTTTTCCTCATTTTTTTCATGTATAGTTTAGAAATGTATTTTAAAACAGTCACACTCGGGAACATTTCAGTAACCTAAGATGTTCACTGCTACCTGGGGCAGAACACTCTAACCACACATTCAGGCCTAGGGATCAAGGAAGACAGCTGCATCTTGCTTCTGAAGCTTGAATACCATTCTTAATCTATAAAAATTTATATCACTTGTCATGAAAAAGCATGATGATCTTCTTAAGAATATCTATTTTTTAAATGTGTTTACAGACTTAAATAGGAAATGAATGCAAATAAGGTTTCCTGGAAAATAAAATTTGTCATGGTTTCCAGGCAGGGCTAGTGGAGGTGTCTTCAGTGATGTCACCTATAGTGCTGGAGTGAAGGGAACTGAACAGAAGGAGAAGCTGACTTGTGACACAACCATGAAAAAGCTTCATCAGATTCCAGAGCCTTAGATCTGGATGTTTGTCAGAGCTGGACCTTTTTTATTCCATTCATCAAGCAATGAGTGATCTGACACAGATTGTCTTGAGGACAGGGTGTGCTCTCTTTTACTGAGGGTGATTGCCAGAGCACTCAGCCGAGTACCTTTAACCATTTGCTGAAGCTCCAAATAGTTGAGGAACCATTGCAATGCACATGTTGAGGTTCTTAGCTGTTCTGCTAGATTTTGGAAGCAGTATTTATGAGAGATTCAAACTGATGTGATAGTTGCAGTAAACTTGTCTGAGAAAGGTTAGTGGAGTATAATTAAGATTTATTTCTACAATTGGTCTCAAGTTTCAAACTTCATATTCAATATCTCCTTTCTCTATTAGCCTCTGATATTCTTCCCCACAACCTGGTTACCATCTCACTTGGTCCAGAATTCTTGATGAAATGATCCCAACTCTAATTCAGAAGAGTCTGAATGGTTATGAAACCTGTGGATATCACTCATGCCCATTTACGATAAAATCAGAAAAAAACTGTTAATGAGGAGACACTCCAGCAAGCATGGATGTACTAAATGTATTCCCCACTGTTTGAGAGCATTACTTTGTCCTGTTAATCATGGTCAATTGCTTCTAACAAATGGCTATGCTTTTCCTCCCATGCTGGTCTCTTGTCCTAAGAACCTGAAATGGCCAGGTAATGATCTTGGCTTAAAGTATAATACTATTCTTGTTTTGTGCCTTAGTGAATATATTATCCTATGGCAGCTAGGTCACTGTACTGACAGAGCACAGAGTTGCAGAAATGGAAAGCATAAATTTCCCTAATAAGGCCATTTATTCTTCTGTTTTAAGATTTCTGTGTTCATGTATTATGATGGTTATATGTTTAGAATACACACACACACACACACGCACACATATATGAAGATTATTGTACTATCCACACATAGAATCATCTTCTAATTCTTGTCTCTTGGTTACTTTCATAAAGCTGTTGTTCATCATGTTATTAAATCACTAGTTTCTGAATGGATGAGTTCATGATGTGATAGATACGGCTACATATTCACTTCCTTTTTGAAAAGTGAGTTTCTTGGTTTTGTGCATTGTTTTAGATGGAGTCTTATGTTAGCCAGTTCCCAGCATAATAAGCAGCAGAATGTCATCCTTTTTGACATCTCTCTATATTTTGGTCAAAATGGATAATAATCCCTTCCTGAGCACAGGCTCCAGTGTTATTAACTGAACATGAAGTGGTTGTTTTCATCTCATTAAGGAATGGTGCCACATCTGGACTCCACATTGATTTCTTACCATCCCTCTAGATCTCTATGACTCACTAGTTGGATGTTGGCAGCAGCATCAATGGTCAGAACAATTATGGGGAAAGAGTGTCCATGCTGGTGCAATCTACAATATTTATTCCACCACCATAGATACTATGTCCTTGTTGACAGTGGGTGTCCATTTGATGAATCTGGCTGACACCAATTGCTGGGATAACTCTGTATTAACGGTTTTGAGTCTAATTTCTGTGTGTCTTGAAGACCTCTGGCCAATGAACCAATCTATCCTCCCTCTCTGGGTATGAATCTGTATGTATATTTATTTTAGACAACCTCTTGTTATACAGCATGGTTGAGAATTTCCTCTCCTTGGTTTCTTTCAGGTAGTCCATTTGCAGCTGGTAGCTTACTTTCAGCCCGAGCCATAAAGACCAAGTGCCACTCTTTTGTCTCCATTATTGGGTCAAAAGGGAATTCATGTGGCATGGAAATGAGTGAGTTGCGATATTGTTCCACAACAATGAAGCCTCGGCCACCTGCTTATAATGTATGCTATTTTTGCCTCTGGATATATTTCTGCCTGACCCTATGCAGGTACTTTTGTCAGATTATTGATCACGAAGTGAATTTTTTTTTTTAATTCAGATACTTAGAAAAAGTTCTGTCATTTCAGTTTTAACTGGACCAGGCATGATGACACACATCTATAATCTTGTGCCTGGGCAGGTTGAGGAGAATCATGTCAAGTTCAAGGCCAGCCTGGGATAGAGTTAAAGACCAGACTAGAGAGTGAGACTGTCAAACAAAACAAAACAGAACAAAGCAAAGCAGAGCAGAGCAAAACAAAACAAAACAAGATGTATTAATAGGTTTGAGTTTATTCTAGGTTTATTTACTGAGAAAAGACTTGTCTGAATACCCTACTCAATTGCCTGGAGGGAGCAAGGTGTCTTTCCTACCTATATATGAGCTCCAAGCACAGTTTCCTCTAAATCATCTGGATGGTTCTCCCGTGAACCTCGGTGACTTCTGCATATGTTTGCACTGATCATCCTCAGCTGAATGTGTTAAGGGAGTCTGTGCAGATCCCTGAAGCTTTCTGGCTATAGTACTTTCTGATCTCTAGCATGTCTCCCCTGTGGGCTCTGTCTTGATTTTTCCTGACCCCCAATTTTTCTTCTAAACTGTGGAAGATTGCTGAGGTTCAGCCCCCGTTCCCCTTTCTGGAGCCCCACACTGGAAACACCCGAGAAAGTGTTATATTTCATCGTCTAACATCGTATAGACTGAAAACCACTGCTTCATCTATTTAGTTATTTAATATAGGGGACAAATCTGGCCTTCATATGGACCATGTCCTCAATATTGATATTAATTTAAACCTAATTCAACAAGTTGATTTGTTTCCCTTCTCCTACAGCAAACATTTTGAAACATAAAACAATTCTCAGATATTTTATTGTCTTTTGTCTAAAATGTATGTACAGAAAATCCATATTGTTCATACTTATTACTTATTCCCTGATGTTATTTTTCCCATTTTGTACCCCTGTAGCACCTGCTACACTCATTATGATGCTAATTATCTATAGACTGCTGTTTTGGTTGACATCCATTGGTCTTTCCTAATTGTTCCTACTTATTTCACTTCCCTATCCAAGGGCCTTTGATCTTAGTAGGTTGATTATTGATGTTCCTCTGTGGGAAGAAAATGGTCCTTCCCCCTGGTTGGGCACATCCTCAGCAGACTCTTGCTATGGATCTTTTGTGGTGAGATCTTAGCATCCTGTCTTAGCTCTGTGTGTATTCATGCTCCAGCCTGGTTCTCCCATCAATTCTGAGCATCCTCCAATCTATCCAACACATTTCATAGCACACTTGGGACCTTTCTTTAGCTCAGTGGTAGAGTTCTTGTATAGCATGCACAGGGTACTGAGCTCAATCCCCTGTATCACACCACACACATGCAGAGAGAGAGAGAGAGAGAGAGAGAGAGAGAGAGAGAGAGAGAGAGAGAGAAAGCAAGAGAGAGCAAAAAACAGAACAGAACAAAACAAAAAACCCAAAACCTACCTATCTTTGCATTATGGCTCTGTATATCTGTATAGTTCTCTCTGCAAATAGCCATGAGCCAGTGGAGAGTAAGAAGTATGGTATATTTATCTTTGTGACTGCTACAGGACTAAGAATAATTGTAGATGCTATGTAAATTCTTCATTAAATGTAATCTATCAAGTATTTTCAGCTCTTTTTTTGGGGAACACACATTGTATACTTACACGGTCATCTCAGTCATTAAGTATGACAGAGAAGTCATGGAATCGTCTTCACCTTGATCAAAGCCTTCTTGAAAGAACTTTTTTGGAAAAACTTTTCTAGTTGAAGTGTATGGGAATTAAATAGTTCATGTGCTACTTTACAAAAAGCTCCAAACTTCTCTGCAAAATCTACTCATCTAAAATTTCCAAAATCTATAGTTATCATTGATAATGTATAAGTCTCCTCTGTTGGGATGCTTTTCATGTCTGGGCATTTGAGTCGCTATTAATCTTTTTTTCTAGTTAATTATTTCTTCTTCTAAGACCCAAGATTGAAATCTGTGTTCTATTATTTTACTTATTTTCTAGAAGGACAGCTCTCACCATATGTTTGAAAATGGTTCCCAAATCTTTATCCCCAGACCTGATTTCTCAGCTATGTTCAAGTTTTACATCTGATTCTGTTTGAGTGACATGGACTCATCCACACACCGCCACCCATCAAAGCTAAATCTGGCACAGATTGAACTTCTCACCTTTTAAACTGTCACCTTGTCAGTTCCCCACCATCATTAAAACAAGAATTATCCCCCAGAGTTGAAAAATTGGTTATATTTTTGTCTTCTCTATTTCATTACCCGACTCATATCAGTTAAGTCTGCATGAGTCACATGGTTCCGAAAATCATGCTTTTTCTGTAGCTTGCTTTACCTGTGGAGGTACCAAACAAAGAAACAGCACAGATACATTTAGAGATAAATAATAGACATAACTTATGGAAAGGAGTAAAATCTCTTTCATACTGTCGTTTCGCAGTGGTATTTCTGGAACATCACATATCATAATCTCATGGATTCAGGTAGGCGAAACCCAGGGGTAGAATAAATTATCACTTACCTACAGTGACCTTGGTCTTTTGGATTAGGTTAGTTTCTGTGTTTTGTATTTATCTACATAAGGACAATAGAGTATATGGACCCAACAAAAGACAATAAAATAGGGACAAAATTCTATACATAAAATGAATACAAGGGACAGTGTAATATATAAATGTAAAGTTAATATTTTGGGACACAAGGTTTGTTTTTATGTTTTGTTAAAATTTTATATCATGTGGTTTTTTTAAAAGAGAAAAAACACAGAAAAGCACAACAGAAAACAAAAGAAAAAACAAACAACAACACCACAAAACCCAAAACAATAGCAATATAGGCTTTCAAAACAAGATGATAAGAATTTAACAATGGTCATTATATTGCATATTGTTATCTTCAAAAGAACTGCCAGATATAGACATGCAAAATTGATCAAAGTATGAGTATTAACTGTTCTTTTTCATGAACTAATACAATTAGTAATACAATCATTTTAGCTATCTTGTGTATATATTTACAAATTAATATCTTTTTCCTTTTCCTTTCTTTTCTCCTTTCCCTATTCGGTCATTATTTTATAATTTTGTTTTTACTTATAAACATCTTGCTGCCATAGGTGTTAATTATTAAGTGAAAAAATTTTTAACCTCAGATAATCGCTAATTCTTAAACTGTAAAGCACCATACCAATAAAGACAAGAGATTCCTACTTGTATAATGTGATGGTTTATATCTGCATGTTCCCCCAAGAGCTCACACACCTATGATCAGGGTTGTTGGGAGGTGATCGGATTACATGGGATTTTAGCTGACTTGCCTTTGGGAAGTGGGGTCTGCTCAGAAGAAGTGGGTCACTATGGTTGTGACCTGGAATGGTTTGTCTCCTTCCCCAGCTCCTCCCTTTAGTTCCTCCGCTGCCTTCTGCCACTCCATGGGCAGCCTCTCCTCCCCTACTCCCCTGTGCAATGCTATCCTTGCTTTGGAGCTGGTTAACTGGACCGAAATTTCTACAAACTGTGAGCCAAAACAAATCTCTCCTCCTTTAAGTTGTGGATGTTGGGTGTTTTGTCCAGTGACTAGGAAGCTAATGTAGACCTTGATGACAAGAACCAGCTACAGAGCATGTCATGCAGGTGTGCTCAGTAGGACCTCAGAGCCTGTTTGTGGCTGACCTTCACTCTACCTGGCCAACAGGCATTGTTTTTTGTGTACGCACAGAATCCAATTCCGCCCCCCCCCAATTATTCTCGATTCTTTGTTTTCTACTCGAGTGGGAAAGTAGGGGCATATTTTCAAATCTCTTTCAACTGTGAGTTGTCATATACATTTTATTTCTGAGATACCAGTATCATTTATTTACCTTTTCTCATTTCATTTTTACTATCACTGACACTGGTCTTGGATTGCTTGCCTTGATTATTGCAAAAGGCTCCTTATGGCCATCTTGATTCCAATTGCTTCTTTTGATCAGTAATATTTTAATAATGCCTTTAGAAAGGGATTAGATCATTTTATTCCCTACTCAACAAAACATTGATGTCTCATTGATATTATAATCAAATTCAAATTTCATAGCGTGATATTCTTTGCTATGATCTGAAGCCAGTCATCAAGGGTTGAGCTGATTTTTCTTCTGCTTAGGAAGATTTTATCATTATGCATTTGCCTCTTCCTCTTTAGTTTTTACTTCTCCCATCGGTCCTATCCATTTGTGTATTTGGTTGTTATACTCTGCTTATTAGTTCTTTCTAAATGTGTATATTATAATGTCCATGTCTCTGCAGCTTTGTAACACCCATTGAAATGTTCATTCATTCCAATTTTCTTTGTCAGAAATTTTATTTATTCTTCCAGGAACAATTCAAATGACACATAAAAAATTTGATTGCAATTAGATTTCCCTCTACTTACATCAAGTAAGTTTATCACCTATTCAAATGTCTGCTGTCTTCTATTATATTGATAAAAATTTTCCAAGTCAGAGACAAGTTGTTTCCTTCTGCTGTTCATCTCCTGTTTACTTGAGCAATTCTTACTCATCTTGTAAATCCTAGACGAAGCAACATTTCTCCCTTGGTAATCTTTTTGAGCCCAATGAGTGTGTTTTCTTGAAAAATATATCTTGTCACATAAATTTCTCTTTAGTGATACAGTGCATCATTTACAATTGTTTAAAGTCTTCACTGCCAGACCATAAATAGTCATCTTCATTGTGGTGTTCCCTGTAGTTAGCATACTATTTAGTATATTGTAGAAATCCTGTCATATTTATTTATTGAATGAATAAACCTGTTTTGTTCACTTTCATAATTATAAATGCATATAATGTAATATACAGATGTTTCTCCACTGATGGGTGAAGTTCTGAAAAACTATCTTAAGCAAAAATTATAAGCAGAAAGTGCACTTAATTCCTGACAAACCTACTATTAAATGCTATCAAATGGGAAACTTTCTAATTTAACTGAATAGTGTCAAGAAATCACATCTAGATGACTAATAGTTGTTCCATGACAGGAAGTGTAAGAAAAAATGCAGCCACCCATAAAGTATAACTGTAAGAATACTAGGCAGAGAATTAAGAAGTGTGGAGTGGTTGCTTCATTCTTTTACTGCACTACCTGGAGCAGTTTAGCCAACCACTGTTCACCTGAATGACAAACTTTTATAATCTACTGAGAAAATAAAAAGAACCAAAACACAAATACAAAGAGATTTCCTAATGCTATAATTCCTAGAATGAAGGGAACCTGGGTGGAGAATATTTCCAAAGAGGCAAGGTTTCTCGAGGTAGAGAGACATTTTTTCCCTTTGATGCTTAAAAAAGGGCATTAGATTGAGGAAGTTCAGAAGCTTGGATTTTCTTTTTTCTAGGAAGTGCAAATCACCTACAAAATCTAACTACATTCTCCCTTGTAAATATGAGGTCCTAACATCCTTATCACATGTATCTATGTCTTCTTACACTTGTAAAATAAAGATTTCAACAGAGTTTTTTATCTTCTCACAACATTCTTTGCATATTTCTAAAAGCCCGTATATTTCTTAACCAAGTGTCCAACAGCTGTAACCTATGGTGTACAACTGTCATCTTACATACTTGAGAGGTTGAGGCCGGAGGATTTCTTAAGCCCAAGAGTTTGGATCAAGTCTGTCTGGACAAAGTAATGAGACCTTACTTTCTTAAAGAGAAGAGTTTGTATATAAAAGTTTGTGAACTCCTAATAATACAAGTGGTTAAGAAATATATTGGTATTCTTGGGAAAATTTTGTGTGTAGGTATATTTTTCTGGGGGAAAATTGGAATAGTTTTAAAAATAAAGTTTTCAAATGTACTAAAACTTTCCTGGGAGGAGCAAAAATGGTGGGTAGATAACAGCAGGCTACAGAGGCTCCCTGAGATAGTCAACTTAGAATTCAACATAATACAGTGTGGGGAGCCCCAAACAGAGGGAGATGAATTCTCTCATCCCAAGAAGAAATTAAGGTGATTTGTCAACCATCCGAGGTCCCGCGGCTGAGGTCCTGCCGCAACTTGCTGAGCCATCTAAGATCCCACCGCTTCAACTCCCTGGAGGTGCAGTTACATGGAGTTCAGTGTCAGTGAGCACTGAAGGGAGAGCTGAGTTGTCAGGGTGCTTCCGTTGACCTGTGGTGAGTGATGGGAGTGGAGCCATTCCATAAATAGGGGGGCTCCAGTGGATGAAGTTCTGGGACTGGGCAGCATTGGCAAGTACAAGGGGCAGCAATGACTTCAGTGAATTGTTCCCTTCCAGAGTAGGATTGGTGGAGTGAGCTAGGCCTGAGTCACGTGACCCAGCTGAGACCTGATAGGTTATCTGAGGTCAAGTCCCTGCAGTGGTGGCGCACACTAACCACAATGACCCAGAGGGGCTTCAAAGTTTTGGCTGGTCTGGAGGAGAGGCCGCACAAAGTAATACAGTAGCGTAGGCCACAGCAGCTTGACTGATCTGGAGGGGAGGGGCAGGCATATGCTATCCCTGTCTGCAACTCACTAGCACACTGCGGTGGGAAGGGTCATCTAGCCGGTGTGCTTCAGAAGAATTGTAACCAACAAAGAAAGAAACTAGGGCCTTCCAGAAGAAGCAAAAAAGATGGGAAGAGGAAGCAACAATAAAAAGTCCCCAGGTCCCAACCCTGAGAACATTGACCTAGGACAGGTAAATACAAAGGAGAATGAGAACATCAAACATGCAATATCAGACACAGCACCAGTGGACATAAAGAGATATATTTGGGACCTCATAGATGAGTTCAAAAGTGAAATACTTAGCCAAATAAAGCAAGACATAAGATTAATAAAGAAGATACTAAGCACTCCTCGAGCAGTCACAGATGGAAGAAAGGAGGAACTCAAGCAAAGGAGAGAACCATTTGGTGAAGAACATAAACAAAATATGGAATACATGAAGCAGATTCAAAGAAATCACCAGGAAATTAAAAACTCTATGGAAAGATGGCAAATCAGCTTGAAAGGAACTAAGGATAGATTATCCAAACTGTAGGACAATTTTGCAATGTGGGAGTATGAAAGGGAAAACTTTTTAAAAATAACAAGGAAACAAGCAATAACAATACAAAGGCTAGAAGATGACAAAAGGATACAAAAAAGGAACTACAAAGGTTATTAACAGAAATAATTAAGGAAAACTTCCCAAACATAGCAAAAGGAAATAATATTCTGATATATGAGGCATACAGAACTCCAGCCACCTATAACCAAAACAGAGCTACACTCAGGCATATAATAATCAAGATCCCAGAAATTCAATATAATAACAGACTATTAAAAGCTGTTCGAGACAAGTAACAGATAACTTACAGAGGAAGGCCCATCAGAATAATGGCAGACTTCTCAACACAAACCATCAAGTCAAGAAGAGCCTTGAGGGAAACATTTCAAGCCCTGAAAGAAAATAACCACCATTCCAGATTGATATACCCTGCTAAACTGTCTCTAGAAATTAATGGAGAAACAAGATGCTTCCAAGACAAAGAGGAACTTGGGAAATTTGCAACCACCAATCCAACTCTACAGAGAATACTCCAGGGCATTCTAGAGAGAGAGAAAAGTACTAGGATTCCAGGAATGGTGGCAGAGAGGCCTCAATGAATTGGAGCAGAAAACAGAATGAAGAAGATAAGCAGACAACTGATGGAAACAAAAAAAAAAAAAGAGCATAACAGAAATGAGACAGAGGAGATTTTATTCAAAACTGATATGATTGATAGTATCAAGTCTGAGAGTATAGGCAATTACACTGAAGATGACAAGACTCTACGATACATGTTCTGGTTTGATAATTGCTAGTTTTTGAAGTTCTATACTATATACAAAGTTGTGTTTTTATTAATACTGTTATGTACTGACATATCCAATTATACTATGTCTGATGATATGGCCAGTTCTATTGGAGATAACAAGAGACAACACAGGAACCATGGTAGAATGATTTGTACAACGGTCTTACATGTTTATTTCATTTCATGTGTTTATAGGAATATGCTTTGTTTTGTTTCTCTCTCTAATATAGAAAGGATAGAAATACATGTTAAGACTCATACATGTGCAGAATCTATAAACATTAATGAGAACTGATCATATGACACATGATGAAATGAACAGATACTTTGAAGAAAAAGAGACACT
The DNA here is from genome assembly GCF_034190915.1 of Cavia porcellus. Taxonomy (NCBI): domain Eukaryota; kingdom Metazoa; phylum Chordata; class Mammalia; order Rodentia; family Caviidae; genus Cavia; species Cavia porcellus. The sequence continues at coordinate 41,708,332 of NW_026947510.1, forward strand.
AAAATACTCAGTGCTGATCTTGTAGTATCATAATGTGAAACCCAGCAATAGTATTATTCTTTGTTCAGAGTGGTATTAGCCTGCTTGGTTTATTCAATCTCAACATAATTGAAGATATGGATAACTGTATCTATATAGGATTGATAACCATATTTCTAAGTTTTTGTTGGATAGTTGAACAGAACTATCTCACTGTTTGAATCTCCACTTTATGAACTCCACTTTAGTATCTTGAATAACTATTTGTAAAAAGACAATCTGTAATCATTAATTAGTGATTTCTTACTGTTTATTTTTTTCTTTGAAATTATGTATTATTTCTACCCATTTTTTGTTTTGTTTAGTCTTTCTTTAAACTTAATTTAAAAAGAAGACATTACAGTAGCCAGTGATGATCATGGAGTGTCATGATGTGAATTCCAGCAATACTGTTTTTCTTTGTTCAGAATGATTTTAACCTGCTTTAGTTTGTTTAATCTAAACATAAATGAAGATATGGATAACTGCATGTATGTTTAAGTGTATAAGATTGACAACCATGTGACTAAATTTTTGTTGGACAGTTCAACAGAATTGTTTGTGGTCTCACTCTTTGAATTCCCACTTTACATGTTCCATTTTTGTATCTTGAACAACTATTTATAAAACAACAACATGTAAACATCAACTAGTGATTTCTTACTGTTCATTTTTTTCTCTGAATGTATGTATTATTTCTACCTATTTTCTGTTTTGTTTAGTCTTTCTTTAGATAAAATTAAAAAAACAAAAACAAAAACAAAACCTGTCCTATAATAAGGTATGAAAACATTTAAGAATTTGAAAAAAAATACTGGAGAGGAAGCTCAAGATAACAATGAAGGTAAAATGGAGAATATTTAAAGATGTAGAAGAGGTCACAAAAATGATTTGTAAACTCAGACCTAATTTATACCTTCTAACAATCTCTATGGTTTGATTTTATAAGCCAAAGAAAATCAGAACAAGTTAGAAGAGTTGCTATCTTACTATTTTGTGCTGATATAATAAAACTAGTAATCTAAAACTAGTAATTTATAAAGAACAGAAACTTATTTCTTACAATTCTGGAGACTGAGAATTCTAAGATCAAGATACCATTAGGTTTCTTTGTCTTCTAGGGCTGCTCTCCGCTTTCACAAGGGTGCCTTGATGCAGTATCTAGGGAGGAAAGGCAGAGAACAAGCTTTTACAAATGCTGCCTGCAGCTTCTCTGATAGGACTTTAGTCTCACTTAAAAAGGAATTCCTTTATGACGCAATCACCTTTCCATTTGTTGCTTTTGAGACAGGCTTTCCTCACTCTGCAGTCGAGGATGGTCTTAAACTCACTCTGTAGTCCAGGCTGGCCTAGAACTCACGGTGATACTCCTGCCCAGCTCCAACTCATTTCAGAAGGAAAAGGGGGAAAGAAGAAAGAGATAACAATTCCTGAAAGTCTTAAACTCAATAGGGCAAGCAACTCTAAATCATAAAGTTTGAGAATAAACTTCTGTAACTGAATGAATGTCCTGCTTCCCAAGCACACCAGGGAAGAGTTTGGGTCTCCAAAATTCCAGGGGACCTGATCCTTATGTTTGCCTTAGACACAGTGTGTACTGTAGCTCCTGTAATATGGGACTGGGTACTTGTAGCTTTCCCAGGTTGGTGGTGTAACCTGGTGGGTCTGTACATTGGGGTTTGGGTGACAGCTCCACATCCATGCATCCACTAGGCATCACCCCAGTTGAGGCTTTCTTTGGGGATTTCACCCCTGTCACACTGCCTGATTTGTCCCAAAGGCTCTCCCAGACATCCTCTAAATTTAGGTGGAGGCACTGTGCCTCCACAATCACATACACTACGCACTTTGTGGTTAGCACCACGAAGATGCAGCTAAGGTAAACAGCCTGTACCTAACAAAGCAGGAGCCCAAGATGCATCTGCTTCACTGGAACCACAGCTGAGCTGACTGAGGGGTGCTGTGTAAGAATGCAGGGAGCAGAGACTTGAGAGGGCTGTGGGCAGTGAGTCCTTCTTCACACTACCCCTTACCGCATTGACTGTGGGCAGCAGGGCAGCCTTGAAGATCTCTGAAGTAATTTTGGAGTCACTCTCATTACTTTAATGACTAGCTCCTGGCTTCCTCCCACCAAGACTAGTCTCCTTAACAAATGGTTGCTTGGCCACATCACCTGTTTTTATACTTAAGTATGCTTTTTATTCTTCATATGAACGAGCTAAGGATTTTAAAAATTGTACTGTTCTGTGTCATCTTTAATAACAAATTCTGTCTTTAAAGTTTTCCCTTTTTTGGATTTTTCTACTAGGCATGGTTGAAACCTACAGTGAATGTTTTAACTTTAAAAGCTTATTACATTAAAAATTCATTGCCAAGAACAATGGAATAAGAGTGTTTTAAGTAAGGGAGAGCATTGTGAGTATTCCAAAGTGGATTAATGGCAATATATCTTTTACTGAAACACATTTTTAAAGTTAAAACATTCATCCCAAGTTGATAAAATGTTTCCAGCAATTTCTGTTAAATAAAAACATTACCACTGCATCCTCATCCACATTTTTCACCAGATCTGGTACTGTGTGACTTTTGGTTCTTCTCCAAAGTGAAAATTGCCTTGAAAAATAAATGTCTTAAATTGATTCAGAATACTGAGGCAGCCACAGTAGTGCGACTAAAGACACTCATGAAAGGGGACCTCCAGAACTGCTTCAAAACAGTGGAATAAGTGTGTTAAAAGTGAGGCAGACTATTTTTTGAGGGAGTTAATGCAATTTATCTTATAATAAACTTCATAGTTTTAAATTAATCACCATATTTTATCCCACTTTAAAACAGCAGTTAAGATAATCCACATAGTACCCTGATAACACTGCTGTCAAGGATTCCTGCCACCAAACATCCTAGTTCATTGCTCTTAAAGTATGTATTCTACATGGTCCTAGGTCATAAGCATAATTTGGCCATTTTTTTTTGCCAGTTTAAACAAGGATAACCATTTCCACTATTCGAGTACCTTGTTCATCACTTTAGTCTGAGATCTCATCAGAATAATATTCATCGTCATGACCACTTAAATAATTTTTTAGAAGAATGAAGCTGTCTATGCAATGTTTCTTCAGAGCCCACATCAGAATTACCCTTAGAACTTCATTCATGGCAATGCAGACTTTTTCTGGCATTCACTTCAATGCTGTGCCAGTCTCTGCCCATTTCCAAATCCAAGACCACTTCCACAATTTTGGGTGTTTGTTTTAACATCTCACTCTTCTCAATTCCAATTTCTGCCTTAATCTGTTTTGTGCTTCTATAACAGAAATATCTGAAACTGTGTAATTTATAAAGAACAGAAATTTATTTCTCAGAGTTCTGCAAGTTGAGACATCTTAGATCAAGCTGTCAGAAGATTTAGTTGTCTGTGTGTGAGTTTCTGCTGCCAAGATGGCACCCACCTTGATGCTGTAGCCCAGAAAGGAGAGGAACATTGTATCTTTACATGGCTAAAGATGGGAAGGGTAAGCTCATTCAGTGCTGCTGTAGTTTGGATGAGGTTTGTCCCTATGCTGTTATGTGCTGGAAGCTTGATTCCCAGTGTGGTGGCATTAACAAGTGGGGAATCTTTAAGAGATGGGGGCCTATGGAAGGTGATTAGATTATTGAGGGTACTGTCCTTAGAAGGGGTAAATGCTGATATTCTGGGAGGTAAAAAGGTAGCAGTATTTTAGATCTCCCAAATAGGAACTAAACAAACCTCTTGTCTTTACAAAATGTTCAACTAGGGGTAGTTCCTGTGTTTTGTGTTTAATCTCAGTGGTGCCAATTTGATTGACTTGAGAGCCACGTAAAAGATTATTTCAGCACAAGGTGTAGGTGTGACTGAGTGGGCCATGAACTTGGTACTGTTTAGGGTCCCTGATGCATGATGAAGGTGTGAACTTGAGTACTATATAGGGTTCTTTCTTTCTTTCTTTCTTTCTTTCTTTCTTTCTTTCTTTCTTTCTTTCTTTCTTTCTTTCTGGTACTGTTCCCTTGCTCTACTTCCAAGCCACCGTGAACCAAGGATTTTGCTCCACCTTGCCTTTCTGCCATGGTGCTCCAGCCTTCAAACCAGCTAACCATGGACTGCATTCCTTCAAACTGTGAGCCAAATTAACCTCCTTGTTCTTTTTAAGTGGTGGGTCTTGGGTATTATATACTAGCAACACAAAAGTTGACCAAAACATCTGAGGGTGAGCCTAATTGCTGACTTCTCTGGTATCCTGTCACATTGTAAGTTCTCTCTCTTTTATACTATAAGCCATTTACTGTATTGTGATGTAACCAGAAGGTCCTCACTCAGAAACAGTATATGTTGGTACCAACATTTTAGACCTCCCAAATACGAACTAAATAAACTTCATCTTTAGAAAATGTTCAGTTTCAGGTAGGAATTTTGTTATAAAATCATAAAAATGCACTAATTCAGGGCTTTAAATAATTTATGAGAGAGAAGCTTTCATGCTCTCATCATCTCTGAAAGGCCTTACTTTTTACTACTGTCACATTGCTAATAACTGAATATGAGGAGGACAAACTTAAATCACAGCAGTGGCCTTTTAAAAATGACCAATGAAAAGAACAAATCCATTAGCTAAAAAATAAAACAAAACAGAAAAGAAGTTCAAAATATATAAATAGTAAAAAAGAAAAATATCAAGTGTATGTTGTAACAGACTCTAAGTATTTTGAACTGTAACTGGTATTAGTTACAGTTGATTATTTACATTGTGAGCAAGAAATGAGTTCAGAAAAGAATTTGTTGTTTTGCTAGTAGTTTTAAAAGGGAATGGAGACTCAAAACTACAATGGATATTATTTCTCACTCATTAGAATATAAGCATACAGAATATATATGCTTTATGATTTTTAACCTTTCATTGCTTATTATTTATAATTTTTATATTTATGCTTATCTGATCATTTAGTGATTAGATAAGACGGTGTTTTGATTTTTCTAATTTGTTTATTTTTTTATCTCCAATTTTTATTTTTTTCTTTTCTAAGTTGTTTTCTCATTTAAGTTTTATTAATTCTTTTTTTCCTTTAATTTACCATTTTGTTCTTTCTTCTGTGTTTTTGAGTTTTCATTAAGCTGCTTACTTTTTTGATAAAAGTATTTGATGGTATAGGCTTACTTAGTTCTAGCCCACAGATTTGCATTGTTCAGTTATATTATCATTATTTGAAGATATTTTATAATTTCATATTATTTCCCATGTGACCTGAGAGCTCTTTAGTAGTATTTTTAGAATTGTAGAGAGGAGGACCTTTAAAATTGCTATTAATTTCTCATGTAATTGAACCATTGTACATTTGTTCTCTTGTGCTGTTTATATTCTTTGAATCATAAAGAGATTCTACTTTGTTACCTATGGTATAAAATAAGAGGTTAGAAATCAAAGGTTCATTCTCTAGAAGAAGGACAATCCAAATTCAAAGCTAGCATAAGGAAAAAAACTTACATAGATAAGAGCAGAAATTAATGAAATTTAGTCTAAAAATAATACAATGAATTAAAAAGCTAGTTTTTTGAAAGAATAAATAAAATATATATATCCCGAAAGTATCTTATCCCCTAAAAAAAGACCCCAATCAACACAAGTAGAAATGAAAATGGTGAAATTACAATGAACTCTGCCAAAATTCAGATGATTATTAGTTACTATGTGGAGAACCTGTACTCTAATATATTGGAGAATTCAGAAGAAATGGATAGATTCTGGGTATAGATGAACTAAGAAATTTGGACTAAGAAGACCTAAAAGCCTTGAATAGTCCAATATCAGTCGTTGAGACTGAAGGAAAAAAATCTACCAATTAAGAAAAGCTCAGATCCTGGTAGATATACTGCCAGATTCTATAAGAACATTAGAGAAGATATAACGCCAATACTCCTCCAATGCTTTAATAAAATTAGAAGGAAAGACATACTCCCAAAGTCACCCAGATTCCAAAACCAGAAAAGGACTCAAGCAAAAAAGAGAACTATAAGTCAGCCTCTTTAATAAACACTGATGCAAAAATCCTCAACAAGATATTGGCAAACAGGATGTAACATATTTTCAAGAAGATCATATACTTTGACCAGGTAGGACTCATCTTGGGAATGCAGGGATGGTTCAATATATGTAAATCCATAAATGTAATACATCACATAAATAAAAACAAGGGGAGAATTCACATGATTAACCCTTGACAAGATCCAAAGTCCATCTATGATAAGCCTTGAAGAAAATAGGCAAGGAAGGACGTTATTGCAATCTGATAAAAGCAACATATTAATAAAGAGAAGCTGAAAGCTTTTTCTCTAATATCAGGAAGATGACAGAGATGTCACCACCATTGTTCAATGTAGTTCTTACAGGACTGACCAGAACAATCAGGCAAAATATATATATATATATAAATAAAGTGAAATGACAAAAGAAGAAGTCAAATTGCCATTATTTGTACATGACATGATTCTCTACATAGAAGAACCAAAACATTGCTTCCAGACATTCATAGAATTAATAATGACAATCAGAAATGTAGCAGAATAAAAAATTCAATAACCTTACTCTACACCACTTATAAACTCACTGAGAATTCAGGGAAACAATAGCTTTAACAATAGCATCAAGAAAAATTAAATATTTAGGAATTAACCTACCTAAGAGAGTGAAAGACATCTACAGTTAAATCTATAGTACTGTGAAAAAGGAGATATAAGAAAACATCAGAAAATGCAGTGATATCCCCTGTGTCTAGATAGGCAGAAACAATATGGTCAAAATGGCTATATTTGCAAAACTAATATACAGAGAATGCAGTCACAACCAAACCAACAGCATTTTTAACAGAACTAGAGAAAACAATCCTAATGTTCACATGGAACCAGAAGAGACTTAGAAAAGCAAAAACAATCTTGGGCCATAAAACATGCAGGACAAAACCCAAAAAGATTCCTGTAAAAAGAAATAAACAGATAATAAAACAAGATCTTAGCTTCTTTTCAACAAACTGAGATAAGCTAGTATGTAAATGAAACAAATTAGCATATATATTGAAATTTTTGTGAAATAATGGCATTTGTAATTTGGAAATTATTTTAACTTTTCCATACTTTCTATTTAGCTTTCTTCTATTTTGCTTTTTATGTTTACACATATATATTGTGTTTCTCATATAAAACATTTGAGCTTGTGAGTCTGACTTATTTCACTTAACATTATATTCTCAAGCTGCATTACTTATTCTTATTTGATTATGACATTTTGTTTCATTTTTTCATAATATAAAAAAGACCTCACTTTCTATTTGGGAGAGACAAAAAATAAAATAAAATAAAGTAAAATAAAAAGGCAGGAGGAATCAGAATCTTGGGTTTCAAATTATAATACAAAAGTACAGTAATAAAACTAGTGAGATACTGGCAAAAACTAAACTAAAGCAAAACAAAAAAAACCAAACAAATAGGTCCGTGGAACCGAGTAAAGTGTACAGAAACAACTCCAAGAAGTTTCAGCAACCTGACCTTTGACAGAGGGATCAAACATATATGTTGGAGCAAATATAGCTTCCTTAACAAACAGTACTGAGAAAACTCACTACATGCAGAGATTGAATCTAGACCTTGCTTTCTTACCATATATGAAACGAAAATCAAGATGGCTCAAAGATCTAAATATTAAAGCAGAAACAATGAATCTTCAGGTATATAAAATAGATAAAACTCTTGAAGACAGAGATATAGGTAAGGATTTTCATAGCAGAGTTCCAATTGCGTGAGAAATAATACCAAGAATGAACAAATAGGATCATACAAAATTAAAAATTTCCTGCCCAGCAAACAAAGCAACCAACAGAGTGAAGCGACAACCTACAAAATGGGAAAAAAAAGTTTCCAAGTTATTCCTTAGACAGAGAACTAATATTTAGAAGAAAGAATGCAAAAAAAAAAAAATGAGACCTCCCAAAATAAAACATTTAGCTCAAAGATAGGCAACTGAAATGAACACATGGTTCTCAAAAATTTAAGATATGTTACATACATGTACTAACTTTACACAAAGCATGTAGGCACTATATTCTGCACATGTACTAATAAAATAGAATTTTAAAAATTTAAAAATAGAAAAAAAGGAATAAGAAAAAAAAAGAAAGAAACACATGATCCCAAATACAGAAAAGTTAAGTATTTGTCTGTATTTTTGAATGAGTGGTTTCCTTCCAGAATCTGCAGTCTTGGAGTTCAGCAAGTCACAGTTTTCTCCACCTAACCTTTTAGGTTGTGGGTTTATGAAATGTGTCCTGTATTCCAGAGGCTTCTGTTTACCTCAAACTGTGTCAGTATTCTTACTGAGGTATGTTCTTGCTCATATTGTTAGATACGAAAGGCAATCAGACCTCAGAGCTGTGCTGAATGTAAGCAGCACAGTAAACGTTCAAGGGCTTAATGACTCACCATTTCTAAGCCCACATCAAACCAAGCCTGGAGCCCGTGTTCTTTCTGAGCTGATCTTGAACTTCTCATTCGATCTCTTTTATCCCCACTCCCTGTACACAGCCATCTCCTGTGGCTGTCTCTTTACCCAGTCACTGTGGGTGAGTAGCATTGGGAGCTCTGATGTAAAGTTGCTTTTAGCTGTTCTGAGACCCTGAATAAAATCATTGATTCCTTTCCAAAACTGGTACCTGATTATATACATTCTGGCAGTATAATGGATACCTATACTTAAACCCTTTCTGGCTATTGCTTGCTGTATGAAAGGTGTTCCCTTGGAGCAAAATCATGTGTAGTTTTTTCAGTTCACAATGATCATGATGTATACACCTAGGATCTCCTTGCTTGCAGGAACCACATTCCCCTCCCCACAAGTGATGAATTACGAATCAGGGAGAGAGACCAGATTATTTCTTTCTTGTCTCTGTATTGTGGTTGTCTTTCCATCTTCTCTGCAGTTTCTAAATTTTCTTGTCAGTTCCATCCTGATTCCTGGTGATTCATCTCTCTCCCTCTCTCTCTGTCTTTCTGTCTCTCTCTCTCTCTCTGTCTCTCTCTCTCTCTCTCTCTCTCTCTCTCTCTCTCTCTCTCTGTCTCAATCTCTTTCTCTCAGTCTGTCTCTCTCTCTGTCTCTCTCTTTTCTTCACCAAATTGCTATTTCCAGAGTCTGTATTATGAACCTGTTAGAGGCTGAAGTTTGCTGCCCATCACAATTTGGCCATTTTTCTTTCTTACCCCCTTTCAAACATGTTTATGATTTATATATTGCCTTTATGTGAATTTTTCTATCTTTTTTTCCTCTTGTGGATATTGTGTAGGGTTTTTTTTCTTTTTACAATGAATTATGAAAGATTCACAAAAGCTGACTGACATTGCATATTCACAAAATCTTTTTTCCTTTAGTTTTAAAAACATCTAATTTTTCACTAAATGTATTTCAACTTTATTGTCCCACTAAGTTCATTATGTTTCTTAATGTTATTGATTTTGTTACATGAAAACTTTTTTAAAAAGCTCCAGATTTTAAATAGGCAGTTGGTTAAAGATCTATACATCTTATTTTTTATGAGAATTGATTTCAATTATGACCTGAATTTATATTTATTTACTTTTAATCATTTGTTGGATGCGGGGTAAAGGGTTATGTTTTAGCAATTTCTATTCCTTTGTATTTCTTCTATTTCAAATAAGATAACAAAATTTAGTTATATGTTTTCCTTTTGTTTTTTGTTTTGCTAGAATATGCTAACATTGTCTACAGTTATAATTAATTTTTATGGATAGTTATGTCTTTCTTATACTCCACATCTTTCTTTTTCTTTCTTACTTTTAAAGAAACTAATAAACATTGTTAAGGCTTTTGAACATCATTAAATCATAGTGTTTCCTAGACTTACTTTATTTTTATTTTTTATTGAAGGTTATTTTTAAATGATACCTTGTGCTTTATACATCTGAATCATTTCTGTAAATAGGGGTTATTGTACATGCAGACATAAATTATAATTTGACTGCTTCAAAATTGGTTTCCTTCATTATTTTATATAATCACTCATGCTACTGAATAGTTTCATGTTCTCATTATTTTTTGTTGGTTATTTGCTCTTTGTGGCTACAATGTCCTCATTATTTTGCTATTCATAATAAAATCTTCCTTTATGTTTCTTGATTTATGATTTATCTTTCTTTTAATTTTTTCCTTTATTATTAACTTCTGAAATTTCTCTTTAACCACATCATTCAGCTCTTGCTTTCTCTCCTTTTCTGTTGTTTATTTAAATCATCATGCATTTTAATCTAAAATTTCATTTTGATTATTCTTGCAACATTTATAGAATTTCTAATTCATTTGAAGGAATTATTCTGATTATTTCTCATAAATCATCAATCATCTTAAAACATGCTACACAGTGTGGTGGGTTGTTTTCCATTTGTTTCTGTTTTTAACAGAGATTCTTTACATTTAGGAGCTGATTTCATGCTTGCTTAGAAATATCAAAATCCTTGACTGCTGTTGTGTATTGTGACTACATATTCTTTTCATTTGTTGAAGGAGAGATGAGGCAGTGTCCCCCTTAGTAAAGGGCCCCAGGCTTCACAGAGTCCCTACATTATTATTTGATGTCATCCCACCAGGTGACTTCTCAGTTAAGGGATCCCTTTGAAAGAAGTGAAATTTGAAGAAGAGCTGCTTCTCAGTTTAAAAATTCAGTAAGGGTTTGGAGTCATGGAAGTGAATAAGTAAACACAACTGGCCGGTAGGTAAAATCTATTCCTTTCTTCCTCAGTTCCCGGTAAATCTCTGTCTCTGTGAATATTATCTAATCTCCTTTGGATGGTTGAATTATTTTTCTTTTTGATATCTGCCTAGTGATGAATCAGCCAACAACTCATCAAGGACAGATGGGAAAGAACCTAGGATAAAGTTTCAAATGATTCAACATCCGGGTTTTTAAAGAAGTTTTTACTTTGTTATCACTGATATTGTATTATTATCCCTGAGTCTCTCATCTCTCTCCTCTCCTCTCTTCCTTTTCCTCCTACTCATTATCTCTCTCTCTCTCTCTTTCTCTCTCTTCCATGTTCATCAAATTTTTACAGAGAGAGAATCATAGTATACACAAAAGGACATATAAAGAGAGTTATTATAAGGAACAGACTCATCCCTAAAGGAGACTGGTAAGTCCCCAGACTTGCAGTGTTATTGACATGCTGAGATCCAGCAGAAGCAATGGTTTTGTTCTATACCTAATCTAAAGTTCTGAGAACTAAGAGAAACGAGGTGACAGTTACAGATCATAGACTAGAAGGCTTGAGACTGAAGAAAAGCCAATGTGCCAGTTCAAATTTGACAGCAAGGGTAGTCTGTGGCCCAACTCAGACAGTTGGATGGGGTTATTCTCTCTCATTTAGGGGATTATCAGCTTTTTTGTTGTATTTAGCACCTCAAATGATTGGACAAGACCCAACCACACCAAGGTGAGCAATCTTCTTGATTAGCTTTACAGTTTTAAATGTTAATCTATTCTAAAAACACTCTTATAGAAAACACCAAAAATAACAAACATTGGCCAAATATATGGCCATTATGTGATTTAAGCATAATGCAAACATGCAATTTCAGTGTAAGACAGCCTTCAGGGTTCCCTGAGGCTTGCAGTTTGTTTTAATGTTCATTTGTTGTATTGATACCTCTGTGTCTCTTTTCTAATATTGCTGGAGTTAATTTTGGAAGCAAAAGAATAGCCTATGCAATTTTCCTATCTTATCAGAAAACTTCTATTTCATATTTCTAGATTATTTTATTGTCACCAATAGTATTTCCTCTTTTATCATAGAAAATTGGTTTTCTTCTCTGAAATTAATTTTTACTATATTCACTTATTTTTTTGTGTCCCCATTATAATGTCTATTACATTGAGTGATTAAGGACCTGTGTCTTGTATATACATTAATATGTATTTATTTCTACTATATCTGGACCAATAAGAATAATTCTTATAGAGACATATGAAAAATGTTTATTGGACAGATAGATAAGTGAATGAATAATGAATGAATAAAAGAAATGAACATCGAGACCAAATCTGTAATGCAAAAATTGTGAAACACTTTCCAAACGAGGAAGAAATGTATTTCATGAGTGGCACTAGAAAGTCAAATCTAACTACGAAGCATTATAAAATATTTCCTAGCTTTAAAATATAAGATTAAACAATGGACGTTGCTAATTCTTGTGATCACTTGTTATGTCTCTTCAGAGTTCCAAGTAATTCTAAATTATTTGATTTTAACTTATGCATATATCAATGTGTATGTTTCTGTTTAAATTTTCATAAATGCTTAGAAAATTATTCTATGGTTTTTCAAGCATCCAGGTGATTAAAAGATTTACTACCACTTTAAGTAAACAGTCATTCATTTTTTCCTATTAACTCTCACCTCTTATGCTGTCCACACCTTTTTATTTCTTTTTCAGTACAGAAGAGTGGGAATTCCGAATTGTTTTTGGAGAAATCAGTTCTCCTTGGGGAATTAACCAGCATGCTTGCCTTCTAAGACTTCTTAGAGTAAAACGATTTGGCAGATCATAAATTTAACTCTATTTTGATAGCTTCAGCTTGATGGTATTCTCATAAGTGGAGATCATATTTGATATTAGTTTGGTTTAGAAAATAATTTTCTTATAAGATTGAAAGAACACAGGAATGAAGGATAGATGAATAAAGACATTTTTAATTTGCTTAACCTGGCAAGTTTGTACAACTCTTTCACTGACTGTTTTTAAATTTATTTTACCTGTATCTATATAGTAAATATAAATATATTTTACCTGTATCTAACAAAGGGAATCCATCTTTTTAAGAAGAAAGTGACTTTTTAAAATGTTCAATTCATATTTACTATTTCTTTTTTCTTTTTTTTTTTTGTCTTTTTTTGTGGTTTTTATCGGTACCAGGGATCGAACTCACGACTGCCTGCTTGCAAGGCAGGCGCTTATGCTGCTGAGCTAAACCCCTAGTCCCTTTATTTACTATTTCTAAAAATATGCCAAACACTATTTTCAGAACTAGAGATATATCAATACTGTAATATTTGATAGCACTTTCTTTCTACTTGTTCCTTATTTTATTCTGATTTTATTTTATTTGTCCTAAATACAGATACACAAAAGCAGTAATTATGACAAGAGTAAATAAAAAAAGAATATTGAAATAGTCAAAATAAATTCACAAATTATTGATCATAATTTTCTCGACGTTATCAGAAGAAACTGTGAAAATTTAGAGAAGGTCAAATTAGAGAGATAACTTCAAGAACAACTAAATAATTCAAGGAATTCATGCTTACAATTGTGTTTCAGCCTCCATATTACTTAAGATTTTCTCAAGGAACAGAATCAGTAGCAAATATATGTATAATTGTAGAAGAGGCCTACAGGATCAGAGGTAGGATACTCTACAAAGATTGTACCCTGGATAGTCAGAGAATCAAGTAAAATGGAAGCCTCAGAATAAGAGGGGTCAAGAATGTGGTATTGGTCCAAGGTCTGAGTCCAAAAGATCATAGGAGGGTCATTGGCAGCAGTTCGCACTGGAAGGCTGCAGACATTGGAGACCTGGAGACTGACATTCAGAGGTAACAGGAACACTTCTTTCTCTTTTCCATTATTTTAAAAATTTTTTGTTCAAGATTCAAATTTATTGGGATTTGTTTTGGTCACCCCTCAACCAGCGTGTCTTTGCTTCTCAATTTGCTGGTCTACATGTCACTCATCTATGGACACACCCAGAACCCTGTGTTAGTAATCTGCTAGATATTCCTTAATCCATTCTGTCTGACGTATTATGAGGAATAGTGGCAGCAACTAATCTTGTAATCAAGAGCAATGGAACGAATGAATCAATTAGGAAAGAGAAGACTGCTTAAACCTGAAGGGAGAGGAACTTAGATTATTCCTGGGGAGCTGGGTTCAATTAGAACAGTTACAAAGGAAGCATATGCCAGAAAAAATGTTTTATAAACCAAAGTAGAGTGACTCTAATCAACAAATGCAATGCTCTGGAGAACATTTATAGATCAGATTGCTTGTAATAATGATTTTCTATTTAAGAGTGTTCAATTATAGATTTTTTTTTTTTTTTTTTAAGGCTGAAGCATGTTGTAGAGGTGCCTGAGTTGGAAGATGAATGTTTGGATGCTATTTATTCCTTAATTCTGGTGGCACTTGAGCCCTTAGTAAAACAGGGTCTCCCTGTGCTCTGGGTTCAGTGGCTTCTATGAATTCTTTCCAGGAGGATCTCAACACTCTGCCATCTTACCTCACCATAGACGCTGGCCCAAGTCATTTTTCTTCAAGTTCTCTACTTTGGAGACGTCAGGCTTTTCAGCCTGAGGACTTAATCTTCCTTCTAGCTAATCTCAAAAGTAACCCACCCTCTTCTTTCCCTGTCTATGACACTTAGCATGATTGCTGATGTAGAATTTAAAAATTTTCAAAAGTGCCACAAGACATCTTTTCATTCTGTGGCAAACATGCTCCAAGACAAGGATCATAATGAGTGTTTGGAAAAGCAATGAGTGCAGGAATGAGAGAAGATGAAATCTAGAAGTAGAATAAGTAAAAATTAACCCCTGAAGATAACTTGCTGGTAGTTAGTCTCATAGAATATGAAGAACTTAGGTCAGACACTGTAAAGTATTTCTGGGTATCTTTCCTATGAGTTCTGGGCTCTCAGGAAGTCTCAGGATTCAGATTGTTTGAAGGATGGGTGGAATGCCTCAGCTTACCTTTGTAACAGAGTAATAAACTTACAAGCTTTTACTGCATGTTGGAAGACAGTATTGTGCTAAATATAATGCAGTGCTTCACAGCTTGTAAAATCAACTCTATGTCACCAACCTGAAGGTATCTTCAAAAGAAATATGGCTGAAAAAAGACATCGCCCTTTTTTAATACCCCTGCTGTTTCCCTTATGGAATTTCACTGAAAGGTCTGGACACGAACATGCTGCCTCCTGGCTAGTGTTAATGCATTTTTCTATAAAAGTAGAGGAAGACAAAAGAAAGGCAAAAATGTGCTCTACAATGGAAAATGTATCCTCAGCTACTGGGGTAAAATTACATTGACAGTGGGGGAGTTATTTTCTTCCTTCGAAGAACAGTGTTTGATGTTGGAACCAGGCTATGTGGTGATGAGACTCAAAACTTGAGAGATAAATCTGATTCCTGATTTAAAAAGGAGCTTTCAGGGGTTGCTTAGCAGGGTGATTTTAGAGGTTAACATATGAATAGCGATTACTTTATGTCTTGTCTGTCTGTCTTGTGTTTGTTGGACAGAGATAGGATGGTTGATTCCCTCTGTCACACACACACAAGAAATTTAAATTCCATCGTAACTATTCATTATAAATATGGTGATATTTTAATATCTAGAAAGTCTTTAAATCTGGTCTACCTTGTGCTTCTTTTCCCTCTTTATGTTGATTTCTACATCTCTTCCTATTTATCTCTTTTGTACATCACACATATTTCACTATGAACTCGATTTTGTGGGTGAAAGGTCACAACTAACTGTTTGCATGTCTTATCTCTACCCCAGAGAGTGGTGACTCACAAATGAGCTGGCTGCACCTACTGTACATAAAACGGCAACATCGCTTTGATCTCTCCCTTAATGTGCCAGGTTTAGATTACTTTGTGAGCAAAAGGGGTGAGAGGTGGCAGGATACTATTTTAACTAACTACTGGGGGCAGTATTTATTTGTGGTGCAGATTTTTAATGGGAAAGATGGAACATGAAAGCCTGTCAAATGTACTGCTCAAAGAGTCTGACAACACAGAATATTTTTATAGATGAAAGATGAGGAATCTCCAACTTCTTAGTGTAATATAAATTGTATGGAAAAAGTAAGATGTAAAGAAGCCAGATAGAAAATGATCTATATATTGTTGATTGCATGGAACCCTGCCAAAAGACCTGAGGACTATTTCAGAGTTCTTTTTATTGGCTACCCAGTATGTCATGGTGAACAATAAAAATATACGCTCTGAGAAAGATTTTCACTACACTTATAATAAATGTAACGCTGTTTTATTAAGAACGAGACATTTCAGGTAGTGTCTTTTCCAACATGGTAATAGAAAGAAACTCAGAAATAAAGAAGGATCATGTCCTTCAAGTTTGAAAATGTTCTTTTATCTTGTACCTGTAATCAGAGTGTAAGTCCTGTTATATTCAGTGCAGAAATTGCTTGAAAATTCTGCCTTCGCCTTTTGTGCGTCCCTTATTTTTCTGTATTTAGTTCACCATAACTTTACTGCAAAATGGTAATTCTTGATCTTTCTTTCCACCTGCAAACACTGGTGATACCTGACATTCTTCTGTCATTTATAGTAGTTATCCCTGGTAGTATTTCTTAAGGTGGAGATGACTCCTGTATAAAAGAAATTCTTTTAAAAAAAAGCGATATGCCCACAAATTTGTAACTTTTGCCTAGGAAATATTTAAATTAAACAATTATTTATTTAATAATATTAAATTATTCTAAATAGCTATTTTAAATAATTTTAATACAATGAATAATATTTATTTTAAATAACTTTTAAATCATTCAGTTTTTACAATTTGGACCTGTATCACCAGATTATGGATTATATCAACAACTATGAACTCCATTTACATTTTCTGAATCTGATATTTTTGAATTTTTTATTTACTAAAGTATTAATGTGCTATGGATGGAACCTAGGGATTTACACATTAGGCAAGTGCTCTATCTCCAAGCTATATTCCCCAGTTCTTAATTTTATCTCCCTTTATTATTGTATCTAAAACATGAAACTCCATCTGTTACGGCTTGTATGTTGATGTTTTCACAAAGCCTCATGCCCTAGTAGGTGGGACTTTGGGGAGGGGACTGAATCATGGGAGTGTGGTCTTGGACTCCTCCACTGATCCGGTTTACAGCTGGGTGTGATGCTGGGAGGTGAAGCCTGGGGGAAAGAAGTGGGTCACTGGGGGCCTGGCCTTGATCCCATGCCTGCTTCCTGCCTACCAAGCCTTGAGCTATCTCTCCTCTGTGATGCTCCACTGCCATGCTGCCTTGCCTTGGAAGCAGTCAGCTATGAACTGAAACCTCTACAAACTATGAGATCGCATAACTCTTTCCTCCGTTGACTTTTAGGTGTCAGGTATTTTGTCCCAGCAATGAGAATGCAATTAAGACACCATCCTACTTCCTTTGTTCTTTCCATAGCACATTTATACTTTGTCTTAAATTCAAGCTGAAAATTGGGTCTTCAGTAAAGCTTTTCCACCAGCCTATAAAAGAGTGATTTTTCTTTTCCTCACTAGTTTTACCCCAACACAATGCTTACAAAAATACATTTATAGTGTGATATTCTAACGTGTAATCTTTAAAGGTCTTCTGGACTCCTCCACCAGACTGTGAAATAGGGGGCTTATTCATTTGCACAAGTCCTAACTCAAATACAGTAGAAAGTTCAAGTACAGTGGCAAATGCTATAATTGTGATGAATTAGTGGTTGTTTGTGTATTGGTACAGTCATCCTTCATCACTAGTACAGTATCTTTCACTATGGGGCTCAGTGACTTTTGCATGAATGTGCTCACATGTAATCATTCATTTAAAGGTATAGAACAATTCCAAATTTCCAAGTTCTTTTATGCTATGTCCTAGCAATACTCTTAATACCAGAGAACTCTGTTCTGACTTTTATACAATAAACAAATTCTACTGGTTTGTATTTCTTAGGAATTCTATTAATGGAATCAAATAGCATTTATTCTTCTATATCTGTTTTCTTTAATTCAATGTAATGTTTTTGAGGTTTACCCATGCCTCTACATGTACCAAAAGGTTGTTCTTTTTTTGTATAGATTCCATTTTATAAATATATCATGATTTTTTAATCCATTCTTTTCTTTTTGAATATATGTATAATTTACAATTTCTAATCCTCACAGTTTTATTGAAATTTGTACATATTATTTGTAGACTTTTATACTATTCCTGTGACTATGTAACTAAACATTGGATTGGTGAACTGCAGAACAAATTTTATTTACTAAAAGTGATTGGACCAATTTATACACTCAAAAGATAAATATTAGAGTTCTAATTCCTCTTTATCTTTGCCCCAAAAATGCTGTTATCAGGCAGTGCTTTTCGCTATTCTGGTGAGATACAATAGTATCTCAGTGCAAGTTCAACTTACATTTCCTTAATAGGAAATAATAATTTTATATACTTATTGGTTGTTTGTATATCTTCTTTTGAAAACTACCTCTTTTTATTAAATTGTCTATCTTTTTCCTATTGATATGTCAGAGTTCTCCATACATTTGGATATAATTTCTTTATCAGGCATGCATACTGCAGACATATTTTCTCAGCTGTGAATTGCCTTTTTCTATAGTCTATTAGTTTTTTGTATTTTATACAGGGTTTAGGTTCACAGCGAGATGGACTGAAAGGTCCAGAGATTTCCTACCCTCAGGGGTATAGCCTCTGCTCTTAACATCATTTCATGCATATTTTACAACTGTAGACCTACAATGACAAGTCATTCTCTCCTGCAGTCCTTATTATACTGTTTGTTTATAGTGGTGTATACTTCATGAGTTTTGATAAATCCATAATGTCATGCATCTGCAATCATAGATCTACTGTGATCTACAATCACATGACACCGAGCAGTCTTGCTGACTTAAAGGCCACTGTACTCTGCTTCCTCATCCCTGCCTTCACCTTGACTCTTGTTTATTGTATCTGTAGTTGTGGCTTCTCTCGTGTCATAGCTGGTGAGATATAATAGTATCTCAGTGCAAGTTCAACTTACATTTCCTTAATAGGAAATAATAATTTTATATACTTATGTCACTTTTTCAGCTGGATACTTTCACTTGGTAACATGCATTCAGTTTTTCTCCATGTGCTTTCATGGCTTGATAGCTCATTTCTTCTCTGAAATTTTAAAGTTTTATTTGTAAATGTTTGCAGTACATGTAGTTTGCCATCACAGTGTAGAACGGTTACAGGTACATATTACATTTTTTAAAAAATCCTCTTCCCCTGTCCACCTTCTTCCTATATCTTCATTCAGTCTCCGTACTCTATTTTTCATTCTTGTTGATATTTGTCTTAGCCCATGTTTTGTCATATAGCATTTAAGTTAACTGAGGTCATTAGGTTCCTGTAGGTGGCACATCTTTATTTTTCTTATTTCTTCCCCTCCTCCTCCCCCTGACATTGTTTCCTTGGAGCATTTCCTCATGCAAGAGATCCATCCCTTTGTCCCTCTCTATCCATTCTTTATCATTTTTTAATTTGCACTTTGCCTCTCTCAAATGAGAGATGTCACACAGTATTTAAGCTTGTATATCTGTTTTATTTCACTTAATATATTTTCCATGTTCTTACATTTTCCTACAAGTGTCTCACATCTATTATTCTTGATAGCTGAGTAGTACTTCATTATCTGTAGATCACACATTTTCTTTTCCCAGTTGCCTATTGATGGGTATATAGCTTGCTTCCAGGACTTACCTATTATGAGTTGTGCTTCTATAAACCTTGATATGCATGTGCCACTACAACATGATGATTTAAGCTCTTCAGGGAAGACACTTAGAAGGGCATAACTGGGTCACATGGAGTTGCTAATTGCCATTCATAGAAAAAGCTCCATACTGACTTCCATAATGGTTGTAATAGTTTACCTTCCCACCAAAAATGAAAGAAGTTTCCCTTTTTGTCCCAGACACTTCAGCATTTGTTATTGTTTGATTTCTTAATGATCACCATTTATTCTAGAGTATGATAGAATCTTGTTTTAATTTCCATTTCTCTAAGGTCTAGAGATGTTGAACATCTTTTTGTACATTTGTTGACTGTCTGTATTTTTTCCTCTGTGAAGTATCTGTTTATTCCTCATGCCCATTTCTTGACTGGATCTTTACTTTTAGTAGTTCAATTTTGGGGAGTTCTTTGTATATTCCATATATGAGTCATCTGGGTGAAGAGTAGCTGGTAAAAACATTTTTTTCCTCTTCTATTGGTTATCACTTCAATCCACTGATTGATTCTTTTTCTGTAAAGAAGCTTTTAGCCTGAAATGATCCCATCTGCCGGTTCTTGCTGTTATTCCTTGTATAATTGAGGTTCTTTTTAGGAAAATTCTTTCCTACACTTATGTGAGCCATTTTTCCCTTTCCTTTGGTGAGTCTGGCTAAGGGTTTATCTATTTTGTTTATTCTTTCAAAGAATCAGCTCTTAGATTCACTGATTTTTAAAGTCTCAATTTCATTGATCTCTGCTCTCTTCTTTATAATTTCTCTCCTTAATTTCAGTTTGGGGTTGGTTTGTTGTTTCTCAAAGATTTCTCATAAGGTTATTTATTAGGGTTTAGTCTATTTTGCTAATGTGAACATTGACTTGACGAATTTTTCTCTTAGAATTGTTTTCATATTGCTCCAGAGATTTCATTGAACAATCATCACTAACTTTCTTCATCCTCTATATGTTGGAAGAAAAGGCCAAGAGGAAGAGAAAAACACATGCACATTCACCCTCACTCTTAAAAGGAAAGAAGGGGGCAAATAATGGAATAAAAGTAGGTAAGATGAATAGAAAGAGAAAAAAGCAAATAAATAAATAAATGGGAAGTTTTCTGCTGTTTTGGACATGTGACTATTTTCCACAGCCTGAGAATAAGGGTCTGAGCTCAAGCCAAGATGTGACTGTTCATGCTGGAAGGCTAAGGCAGCGGTCCACCCCAGAACAGCGATGGATGTGGACATCCACATACAGTGAGTACGTGCCAGTGAGACCTTCCTATCCCAGTTAACTCAAGTTGAACTTAGCCTCCAACTACATGAGCTGGGACCTATGTTCACCAGCTCCAGCCCATCTGCAGGACTCTTTTCGTCTTGCTTTCTTCCTTGGCTGTTCTCCCCTCATCAGCTCTGGAAACTTGACAGTGTGGAGCATGGCTTAGAGCCAAGGGGCTGCTCTGGGACTCTGGTTCCAACTCTTAGTCCTTCCCTGCAACTGCGCACACACCAGCTCTTGTTCCACAGTCATGGTGGCGGGCACTATACCAAGATAATTCACCAACTGTTTACTGTTACAGAGTGGAATGCCACTCTGAGGGCAGTATCACGCATTTTCCTTGCAAGTTCCAACTGCCATTGATTCTCCAGTCGCCAGGTGGGTCTCTCTTCCTTGTGGAATGTTCTGTGGTTGTCTCTGAATAGTGTTCTTTGGGTTGGACTCTTCAAAGCAGAACTCAGACATGGTCACCACAATACATTTGGTTAATACATCTCTTATGTCTCTTTCCAATTATTTTTCGACTGTGTATTTTGTTGGCAGTCTCTGAATCTTTCCAACATGGCTCCTCCTCTATTCAGCCATGTTGGATTTTCTAGATTGGTCCTTCTCATCAAATCTTTCTTCAGTTTCTATGATATGACTCTCTTCTAGTCTGTCATGTTGAATACCCTACTGCAGACTTTTGCCTCATCCAAAATGGGGCTCAGTATTAGGCTGACACTTTTCCAGCCCTATGCAGAAGGGAAACAATGCAGAGCCAGCTCCAACTTGGTGGTGGCTGAGCCAAAGCAGAGAATCTGCGGTTTGTGGTGCTGGTTAGATACCAGCCCATGGGTCTGAGCATTCCGCCAGCTCACTTCTTTTTATGGCTGAATATTGTTCCACTCCCTTGTATAGAACAGTTTATTTTCCCATTCACCTACTGAAGAACATCTTGGTTGCTTCCACGTTTGGACAACTACGAATAAAGCTGCTATAAACTTCTATGTACAGATTTCTGTGCAGACATAAGTTTTCAAGCCTTTTGGGTAAATGCCAGAGAGAGTGATTGACAGATTGTGTAGTATAAATATGTTTCACTTTGTTATTTCTTTTACCAATATTATATCAGTCTTGACTACTGTAGCTAACTTTAGAGTTTGTCTTGAAGTTAGGCGGTTTCAGTCTGACTTTGTTCTCATCTGTCAGCATTGTGTTAGCTATTCTGGGTTTTCTTTTTAGAATTTTGCCTGCTTATTCTTATTCCACCAATAGAATTGGTATAAAATCTTGCAGTGTTTTGTCAAGTCAAATTAGTTTGGCAAATTGCTCAACTCTTTTATAGAGTTAAGTAATTGTTTTGTTTACAAATTTATTTAATAAGAAAGGTATTAAACTATCAAATTATAGTTATATGCATACCTATCTCTTAGTTCTATTAACTTTTATATATTCTGAAACTATATTGTTTATTCACACAAGTTTGGGTTTATGTATTTTCTTGTTGAATGGTCCTATCATATTAGTGCTATGTCTCTATCTTATGGTAGTGGTTCTTGCCTTTAATGTAAATTTATTGTATAATATTAATATAGCAGCAGCATTTATACTATGCTTATATGAAATATCTTTTCTATATTGTTTTATTTTCAGCTTTATTTTTATATTTGAATATTATTCTTTTAGATGGCATACAATTTGGTATTTGAAAATCTACCTAATAATAACCTTGTGTTTTAGAAGGAACATTAGTTATTTTACCTTTGATTTAAATATAACATGATTTAAGTATATCATCTTGTTTTTGATTTTCTTATTGTGTGTTTGTTGTTCCTTAAGCCTTTTCCTGCCTTTTGTTAGATTTATTAAATAGAT
Organism: Cavia porcellus; assembly: GCF_034190915.1. NCBI lineage: Eukaryota > Metazoa > Chordata > Mammalia > Rodentia > Caviidae > Cavia > Cavia porcellus. Next base: position 41,731,084 of record NW_026947510.1, read on the forward strand.
TTTAAAAACTTCTTATCTTCTGTTAAATTTATTTTTATAAAATTTAGCAGAAATGCTTTGTGGTTACTTTAGAAGTAACTCTTTTAATTTAGCAACATTTATTTTAAATTCATACTTTTATAGCATCCTAAACAAGGTAAACTATTTTATCAGTTTTCTTTACATAATGCTCTCTCATCTGTTGTGTTGCTTTTTTGCTATTTCATCGTGCATTAATTCTAATATTACAATTTACACTGTAAGGATCCAATAACCTCATATTTATCCATTTTTATAAGTCCAGAGCTGTTTATTTCTATTGATGTCTATTGTATATGATTTTTCTTAATCCCAAAATGAATGTTTTATTTATTTCTGTTGTTTAGGTCCCATAGGGACACAGTCTTTTAGATTTTCCCCACTTTGTTCAAGAATATCTTCATTTTGCTTTAACTTTTGAATACACCATGCTAGATTTCTTAGCAGTTACAAATATTTTCCGGCTTCCATTGTGTGTCATATATTGTGCAAGGTTGAGAAACAAACCAAGTTTACTGGGGAAAAAGGATAATTCCTATTAAAACAAAAAATAAAGGGAGGAGGCAGTCATAAAATTGATATGATACCCATGAAGAGAAAATGGAAAGGAAGGATCCTGTACCTTAATTTGAATCTAAAAAGCCTTCGCCTAACTCTTTGGGGAGCTTTGAAGCAAATGTGACTTTCTGACGAGTCTTGCATTAGTTATAAGTGACCAGTTCATAGTCCTTTGTACTGAGCAAAGAATGGCCTTGGCCCAAAGTTGAAGCACATTCTGAAAACACTGAAGTGGAGGCTGTCAGATAACCAAACTCAGCCCAAGTGAGTAGCAACTCTCCTTGAAAGGACAAAAGACAGGCACAAGTCAATGAATACAATCTATCTCTTGCATCCCATTCATCCATTTTTATACACATTTAAAGAGTACTTCCTTTAGGGCTCCAATGGACAACTGTTATTGGTGGAAGAGAAGAAAGACATTAGTGGGATAAACTATAGTCACAACTGTAGTTGGTCTTGAGAGTCACAATTGTTATTCATTGTCTCTTTTTCACTCTGATCTAAAGTCCTCTCACCCTCAGAACAGTTTGTCTTGGTTTCCATGACAGGTTTCCATGGAGCAATATATGAGATGTCCAAGTTTCCTATATTACCATTCTTAGAAAGGAACTGGGGCACATGTTCATTCATATGTACACGCACATGTTCATTCAGGCAAAGAAGTTTTAAGAGAAGCCCAAGTAAACTTCCATAAATATTCTTCTCTGGCCTCATTAAGTAAAGCAGTCCTCACGTGTCTTTCTGACAAGGATGAATATGAACAAGATGGTGACTTTTTTTCTGGCTGCTATTCTTTGAACTCAAGGATTCCAGAGTGTCTAGATAACAGCCATAGGATGCAGGTCACTGGGGACTTTGCTGAGTTCCCATGCAAGAATATACTCCTGATGAATACTAGAAGCTCTAACACTACAGAACTCATATTTGTGGAGGTGAAATGCATATCTGCACAGTGGCTTCTTGGATCTTAGAGACAGCATCATATAAGACACCATGTAATTCAGGGTAGATTCTGCATCTTAGGAGATGATAGCCTATACTCACAGAGTAGTGTGTCTGAGATGATACTTCAGCATTCTCTACAGCAGATCACCCCCAAGCTCTTTGCTGGCTGATTCTGATTGGTATATCATGTAATGTGATAGTGCTTCTCTGGGTTTGGAGTCACTTACACAGCTTTCCACATCATTATTCTCTGCTGCCATGCAGGGTTTTATACTTCTTGCATTACGTTCTCAAGAAACAAAACCAGTAGGATTTGTACATACGTATGAAAGAGAATTTATTCTAAGGAACTCATGTAACAGTGGTATCTGCCATGCCAAAAGTTTGCAGATCCAATTTGCAGGATGCAGATCCATAAAGAGATAAAAATAGAGATGAAAAGATAGAAATAAAGACAATAGAGAAAGAGATAGAGATAGAAGTAGAGGTACAGATAGACTTAGAGGCAGAGGTAGAGGTAGAGGATAGAGGATAGAGACAGAGACAGAGACAGAGGGGTATTCTTATTGACCACCAGCTATCTGTCTCAGAGAAGCTATATTCTATCAATCATTTCCACAACTCTGAAAATTACGTCCCCATGCTTACTACTCCAATGTGACCGATCATTAGGCTGAGATCGCCTAGTTTCTCTAGTTAAGTGTTCTTAGCTTTTGTTACTTCCAGAGCCTTATCCACTTGTTTTTTCAGCTCTGTGGCAAACTCTACTCCATGACAGCCCCTATTGACCACTTTGGCCTGGGGATCAGAGCCACAAGTAAACCGTTTATTCATTCTGCTACCCTTCTGATGAGAAGCCAGTGCATTCCTGAGTACCATGTTAAATGGTGTGTGCTCTCGGCCTTTTTGTGGAATGTCACCTCTGGTGGTGGTCTAGCTTCATATAATCTATTCGCTCCAGTGTGTTCATTTCCCTAGATCTTTCTATACAGTTTCCCACTTCCAATCATAGCAACTAAGCATTACAGTGTCACTCAGCATGAGCCATCACTTCCTCCAAACTAGGAGTCAGCAGAATAGCAAGATTATGTTAGGGTCCTTGCTAAGTGTTAAATTTCATATCATGAAATAATATCTCTAAATCAATAAACACATCTTTATATGCCTTTATGTTCTATTTCTTTCATCAAGAACCATCAAAATCCAGTTGCTTAAGCACTTCCCAGGTTCTTTCTTATTCATCACTGAAGTTCTTTGACGTCACTCTTGCTTTCCTCATGGCTCAAGCCCAGTGTTTCCCTAAGATTCTCTGGATGAAACTTAACCTCAAGGTTTGGCCTGAAACCCAGGAGAGGAGGTAAGGAGGAACCCTGAAGCTGATTGTGCTGGTTAATCTTGATTGTTAACGTGACTGGAGCAGCTCTGGCAGAGATGATTGGGTTGTGGGAGAACCAACGTCACCAAGGACTGACCCACTGATGAGTTCCTTGCCAAACAGGTGGGCCTAGCTAGAGAGTAGGTCAGAAGGATGTGTCTTTGAGGACCATATCTGATCCCTACTTTTCTTGTTCTTCTGCTCTGTTTCACAGATACTATGAAATTCCTCTGATGTTCCAGGCCACCCCTCCTGTATAATGTTTTTGCTTCAGAGCCAGGTAACTGAGTATTGAAACCTCTGAAACCATGAGCTTAATAAGCCTCTTCTCTTGAGAGCTGTGAGTGTCATGTATTTTGTTCCAGTAACCGAAAACTGACCAATATAGTGATCTTGTTGTGTTGTGGGAGAGAATACTCAGCAGTCTTTGCAAGCATGCAGCAATTGTATCTTTTAAAAAGAAGGGATTAACTATCTCCTCTGAATCTAAGGAACTGGAGGAGTTTAGGAAGCTCCTGTTTTGGGATGCATACACGAACCTCATTTGCCCCATCTATCAGAGTCCCAGGGTACCCTAGAAAGACCAAGATTGGTGTATACCTGATTTCTTGAGCATTCTGCACTCTTTCCAAGCAGCTTCTCTCGGGAGGTGACCTGAAAGTGCTCTGTTGCTTGTTTGTTCCAAATTCTGGTGGGTAACTCTGGTGCTCACCTGTGCCTCCTCTTTTTTTGTGGATTACTGGCTTGGCTCAGTTGCTGTCCACTGCTTATAAACATTTCTCTTATTTGTATTAAAGATTTCTTAATTGCTTGTTGTGGAAGCTTAATTTCAAAACTAGTTTCTCTATAAAGGCAAATGTCTTAACAAATGATTATTGAATGCATGAATTTATTACAGATGAGAGCCCTCTAATATCCTGATGATTATATTGAATAGGCTTTGGGAATTATCAGTATGTAATAGTAACTTAAAGAAGCTATATGAGTTGTTGAGAGTTTTAAAAAGAGAATATGCAAAAGCCAAAAAACAAAAAATAAGGAACAATAATATTTAAAGAGTAATAGACTAAGATAATTCAGAAAAGACTGAAAAGGGGGAGAAACAAATATTTTATGTAGATATCCCATGCCAACATTTGAACTAAATACTTCTTGAGTTTCTTCTATTACTGTGTAAATGTGTGAGGAAGTCAACGGTTAATGTCCAATGAGGGAAATCTTTCGAAATAGCGTTAAAGTAGAAAATGAATTGGTGAATGCATTATGAAACGGGATAGACCTTGAGAATAGGGTTAATTCAGCCATCAGCTAAGCGTGAGCAGGATTAAGATTTCACTGCTGTGATGCACATGAGGAAATCAATTTCAAAAATATTACGGTGGAATCAAACAGTAATGGTTCCAGAATTCTCGTATTAATGGAGCTGGGACAACACCGTGGTTGAAAGCCGATTCAGAGTAATTATTTATCTAGAGGTTATATTTTCCCATAAATATACTTTTAAAATTTAAAGATTGCTATAGATAAAAATAAAATCCAATTGATGATTTCAAACCTGTATTTGCTGGCTTCCTTCTTATGTAAGTAATTATAGTAATTGTTTAACAAGATAGCTTTAAGAGGCACTGAGGATTTTGAAGGACCATTAGTTCTGCCCATTCCTAGCCCCAGCTATCCTGATCTTGCATTAATTTTTTGGTGACAGAGTAAAATGGAAGTTCTAAATGAAAAGGGATAGTTAAAAGTACAATTCTAATTCATTTGAAAGGAAAATGTTCACTTAGAAGTAGATTTCATATATAAGTGAAACAGGGGAAGGTTAGATGTTTCAAAGTAAGTTAACAATGACAAGTGTAGCCCTTTAAATACTGTTAATTTTAAACATAGTGAGGTGAGAAAATAATGAATGATTCTATACAGTCTATATTAAACTCCTTGTAAATTTAGTTATTAAGGTGACCACATATATTTTTAGTAAGTGAAAGTCACACATTGGGATGGAGAGAAATCCATAGCTGTCTGCCTATGTATGACATAATCGTTTCATAGTGAATCTGTTCATCGGAATAGAATGGCAAAAAGGGAGATAAATTTTAGTATAATATCAATTAGGAAGCTCTGTGATTTTGTGATAAAATTGTACTCATTCATCCCCCTTCTCAAAATCATACCATTAGCTCTGCTAACAAACAACTGAGTTCTTCCATTCATCCATCTATCCCTCCATTCTTTCTTCTATTTAGAGTCTTTCACCTTCATTCTTCATTAGTTAGCAGTAGAAATGCTCAGAAGGCAAACATCTCACTGCTTTCTATCTGCCACATTGGAATCGTGGGAACTTTTACTGAGTGGTGAGGGTTAGGGTAATGAAACTTGGAAAAACACCATCCTGAGACCCCTCTGTGCTACCAATATGCAAATAATTTAATAGTAATGCAGTCAAAAGTCCCCTGAATAAAGACTCCATTTTCATCACTGTTGGTAAGTGCCAAGAGGGACAGATGAGAATAAGTTATAGCCACACTGTGACATGTAATAAATCTTCCGAAGGAGGTTTACATGTACTCAGCTCTTTGGCTTTTATCCTGTGTGTGACGCTTCTGTTTGCTTTGCATCTAAGCAACAGAAAGTAATCAGCCTCTAAGAACTTAATTATTGGTTGCATGGATAACCCTTAGGGTGTGTGTGTCCAGTCACTTGGGCCTCTTTGACATTTCTCATCACATAAGGCAATATGCTTCCATGGAGCCTGCCTCTCTGCAAAGCATGGTGGTGCATTTCTCCTCCAAGAAGACAAAAGGCAGCTGAAACGACAAAATATAGTGAAATGGACTTCCTTGGGAATGTGAGCCACTAATAGTTCTTGATGACTGAAAGAGGAGAAGAGTCCTAGGGCTAGAAATCACTCAAGAATGGAGCCTTGATAACAGCCAGAGGCTGGGAAGTAGAAAGAAAAGGAATTCTAGGGAGAAGGGTGAGAAAACACTGTAAAGAGCTTGTAAAATTCAAACCAAAGTCACACTAGCATATGAAAGAGACAAGTTTAAAGTGGTCACACTCTCACTTTTTACCCAAACTGTTAAAACAATTTAACACAATTTCAAAGAGGCACCCCATAATGTGCTAATGAAGTCACTTTCTTCCCAGCATGAGTCAGTGGGCTTTTCCCTTTTTGGTGAGCTCTCTTTGATCAGGAGGCCAAAAATCTCAAATATCTTGTCAGTGTGGGAGGTTGCAAACATGCTTTTCATATACGTGCACACAGAGAAACTGAGGCATGAATACCAAACCTAAAATGCAACAGTAGTACAATTTTTTGAATTTGGATTGGTTTTCCCTATTGTTATTTATACTGGGAAATTAATAAACACAGATTAAGAATTTTATCTTTTAGAATTATAGATAATTTGGAGAATAACAATAGATAGGTGCTCTGTGATTGTTAAGTCTTAAGCATATGAAGTGTTACATTTCAGTTTTCAAAACTGTAGTGCAAGTTGTTTGTTTGAATTGGACTTTGAAACAATCTCTTTTGAAAACACAACAGTAATGGATACACTCTAGAAATTTATATTTAAAGCAATCAAGTAATTTAATGTAATTAATTTTAGTATGATTTCAAGATTAAAGCGCTATCTTAAAAGGCATTGTTCTACCCAAATAGCTGCAAAGATAACTTTTGTTCTCATGGACCAGGACACTGGAGTACATAGGGCTATTTATTTACTGTTCTTTGAACTGTGTCCATACAATTCTGTACACACACAAAGATATACAAACCATCTTTTATATATCATGACTTTTAAAATAGACAAAAATTTTGAGAACTTTATTCCATCGCTGAAAATCTTAACATAGAGTAGAAACAATGTATTTAGCATTTTTAAAAGTTTCTGTTGAGCTTTTTTAAAAATAAAAAGCCCATTATTCTGTTTGACCAAACACATGAATTTTGAAAAAAAAATCAAAACACAGACCTTATAAAAACAAAAGGGTCTTTTAAATTGGACTGAATAATATACAAATCACTACCTGTAATTTTTATGAGCATCTAGAATTTGGTTGAAAAGGTTTTAAAATCTCTTACAGCTCTTACAAACCTTTGTGATTATCTGACAATGATGCATGCAATATTATTGTATATCTGACTTTGGCAGTTACCCATTACACCGTGTTAACATATTTCAATAAGTAATCAATTTGGCTTCCAGTACACTGATTTAATTCAGGTTTCATTACTCGTCTAGTATTTATTTTTTAGGCATGTTGTCCATCTTAGTCTGGGACTGCCCTTTTTGCATTAGCCATTTTAGGATAAAATACTTAATAAGATTTGCATTTAAAAAATGAACTAGAGGAACTGGGCCCCCTCTAGCCAGAACGAGTAATTATGTCATTTGTATTGCAAAGCAAGAAAGGCTAGAAAGCAATGGTGTACTTTTTTAAAGATTGATAACCTTAAGCAGTATTATATTACACACAAAATGGCAGGTCTGACAGAGGAACTAAACGTGGGCAGTGTATAAAATCTTGAGAACTGTAGAGAGCTGCAAAGTTTTTACTCGGCCTTTTGATGATATACTCAGTTAGAAGGAAGAGTTTGTATGCTTTATTTCCCATTTTGTGTCTGTGTCCTGAATGGGTCTTTCTCTGAGGCATCCATATATTTACATAGATAGCAAGAGTGCCTCGTGATGTACTAGCAAATGCTCTCTAAGTCACCATTCACATTCTAATATTCAAAAACCCAAGTTACCTGGGCATGGTGGTGCACACTTGTAATCCCAGCACTTGTGAGGTTGAGGCAAGAGGATTGCAATGAGTTCGAGGCCAGCCTGGGCTACAAAGTGAGTTCAAGGCCACCCAGAACTTTTTTTTCTTGTCAAAAGGACAAAAAAAAAAAAAAAAAAAAAAAGTCCAAGTTAGCCTGTGTCTGTTAAGTGATCAAATAAAACTAAACATGTTCGATAAACATGTTCAATTTCCCTTCTGATCACTTAGGAGACACTTTATCTGTTAGATTAAAATTTTCTGTTGCTGATAAGGACTCAAATCTGGTGCCACTGATAATATTACTACAAGAGTCATGCAGTGGAGAACCTTTATTTGATCATACTATGTTCTGGGTGCTGTGTTAAGTACTTTATAGTGATAGTGTTTGTTTCATTATTCCCCTAACAACCTTTAAAAGTTGCTATTAATATTAGTATACATCCTGACCTACATTAATGCTGGAGCCTATGTTCTTAATGGCAAATTTACATAAAGTAAAATTAGTCTTAGAAGATATTCCTGATATTTTCCTAGCAGGAGCATCCATGCCTACAAATGCGTAACTAAAGTTTTCTGACTCTAAACTGGAATCTTTTCAAATTGAAAGTGATCCTCTGCTGGTTGTATGGCAGTAGATTTTATAAAAAGATCAGCCTCAATTATCAATTATGCTTTTTTTAGACATTGTCTAGGTACCTATGTCTTAAATTTGATCACAGTATTCTGAACCTTATCTTCGTGGGACTCACACTTTCATAAAGGGAAACACAATAAAGAAATGTAAAGCAAATTAAAAGAAAACCTCATAAGAAAATCAGGTTTCTACAGGCAATCAGCTAATGTGACATGAACCAAGAATGGTAACATGGAAAACTTCTACTTTTCCTGTGTGCTGAGTAAAACCCACTTAAAGAGTTGTTAAAAACTGAGAGAGGCAATTTATAGATAGTAATGTCCTCTTAGACTTAAAACAGAGGGCAATGTATTCAGGGACTTTTCTGATATAAAAAGTTGCTATGATTTGAAACTTTTCCTTAAAATTTAATCTTCTCAATGTGAGATATTAATGTTCAGCAACTGAATTCAATGCTGAATCGTCCCATACATCAATTGACAGTCTCCATAAAATAAGTCAACCTAGTGAATATTTGGTAGTGTACTTTAAATTATTTATACATGCATATCTATATCTACATCTACATCTATATCTATATCTATATCTATATCTATATCTATATCTATAACACTATAATGGAAGCTCCATATTTTAAATTATAGAACAAAGTGTATTTGTTTTCTAGAACAGCCTTAACAAAGTATCACAAAGTGGGTAGCTTAAACAACAGAGATTTATTGTCTCAAAGTTCTGGAGACCAGACGTCTGGAATTAAAGTGCTAGCAGAGTTCTTCAGAAGACAGGGAAGAATTTCTCTCTCTTTTAGTGATTGGCCTGCAATCTCCAGTGTTCTTCAGGTTGCAGAACCTTTGCTGTCATCTCTTCCTTTATCTTTCTTGATACTTTTCCTGTGCACATGCCTGTCTCCAGATGCCTCTTGTATTGCAAACACAGTTGGATCAGGAGCTCAGTTTATTCTTGTGGGACCACAACTTAACGTTACATTTATAAGAAATCTTATTTCTAAACAATACTGGTGCATTGCCAAAACTTCACCATGTGAACTTTTGGGAGATATATTTCAATATGGAAGTTTAAATGTCAAAGTAAGAGAATGTCTGGTATCAGAGGAAGTTAGATTTGGAAGGAACTATTGAAAGCATATGTCTTCCAAATAGAAGTAGCTCACTGAAGGAAATTTAAATGACTTACCCACTGCACACAAAGTCTAAGCACAGTGCCCTTCCCACATTGGCTGCAACATGCTGGTAACAGAGTTCTACAAATCATTTTGTTTAGAAACATTTTTTTCGGTGAGGAAAATTAAATCATTAAGATCTTAAAATCTGGAACTATATATTTCACATACTTTATGTGAAACTGCTGGAAGCTTCACAGAAACAAAATATAAAATTATTAAATAACACTAGTTCCATTTCTTAGTTGTCTAATGTATTTGATTTTTACTTCAGAGAAAAGCTTGTTAAAAATGTAGATGGAAAAAAGAGCTCAGGGATAAATCATTTTAGACATAATTTTCCTACTGGAAACAACTAAAATCTTGTGTGAAAATGCTCCTTCAATAAGGGAAAAAGTTCTAGGCATCAAAGCAGAAGTGTTAACAAAGCTTGTAGATAATGTATAAAGGAGTCAATAACTTGACGGGGAAAGGCAGAAGAAGGGTTGAGGTCTGAGTAAAAACAAGAAAGTTATTTCAGGTGTCTCACTACAGGCAGAATGGGAAGAAAGGGTAGAGGATTAATTTCCATACAGAAAACAAATTATTCAATTTTGGGTCAGAAGTGCCTGATCTGCAATGAATAATTAACAAGCATGTGTGCAAATGATTGAATAAAATCTTTAAATGGACAATAGAAGGGCATTTCTAGAGTTTTGAAGATGATAATTGGATGTGACTACATCAAATGTACATAGCTGAATAGCAGTGTATCCTACTGGTTTGGAAAACTGATCCATTCATGAAATAATAATGGACAATATTAATTAAGAACATGCTATGTTTATAGACAACTTTGCATTTAGTTGTCTCAAGAAATTTATGAAATGGGTACTGCTTTAATCCCTATTTTATAAGTGAGGAAAACAAGGTTGACAAGCCTCTCAGTGAGGGGTTCAGTAGATTATGAAGAGCAATCTTTCTTAACCACTGATTTTGCCAAGGAAGAAGAAATGTTATAAGAAGGAATTTAGTTTAGTTTTTTTTCTACCTAACACAGTGCTTGTCAGGTATTTAATAAATGTTGGATAAAGGGCACTGAAGTTTTAAGTTATGTTTTATTAAGGATTGGGTGAATGGAAATGCTGAACAGCACTGGGGAGTCTTCAGAGGATAAAATAGATGATGCTAAAGAATGAAAGGAAACAGCAGAATCAAGTGAAAAATAATCTATGCATGAGCATCAGTAGATGCTGCAACTTTGTGTAAAAAGAGAAATATTTCATACCTATTGCTGCGAGTCCTCAGATCAGTTCAAAAAGCTTCACCAGGTCTGAAAATTCAGAGATAAGTACAAAAGTTGGGTTTACAATGGCCGTGAAACCCAAAGAAAAACTTGTTCATTCCTAAAGTTTATGTCTTGTACTTGTCTGTATCAAAACATCTTAATACAAATGGATTATTACTAGCTATTAATATTGTATAACCATAGAATTTCCAACAAGAAGCAGTGAAACAAAGTAGATGATATGTGAATTACTTTGCTGTGTTTGTATGTATGTATGCATGGAAAAATCTTCATTGAAATTGTTGGATGCTAAAATATATAGACACTGTCTTAATACATGGGTAATTACAATACACAGACAAGTATTCACTTTGTATTTTAAATACCTATACACATAACATTTGATATTTAGCAAATTTTTATTATGTCCCTGATATTATGCCAAGCTCAAGAATGTTACCATAAGTGAAAATCAAACATCTACTAAATCTAACTATAACTTGTGAAATTTTAAAAAATTAACTCTGCAGTATTTAGTTTCACTGTTTTCCCCCCAAAATTTTTATAGGTACTTCTTTGAAGTGAATATAAATTTCTGTCAAACATTTTCCAAATGGCAGATGAAATACATTGCACTCCAAACCATTATATACTTTCATCATTAGATTTTAAAGGCTAAAATATATGTCTTGAAAAAATTGACAGTATGCTTCTAAATATTAATTCTAAATGAAATTAAGCTTTATTATTAGGTTACCTAAAACAGAACAGGAAAAAATAAGTCTGTCCAACCACAGATATTAAGATATCACACTGATCCCATTAATCTGTAAAACATGAATTAAAATACTTTTAAAAATTTAAAAAAATTAGATGAGAATTTGCAGAGATATATTTACCTAGGAAATGTCAATCATAATTTCTACAATAAATGTCTTTTCTGACCATTACTATAGCAAAAAGAAGGCCCAAGAACATCTTGAATTTAAAGGAGGATTTTGGAAAAAGTGCACAAACATTGTCTCCTCCCTGTTCTTTAATTTATATTCTAAGACTTCTAATCAACCTTTCTAGTTTTCCAAAATGGAAACCTCCAGCTGTTCTAAGGTTTTTTTTCTTTTCTCCCTCTTTTGCCGATCGAAAGTGAAATTCTGTCAGTTCAGTTGCTGACTGCTGATGACATTCATTTCCTTCTCCATTCTTTCTTCATTCAAATGCCCACTTTTTAACTGAGGCTAAGGCAAAAGTCTCTAAAACTCTTCCTGCCTGGTCCACTCTTCTTCCAGTCAGTCTTCATATCACTGGTGCACTAACTCTCATCCATCGTTCTGGCATAAACACTTTTGAAGTTCCTCTACTGCCAGAAGCATCAGGACCCTCCTTTGTACAAATTCCGCTGGACAGACGCATGGCTCTGCACTGTTCTTTCAGATCCCAGCATTAATAAAAGAAATGACGTTGTTTTACTCGATGTTTTTACTGCAGATTTCTTACTAATGTAAGAATTACTCCAAGTACAGTCTTAAATTCCTTTAGAAATTTGTAGTACATGCATGCATCGTGCAATTGTCATACACATGCATTGCATATATACATATATTTACATTTTACTTCCCTTGGAAAGGTACTTGGAAGTACGCTTTCAAACTTTGTAGTCATTCAAAGATGGCCATCCTATTAGGGAGTAAAAAATGTGGCCCACATACCCTAGTTTATAATTCAGTAAAGTGCTTGGAGGAGGCACAGCAGAAATGATGAATGGTAAAGATGGGATTATTACTCAAGTCTCATTTGTGACAGTTGACTTCCGTGATATTTATCTTACATTATTCTTTTTCGCTGTGTGTGTGAGTGTAATACACTTTATATATTAGCATTGGTCCATCTATTATTATATTGGCAGTAGGAGATTTTCATTGATTAGTTTCTCTCTATTTGCTTCTGCTTTCTCTGAACCTTCATGCTGTAATGCAGAAGATTTATTTTCAATGATTTATTAAAATGTAATTCTAAGGTGACTCCTTATCAAGGAAGTAATCTGCAGGCTATCTTTGTTTAAACTTGCAACCTGCTTTGTCAAGGAAAACTGCCTATGAAATTTTCATTATAATAGACAGCTTTTCATAATGAATGAAAAACAGCTATTATGATTGAAAACAAATTGCTCTGAAACATATTCTTTGAAACAATGTACTGCTTAATTGTATTTTGGAGGAGGGGGAGGCTAAGGCAATTCTGTTTAATTGGTTACATTTTTCAGTTCTATAAATTAATTTGCACTACCCAATATCACTTAATTTTTCCCTAGGAAAGCTTTTGCTTGCCCTAGCAATATTATAACTGCTAATTCAATTACACTGAAATTGTTTAATAGAAAATATAATTGCTTATTCATACAGAATACCCATTAAAGAAGTGCAAAAGCGTGAACCCGAGGGTTAGTGCATATTAATACTTTGGGAATAAAGATGGGAATGTTGTGCGGAGAAGGTGCTGGCTGATCTTTAATTGTTCATCACCTGCCTCCAAAATAATATGAATGGACCCAAACTAAATGACCACTCATTACAAGTTTCAATTTAGGAGCTTGGCTGGGGTCAGCAGATTGCTTATGCTGATCGCAATGATTTGAAGTTGTGATTACCATAAGCAATTTAAATTTTATTGATCTCCCCTTCTGAAAGTTGTAATTGAGCATAGATGTTGGACCCAGAGCTCTCCAAACTAAATTGTACTCTGAAGCCCTTGCTGGATTCCTGCAAGAATCAATAAGCAGTCAGTCACATTAACAATGAAATAGGTCCATTAACATACGGTGCTATTGGTGAAACTTTATTTAGGAAGGGTGTTAGTTCACTTCATTGTTTTATCAATGGATCTTGGCAGGACACAGAAAAGGATGGCTTTAATATGTATAATAAGCCCGTATGAAAATGAAATTATATTTTATAAAAATATGCAATATGACGAGGTAGGCAGTTGAGTCCTTACATGAGAGGCATTGTGATTCATATCATCATTTTACTGTAAACAGAGGTTTTATATGACTGGAACTGCAGCTCGCCTGCCGCAGTGCTGTAGAGTAATTCAGCATTTTATTCCTCCTTATTAGATACAAGGTTTCCTTCCATCAAGGTTAAGTACATCTTGAAGTCTTCATGTTCAGTGGTAAGTAGTGGCTTGTTAGGGAAGCTATATAACTTATTCAACTGAGCCAGAAACAAAACTAGGAATCCTAGCAGAAATCTAAGTAGTTGCAAACAGTTTTGAGCAGTATTGTGTGCCCAGTGCACTCTGAGGTTAGTTATCAACTCTGGCCTACCTGTTATTATCAAGTTATAAAATGTTTTTTTTTAAAAAAACTGTGGGTGTCTACTAAACTTATGGCAAATAGAGCATTGGGAACCAGATTTGTTGATTTGAAGGGTGACTGAAAAATTATTCAGGTGCTTTTCTTCCAACATTAATTGATCTTTGCTTCTTCTATTCACTTCTTCCACTTTCTAATCAAATGATGGATAGTAAACCCTTGAGGATTTCTAGCCTCCTTGAAATTTTATATCTTAAAAAGCACAAAGATAAATAATAACCATTACCTAAAAAAGTTGCTGTTAATGTCATGAAATCTAGTGTCTAGCAGACCTATTTCAGGAGATTCTTTGACTTGGCATAACATGGTAGAAGAGGGAAATCAATGGAAACAAAAACCTTTTTTGTCCAATTTTTTATTATGCCAATTAACATAGCTCAATGTTATTTTTCCTCACCTTTGGATAGCTTAAGTTTCCATGGGCTACCTCCTTTTGGAGCTCTAAGTCACAAATGCTGCAGACCCTTATCATTTAAGAAGCAACTTAATCACACTGTTGTTCCCCAACTTTTATTTTTGGATCTTTCTTACTGAATATCATTTAGTTCAGTCAGAGTTAAGACTGGCTGAGAGATAGAATATTATAGATTAGATAGAATATTATAGATTCTATAGAATATTAGATCAAGAGCCAAAGAGTAAGGTAAAGAATCCTGATCTAAAAGGGGTATAGGTTTTTGCTAGAATATTGCTAAGAGGAATTCTGGAACTCAACTTTTCAACATCTTTTGGTCTCATGGCTTTGGTGATATCCAGCAGGAATTTTACTTGCTTTTAGTCATGTGTCTCTCATTATTGGGAAGCTCGAAGTGGGGACTTTGCTTAAATGATCTAAAACAGTAGTAGTGACCCAGGATAGAGCTATGGAGGAAATATATTTTAGGATTCTGTATGTAAATTTTAACACACTTGTGTATAAATAAAAGACTAATACATTAGAAATGTTACTTAATTTCTCTATGCCTCAGTGTCTTTTGAGCTATAGAAATAATAGAAGACACTTCATATATAGGGTTGATGTGTGAATTACAGGAAGTGGTCAACGTAAGGAATTTAGTGTGGTGCCCTGCATAAAATGAGTTTGCAATGAGACTATTAATAAGATGATATATATTGAATCCTGGGATAGCATTGGCTTCTTACTAATAGTGGATTTGCATTTATTATTTTTATATACTCTGCTTATATTATTATTCTACATGACTTCTAGATTATTTTTCCTCAGAGTATATTAAGATAGATCACTCTAAGTATTTTCTCAGGTGCACAATCAGAATAATCTTCCAAGCACACACTGCACTAAAATTTCCCTGCCAAATAAGATCCTGAATGCCCCTCTGAAGTTTAATCCATGTCACTTTATTACCCAGTTTACATTTTTCCTTGAGGCGAATAGTACCAAATCTCTAGGAAAACAGATTCTTTGAATAACAAAGTCTGTCTTTATGTAAGTAGAAGAGATGAGAAAGAGTTTGAAGCCATGAGAAAAAAAATCTCAGCTATTCTTGGAAATCATGTGTTTTCATTGCTTTTAAATATTAGCGAGAGCAAAGTGTTAATCATGCATATCTCCATTACCTCACAGGAGCATAGAGTAATTGGAATAACTTTTGCCCAGAGCAATGCTCCAAGCAGTTGGTTGTTTTGGATGGACATGAAGGCATTATTCCTTTTATAATACATAATTCCAGATCATCTTCTAGTCTTATTTGGTTTACCAAGGTTAATTGATTGGCAATAGCTATTTCTAATAATAACACACTACAGTGAATTCTGGGTAGGATCGGTTTCACAAAATTTGGGAACGTAAGATAAGCTTGTTGTCTGTTCATCTCTGAATAAGCTGTGACAATGTAGAATGCTGAAACTGGAAAACTAAATCATGACCAACAGCTATGCTCTTTGTGTTACTATGCTCCCTCTATTGCCCATCGAATACAAATGTCATTATTAAAGATACGTTCTCAGGAATTTGTGATATTTTATCTATACATGTATATGTATGACTGCCTCCAATCTCCTAGGGCTTCATAACTATCATAAATATTTAGTGTCTTTAAATTCTAATCAGTCTTAGAAGAACAGGGTAAATATCTTAACTTCATCTAACTTCCTCATCTGTGATGTAAGTACATGATTAAAAAAGTAAACATAATCCTGGTGTGGTACTGTATGCCTGTAACCTCAGCATTCTAGGAGACTGAGGCAGGAGGACTACAAATTTGAACCCAGTCTGGTCAATTTAGTGACTTTTAAGAACCAATCTCAAGGTAAGTAAATGAATAAACATATGAATAATAAAAGGTCTGAGTGAGTAGATTAGTATAAAGGTATTGAACTCAATTTGTACTGTCACAGGAAAAACAAGATGACTTTCATAAAGTCACAGTAGCTATGTGGAGATCTATCAGTCTTTGGTTTCTTATTCTTTCTAGGATACAATTTAAAGTTCAAATGTTTTCTCTTATTTAACACAAATAAGTACATAAAATAAAATAAACAGTATATCTATTAAATATTTTATAATTCATTGTGAAAATCATCTTTTAAAAATGTAAGACTATATCAGTTTTGGATTCATAAAAAGATGTAGCCAGAGAAAGAAATAGAAAAAAAAGATTTTGTTGAAACTACAATCTAGAAAAATTCTTAAATCCCACTTTTTGCTGTTAATAAACAACTGGCAAAAATTAATCCACATTGAGATTGAAATCAGTTGTTTGATTTCATCTTGATTTGATCTTTGGGTGATGATAGGGTAGGCATCAGAAAAAAAGATAAAGTTGGGGCTGGGGATTTAGCTCAGCGGCATAAGCACCTGCCTTGCAAGCAGGCGGTCGTGAGTTCAATCCCTGGTACTGATAAAAATGAAAAAGACCAAAAAAAAGAAAGAAAGAAAGAAAAAAGATAAAGTTGTATCTTTCCCAATATTATGCAGTTAGTGAATTATAAAACTGAGAACTACTCGTATCTTCTAGCTTTAGGTTTAACATTATATCTGTTACATTTTAAGAAAATATAACTGGACCCTAGTCTTCTCAGGAAAAAGGTTTGCCATCATTTCACTTCCTTTGCAAGTCAAAACTGCCAAAACTGATGGACCAACCATAGATCAATGCGTATGTTTCCCCATCATATAATTCCATCTCCAAATGATCGTCTGATTTCATAATTTAAGGAAAGTTGAACACTTTATTTTTCCTTGTTGATCTATTTTCCAATGTCGTGTTTTTTTCTACAAACTAAACAAAAGGAAATGCACAAAATGGAAAAACTAATATCACTTACCTCCCCTTTCTCCGTAAGAGTAACTGCAATAACACAAATTGGAAAGAAAGATTATATTTAATTTTTACATGCACTTCCTGAATTGTTTGGTAATGTCTTTCCTTTGACAATAAAATTCATAATTCATAAAATTCACTTGCTACAGTATCGCCATTTTAGGGCATTGTTCCTTTGAACCACGTTTAGACTCAGTCGCTTGGGTTTGATGGGGTTTCTTTATTTACTTCCCAAGTGAATCTGAGCAATTTAGTTATCCGTGAAGTGGGTATAAAAACACTACTTACTTTGTAAGTTATGAGGATTATGGAAATGAATCTACATAAAAGCACTCAGACTCCCTGGCATACAATGAACACTCAACAATAGTTATTATGAAATGATGTACTAGGAAGACAAATTATCATTTTTCTCATTACATTTTCTCCATTTCAGTATTATATAATGCCACTGATTGCAACAGCCTCCAAGAATCATCTTTCTTCTTTTGTCTGGCCAGTATCAACGAAAGGACATTTTTCTGTTATTTTTCTTCCTTTGTAAAAAAAGGATAATATTTCTGATGAAAGACCTATCTCTTTCATCCTCTGTTATTTGGTTTCAGATAATGATATGATTAAAAATTCAGATCTACGAGCTTATAATAATAATTAGCCAAGAGTTGTATGCCTTTTGCCAAGGGACAAGTGTAATACCCAGCTAACGAACTTTAATTGTTCAAATTGTGACTTAGAATAAGATAAAGGAGCTCTTCATGAACTTTGTAATTTTCCCTAGATTCCTACCCTCACATATTGTTGTATTTAAAGTCTCAACATTTCAGCACCTTAACATAGCAGTTGTATGTTTTCTGTTCAACAGAGTTCAATGTTGGTGCATAATACAAGGCTTTATGTGGTGGTCCTAACAACTGAGATCTTTCTACTTCATGGACCTCCCATGTCCTTCAGCTTCATGCTCTTTTAAAAATGTATGTGACAGTAGTAAGGAAATTGCTGGATAATATTTACATGTAAAGATGAGAGAACTCTGAAAGAGAAATTCCTCTTGGTTTCCATTTGACATGCTTGCCTGATTCAGTTTATACTCTGCCTTGCACAACCTTGGAAAAGCAAACTAGAAACACAGTTATCCATTGGCATTGTAAGGGGATTGATTCCAGAACTCCCCAAATTCCACAATCTATATATGTCAAGTCCATTAGATAGAACAGTGTAACATTTGTATATAACCTATACATATTAAATCATCTCTAGCTAACTTACAATATCTACTAAAATTATTATATTATCTTGCTTAGGGAATAATGAGAAAAAAATTAAAGTCTGTGCATGTTCAGGCAAAATTTTCTTTCTGATATTTCCCATTCAAAGTTGGTTGAATTCTTAGCTATGTAGGATGGACTGCTACGCTCCTGTGCCAACATTGCCTCTCAGCAGGCAGGTGTGTGTGACCAGCCAGCACTTGAGACAGGAGTGAGACTACAACTTACACAGGAAGGTTTAGTGTGGGAGTGTAGTGAGTGCTTGGACAAGGAAGAAACACTCTATGGAGAGGTGGGAAGTTGTTTTTAAGTGAATCACTTTGCACTCATAGCAACTACAAGAAGCAAGGTGGAATAACATGAAATTTTCTCTATTCATTTTCTGTTCTAAAGGACTCATGTTTTATGGGAAAGCATGATCGATGAGGTTCAACTCTAAAGCCTTTCTGTTTTCTAAGACCTAAATTTAACACTTAACTTTTAAATAATTGAAGTTATGAGTCCACAAAGTCATGTGGCCTTTGTTCCTACTCTTCCCGGCTTTGATGCTTAGCAGGTCTAACTTCTGTTTTTCTTGTTTTTAACTGTGTAGGCTGAGCAATGTAAAAGTGAATATTTCCTTGCTGTAGATAGTTAAAGACTAACTTACATGCATATTTAATAATAAACAAGAACTTACTAATTATCAGATTCAATAATTTGTTTATTCACAATAAACTGATCATTGCAGTCATTACATTTTTTAAAGGACATGCTTTCTGATTTCTGTTCACATTCAGTGGCAAGTAGTCTCACAACACAGTGAACCTGAAAGAAAAGTGACAAGTGTGATACTAAAGAGAAAAGTGACTTGTTGAGGTTCTATGAATTACCATCTTGCTCAGAAAATCCTGGGATGTGTAAACATCTAACTAGGTTGAACATGCCTCTATTGAAAAGAGAAGGATTCTATTGAATGACCTTTTTGAATGCTTTTGTATGAATTTGATATCCAAAAGAAAACCCTTTAACTTCACTTTGTTTTAGTTACTTGCTTTTTTCACCAATTTTAGAGGTCGTGTAGGCAAACAATATACTCAGTCACTTTGTGATAGATCATGCCTGTGACATATGAGGCAACAAAGTGACTATTGCCTAAGTTTTTTGGAAAAACTTGGAGGTTTTAATCACAGATCCTTCATTTGGGCCTGTGCAAGTGTCCCATGGGTGACCTCTTGACACTTAAAGGCTAAGGCTTGACCCTCCACGCATGATGACACCACCAGTCTCTGAACACAAGTCATACAAAGAGCAATGAAGCTTGATTAGACCTGTGCAGACAACCAAGCACTCCACTTCTCCTCTCCTCCAATTACCTTTCCCCTCTCTTCATAAAACCCATAAGTACCCCTAAACCCTATCTTCAGGGAAGTGGATTTGGACATACTCACCAGTCTTCACATGGGTGGCTGCCTCATGAATAAATTCTTTCTTTTCTAAACCTCATCATTTCAATGGCTAGCAAACTGTGCAGAAGCCAAAATGGTCCTGGTTTGGTAACAGTGGTTGAAATTTGGCCCTAACGGAAACACCAACACAGCAAATTTTGACAGCTTGTCTTAGATTCATAAACCTTAATTTGGAAAAAAGTTTTGGCTCAACATGAGGAAGAAAAGACTGCTGTTTTGAGATCATTAAATATGAACCTCTTCAAAAAGAGAGATGGTTTGCAACAGCTAATGTTGAGGATATTGTTGATATCACATAAGATAAAAGGAGAGGCTACAGAAATCTGCAACTATCTTAATGAGATACATTTGTCTTCTGGAAAGAAACCAGTAATGGAGATCAACCAGGAGTTAAATAATTCACTCTTGATTTTTCTTTTTGTCTTAACACATGTCTTTTGTGTCAGACATTAACATCACACTCACATTGAAGTTTGGACCATTTTGATATTTCCTCTCATTTTCCCAGATATTTCACATTTTCCACAATTTGGTAAATCTAATAATTATGACCTTTTTATCCTGGCAACTCCAGTTCAATTTATAAAAGCCAGTCTGACCCTCAGACTTCATAGCAGGTGGCAGGTGGCTTTGGGGGAATATCTATTTATGCTATTGAAACAAAAATACAAGAAACACCACAAAGGTGGATTTTGTGTTTAAAAATATTTGAGCTATCATATGATATGATTTGCATCCAGGGCTTTTCAGCAATCCCAGCCTGGAATAGTGAAATTTTCACTAAGGAGGTAAATGTAAGTACATTTTCAAGGGTGCATGCTAGAGGCATTCTATGAAAGACCAAGTAGTACTTTCTGGAATATGACTTCCAGATATTACAAATAACGTACAGTATGATTTAGAAAACTTTTGAGTGTTTACTGAAGTTATAAGGCAAAAGTACTTTTCTCCACACTATATTAGACTAATCTTGAATTATGTTGTCCAAATCATCATATCCAATGTGTGAATATAAGGTGTATATTTAGTAAATTTCCTTTCAAAGTGGAACTATATCTCTTTGGAAGATACCTAGGAAGGGAATAGCTTAGTTGAATGGAATTTCTATTTTTAGTTTTTTGGGGAATCACCATACAAATTCATAATAATAATGATGCAGACTTGTGTTTATAGCAGCACTCATAGTAGCAAACCTTGAAAGCAGCCTTATATGTCCATCCATGGATGAAAGAATAAATAAAATGTGGCATTTATATATAATGGAGTACTACACTGACATAAAGAAGAATAAACTTGTGTCATTTGTAGGAAAATGGATGCCCTTTCAGGAAATTAAGTAAAATAAGTCACATACATAGCTTGAATATCCACATGATTTCTCCTATATGAGAAACTCAAAATATAAATAAAGAACAAAATAAAAATAGATAATAGGAAATAGGGAGATAAATCTTTTGTAAAAGAATAAGGGACCAAGAAATGAAGAAAGTGGTGAGGTAAAGAAGGGGAAGGGAATGAATAAAGAATTAAGATGTGTTACATACATGTATGAGGCATGTAATCACTATGCACTGAAAACATGTACTAATAGAGTAAAAATTAAAGATGGAGCTATACATCATATTATACCAAATACATTCTGAATAAAATAAAACCAACCAGATCAGTCTCCTCTGCCCCAATTATCTGGGAATTATAAGAGCTTACAAACTTAGTACTGAGAGAATCAAGTTTGTTTTTAATAATCAAAAGTGCCCCTTATTTCATTTAAAAGTTTGTCTATGTGTCATTCATAATTTTATGCAACATGATCATCCACCTTAGACATTTGATATTGAGCTTGAAATAGTATTCTTTACTTAATTATTTTCTAGAAGCACTGTTACTGAGCACCCACCAGGCAAAAAGGACCATTTCAAGTACTCTGGAACCTTCTGCTTTCATTTATTAATAATTCTCAAACAGAATGTCTGCTTCCGACATTAGCTACTGAAATAGAATAGAATCTTAATTAGTTCAAGGGAAACTCCTCCTTCGGTAGTCTTAGAGAAAATGCACTCATTTCCCCCTCTAATAGATCCTCCTGTTGTTTGACTGTGATGAGAATGGTCTTTTAAAAGAGGCCTCAGGTGTGAAACCAACTGTTCAGGCTCATTGTCAGCTGCTGGTTTCTAGAGTATTAATTCAAAATTAGTGAAAATATAAGACTATGTCTACATTGGCCAACTCTACTGCAAAATTGAGCAATTTTCAGTTAAGGGTGCAGCTTCCTCTACAATGCCCTTGAGGAAGATTCAGAAGCTCATTCTATTTCCATCTGCTTCCATCATTAGAGAAAGCAGTTGATTGATTCAACCTCTCTAACAATAAGAGTGGATGCTGTTTAACTAGAAGGTGAGTGTAGGCGTATCTATGCCAAAATGAATACAAATTAGCATGCTTTTTGCTAGTTCTATATAAACATGCATAATACAGGCACAAGTGTATGCATATGTGTATATATAACTAATTTTTAAAAATATAATTTTTTAAAGATAGAAACTGTGATGTTTTCATGGATGAAGGAAAAAACGACTTTATGTGAATCCCTTTTATGATTAGGTAAAAAGTGCCAGAGAAGAATGAGCCAAAGAAGAATCACTGCTGCTGCTTTTCCTCTAATTTACTTGTCAGGAAATTGTGCTGAATATTATGTTAATATTACATATATTCCACACTACTCGTGCTATATTTCTATTATTTTCAACATTAGAATTAATATTTCTATGGTGCTCTTCAGTTGTACATAACTCGTTTCTCTAAAGCTATTGAACGCTACTTTTGGATTTAAAAAGAAAGAACATATTTATGAATGAATTCTATTGTGGATCCATATAGAGTGCTGTATGTAAAATAGGACTCAGGAAATACTTGTTGGGAGATAGATTAATCACAAGCATTACTTATAAAGCATTGATTAAATACTTACTGCAAAACCACTACATGGCCCTAGTGTCTATTTTTTTCTTGTAGGAATAGAATCCCCACCCACATCCTCTAGCTTTAGTGGGACCCACAGCTTCTAGCTAGGAATTGCACTTTTCAGTCACATTAGTAGCTAGATCACATATTCAATATCTAGGCAATTTGCTTAACAATGACACTGCTTTCTCTGTCACCTTTGCAAGGATGGTGTTGATTCAACGTTATCCATGGTGGGTGAGAAACTCCTGGGGGATAGCAGAAAAGCAGGCAGAGGAAACCTAGATGGAACAAGGTTGTGTTCTAAACCTCCAATCTATTTCTTGCTGTTAAATGAGAGAGAGGTAGAGTTTTATTCTTTGGAGAAGTATTTTATCTGAGTTATTGTATTTTGAGGTAGCTGTGTTACCATAGTTTAGCCAGCTTTAGGGAAGTGTGACACTTCCCTAAACATATAATATGTTTTGCTACAGATGCTATTCCAGAGTTCCATAGAGCCCTCATTGCCCTCTGTGAGAACTGTGAGAATCTGAGAAGCAACTAGGTCTGACAGTATTTATGATAAGTAGAACCCTGCTCTTAAAAATGTTGTTACTGAGAAAAATACGGGTCAAGCTCATTGTGGCTGAATCTTCACTGCCAGAGAGGCTGTTGCATATGAATAGGGCATCTGCTGTACAGATTTTCAGAGTAAACTACTTTTTGGGGCTATGGAACTTATAATTGGCTCAAATCAATTCCACAAGAATTTCTTTTAAGTTTGATAAAGAACCAAAAGTAAAACTGGAATGTCTTAATTATTATTTTTTCTAGCTATCTGTCTTTGAAGAAAAAAAATGTAGACAGATTGAGGAAAAACACGATTTGTATTTTTGTTTATCTAGACATCGTACCCAGTGAACTGCTCCTAAGTGCTCAGCTGAGGTTTGCTGAATTGATTTTTCAGAATATAGTTCAAGAATATAACATATGTTCTAGTTCCCACAACTAATAATTGGAATAAGTTTCACTAAAGTTTGCTAATCCAAATGTCATGTCCTCCAAGCTAGTCATTGCTCGTTACACTGTTATAACACAAAAATAAGAACAATTGGGGGTATTTCCTAAAATCAAATAGCCAAGTGACTGCTAGTTATTTAGGGTTATAGTTGTTTGTCAACTGAAAGTTCCAGAAATTGCTGCTAAAACTTTAGTTTGCATTTTAAATGAAGAAAATACAATTTACTTTTGATCAATGTTAATATATCTGCAGAAAGGAAAAATGTTCATGTAAAGTTAGATCTAGTTTGCTTTTTATTTTGAGCAATGAATTTGGATGTCATGATAATAACATTTTTCTTCACCATAGAAAGCCTTTCTAGGGAAGAAGAGCATTCTCATGGGAAAGGTGATGATTCTGGTTTCAGTAAACAGGGGTTGCCTATGTAACAGTGGTTTTGGGGAAGAAGGTTTTCTGTTATTCATATTATGCTGATCTTTATCATAATAAAATAGCCTTGGATGGGAAGCTTTTCTGACTTAGACTGGTGTGGATAATAACCGAGAATTTGTAAGTACCTCATCTATTGCTCAATTGAGAAGGGCTAATTGAATCGTTATATATTAAAATATAGTCCTCTGAAAATTTCTGACATTTGCTTCCAGGAAAAATGAC
Source organism: Cavia porcellus (assembly GCF_034190915.1). NCBI lineage: Eukaryota > Metazoa > Chordata > Mammalia > Rodentia > Caviidae > Cavia > Cavia porcellus. Next base: position 41,755,819 of record NW_026947510.1, read on the forward strand.
ATTTGATATGCTTTTTAAAATTGCCTGAAAATGAATATCAAAAATCAATGATGAATTGAAAAACAGTGGCTTGCTTAAAAATGTAGTTTTTCCAAATTAGAAGTGTATAATGATCTTCGACTTTTTGAGATCATTTTAAAGAAAGTCTCTAGCAACTTCCCTTTGCTTGAGAGCATTTTAAAACTAAAAACAATTGAGTTTTTGAAATAGATTTCATTTTTGCTTCTTTTAAGTACCAGTATAAACATCTGCCATCTGGCATAGAAATTACCTCATATGGCAGGAGGAGAGATGAGATTTATTTAAAAGTTCTTTGTCTTTGATACTTTCCCTGCTGCATTTTCCACTGTGTAATTTGAACCTGACTGTATTTAAATAACCATTTATCGCCATAATGGAAGAGCGGACTTAAAAATATGTAACTGCTGTCATTCCAGGAGTCTGTATTAAGGAAACATAGAATTTGCCACTCTAGATGAGACCATTAGTCTATCTTGTCTAACCTTTGCCTCGGGCAGTGGCCAACGCCAAAGACAATGGAGAACAGCAGAAATATGCAATCATTTTTTAGGGAAAGAATTGTTTTCTCAGCTGGTATGCTTACTAGAGGGTATTAGCATGGAATTACCTCCACCTGCTTATGTCATTAATTGTATCAGTCGATAAACTAGCAGGTTCTGTTAACTTCCATATTATACGTGATAGCTCCAGAATCTCTCTGAAACATTAGGGTTTTTTTTTTTTTAAATGCCTTCAATTTTAAGTATAAGGAAAGTACAGGGAAGTTCAAGCTGGATAGTAAAAGCCAAACCCTTTAATTTTGGCTTGTTCTTCAAGGTCTAGATAAAACGTATTTACTACAGAAGTTCAGCTTGCAGGTCCAGAAGACAATCTAACACTATCTAATTTTGTACTAAATTTACTATTGATAGTAGCAGAATAATCTTCTGTGGGGTGATTAATGGGTTGGCTGGAATATAGGCCTACAAATTTTTATCTTCCTTGACAACTCACCAATGTCACTGAAAAAATATTATAGCAACAAATTCATCTCTTGATCTATCTCTGAAGGTATAGGTACATGAAATGAACAAAATGTTTACCAAATGCTCATATATTCACAGACACACACACAGATGCACTCATGTGTGTACACTCAGAAAGGTGCGTGCCATCCCACACCCCGCATCTCTCCAGCTTTCCGGTTGTATCATTTCTTGATGTCCCTGGAGCCTGTTACCTGTCTTTCACTTTGTCCTCTGCTAGTGACTTCCTCCCTTCTCCATAAGCAAATATAAATGACTTTCCTTTGTGGTTCTATAAATTATGCACATTCTTCTATTAGACTCCCAATGTAATCCCTGAAGAAATTATGAGCACATAAAATCTGTGTATACTTTCAGCCAACTTCTCACCTGGTCCATGAAATATACTTCTAAAACAGCTTCTTTTTTTCCTTCTTCTTCTTATTTCCTTCAAAACCAGAAAAAAGATTGACGGTCAAAATGACACTTTGTTAATTAGTGTTCTTGCCAAAATCAAGCACCACTATTGATGTGACCACCTGCTCTGAATAAAATTGCCATGTTCAGAAACCAGTGGTTTAAATAATTTGGGTAAACACACATCTGGTTACTTGGTTGAATGGGTTTTTACTTTTGGATTTTAGAAAATGCCTTTTGTTTCTGTGACTGTTAACACCAAAAATTTGGAAAGTTTAGAAAAATACTTCTAGCTTTGATCTGAAAAAATGGTAAATAGTCGAGACTTATGTTTAGAAAAATGTGTCATATCACAGTTTCAGTCTCCAAAGCAGTGATGATTTTGCTGGTAATTTAAAAACGTCTTTTCCTGAAGTGGTTAGTGTCTTCAAAGACACTTTTTCATTGTTAGTTTTTATCCTTCTAGAGACATAATGAGATCACACATAGCCTTGGATAACTGGAAATACCCAAACTGAAGTGTTCAGGTATTGAGTGAGTTTTAAAAGTGTTCTTTAAATCAGTGAGCAGTTGAAAATAATTTATTTCAATCATGTATGTACTGAACTAGCTGCAAAAAGAGAAAGAAAATAAATAAACAACTCCAAACAACCAAAAAAGATAAGAATGAAAGAGGGGAAAGCTTTCATTCTCTCCTAAAATAAAAGAACGAACCCGTCGTTTGACCCAGACTCTAAAGATTTTGGGAAAACTTGCATAGGCTTCTTGCATATATCGGTTAATCTTTCCATGGAGGGATACAAATTTAGAGTGAACAGTTCTTTTGACTACAATCAACTCTTGCTTTTTGTATGTCCTTTGACGCTTAGAAACAAACCTTAACTTCATCCATAATGCCTCTGGATAATTTTTAGACCTGTTGGCCAGTTTTGACTTTAGCGTGAGACAGGATTGCCCAGTTCAGTGGATCTCAGTGGGAGCAAATTTATCTTCACAGCCCATGTTTTCAGGACATGTGACAATGGCAGCACTCTTAGGCTGGTATTGACATACCTGGGATAGAGGCAGGAGATGCTGCTAACCATCCTCCATTGCAAGGGCAATCTTCCCACAACAAAATAATTGTCTGCACCAAAATGTTAATGCTACTGAGATTAAGAAACATAGCTCTAGATGCACAGTACTGGAAACAACCAGAGAAGGGTTTGAGGTGTCTGACCATATCTTGTAGAATAAAACCTTCCTGTGTTATACTATGCGTTAAAGCATATCCACAACAGTATACAATGGCAAAGAGTGATGCACTAAGATTCCAGGGCTTGTTTTTTTAGTATTCCTTTATAAGAAACTAGGGAGAACTCTTTGGCTTATTTCTGGTTGATATCTCCATTTGCTGTTGGTGTTGATGTTCTTGGACTGTGTGACTTTTCTTAATAGGCCATTTCCTTTTATTATACTTCCAAATAAAACTAATCAAAGAAGAGAATGACCTCAAATCAGTTTCTGGTAGCTATGATTTGTCATCTTCTTTCTGTATTGATTTCCCTTGCTCGGTAGCCTACAATGTCTAACCTGGCTCTTTGATACTCCCTGGGGCAGGGTGAAAGATTCCTACACCTTTAACAGAAGAGTGTGCTTCCCAAGTGAGTTCCGGTGGTAGACTGTAAATATAAACACAATGTTGTTTTTTGGTTTTTTTGAGTCACATCACATTCACCCACCCTCCTCACTCTTCTGCTGCAGCTGCTCTGCATTAATTTTTATTTAGCCATTTTATTTAACTCTTCCATAGGCAACAAGACAGTAAGATATCACCAAAGTGACGAGATATGCCAGCGTGTCCTAGCATTTCTAGATGATGATTTTGAGGTTAATTTCTCTTTTTAATTTTTATTTTCTTTTTGTTTATTCTTTTTATTGATTATTCAGATTCATGGCGCTTCATTTTTGCCAATTCATATACATACATGACATACTTTGATCACTGTCACACACTCCTGTCTCCTTCTTTGCTGGATCCTACACTTAGTTTCACTTTTTTTGGCGGTGGGGAGAGGCTAGGGTTCAATGTGCATAATACGTGTTGTTCATTTTATCCAAAATTTTCTGAGGAGGATAGAGTACTTTACCAGGTATCATCTGTTTTGTTAATTTTAAGTCAATAGAACTGCGTTTAGAAAATTTCGTTCGTGTTGGATTTTCTTCAGATTTGAGAAGGAAAGCTCTCGGATGTAATTACCAATGCTGACTTGCAAAATTACCCCTAAACTGAAGACATATATCCAATATATTCCCAAATGGCCCTACTTGAAAATGAGCATTGTCCTGACCTGATGGCTGGGCCAGTTTCCCATCTTACTGCTCTACTCCCCACTGAACATGCAAATTCGTCCACCGTCTCTCCCACTGTTCCGACCCCACTGCCACCTTTATTTCTTGACCACTCTGAAGAAATATGATGTTCAGATAATATTTGAGTGAGAGCAATAATAATAATGTTGGTGATAACATCCAAATTCAGGGAAGTCATGTTTGATTCCGAGGCTAGTGCATTTGTACATGGTGTTAAAGGTGTTCTAAGTAGGTATTAATCTTATTTTCTCCTTTCATTTTACATGAAAGCTGTCATTATTGGGATAAGAATAAAATGAACATAAGTATGATAAATGATAAGTGCAAATTGGAGTCAATATACCACTCTGAGAGAGCATTGCTAATCAAGCGGTTCGGGAGGCTAATGCACCATGTGTGCAAGCACCTCCGAGTCTAAATTTGTAACTCAGGGAAGCTTGGCATTTAGCTCGAGCTGCCTCTGGCTTAAGGTGAAACCAAGGGTACAATCATGTGTGGATTACAGTAGCAAATCATGTTTCGGAAGGTGCCTTTGCAAGACCATGTAAAACACAAAACTAATTCTACATCTCTAACAAGGCTCAACGTATACATGAATTGTTTAATGAATGTTAAATAATGTTAATAAAAATGGGTGAGGGAGTACCATACCTTTTTTTTAAATGAACAGTGAACAGGAAGAGTAAAAGAATCAATTAGTTCTCAGTTTGAAAGCCCTGCCTTATGTATTAAAGCTGATGAACACGGTTTTAAAAATGCAGGCACTGAATTTTCTGTGCTATTGAGGATCTGCTATCCTTTAAAACATACTTTTTAAACCTGATTCTTAATTATTAATAGACAAATGAGTCTCACTGCTTTTAAAGATCTCAAGATCTCTTACACAGCTTCTTTGTTAACAGTAATATCATTTATGTTCTCCTACTCCAGTTAGCAAAAAATGAAGAAGCAGTCTGGTATTTCAACTTTAAAGGCACTTCGTAGAGTAGAATAGCTAGCAATTGAACTCCATGGAAATATGGTTAGTTAACTGGGCCTGTGCTGATTAGGGAAACTATTGGAAGCCACAATTCTACTGCTGATTCTTGGAATGAAAGGTAACTAATGGACATCAGTCACCTTGGCTCTTGCTTTCGATATCTTAGAAGTGTCTCTTGTGTACCTCCTCCCAGGTGGCTGATCATTTAACTACTTACCAGTCCAATTATTTAAGTACACAATAACAAAAAAATGTATTTTTATTGTTTATAAGATAATGTAAAAAGAATTATAAAAATGAAAATTTTATCAAATTTATTTAAGACAGGGATTCACTGGTTGAAATGATAGCCACCTGAGCAATGCTCAGATAGTCAGTATGTAAATAAAAGCATTGCCTGAGTGGTGCTCAGCATAAACTGCTAAGCAGTTTGATAATTAGTACTTATTTAGCATCTTTTACATGCCTGAGCCACAAATAATATGATACAGCAAAACAGGAAGCCTATGTCCATCCAGATATATAACTTGGCTGTCAGTGCAGGAAGGAGTTAGAGACCTCGAAAAAGGGAAGTAACAAATAAGCATGACTAGAAGTAGTAGTTAGTGCCCTGCCTGTCCATCTTGTAAGCTAGTGACACGTACCTCTGTTCTCATATCCCTGCTTTAAATGCAATTAGGACTTGTTACTACCTGAGCAATTGGTGGAGAATATCCAAAATGATGGAAAAGAAGATAACCATAGTGATGGAAGCTGGAGACTGAGAACAAAATGGTGTAATAAAAGCACAAATAAAAAGACACCTCATATCTTTAAACACTGACAAGTAACTGGCAGACATCATAGACTTTGCAAGATGGATAGGAAGCTGACAGTTTTTGTGAGGTATTCACCAGTTTTGTTTTGCACCAGTTAAATGAACATTGTCCTCTATCACTTAAACTTATATTTTCATACATGTATAGTAGGAGTTCTTGAGCTACACATCATTCATTCCTATGAATATTCAACAGGAAAGTGCACTAATAAGATTAAATAAAACAACCTCCTTTCAATAACCATTTACCTTCACTAGCTACCCTATTTCTAGTTCTGTGTAGCTGTATGAGATGAGGAAAACATGGTCCCTTCCTCAAGAAGGACACGTTTTTTGGGATAGTTTCTTTTGAAATGTGCAGATGTAACAATGCCAGAGTCAGGGTAATTGTTGTTTTAAAATATAAGTTAAATGTAATAACTTTCCTGGCGACAACAACAGAGGTTGAGCCTCTAGAGAATAATTTTTAGTTGAGGTGTTTTGAAGGATTTGAATAGATCATAGAAATAAGGAGCATTCAGATAGAGGGAAATATGTGAGTGTGAAAGCATCCAGTGTTTGGAAGATACCACACTACTCACCCAAGGGAAGCCAAAGTCATTGGCTGAAATGAGGTGGAGATAAGAGGATTTCTGTATCACATATGGTGTAAATAAAGTCATCGGAAAGAGTCTCGACTCTGATGTCAAACGATCTGGGCTTACTGTAGTAATCTTGAACCAATCAGTCTTAATCTGCCATGTTTTAATTCTATTCATACAATAAGCATGAGAATATATATTTATAATGTAATACATATCTTCACAGAAGGGTTTCTAAAGTAGATAAGCATATGAAGCAGATTGCTTTGAGGTCTTGGAAAGATACTATTCAAATACAAGGAATTATTTTAAGATTTTGTATTCATTCACTTTTTTATGGGACTTCACTAAAAAAGAAAGATTAGTCTGAAGCTTATCCAGCTAGTTTGGTAAAAATGTTTACTTGATTTTTTTCTGAGCATAAGATAAAATTCATTGTCCTCAGCTAAGTAGATTATCAGCTATTTTCTTTTAATGCCCACAACTCAAAAAATCTTTTATTTATATGTAGCCTAAAATTTGACAGGTAAATTTATAAAATTTCATGTCAGAATAGGCAGATTAAAGGCATCAAATGGTTCTCAGTCTTGAGTGTGTTTTTCCATCCCATATAATACAAGGGAATTTTCCCTAGGTGGAATTTTAGCTGTTCCACAAAAGGGTAATAGAAATTAGTTTCTTTCAAGCAAATATTTTAGACTAGTTTTTGCAAACTTACTGTCTTTATTACTCAACTATATTTGAATGATCATAACCATGGAATAGGTAGATAAGAATGTCCTCATTTTCATCCAGTCTAATGAAGACAGACTTAATTCTTTATTTTATGTGCAATGAAAAGTCCAGTGCAATAGGAAATGTCCTGAGATTTCTCCTTCTCACGCAGGTGAGATCGGAAACCATTTTGCTATCCTATTCTGCTGCTCCAATCCACCACGTGTTCCTCCAAACACAACTGCCCTTGTGTATCTTCTTTCAACAGATAAACTTCTCACAAAAGTTAATGATACTTAGGGAAGTGGATAAGATTAACAGCGCAGCATTGTACACATGAAAATAGCAGATTAATGTCTTAGAACTTTAAAGCCATCCATTTGTAGATGCCTCAGTTTCTCCTCATTTTTACAGTATGGGAACGTTTGGCTATCTCTTCATTTTGTTAAATTATGACCTTATATTTATACTTACCATTCTCCACTTTCCAAATCATTCTCAGTTATAAGACGTTGCTATTATTACTACATTTTTTCTATATATTCTGTTAATGGACAAAACATAATTTTAAAATGTTAGCTTTTTTTTTTTTTTTTAATTTGAGAGCTGTGTGACCCATCACTCCATTAAATGGAATAAGTGAGTCAAGGAGCTGAATAGAGGCGGTTGGTTTTGTACTTAGAAAAAGAGCTAAAGAAACAAAGAATGAACAAAAAGTAAGTTGGTCACTTCAAAGTTACATTCCTTGTAAGGCAGGACAAGGATACAAAACAACAGACAACTGATAGGTCAATTTTAGATTATTTTACATTGTTTTACATCACATTAAACCAAAGAAGACTTTATTATAATGTCAATTGAAACTGACTTGTTTGGGAAATTTGGCTGCTATTTTTTTTAATCCTGATTGTCCAGTATGTCAGACTGATAGCTTAATTTCAGCTTGGTGACATGGTGACTCATACTTTAGCATGAGTAACTCCATTTTAACATTTGACTTGGTCGAATGAGGCCCAGTGCAGGAGCATAGTCTAAAATAATAGTCTCCTGCAACTTTAATTTAACCATTCTGCATCAAAATATATTTCAGACTGATTACACCACAAAATTATCAGTAGGGCATTTTAAACATACAGTACTTAAAAATTTCTAGATTTTGCCACAAGACATTGGTTTGTTCATATCCTTAAAAATAAAAATAAATAAACTTATAGGGACTTCATCAGGCTTTTTGGTTTCTCTATTGAAATAAAATTCACATAAGGATATTAATTTATTTTAAATGAACAATTCCATAGTATTTAGTAAAGTCACAGGTTTGTTTCAAGATATTTTTATTGCTCCAGAATAAAACCCTGTGACTATTAATCCTGGTATGTCAATTTTAGGGAATTAGTTCCCTGGGATTCATCTCTCTGTGTTCAGCTATCTATGGACTCAGAGGCCAAGGCAGCTGTACTAGGAAAGGACTTGGCTATTGCGGGAGCTGACAGCTGAACTGGGCATTGTCCATGTGACGCTGGTTCTGCTGGCATGCGGAATTAAAGAACTGTGGGGAGAGGAAAGCTTTCACTCAGATGTCAGAGGAAGACCTAAGGGACCAGAGAAGGAGAGCCTGAAACAGATGTAAATAAAGATGTGTGAATGAAGTCAAAAATTCAGTAGAAAGTCCATGAAGTTAGAGATGCCAGGCATGTAGAATGTCAGCTGGGGAAAAGCTACATGCAGCCTGCCCAGTATAGAGGCTTGGTGGGCTCTAACCACCCAAGTCACTGAGTAGTACCACCTGAAAGAGTTTTGGCCCAGACAGGATACTATAGCCTGTAAAACCTCAGGAGGAACCAAGGAGCTCCATGTCCTCCACCCCTAGGAATTTACCTGTGACTCTATATCCCCCACCCCTAGAAATTTACTATGGTGCCAAACAAAGACCAATGGGCTACCTGTGCATCCCTAATGCCCCCTTAGGTTCCACCCCAAACCTAGGCTACTTATATGCCTCCACACCACGTGTTCCATGGAGAGATTGTCGACCCCGAGGGGGAGGAGGAGGATGCCACACCCCAGGGTGTTGGGGGTGTCTTTCCCCGCATTCTCAAAATAAAGGTCATTTATATTTCATATGCCTTATCTTTTCAGCCACCCATTGGTCCCCCACAGTTCTATCACCACCCAAGCCCTTCGGAATACATATCTCACTACCATATGCCCTGATGCCAAATATGCACCAACTTGCATTCTTTCTCTGTAGATTTACCCACTCTGTATATTCCATATAAATTGAATCCTATAGTATGTGACCCTTTGCATCTAGCTTCTTTTACTGAGCACAATATTTTTGAGGTGTATTGCACTATAGCATTTAACAACAATTAACAATTCACTGCTTCTTTTGGTCAAATAATTTCCCATTGTACTTACATATACTAAAATGTTTTTTTCATAGACTTTATTCTTTGGAGCAGTTTTAAATTGAGTCATGATGGCTGTACCAAGATTTTGTGCATCTGCCCTTGCTATGTAACATTTTAATATACCTATAAGCCCCTATAGTTTCATAAAAATACTGAGCACCACAAAATAAATTGAGTAAAAATAAAACTACGAAACTTCTAGAAGAAAATACAGAATAAAAATCGTTATAATACAATTATGCAATTATCCCTCAGATGATACAAAAAGCATAAACCATGAGTGAGAAATATGGATAAGTGGGATTTTATCCAAAAAGTCTGTTGTTTTAGAAGACATGCTTACAGAAACCAAAAAATAAGCCAGGTACAAAATATTTATAGAACACATATGTGAGGAAGGACACACAGACATCTTACAAGTCAATAATAAAAGGGCCAACAAGTCAGTTTAAGAAAAAAGTGAGATATTTGACTATAAACTAATAAAAAAACTTCGATATATTTGATGGTAGGAAGAGGTAAGTGTTGGCCAACATTTCCTGTAAAGGACAAGGTAGTGAATATTTTAGGTGTAAATGTTTCCTTTCATATATTCTATGTGTAGTTAGTTTAACAAAAATTTGAAAATAAATTTTTAAATTCACAGATTATGCCAAAATGGGCTGTGGGCCAGATAAAGCTTTAGGATCTGAGCTCAGTGACATCAGGTATCATATCCAACTGAAAAAGAAAAAAAAAAAAAAACCCTTGTTTCTCTCAAAACAACATGCCGTATTACAGAGAATCGACAACATCACTTGTCTTTTCATGTAAGATTACCAGTATCTACAAAGCCCCAAACCTTTTAAGTATAGTCATATAATTAAAGTAAATCTGGTTAGAAAATAGACAAAACTGTTCAGAAGAAGCAAAACCATCAGTTTTGAAAAATTAACTTTCAGAATATTTAGAACAGCAATGCATGAACTAAAAATAATACTTTAAAATACAACAATAATATTTTAAAATACACCAAGGAGGGGGTATATTGGAATTATTTTTTCTTTTAAATGTTGAAAGAGAAAAAAATTTAAAGTACATTATAAACAGAAATAAAGAAAATATAACATATGAAAATATGGATAATATCTGTCTCAGCTAACTTTCTCTCATTACTGACTTCAAAGTTGAAGGAGGAAAGCTTTATTTTACCTCACAGAGGGTTCACTTCACAGTCTGGCTCCAAACCAGGTGTTATGGGTTAAAACTTAACTCCAGCTGAATTAAATCAGCATGGTGCTGAGCCTGCATGTTCTACCTGAGGAAAGCTGCCAGCATAAATAGAGACATGGAGAAGATGAGTGAGGCATTGTGGGTTTCTCTAAATGTTGCTGTTTGAGCCATTGGTTCTCCTCCAGGAACTCATCATGACTAGCTTCCCCAGTGAGTTCAGCCATTGTCATGGGAAGAGCTCAGGACCTTGGTGAGAGTGGCTGTGTTGGGGGAGCTCTGGTCCTTGCATCAAGCATCGCTTCCTGGGTCTGGAGGGGAAGATGTATGCCATTTAATCTCCAGGAGAAACTTGTCATGCTGGCTTTCTGGCATGTACCCGACTGTTATTGTCAGAGGTGCTCAGGATCTCCATATCACTGAAGATGACTGTGGTACTTTTGAGGGCATCTCTGGTTTTTATTTTGAGCATGACTTCTTGGTTCCAGGGTAGAATCTTCAACCTGCCAGTATAGCTCCTTCACTCTGTTGGCATAGACTTTCTAGCTTTCACTGCTGACATTTGAGCCTTTCCAGCACAGATTTGTGAAACAGACTGGTGTGAGTCCTTCTCATGGGCTCTAGACCTCCATTTGGATTCATGGGAGGCACTGTCATGGGCTAAGGGTCTTCATCTGGACTCATGCAGGACATTGCTGTGGGATTCAAGCCCTTGGCTGAAAATTCTGAGTCTTTAGTGTTGTGGACAGATTTCCTGCACTGTCTTGTGACTTACTCTGGGTGACCATCATAAAACAATATTATAAATGCTGTGTCCTGATTATAATTGTTCTCCTCATAACCCCTGACTATAACACCAAGGCAGCATTGGGGAGGAGAAATGTTCTGTGCCAGGCAGAAAGCAGCAAAGCATCAGCAATCTGCCTTTTTTCTATCCCATTCTATTCTATCCAGGCAAAAACCTACTAATAAGTAACTTCTATGCCCAACACAGGGCTTCTCTTATTCACATCTAGAACTATGGTAACCACTCAATGGATTGATTTAGTTATCACACATCCTTAATCCATATTCCCACACCCAGACCCAGACATCTCTAAAAAGACTTATCTATGAATACATGAGACTTTGAGAGAGCTTCTAGATACAAGCCATAACAATATCTAAACATAATTTCTACTAATACTAAAATATTTAAAATAAGATACTTAAATGAATGGCTCAATGAGCACACTGGATGTGGTTGAAGAAATAATTAGTACTGTAGAAGATAGAACTAAAGAACACACAGAATGTACAACAAAGAGAAAAGGAGAGTGAAAATATAAATTAATTTTTTAAGATAAGATAAGTGGAATGAGATGGGTTATATTTTAGCCCATTTAATTTGGTAATATTTCAGAAAGAAAAGAATAGAGTAACAGATGTTGACAATTTTTTCAGAATTGAAAAATGTAATCAATCTTCATATTCAAATATATCATGAATCCCAAGCAAGAAAAATAATTAAATCTTACCTAAAGTTACATATGGAAATTCAAATAAAATGAGAGATTAAAGAGGTACAGAGAAAACATATTTTGCTTAAATAGGAATGATGCATGTATTAGCAATTTAAGCTAAGGAGACAGAAATAATATTTTTAAGGTTCTGAAAGTATTATAAATGTTTAATATAGAATTGTATTACAGTTTCTATATTACAGAACTGTATTAAAGTTAGTTTAAAACACAGTAGCAAAATAAAGACATTCTCATGTGAAAAAAGTCTCAGTTACCACCAACAGACCTTCTCTAAATTCTGATTTCCCAGCAGGATAAAAATGATCTCAGGTGGAATCAATGCACAATATATTCATGTATGAAAATGTCATAATGAAACCCACTAATTTATAGAACTAATATATTTTAATAAAAAAGAGAAACCAAAAAAAGAAAATTTTATTAATAAAGGTACTCAAAATATGTGGGTAAGTCTAAGACAGTTTTCTGTGAGATAAAACGTAGATAAGAAAAGAATGTCTGACTTGAGATTTACAAAAAGAAAGAGCATATAAAATGCAAGGAAAGTGATTATTCTAGAGAAAGATATAATTTTGAAAAAGAGTAGAGATAATGGCTGAGATAATGAAAAAGATTAGATTGTCTAGTCACATGTACCCAAGTCAGAGATTGGGTATACCCAGGGTGAAGCATGATTATTAATTTCAAGAATATAGCAAGCATGAGTCCCAGGCAAGCAGGAAAAGGTCTTAAACTAGCTCTTCACTGATTACTGCCTCATCATATGTGTTCCAACTCAGATAATTTATGAGGTCTCTAAGTAATAGTAATGTAGGTGGATATATTACTAATGTAAATGACCCATTTCATCACATACACAGAAAAATCTACATTTTATGCTCAGGTAGTTACATAGTTTAACATTTTGTAGTCCCCTATAGATCCACAGATTACAAATTTGTTATTTGTTTGTTTGTTTTTACCATCAGCAGATGAATCCTGCTAAAATCAGCTGCAGATAAGAACTACTAGCTAGCAAATATCATCAGTGTGTCATTAACATGTTTAAAAGGGAGTTTTCCCAAATTACTGTAGTTTCCTGGGATGTTCTCATCCCTTAGAAAGGTGAATAAATTGATTCTTGATCTTTTATCTAATTATTTTCTTCCCAATTTCTAACTTTCAACATAAAGTTAAATATATATGGTTATTATCATGGTAATTCCTACCAAACAATAGTGTAAAAACACTTGGAATCATATGTACCAATTCTTTAATCAAATGCATAAAGTGAGTAATGCAAGTAGAACCATAACATGTCAGAGACTATTTTACATAAATTAACAATCACAGTTAGTGAAACATTTCAGATGAAATATACTTAGATGTGTGTACATGGGGATGGGAGTTACACTACCAGTTGTTTTTAGGAAGGATTCTTAAAAATAAGTACATGGAAATACTGAGGCACAATAATGGAAATGCTTATACTAAGCAACCATTGACCAAAATAAAATTGTCACACATATTTAAATATTGATCAAAATAGAAATTAAGACAAAACATTTGTTTGAAATAAAAAGGACCACTCTTGCTGATTGTGCCAGATAGGGTGGAGTGTAAATTTGATTGATTTTGGAGTCTCATGGGATATGTCTGGGTGGGACATAGAAGCATGGCTCTATGGCCTGATCCCTTGCTCCTTCCTCTCTAGAACTTTCTCTGCTCTTTTTCCTGGCTGTGATGAACTACAAAGCTTTGCTCCACCATGCCCTTCTACCATGATATTTCTCCTTGGATCCAGCTGATCATAAACTTCATCCTCTGAGATCATAAATCAAATTAAACCTCTTTCTTTTAATTTGTGCATGGAGTTTATTGTATTCAACAATGGGAAAACTGAGTAATATGATGATGAAACATTTATTTTTACCAGTTTCATTTTACCTAGGACATACAACTATTTTAAACTATAAGTGCCAATAACATAATCATTACATACAAATAAAAATGTGTGAATAAAAGGAAAAAATGACAGATTTCATTTAATAGTGGGAAATTTTAGCACATCTCCTTTATATTAATTAAAAAGAATGCAGAGTATTTGGGCTATACACTGTTCTTGCTGACTGCAGTAAACATTTTACAAATTTGCATCTCCAAATTAGAACATACATAATACTGTACAGCATATTCTTGACAACAGTCAAAACATTTACAAATCTGGCCACATTTTAAGCATAAAACAAATATCAGTGTTTCAAAATGTTCTTTAATTACAGTGAGACTGAGAGATCAATAACAAAAAAGATAATTTAGCATGTCTCCATATGTGCAGATGAATTGATTTTCAAGCTAAAAATTGTGTTACTAGGATCTCTTGCAGCTAGTCTTCCAGATGTGATTTAGTTTACCATGTTCAAGAACACTATGAGGAGTCTCAAATCTGTAATTGAGCTGGAGGAAAGCAAAACGTGTGCTCATTTTAGGTATATCTGAAATAATATGATTCAGGAGATGGCATCAATAGCTGGAGTTTTATGACTTGTAGACTCCAAATTGCCCCAGGAATCAACGATTATCTGGAGTACCATTTTGTTGGGGGCCTTTGGAAATTTTTCAGGGTATACAATGATTTACTTCCCAATGAATCTGTAAGATATTTTATATGCAGAAGTAAGTTCCTAAATTCCATTGTGTCTAAAAGATAAAAGGGGATTATTCCTAAATCTTGACCAATATGCCCTTTTAAACTAGGTACAGCAGTGCGTGATGGTAATGCCAGCTAGTCAGGAAGCTGAGGTGAAAGAACCTAAAGACACTATCTCAACAACATCACCTCACATGTGCTCTTCTCTTGGATTTTGTGAAAGCACATTCTTGAAGAATTGTTCTAGCTTCTTCAGTGACTCCTTGGTCTCTTTGAAGGATCATCATCTTCTACTTGGCTTTAAATTTTGCATTGCCTCTGACTTGGTTTATACCCTCATTTTAGCCCTGTGATAGCCAGTGTGATAGTTGTTGGACATATGTACTTATATTTAAAATAATTGAAATTAAATAATATTAAACAAGATTTATCCCCGCAGTTTGCACTAGCTACACATCATTCAGCAGTAATTAGAATATGATGATTTGAACATACTGCAATGTTGATTGTATTTTAATCCACTTTGTACTCATTAGTTTTCTAAATTCGAGGATCATCGTTGTTTGAAATATCTATAAAATTCCCAACTGATATGTACTCAAATATCTCCTTTCTTTATTTTCACTATTGTTTTCTTCAGGATCTCTGTTCATTAATTCACATGCCCATTTATTTGTAGACAAACTATGAGCCAATGATAAGAATAAATTAAAATGAAGATAAGAATAAAGTATTAAATGCCAAAAATAAAATGTTACTTTTATGTATTGGTGAAGCTGAACATTTTGAGGGGAATATATAGTCCCAAGTGCCCTCTAATACTTTTTCCCCCTGAGCCCAGCAAGGTCCACTTCTCATAACTGGTCAGGCCTTAACCCAATTGTGACTATCTCTGTGAGATATTTTCTGAAACCCTAATGTAAAATCACACCCCAATTCCCACTCTTTTTGACCTTCCATATATTTTCATTGACCATATCATTTTTTCATTTCTAAAAGCAACTTTATTGATATATAGCTCATGTGCTATACAATTTGCTCACTTGAAGTATATAATTACAAAATTTTTAAAAATACAACCTAATTTTAAGGTATGTTTTTACTCCATAAAAGAAACCCAGATCTGTTAACAGCCAATGCATCTACAGGGTTATTTGCTTATGTCTTTACATTAAAATTTAAGTTTTATCAGATAAGAGTTTTTTTTTAACTTCTTTATCCAGCACCAAGAACATTCAGTTAATGATTGGAAATCAATTGAATATATGTTAGAAAAGTGATGTCAATGAATGCATGAACAATCTGCCATAGAAAAACATAATTTAAAACTTCTTTAGAAAACATAAATAAGCAATTGGTAAACTTCTTTTTAAACAAGGACAAATTTTAAAGTAATACTGACATTACACTCTCAATGAAGTTTATATATTAAATGAAATAGATGCATTCCTGAAATGCTACCTAGAAAAACAGTGACAGAAGAAGAAACAGAAATCCAAAGAGGTAAGTGTTAATTTTCCCAAGACTGATGTCCTACAGCCTGGTTGTCTGAGGTAAAGCGCTGGCCTCATGAGCAACTCTGAGCAAACATACCAGAGTCTGGTAGGATTGGACTGCGAAGAATCCTCAGGGAGTAGACAAGGCTGCTGGACAGTCATCGTAGCACTTAGCATATATCTTGGTACACAAGTCATGGAGAGAACTGATTTCCCTTAATTGTTGAGAGTTAAAGTGGTCAAAAAATGTTATACACAAGGATTCAGTTGCTTATATCACTTTAATTGTAGGGCATGTGTTACTGTTCCTGATCACATCAGCATCTTCTTCTAGTCCTTGCATGCTTAAGGGGCCACCATATCTTTCTGATTTCTTCAGAAGAGAACATAAGCATGCAGGTTGGTATCCTGCAGGAGCCCCGAGGCCCCGTTTCTTTTACAAAATCCATTACTCAACTCTGCAAGGTACTGATTGTGACTCTAGAATTCACAGATCAGTGGTAAAACATCAGGCCAGGTACTTCTGCATCTATGAGGCCTCTTCAAAAGAAGCTTTTCCAGGACCCACTTGTGTGTGGTATGTGGACATTCAACCTGGGTTGCCTACGTGAACCTGAATGAGTATTTCATTAAAAGAAATTGAAACTATTCTTACAAAGCAAAGCAACAAACTAAATAGCTTTGCAGTTGAATTCTACAAAATATTGCAGAAACTAATAATTCCAATTTCACACAATTTTTCTGAGATAAGAAAAGAAAGAAAGACTCTCCAAGTGATTTTTTATCAGTTTATCAAGCTTCATATCAAAATTGGATAAGAAAATATGGTTAAGGATGACCACTGTTGCTGACGCTCACAGATGCAGGTGGCAGTTACAGAAGTAGAGAGGGAAATAAACATGAGAAAGGAAGAAAAAGAAATATACTAGTATCTTAATGTAGTAACAGCAGTGCAAGAGACATGATATCCATATTTTCTGGCAAAAGTAGTAGAGTCTTAAATACATTACTTACAGATGTGAAGGGATTGCTAAAAGCCTTTAAATAATAGTCTAAAATTTGCCGGATGATGGAAGAATGTTAATTAAGTTCTTATCTTTATATTATGAAGTTAAATATATATAGTATTTTATTGCTTGGATTAAGAAGTGAAAATGAGCAATTTATTTAGAAATATTTCAGTAATCAACAAAAGAATACAAAATAAAGTGGTTGAAAACACTTTCCTCTGGAGACTGGGTCTTGGAGAGTGAGAAGTTGGGGTGAGACACTGTTGCATTTCTTTCTTTTTCTTATTAATGTACCTGTTTGCATTATGCAAGGGATGCATTGCTCATGCAGAATTTGCACAGGTACATGTCAGGTCCTAGTCATTTTTACCTTCCCCTCCCCTCCCCTGCTTACTGGATCCTTCCATCTCTAGATTTCCACTCCCATTTGCCAAAGCTCTAGCTCTCTATTTGCTTGATTTGATTTTTTAGCCAATGTGTGTATTTATTTTAGACATATTAAAAGTAAAACCTGATTTTACTACGTCCCAGTTTAAACTTTGTTAAAATTTTATCACTGATATTTGAACAATGATAGACGTTTGGCAATTACAAGTGGCAGAACTTGGCTGCCACCCTCCGTCTCGTGACTCTCCTTCTCAATTTTCTAGACACAGGGATCTCCCTTTTTCTTCAAATGCTACCCTCTCTGTCTTGATTTTGTCTCAGTTTGAGGTGTTCTTTATGATCAAGTTTCCCTCATTGTCGTTGTCTTGACTCAGTTAAAAACTTGTGGATGTCTTCAAATTTCAGTCTAAAATCACCTCCCTGGAAGTCTTCCATTTTCACTGTCCTCTTTCTTCTCTCAGATTTTTTTTCCCTCTCATAGAGTCATATTCTTTTCTTCAACAGCATGTTTTAAATTTTGAAATTATATGTTATTAATAGCATCTAATTAATATTATCCTTGATTAGTCACTAAGTGTGGTAATATTGTGGTTGTGGATATGTGTGCTTTTATTTATCATTATTTCTCCATCTCATAAAAGAACAAAACAATTGAAACTTAAATAATTATTGGATAAATAAGTGATTTGTTAACTGAATACTGAATGACACATTGAAAAACCAATATTGGGTCATTGTACATAAGTGACAATTTTCTATTCATTTTTGTTCATCTTAAGATGGTAGTAAGGTTCATGGTTTTTCTGTTAAGATCACCATTTTATATTTGTTTTTGTTGAAGTTCAACAAGTTTGACTTTATTTGGAAATATTTGTGGAGTACATAATTTTACAATTGCCTACATATTCTCAGAGTATATCATATTGATCCTCATGATTGATAAATTCTCAGAGCTTGTAACAACACATCTGGATTGTCCAAGTTACCTTGCTTATAATCCAAGACAACATCCAATAATTCTTCCAAAGTGTTTATCACTGTTTTTGATTTAATTAACAGCAAATTCTTTAAGGGCAGGATTTTTTTCCCTCTTATCCAATACAAGGATATATCTTAATTTCTTTATGTCATTTAATTTTTTGATAGTCCAGTTATAGATGACAAAACATAGACTTAAACATTCACATGTCTTGTTGAGCATCATATAACCAGCAGAGGTTGAGCAATCAGATTCTTCTACAATTCATAAATTGTTCTTTTATCATTTCCTTGGCCTCTTATTAAATAATCATTACTTATGATAGAAGGAGTTGTTGTTCCTAAATATATAACATCTCCATGAAAAAGAATGGTATAACCATTGCCATGGGATTCTATTTTATCCTTGTGAGAAGATTATACTTTCCCACTTGGCTATGTAAATTATTTTGGCCAAAAGAATGAGTCTTTCCATGTCTACATTCCATGTCTACATAAAAGCTTTAACAGCCATTGATTGTAGCTATTGTTCTTTCCCTTCTACTGTAAGGATAATTTGTTTCACATATGGATAACTTCTTTGTTCTAGATCTTAGAATAAGAAATTGGAGACAAGGTGGAGTTGACCTACAGAGGGTAGGTGATATTTATATTTTAAACCATTATAGTCTGTGAGTTAATTGTTACGCATAACTGGGCAAAAGATGATGAATATACTAGCTAATTTAGCAATTACTCTATGCTGGGCCTTACTCTAAATGACTTACATATATTATACCTCTCAATTTTTGTACGAATCTGTGAAGCTGCTACAATTATTCTACCCTGAAGAAACTAAATCTTGGGAAGACATTGTAAAGAGTAGGGTATTTTTCAGGACTGAAATCAAGCTGTATGATATCTGACACTAGATAATTAATTCCGTATTGAAATTTCTCCATTATCCCCAGAATACATGAAACTTGGTATTTTAAAGGGTCAAACTTTAAATCTTAAAATACTTTGAATCCATATAATGGCATGATTCATTAAGTATTTTTCAATATATAAATTACTTAATTGTGTAAAATTAGCACAAAGGGAGATATTTATTTACTATTCTGGGCTCAAGTCACCAAGCTACATGGAAAATAATACTTTCTGATTTACATATTCAAGGGAATTTTCTATAATATTAAGTTAAACAAAAATGTATCTACACAATTGTTTATATATCGTAGTTTCAGTTGTTACTCTGTTGGTTTGAGCCAAGCTAGGAGCATAATTATTTTAAAAGCCACCAGAGTGAATAGTCATCTGACATTAAGGAAATCTGACTCATGATCCACCTTTCAAAAACTATGAGATGTTTAATATCTGACATATCACCCTGATCGCAGTTACTTTGTATTTAAAATGCAACCTATAATACTTTACAGCTTATTGACAGGAAGCGGGAGATAAATGATCTCTGTGGGAATTACATAACTGTAAGCACGATGATTAATTGTTCTGTGTTAGCCCACAGTCCCGTGGCTGAGACAGAAAAAAAGGTTGGGACAATGGAACAGCAACTGGTCTGGAAGACAATATCAAAATTCTGGTTCTGATTCTGCTTCTAGCTTGTTTTGTTATTCTTAGGAAATAACTCATGATATCTGGACTTCATTTCCCCATTTCATTGTTCACGTTTCTCTCTTAAGTAATGAGGAGTTAGGAGAACATGTCCCTTTTTGTTTGCCTGTTATCTTGCAAATGCACTGCTCCTAAACTGAAGGAATGTAAACACATTTAGCTTTTGAAATACAACTCGAACTTGGGCTAGTTCCAAATATCGTGTTGCCAAGTTTAAGATGATGTGAAAATTTCTTATGGAAAATATTTAGCCATATTCTCGCTAATGAATGTGTTTCTTTTGTCTTTGCATGTATTTCATGAGATAAGTAATCAGTAATTTTTTAATTTTAGTCATGTCCTTTTTCTAGTTTTTAATATTTGGAAAGCCACATTTCCACAGTCATTTTCTACAATGTGCATGTTAATTTAGAGGGCAAAGTCTGCTTTTAGAATACTAAACTAGTACCAACTGTCTTATTTACATTCATGGCCTTCTATATTGTTTGCTTGGTTTAATTCTTTTATCATGATTATTTAAAGCATGTAATTTTATGTATTGTATTTGATAAAGGTATAAAAATATAAATGTATAAGCTCGAATGGTTTTAAATATCATCCTTCAATACTCATAGGAAGAAGAATTCAATGATTTGTAGACTGGTGGATTCAAATTAGGCTTCTCACCTAATATCTATGCTACTTGCTTTCTTATGAAGCAACTAAACTAGGTGATAATTTCTTAAGACCTTGCTCCTGAAAAATAACCATTCTGTAAATACGTGACAGCACTTAGGACAGCATGAAAGTCACCATGTCTCCGTGTGTCTCAGGAGCACTGTCACAGTGCTTGATTACTTCACCTAACAGACTCAGAGAAAGATAGACCCTGATGCGGCAGCTTGTAGCTATACATTAGTGTGGCTTGTGTTGGAGCCAATTGCCACCTGACCTCTCCTCCCAGCAGAGGCAGTGTAATGCCATCTGTACATCTTTTAGTCACATTAAATCATGTCATTTAAAAGGCCTCTGAATGTGAATGAGTTTACCTTATGCTTAGGAAAGAAATTAGTCCAACTGCTGAGCTACTAGTCCACGTGCATGTGTACTCTCCAACTTTCATATTGTCTTAATTCTTCTTTTTGTGAATCAGTAATAACACTGTATCTGTTCAAATTTGGTTGCTGTCATAGTTAGAATATCACTGAAAGTAAAAAAAAAAGGTACCAAGATAATTAAGGGTTGGAGTATAAACTACCTTTCATGTCTAGGAGTGCATGTTTTCAGGCTTAGTTTATCTGAGCAGCTGCTTTGCTAATGTGTGCTTATTCTTTTGAATGAGAAGCTCTAAGATCAGGGATCCAGGATTTAACAAGCCCTTCCGGTAATTTGGATGAATTAAGGGCTAGAAACCAGTGGTCTAAGTTATTTTGAATTAAGTGTCTGGAGTGACAAATGAGAAATTTCATAATTTCGTAAGAAAGTTCATAATAGAACTAGTAATGGGTGAAAAGACATCTGATTTTAAAGTATACTCACTAGAACATGTTACAGACCAAATATTGAATTGGGATGCTTTTAAGAGATATTTAGCATCTTTAGTGATAGGTTAACCTAGTGCCCACTTAGCCCTTGTTTTGCCTAATGTCTAGATGCCCCTCCCCAAAGGCTCATGCCCTCATAGCTGGGCTTTTGCGAAGTGACTGGACCATCGCTGCATGACACTGGATTCATCCCCTGATTGATTTAGCGTAATTCTGGGTGTGGCTATGGATTTACTGAAGAGAAAAGACCTACCTGCCTTGGATGTGGGTGGAACAAACCAATAGGCTTGTAGCCATAATTGAACAAAAAAAGGAAAACAGAAGAAAGTTCGCTGCTTCCTGCTTGCCATGCCTTGAACTGTTTGTCCTCTGCCATGTTCCTGAGCTGAGTCACCCTGCCTTGGATCCAGCAGAGTATAGACTGAAGCCACCACAAACTATGAGCTTTGGGTGTCGGGTATTTTGTCCCAGCAATGAAAAAATAACTAAGACAGACTCACATGAGTCACAGGATACCTGGAGATAAATACAGAATAATTTACTCCATTTTGAATCACTAAAATTTTCACTAGATTTTGAATAACTAGAATTTTAAAATTGTAAGAGATATGAATAGAAGTCTTCTCCTTAACTTTATCTCAATTTGAACACATCCTATTTAAACTAAAAGAACTACTTCACTTTAGTTTTAATATCTAGATTTTAAAAAAGAACTTTTATAGGTTGTCACATGAGAATGATTTAGTTCCTCAATCTAAATGTCTCTACCTTTGAGTCAAACCATTACTTTAACATAAAAGGATACCTTTTTTCAGTTGGCTTAATTTTTGATACTGTGTCTTTCATATAACAACAGTCAGTGGGCCTGGGTTTACCTCAGCAGCATAAATACCTGCCTGGCATGTGTGAGGTCATGAGTTCAATCTCTGGTACAACAAAACAAAACAAAACAAAACAAAACAAAACATAGAAATCTCTTCCGAGCTAATGGTATGACAGTGGCATGTTTTCTGAATAACAACAGAGGATTTAAAAATCTGTGCTTCTAAGTATTACCTTACTGACAACACCTCTTACTGTCTGTTCTTTACAACTTTACAAATGAAAAATATACCACACGGAAACCACTGAATTTTCCTTCAGTGATTTTTCAAACATGAGATGTCTTCGTGACGTATGTTGACAATTGGGACCATTGAATTCTCATTGTATCTACTTTTGAAAAGATTTATGCTTTAAAACAATAGCTACAAATCTAGTAAATTATTTCCTTAATTAGAAAAATAATGCCTCATTGTACGCTTTGTTTAAATATGATTGTGAGCAATTACCTTCTAATTGTGAGATCTGGACTAACAGAAATATGTATAAAATTTGCAAGTAAAGTGCTAAAATTGGCAAAATAATTAGTATTTAGTTATAATCAGAATTTATAGTATATGAAGTTGCCTCATGCAAGCTAAAGAGCCATTGTCTATCTTAGAGGTAGTGCAGGGGATTTGGTCTCTATGGCCATTAATGGGAGCCAGTTTCCCCTTAGATGTGTAGTTTGCATTTTGCATAGATGTCATTTTTTTTGTAGATCCAAGCTGCTCTAAAATTTCACTGGCCCATAGCAGTATTTTAAAGAAAACAGTGTCTGGAACTTAGGGTACTGAATACCATCAAAACTAAAATCTAGATTGTTCTTGGTTCTTAATAATCAGCTCTTAAGACACTGAAATAAAATTCAGAAAGTTTTGATATCAATTTTTCTGTTTATCTATCTTTTATTTCTCTTTATCAAACAATAACAAACAAGCACAGATTTTGAGGTTGAACATTTATTAAAATCCTGATTGCACCAAGGGCCTGCTGGTTGTATGGTATTAGGTAACATCCTTTTGTGAGGTTTTATTTTTGTATGTTTGCAAAACAGGATTACTAACTACAAAATGAAGATGACTAACACAGTTTCCCACACTGCTGTGAGTCAATGAGAACAGACATATAAAGAAGTTTGGATGCTCCTACACTAATCCATGTTAAGCTCTGTGAGTTTACATGTTCTGTTGCTCCTGCTTTCGTAACATGCTCCCCTTGCTGATGACTATTCTGTAAAGTCCAGCATGACAAACCTCTGTTTCTCTTTCAAAATGCAAATGGATCTGGAAGTTTGATGCTCATGGTTGATGTGATGTATGTAGTTCTATGGATCTGATCAGTAACAACGAACTTTCGGTCACAGGATCAACTTTCCAAGTAGAAGATCACTCTTCATTCAAGGAACTGAAGTATTCTCATCTCTTCAAGGTTCAGAGTCACTCTTTTTTAGTAACAATTCTCAGATTCTACCCATCTGGGTAGCACGGCCTCCTTTGGAGTTTCCTACATAATTTTTTCATTTTGCTGTCAACAACTTTTGCAATATATGTGCCCTTTGCCTCTCCTTTGAATTATAGCACATGCTCCTCTAGTGCAGAATTGATACATTATGTGCTTTGAAATCTCACCATCTACTGCAATGTAGAGAATTTATAACAATATTGAATTGTTGATTAGTTATGCTTCCTTTACTTTATAAATATTTATTACACAAACTCATATAATTAGAAAGTTCGGTAAAACTAGACTTTATAGGGACTGGTACAAATATTCTGGGGAACTATCTGACATATCAGTCAAATCAAAATGAAATTTAAAGTGGTTGTAATAACCCAGAAATTCCACTTTATAAAAAATAACTTTATAGAAATTCTCAGGCAGGAATATAAGGGGATTTTTAAAAAAAATGATATTAATGTCAGTGTTATTTGTAAGAGGCAATTTGGGTGTCCAAACCTAGAGGAGTAACTAGATCCAATGTGATGGTTTTCATCACATGCTGTACCCTAGCTCATTCAGAGATAATGGAAACAGACAAGTGAACACCCAAAAATATGTATGAATATTTAAAATATAATGTGTAGTGATAAGGATGATAATCTATAGCATAATAATTTAAAGACACATGCACTCAAAACTATAATGCACATTATCAAGAACATGTGAACCAAAAAGAATATATACTAAGCATAGTTGAATGGTTGTGTTGGTAAAAAAAATCTGAACAAGAAATTACAATAAGGAATGCCAATAAAGGGGAACATACATTTTAAAAGAAAAAAATGAAATTTAAAGTGGGTTTAGAAAATCAAAGACCATTAAGAAATTTGTAATGGTTAAAGATTACTGATAAAACCTCAGAGATTTCTAATAGTGAAATTTTGAACATGTCTTTATGTGTTCATTGGCCAACTACCAATGAATACTGTTAGAAGAGGAAGAAGTTTCAGATTATGGAAAGGGGAGAACCTAAGCATTTATCTAAAAGTAACCTTTGTCTTCTGGGGAAAGAAAAAAGACTAAAGTTTGTGCCAAGGTACAAAAGGTGAGAACCAAGAAATCTGCATTCCTCCTTGTCGGAATCAAGAACTTGGCACTTTTGGAAATGTCTCTAAAGGGTTGGTCTTGAAATCAGAGCTCACCATTCACAGGCTTTTATCATTTGCTGAACCAAAAAAGGAAATAAAAGCAGTTATTGAGAAGAACAGAGAACTCATGGAACAAATAATAGTTCTTTTTAAATCGTGGAACCAAGGTTATATTAACCAACCACCAAAACAAGAAAGTGGAAAAGATGCCAAAAGTTATCAGGACACTTAAATGGATGGTCAAAATCAAGCCAAGACAGAAACAAGACTGCAGTGTTGTCAGTCTGTCTAATGGTGACAAGGAAAAACAACAATTAGTAATGACGCAAATTCTTCAGTTATGGGGCTGGGGATTTAGCTCAGCGGTATAAGCGCCTGCCTTGCAAGCAGGCAGTCGTGAGTTCGATACCTGGTACCGATAAAAACGAAAAAATTCTTCAGTTATGTGCAGGAGTACATATCCATGTCTTTAAACCTCATTTCATATTTTGTTTCTCAGTGTGATTGAAATTTTTCTGAATTAGCAGAAAACAGACTGTGGGCTAACTACTACTTTTGGGAAAACAGGAACAATTCTCTAAGAGTCTATCACCACTTAGAGCCTATCAATAACCACCATCTTCACCTGCTAGTAGCTGACATTACTACTATCATT
Source organism: Cavia porcellus (assembly GCF_034190915.1). Taxonomy (NCBI): domain Eukaryota; kingdom Metazoa; phylum Chordata; class Mammalia; order Rodentia; family Caviidae; genus Cavia; species Cavia porcellus. Next base: position 41,781,594 of record NW_026947510.1, read on the forward strand.
TCTGTAATCAGCCTCTGAAGCAATGATTCTCAAACTTCGTGCAGTTTTGTATACATTATGTTGGTAACTTGTAAACTTTCTTTGAGCAGACACCTCCCACCTCTAGAAATTCTGAAGTGGGGTCTGGGAATCTACATTTCTAGTAATTCTAGCTCAAATGCTAGTGTCAGTAAATAGTGTACTGTGGAGCTTCTCTCAAGGTTGATCTTGGAAATCAGAATCTTAAATGATTGCATGTCCCATTCTTTAAAGTACAACCATAACAAAATCAAAGGTTGAACTACTGGACTGTGAGCCCATGAAGTGGGTGACAATTTTGGTTCCCTCCTATTAAATACCTCTGTGAGAGATTCCAAGGTACTTATAAATAAAAGAAACACTGCTTGTAGGATACTTTTGAGCTGTCATTATTTCATCCATATTTAAGACATTTTTGCAAATCTAAAATGAAATATTGAGAAAAAGGAAAGAAAAGCAGGCCTCGCTGAAGTAGCAATGGTAGTCTGTTCCTAAAACTCTGAACAGGAAGCTCTGCCTAGCACCCCTTGCAAAAACTCACGGTTTGCCAGCATTTACTTGTAAAGCTACATTTTTAAAAGAGTAGTATAGACTTGGAAGAAATGTATTACTATTGTAATACCAGGAAACAGCTAAAAACCTTTCCAACTCTTAATTTTTCTCCAGTGCCTCCAAAAGAAAGCCCAGGCTATGATCAAACAGTATTTATGCAGCAAAGGCTGACAGTCACCGAAGGAAAAGTGAAGAGTGTATTCTTTTCTTGGGTGACATTAGTTCCCAAGTACTGTTATCTCTTTGAAAGGACAGAGCATGAGAGGCCAATTGTCTCATTCATTTTAAGAAATAGTTTGGGCTGGGCCCGGAGGAATGAGCCTATAATGTTGTTTTCTAACAGCGAATCCTTTTTCTATGGTCAAACAGTGTATTAGAAAAGACTGGAAACAAATAATCAAATTTAATAAACTAAATCAAAGAAACACATACACAGACTAAGGAAAAAAAGCAACAACCTCAAATGTACAATCTATGGTTATAGCTGTTTACTTGTACTTCAGATTGTGTTTTTTTAACACTTTATCTTAAAATAGCAACTTTAAAATCTGGGACCACATTTGATTTAAAAAGGGCAGTCAGTGTATACAAAGCACATGGGTTATATAAGACATAAAAGATCAGTAGAAAAAGTTCAGAGTTGCCATTAAAATACTACCAAACAATATCTTTTAAAATATCTTCTTAAAATGTGTGTCTTAGGGCAAGGAGCATTTTAGGATAGGTAACTTACCAGAAGTAGATGAGTTATGATAATTAAATAATCTTTACAGAAGCCTCCAGTTTTTGATGTATTTTTTCTACCATTTACATATTTTCTTCAACCTTGGTACAATAGCAGCTCTTATAATCTTTTTTATAATGATGAAGGAAAACATATACTAAGCTCAACGCATGAATGCATAAAAGCCATTTGCTTGCAGTAGTAATTTACAATTTAATCAGGTAGGATGCAGTGACAGATATTTTTTCCTTATCTTTTTTCTGTAAAGAAATATTTAACCTTTCAGGGAAAACCTCCTTTCCTCTTAGGTAACTAGGGAGGAATCAGATGCTGAACATTTACTGCTACTGTGAAAGGAGCTTCAGTTGCATCTGTGGGTGTTCTGTCCCTGTCTGTTCCCCTAGTTTTTTGTAAAGTATAGCTCCTATTAGTGCTTCAATCTGATTCAGAAGGAAGAAGAAAAGTTTCTTTGGCACTGCCCCTTCCCTTCTTACTGCAGTGGGCTCATTACCAATATCTGCCCTGAACAAAGAGACAAGAGGCACCATTAGAGTTGTCAGTGTTTCAGTCCAAATCCTGAAACCGATGAGGCCTTTTTTTCCCCTTCCGCTCACACCATTTGATTTACTTTCTTGCAAAGTTAAAGGTAGACTTGCTTAGGTTTTATCTTGTTTTCTTTTGCTCAAGCTCTGTCTCCCCATTCCGGACGTTCTGGAGATTATGAGCAGAGATCTGACACCCATCTTTTCCTGGCCACGGAATCCTGGCAGATTAAACTGAACACAATAGCACTTAAGGCGACCAAGGAACCCCTCCACCTCCTACCCTTAGTTTAATACTAGACATTTTAAAAATAAATTGGTTAAACTAAAAAGATTTCATTTTGCAATAAATATTAAAATACTAAAGGCACGCAGATGCAAAAAATGTGAATTTTTATTTCTGACCATTGTAAATGATAGTTAAGACTCTCAAGGAAGCTGAAGTTTCAGGTGATAATTTCACAGTGAATCTTGGCCTTAGATATTCATTAACAATTAATGTTTTTTAAATTACTAAGTTTTCTGAGAAGGTTTCTTTCTGAATCTAGTGTTCATTTTTCTTCTCCCTTCAAACTGTGTCTTATGCCTAATGTTGCAGCAGTGTCATTAATGATGACAAAACTAATAAATTATGTCACAAAACAATATGCCAGGAAGTAAAATGTAAACAGAATTACTGGACAGTGTAAAATATGTGGTCAAGATGTGTTATAGGCAACACACACTGAAAAGTAGTATTCTCTTTGGAACAATGGTTCCTCTCAAACTCACTACCCAAAGATTACCTTTCCAATTTTTTTCTTTTCTGCCTTATCCTCTTCTTCCTCTTTCTTGCTATTAATGAAATGAGCACTCTTTGAATTCTCTGAAGGGAGAGAAAAATTTTATTTAATTCTCCATTGAGCTCCCCTAAGAATGGAAGCTAGACTCCTTGTGGGAGATTGTTCCTTGTGGGAGGTTGTTCATGACTAAATTTCTGACTCCTAGCTAATGCACAGTAAGTATTAGTTGGAAGAATGATTAGTTGAATAAATAAATGAATCAATGGCCTATAAATTGGTGATCTTCCAACCAATTTAAGGTCTCTCCTTGCTAAATTTTTCCTTAGATAACTACAAATTTATGTCATAATCAGCTTCAATTTTTTGCATATAAAGGCTTTCTGATTTTGCAAGCCAACAACTAAAACTACTCCTGTACTTACTGATGGATAAGAGCCATGTCTATGTAATAATGATAAAAGTAGAGAAAATAATCACTGCAGTTACTTGGAGTCAGAGAAAGAACCCCGATTTTTCATTTGTATGAATTTTGTTATTTTCAATTCATGTGGCTGCTTTTAAACAAAGCCAAAACCAAAGTGCTGCTCCCTGGAAACCTCCAAAGATGGAGATCATGCAACCACCTTGTTTAGAAATATTCCTTCATTTTAGGTTGTATGTTCTTTCTTTCATACAACCTAAATTTAAATTCCCTGAAAGTAAAACCTTTGCTCTGATGTAATTTTTGGAAAGAGACGTTAAAGCTGAATAATTATATATCTTTTATGCCAAGTCTAGTCACATTAAATTTCATTTAACTTTTTTTTTTTTTTTGGTGCGACTCATTTTCCATTTCTGAAAGTTTGCACGTAACCCTCCTCCAGCTATTTTTCCTAAGCTTGGTGAAACTTCCTACTTTTAAAACATAGAGGGAGAGTTAGTTAAATGATTCTATAGTCATGTTAAAACTCTTTATTTTTTCCTTAAACTAGGCTATTTTTGCCTATTTTCTTGCCAGCTTAGTCAATTCAGTGACATTTCAACTGGTTTCAATGATTGTAGTCTGAATTATTAGACGTTTGTATAGGTTAGGAACAAGGTCAATGGAATATACATGCATTAATGAAAGGGCTTGTTAGGTAGGCTTACAGAGTGGAGGTAGGATAGTGTACAGTAACCAGCTGCATGATGAAGAGCTAGAAGACCCCAAAGCTGCCCAGTCCAAGCAGCCGGAAACCTCAGAACAAGAGAAATCAAGATTGAGTAGTAGTCTGAGGCCAAACGAGGGATGGCCTTTCCTTAGAGAGTTTTTGGTGTGAATCCACATTGAAAGGCTAATGTCTAAAGACAACAGAATCACAAAGTACATGCCTCTCAAGTGTAAGCCAGCTTTTAGATGCAAGCAGACTTCTTCCATTCCCTTTTGTTCCATCCAGACTGCAATCACCTCATTTTGCTGGCATCCATGCCAATCATCTCTGGAAACACTCCCATAGACACATTTAGAAGTGTGCTTTACTCATCAACAAGGCATCCATCAGTCCACTCAGGCTGACAGTTGAAGGTAACCATCAATGTATTTAAATTGTATTATTTTAAAGCTTTGTAGGATTTCAATTCAAAATGAAAGATATTGGCACTGTATGCCAGACAGTCCTGTCCTTTGATGGTAGTGGATTTTTGTTTTGTTTTGTTTTTTTCTCTAGATTCTTTAGTTCTAACTTCAAAGACTTAGGGCAAAATTAATTCAGAATACAGTAGTTTTTTTAAATCAGGGCAGAGACCTCTCTGTTTCAAAGGCCCAGAATCATACCCACATATAATAGGTGCTCAGTGAATATAAATGAATGATTGTGAAAACCATCATCGCCTGTTTATGTTGCTATTACAAAAGCAAAAATTATACAGATGAAAATAAGTGTATCTATTAAGTAGTCCTTTTTAAAATAAAAGCATACTTATAGGCGATCACAAAATACACAGGAATCCATTATACATTTTCTTTTAACCTGAACTTCACTGTGACATGTAAATTGACTTGTTTATGTTAATGGTAGCTATTTAGGAGTAAATTTCTAAAGCACTGCATGATAATTAGATTGGGCATAATTCACATACTGCATGTTACTCTAAAGCTGGGCTCCTCCAGCAAGGTCCAAGCTAGAACGGAGCGTGCACCTCCAAACCGTCTCTGAACAGATCCTCATTACATAAAACCACACACACAGTGCAGCAAAGATAATGTCAGCACTTAATGCAGGGAAATAATGCAACATGTTCTTTTTTTGTGGTTCATTTACTGCCATATGCTACTTGAGTAATGAAAACATATTTGGTATAGAGAAAGAAGTACATGTAGCTGAACCCAAGTCAATAATGAAGCCTTATATTTGCTGTTTCTGGAATGATTGCTAAGTGTTCAATTATGAAACATCTCCAGATTATTAGGAAATTTCATTTGATCTGTCTAGTAAGGACTAAAGGAGGGCATTTAGTTTTCTTTCTTCATTACCCAGTTACTGAGTAATGAAAATTCTTCCAAATTTGGAAATGCCTAATAACTATGCAGTTCTGATAGCACTAAATTAATGAATATTTAAACATTTTTATCTCACTAAGAGAATGCTATTAGAGAATTACTGGTTGCCCAAATACTCATATTTATCATTTCTTTATATGGTATCAAACAGAACTATGAATTAAATATTAATTTAAATTATTCTAAAATGTATCAGAAATTCTATTAATTACCTAAATTATTTGAGGTTATGGAAGAATCTGGAGTACAAATAACAAACTTTATCAATATTTAAACAGAAATGAATTAAATAACTTATTTAATATACTGAGAAGCAATGTCTACAGCACAAATCTGAATAAATAAAAAACATGTTTTACTGTTTATTTTATATGATAGTGGAGAGCATACTGGTTCTCAGACAAAATAATTAGAATCACACAGACAAATGTTAGCAAATAATTTGTGAACATGGCTTCCTAACTGTGCTCGCAGGCTATGAAAAGGATTTTTGTTACAACAAAAAATTCTGTTCCTCTGTTCTTCACAGATTCACTCTATGAAGTTAGCAAGAATTTTAGATATATAGGCTGACCTGAACATTGTGGTCTCCAGGCCTGTGAGATTCCTTGCAAATGGCATGAATTCTCAGTAGCAGAAGCCAATCTTGCCCTTTGAAATTCTATCAATAGATTGTGGAACTCTTCTTACTCGATGACTGGAGAAAGATCAGATTTCTTCAGCTTCCAAAATGCTGGTGCTCACAGTAGGTTTGAGGCAGAGTAGGATGACATTAAGGAGATGCATGAGTGGTAAGTCAGATATTAGTATCTCTTGGGGTAAAAATTTAGAGGAAGGCTGACATGGGTGGTATCAAGTGAGAATAAAGAGAAAATAGAAGAAATTAAAATAGGAGCTTTGAAAAACCCATTTGGTTTCTCTTTTTCCTTTCTATGTCTTCTTCTCATCAATACCTAAAATAGTTGGGTTCGACAGACAGTTGTAAATATAAGCACTTTCAAGGGAAGAGCAAAAGAAAAAAAGAGGGACACACTTTCTCCACCTTTCTAGTTGGTTCACTCTAAAAAATATTCTTGTAATGGTAGTGTAGAACAACACCATCAATATCTGTGCCTGACTGATGCACGAAATAAGAAACCCATGGAGAATTGTGTTTCATGTAAGGAGCGTGTAGCTCAGTGGTAGAGCTCTTTCCTAGAATGTGCAAAGCCTGGGTTGGATTCTTAGGAGACAGAAGGAGGGAGAGAAAGACAGAGAGAGAAAGAAAAAGAGAGAGAGACAGAGAGAGATCTAGAGACAGTGAGATTGAGAGACTGAGAGACAGAGAGACAGAGACAAAGAGGAGAGAGAAAGAAGATATTCTCTGAAACAAACAAAAACATATTTGTGGACTCTGATCTGTGAGATGTTTGTGCCTTATGGCATACAAGTGAGATCATTGAAATGTGACCTACCGGGTGGTTATCTGTTTGTAAATACAATTTTATTAGCTAAGTCTATGCTTACTCATTTGTCTATTACCTATGACTATTTCTGTGCTAAAGCAGAGCTGAGTAGTTATAACACAGACCAAGTCTCAACTGTTTACTATCTGACTATTTATGAAGCAAGGTCCCATTTTCTTTGTTGACCTCTGGTATAAGACAATGAAATTTAACATGTTGCCTAAAACCATACAGTCAATTAATTAAACAATTATGCTTTGGACACTTGCTGCTTATCAGACAGGGTAGAATAATTGGGAATGCTTAAATAATAACAAAAAAGTTGCTATTTTCCGGGGGCTCCAAGTCAAATGAAAGACATAGACAATAGCATAGAGAAAATGGTATAGGACAGACCTTACCAAGGTAGAGCAGCTATATGGATTCCCAGGAATAGATGAGAAACACCTACCATAGAGAGGGCAGGAAAGTAAGAGAGACTTCCTGAAGAGAGGCTCCTCAGAGATGATGACGTAGACAAAGGCAATGATATCCCAGGGGCTGGAAGCAGAGTGTACAGAACTTGGAGGTTTGATAAAGGCAACACAATGGAGCCAATGTATTTGGTGTAGACAAAACATTAGGTGCAGGAAGGAGGAGAGTGTGGTTAGGGGGTCTAGACTAACGAAGCAAGTCAAACGGGGCAAGTTAAGGGAGAACTCTCAGCACCTTGCTGAGGAATTGATCCTGAAGCAGCAGGAGTCTTTGAAGGAAGCATTGAAACTACTGAAACTGAAGATAAAAAAGCCCAAGAGCATTGCTTCACCTATAAAATAAGGCCAGAATGAAGCACAGGAAGCATAAGGGAGGACTGAACAGCAGGAAAAAAAAGATGATTTAAATGTTCACATTTCTCCACATTCCTCTGTGCTCCAGCCTCATCAAATTACTTAGCATTGCAGTCAGCATGCTTTTCATCTGTAAATGTGTAAATCTCTCTCTCTCTCTCTGTATCTGTGTGTGTGTGTAGGGGGGGTGGGCTCTTCACATACCGGAGATTTCAGTCCTTCTAGACTATAAGCAACTTGAGGGCAGTCATTGGATACCCACGGAATGAATAAATAATTAGGTAGATGCAATGTCACCTTCTTTCCTAATCCTTTTTGAAAGCTAAGCTCAAAAAGAACTCATCTTATGAAGCTTATTTTCCTTTATATTTCTACCTCTTTCTTCAGAGTCCTGTGCCCTTAGAGGTTGCATTATTACATTACATCAAAGTAAGGAGGTAGTTCTCTGTCAGCCTTGAGAGCATTTTGGAAATCAGAGGGGAAACTTTATTCTTTTTTAAAAATATTTTTATTTTTAATTGACATATAATATTTGTGCATATTTATGGGGGCATGGTACAACACCCATATATGTATAGAATGAATAATGAAAGGATTAGGGACAGTAACATAATTTCATAGACATATGTCATTATTTTGGGTGTTGAGAACATTGAAAACCTTCTTGTTGTTTTGAAATACATACTTAATTGTTATCAATAATAGTTATTTTCCTGTACTATAGAATATTAGAAGTTATTCTTCCTAATTGCACCTCTATACACATGAAACATCTTGTCTCCATTCCCAGCCTCTCCCAAGCCCTATCCAGGTTCTGTTGACCGCTATTCTCCTCTATAAAAAGTCTTAATCTTTATCCTATCTCTACTATCTGGCACAGTACCTGACCCACACTACATAGTCACTATTCAATCAATATTAATGAAATGAACATGTATTTATTTATACCTTACCAGATTCATCCCAGATGAGTCATCTTCCTGAACAAACTTTCATTTGCTTAGAAAATTTCATCATTCTGTTATCCAATCTATAATTTGGCTTTCATCTCTGATATATCTTTAGTCTCACAACAGTTTAATGGCTGGGCTACGTAGACCAGGTTACAGTCTCTCTATTTCTGTGCTTGATCGAATGAGTATGTGCTTAATGCAGTGAAAATTTCAGACAAATTGAATAGCACTGTGATAGCTAAAACCCATAACAACAAAGAAGAATGTAAGCAGTAACTTGTTCATGGTATAATTGTATAGGCACAGTTTTAGCTTACCATCTGCAAAATTAGAATGATATTAAGTTTATCCCGAGTGTAAAGTATGAATAGTAGGTGGTTAGGGGGTATTTTGGGCTTACAGCGTCCTTTGCCAGCAGTGGTTTGAAGATTCTCGACGCTGTTGCTATGTGCTTTTATCCCCTCGGAGAGCACTCCATTTGCCTCATTAACCATAGGACTTGAATTAGTATGAATTATTGAAGCTATTTTTTCTTGTCTGCTTTTTAAAAACCATTTGGCTAAACATCATTGTTCTTTTCACAGGGAATGTTGATTAACCCTTAGTGTGATTGTGTAAAATATAGAAAGCATAATACTGCTAGTTTGTTCAATACCTGAAAATAATGAAGTATAACATAGGTAAACATTACAGCCCTGCTTCCTGCTTCTCTGGGGAAGCAAAAACTTGGGAATATGTGCAATGAGGTTCATACCAATTATCATGTTTCTTTTACTGTTGTATTTTCTCTTCCTATGCTTCTACCAATGTTCATCCTATTACTTACTCTTAAAACATTGCCATCAGTCTTGGGTTTTAGGCAATTGACACAAGAGTTACTAAAGTTTATTGCTTGTTCTGTAGAGTAGCTTTAGACATTTGTAATTAGAGAGCTAAAAAGCCTACTTTTGAGATAGATGTTGAGCCTTCACTGTAATTGGACCTGAACTTACAACCATACTAGAGACAAGGCGGAGCGGACAAGTGCAGACCTTATATACTCATCCATGTCTGTGCTCCCGTCAGGTATTGTTTACAAGAGCATACAGTTTTCTGTAGTGAGTTGTGTGACTACGGTTATCTCTCATCCTGAGAGAATCTTCAGGCTAACAAGAATAAAAGTCACCTTGCAGGTTAGCTTCTCTCCAGACTTCTCAAATTGCTTGTATTGAAGCAGGAATGATTCAGAGATCTTGTGTCCAAATCTGGTCCCAAAAGAGACAGCGTGAAGAAATGGATCCTGACTTCACTACTATTACTAGTCTAAATTTCCGGACAAATTAATATATTTGAGCTTCAAAATTTTCACCTATTCCAGGTGCAGTTTTATCAGAACTGAATAGGATTGTCTGTATAAAGAGCTGAGAGCCATGCCAGCACGTTACAAATCTTTGAGAGTATTATTATTTTCTTACCAGAAACTTCGAGGAAACTTAGTGCTCTGCTTGCTTTTTGCTGACTTTTAGATCAGTTGGGAGAGACCAGTAAATCGGCAGAGGCTCCATTCTGTCTGCCAGAGTTTTCTGCTTTATTCCGCAGGAGTGAAAGGAGAGCTGATGTTCTTTATGTGTTGAAGGGAAGAGGGAAAAAAAGAAAAAAAGAAGACAGAAAAGAAAAGATGGGGATAAGAGGATACAAGTAAAATGAAGATTTTTCCTCCCAGTTTTTGACATTCTATCATGAAGGGAGCTAATGAGTAATCAACAAACTCGAAATTTGTATGAAAATAGTCACAGATAAAGCAAATCTATGCTTTAATACTTTGAAGTATTGTCATATTTATCTTCTTTCAGTCAATGCGACAGTTGGAATTGATACCTATCAATTCCAAACTCCATTTTCCTTTGCAGATTTGTAGTTTTGAGACTGATGGGAAATGTTTTCCTGTGAATTACATGAACTTATCATACAACCTAGTATTGTTAATTTTGCTTCATGATGTAACTATAGTTTTTTATAACACTGTAAAATCTTATGCAAAAAGAATGAAAATTAAACCATAGCTGAAGTTAAGTCTTGGATACTTCCTTTTGGATTTAAAAAATGACTTATTTAAGAAAGCTAATGACCATATTTGACTTTAAGAATTTAGAAAAGCAAAGCAAAACCAATTGTTATGATTTTTAAATTTTCATGATTATTTAATATGACATTTGGAAACATTTTTTGTAATAGAGAAAGCCATAATGAGAAAAATCTCAGTATGAACTATGAGACAGAAAGTAAACTATTTGGTTTTAATATTGAATAAATAAATTCCAAAATTCTACCTGCAAAAGAGTTACCTAGTCATATATCACAAATGTCATGTTTGTATAGCAGCTCATGGATATAAGTTTATATTCAGTTGATTTGATTTCAAAATTGCTTCCATTTTTATATATTTATTTAAAAATTGTACACCGGAGCTAAAAATGTTAGGCAGTGTTAAAGTAGGCCCTGAGAAGATGCTTTTCTATCCCTTCTGATGGTCATTGATGTAATTAACTGCCAGCAGCAAAGTTAGATATATATTCCGTGGCCTTGAATTTTAGTCCAGCTAACTGGCCCCTATGGGGCTAATGCCCATGACTTCAACCTTTTTTTTTTAAAACTACACTTAATAGTACAGAAACATAGATTTTATTTAGCTCCTAAAGGAGTAGAATTTTCTCCGTGTAGTTTCCTCTTTATTATCTATACTTTTTCCCTCTTTCTCTTAGCTTTCAAGAAATTAAATTTGGCAGTAATTATGAATGCCGATTTTTAAAACTTTTAAAAAGTAATCACATTGTCAATCTTCCTTATCCTCTCTAATAGTAAAATATCAAAAACAGTAAAAAATACAAATGGAAATGCCCTAACATTCCTAGATGACTTGTTCTTTGTGTTTCCTTTAGGCTGAAAAAAAGAGATGCTATTACTTCTACCTCGTTCTCAAAAAAACAATGAGAGAGGGGTCTGGTATATAGCTCAGTGGCACAAGTGTCTGTCTGGCAAGAGTGAGTTTGATCCCAGGTATCAACAAAACAAAACAAAACAAAACAAACAAAAAACACTTAAAATGAGAGCATGCAAGAATAGCTCAGGCAAATGTTCTCTGGTTTTCAGTTTTATTAATCTGTGTTTCCCACCACTATCAGACTCTTTTTTTTCTTTCACTAGCAACAATGTCCTCAGGATACGGAGACTAGAAGTGCAAACAGGGTCACATTTGGAGACAGTTTGGTGATATATGTTAATATGAGCTCCAGACTAGCTGGGATCACCAATTCATTCCTCTTATTATCTATCGTCTATGAACTGCAGCCCTCCAGGGCAAGACGTATTTAACCTGCAATGATATGTTGCCCAGGAGCCATTCAGTATTTATGTCATTCTGAATTTTTATTTAGAAACAATTAAAGCTACTTGGATTTCAAGAACTGACTTGAGTTGTAGGTCAGAGTTTATTTTTTTTAAAAAAAAGATAGAATAATCTACAACTTTTTCAGCATGCAACTGAAATAATGACTTTAGTTTTAGATTGCTAGTTTTTTTTCCCTCTGATTACATTTTTCCTTGCCTCTCTGAAGTAAGCACGGCTATGCACACTGAGGGCTCATGTGGGAAGGAAAGGAGATGAATGGTTGGAAGGGTTTGTAACCGAGTTGTGTTGGCAGCAGTAAGAAATTCCACTAAGCTGGTTTTCCTAGAATAACTTCATCTCTAGAAAACAATAGGAACTCCTGAAAACTAGTAATTCCACTGATTGAATTTAAAACTTTTTATAATCATAGTTGTGGCATGTTGTCCGGTTAGAAAGTCTGATGTCGCTGGATTCACTGTGACATATACTACTAATAAAACAATGTGAAAGTACCATCAAATTATAACTTATTGTTTACTTCAAATTACTTTCCATTCTGCAATGGTTCTTCTTTGTCACTGAAAATAAACATATGCTTACATGGTTTTTCCATTAATACTTGAAAATATGAATTTCTTATATAGACATTAAAAGGTAAAATGCAAGGTTCATTTAAATCAGATGCCTTGATATGAATTGAGGAGAACAGAAACCATGTCCATCATCACTGTACTTCCTTTTAAAAGCAAATCTATTACATAAAATCATCATGTGCTGGTGAGGACAATTTGTGCATAGCACTGTGATGTGTTATCTTTATGTTTTAGATAAGCTTTTAAAAAATGAAATGAATAGAAACCCAGCTTAGTTATTTATATGATGCCCATTAAAATAACATACTTGGTAGTAAAGAAATAATAATCTCATGAGAATCAAGGTATTCCGTTAAACCATATGGCTTGGCAGCCAGGATTCAGAGACAAATGGACTTTGGTAAGTGGATCTATCCCCAGTCACTTTAGAGACCTCAGAAGAAGTATTGTGACACCTTTTCACTTTCTCCCAGTGAGCAAAAATGATATAATTCTGTATACTTACTTCCATCTGTATCATTATCAAATAAATCATTTCTTTGTGTAGATATAATATATATTTATTATTTCAAATCAATAAGTGTATATACATCTTAATCTTTCTCCTACTGAGTTTTTAATTTTTTTTGTCATGTTACTCAGTTTCTACTTCTTCATAATTTCTGTTTTTCATAAATTGTGTGGAGTACTCCCACAGTTTATTTCCTATTTTAGCTTTCACTGTTCAAATTGATTCTCTCCAGATTTCCCATTATAAGTTCCTTACAAAGAGATTTTTATTTGCTCACTTTTGTTTCCTCATCAGACCTCATCATTAGCCTCTAACCAGTCTTTGGTGCATGACCATACTGCTCCAGTCAGCTCTGGGTGCCTCTGTAGCATGTGCTGTTGGCCAGAGCTTTTCTTGCAGAAGAATTTGGCATTTCTGGACCTATTGTCCCTTTAATCTATTATGCTTCCAAGTTAGTCTTTCCACCGGATTACCTAGCACAAGTGGCATACCAAATCATTATCACCCATGTAACTTATACTTGAATAAACAGATAATGTCAACACAGTGATTTTTTTTTTTTTTGTCTTTTTCTTTTTTATTGGTACCGGGAATCGAACTCATGACTGCCTGCTTGCAAGGCAGGCGATTACACAGTCAGGGGCAAAGTCCTGGAGAACTATAATACCAGCAAGATATAGAGAGGATTTCAACTGGATACTAAGAACCTGGTTGTTAGCTCTACCTTTGCTATTAACTGGGTCTCCAAATTAGGGAAGTTACTTAACCTCTCAGAGTCTCAGTTATGTGTCTTCAGATTTGGGGAATGAGCAAAACCATTTACAAGATGGTTCTCAGTCTGAATTCTTTGAGTCCATATCCTAAGGTTTGAGGATAGAGTTAATCTGGAACACGATAGGCTTCTGGGAGTTTCCAACAGTAAGAGATTAGAATGAGAATATTGCTTTTCAAAGAATGCATAGCAAGAACACTTCCTTGAACTGCTGTGTGCTTATGGGTCAAAGATAGGTCAGGTTCACGCTCATTGTTTGTCATCAGTAGAGGTGAGACAATCAAATTCTGTAAGAAATAGATTCCAAAGGAGGGAAAAAAGCCAATGTGTTAACAACTTGCAAAGACACATTAACTTTTCATTAGTGAGCGTTTGAGAGTTAAGAAAGCCAAAAATCATTTACAGATTCTTTGATTTAGTTCTTCTTTTCCTTTCTTCCAGCTTGCTGTCAGGTTTTAGTGGTTGCCAAGAGGTGTGAGGTGAGCCTTCAAGAATCTAGACATGAATAAATTGGAGTTACCCTGAAAGATCGATATGTATTCTGAGAAGAGTTGTAGAAAGTCATTGAAAGGAAGTATAATAGCTCTCAGGCCAGCAAACTTCATAATCATCTGATTGAATATTTGACATCCAATGAGAGACTACTTCTTTCACAAGGCAGGTAAAGTAACTGCAGAAATAGCTGTGATTGAATACTATAGGCTAACAGGGCTTGTACTCATCTGATTGTTTTGGGGTACGGGTGGCCATGAGACTTCTGCAATTCCATATTCATTAGCAAATTGGTGATAAACCCAAGGATATAGCAAAGGGACTCTTAGGTTTTTGGTCTCTTTTATATCTTTTATTGGAGCTTAGTATTGGACATTTTGGTCTTATAGACAGATTCCATATTACTTGATTAGTGTGTGATTATGGAGTTGTATTTTCATTTGATGTGATGGAAAAAATCATAATTTATCCTTGCAGTCTGAGGATCAACCCTAAATCGCAATTCGTTAACCAAAGTGATGGATACCACAAAGAGCTCTGTAACAAAGAAGAATGTAAATAAACACAGATATTTTCCTCATGACCGTCCACTATGAAGGAGCTTATAGGTCATTCACATGCTTACTATTAGAAACATTTTTACATTTGTACTTGAAGTAAAATGTACATCTCACAGCAGTCTTGCAAACTGTCTACCTTAGCAACCTGCTACTTTGTCTTCTCTTGCTTAACTTCTCACTTAACATTGCTCTTCTTTCCATTCTGCTAGCATGTCAAGTTGCTTCTGGACTGAAGACTTTATATTATTTTTTTCTACCTCAAAATGAATTTTCCCAAAATTGATGTGGCTTCTTCCTGCTCACCACTCATGATTTTACTAGATACAATGAGAAGAGTTCTGTGATCTGTGACAACTGTACGCAACACAGATGCCAACTCTACTCTATCATGTCTCATTTATCTTGAAGAGTTTTATTTATTATAGCTAATACTATTCAAAAGAACACCGTTCACTTTATTTTTAAGTCTATTTGCCTTACTAAAATATATACTTTATGAAGATAAAAACTTGCTCATTATTCTTAACATGTGGTATATTCCCTAAAATGCATAGAGGATTCAACTAGTATGTTTTGAATGGATTTATAAGGTAATATTTGGTCACT
Organism: Cavia porcellus; assembly: GCF_034190915.1. Lineage (NCBI taxonomy): Eukaryota > Metazoa > Chordata > Mammalia > Rodentia > Caviidae > Cavia > Cavia porcellus. The sequence continues at coordinate 41,796,856 of NW_026947510.1, forward strand.
GTCTAAATAGCTGATGTGTCCCATATCAAATGCACTCTTGATTTTGTGCCATTTACATAGGACATACAAATGACTCTGATTTTTGGAACAAAGTAAAGTGGTTTATGTTGTGACTATCTCTACAGCCTTAAAAAGGCAACAGAAATTTATAATACAGAGGATATATTTCCTTCTTAAGCATCCAAAATTGATGCAAATGTGTAACTCATTAGGGGATATCTGTATCAGAATAGCTTCAGGAATAATGTCAGAAGCCAGGATAAACTGGGAATTCTTACATGTTTCCAGTTGAGTAGTTAAGTCATATATGATTAATACAGAGTGACTCAAGGCAAAGCTTTCTAGTTCTAATGTCACTTCATATTGCAGGAATTTCAGAAACAATGTGTCACAGTGGAAAGAGCTCAGAGTCTTGGACCAATACAACTGTGTTTTCATTTAGCTTTATCACGAGCCGAAATGTATCCTCAGCAAAGTTCTTCCATCATTTCTGCATCCCAGTTTCCTCATCTGTAAAATGTAAAATTCATAATAGTGAAATCTTGAGCTCACAATATGAAGTGAACTAAATCATAGAAGGTTAAATATCACATAGGAGAAAACCAAATTATAAATAGAATAAAAACAAAAGAAAAGAAAAATGAGAGAAAAAAGGGAGTTAGAATTTATGTACACAGGAAGGGGATTTGGGAACACAGGGAGCTGGGAGAAAGAAGAGAGGAGGGGTCAGGAAACGGAATCTTAAAAATGTGATATGTGTTTGTACCAACATCCCACAATGAATATTTGTATTATGTATCATGAACATATGCTAAAAAAAGACCATTTGATTAAAAAGTCACAATTTAGTCAGGACAGAAATATTGACTTTTACATAATACATGGTGTAATAAGTGTATGTATGCACAGGACTATGATACTACTTATGGAGCTGAAGAGCGTCAAAGAAACATCTCTGTGAGATCAGATACCTGGACTGAGACTGAAGAGCTCAGTGATACTAACCAAACACCCACACATGGGATCTGTGTTCAAGAGTGAGCAGAGGGTAAAATGTGTGGGAATGTGGTGGACATGCAGCCATGGGTTGGCCAGGGGAGTGTGGACTTCACCCTTCCCTCTCTCATCCTACTCTACTGCCTTTTCTTCCTCATCTCCATTATGCTTACTTAGGATGAATCTTCAAACATAACTCTATGTTCTATTTTCTGACCCAAGTAACAGTGTAAAAAGCTGTTCAAGAGCAAGCAGATAAAGTGGTAGAAAGAAACTGACTTTAAATCTGAAACTTACCTTAATTAAATAATCTTAATTAAGTACCTGTTTCATGGAGAGTGTTATATAGTGGTTCTTACTCCAGTTCTTGAGGTGGTCATCGTTTGCTTGGCGAAGGTCACTTTACTCTTCTCAGTGTTTGTGATCTGATCCAAAGCCTGTTCATTTCCACACTTAATAAGCACACTTTCAACCCTTCACCTAGTCCCCATGCCCTACAGGACATCATTCAATATATCCCCTCTCCCAAGATGACAGCAAACCATTAATTTCTGCTTTGGGTTACTCCCCTTTGGCTAGTTACCTACCACCCACTTCAGTAGGGTTAGATAGTGTGTTTTTAATGCAGCTGCTTAATTCCCCTGCATGTGTGAATGAGGTTATAACAAATGATTCTCATGGTGGTGGTGGTGGGGGGGGAATGACCATCTTGTCAGAATAAGTGTATCACAAATGAGTCTAGAAAGACCCACGCTGATTCAAAAAATGCAATTATAAAAGTACAATATTTTGAACACTCTATACAACAAAAGCAAAAATGACCACTTATAAGAAGCCAGAATTTCCCCTCAGTATTTGCATTTTCCACTTCCTTCCCTTTTTATGGATGAAAAAGTAAATCTCTGACAAAAATAAGAACTTATTCAGAACCATACAAGAAGGAAAAGCTGAATACTAAGCATTGCTTAAGGCAGCAAAGAGTTTGATTCAATACATTTTAGCCTAAATTTAACTACAGAGTTCAGCATTTAAATGTATGGAGGGATTCAGAATCAAACCTGAGGTAAAGTTTTTAAAAATCTACAAATTTTGTGTCTGGATGAGTGTGTGTGTACGTGTAAGAGGGTATTTTTCATTTTGTTGAAATATAACTTTTCTGTGTTTTCTGTATAATAGTGAGAAATCATTTGCAAAGAAATGTAAATTGACATCAACATGAAAAAAAGTCAAGAATTTATGTGTTTAGATTAGCACTCCAAAGAAAGCAAACAAGAATACAGCAATAAGACACCACTCTTGGTAAGCTGTAAACGCTCCTCCACTTTTAAAATTCCCTAACAAGGTGAGCGAAACCATTCGAAGAACACTATTGTCAAGAGACACCTTTGAACTGATCTATCCTGAAGAATAACCCCCAGAAAGGTAGGAAAAAAAATAACTTTCATATGTTTGTGGCCACACAGTGCAGCTCCGACTTCTGAACATTTTTCCCCAATTATTTTTGTAAAGTATTGATCGCAATTTAATTTTGCAGTCCCAACATGAGAGGCGCTTCATGCTGAAATGTCTCACAGGAGATTGTAATCAGGGTCTAGCCTGAAGGTGAAGCGCTGGTACATAGGTTTTACTCTATTCCTGCACTCTTCATCAGCTCGGGGATTGGAGCAGAGGGCATTCTCAGGCAGATTAATTTTTGACGATGGGATCGATGGAAGATGTTTTTTCCTCCTGACATTGAGTCATCTAATTTGCTGTTTATCTTTGGCTTATTGAGTTTTGAGCATTGTTAAATCATACCTTTCAGCTGTTTAATTTCATATGTGAATTTTGCATTCCCCTCTTGTACTTTGGCATAACTCTTTTACCTAAAATGAGCACGGCGATGGGCCTTTTTTGACACAGGGTTACTGCTTTTGAGTCTGTTAAGTACTCCAAGGTAATGTTATAGTACTTTCTAGCCTCTTTTTCTTTGCTTGTGGCCATAGATCAGCTCACCTCTAGGGAAATCATTACTTGCCATCATTATTATCCCTAGCTCCTTCATCTATTCTTCCTTGTTTCCTGACTCCATGGCTTGATGAAGTGCCTCGATGTACAAATACCTTATCTCGGGTCTCATAATTAACCCCTTCATAACACAGGCTGAAAAAAATCATTTTCCCTGTGATATGCTCGCTCCTTCTAGCTCAATATCGGGGGTTCTTTATAGCAATCGTGCAGCCTGAGCTGCTTCAACTCTGTTTTTGCAGTAAGATGGGAATGTTGCAAGTGTGCTGATGGCTGGAAGAAAAATGTTTTCCACCTAGAAAAACGTGGCCTTCTAAAATCATTTTTTAAGGTACCGATGCTAGATCTCGGGACTGCCTCTCATTTATACAGCTGAACGTTCCTCACGGTAGCCATGTTATCTTAACTGTTAGTCATTCTGCAAATTTTCCTGAATATCATCATAATTATTTAGAAGTTAATAAAATATGAAAATGATCCCTTTCTTTAGTTTGAAAGTTATATATAATATTTTATAATTTAATTTTGTTTGAAAACAAAATGTAAGCTATCAACAGAATGCAATTGTACATTTGAATTTAATAGCAAAACAATATGCCAGTTCTATTAATTCAGTAAACAAAATCATCCTATTCCACACACCAAATCACTTCTAGATTTGATCAGAGAGATGTTATCCTTATCATAGTGAAAATAGCCCCGAACCAACTATTTGTAAGCATAGTCTTTGCTCTGTTAGCTAGTTGAATTTCCTTGAGAAAGTCATAGCATGCCTTGTTTCTTCATCTGTAAAATTAGGGGGTTTAAAGAAATATTTATTTTCAGTGTCAATATATACTTTGTGTCTTATTACTCTGTAATATTACCTACTTGTCCCTCTATCTATTGCTAAAGACATACCCCAGATTCTGCCTCTCCTGCGAAGGTTTTGTTCCTGTCACCACTCACAAAAGAGTCACTTCTATACACTCACAGCCGCTCGGTTGTCACTGCTTTTTTGCTCATACTGGTGATACTTTCTGGTTTATTTCATAGCTGCATATTACAAGAAGGGCCTACAGTTGCATTTTACACACTATTTCAATGTCTCCAGAACATCACAAATATCTATTTTGAGGTTACATTTCATTTTTGGAATAAATTTAAATATGTTGGCCTTTGGAATAAACTTAAATATGTTGGCCTTCTTTTAATGAAGGTGAATAATCAATTGCAGAAACTTAGTTTTTAGAAAACTTCTATTTTGACCTTAATACAGACTTGAATACAGTTCCAGGTAAGGCGATCTCGAAATTCATTGCATTGTGTCAGTACTGCCAGAACAAGTATGTAGTCTACTGAGACATGTGCTTTGGAAAAATAATTTCCTTTGTAATATAATATGCTTTAATTGTTTTATTAACCCATTTCACTTCTTTATAGACTATCATATGTCTTGCCCAACTAAGATACAAATTCTTTCCAGGCAAGAAAATAGTAATCATTGAACATTTGCCTTACAAACATTTCAATTATTTCTTCAGTTCATGTTTAAATTGCTGTTAAAGCAACCATCACTTGAAATTTGTATAAGTGTCTTTGAACTTTTAGTAGCTGGGACCAGGATGACATCAGAGACCAGGATGAGTTACATAAAAAAACAAAATTAGGAATTAAATTTTCTGCTCCACAGGAGAATATATAAACCACACATGTAAACAAAAATTTACAAGTTAATATCCATACATATAGAGTGTAGGTCAATATATTTATAAATCATATAGCAAAACTTTGTTTTAAACTTTGTTAACTTGTCAGCAGGAAAATAAATTCTTAAAGTGTGAAGGAAAAGGGTTGAAAATAGAAATATTCCCTCAAAGTGTCCATTTCCTTAGGTTCTGAATAAGTTAGGGGAGCTAAAGGAACACACTGCGCTTCTTAATGTTGATTGAGGCCAAGCAAGTGTATTTTTCAATCCCATGTAGAAAGAGCAGCTTCCTGTGATAGCACTGACCACCTCAATTCAGGTCCAACTCTGCGCCAATCAGATAGAGGCACACAAGAAACAAGATCAGAGGAAGCCCTAAACCTGCTTAACTTGTTTGACTGATTTCAGGCATTCATTAAATAGTAGTGGTCAGTTTGTTTGTTCAAAATCAGTCTTACAGATTCCAAGATATTTTTTGTTTTATTTTATTGGTGCTGGGGATTGAATCCAGGAGTTTTTGAAGCTAAGCATGAGCTCTACCATGAAACTACGCTCCCAACCTCTTCCCAAGATATTTTTAATGGCAATGATTTAGTCATTTTCAGTGTATTTTAAAGTTATTGTACAAATGCAACCATCACAAACATAGCTTTTATATCTATAGTGTATATTCTAAGCAGGTACACATAGTGTGTTCATGCTATAGTTGTATAATAGTTTTGTAGCTCATGTACTTAATGAAATAATTATTACAGATTAACTGAGCTTTTGTTAATGTTCTTACAACAAACTACTGAATGTCATTTAATCCTCACTGTAACTCTGTGAATGGCTACCTTTATTACCTTTTTTATATGTAGGTAAAATTTATGCACTGGAATTTTAAAAATTATGCAATCCCCTTTTCTAAAGTAATAAATCTGAATTCCAAATACATTAAGTATCAGACCAAAACCACTATGGTCAAAACTCATGTTAAGATGAAGTCCTGCCTATTGGAATGCTTGTCAAGTTTTGGAACCCAGTCTTGTAATGTGGTATATTGTTTGAGAAGCTTCGATAACTTTTTTTGGTATTATCTCACCAAAAGAATTCTGGCTGTGTATGAGAAATTTCCTACAGAATATTAAGATTATCTCCCTTTGAAAGAAATAATAAAGTTCCTATATATACATGTTTAAATATTTTATACTAAGTATGTTTTTACTTAAAACTTGAAGACATGATTTTTCAACATTACAGCATGCTCATAAAAGTGCTTGACATTTATGAATTCATTTTATCATCCTAAATAGGTAAACCAGTTTTAGTAAGGACTGGGAGTGTAGCTCTGTAGTATAGAGTTGGGCTAGCACAAAAAGACCTGAATTCTTTCCCTTGGAACCAAGGGAAGGGAAGGTGCGGAGAGGAGAGGAAAAGAAAGAGAAGAGAGGAGGAGAAGGGAGGGGAGGAAAGGGGGCTGAAAGGGCAGGTCGGGTTAGGACAGAAGCCCAAGGGATACATTCTGAAATTGGCTTAAAGAGCTTATGAAAATTGAGCCAGAAAGAGAGAAGCCTTGTTATGAATACCAGCACCAGTTACAGTGAGTCATGGTGGCCGTAAGCCTGAGTCAGAGTTGGAGCTGTAACAACTGATGTGTTAAAACCACGTGTTATTATTGCTCTTGTACTTGCCCTTTTCCAGTGTACAGGAACAAACATGACATCTGGAAGAGCTAAGTAATAATATATTTCTTTTCTAAATTTTCATTCATTCATTTATTTCTGTGGCACAGGGATTAGAACCCAGGTCCTTACACATTTTAGGCAAGCACTCTACTACTAAGCTACACCCCAGCCCATGATAAGCTATTTCTGCTGTACCTGTCATTATTCACAGTCATCCTAAAGTGAAGACTTTCTGATGTGTGAGACCACCTAGCTATATGCTAGAAAGCTGAGGAAAGAACTTTGGAAGTTCATTTATAGTTTATGCCCCATCAACACAATATCTTTCTGCTGTTGCTTCTTATAGTCACTCTGCAATATAAATTTATCTCACTATCATATATCTGGTCTCTATATTTGTTGTATAGTAATAACATTATTAAAAATACATGAAAAGACCAAAAGAATAAAATTTAAAGCGCTAGAATCTAAGCACCTAGATAATCCACAACTTTATAATTAGCTCTTTGTAAATTAAAGATGACATTAATTTGTAATAAATTCCAAACCATGTGAACCAAATGCCTACCTGTCTTACATTAACATAACAATTTTATAAAATCTTTGAAACTGTGACAGGTCATCAGATACATTGTTTTCAAATTTTGCATAAGGTTTTAAAAATCTAACTTGGAAGCAATAGGTCACCTAACCATGGAGAAACAATGTATTAAGAGGCAAGATGTTACATTTGGATTTCTTGATGATACCTGTCAACTATGGTAGTGAACCAGAGGTGCTAGAATCTTCTGATTTGGTTGATACATCATTAGGTTGCTGAGACCACCAAACTCAAAGTGCACATCAGAGGGAGGAAGAAGTCATTAGGAGGTCACATCCATCCCATCTTCATGTATTTTTCATCTTATTTGCTTACTTTTGTAGAAAGCTTTTGTAGAAGTCCTTCTTACCAATTGGAGGCAATGAACCCACCTTTGTGATTTGGTCCAATACAGCAAACGATCATGTTTATCACCTCCTCTGATGTTTCCAAACAGTATAGAAGGGAGTCAGAAAAAATGTCACCCCCAGTCAACAAAAACAAGGAAGGTGAGATTCAAGGAGGCTGTGGTCTGTCTATTCATTTCTAGACTCAGAGACATGCGAGCCTTTTAAATCCAAGTCTGTTGATTCTTACCTCTCTCTTGTGCTACTCAGTCAGTAATAAGAGGAGCCATAACTTAAGGATTAAGAACATAAAAGAAGAAGTAGGGACACAAACAAGTGAACTACAAAAGCTACTCACAGAAATAATCCAGGAGAATTTTCCTAATTTAGCAAAAGGTAAAGATACTCAGATGTACGAGGCATACAGGACCCCAGCTACCTACAACCCTAACAGAGAAACACCCAGGCATATAATAATAAAAATTCCAGAAATTCAATACAAGAACAGAATATTAAGAGCTGTAAGAGACAAGAAACAGACCACTTACAAGGGAACACCCATCAGAATTACAGCAGATTTCTCTGCACAAACCATCAAATCACGAAGAGCGTGGGGGGAAATAATTCAAGCTTTGAAAGATAATAATCTCCAGCCAAGATTGAGATATCCTGCACAACTGTCCCTGGAAATTGATGGAAAAACAAGGTGCTTCCAGGATAAAGAGGAACTGGGGGAATTTGCAACCACCAATTCAACTCTACAGAAAGTATTGCAGGATATTCTAAAAAAAGAAAAATACAAAGAATCCAGAAATAGTGGCGGGGAGGCCACAACGAATGGAGCAGAGAACAAAATGAAGAAGACAAACTGACAGCTACTGACAGAAAAAGAGCTCAACAGAAATGAGACAGAGAAGATTGGATGATAGGAACAGCTATTTTGGAGAAAATGACATCTTAATAGGTAATACTGATTTAGTATCATCTTGTTTTGAGGTCTCATCTAGCTTTTGTTCTTCTGTCTCCAATGGTCTAAACAGGTTGTATCTCATTGGATTTTATTATGTACGATAGTATAAGCAAAAACCTTTTAAAGACAAGGAGATTATACAGAAAACATTGTTCATTTTCTGTTAGTCGATTCTAAATATTCTGTAATGCTGTCATTCTCTTAAATGGTTTTACATTGTTTTGATATACTTAATGCTTCTCAAGGACTTCAAGGAAAGAGTCAATATGGTAACTACTTTTGGGTCGGGATTATCTGGTGGTGAAACACTATTCTGCTTAAATGGTTATGTTTTGATCTGTGCTGTTTCGCTGTTATGCCCTCTTTTTTCTCAATCTCCACTCCATTATTTACTTTTTTATTTTTATCCGTTTAATTAAAGGGAAAAATAGCAGGATATAATATAGTAACCCACTTTGAATTTCTATTATCTCGATTTGAAGCCCTGTATTACTCTCACCATCTTGTTTTTGACTGATGTTCCCCTATTCTGTTTTGCTGGATAGTATTCAAAAGTTTAGGCATCAGCTGTGAAGATAATGAGATTCATTATAACGCCCATTCTCGTTGACTTTTATCTACTTTTGAAGACCTACAATGTCTCCAATGTTTTGGTTTTGTTCTTTACTGTTTTGTTCAATTGTATTATAACTAATGATATAGGCAATTCTATTAGAGATAGCGGGAGGCATTATGGTAACCATTGTTGATCACCTTGTATTATGTTTCTATATTATCTATTATGTCCACCCTTTTGACTTGACCGATTCTGTTCTGTTATGTCACATTTGGTTTTACTCTCTTCCAAAGAAGCAATAAGAACCGTGGGAGCAATGAAACCCAAAATGTGTAATAGTCATTGTACAAAAGAGAGGAAAAGAAAGTGCTCTAAACTATATAACTGCATGTATATTTAAGTGTATGAGATAGAAAATGATATCACAGAGTTTTATTGGATCATTGAACAGAACTGTTTGCAGTATCATTGTTGGAATGTCCACTCTACAAGCTTTAATTTTGTGACTTGAACAATTATTTCTAAGATGGCAATATGTAATCCATTAACTAGTGATTTCCTACTGTTCATTTTTTTCTTCTGTAAATCTGTATAACTTGTACCCTTTCACTGTTTTTTTTTTTTCTTTTCTCCTTAAATTAAAAAAAAAAAAAAAAGAGTTGACAGGGAAGGGGCTGGGGATTTAGCTCAGTGGCATAAGCGCCTGCCTTGCAAGCAGGCAGTTGTGAGTTCGATCCCCAGTACCGATAAAAAGGAAAAAGACAAAAAAAAAAAAAAAAAAAAAAAAAAAAGAGTTGATGGGGATGTTCACTTCACCTGGCCATATCTGAATTAGAATAACTAGTTCCAAATCATATTGCCATCTTCTAATCAAGCAAAACAGTGTCAATCTTTTTCATTAGGTGGGCTAACCCTAAAAGATTTACTGCCTGCATTACCTGGTCAAGTGTGTACTGAGCATGGTCAATCATACTCAGTCATACTTATATCATTATGTACCAATGACACAGTGACGGGGAGGATTTAGGAAGAAGTACTTATACAAGGACAGTCTTTTTATGAAGCTCAATGATTTTTAAGAACAAAAATAAAAATAGCCATAGGCCCATGTAAACTAAAGACAAGACCTGTAGTCTTAAGGGTATCATACATGCAAGAAAAATAGCCAGTATTTATGAAGCATCATTTTCTTTCTTTCAATATTATAAATCTAAATCACCAGTCATTTTTCTGTTATCCCAGGAATATTAACCAATACAGTGGCTTAATCATCACAGAAGATGAATTTTATTTTGTATCCATGTTGTTTTTGATGAGCAACAAAGCTCAATGCAAGATGTATCAGGTAAAAGGAGAGCAGAAAGCACACACTTTAGTGCTTGCAGTATATTTTAGATGACTTGAGGCCTGTTATGTGGATCTCCTCATCTTTTAGCCTAAGATGACACCTATACTTCAATGTATGTGGTAGTTTGCCATGAAGAATAGACGCATGAGGCCCTCAATGTGAATTAGGGCTTGGGTAGAAGGATGGGTACCATTTCAGTTTAAGATCTGAAACTGGACCAGCCTGAAAAGCAATCAACTACTTAGCGAATCCTTACAGATAATTAGACTTACTTTTTGAGAAGATGAAAATCAGTGAGTGCTCTCAGCCTTGATGATTCAGGGAGAAAAGGTTTAAATTGATCTGAACCCTAAACTATTCATTAATCCACTTAACCTCATTCATTTTAGATATAGCTACTAATTTCAGGATACTTTTAGCTTTGTTCTGGCTCTTTCTCCATCAGTGCTACTTTATAAACAATTTCTTTTCTCAGTGTCTTATTTGATTTTTCTCCCTTTTGTGCTCCAATTCTTGGGAAATGACTTTCAATCTTTCCCAAGGTACCAAAACTCCAGTGACAATGATGACATTTTTCCCTTTAGAGATTACTCCATGTTCTCTAGAGTTCCCTGGTATATTTACTAATAACCTAGTGACATGTTGCTAATTTGAGCATCTAAAGAAAAAGTATTGATTTTGTGCCTTCTTTAATGGTTTTAATACTAAATAAAAATATTACATTTTTAACCAAGTCATTCATGATCCTACTAGCAAAATTAAATACTACTCTTTTATGTAGAGTAACTGATACACAGTTATTCAACCAGTTATTATATTGTATTTTATAAATTTTAATATAATTTTTTACAATTATAATGAGAAATTTTTAGTCAGAGGCTAAATCTCTTCATTGAGATGGCCCTGCACCTAGTAGTGTTTGTCATGTAAGAGATGTTTGATGAATATTAGTTTAAAAAATTGTTTGAATTCCTTTTGTTAACTGATAAAAAAGAGACAGTTTGGGCCAGTTGTTCTTCTCTAGGCAAAGTGTTTGGGTTTGTGTTATTTGTTAGGACATAAACGAGCTGGCATTTATGCTTATGGAATAAGTTAGAAAATCTATAATTGTAAATTCATGCTGATTTTAATGAAATCAAAACTCAAAGTGTGAAACTATCCAAATAAATATAATTTCCCCCAAACTGCTTTGATAGGAAAAAGACTCTTTGGCATAGCTCCAATTAACTATCTTAGTCACCCACACAGAAGCAGAAAGACTCTCTCCATCTGATGATAAGTCTGCAAATAGCAGAAACACTCCAAGCATCCCTGGTTGTTTTCTCTGTATGGGCATTTTCACAAGCTAGCACAGGCAGAATGAACTGATTCTGTCATTTGTATAGACAGATTTGATACATGTGTCACTTTTCTAGCCCTACTGGATCTAATATTAAGCAATAAAAATAGAAATCATATAAAGATATTAATAAAAGGCAATGTTTTAATACTTTGTCTAATATTATATGGCAAAGTCACATATTCCAATTGCAATTATAACAGATTAAACAGGATGCCATAGCTGTGCTCTAATCAGCAGTGGTTAAGTGCTGTTTTTAAGAGTCTTTGTTATTTTAAAATGTCAAGCTTTGTTTTATGTCCTTCCACCCTTTGCCCACTGTGGTTATCCCTGCCTCTGTTAATTGTTCCAAACACCTGCTACAAACTCAGCCCCTGAACAAACAAAAACTACAGGGATCTTGACAGCAAAACAAATATATACAGATACTGGAGTTTTATAGAAACTGCCTGTTTACTAAATGTGTAAACACTCAGACTGAAAAACGAGAGTGTCTGCAGATGTATCTCCTGGCAAGTGGGAAAGAAGTTACCCATGGAGGCCGGTTTATGGAGCCGGTGAAGGCATGGTAAACATGTCTGCCTAGCTCTGGACATGTTGTTCCAGATGGCCGCATAGACACAAGACAGATCCAGTGGGCTGGCTCCATTTCCATCACAAAGCAAAAGAAAGTAACTCTCTACTATGGGTCAGGGCTTATTTCACTGGCGGTGTGTGACATAACAGGTAAGTAGTTTCAAAGGTACCCACCCCTCTTTATCTGAACAAAGGAACTTTCCAGCCCTAGATGTATATCAAATGTCTTTCAGAAAAATTAGAACTTCACTTAGAGGAAGAACACGGTCTTTTGCTCAAGCAGCGATAAATTTCCTGTACTAGCAACAGCGAAGACTTGGAAAGTGAATAAAGAAATGCCTCTAAGTATCTCTCAGGCATGTCATAAAAGGGCACATTAAATATAACTCATATGGAAAAGTAATGTCTGATGGTGTTCAGAAAAGAGAGGCAGAGAATGGTGGTGCTTTTAATGGCAATTTAGGAATGATGTAGACGTAGAGGTTTTCAGCACCGAACATAGGATTTTCCCTGTCCTACCCCACCAGGCCTCCATCTGGTGATGCTAGTGGTGAGGTGCACCCAGGAGTCTGCTGTCCCTTCCAGCCAGAGGACCTAATCTTGAAAACAAACAATACTGAAGCCAAAAGAATACAGGCTGTCCAATCCTTTCTTAGTTATGCTTGCTTGTTTATTTGTTTGAAAAATAAGGAAAATCCTCAGCATCGATGCTTTCCTTTTCTTTCGTCTTTTGTGATGGTTTATTGTTGCTTCTGCTGTACAGGGAGAACTAAAACAAGTGCCAATCTCTGGATGTCTGCACGGAGACAGAGAAGAGGAATGAAGGCTGAGAAAAAGAAATGGAGGTTCAAGAAGAACACTAAGAAAGAGGCATTAAGTGAAATAGAAAGATTCCTTTACTTTTTAGGGACTTAGGTGTCCAGTAAGACCCGGCACTTTAGGAGACAGGATGGTAAAATGTGCAGGAGCCGAGTGTGACTTGGAAAGCTGCCAGTGCAAACGCGCAGAGGCACTTCTTTGTGTAGTATTGTTTCCGTGGGTAAATGCCAAGACTGGCCCTGGGCTAATTGAAATGAGCAGCTGCATGGGTCACGTCAGTACAAGGAGCGAGTATTAACAGGTACAAAGGGGCCACGGGGCTTCCCTTGATCAATATTGAAGTAAACAGGTAATAGCTGTTTACTTATCTTCCTAAAATATAAAACTTTAGGCTCAGATTGCAAGGAGCCTTTGGCATCTCCTATGTGTCTTTCAGTGGGTCTAGGGCATCTGCAGCTCCCAAAGGTCACATGCAGGCAGTTGCTCTTGTCAAGGAGGAGACAGAAGTTCAGACACTGTATCTTCAGGTGTGGCTGCTTAGGGCGGAGAGGACAATCACAGGAACTTTAGCAGGGATAGAGCGGCAATGCCAATACAGATTGCATCTTTTTTTTTTTTTTTTTTTTTTTTTTTTTTTTTTTTATTTAAGAGGAAAAAGAGAAAAACACAAAACAAGACAAAGCAGTGTAAGGTTACACATAATACAGAACTACAAAAAAAAAAAATAAACATAACAGTAAGAAATCACCTGTTAATAGATTACATAATATCATCTTGGAAATAGTTGCTCAAATCACAGTATCAAAGAATACAAAGTAGACATTCAAACGGAGAGACTGCAAACAGCTGTGTTCAATGATCCAAAAACATTAATATAGTCAGCTATTTAACATCCCTAAACACACTTGTTGTTATATCCGTTAGAGCTCTTTTTTTTTTTCCCTCCCTCTCTTCATCTTACAGTCCTCTTCCTTCAAGAAGCCTCTGGTGTGGGGAGGAAACTTTCTCCTATTCTTGATTCCCTGCAGGGCCACTATAATCTTATCTTTGTTTGCTTGCTTGTGGCGTCAAAAGCACCAAATCCAGCCCAGCAAAGTTGTTTCATTCCCTCTGTGTCTCTGTCAAAGAAACTGATCTAAAATTGTTGCTGGGAGTTAAAAAAAATTAACATTCTCACAACAACAACTTCAGATTAGACCAAGGAAAGTAGGGTTTAATGATCCACCAAAGCTACAGGGTTTAATATTAGACCAGAAATATTTTTCATTTATGCTTATTAATGTGTGAGATTTTTCAATACAGGAAGAAAGACAACTGCAAGCTGTAAAACAGAATCATAAACAGTTGATTTTATCATCAGGGGCAATAAGCATTTTAACTCCACTGAGTTGGAGGACGCAGGGATCCATGAAGGTTTTGTCTCCGAACAACTTAGAATTCTGTCACATCTGGAGGGTGATTTAGATAAATCTTTTTTCTCCTCTCCACCTTCACATTTTGACGAGTTTGCTGTCTTACATAATGCATTGTTCATTTTATTTTACATTCTGTATACAAAATGATGCTAAAAGAACTAAAACACATCTCTTTTGTCTTAATATTAGGAGTCATTTTTGTACCAAACTTATAAAATACCACATGGCTTACCTCGGGCTGGCCACAAATCCCACGAGCGATTATTAATGAGGCTAATAAGAAATGTTTCCTCTTTCCAAATCTCAAGTTAAAGCTACAGAAAATGTGTTATGGTACTTTGGGAACTTCTGTGTTCACAGAATCTTTCTGCTTCCTGCTACTTTAGAATAAACCCATGAATTAAGCTGATTTTATTACATTAAGTAGTGTTTAAAGAAACAAACCCGATTTTCCAAGTATCCTTTATTTTGTTTGCTGTAAGGAAAGAAGCGTTGGTATATTACAAGCAAGAAGACTTGAATTTTGGTCCAGGTCACTGGGACCATGGGTAGTCTGATATTCCACTGAGACACTTTGTGTTTCAGGGGAAAGCAGCGAGGGTGAGGATATACACGGTTCAGACTAGCTTCTAAGTGTAAAATAGAAACACTTGCCTTGGTGTATAGAATGAGTGTTTCCTCTAGCAGTAACATGTAGGCTAAGCAGCTGGGAGACTTGCTTGCCCATTTGTTTTGGTGGGCTCCCCTGAAAACAGGAACGTCTGCTCTTCTGTAAGCCCTACTATGAATTCAGCTGTGCTTTATTCTAAGCTGGCTTTTCCCAACTTTTTTTCTCCTAATTCCTCAGCCTCTTTGTCATATTACCAAATACTTGTTGAATTACTGGTCTGGACATGATTCCAGGATCATGTCAATATTCTAGAATGGTAAACTGCATTGTCCAGTTGATTGATTAATTCCTCAAACTTTTATTAAGCACCTAGTATGTGCCAGAAATGATTATAGATTGTGCAGAGCTTTTAAGGCATTCATGTTTAGTGAGGAAAGCAACCAGTTATAGGAAGGTGAGTGCTATAACAAAGGACTTCTGAAGAGGTGTGTCTGTCTCAGCTCTGCAGATTAGAGGAATGTCCCCCCAAGAGCCTGTTTAGAGCAGGCTCTTGGTAGGTGAATAGATATTTGCCAGGAAAAGAAGAAAATGGGATATTCTATACAAATAGACTAGTATAGATAGGAGCAGAGTTTATTATAGAATGTGACTTTTGAGGAAAGAGGGCAGAGTTCAGTGTGGTTGTAGCATGTGACATATTAGAGTGAGGAGGTAGAAGATGAGTTTGGAAAGTAGATGAAGCCACATCTGTTATTTTAGAGTTTGGAAAACTATGGAATTTTTAAAATTTAATGCAGTGAGATGTTAAATTAAATTCAGGCAGTCTTTACTTTGTTCCTGAACAGAATGTAGAAGTATTAACAACATAGACCAAAACGATAACTATAAATTATAAATGCAATCTGTAATCCATATGTAATAAAGTTATATAAAATAAAACAATATAAGCGCATACATATCTGATGCATTTTAGATAAAAGATGGTATTATAAGAGCACATTCTTTCTGCTGGAATTCCCCAGGCATGTTCTCTTTTACGTAATGGGCGTCTCTTACGTCATTGCACAAATTCACAAATTCAACAAATTAAGGCCAAACATCTGCAGTGAACACTTGCTGGATTCCCACCACTAGGTGCTTTCTTCTAACACACTTTTCATTTTTTACTATGTATTCTAGGGTCTGCATATAGGAGCCAGCACATGAAACGTAGGCCTCAATGTTCCCTTATGTATTGTGGGCAATAGAAATAGGGAAGGTTTTTAAAAGAACCAGAAAATAATCTCCATACATCAAAGAATATATGACCTGTAATGTTTAATCCCAGCAATAGACTTGCAGGCTAATAAAAAGGATTGAGCAATTTTTATTTTTCTGAATAATGACCTTTCCTCTGGTTTGAGAGATAGTGGTAGTTTTGGTAGACTCTATGAGAAGTGAAAAACACTTTCAACTTGAACTTCCTCTTTCACTGATCTTATAAAAGCACACTAGGCAATAAATTGAACGATGCATTTGTATATTCTGCCAATGGCCCATTCTCCCTGTCTTTGTAAGTCAGCTGCCGTATCCCTGAATGCTACCAGATCTGATCATAAAAGTAAGCCTAATTTAAAAGTGGGAGAGCTTGTTCCTGGATGAACACCGTGTTTCTGTTCTGTTCTATCTCACTTAATTTACTGTTTTCTCATTGTTCTTTCTTTGATAAACTTGATCCTAGATCTTGACCTTGAATAATATTCCCCTGGTTTTATTCAGGTCTTCCTACCTCCCTTTAAGTTCCTTTAATTTCCCAACAGTTAAAAAAAATGGGACTTAATCTTCTGTTTTGATTTCCTCATTTTCTTAAACTACTCTTATTTGTCTTTAGCAGTAGCTTGGTCTTCGGCTTTACCACCCATGCCATCTAATAGTGACATTCAAATCCTTCCAAGTAAACATAAAATTTAAAATTATATCTAAAGAGTGGTTACCAATGAGTACATGGCTTCTACAAGAGATAGTTTTGGGCTCAGTGTTTAGTATGTATAATTGGTTGACAAAAGAGAGGCCCTGTAAAGCATACCTATGAACAATTGTGATAACAGTTTAGAGAACTTGCTATGAATTGTAAAAAAATATCATGAGTAATAGAATATATAACTGTGCTGGATTAACTTTTAATATGACATTTATGAATGTAGGTGTTCACTTGTGACAGAAAAAGACAAACCAGAGCACATAAACATTGTGAGAATTCCTTAGCAACATGCAAGAATATTGTACTGGGTCTGTAGTACAACCATGCAAACAGTTACATTTTCATTAGGAAAAGGAAGCATTATTTTGATACTAGCAACAACAATAAACAACTCATTAACAACGGCTTTTAATATATTTCTAACTAGGAAAATGGTATACTTATGAGCTTCACAATCAAAAATATGTGTGAGAAGAAGCATGAAAATGTGCTAAAGAAAGTCAGCAAGATTATCTAAGTTTGGGGAAATAAGGCCTGAGAGGAAAAGTCAAAGATTGGGGATTATTTTGGATGAAGAATGATTTTAAGATCATCTATGAGTATTTTAAGATTTCTTATTCAGAGAATGGTTGGCAACCTTTTTTTTTTTTTTTTTTTTTTTTGTCTATCATCACTAAAGGCTAAAAGTGAAATGAAGGATTTCAACTTGAATGGAGAAATGTTGGCGTAAGAGAGTTAACAACCATTGAAAAAAAATTGTTTTAGACTTCTTCTAAAACCCCAGTAAATCTTGGTAACATGGTATGTGTGTGCTCCTACTCTAAGGCCGAGGATTTATTACCTTCTCCTTTTAATTAGGAAGGGGTCTATATAGTCAGTTATTTCCTCACTTAGGAACATCTCATCGAATGAGTGGAAAATTATTTTATACATTTATTGTACACCTTGACTTTGAAACAAGAGTTATTGGTAATGCTAATGCTTTACTATCTGTCACTATACTTTATGTTACTCATATAAAGTTTAAAAAAATAAATGGTTAAAGAAAACACAAAACTTCCTAATAATTAAGTTTCATCTAGCTGTAGTCCCTATACTTTTCTTGAAGGACAAATGATAAGTGAGATAAATGAGCAAAATAAAGACAATAAAAAATAGCTCATGCTTATCATTTACAACCAAGAGAATTATTTGTCAATGCTGGTTGGACTCCTATTTTAGTATTAAGTATAAATGTGATTAAATTAAATTAATATTCTGGGTGAGGGTAATACTCAATTACTTTGATTTCTTTAATCCATTAACTTTTGTGTTTTTCATCAATTTATGATTGAATTTAATATTTTAAAGAAGTTATTTATACTCAAAGGTAAACTGTGCCTCATGATTACAGGTGATATAAGTAATACCATTTGAAGACTAAAGTCTATTGCCTTGCCACCTAGGTGCCCAAATACCTGATTTCCTCAGGTTCCTCATCATGAATTTTCTTTTAAACTGTAAATATTTGTATTTCCAAGTTCTATCTCAAGTCAATTTAAATGCAATGAATCTACAATTCATTCTCCTCCCAGTGTATCCCCATGTTTTCTGAAGCTGACTCACCCTTAAGTGTCTTGGAAATGTGGCTTATCTCCAGCTTTCCTCTGTTGCTTTCAAATCCTCATTCTTTTGAGTTGCAGTCACTGATCTCCCAAACCTTCTCTCCAGCTTTCATAAAACCATCACACTGAACTTCCTAAATTATAGGCCTGATCATGCACTCCCCTGCCTTGCTACTCCAAAGGTATCCTCATCTATGGCAGTGGTCTCCATAGGTGATGAGTCTTTAAAATGGTCAGCTCTGGGGACATGGCAAGAGTCCCACTGAGTCAGGAACCTTGAAGCTCAGGCATGAAGACTGCTGTGGTTGAACTGTGATTTGTTCCCCATCAATTCTTATTTGTAGGCTTAGTCCTCAGTGTAGTTAAGTAATCCTTGGTAGTAGTTAAGTAGTGGGATCTTCAAAAGATTGAGTCTACTAAGTGATCACAAGACTGGCCTCTTCTTTCTGTACATGATTTTGTTTCTTGTCATATGACCTCCCTCTTGCTTGGGCTCCCATTGTCGTGCGATCTACCATGGGAACGTCACCAGAGAGTAGGCTATACTCTGTAGCCTTTCCATCCTCTAAGCTATGAGATAAATAGACCTTCTTTTATTTGTCAGTACTCAGACTCAGGTATTTTACTATATTAATAGAATATAGTGTTGTATTAACACTATATTAATAGAATATGTGTTATATTAACACATATCAAATTTTATGTTTATATATATATATATATCCCATAGATTTAGAGATGATCATTATTCTTCAGATAAGCAAGTTCTTTTATCATAGTATTTTAATCCATAACTCCCCTACATGCTAGTTGATATTCCTTTAATGCATCATAATCACTCATTCTTTGAAGTTTTTACACGTACTTGCAATGAATGTTTGCTTTATTCACTGGAAGTATTCCTTGTTATTTCTCAAGACTCAGACACTTTTCTCTAAGTTTGAGGGTGATACTATAGCATTAGGAATTCTACCTCTGCTCCTGAAACATCCTGTCCATATTTGACTAACAGCATGTTAATACAGAATGGCTTTTCTCTTGCTTCCCCTGTAGGCTGTGAGCAACTCGAGGGCTTAGAGTGTGCCTTGGGGCATTTGCATCTCCTCTGTAGCCCTCTCCACCTTTTCCTGCACACGTGCCTGTATTACCACAGGATGTGGTGCTAAACAAGTATTCCTAGAGGTATGGGAGGAAAGGAAAGAAGATGGCAGAAAATTCTCTTGTAATGATGCCTTGGAAATTAGTGAATTGTTAAAGCATTTGGAATCTGAGCAGAGAGAGATTTAAGAGTGGGTCAAAAGGCAGTTACGAAATGGAAAATTTTCTTTTTTCCTGTCTATTCTCATTAGTGCATGTTGGTTAACAGATTAATGGATTTAATTTGGGCAAATTTGTACACACGCAGAACCCGTTTTGATCATTTCCAACCAAATTGTACTTGTTTCTCCACCTTCCTGCCTGGATTCACATCTGGGGAGTGTCAGTGTGCAAATTATATTTTTGATTCATATTCATGCCTCCCAGTATTGCCTTTAAAGGACAAAAGATTATAACCAGATTTTGGATGTACAACCAAATAAAATCAGATTAGTAAATAACATGTATTTGTTCTACATTTTTAAATATGTATGTGTGTATGTTTAATATAAAGGAAAACAAAATGAAATGAGAGACTTTATTTCTCCAAGTACAATAATAAAAAAACAAACTTTTTATCTAGCATCACCATTTTTCATAAAAAGGTAAGAAAGTAAATATCAAAGAACTAGTTTTTCATAAATATAGTTACATAAAATATATGTAAATATTATCTTTGTTTCTCCTTTTTTTTTTCCTGTAGAACTGAGAAAAAACTTCATAGATGAGAAACGATCTTCAAACAGGATTTGGGGAGAGGCAGGAAGACTTTCAAAACTTCCTTTATACCCAAAGCAAGAGTCTGACATTATCTCCTCAAGGTGAAATAACCTTGAATGGCCTGACATTTGCACAATGGCTTTCTTTTTGATCTGTCTGTAGTTCCAACTAATTACTTGAAAATACCTTTGCTATTTCTCTGCATCCTTCTTCTTATATTGTTTTATGATAGTCTAATAAGAACTCAGCCTTCCCCACTGACCATATGTAAAACTAGATAAATTATAATATTCGAACAGAAATGCGCACTTGATGTTGAAAGTCAGAGTGGTGGTTTGGAGTCACATAAAATGAGAGAGAACAGAATACCCAAGCACTCTAAACTGTGCCATCATGCCTTTGTTGTTGGTGGATTATAGGTTATCAGTTAACAGGAAGGAGCTGAGCCAGGAAAAGACATGAAACCATAATGTTGGCCGTTGTAGCAATGACTGAGTTCAAAATTTCCCTTCTCCAAATTAGGTCAGGCAGAAAATCATAGTGTGTCAATAAAATTTCCCAAGTTTCTGCAACTAATTATGTCAGTTGAAGGTTCCTTGCCTGCATGTAATAGAAACTAAAACTCAGTGGTAAGAAATAACAGCCATGTGACCAGACATCTAGAAGAAACTTACACTAGACTGCGTAACTTTAAGGCTGCCCCATCCTGGCCTGCTATGGTAGCTTTACAACTCTGCAGGTTATTTCAGTTTATAATTTCTTCCCTTCACTGGTGCTCTAAGTGGTTGGTCCCATTCTGGCTCCGTCTGTACCACAAGCAAGAAGGAAACAATATACAAGAAGAGGTATACTTATATCAGGAAATATGAAAATTACCCAGAAGTTCTTCCCTGTTTCCTATTAATTGCCATCTACTGGAACTATGTCAGATGTCCATACCTGAATACCAAAGAGGCTGTGAAATGAAAATCTGTGTTTTTGCACGCTCAGTATGCCATTAGTAACAATGACAGGAAGAAAGGTTACTGAACAGCTAACTAGCAAGATCTGCCATTCGAATTAATAACATTCCTTTCAGGTGTGTTTTTCCTTAAAAGCCAAAAGAATTTCTAAAGCACGAATACAATTCTGTACTTTCACATGAAATAATAATGTTCCTTATATCCAAGGAGTTATCAGAAACAATACATTTTTAGAAAATTGTTACATTGGTAGTAGTTTAGGGCAAAAATTCCCAAATCTGAGTCATACTTGATCTTTCTTTATTTTTGCTATGCAGTCAGTCAACTATCATGTATGGTAATAGTGCCTTTGCTCAATTATGTTTTTATCCCCTTGTTTATCCTCTTTTTATTCTCCAATGGTTCCTATGTTTAAGGATGCTTATATCTTCCTTTATTTTTTTTACAATGCCCTCAAAAATAAACTACCAATATTCTCTCTTGTCCCATCATGAACATTTCAGTGGAATAAATTTTATTGAAATTTGGCATTTGTTGTATTCCTTTTTGAAACCTTTGATGGCTTTTCTATCTGCTAGTCCCTATGAAACTCTGCCTGAAAAACTTAAATTAGTGGTACTCTCTGCATGAATACCAACATGCCCTCTGTCCTCCAACGGTTCTTTGAGACTCACCATAAATGTCTATATTGTAAACTCTTTATTCTTCTTCCTTGGTGTGTCTGCTGTACTTTGCATGGGCCATGATCAAAATGTATGGTGAATATTTTACTATTTTTAAATTTATCACAGTAAAAATATGCTTTCATCAATTCCCTTCGAAATACCTCCGTTTCCTTCAAACACACTTAACATAATCAGTCTTGCTACTTTCGAAACAGCAGTTCTAGAAGCCTTTTGTGGACGTCTTTACATCCAACTGGATGTCCTGGTGGCGTTGGTACCTTGAATATGTTCCAAATGTTTATCTATCATGAAACTCTGACTTTGAGGAAGAGACAGTAGTCGCATGGTGATGGATTGCTGAGTAAGATGGGTGAGGACAGCCTATAATGCTTTACAAGCCTGTCTTTCCACTGGAAGGACTCAGCAATGGCATTCCCCTTATTTTTGTTATTGTGTCCTGTGGTGGAGTAACTAGGGGTCAGCGTGAGTAGCACCACCTGGCTGAACAGAGTCAGCATGGTGCTTGGTGCTGAGTGTGAAAGGCCCATCTGAGGATTGTTGTCAGAATGAGGACAAAGGAGAACAGGAGGAGGGGAGGGTTTCATGCTGATTTTCCTTGGAGGGGTCTTACTCTAGAATCCTGTGGGGCCCTGCCAGAGACTCCAAACAGAATCACACACACACACACACACACACACACACACACACACCCGCTACTCTCAGAGAACTAAAGGTTTTGAGCTTTGATTATTCACTTTGGAGGATCTGTGGTCCTCGCCTTCACCTGGGCATCATCTCCCAGCTCTTGGCACAGACCCTCCAGTGCCCAGCACCAGGCCCTAGGCTTTCTGCACAAACTACTGTTTTCCATTGCAGACTTCTCAGCCTTCTGACCGACCCAGACTCGCAGGGGACATTGCAACGGGCTCCTGGCCTCAGCTGTATTCTTTCAGTCTCCAGCGAACAAACAGATCTCGTGCACTCTTGTGCATTTGACTTTTTTGGGTGAATGTTATAAAATAATCCTATAAATAATATGTTCTGTATTAAATCTATTCCCTTGCAAAGTCCTGACAATAACATCTGCCTACTAGTAAAACATCTGCCTAATGTTGTTAAGCGTGTCTATGATGCTTTCTTTGGAAAAAAAAAAGTTAAGCTAGACTGAGAAAATTATTTTGAGTTAATCATCAAGCTTAGCTAAAAATAATCTAGGTCTTCATAAACCCAATGAGAGATTAGTGCAATATGGCCTTGTGATATATCGAGAGTGAAGTAAACTTTTCCTGATATGTATGCTTAAATTCTGATCTCAGCTCTTGACTTCTTCTTCTTTTTCTTTATTGTCACCTTTGTATCCAAACTAATGTTACTCTTTCTAAGTCTGAGTAAGTGATTTTAGTCTGTTGTGTTTGGCTTGTGCAATTTTAAGACTGTGTATTCCTTTCCTGGAGCAGTTCACTTTTTGCTTACCGTGTACAGAATTCTGTTTCTTTTTTCAAGCTCTTTATTTTTGGCTTTCTGCTTCTCTAAGATAGTCTTTCAAAGTAAATATTTTGATTGATACCTAAAACAAGAATGTGTGCAAGCACCCCTCCACCCCAAACACACAAATATTTGAAATATAACTGATAACTAAATCCACCTGCATTGCATCTGGGTCTATGAAAGCATAGAGCTTTCAAGTACAATTAAAAAAGCACATGTGAATGTTTATGAAATACTGGTTGTACATAACAGCTAGGTGTAATGGTATAGTCTATTTCTTCTATTGAATATAGAAGTGCTTACATAGTGTCATTTTATATTTGTCTCTATTTTCTAAGTAAAGAAGATTAGATATAGAGAATTAAGTCCAACCATCACAAGAACACAAAGTGTTAATCGGCACATGGTCTGTGTGAAAACAGTCAAATGTCCTAATGAAAAACTTGACTGCATAACTTCAAGTCTCCATTCTTAGGTAATAAAAAACTCTAAATTACATACTGTATCTTCTATTAATGCTAATGTGGCGTATATAAGTTTTCAGGGTTGCTAGCACACATGACAAGTTGGAAAAATAGTATTATACAGGAATTTCCAACCTGTATAAAGGACTTGAAGTTCAAAAATTTCCCCTGATGGATTGGGATTTAGCTCAGCAGCACAAGGACCTGCCTGACAAGTTGGAAGTTTGTGAGTTTGATCCCCAGTACAAAAACAATTGCACTGATATAACAAGGGAATCATGACCATTAAGTTATTGTCTAGCGTGCTGGGGATTTAGCTTAGTGGCGCAAACACCTGCCTGTCATGCACAAGGTCATGAGTTCAATCCCAGGTATCAAAGACACAACAAAAAAATTATTGTCTAAATTGATGTTTAAATTTGAATTTGTTTATACAGAATAGCTAATTCTGGTGCTCTAATCAAGTTGCACACAGATGATGTGTAAGTCCAATAACCTCACTTACTTGAGACAACATTTTCTAACTTCGTAAAGGAATGACTATTCATAAAATCGTGGAGAACTAATGAGTGAAACAGGAAAATATTAATTTAAATTAACTTTTTTATGACCTTAAATATATTTTGACTTAGAAATTTTGTCTAATTTTAAAGATTTGAAGTGTATACGGGATTTTACTGAAATGTTTCAAAGAATTTTACTAAGATCCTAATCAATGTTTAAATGGTTGAATCTGACTTATTAAATTTACAAGTTTTGCTTTATTAACTGTTTAAATGGTGTACAAATGTGTAGAGAATTGTATTTGGTAGAGTGGTATGTTTAATAAATTGAGCATTAAACAAAGAATAAATAGCAGTGAATATTATATTTCATGCATCAAAGTGTCTCAGACACAAAGAATTTAGAAGTGCCTGGTATGGCACTATGCATGTGGTAAATGCCCAGGGATTTTGTAAATTATGCTACCTGAATCTTTCCAACAAGGGATATTTCTCTGATATTTTCTTGTCATCTATCAGTAACTGCCTCTGGTGTAGCTTCTGAGGCTTCTCCTTGCTACTGGTGGTACCAAATTCAAATATTAGACAATCCAACTGCTCCTTCAAATCTGGTCCTAACACTGGAAATTCTTAAGGATTCTTGAGTAAGCTGTCATATAAGGGAAGGTTCCTGGGGCTTCCACTGTGTCATCCAGATTGAAGAAGAAAACATTTTTGTATGGAACCCAATTTGACAATGTTTCTCCATGATCATCAAAGCTCTAAACTCCTTAAGTATGAGTTATGTATTGAAAACATGGAGACCCTCCTGTGTGGTGTGAATTCCCATCAGGACCTCTTAGTCTGAAGTCATGTAAATTCCAAATGGCCCCAGTACCTGGAGGTGTTGATGGCAATGGTAGCAGGCAGTCATAGTAGTGGAGGGAAGAATTTTGAGTCCTTTAGGGTAATGTGTGGAGGTGAATAATTGCATTTTGCTTTGACCTATCATTATAATTTTTTAAATTATTTATTTATTTATTTTTGCCTTTTTGAGACTAGGTCTCAGTTTGCAGTTCAGGCTGCCCTCGAACTCACTGTGCAGCCCAGGCTGGTCTCAAACTCACAGCGACCCTCTTGCCTCAGCCTCTCAAGTTGGCATTACACCAAGTTCCGCACCACCATACCCAGCTCATCATTGCAATTTTGAGACAAAATTTCATAGCTGATGGTACTGACTTGGATTTAGCATCTTTTACAACTTGTGCAACTCATACCAGTAAAAACAAAACGATAAGGACTGCTAATCTAGGGACTTTAATCTTGGCCTATCTCATCTTATTTAAGTAAGTAAATGTCACAAATAGATAGTATGTACATTTATTTATTTTGATTTTGGAGACTCATCTAGCCTCACCTCACTACCGCATGTTTGGTCTGATGTGGAAATGACAGCATTCTATTCCCATTTACTTCTGATCTCAGTATTACTGTGCTAACGCGTCCTCTATTCTTGATACCCTCAATTCATACGTGCAAACAAATGCCTTCCTGATGTGGTTGAAAAGGGAAAACTCTCAAACAGATTGCATCTTAGAAAAGATGATCAGTCATCCTCCAGTTTCCTTAAATGATGATATTAACTCTGAAATAGTGATTTTTCTCAAGCATAGGTAAATCCTTTTAGCTCTTGGCTATTCCCAGAGACTACCAAATAAATAAATAATGATAATAATAACAACCTTACAAGAACATATAAGTAGAGTAGTGAAGACCCAGCAAACCTGTGTTTAAATCTCAAGTCTCAGGTCCATCTCCATCTCCCCACTTGACCTGAGGCAAGTTAAGTAACCCATCAATGTTCTTATTTATAATTAGGAAGGCCAAGTGCTTGTACATGCTTTTAGACCCAGTGGAGGTAAAAAGATCGCAAGTTTGAAACCAGCCTGGGTAAGATGGTATGACCATTTCCCTATCTCAAAAATGAAGCTTAAAAATTAAAAATCAATAAAATAAAGGTGATCAGACCTGTGTCATAGGACTGTTGTGTAAATACTAAGGCTGTAGAAAGTTACTCAATAGACAGCAAGTATTCAGTCAAAGTGAGTTATTATTAAAAGCTACTGAAGATGGGTCATGTGATAATGTTTCATTTTAGAAAAGTACTGTTTACTCTAGGTGATTTAAAGTCCTTCTAGGGACAGTCTTAAAAGAAAAAGTTGTATATGTGTCACCTGAAAGTCTGTCCCTTTATTTTGCTTTACACTGCGTCTACTCAACTCGGTAGAGATAATGGCAATCGCTTTGCCCATAAAACCAAAATATTCTGTTATCAGCTCTGCTATTTCAATTTCATGAGTATTCAGCTGCTCAACCCAGAATATCAACTGTGTAAAAAGTGCAATGAATTCTAATTCACTTCTGATTGCAATGATCTGAACAAAACACAAAACATAGATGATCCAAGATGATTTGGGCTTTACAATTTTGTGCTTTACGTGATCTGGACACATAAAACAGGAATATCTTTGAATTTAACAGTTTTCTTCTCATAAAACAGAATTCTTTTAATTAAAAACATTTTTTAAAAGTTCAGTATGTGTAATTGTTAACACCTGCTATGTGTTACCAACAGATGTTTCTCACTTACCTAAGGGAACTGTTGTAATTATTCTACATGCTTACTGGAATGGCATTTACCAGATAGTTGGGGAAGTTTAGTTGGTAACTTTGTGTGTAACATTTGGTATTTCTTTAAATCCCATCTCCTATCGCTGTCAGTCCCCAATGCAAGCCTAACCCAGCTCACCCAAAGTGTCCTTTTAAGTGTAAAAAAACAATAGCAAAATTGGCAGTTATATATTTTAGTCTTTACAAGGTTGCTGAAATTAAATCATGTGTGTACAAAAGAATTGTAAAATTTACTTGTTGGTATTTTAGCACTAACTCTTATTGTTCAATATGTAAGTCTTACATTTTTTATTATAAGTGTATAAATATACCTGTTAGATAACACCCATTTAATAGCTTGGCTTCAAAGGAAACTATAGTAAAAGTGAGTCTTTTTTTTTTTTTCCTGGAGTCTTATAAGCAGTAAACTTTCAAAATTCTTTATTTGTGATACTCATCACACAATCACTTACAGCCATGTGTTAAATATGACACTGGTTGCAGGCAAATAATGGGCCAATTGCAAACAATGAATAAAGAAAGGCAGCTCCATTTATAACTGCTGTTTCCACAGAGCTCTATTGTAATCATAGCAATCTGAGGGTGACTCATTAATTAATTGATGTTCTTTTTTATTATGTGCTATTGAGTTAATGAGTAATTTGTGTGGGATAATTCTCTGAATACATTGATAACTTGAGATATTTTCTGGGACTTCCACACCAGTGACATGCTGAATAGGTAGAAGATAGTGTTCGTATTTGTGCGTTCGTTATTAATAGGTTTGTGATGAGCTCAAAAGTGATACAAAGATACATTAATGTCATTGGATGCATGAAATGCCCTACTTGTGCCTGTAGGTATCTGAGTGCTCAAGGCAAGTCCTGCCACACAGTAGGAGTTCAATAAATGTCAATTGAAATAATGGTTCTATCAATCCTTTGCCTTCTATTATGCTAAATTGCATTAAAATCACATTTTTAAAAACATCTGTAATGGTGTTTTTAAGGAAAAGTAATGAATGAAAAGCTTTGCTAAAATTGTATTCTGTGCTAATGGCCTATTACAATAAACATGTAGATTGTTTTTGCAACTTACTGAAGTGAACACTAAACATGGTTGGCCTATATCATTTCTGTGCAATTGTTTAACTGATTATTCTGAGAGCGATTTGCCTAAAGTGATAGTTAAAATGAAACCACTTGTGCATGGTACGTTTTGCTACAGATATAATTTTCACCACCCTGTATCAATTAAGACACGCCATGTGGCTGTTGAAAATGTGGGATTAAGTTTTTGTTTTAATTTTAATGTATAATTTAATTCATTATACAATTTATTATAAATTTTAGATTTAGTCTGATGACAGCAACCCCATGGCTTTCAGAAGGATCATTAAAAATTTGTATAAATATGCAAAAATGATATCCAGCAATCACTATGATCGCTTTTTATAGTTTTATCTTCCCCACAGAAGTAAATGCACCACCTATCTCAGACATTCAAAACATACTACAGTATTTGAAGGCAGTGTCTGAGCGACCTTTTCTATGCGCTTGTTAGAATTCAACTCTAGAAGGCCAGTGTTCTCACACAGTGTTCTCCCTTTTTCATGGACTCCATGTAGACTTTCTAGACATCATTTTCGATCTGCCAGTTAAGTGCAATCAAGTAGCAGAACACCCCTTTTATGAAAAACATACATTCGAATATTAAAAAGTGAATGAAAGAAGCCAGCAGATATTTATTAAGCAAGATGAAAGTGAAATTACAAACACAGGTCAGCTTTGCAACTCAGCAAGATGGTGAACTGGAGATCGATCGCCTTTCCTGTGTCACAAGCAGCCTGTAGGAAAGCAAGGTCAGGTGGGCTCTTGCTGCTTGAGAAAATCAAGCTCCACTCAGGGCTCAGAGAAGGTCTCCTTGTGGAGCTCAGGGTAACAAGCTCAGTGATGTCAGGGCTACACAACACAAAGGGGGAAGTTGACAACAATTAAGGGGCTGTGAGTAGTCAAGAAAATGAGCTTAGGACTTCAGGTCAAAATGCTACTATTTATGGGCAATTAGCTGTAAAATAGCCTACAATGGAAAATCTACTCCTGTATTGTTTTACAATTTCATGGCAATTAAAGGTGATCTAAACATATTAAGGCTTAATCTTTAATACCGATGTTTAAGTTTGTTGGGGAGTAAAAAGTATTAAAATTAATCCATAAAGAATTAAACAAAAGAAGAAACTGAAAGTCTCATCAAGTCTTGGAGCGGCAAGATAGTTGAGCAGCTTCAAGAAGCTGGGAAATTTTGCTCCTAATTTACAAGTTTTAGTTTTTTTTTACATATATGCAAAACCATTTAAATTTGAAAAAGATCATTTGAAAAAGATACTGACAAAGTTTACATTCCTATGGATTACATGCAACTCTTAATGCAGAGTAGCAGGGCTGTTATAAGAAATCACTCCTTGGTTTTTTTCTTCCCCCTTGATTTTTGTTTTTTATTTGTAAGTTAGTGTAAGGCTCAAAGGCTAAAATAGTAAGTACTTGGTGGGCCCAAATGGCTGGCTTTAAAATTCTTTCTTCAATATAGCTCAAATTTTGGAGACATGTGACTTCAACACTCTTAACCGTGAAGCATCTGTAAAAATACACATCATTCTCACATACCTCACAGAACCATTTTTTTGTTTAAATAAGAGGCAATGTTTAGATTCTCATGCATGTTCATCATAAAGCCTTGCTTTGAAACAACTCAAATTTACATCAGCATTATTTTCAGCTTTATATTTTGGCCCCAAACCCAGGATTCAGGAATAACATCTAATTGTCATGGGTATTGCATACATTGTCAGGAAAAACAATTATACAAATAACAGTGAGAGATATTGTTTCCTAAGTGATCAAGAAAAAGAAAATAAAGAAAAGCCACAGCACTGAGTTTGCTGTAGAAAAATACAACTCAATGTGACTATTTAGACCTAGGTTTGTTGAGTATTTTATTTCCACCATAAGTAGCATTAGGCAAGTGTGAGCCACCAGAAGAGGTGATTATATTCCCATTTTTAATTCCTGTTACTTAAATAACCATTTTCTATAATCTCTGTGTCTAGATCTTTCCTTTATCAGCATTGTTTAGATGCAGGGATAACGTTTAACCTTTCAAAACTAGAACGACAGAATTTCAGCTGAACTGTAATTATTCTGAATTGATAATTACTTAAAGCTATGAGAAAGGACAATATAACAAACTCCAAGTATTCACTGTTTGAACATTAAAATAAATGGCAAATAAATACAGAAAAATAGGTAATCATCAGTTCTCAGCTCTTAATCCGTCCCTTTGTTTCACTTCTAGAACATTCTATAAGCATTGCATTGCTGTAACTTCGCTATTTAAATACCATCAGAGCTTCAATGCATGTTATCATGATTTCAGTAGATTCACACTCAGATCTTTTCAGTGCCATAAATTGATTAAGTAATAAATTTAATAAAACCTAGCTCCTGGGCAAAGATCCAGGCAATGTTTATACAAGAAGTTTAGTTTGTCATTTTAAAATTATCCCATCATTGTGGTAACACTTTTTAAAGTAACCCTTTGGAAAAATTTTATATGATACCCAAAGGCACTAGTTCACATAGGTGGTGTTGCTGATAAAACAAACTAAAGCTATTGTATAGGTAAGTAACACACAAATGATATTAAGAGGATAACTTTTACACTTTAAAGAAATTCTAAAAATGGCACTTTTCTGTTGGTATAAAATGAAAGTGCTTTACAATGAAAATTTTATGCATTTTTAAAGCTGATTTTTAACCCCCTGAAAATAGGGGGTCATAATGAGAACACTGATAGACTCTAAATCATAGTGGCATTAATAAGTAGTGGATGTCACTAAAATGTTTTGTGTGTCTTTATTTTTTTTTTAGTATTTTTAAAACGTTAATCGACTTTATCTGTGTATCAGTAGTGAGATTTGCTCTTCAACTCTTTACTAGAAAGTCACAGCTCATTTAAAATAGCTGGCAGATACAGAAAGCATAAATATATAGTAATTTTAAACACTGATTGTACTAAATGCAACAATACAAAGAAGCAAACAGAACACAAATGGTAACACAATAAAACTGTATTACATTTGTGCTTCGAATAGTACAATACATTATATACAATAGTCCAAAATAAACATCTCATGCCAAGTGACACAAAAACGAATAGCAAGCAAAAAAATCCAGCAATATGTACATTACATTTTTTTCTTTAATAATAAACATTCGACTCTGAACTGGGGCCATTTCACTACTTACAGATGCAGTCCGCCTTTTATTCCATATAACCATCCTGCTTCCCTATATCTACGCTATTTAGTAGGTTCCCGTGTCAATTCTTATATACATGTAGAGCAAAAAAGATAAAAGAATGTAGTGCTTTGTATTCTTAATGGGGTGATGTTGATAGATCAGCGAACCTGGGGTGCATAACCTTCTTTCATTAAGCCTTCCTCGTAGTCCGTCTGGCAAAGGATCATGTTATTCTTTAGGAAAAATTTGTCTCCAACGCAAAATCTGGAAATATTAAAAAATAAAGTGGGTTAAGACTATTTCACTCAGATCTATAGATCTGAAGACTTATATTCCTAATAAGAGTTTCCCATGGTAATTTTCTCAATTTGAAAGCTTGACTTAGGAAGTGGCCTTCATTATCAAAATTAAAACCATTTAGTTCATTTAATGGGACACTGCAAACAACCTTTGAGATTCCACTGTTATATATAAAAACTATTGGAACATCAGGGTAAACACTTTGAGGGCACAAAGGGTGATTTGTTTTCATTCCTTCCATTTTTTTCTTTATCTTTATTTTGATAGATTGTAAAGAAAAAAGTAAAGTAACAGACCTTTATTTACATGCAATCAAATAAAATGAAGAAAGATAATTATATTTCTCTGCTGTGATTGATTATGTAAGATTTCATCACTGGTCATTTATCCATTTAATAAAAATATAAAAGGCATTCAAATGAAGCAAATGATTAAAAAACAGCCAATTCTAAAAATTCCTACTTAAAAATTTATTTTACTCTGTAGTTAAAATAAGATTCCATTCTGGTAATTTGGAAGTGCTCATTCTGAAGGAAAGCCTGCTTTCCCATCAGACTCTGATGCTGAGCTCAATCCCTTTGTTTGGGACAAATTCACCAACTATGAAATAGTAGATGACATTTCTTGGATCCTTTCCAAGTAAACCAAAAGAAGTAACCTGCGAGAACTTTTTAATACGGATGTGGTAAATAAAAGTAGTTAGTAGTAGTTAATTATGCATTTTATATTATAAGGCATTGTTTATCTGCAAGATTATAGTATTTTTAATAAATGGTCTTTTTATATAATTGCTCAATGGGAGATACTTTGGACACAATTAAGGGCAGAAATAAATGCTTGGGCTGTTTCCAGTACATTTAACAATAAAGTAACTCTGGGAAGATCTGTATATATATTTAATTGTCACAATTTAACCTTCAAACAGTGGTGTTTGGTAGAGTTGACCCCGTGAAACTCCTTGTAATTATACAAGTTGACCTCGCTGATCTTTGATAGTGGTCTCTCTTCATCAGATAGTCAATTTCGAATGATGCTCAGGCAGAAATCTTAGTGGACAGATTAAATTGTGCAATGAAAGCCACCCTTTAATGTTTTGTGAAGTTGAAGGTTTAAAGGAGAAACAGTCGGACTGATTTACATTTGCAAAGATTGGAATGCTAGACAAACAGTGAACCTATTTATTTTCCAACTGGGTAGCTTTGGAAATTTATCCTTACACTAGCTAAGTAGGGGAAAATAGTGTAATAAAAAAAGTAGATTGAAAAGAATTAGCTTTCCTCTTAAAGGAAAATTGGTCTGTTTATTTGTGGAATTTACTTTTTTCCCCTGGATTACTGCCTGCTGATGATGTTGATTGAAAGTACAGAGTATGCACTGATCTTGAAATCCTGGAGTTGCTTCTGGCCAAAGCTACTGGACACAATAAACATTTATGTTTGGAACTTTAAGTGTATTTTCTTTATGTTAGTTGTCAATTATGTGCTTTGAATGCTGCATTTAAATACCTGTGATTGGATAAACCAGTGTCTGTAATACTGATCACTAAGACAGATTGAATAAATGAAAATATTTGTAGTGTTGGACTGGCTTCAGTAGCTAAATTACATGTTTTTATTTTACGTGGAATTATATAAGATAGCATATAGCATATTAATAAAAATCATCAATTCATATTACTGTTAATTTCAACCAGCAAGAAATAAAGAAAACCCATCAGAAATAGATTTAATGAAATACTTGTGTTTCCCAGCTGATGTTACTGAATCATTTTTCCTAACAGCTAATCTGGAAATACTCTTTAAATTTTATATTGTCTTACATTTTGCTTTAATTCACTATTAAGCACTCAAATTCCATTAGTCATCAAATAAAACATGGTCATATCAATCCATGTCATGTCATATCATGCCATTTTTATCTTGCTGTTAGACACCTTGAAATTGGGGACATTTGTATTTGTACATGAGTAGGTTCAAGGTAATTACAGTGATAACAATATAGAACCAAGAGCTGGGGGATCTAGCCTCAAATCCTGTCACTATCACCTACCCCAAACAAGGCAGGGGTATTTCATACTTTTCCTGTAAGAGAAACCTAGGTACAGCGCTAGAGTATAAATGTTCAATCAAAACGTATGTGAAAGGCAGAAGGTGCATACAATGAACATGGTTCAAATCCCAGGCTTCCTGTGATAAGTAACAATTAAACTTCAATTTTTTTAATCGGTAGTATCAGTCATTTTTGTAAGTTTATAGCAAAGAACGGAAATGAAGTATGTAAAATCTCACCACAATTCTTGGAATATAGGTAAAGTAGCCATCTTTTGTAAATTACTTACTGTATACGAACTCTAGATATGTATGATAAAAATATAGTGAATATTTAAATTAAAATTTAAAAGAATATTCTGTAAAAGACACACTGCCATTAATCCCCTTCAAAGTCCTTCCTCTCACTTTGAACACATTGATCCTACCTTTTTCTCACTTTCTGAGCAGCTCTGCAAGTTCTCCTCTGTGAGTGCTTTTTTATGGTATCTTGGTGCCCTATGTTGACTAAAAGCACTTATGGTGATTTCTGTCAAGGGAGAATGTTATGGTACGTCTTCATTCACCTTACTCACCAGATCTAGCACTGGGTGACTTCTGGCTCTTCCTCAAAGTCCCAGTGACTGTGAAACACTTTGACAGCATGGGGATTTAGCTCAGTGGCACAAGTGCCTGCCTGGCAAGTGCAAGGTTGTGAGTTCAATCCCTGGTACTAAAACATACTAATGAGTCAGTGCTTTTGAGTCAAAGCAGTCCTGACAGTGCAAACTCCAGGACTTCCAAGACCACTTCAGGACCAGGCAAGAATGGAGAGATAAGTGTGTTCTCAGTGAGCAGGGGATGAGGGCAATATGTCTTGTACTGTTACATGCTTTTTAAAAAGTTAAAGATTCATCTCACATTTATTATATGTAATACAAACTAGAAAGTATTATCACTGCTTTTTGCAGAAGAAAAACATGAGACTCTGTCACAAATTTAAAAGAAGTTTTTTTGCCCATGATTCTATGCCTTGATTATATGTAGTAGAGGAAGAAAAATAATCAAGGCCTATTTGGATTCAAGAAGCAAATTTTACAACCAAGCTGTACAGCATGGTGACTACAAGTATAATGTGAAGGGTGAACAGTTATTCAAGCTTCTGTATTATTGTTATTATTTATTAATATTTTGCATAACTTTCAGCGAGTCTGCCAACCATACAATGAGATGTGAGAGATCTCATGCACATCTTATGGAATGCTTTTCAAATGAGTTTCTTTATTGAGAGAGGAAGAGGAAATATACTTATCTAAAATATTTTGCTAATATGCTGTCAGCTATAAAGTACGTTTTATGTGCTTTTCAGTTTAAACTTAAAGGTCAAGGTGAAACAGAACACGGGTAAGAATGTCACGCACTTACAGCTAGAGAAAAGAAACAGCGTTGACAGCTGTGGTTAAGCACAGATTATGATTGGTATGCAATTAAGATTGGCATCCTTCTTAAAAATCCTCCACATATAAACACAAGGAAATTAGAGAAATAGCAATGTAGTTATTATGTGCTTAAAGCAATCTACAAAGTGATTTTGTAAGAAAGACTAATTTCCTGTTTTATATAATGCATATTAAAATATATTATAGAGCACATGTTAATATATTATATTTAAATATAGTAAAGTGAAGATGGCCAGAGGATGGTATATGTATAGGTCAGACTAAAGCTCTTGAAAATAAAGTAAAAATCTTCCCTGTAATCTAATCCTAATTGTTTGTGATATGGTCATATTGCTTAGCTTTGTCCTCATTTTAAAAATGTTAAGGAATATAAAAGGTATTTAGTTAGATTATTAAATGACTTAGTCTCGATGTTTTAGAATTAAGAATATGTCTTATTTACAGGGTGATGATAGTTGTGTTCAATTTATATGATCTAAGAAATTTGAGGACTATAGTACATAAGCATAATTAATGAATCTTATAAGATAAGGGGCTTAAAGCAGTTTTGGGTAAGTTATCACAAGCTTATGCTAAAATGCCTCCAGTCACAACATACTTTTCTGGGGACAAACTTTTGAGAAATGAAAGTGTTAACTTAGTCATTTGCTGAAGATTAGTGGCAGCCAATTATCACTACTTTCTATTTTTATAACACTTCGAAAAGAAGAGGGAACCTAAGATGCGTTTCCAGTATCTCTATCTAGCATCCACAGCTATTAAAAGATGGCCTGTAGTACTTTTAGTGAGGGGTACAGGTCATATATTCTTTCTATCACCATGGTACTTGTGGACAGATTCACTGTCTTTTCCCTATTGACAGTCCAGTTGTCATTCTGTCTCCTTCCTACCAATCTGTTCTCTACCAAAAAACATTACTCATACCCTGCATCCTGCTAAACTTGTAAATCCTGCTAAACCTTACATTAGTATCTTTCCCATTTATATTCTCTTAGTCAGAAAATAAGGTGCCTCTTTTGAAATGTTTGAGTCCATACAGTGAAGGCTCACTTTGCCAGCTCAAATCTTGAGTCTTCCAATAACTGGGTAGTTTTGGGCAAGTCACTTAGATTTTCTGTATGACACCGTGCTTACCTATAATTAGATTGCTAACACTACCTAACTGTGGGTGATTTTGAGTATTAAATGAGTTAGTTTATGCCAACAGTATGAATAGGTAGTACTATATAAACATTTTCTAGTTTTTATTAATGTTAATCTTTTTATTTATAGAGAAGATTACGTACACTGTTCCCTAGACAGGAACGTTTCTCGTTTTTTTCTGTCTACTTAAATTATAAACATTCCTTGCTTTCCATTTCCTCCATTAATATTTCTCACCTTCTGATCTTTCCTAAAGCATGTTTTTGTTGGTGTATCATCTACTTTGGCATATTAAATATTCTCACGAGTGTATAACAAGTTTCCCAATCTGGACAACAGTTCTAAGGTGAATTCCAAAGAAGTGTATTTCTTTTGATCCCCTCTTCAGTACTATCATAAACGCCCTAATACTTAAGGTTAATGCACTGTCCATAAATGTTGGTTGATATGTTTATTTCAGAGCACAACAGCTTTAAGTAGTTCTTGCATTTTAGAGAAATAATTTAAATTTGTGTGTATGTTGACTTTCATTCAGTGACATCTCTCCTTTACAGTTCCATCTCCTCTTGGTTGAGTGCCCTACTGTCTGCTCCTCCATATTCCTTCCAAACTATTAACCTCGCATTCTCAGCTGCTTTTCAGTGCCTGAGCAACTCACAGGCTCGCCTGTCTCCTTGTCTGGACGTGCTGTGCCATCTGCCTGGAAAACCCTCATATTACTTCTTGCTGGCCTTCACATTGCGTCCAGTCCCCATCAGACACTCTGCCTATACCCTACCCAGTCCTAGGGATCTCCGTCTTCAAATTTAGGACGTCAGCGCTTTGATGCATTCCTAAACTCAACAACGATGCTGTCTTCCCTCAAGGTAGATCTATTTGACATTGATTATTTTCCTCTGTGAGTCTTTGCTTCTCTCATACCTCTGGTCAGTCAGAGACAGAGAGAGAGAGAGAGAGAGAGAGAGAGAGAGAGAGAGAGAGAGAGAGAGAGAGAGAGAGAGAGAGACAGAGAACTAAATTTTTGGGGAGATATTCATCTTTTTATGGACCTTTTTCAATTTTGAATGAGACAAAGATTTTTACAAAACAGGCTCAAAATAATCCTTCTCTGGTTTCTTTTTGAAATAGAGAAAACTTAACAATTTTAATCTAAGATTCCCCTATTTAGTCATAACCTTCTTTAAGAAAAAAATCAAAGAGCCATAGAAAGGACAGTTAATTCTCAAATCTGGTTATTGTCGCTGTTGCTGTTCTAAAGATTCAGAAGGCCTTTGGACCTTCCTGATATTTTGATTTTAAAAGTTTAAGATAAAATGCTGAATAAAGTCAAAAGCATTTATCACCCCCAATTTCCAATGCCAGGAAAGTTTGCTTGAGGAAAGAGGTCCATAAATGGCTAATTTACCTCGTGCTTTACTTGGAAAGGTGGGTACTGGGATAATGATTTGGCTACAGCAAAGCACAGTGTTGTGTGGGCTATGGCTTTGCTAATATCCTGCCCACACAAACTGCAGAATGAGAGGAGAGTCTCCTGTATTGAAAGCTTTCCGTGTTCAGGGTAACAGACTTCGTCTGCTTTGCTTGACAAAGATTAGCTGACTTCTTACATTAAAGAAGTTTGTCTTGTAGAGGCTGGAGTGACAAGACAATAACTAACTGCTAATTGTGCATAACCAGCACTAAAGATATGCAGTCCATTATGGCATGTAATAAATGAAGCGAACACAGAAATATATTAGGTACTTTAATAATGATACTAGAACAGTATTTTGCAGCAATAAGAATGTGAGCAGTTTTAGAGTCAAAATTTAGGAGTGTTTGTCTTACTTGACTAAGTTCTGAGGAGACAGATTTAATTGTGAATGCAACTTTTTATTTCAAGAGGAAAATAAAATTGATAGATGATTTGTAAATAGCATTAACCACCTGCAATTACTTTGCATCATAATAGAATTTAGGCTGAGTTTAGCACTTGAATGATGTTTTCATTTTCTGTGTTGAACATAGATAAAACAGGAAAGCCTTCTCGAATAGAAAAAAATGGATAAAGCATATAAATAGGCAGATCTCTAAAAGAAGAAATACTAAAGGCCACTAGTAATCAAATAAATGCCAATTAAAAACTGTTATGAGGTACCAATTTTCATCCTTAAAAGTGACAAGAATTTCTTTAACAAATAATAATTTCCAATGTTACAGCAAATGAGAGGCATTAGCAGTTCGGTATGTATTTTGCTGTGAGAAAATTGGCATTGCTTTTTGGGAAAGCATTTCAGCAATGTGTAACATAAGCCTTCAAATTGTTTTGCTCTTTGTCTAATTAATTATGGACAGGAATTGTTTAAAGAAGCCATATTATATTGATAATATAAAAACTTTTGAATAGGCTATACATCAAGTGACAGAAGAGTGCTATCATATGCGATGCTATAGCTAGAAAACTGGACACAAGATAGCTTAAAATACTTTGAAAGAATTTTAAATGGTGGTAAAAAGGAATATAAAGTAAATGAAAATGCCTGTATTTGAAACGCTGTTTCTTTTTTGTTATTTTTAAAAAAGCTGCTTAAACATGAGTATAATATAAAGCAGATAGTATATTATATACATAGAAAAAATACAGTTGGCTATACACTGAGATATTAACATTTTCTTTCAGAATAGTAAGACATGGGACAATATTGTTCTTTATTGTTTTTCTTTTCTAAATTTGCTCTTGTGAATATGTAAGCTTTTATAAGTAGAACAGCAGTACAATTTGTATTGTATAAATATAACTGTGTTGTTAGTGACTGCTAACAATGTAGCAAATGAAGCTATTCTAAATTTATATTATTACACCTTTAAAATGAATATGGATACACTGTACACATGTATATAAATGTGTCTGTATGGGTTTGTGGATGTTTGCATCTGTGCATCCATTTTCTTACTAGAAATAACATGCACTTTCCAGTTTATTTTTGGCTAAATGTCATTTTAGACTGAATTAACTTACTTTGATTTCAGACATTGGCTGTGAAAAATCACTATTTAAGATTATTTCTTATTATTCAGGTAAAGGTGACATCAGAGGATATACTGGGCCACATCATCTACATTTAGCCAGAGATACTACTAAGATATTTATCTTTTAGAAAAGTCAAGTTAGTGCAGTACAATTTAATCAAAGTA
This sequence comes from Cavia porcellus, assembly GCF_034190915.1. Classification (NCBI taxonomy): domain Eukaryota; kingdom Metazoa; phylum Chordata; class Mammalia; order Rodentia; family Caviidae; genus Cavia; species Cavia porcellus. Next base: position 41,836,327 of record NW_026947510.1, read on the forward strand.
AATTATAAATAAGAAAGAAGTTACTTTTGAAAAGTTACTGTATTCCCAGTACTAAATAAAATTTATTTTATTTAATTTTCAAATTTTGCATGTATCAGTTTTTCTATATTACAGATATAAAAAGCCTAAACTCAGTAACATACTTGAGATCACACAGCTAATCTAGTTGTTATTATAAGCATGATATTTTTTATACTATTTTACATACTACTCTCCTTGTTAAAAAAAAAACAAACTTTACGTTGAACAGGACTTTCTATGGCAAATCACACAAACTGAGAGCTCAACTGAACGAATAATTATGGGTTATGTACTATGTCTATGTATTCTTAGAGATTTTAATTAAAATTCATCAAGTATATTAATTTTTAAAATATTGTATTTTAACAATACTCTAATAGTCTCTGTATTTACCACATAAGAGTGTATATCTCCCTGGAAATAAAAGCATAATTTTTAATAGGAAAAAAAATTAGTTAAACTTATAATTCTTTTGAGTTGAAGTTCTGAAATTGACTAAGTCAACCCCCTTACATTACAATTGAAAAATAATATCAAGAAAGGTAGAGTGGATGACTTTAGCTCATACATCCAGTTTATGACACAGCCCATATTAGAATTTAGATTTCTGGACTCATTGTGCAAAAATTTTTCCATTGCTGCTCTTCAGTGCTAATAATTACTTAATTATTAGCTTTATCTGGTCTCATCCCTACAGAGATTTGAAACAACTTATAAAGCATTTGTTTATAAAAAACAGTATGTGTAGTACATGGTTAAAATTTCAGAGAAGAGATTAAGACAAAGAGAAAGCATAAATATAATAAGAGGAAAATAAAATACTCATTACAAATTTTGGTATGTTTGCTTGAGTGCCCACCCATTTGCTTGTTCACAAATGAAACACAAAAAAGTAAAGCTATTTTAAACTAACTCTTAGAAAGTCAGAAGAACAATAAAAAGAATAATTAATGAGCCCCAAAGTTAATGTTAAGTATGCCATGTCTAGTCCCTTGCTATTTCATGATGCATTTCTTTTAGTTAGTCTTAAGCCCTTTCACCTCCATGACTTATTTCAGGCCCTGACTGCATTTTTGCAGAGAACAAAACCAAACCACACAAAAACACCGAGATTAATCACCACTTAAGTAAAGTATACTCATGTAGTTGTCATCTATTAAGTCAATAGCCAGCAGAAAGAGGTTTTGCATTTTTGAGAAGCCAAAAAAGAAACCTGCTCACCTCTGATTGCAAAGCTGACAGGCAAAGCAGTCCAGGTGGTAAACGTTGTCCTTGGCTCTCATCACCATTTCAAAGGCAGGGATGAGCTTACTACAGGCAGCACAGTTTCCTGTTACGCCAAACAGCCTAAAACAAAATACATGTTTTTCTTCAAACTCAGGGAAATCTGAGATTGTGAGTAGAGAAGACACGAATATTTCCTGGGAAGCTATTGATACAGAATGCCTTGTGATGTAGACAAGTGTGTTTTATCCTAGGTGTAAATATAAAGGTTCTTCTGCAGTACATCCTCAGTTGACTATTCTTGATGAAAATCACATTCTACTTGAAAAGTAAAGGTAGCACAAATAGATTAGGAAGCTTAAATAATTGCAGACAAACAGAAGTCAACAGGGGTAAATTTACAGGAATAAGCTACTTGTTAGCATATAAAATAAATACAAAAGCAATGTAACTTTGATCTTAACATTATATATGAAACATTTTATTTGGAAAAGGAACCCATTTGAATGACTTGCTGTTTTTTTGACATCTGTATACTAAGATATTTGCTATTATTATTAAAACTACCTTTATGAGCAAGCTATTTAAGTACTAAAAAAAAAAGCCACAGAGGTACATGAACTTTCTGACCCTATACTACAGTTATAGCTATGATTATGTTATTCAGGTAGCACATTAAAGTAAATGAGGCCGTAAACTATATATAGCTAGATCAGGAGCTGAGCTATAATATACTGTCAAAACCATTGGAATTGTCTGGGAAGAAAATATCTTTTAAAAATCCCATTTGCTGTAGATATCTAAAAATGTTATTGTAATGACCTAAAAGTAGTGTACAATCCAATGTCTTATCATTTCATAATGAGAAGGAATAGAATATTTTATACATTTGCACTGGCAATATTTTAACCAAGTCCTTTTAAAGTTGTTAATAGTGGTGAAGAATTATTACAAGTAGTATTTTGTGCATAATAGTTAATGCACTTTTTAACTAGGGAACAAACTAGATGAAAAACATCACATCTGCCAGCTTTCTTTTTTCTCCAGCATCAGCCTGACAGGAGAAAAATATAATGGCTCTCATGGGAAAGAACAAATTAAAAGCAGTTCTAAGCTAATGAATTCAAAGGTGCTATGGAGAAAACTCATTTTGGTTATAAAAATGCATTTTAAAAAAAACTTAGCCTTTCACTTTATTAAATTGAAGAATTACACACAAACATGCGAAGTCTCGCTTCTTACTCTTTCTGCAAATCCAAAGGTAAGTCTTTACTTAAGGCCGGCATGTTTATTTCAGGTTTTAAATATTTCTTCTCTCCAGGCCAATGATAGCGGTGGGACAGAGTTGGGAGGGTAGTGTCTAAATATCCAGCAAAGCGTGCAGTGCATGTTTATCCTCATGTTTTCTTAGATCATCTCTTGGAAAAAAACGTAAGCACCTTGAGGGGAAGAAACTGTTAATGCTTTGTAAACAGTGTGCTAGCCTACACTTGAGGACTTGCTAAAAGTAAGTAAGATTTAGAGTTGAAAAGCTTTAATTCAAAACTGTCAGATGCTTATCTTCTTTAAGAAATGCTTATCTTAAAAATGTAACTCAACCTATTTGTCTTCAGTTTAAAAATCCATATTTTAAGAAATAATCTTCTCTTTAAAAAATAACTTCACGGAAAATATAATATTTCCCATCTCTTACTGGCATCGTTAAAAATGAAACCTTTGCAAACTAAAGCTTTCATCCTATTATTTTGTGAACAGAATTTTTTAGTTCATTTTTAAAATTTAATATTTACTTTTGAGTGTGCTTCACATGATATGTTTTGGAGTCACATAACTTACGTGTGCCATTGGCTTCTTCTGTTCTTTATTATTTTTGAGCAACAAGGAAAAACACATAGCCGTCCTTTATTCCAGAGATATAGATATATTTATGGATATAAAATCTGGCTAATATGAGATAAAGCCATTGTTAAGAATTTACTGAGTTTGCGCATACCTACTAAACACACACACAATGCCATTTTGAAATTCTGGACATAGTTTCCCCCAGTTTCAATTGCTCTCTCTAGCTGAGCATTTATCAGCTACCTGATTAGAATTTGTTTCCACACAAACCATTGATCATCAGCCTATTACTAGGCAAATGACAGTTAATTACCCACTACATTAACCACTGGGACCTGAGACCTGCTTCTGCTGCCATCAGTCAACATGATAAATGTGGCAAGTTCAGTAATGCATGGCCAGCCCTGAGCTGCCTGCTATACTGTGAACAACCCTCAATCTCACTTCCAGGCCCAGGAAAATCTATGGCAATCTGCATAATTACAAGCTCTGGGTTAATAACAGACAAATGATTTGTTGCATCTAAACAAAGTCCTTGGAATGGTCCCGGTCTCTGGTGGCTGCCCACACGGTGCAATGCCACTAGTATACTTTCCACTACAATGTGCACTAAACAGTTCTCTGACGTTACAGCCTTCCAATTTGTTGCCCTCCAATTTATGGATTCTGCATATGTGATTTTTAATCATTAAAGGACTCTTGAAGCAATATTATCTTAATTATTCTCTGCTGTAACCAGGGAATTAGGCTTCAGATAAAATTTTCTTCTTCCATGCACTTTCCCTGCCTCGCTGGAGGCTCCATCAGTTTCTATCTACACCTGGACTCTGAAATCCTAATGATGAATTATTGCCCCTTTTCCTAAGAGGGCGAACCTTACAAGGGAACATTTTACTGAACTGTCAGCTCACAGACTGAGTGCGGAGATGCGGAAATCTGATCTAATTTACTGCAAAACGATGCATTTGTTAGACTTTTCCCTCAGTTTTGCCCAAGGATCAAGAGATCATTCTACAGCCACATTCACATTCTCTTTTTCCTCGGGGTGGTGTGGGGATAGAGTGTGGGGGGGCAACCCAAGATTCTCTGGGCAAGGCAATCAAGTCATATTTTTATAAAATGGGGGTTTCAAATGTATGTTTTCTTTGCATTTCCAAACATGACATTTGGATTCTCAGGCAAAAAAAATTTCACATGTATCAGTTGTGCTCAAGGCAGGCTTACGGTCTGCATTTGTAAGATTTTTTTTCAGATGTGTCTAAGAAATATTCAAGAAGAGTATCTTAATTACCTAATTCATTGAGACTGTTCATAATCCTGGGAATTCATGCAACTCCTTCCACTGCACTGGTCAGTCTCAGAATCATTTATGCAGATAATACTGGCCCACTTTTGCATTTGAGCCAGAGATCTCTGCAAGCTCTTGATTGTTGTGTGTGCAGTCTCAGCTCTCCAGAAGGGCTTAAAAACTCTTAATAGTACACTGAGACAGACAAAGCTTTGCTGCAAAATGAATCATTTCTGAAATTTTGCCCTAAATTAGTCATAGTATACCAGCTCATAAATTTAGGGTAAGGAAAGAAACTCACTGATTCATTTTGCTCATTTTAATATGCTATGTGGACTATTAAAGCATGGGAAAGGGTAAGTTGCTAATTTATGGTCTAGATTCTTCCCTATCACTTATGCTCATAACAAGCTTTTACCTTATTTTTACACACTACCAAAAGTAGACAGCATATAAAAGGTGACAGGTATGCTTCATGCAATATCAGTGCACATGACTATTTATAGGAATCCAAAGGATGTTTCTGTCCCTTTTCCATTCCATCTTTCCTTTTACTCTCCTGTAACAATCTAAAAACAGACATGAAGAAGAAAACCAAACAGATGACTTTATTATGGAAGAATTCAGCTTATCTGCATGTTGTATTACATCTCCAGTGTGGTGAGCATCCACACAAACTAAATAATTTGTTGGTGGGCATAGCAAGAATTAAGAAAAATGGCATTATATTTTTAAAGGCACCCAGAAAATTTTGCATTGTTACTAACTGTTCAACAGCTTGAGCTACGTGGTCATAAATCATATGGACTCTGGATGGTTTAGTGCATAACTATTTCTAAAGTTTCTGGGTGTAGGAGACAAAGGAAAAACTCAAGACATCTAATCATTCAATATAGCAGTAATAAATATGGTTTACTACTAGGCATTGGGGGAAATGAGTGTTTGTTGTATTAGTGTCTTTTATTTCACAGCACCAGTTTTTTTTATAGATTTTTTAAAATCCAGGTCAGTAGCTCTAGTCACTAAATCAAATTCTTCTGAGCTATGGAAAGCATAGTATTAGGTTCAAATTAATTTATTATTTGGGAAAAATGTACACATAAATTTCATTGCAGTAAGCCTTAATTCTGAACAAGGATCAAATTTCCTAGCCAGGAATCCTAATTTAGTGACTTAAATACACATCAATGTAACAGTAAGTATTATTCTTATAATACTGAAGATGAGACCAGTGAATATGACCTTCTTTCTCGAGACTAACTAGAGATGAGTGGAGAAAGAAAAGGTGAGTTTTCCAAGGGTGTGGGACTGTGGTCAGTCAAAAATATCTTTAACTTTTGACTGCCGACTGTTTAAGTTTTAATGAATGAGTATGTTATTTGAGAAGGGAACATATTCACAAATTGATAATTTGTGCCTTGTTTATTATCAACCTAGTTTTCATCTCCCTTCCTACTTCACTTTTTTAAATAAAAGAGGGAGTTACAGAAAATGAACATAATTTAAACATCCAGTTCTTCTGTTTTAAGCTTAAAATGCTCACCCATTACAGGGCTAAAGAGAGTGGAATCTATTGTTCTCTGTCAGGCTGGGTCTTCACATGTACTGTACTGTCACCGAGATAAAGACCTTGTGGGAGTTAAAAACAGTTAAAAATAAAACACTGATCACTCAAAGATATACAGAGGAAAACAGAAGATATATTTCGCATGGTTTTGAGTCATATCCTTAACTATTGCAGTTCAGTTTAGCACAGATTTTTAGAATTTGTGCTTCGACATGATACTGAATTTTCCTAAAGTCAAGATAGAAAAACTATGGACTTGATGGAATTTTAAAGGAACAAGTTTGTTTTCTGTTTAAAGGAAATTTAGGGATCACTCATTTCATAAGTAAGTACTTTTATTTTATGATATCAGCCCTAATTTAGTTTAAACTCAGTTTTAGTACTTAATAATTTGCCCCTGTTAAATATATGGATCATACTAAACAGAAACACAAAAGCCATTTGCTGAAAGTAAATGTTAATATATATTAAATCTGTAAAGGTATAATATGTGTTTATATTATCTACCCACACAAACACACTAAGCAGATATTACACTGAAGGAAAGGGAAAGAAAAAGTATGAAAAAAATTAAGTTAAACTCATTACATGCCTAAATAGTTTCAGAGAAAACTATCAAAGGCCCATACAATATGATCATGCATATTTTTTTAAAAAAACATGTCTTATCCAAACTAGCAGGCATATTCATAGTACCAAGGGAATGCCCTGGTCCAATAAGGTAGACATTTACTATATGGGTGGCACTTGGTGAAAGATGTGTGTATATATATATGAAAAAAATATATATATATATTTTGAAGGTCAAGTAGATGGCATGTCACTAGACCTACCTTCTCTCTCTCTCTCTCTCTCTCTCTCTCTCTCTCTTTCTCTCTCTCTCACACACACACACACACACACACACACACACACACACACTTCCATCTTAGTGGAGGTTAGGTGGGTTCCATGCAGTAGGGAAAGAATCATGGGCAGACCAGATGGGTGACTACAGTTTGGATGACTGAGGACTTATGTGCACTGCACTCATATTTCGAGTGCCCTAAGAATATTGTCTTCTTCTATACTCAAGCCAAACCGCACCATTCCTGGAATAAGACAGAGTAGCACCAGGCAGAAGGAGACTGAGTGCTCCACCCCAACTCAGAGGAGGAATCCCAGCACCAACTTCCCAGCCCTTGGTTAGATTCACTGAGCATCAGCGAGTGATCCAACCCATTTAGTTAGACACAACACGGTGAGGACAATAAAATTACCGGTTAAAAACTATTAAAAACTATTCCCAAATTGGCATGGAGAAGATGTAATTTTTAAATGAAGTTTAGAAATCTACAGTCAGGACTATATCTAGAGTCAGAAACTTTTACAAAAGAGTGCTAATGTCTTAAGGGTGCAGCTCAGTGCCTTGGGCTTGATCTGCAATCCTATAATTAAAAAAACTTCTAAAGGTTAAGAAAATAATTCAATGAAAGTCATTGTCTGAATGTTGCATACTAGGCAAAGAAAAGGCTGAAGAGACATTTTAGGAAGACATGATTTACCATAAAGCTGTACTAGAAGTGTAAAAACATATCTTTCTGTAAGAATCAAGTCAGTCTCCGCAAACGGTCAGGTCGAAGTCCCAGCCGTAAACAATCAGAATCTACTCCAGTGTGGTGGCTATGATGTAGTTTACATTGTTTTAGATTTGAGATATTTTAGGGAAACAAAATAAAACAGCAGTATAGTCCAAGTCCTATTTGTAAACCTGTAGTTTTCACCAGAGACCTGGTCTTTTCCACCTCCATTCCAGTGAATAAGCAACCAGTTTCCCCACTGTTCTCTGTCTGTGCTGGATGGGACAGCCAGTACCAGAAGCATGGTCACTGACCTCTTGACACGTGGCTGGTCTGAACTGACACACACTCTGCAAGTGACATTCATATCTAGCTTCAAAACTTCACACAGAAAATGTCCTCACTATTCCCTGAATAGTTTTAAAACATCTATTGCATATTGAGATGGTAATCTTTTAGACATGATATTATATAAAATGGTTTGTGAAAATAATCTCATCTTTTAAGAAGAGATTATCTTTTAAGAAAACTTTCATTTGCTACCAAAAATGCTAAAATTACTATCTGAGTTACTTATATTCCTATTATATCATGAGGATTTATAGCTTGAATTTTCCTTTTACCTTTGGTTATAGGACAATGATAACTTTTAACCAAATGGTGATCAATAGTTTTGTAACTGGGATGGATCATAGAAATTTCTCCTCTAGTGGTATGCTTAGAGACGAAAATATCACAAGTTAAGGACATTTTTAACTTAAAGTTTAAAAGTTTGTATGCTAACAGCATAAATCATTATAACTCAGTGTGGAATAGATGTCAATTCCCCACCTGTTTTTCCCAGTTGCAGTCTTAGTGTTATTAAATTTTTTCTAAATTTGCTATTTTATGGTCCATCAAGGCAGCCACCGAACAACATATGAAAAGCTGCTTGATGCTTAGGCTACCTGATTCTGTCTGGGCTCCACTATAGACAGCAAAAGACAGCCTATGTCCACACACAGACCTTTGCATATTTATACCAAAGCTAGCACGAGAATCTAGCTCTCATCTAAATCTGGTTCTTTTCTCATTATACTTTGGATTTTGTTCCCTGCAAAAATAGGACAAAAAGGGTTGTTTTAGATAAAAGTCTCTAGGTTCCTGACCTGCCTGACAGTATTGGCTGATACACATAGAATCATCATCTTCTCCACACTTGCCTCTGTTAGAGGTTACAGAGTGTTTAAATATTATACTTTCAATTTTCATAAATAATTTTCAGCATGTCCATATAATCATTTTGCCAAAGTCTTATGATCAGGTATTAGTGTTATTTATGATCAGCACAACAGCTAGTGGGAAAAGCTATTCAGAGAAAAGTAAAATAGAATGTTTCTCCCTCAATACTTGAAGACAATATTGCTGGGTAAAATATGGCAATTGTGCCAACATTTCACAGAATTACAAAACCTTAGACTTCAAAAGAATCTCCTGTTGCTAGAACAAAAGAATCTCCTGATGAGTGTTCTTCGTTATTGTGATTATACAAAAGACTAGATTTCTCAAAATTTTAAATATACTTTGAAAAGCCCTACAATATTAAAAGCAAAAAGAAAACAAGAAAAGTGGAAAATAAAAGCAAATTTAACTAAAACTATGAATAAAATTTAAAAGGGGGTCAAATATTTATCTAATCACAATAGCATTCCAGCTCTCTTTGTAAGTTTCTAACAAAAAGATAAATTTCTAATAAAAAGACAATCAGTTACAATAATATGAACATAAAAAGCTATTTATTATACTTTACAGATACTCTAATCAATATAGTTTCTATACATTTTTCCTTTGATAAAACAGAAAGTTGTTGATAGATTTAAATAAATTATACAATTTTATTATAAATTCTTAAAGCTGCTTTTAAATGATAATCTATTCTATCATCAATTTCAGAAACCTTTGTCCACTTAAAACTTAATAGTTTTTCTAGATCAAAACTTTTAGACTAACACTTTCCTAAACATCAGCATTGAAATCTCTAGATAGCTTTAGAGACCTTTTAGAGTCCCCTAATTGTCTTTGTTTATCCCATTTTTCTTTCTATAATGAATAAAAAAGTAAGAGAGGAGTTTTATTTGAAAAAAAAAAATTAAACCCTTTTCATGGGTAGGGAACTTCGAAGGACTGCAATTGTCAACAGAAAAGAAAAATAAAGAGGAAGAGGAAAAGCATAAGTGACAAACTGATAAAGGTCATTAACAGTAGGATGAGGACTAACCCTGGGAAAGACATTTTCAGCACTCCATCTCATAAGCCACTTAATATTTTCATGTGTCAGTTTCACAGTATTTCTAAGTGCCACCCACTCATTCATTCAGGTATGAACATAGGCTCTGTGTGATACCAAGCAGATGATGACAGTGTGATTTAAACTGCAATGCAAAACTCAGTTGTTCTAATGTAAAATGTATCTTTATAGTCAGAGATTATAATTTAGTGACAGTAATGGCTGATTAGATGTAAAAAAAGAAACAACTTACCTTGAATATGTAAGGCAATTATTTATTCTTCCAACCTCCTAATAATGTCTCAAATACACATTTCTTCTATGATTCATTATTATGACTCACTTCAGAAGAAAGTGCCAAGTAAAAGGGTAGTGCCACTTATAAAAAACCCTATTATTTAGAATTTTATTTTGTTTTATTTAAATTTTTACCTTCTTTGGAAAAACAGCCTAATTGCTCATATATTCTTTTAAGATGAGTAAGGATATTAGAGATATTGTATAATGTATTTTACAAATTAAGTTTACCAAAGAAAGAGGATACAGAAAATATTAACATAGATATTTATCCTTGTTTTTAATTAAGAATATTGTATTATGGAGGCATCAGAGTATATGACAGTTTCAAATACCACTGACATAACCATCAAAGTTTCATGAAATATATGTTTTCTTTGTTAAAGTTTTTCTGTGACACAAACTTAGCATCTGACACCATTTACAGATTATTTTAATGCATAATTTTTCTTAAATTCAAGAAAGTACTCACAATGTTATCATAAAAATAATTTATGAGTTAAGCATACACAGCAGCAGCAAGACATTTTTATGTTACAATATTTTCTGCACAATTCTGGATATACACTTGTTGCCTAACCCAGACAGTAATGCTGTTTTTATCAAAAACTTCTGGGTTAGATAGGAAATTCTATGGAACCCTAGTAACAGCCAAAGATCATTTAGAATTCAAGGGTCTCAAAATTTTCTGTTCTTTTTTTCTTCTCAAGATGAATGTGCAGATTCATCTAAATACCCTTTAATAGCTTTATATAATTTTAAAATTCTGTGATTCTTCAATTCTAATTAAAGTATAACTGAATTATTCAGGTAAAAATTAATTTGGAGATCTTGACTTGAAATTGTCAGACTGAATTTATAGCCTGCTTTTAAAAACTCACTGAAAAAGAAAAGTATTCAACTTTTATTTTACATGGATTAGTATTTTAGACATACATACATTTTAATTTCAGAGTCTTTTAAAGAAATTTTGCATAACTTTGACGAGTTATCACAATAAAGCCATGAAAAAAATTATTTGTAAAGTTAGGTGATTTTCTTTTTTGATAAGAAATTAAGAAAAGGAAAGAAACTAAAAATGTTGAAATGGTTCTGTGTAATGAAAAGCTGCTATTTACTAGTATTATTGGTCTCTTTCTGCTTTCATAATAAATAAACACAACTCTTAGTACAGCATTATGGAAAAGAATTGCTAGAGAACTTTTGGGCAGTAATACCACACAGAATGAATTATAATCAAACTGATAGTTTTCATACTTGTACTAACCCGTTCATTCACAAAAGTTCATTAGGTTCTCTGCAATTTTTCAAGTATTTTCTTTTTTTAAATTTACTACTTTTATAGCACTAACTACATTTTCAGGATGCATATGCATTTTTTAAATAAAAACTTACAGGTAAGTATTTCCTTTGCTGAGTAATGTTTAGAACTTTTATTTGAAGTATTTCTTAGAAATTGCTATGTTAAGGGCTGGGAATTTAGCTCAGCGGCCTAAGCACCTGCCTTGCAAGCAGGTGGTCGTCATTTTGATCCCCGGTACCAATTAAAAAAAAAAAGAAAGAAAAAAAAGAAAAAGAAATTGCCATGTTACAATGTCCAGAATTTTAACCATTTCTTGAATATCTAATTATACATTCAATGCCCATCAAAAACAGTGTGTGTTTTGGGGTTTTCAAAACCAATCTAAATCATATTTTCAATTTATAATATATCCAGAGTTCAGCTATATCTGGAGTCACACATATACAATAAATATTTTCCTAAGATAATGAGACAAAAAATTTTGGAAAACACTTGTTCATGGAATATATACTAGAATAGTTTTCTCTAAGACTGCTAAGACAGAATCTGTTATAATATTTGATATGAATTCATTCATCTAATTTTACACCTGTATGATAATATAAAATGGATATTAAACAGATAATAAAAGTAAGAAATAATAAATCTGAAACCCACTATACTTGAAAATGGAGATATTTTCATAAGCAGTACAATTCTCAATGTGAGAATTTTGTTTTTATTATATGTCTAAACATACATATTGTGAAGGAAAAAAATTCCATGTTTTAAAGTTGGGAATAAGATCAAATGAGAGATAGGACAAATCATATTGAATGCATGTATTTTAATGTATATTCATAAATGGTCATCATAACACCTCATAATAGCATGTACTATTCATAGAAGTCTTATTTGACATTAAAATAGAAAATACTCCATGAGACAGTAAGAATTTAAAAATCATGAGTGAATGAAGCCAGTATTAGGAACAACACAGTAAAAACAAAAGATTCTGAACTCAAACTTACTGAGTATAGAAAAATGAATGCTGAATGTAATCATCTGACAGCTGAAATGCTCTGGTAACCACGAGCTCTGAAAAGACAACTTAAAAGATATTTGAACATGGGCACGTGTGTCTATGTGCTTGCGTGTCCACATGTATAAATAAAGCACTAACCTACTAGTTATCTCTTCTTACTCTCAGCCTGTCAAAAACCCCTGTCAGCTGCAAAGGCGATAAGGGGGGCAGTTTAAAGAAGATACTGGAAACTTAAGCTTCTTAATGTGCCAAGCATCAATCCCATGAAAGCAAACAACTTGAAAAGGGGTTATATGTATTTAGGAAATCTCTGCGGCTGCCTTTCTGTTTTGCTCCAGCCCGAGCTGGTGCTCAAATTTTCTCACCCTAATGACCCCTGAAGCAGCCCTGAGGGATTGCAAAACAAGGCCGTTACACAAGGCAGCTTGCTAATTGAGAAGTTGATCGGGGGTAGAGAAATCCTGCTTTAACACGTTAAGTGTCGAAATCAAGCATGACTAGATTGACGTCGCCAAATCACCGTCTGGAGGCCACTCCACCCCAGGAGCAGCCGGGCTTTTCACACCTGATAGGCCCTCACTCTATCTACATCAAGTCACATTAAGAAAGAAATGTATTAGAGAACTGGATCCCAAGTCCTGGGAGCATTACTCCACCGCCTAATTGCTGCTTCTCCACTCTCCTCTCCCCAGGAACAAATGTGTCCACGTGGCAGATTTGTTGCCTACCTGTCTCTTTTGGAAAACCACCCTTTTCCCATTGACTCCGCTGATTTGGTGTCGTACAAAAATATAAAACCCCAAACCACAGAACAAGATAGTGAAAGACAGAAAGGTTAGACATCGTGCATGACACATCTCAATCACACTGATTTAAGTTACAGGACACTTACAGCAGTTTATAAGCACCTGCTTTGCAAGCTTTTTTTTTTTTAGAGACTTTATAGATGCATAATATATGAAAAGTGAAATTTTCCTGCTTGTGGATAGTAATTTAGACATTGTAGAGTGTGCAGAAAGGAAAGACCTTCAGCCTTTGAATTTCGGGTCCCCGGTCATGGATTTGGAACTCTTCAACCTAAAATCTCCTGTGACAGATGGCATAATAGATATTTCTGACAGCCCAGACTGGCAGGGTGATATTACTTGGTATTTTTTTTCCTACACTCTGTTTCTGACAGGTGCAAAGTACTTAACCAACAATATGTTTTAGGAAAAGGACAAAATTGAATGAGGAACTTCCTGCTTGCCCCCCCCTTTGTTTATGGGGGATTTCAGTTTTCTTGCAGACACAATGGAGGTAATTCCTATCTTTCCTCTAGGAACAGAGACAACAGCTTGTTTCCTACTGCAAAGATTATTATTGCCCATTAGAAAAGAAACTCCTACAGATGTTTGCAGTACAACGATTAACTTTCAACATGCTTATTGAGAAGTAGTAGATGGCATCCACGCTAAGGTGGGCAAACTGAGATCTTGAGGTAGCAATAACTCTCCTAACCCTTCACAGTTTTTAATGGCAGTGATGGAAACCTGGCAGGGTCCCTGCATCTTGATACTCAGACGTGCACTCACTCCAACAGGAGACTTCCTGTTTTATCCTTAATCCAAGTGGACACAACAGTAACGAAAAGAAGCAACCAAAAATATACAAGAGAAAAAAATATTTTCTTATGAAAGAAACATGACAAGGAAACCCATAGTATTTTATAACTCATGTGCTACTGACTTCCAAATTATAGTCTTCTTTTTTGCTTTAAATACTTATTTAACTGAAATGGATTTTATTTATTTAACTGAAGTGACTTCCATTTGATTTTGCTTAACATGCTATCTGTCATGTTTTTATAAAAAGCTACACATGCTCTTTACAACTCTCAGAATTAATAAACAAACCTATATGAAGATAACCCCACTAAAACAGAAGCTTTATTTATTTTACAAAGCATAAGATCAATTTCCACACAGTAAAGGTAAGACTGTCGATACAGCATTTTTAATGTAAAAACTAAGTCGCAGTGTAAGTGCTCTCTGATAATTATGTGTCAGTAAATTAGACAAATCAGTCAAAAGATTTTCCTGTGCTTACATTTTAAAGAAGCATCTCAAATCAATAGCAATATGAAATCTGGTCAATTATGTAAGGGCTTAACATGGAACAGCTAATGTTCATTGAGTCTTGTGTCTGTATCAGGTATTGTTTTAAGCATTTTATATGAATTATCTCATTAATCCTCATAACAGTTGAATAAGGCAAGTGACAGTGTATTCTCCCATCTTTTGGATGACCAAAACAAGCTGTTCAGAATTATGGGTCATGGCGAATGCCCCAGTCAGAGGGAGAACCGTACTCCAAGCGCTCAGCCACTTAGACACTCATCTCAACAGAACAGAGGGTACCGTCAGAGGCAATTTCTGGATCACTTTTCTCGATTACTTTTCATCTTTTGGCTGCTAGGAGATGGTTATATTTAAAGCTGAAATCTGTCTCCCTATTCCTTTTCCTCACGAGAGCCTTGTAGAACAAGTCAAGGTCTGTACATATACCGTCTTTCTCTTCTGCAGACTATTCTGCCTTATTCTCTGCCCATGTTCAAGTCAAAATGAATATCAGAAAAACTTGTGAGTCTCTCCAAACACTTCTCAAATTAATCTCTGACTATCCCTCTTCTACTCTTCTCGGACCACCATAGCTAGCCCTGTTGGTCTCTCAAACACGTTACATCCTTTTTTCTTCTTTCTCAGTGACCTTCCTGTAGCATACATATGCATCCTTTACCCTTGCTGAAGCTGTTGAGCTGAACATCCTTGCCACCAGTCCATCCTGCCCAGCTTTTTATCCCCTACTCTGTAGCTAGTAACCTTCCTAGAGCGCAGATCTGATTCATTGCTCCTACTTACAACCTTCTACGGCTCCCCAGGGTTTGCAGGACAAATGCAGGGAAGCATGAAAGATCTATGTTGTGCAGACATAGGCTTCCATTTGGTCTTCTTCCCCTCCATCGAGCTCTGTTACATGCTCTCCACCTACTATAGTCTCACCGTGTGACATCAGGTCACATCTCTGGTACTCCTGCCTATTGAATAGAATGTGAGTTGATGCTTCCTAGAAAACTATTATGGTACTCTTTTTTCATTCATTTTAAATATCACTTGCTTTACGAGTTCTCTCTTGTTTCCTTGAGGCAGAATGACTAACACCTTCCTTTTGGTATTTAAGTGCTTGTTTTCATTTCTCTGAGACCTTTGTCAATGTCCCTCTGTTTGTCTCTTTCTTACTGGATCATACACTCCCTGGTAGTGTACTCTGTCCTTTACCTAGCACCTAGTCCTTGTGTTATTCATATGCCCCTAAACTGTAGAATTACACAGTAGTGTTATAACTGAAAGTTAACACTTTTACTTGTCAACTGAACAGATTTTATATAGGAATTATTCTTATATCCACTAGATCAGTACCATCTGTTTTTAAATCTCATTTTGAGCTCAGTGTATAATAGACATGTAATCTGTAGGTGGAAGTAAAAAATAAAGCATTTAGAAGCTATGAAAGAAATGATCATTTCACCCTCCCCATGTCTTTTTTGAACTCTCTTTGAGAAATAACCCAATAAGGACAGAGCTATGCTAACTAAAGGAAACCATTCCAGAACCTTGTTAGGCAACATCACCATTTACTTTCTGAAATGCCGCACAAATTAGGTCTGCCTTTGATCATGTTCTAGATGGTTTGGGTGCCAACACATCAAAACTCTATGAGCAGCTACAGAACACTTGTGACTGGTATTATCTGTATCCAGCCCATCTCTTTACTATCATTAACCCATCACTTAAAGAGTTAAATACAGCATAAAATGTTATACGTCAACTTGGACCAATATCATTCTGAATTTTATGGGAAGGAAAACCTTATTCTCAAGATCCATTGGCTAAACCTCCTTTCTAATCTCAGGAACATCACAAGTCTTCCAGGAGGCCTGTATAGGCTCACTTATTAAAATCATGTTTCTAACTGGCTGACAATTATTTTTTATTATATATCTTATATATATATACATATATATATGTATATATATATATAGACATTATTGTGTGCATTTAGGTAATACAAAATATTTTATTCCACTTCGCTAGCCTATATAAAGTACCTGTTATTTGCCAAGTTTTCCACTAAATGCTAGGTACAGAAATATAAACAAGACACTTCTCTGTCTTCAAAATGTTTGTAGTCTAGAGTGACAGCAAAGCAAACATAAAAACAAACAAAAGTATAATTTTTCTCTTGACAATTCTGCACACGTATAGAAGGGAAATTTTTCATGAAACCCTAATTTTCTCTTTTCATTTATCTATTTAGTAATTCACAATGGCTCTACATTACTCAATGCATACTACTGCATCTGCACCAAATGGTTCTCTGGACCAAGAGGATCACAGTTCTCTGACTCTCATCTAAATGAGCCACCTAATTTATGGATGTGATTTTTGACTTTCAAATATTTCACAGAGCATATTTACTCATACTAAAAAATTACATTGCATCTAAAATTTTATTTTAACTAGGTACTTTATATTTTGTATGGCAACTCTCTACCTAATTTATCCAACCTATTTTGGCTCGTTATTAAATTTACAATAGACTCCAGTCCTCAGAGGCAGCTAACTCTACCTGAAATATATTCTCTCCTCATCACTCAGCCAATCTCTTCTCTTTTCAGATGTCTTCCCAGGTGACAGAGAATGGCTTTTCTTTGAATCTTTACAGTTTAATTAAAGTTAGAAAATGTTAAGTAACTATCTAAAGTAACAGCACTGTAATTTTTTCAAATTCATGTACATTGAATATTTGGGGAATTTGAAGAGAATTATTTTATTCCAAAGATTGTATAAGTATGCAAGTTTGAGAAACATTGCTTTTATTTAATTCACCTGAACAATGTAAATTAAAAATACTTTCCTGCCTGTTTTACAGGGGAAGAGGGAAGCAAGGGAAAGCTCAGGTAGACAGATAAAAAATCAGGAAGGAAGTAGGTAGCTGAGTTTCTTTGGTATAGACTCATTTTAGCCTGACCCAGATTCAGAGCTGACCCTAAGATGTAAACATTTCAAAGCAGTATAATAAGAATCATATTAATACACTAAAGAAATACAGTCAAATAAAAATCATCCCTAGTTATAAACTTAATAAAGTCTTATTTAAAATAAAAAGTCCTTTTTTTCTAATTAAATTGTTAAGGACTAATACACTACACTTTTATACAGTCTTGACAGAATGTATTATTGCAAATAGATGACCTTTTCCAACCCAAACACTCTCCAGAGCCTAGTTTTTAAAAAGGCATTGATTATAAAGGTCATAAACTTCCACAGGGATATTTTTGAAAAAGAGAACAAAATGTTTTCCTCTTCCAGCATTAATTTATATATATTCCCATTGAAACACATTATTTAGTTATGTAGGATAACCATCATGAAATGGTTTGGCTGTTTTCTGACAGACTTAAGAAATCAAGAAAAAAAAATTGTACAAATTTCTCTATTTGTTCAAAAAACTGTTAATAGGGAAATGTAGATGTGCTTCTCAAAAGACTGTTTGGTGAGCCTCAAAATAGAATTTACCTGACCTGATGCCATTGATGAGAGATATATTCTTTGGTAGATGTTACATGGTTGTCCAGGTTGACCCAGTTGTACAAGTGAATACTTATATATGACATAGATATACATGTGCATAGTTAATAGTTCCTTGGTTTTTAGTAAACAGTATACATTAGGAAAACTTATATAAATATAAATATGTAGTTAGACTCTTGAACTAACCTCAGTTATTAGGTAATGGCCAGGTGGTTGGACTCTTAAGCAAAGAAAGAGCACCTTGCGGGAAACCTCTCGTTTAAAAGGTGCTCAGTAGGAGGCTGAGGCTGCTCTTCTCCCCGGCTGTCCACATCTCCTTTCCTACTAGGCACTCAGTATAAATTCAGCCCATTTTTATCTTGCTTTCCCAGCAGGAATTGTATTTCCGGGTAAGCGAAAGATTTGAGGGACTGAGTGAAAGCTGTACTTTACAGAAACGTACCAAGTGATACTTGTACAAGCAGAGGTAGGGAGAGCCTGGTAGAATAATTTTACAGCCTGCAATGAAATTACTAAATTAGAGAATGATTATCAATCATTATTTAGACCCATCAAGCTGATGGTAAATGAAGAATCAAAGCTTTCCTGGCACAGGACAGCTCCTATTCACAATGAGAAAGATGTAACTGCACAAAATCAAGGTAGGATTAGCTTATCAGGATTCAGTAATCCACTTTAAGGTCACTGGTAATAACAATATAGATATGTGTTTCCTGATATGATACAACATGATAAATGTACCATTTACCCTATATTCTAAGAAAAATACCCATGAATTTTATCAAGTCTTTAGACCAAACTCTGTTTCAGTGGTAGCACTAGGGACAGAAAGAACAAGACCATTGACACCAAAAGGATGTCATCAAATACAGATGGTGAATCATTCTGTAGGACAATTTCTGCAGTCTATTAAATAAGTGAAAGTAAATAGCAATGATTAAGGTTAAGAAACACAAGCATATGTGACTGGATTGGATCAAGATGAGAAATTTGAATGTGGATCAGGTAGTAAATTATATGAAAATTTGCTACCATGATAAGATGTAGATTTTAAACTGAAAAGGTCTGGTTAACAAACATTAGGTAAAATATAACCTCAAGTGGATAAAAATACATAGATATGTCCAAATAGAGACAGGAAAAGATTTGGAATAGTAGATAATTAAACATTAGTAAGCTCTGGATGAATTATGATACTTTTGGTTTTGTATTTTTGTTTATCTGTAGCTTCAAATTTTCTGCAATATATTTATGCTTCTTTTTTAAGAGAAGTTTATTGAATTTGATTATAGGAAACAGAATAGACTATCTAGAAATTCTCTCTAATATTTTTAAATCCATTGTTAAAAAATACACTGCTTACTGAATGCATTAAAAAAAAGAGCAGACACATTCAGTCATTCTGCAAGCTTATGTTTGCTGTGCTACTCTCCAGACAGTATTTTGATGAAATACAACCACTGAAGAATTTTTAAGCCTACAGTGAATAAAACTTGTAAACAGCATTAGGTAAAGCAAAGCATTGGTTGTATGGAGAGAAACAAAAGAAGTCCCTCAGCATGTGGATCTGAGCGACAACTGGATGATTGGTGATTATTGGCCTAAATTAAGTGAGCCCTCAGTCAGACACACAAAGTAAAGCCCATGAGAATGGGTTCTGGGGTCTTGCTGTCTGTATTTGAATCCTGAGCTCCACAGATTGCATCGAGGGAACTTGGACTAAACTCACTTGGGTGTCTTCAGCTCTAAAATAGGTTTAACAGTTCTCAAGGGCTAAATGAAACTGTTATCTGTAAAAAACATCTCATTCAAGATTGAACCATAAGACTGGTTCTTTTTTTCCCCTCTTCCTTCCTTTCCTTTCTCCTTCCATCTCTCTTCTCCCCTCTCCATCACTGTCTCCTTCATCCCTCTTTCATTTTTTTCAGGTTCCAATCTCTGGAATGGTATCTGTTAAACAGTAAATCTTCACAAAGTAGTCACTGTGATCTGAACCTTATTCTGTCAATTTTACTTTTCAATGTGAAAATAAACCCTCAATATTCTAATGCTATTATACCAGCTCTATTTTCCAGTCTTGTTGAGATTTTTCTATGATTATTTATCCATTACATAGACACAAGGAGATACGAAACAATCTTTATAGCACAAGTTTCTATTTCAGACTTTTTCGTATGAATGCCTAGATCATAATGCTTATATTTAAAGTAGTTTAGAATCTTTTTTTTTCTTTTTTGTCTTTTTCATTTTTTATCGGTACCAGGGATCGAACTCACGACTGCCTGCTTGCAAGGCAGGCGCTTATGCCGCTGAGCTAAATCCCCAGCCCCTAGAATCATTTTTAATGAATTTTTCTTCTCCATTTTTAGCCACTTATTTTTGATGTGTAAAACTATAAATTTTACTCGTCTTTTACCTAACACCAATGAAAATTTTTTTTTTACTAATTCTTGAATGTTTTCAGTAATACAAAAAGAATTATTTTTCAAACTTATGTTGCTTATTTCATTTTCTTATCTTATAACATTGAATAGATCTTTTAAAGTAAAATGAAGGGCCAGGGATTTAGCTCAGTGGCATAAACACGTGCCAGTAAGCATGAGATCATGAGTTCGATCCTCGGTACCAAAACAAAAACAAAAAACAAAAAACAAAAAACAAAAAACAAGAACATCACTTTAATGGAAAGATATTTTTAATTAATTTTTTGGAGGGTACCAGGAATCGAACTCATAGCCTTGCAGTATGCATGCAGGGGCTTGTGCCACTGAGCTATATCCCCAGCCCCTTTAATGGAAATTTAATGTGTTATAGATTTATGGTTAAATTTCAATAAATTTACTTAACATATTTAACTGGATTTCTTTTATTTATCTTTATTTATAATTTTTTACTGTCTTTTTTTAAATTTTGAGACAAAGTCTCAGTGTGCAGTTGATGTTGTCCTTGAACTCACAATGAAGCCCAGGTTGGTCTTGAACTCATGGCAATCTTCCTGCCTCAGCCTCTCAAGTGCTGGAATTATAGGCATGCAGGCTCTCAATGAGTTATTTTAAGGAGACGTTTTAAAAAAATGAATAGCGTTAGATGTTTTGCACTTGCAATTTGCCTTTATAATAATCAGTTGCATATGTCAAAAAAGTTGCTGGTTATATATTTTTTAAACTTATAGAAAAATAATAGGCTTCAGGTAGAATTTTAGAGTTGTTAAAATATACAGAGGCTATAAAAACCATAAAGATAGATAATACCTTTGCAAATAAGATCAGTGCTCATAAGACACTGTGAATTAATCTTTTAAGTATCTGAAAGAAAGAAATACCAGGAGAAACTGAGAGAGCTGAGTAGGGTTGTGGAATGCAAGACAGTAGAAAGCTTTTAAAAAGAAGAAGTTGGTCAACATCTTTAGAAAAGATACTGTTAGATGATTTCAGGGAAAATGTCTATTAGCTTCAATGATTAGTTATCAGGAAGAGTGATCTAAATAGAGGCTAGAGATAGAAGATAGACTGGGGAGGCCAAGGGAGGAGGATTACTGCAAATTCAAGGTCAGCCTGAGCCACAAAGTGAGTTCAAGGCCGCCCTGCACTGCAGAGTGAAGCCCTGCCTCAAGACAAAATAAAACAAAACAGAGATAGAGGACAGATCATAAGTTATAAGGGGCAAATGAAGTTCAGGAAGAACGTATGACAAGTGTAGACTATTTAAAAACCGAAACAGGCAATAAAGATGTTGGATAGTGTCAAAATATATGTGAAGAATAAATAACTTTTGGAATGGAAAAAATCTTAAATATATTCATATGTTGAGAGTCAAGAGACTGTGGAAGAGATGTTATGAAGAACACTGAAGCAAAAGCATACAACTTCAAAAAATGAAGACCTGGCACAATATTGGAGGGAATAGAGTCAAGTCCATAAAACTGGTCTTGAAAGTAATTCTTGCTAAGTACATTGCATGAGTATCTTGTCTACATGCCTGTGATAAAAGGAGTTAAAGCTAAATAGAAAAAAATGAAATGGAAATGAAGAGGTTGATTTGTTTCAAACTCGTTGCAAATTAAACAGGAAGTAGAAAGCTATGTTATTTGCTTATTTCTAGCAATGCTTAGTCATGTTGTAAAAGCAGAAAACAGGACAGTGTACTAATATCAGTTTGGTACAGAACTTTGCTAAATGCTGAGTTAGAAGTCAGCCACGATAGAAGAAATGAAGATGAGAATCAGAGATCAGCATCATCCACATTTGCCTTCACAATGGCAGAAAAAAGCAAAAGCGTGAAGCTTGTGACCAAATTAGGAGAAAAAGACTTAACAGGAGAATTAGATAACTAAAATCCAACGTCAGTGACACTGCAAATGAGATGAGACCATAGCTTAGAGTTTAAGATTCCTAAAATGAAACACTTTCCTGCAGACACAAAGCACTATAAATGGTCCTAGGATGGAAAGTCAGAGTTCAGTAGGGTCATGGGGGTTCTGCCAGCTAGGACTTTTTTCATCTGGATTAGCTACGAGTCTTAGGTCTACAATGGCCAGAAGGAAATGACAGCAGCGAGGAAGATAACAAATAACATATATTAGGTTGCATATGCATTGTTGGAGGATGCAGTTTGATTGGCAGGTGGACATGTGTGGATTCTGGGGATACCAGGTTGTCTAGCAGTGTGGGATTTACAAAACAGGCAGGACCTTACCTCTGTTTAAATTTGCAAGGCAATCTGCTTTCTTCAAGAAGTTGCAAGCTTTACTTGAAGTCATGGGTGAAACTCAAGTTAAAACAATGTTTTGGTGGGGAAAATATCTTGCCAAAAGGTTGTGAACATAGGAAAGATTACTAACAATGCCATGAAGTTTACAGACAATCTAATGGCAAAGAGAAATATTTAGAGATTGAAGAAAGGAATAAAAACAATAGCAGTTCAGAATTTACCTTGGTGGGTGAAGAGGTGGTAATAGTAGATTTTCCTTTCTTTCCATGATAATTAAAGGGTGGAGATTTCTGTTTGGAATTAGATAAGCCTCAACTGTTTCTTACTTGACACAGTGAGTCCTTGAAAAGTCTTGCTTGATTCCAGGGAAACTGTGATAGCTGTCACGAGGCTCAAGAAAAGGCAAGAGAGTTCTCTTAGGAGGAAATGTCTCCATCTCACTGTGCAGTGCTTTATCAGGTTTAAAACTCCAAAGAGATTTTTGAAGCAATGAAATAAGCAAACAAACAAACAAAAACCACACACATATATGTGATGAGGAGAATTAATCTCCTCTTTAAAAACTCAGGATACAAAGAAACATTTCTCAATACTTTTTAAACATGGATTAAAAAGCATGTTCTGGGGCTGGGGATTTAGCTCAGTGGCATAAGCGCCTGCCTTGCAAGTGTGTGGTCGTGAGTTCAATCCCCAGTACCAATTAAAAAGAAAAGGACAAAAAAAAAAAAAAAAAAAAAGCATATTCTGTTAGTGTTACTTTTCCATTACTGTGTCAGAGAAACCTAAGATAATCAACTTAAAAGAGAGAAAAGTTTACTATGGATCTTGGTTTCAGTGGTTCCAGTCCACAACTGCTTGCCCCTAATGCTTTGGGAACAGAAGTGGCACTGCACATCATGATGGGTGCACACTGCAGAGGAGGCTTACTCAGGTCATGGTGGTCAGAAAATAAAGAGGGATACAGGAATGGTCCAGGATTGCAATATCCTGCTTAAAGACACATTCCCAATGACCTCATGTTCTACCACTCGGCCCCATCTCCAAAGAGAGCCACAGGATGGCAATCAACTTGTGACACATGGGTCTTATAGAGACTCTTAACCAAACTGTAATAGTTATTTGAACACAGAACTTCAGGATTATCTCTAAGAGGTTATACAGTACTGTATTGTGTACCATATTATTGGTCACCTTAAATCCGAGAGATTCAATTTAACTATTTGGAAAAGAGTCAAGAGGAATCAGCAATATTAGCCCTCCTAATCCTGCAGTCTGCTGAAATTAAGTCCAGTCTGCCCACTATGAATGCAAACCCCACTTCATCATATTATTACACTTGCCATCCTCTGGTACCTGGAGGCATTTGCATTTGTAATTCCTGACTTAGCCTTTGGATGAATTAAATAATTTACCATATTTTATTTATACAAAAGCATTATTATAGAAAATAAGTTACTGATTGCTATTTCAGGAAATCAGATTTGCATGCATGTTCACTTTTTAAAACGGATTACTTTTATACTAAACAATTTCATAACAATGAAGGCAAAAATTAGTACAAAATGTTATATCTGCTATAGTCCTAATCTTAGATAGAATAAGTTTAAGTATGCTGCAAAATATTGTTTCTAAGCAGTGTTCAAATATGCTTACATTTTATATATAATACCTACATTAGAGAAATAATTTCATTACATGCTCCTTTTTTTCCTAGTTTCAAATCACTCTGTTGAGTGATTTGCATAAAGCCCTAGGCTCTTTATTTTTTTCATTCCATCTCTTTAAACTATTTCATTTGAATGATGTAACAAATAATCATCAGGTGTATACATGATTGCAGATATCATAGTAAAGAAAAATGTGGGTAAAAGAATATAAAGCTCTGGCAAACATTACTAATGTATCATGTCGTTCCGAACAACTGTTAAATAAACTTGATCTGAGCTTCCTAGGAGAAAAGAGGGAAGTGTAAACAAATATATGATTTGTAAGTTCTAAGAAAAATGCCATTTAATCATGTGCAGTCCCAGGAACTTGTCTTAGTCCTAACATCTGGGAAAATTTTCAGCAATGATTTTTTTTTTTTTTGTCTTTTTCTTTTTTATTAGTACCAGGGATAGAACTCACTGCTTGCTTGCAAGGCAGGTGCTTATGCCACTGAGCTAAATCCCCAGCCCCTGCAGGACTGATTCTTTAGACACAATAAACAATGTCTATGTAACCATTCTTAAGACATAGAATGTTTTTGTAAACATTTATTAAAATATTCTTTAGTGAAAGTTAGTGACTTAACCCTGAGAAAATTTGAAAGACCAAAACAATAGAGAGTAAGGTTAAAAAGAAATACCTTGAGATAAATTTTGAGTTATGCAAAAAGAATCACTTTTCAATTTCTCTTCCCCTACTTCCTCCAGTGTGCTTTTTAAAACACAAGATCTGAAAAGCAGCATTTGAAGCTGTTATCTCCGGTAAGAACACATAGTGACAAGATGCCACAGAATGATAAAAATCTGCATGTGGACTTTAAGGAACATATAACTAAAACAGGTGCCTGAATGGAGAGCCACCGCTGGCCAACAGGAAAAATAGTAGATGATCACAGTCTTCCATAGCAAGCATGATGGGATCTGTTCCAACACACAGCTGAGTCAGAGGCTCTGGACCATGTGCTTGAGCAAATTTACCTTCTACGTCCACAGAAAAACAGGGTCAGATTCAGGCCAGCTCAACTCTCAAAGATATCTGCAAAGTGATGACACATCTCTGAACATCCTGCCCTAGCAGGACAGATTGGCTTCCAAGGCCCATTTTGGGGTGTGGCAATAGTACTACGTAACAGGAAAAAGAATTCAAGATATGGCTCTCTTGGCATCTCATGAGAGTGGTCTCCCCCTTCCCTGTCCCACTCCACCTTGCTTCTTTGGTACCTGAGTTAAGCTCCTTGTGGCTCAGACTATTTATCGCATTACTTTTGTAACCTTTCTCCCCAAGGAAAATGTAATCCACACGCAGTTGGCACCAAATATTACTGGAAGACAGATTTGTTTTTAAAATGGTAAAATTAGATAACGTATCTCATCAAAATTCATGGATTCTCTCCTTTAATAATGGACTCATATGATAGCTTGAAAACACATGCTTTATCATCGTTCAGTAGCAGTTTATTCATTAGAACCTTGTGTAAGCTTCCAAAAATCCGACATATCGCATTACATCTCTTATTCGGTTATTTTCCTTCTTAAAGATCTTTTCTGAAATCCAATGCATTTAACTACCAAAGTATTCCCATCGGGGTATCTGGACAACAGCTACCATTTAAAATTGTTTTTACTTGTGGGTGCTGCTAACCTGTCAATCTCAAACATATTTACAAGCTGCACAGACAAAAATGAAATGAACAAAGTGGGTTAGATTAACCAGCTCTGACTCCCCATTTTAAGAAAATCACGAGGTGTGCCTAGGATCCAATGCTAACAATTTGTTACGCACGATGGTGTTCTAGCTTTCTAAATGGTAAGTAACTGTTTAAAAATTCCAAAGCATTCTTAAAATGTTTCACTTAAGCATTTCTGTAATAAAATCTTATTGAACTGTTGCTTTCATTAATTTTCTACAGACTAGAGAGCAAGGAATTCAAGTTTGAGGATTTTTTTTTCTTTTAACTTTGCCTACTACTAGCAAATAAACTGTGGCTCTTTTAAAAATAAACCCCTGGCCTTGAGTTTTGGCCCCTTAATAGTAGCCTACATGGTTGACTACCCTTGGTGCTAAATTTTCTTAAATTGTATTTCTGTCAGTATATCACTTTTTTAAAGCAATGGACTCTATAATAGCAAGCGTTGGTCTGTCAGGAGTGCATTTTAACAGCACGACACAAGTATTTTTCACTACAGGAGACAAACAATGATATGTATTACATGCAGTAAACACTGCCTTTGGTACATAGGGTTCTCTTAGCATTTATCTGTCTAAAATCTCACTGTGTCCTGAGTGGAGGTTGCAGGGGAGAGAGAGAAACTGCCTCATATTAATGTTGTCAGTGGCTAAAGTATGCTGCATTAGAAAGAGTCCACATATGCTATCACATTTCTCATGAAATAGAAAAAGAGAACCTTGATTTAATATTAGCGAATAGAGCAAGGCATATTAGTTCATGGACAGAAAGTCCCTCCCTTTCAAACAACTACATCTTTGTCTTGTAGTTCTTTTCTCAAGCATTGATATTTTTCCACTTTTATTTAGAATCATCATCACCCATTTTAGTCAGACTTCAAAATCAAGAAAACAACAGTGCTGTCAAACTTGAGAATGCAACATCTCAGCAACGCTCCAAAAATTATTATTTCTATTTACTTTTTATACTTTAAACATAGTTTGCATAATTTGAAACTATGTGTGAAGGGTTATTAATAATTCATAAGTATGGGGCTAGGGATTTAGCTCAGCGGCATAAGCAGTTGCCTTGCAAGCAGGCGGTCGTGAGTTCGATCCCTGGCACCGATAAAAATGAAAAAGACAAAAAAAAAATAATAATTCATAAGTATATATAAACTAAAGGCACTTGAATAGGAATAAATATATAAATGTACATATATATTGGTGATATTTAGAGAACAGTGCAAAGAAGATTCAGTAAACTGATAGCGACATTTCATTGTCTTAGTCACTTGAGAAAAACTTAAAAATCAGCAGCATAAAGGAAATCTAAAACAATCTAAAACTTTATAATACTGCCCTTTACCAAGCCATAGAACTTTCACATGTTACAGTGGGAAAGTCTGTGGTGTATAAGACAATTAAGTTATCATCTCAGTTATAGACGAAACTAAATTTTCAACAATTTCCCTAAAGGAACATATTTTTCTTAATTAATATTAAATACAATATAATCTCAATTTAAGGACCATCCAAAGTCCAATAAACTCCACTGTTAGTTTCTGTTCCCCTTTCTTTCTCATGGGGTCTTAGTCTGCTTGACATTAGTATTTCCTTATACATATTTTTTGCTGATAAAAAGTGAGTAGAAAGATTTCAATATAGTAGTAGCCTAGTATAATAGTGATTATTAATCGCTATTAAGCCTCATTTTAATGATTCTTTAATCTGCCTTTTATGTTGAATTTTCCCGCTATCTAAGCTTCAGAAGTCAGTAGTAGTGTTCTTCCTAGCGCCAGAAGTCACCCTGAGGTGTCAGCAAAGGTGGTCAGCTGGGTCTCTGCCGCATCTGAAAAGGTATGCTATTCCGGCTTACAAATAAGCAGACCAAGGCAGGGAAAGGTGAGTCACCTGCCTAGGAACACACAGTTGGGATGTTGCAGAATGTGGCATACTTCAAATCCAGGCTTTTCCCTATTATCTGCTTTTCAATCTGACTGTGAAATCTATGGATTAGATCCAAACTTGCTAGATAGAGGTTTAGGCAATTGGTGAGAACTGACATTACTTAAAATAAAATAAAACAACAGCAACAACAAAAGCAGAGTTCTATTCACAGAGGATTGAAAAAAAAAACAGCAGATGAATGGGTCAGAATAGGAACAATGATAATTTGACATTAATGCTTGTTAGTGGGGACAAGCAACATGTAAGACAATGTAATATTGAGAAACACTAGTGGACTGGTGAAAAATACCGGATACTTATTAAAATGAATGAAGGATAAGCTTGTGGCTTTAGAAACACAGTAAAAATAACGGGTTACTCTGAAAATGAGAGATTCTGTTTACTATTCAGAGGATAAATCTGAAAAGGACAATTTGAAAACACTTTAATCTAAAATCTCCTTTTTTGCTCAAATCTCCGTGGAATGTCACAATGAATCAAGAAGACAAAGTTTTCAACCTATTAGTCCAATGAGCAAGTTCTCTCTATTGGAAGGGCAGTGGTTAATTTAATAACTACCATAGGCCAGATCGTTAAAACATTAAACTATCCTGTCACCATCAAGTGTCTTTTCCTTAAAGTCAAATTCAAATTGACCTACTTTGGAAATAAAAATCATAAAGTGATAAAGGAAAATAAGTCTTCAATTCAAGCAGAACAAGATGCCAGGTGTAATGTCTACAAGAATAGGAAAGATGGAAGAAATTATAACAGAAAAAAGCGAACAGGTTGCAAGATGTCGGTAGAAATTAAAACTTGTAAAGCCCTTTGGCCATCACCTTCTTCCAGCTTTCTGAAAAGCACATGTTGGATGTGTGTGTGTGCATGGAGTATAGGTGATATAGTTTTGAAAGCTCACCATTATCCTGGTGAGATTCAAGGAATGTTAACAAAGTTTATTCCTACAACCCCATGATGGTACCTCAACCCGTTTTTATAAATATAAATATAAGCTCAAAGACTTTGATTTTTATGTAAGGTCTAAGTTCAATTTTTTACATTTTTTAAAAGTGGAAGAGAGTTTACACATAGAATTCACACCTTGCTAAAAAGGATAGATATTAATCTTTCAGTTTTAAAGATTAATGCTCAGCCTTTCCTGATGTGAACTTGACATTATGAGCTACGTTAGTTTAGGAGAGAAAGTCCTAAGTGCCCCATAACACTTGCTAACATTTGTTTCATCTCATCAGGAATATGACTTACTGAATTGTTTTTAAATAACGATGTGTTTTTAGTGGATTGTCTCTAAATGTTGGGCTTAGAAACATTTATGGTAACTAAAACAAATATGCTATGTTAAATGTTAAATGTGCTAGAAGATAATTTAATTCACTAAAGCTTGGCTTAACTTGTATGCATATGTATTGCTGATGATTAAAACCAGAACACTGCACATACTACGTATGCGGTGCACCACTGAGCTACACCCTAGCCTGAACTTAGCTTAAACTTTTCAAAAGTGAAAGAAAAAAAAAAAAAAACCACCCTCTAGATTTAGTACAACTGACTTCAAAAGTTGAAGACTATCAGTCTTTGAAAACTCCACACCTATCCAATTTTTATTATGTAAATATTCAAAACCTTTCAGTTATAATCTGGAAAGAGATTATCAACATCATTCACCAAGGGTTATCTCCCTAAAGTCTGGGTTGGCAGCCTTAGCTCATCAAAATAGGTATTTCCCAGTGTTTCCCAGTAAACTACTGCAATGTTTAAATAATCTATTAGTAGATGAGCATAGATGTACTGATTGAAGCACATAGCTATCTCATGCCTGTGGATTAGCGATGGATGATCAAATCCTGAGGTCCGTTTCAGATTCACATTTCACAACTATTACTTAATCACAGAGGTTCATCAAAGAGGTCAAATAAAAATATCTAGCAGGAATTAAAGAAAGAAAGAAAATAATCCCATTTAATTTCGTATGTGAGTTCTGAAATCTCAAATGGAATTGGTTATATAACAGCCCAGCTGAATGTCCTTTCTCATCACTTCCCTAGAAAACCCCTTGAAATGTGCACGGGAATTTGTCGTATTCCCTCCATAGTTACTATTTCCCATCTGCTTTCCCTAATCAGACTATAATCCACACAAGGGGAAGAGAGCACTGTATTCCAGGCCTATATACAATACCCTTGGATAATGATATTTATTGAATAAGAAAATGGGGACTGCAGCACTGTTTTGTAAGGGGCACCAATTGCACCTCTGTTAATAGTTTGCCAATACTTATGTTAAGGGATGGAATAATATGAATAGGTATAAGATAATTGTCTTATTCTGCAGTCAAAACATAGCTATGAAACTCAGCTGTTACAAGACTACTGGCTTACAAGAGTTTTTGTGCAGTTTGATTTTTACTTAGTATTTATGAGCTCTCTTTTTCAGAAGATTGTCTACTCTTTCCTGATCATACCTTTTCTCAGTCTCTCTCTTGATTCCATAGATTATATGGTAAAACTCCATATATTTTAATTATTGAATAAGAACAGGGACTATGCTTATCAGTTATAGAAAATTCTAACCATGACTTGCCCTTAAATTCTTCTGCAGTTTTCCAGATTGAATGCCTTATTCTTTAGAGAGAAAAATACTAACAACTATATTTTATGATACCTTACATAAATAAATTAGGAATATAATACTGTGAATATAACATTGTATGTCTATTATTTATAGAAATGAAATATTAGCTTTCAAATTACTTGTTAAGTGACTGAATTTTTTTGCTTTTAAACTGTTACAGAGATGGCACAGCACATACTCATTGTGATACGAAGTCCATCCTACCCTCTCAGAAGAAAGAAAAGATTCTTCCAGACTGGAATCTAAATTTTTTTCCTAAGACATAAATGCACACAGAAAACATTAGCGTAAAAGCAGTTCACTGACATCAGTTCTTTGTATTTCTCAAAGTATAAATGATACTCAGTAGAATATTTATATGCAATCCTCACAAGCCTTAAAGTTATATCCAAAATGCAGTAGAGCCAGGGATTTAGCTCAGCAGCATAAGCACCTGCCTTGCTAGCCCACAGTCATGAGTTCCATCCCAAGTACAAAAAAATAAAAAACTGTGCAGTTGAACTTGGTGCCTATAAAATCCAGGTAAGCTTGCCTACTTTTATGCAGTGTTAGAAACTGATATTTTCTATTTACTTCCTGCATTCCCACCTGCCCAAGTAAAGGGACAGATAATAATCTAATTTTCTTTAAATGTTGAAATTGGTCCAAGTATATTTCTACAAGGAGTTAACAGACAAAAGACAGGCTCTACACTCAATATTGTAATGTATTTTAAAATATTAGGCTCTTGACCTTTCTATTTTTGGGTGAAATATGAGCAGGACATCCAAGAGATTACTTAACAGATTTCAGTATCATTTTTCTTGGTGGTGCTGGAGATGGAGCCTAGAATAATTCTTTTTTTATTTTTATTTTGAACATATACTCATTAAGCTGCCCAGTCTGGCCTTGACTTTGTGATGCTCCTGCCTCAGCCTCTGGAGTAGCCGGCATTTTAGGTGTGCACCACTATATCCAGCCTTCTCAGGCCTTTAAAAACAACAAACATGAGCTGGGCATGGTGGCTCACGCCTGTAAACCCAGCACTTGGGAAGCTGAGGCAGGAGGGTTGTTGAGAGTTTGAGACCAGCCTGGGCTACAAAGTGAACTCAAGGTCAGCCTGAACTGCATAGAGAGACCCTGTCTCAAAAAGACAAAAACCAAACCAAACCAAAACAAAAAACCAGAAATCCACAAACGTTTCTAAAATAGCTAAATGCCTTTCTGTTAGAACAGTTATAACAAAATATAACATTGTTCAAAAAGTTTTAGAAAGTAAGAATAAACTACTGATATCTGAAATTAGATTCCTCTCCTTCTATTATATGTTGGCATCCCACAGTATTAATGAAATGAGAGTTTACTTTTCTCTCATGTAATTAGATTACTATTAAACGCTAGCATTAGCACATTTCATGAAGTTCCATGCCCCTTGACTTGTCCTTGTCATATTCGATATTTATGTTTGCTAAAACTGATTTTCTGTTCTTATTAATAGGATAGGTTTAATGTAGATGACGCTTTACTGCATTAGTAATAACAATTTTACTTAACTGTGGCTTTGGTGTACTCCTCCACAAATAATCTGTGAATTCCTAGGAGTCTTTTATTTTCCCAGTAGCCTAGTTGGAGAGTTTTTAATATTAAATTGAATCATAACAAAACATGCTGATTAGAGTCTAACTTAATACACGAAGCTTAATGTTAATTTTCCAACTTCAAATCAGGGATCTGACTATTCCAAGATGATTATTTCAAGTGTGATTTTATTTTACACTTGTAAAGCACACAGCCAGATATTTTTACATCATTAAAAATCAACGCTATAGAGCAAAAGAACACAGCAAAAAAGAGTTAGAACCTTTATAGAACTATACATTATATTGTTGAAAAGAAAAAGGGTTATGGAGAAGTTTTGTGTATGTCTGTGGTAGGTGATGTTTGCATTCCATGTGTGGAGTTGGTACAGGTGCTTAACACATCGAGAGACGGGTAAAAGAGACAGGGAAGGGAGAGGGAGCAAAAGAGAACTTAGATGCATTATGTGCCTGAACCAGCAGGAATGTGTAACATCATTTCTGCCCACAGGAATGTGGAAACATCATGTAATACACACACGTGCTAATAAACAAATTTTTTTTGAGAAAGAAAAAAACAAATCAAGAAATACTGAAACTCAGCAATGAGGAGAAAGGTCACGACAACTTTTGAGTGATGGTGCCACTAGAGGTCTGAGACTGGAACCCTAGTTTCAGGGGACTGATGAATGAATGTCTCATGGGGGAAGGAAGGTACAATTGAGAAATTTGAGTACAAAATGAAAAAAAAATTTTCAAAGTCAAGGGGATCAGTATAAAAAGTTTTGGCGTATGTTACAGAAAAGAAATGAATGACACAAAAATACACAAGTGAGTGATGGGGACAGTCTAACAATATATCACATATATTTTTTAAGCATGTTTGTATCAATATACTAAAAAGAAAAAGCAGGGCATTGTAGTTGACATCTGTAAACCCAGCTCTCTGGGCAGCAGAAGATGAACAAACTAAACCTCACGTGGGCAATTTAGTGACTCATAGAGGATCCTATCTTAAAATAAAAAGTACAAAACAAACAAACGAGCCATTAAAAACGTTATGGCTTTAGCTCAGTAGAGCTCTGGATTCAATCTTTAGTACCATTAATTTTTTTTTCTTTTTAAATCTTAATCCTAACTCCTTTAGAAAGACGTAATCCACTGATTTCTATAATAAAGGATAAAGAAATATTAAACACTAGAACTTCTTTTACATGAAATAAAACCCTGAATGGTACATTTCTTGCTTCATGAAGAAAACTTCCACTTCAAAAGAAATTTCTTATAAAAATATTGGAAGGGGAAATGTATAGTTAACAATTAAAACAAATACAGGGCATACTTCAATTGTAGAAATGAGAATAGAACAGACATACTGCACTTGTGGGAGCAGACAAAAAACAGAAACAGAGGAAAAAATAATATATTTAGGTATCTTTAGTTTTTATAGAAGTGTTTTTTCATCTTGGCATGGTAAGAAACGTGTAACAATAGGTAAGTGTGATAGCTTGTAATACTAAGAAATTAGATGGCATCAAATATCTTAATTTTTCTTTAACAGGTTTCAAAACTTACTAAGCTATGAAACTGGAAAATTAAAAAAATGGCTTTTGAAAGATGTATGGCTAATGAAAAAGATATTTTATAAAAATGTCTGACCAACTGAACAAAGTACTGTTATTTTCATTTTGCTTCTTTTTAAGATTCTATCATTATTACTTCAATATTTATTGGTATAAAACTATTAGGCAATATTTTAGAAGATGGGATGGAACTTCACTATATTATTCTCAATAGCAAAAGATGACTCTCATAGGAACTGGATAAATGTTTTCATGCAAAATACCAAAATAAGAACTCAATGCTTACAGTGTAATCAAAGTTCATTTAGGTTGGTGCAATTCTTCTTTTATGATATGTAATTTTTATATGAAGCAGAAAACTGTACCATATGACATATTTCTACAATGTATATATTCATCAAAGCCATTATAAAATTACTACTTTCAGCATATTTTTAAAATGAGATTCTTTAATAAATTATGTTTATGCAGTCAAAGGATAGCATTAAAATTTAGTATTAGTCACTTAATGGACATTAATGGTAAGTTTATAAATGAAGTGCTGGCTTACTTCGATATATTCTAAGAGCCACCAAAAATAGAGATTCTTTCCCAGAATTCTATGTATTTATAAAGTGCAAAATAAGCAAATTTAGAAATTCTCACATGTAGTTCTTCCAGATGCATTTAATCCTAAATATACTTGTAGAAACAGATTTTTTTTTTTTTTTTTTTTTTTTGCTAAGTCAAGTATGTCTAACTTATCCATCTTATGTGTAAAAACTATCCCTACTGGAGTATTCCATACATTATAAAAAGATATTAAAAGAGAAAACTGTAGCGATACAGAAACAGTCTGAAGTTTTTAAAAAACATTCTTGGGGGTTGTATTTTCCTGGAAGACATGTAACATTTATCAAACAAGCTGAAAAAACCCCAAATCCCATAAAACTGAAATAATTAAGTCTATAAAATATGTAAATACTCATTCACTGAAAACGGATGCATTATAAAATTAAAGATAAGTAGATATTGGAGGTAAGTTTACGAATGCAATTTCATATATGGATTAAACATTTTGAACAGGAATTGTTACAAGGTGATTGTCACTTGGGGATTCTCCGGTAAAGTCCCTAGTCTCCCCCCTGCTCCCTCTGAGAGAGGTATAGTGTTCCAAAGTATTGCACAGAGCAGAATAATCGCTCCTGTTTTGTACTGCTCTGTGAATGATGCTTATCATCTGAAATATCTGAAACAGTATTCAAAGCACTTTCCTACAATAAAAGCAAAAATAGATTTAAAATTACAACTTTTTTAAAGCTATAAATTAGGTAAGATAATTTACAAAGAGGCTGAGACTATTTTTTCAATAGATTTTGGTATCCAATATGCTCAGATGTCAAAATATTTCATAATACGAAGGTTAACTGAAACATCTAAATATGATAAAGTTATGATTATAATAAAGTGTTTAAAAACTCAAATAAAGCTTGTACAGAAGAGTTTATTTATAAGGAACCTTATAAAAGCTTAAGTTTTCCGAATGTAGAACAATAAAAAGTGATTTTTTAAGTAATAATGCACTGCTTTTTAGAAAACTGCTCCCAATACTAAAAGATGGCAATAAAGAAAATAAGAACAAATACTCTACTTAACATTAAAAAAGAAACTGTGCTATGAAAGGTCAGATAAAACAATATTAACAACCATATTCATATTAAGATTTAAGGCTATAATTATACACAAATATAAATTTAACCTTATGTAAAAATTTAGAAGCAATAGGTTTGATCAGTATGAAGTAAAGTTATAGTGAGATTTATGATCCATGTCTCATTTTATTTTAATTTTCTATTTTAGAGTTATTATTATATTAAAGCATATAAAATTTGTAGTCAGCACAGCAAGCTTCAAATCATTTTAGTTAATTGGCAAGTATGACGGAGCGTGAAGCATCATTCTTTTCTGGTAGTTTCATTTTAAACAAATCATGCTCACATATAAAAATAGCAAACTGCATTAAATTTTATACAAGACATTTTACAGCTTCTCACATAGGAACAGCTATTAACAACTTTCATGGACTATATCAGAGCAAGCAGATTTGAGTAAACTCTCTGGTGAGATAGCTTTCTTAGTGATGCAAGATGCAGCTTCTATCAACCTAATGCTTGAAATACACCAAAAGAAGTCACAGGTTTAAAAAATATATATAGAAGAAAACTACCCAAGAGTTTGAATATGCAGTTCTGATATTCTTTATTGTGTCTATATTAAAAAAAGAAAACAGTTTCATTATTTGTCTTTGTTCTGATTGCTTAGTATTTGCCAAAAAATCTGAGGTCTAGTGTCCAACAAATATTATTACTAAGCTTTGCAATTTTATTCAATAATTATTCATTTACTTTAAATAGTATCCGTTTTAACCTCTGTTTTAAGGTACAATGATGATTTCTGTCTAGTCTGTCATAAAGTCATTTTTAAAGGATTAAAACAGCTATAAATGTAGTAGACATGTTTTTAACAGATACAGTTCTGAGTCTTGACATTTGGACATTGACAGACAGACTGACTCAAGAGTTTCGTCAGAAGACATGGTAGAACTTTTAAAAAGTCAATCCTTACCTTCCTGTATCTAATGAATTTCTAAAAGGGGAAAACAGTCTGAAATGGATAAATTTTGTCTAATCAGACATGTACGTTTTATATTCTATAGGAAATACAAAAATATACCAGAAGTTGTGGGAAGTGAACAAATCATCTATTGAGACTTGAAAATCAGTGTATACATTGCAGCATATTATTTCATTTTGTTTTAAAAATGTAGTTAATTATGCCATAAAGGTGAAAAAAATTTTGAAAAAACTCAAATTTACCAAAATAGTAGTTTCTTTGGTGCTTAAAAGAAACATCTATCTAAATCTTTTATGTTCAAAGTAATATCACAGATCACTGTTGGAAGAATTTATAAAAATGTCATTATTATCACTAGGCAAGGTGATGTAAAATAAAACAGAGAACATTGAGAGTCATTGCTCAAAATGAAAAATACATTGTTTTTGCTTCATTTTTTGGAGAGAAAAGTTTTTTAAGAAGTTAAATATCGTTGGTAAAAATAATTTGCTGTCTTCTAGATATAAAAGTTGTCTAGCCTGAAATAATACTGATCAACAATAATTTACTAGTACAGCCAATTTTTTTCTTTATCATTTTACTTAGGCACCTATTCACTCCAATAAATAAACACAAACCTGTAACATATTTGTGGCCTGTTTAGTGCCTCAAAGAAATTATATAACATGCAAAGACCAAAAACAAAACAAAACTAAAACAATCTTTTCTAGAATTTCAATGGTTGAATATTGGTTATGAAAAAAAGACAAAAAGGAAAATATATTGAACTTGAGGAAAATGAGAAAAAGTTATTTTTGAAACTCAGGAAAATACCCATAGTATACTGTTTCTTTACAGACTATATTACTACTTTTACATAACTAAATAAAAAATTAGTAGTCACAAAGCCTTAATTCTAAAATTCTTCATTACACATTGACTCTTTTATTCCTGTTTTCCAAAACAAAGTAAGTTTTATGGTTAGCAGTGACTCGAGTTCCTTAATTACCATTTTGCAATAATGTAGCTTTTTTTTTCTTATTTAATTTCATCCATTGCTTAAAATACACCTCACACACAGCAGACATCTAATAAGCATTTAAAAATGGCTATATGTAACCAAAGAAGTTGGTTTGTAATAAATTTGACTGTATTTATTGATTTAACATATAGAACCAGACTGTTTTAATTTGTCTTAGACTTGTGCAGTTGAACTTCTATATAATTTCAGCCAGCCACTAGCTTGCCATGTACAACTAAACACCACACTGGCGGTATGATCAATGGCACAAAACACAGTGTTTAATAGTGGACGAATTCTCTGTTTCACTTCTACAAAGTTTAAGTGCTGATGGATTTGCCAAAGGAGTCACATCATCTCCAGCAAACCTTCAGTTCTGAATAAGGGCTAAGCTTGCTGTTAACAACTTGTTTGAAATGTTAACAGCCCTCGGGCTGTTTAACATAACAACTAGCCATTAATATGGTAACGACCAATTTAAGAGGAAACTGTACTTTGAGAAATGAATATATTAGCAATCAGGACCAGGGTTTATATTTGAAAAAGTATAAAATATTTGTAATAAATTAACTAGCATTAAAAGTTGAAACCTAGCAGAAATGAACTAAAAACGTCATACCACATAAGCAATGCCCAGATAAGTATTTCTGATATGAAAACTTGTTTGATAAATTCCCTTCAGAAAAGTATTTTGAGACTATCAAATAGCAGTTTTGCATCATTTTTTACTATCATCAGGAAGACTAGAACAAACCTGTTTGCTTTATTCTGTTTACTACTATATTGATAACCATAAACCTGTGTCTCTCATGCTAGGTATTTCATGACTAATTTATATTTTTGATTTTAAAAATCTAGGTAGTTTAAGCAACTCCTTTTAAAGCTTACTCAGTCTTTTATTATTATTTTTTTGGTTGTTTGTTTATTAAACTAACTTAACCTGATTCAGACTGTATAAATTCCTTCTTCGGAATTGCAGTGTAAACTCACAGTGTAGGCAAATGCAAGAGTCAAAAGGGGTCAAAAAGCTGTGACTGTTGCTTAGTATACATAAAGCAAGACTAGAAAGAAGTGTTGAATCATGAAACATAGACACAAATGCTTTATGTGGAAATGAGGCTCCAATTCACAAGGAGCAGAGGAAAAGTTTTTATTTCAAAGAGGTAAGTTCAAAGACGGGGGTTCTGAAAGAATTCACATTATGAGTTAACCCTGATTGATGGGTTGTGCCACCAGAATGAGGGGAATCCTGGCTGGTAAGAGTTTCTTCCCATTGTTGGCACCCTGCGTGCATTTTTCTCACTTGGAAGACAGAGAAGCAGTAACAAGTGGTCATAATTATTCAGGAGGCTGTCACATGAGGCAGTTCTAAGAGGGGAAAAGTACGATCTGATAAACATTACTGGACTCACCCTCTTGTAACTACCATTAATCAAAAGATGTATTTTAAATAGAAAGATCAAATCTGACTTTAAACAACTGAATTATACACTAAGAAGGCTCCACTTCCCTAAAAAAAAAACCTCCCAGAATGACAGAGATGGTTAACGAAGAAAGGCTGATTGATAAATTTTGTGTCATAAGGGGAAAAATTCAAAATAAATAGCTTAATGTCAGACAAGAAAAATGATTAATTGTATCAAATATGAAACTGCAAATGATGCCATATATCATTTCTCTAATTTGATAGATCCTACTTTATTAATATAAGTAATTTGCATCTGAATTGAGTCACAAAGTTCTCAGAGAAGCAAAATAATTTCTCTGTAGCAGAAGTTCTGGGTGGGAAATGCTGGGAGACAAGTTTGACTCACTTCATGACTTCATCACCCATAACACCTGCATTGCCTTGAAACTGCCCAGAGGTTTACAATTTGGAGTGGAGTTATCCTTCTATAAAGAGAGAGGTCTTTACTTTGTTACTGTCTACTGGAACATATGAGACTGCGCAGCGGTACACAAAACTTTGGCAATGACTGTTTGGATTATCACGGGAGAAGACATACTAATACTTGGGAAAAGTTTTCAAAACTATGCAATAACTGGATTACATTAATAAATAGCAATTAAGAATTTAAAAAATAACCTCCTCTAGCAAACCTCAATCAGAAAGGATAGCTGAATAACTTGAGGAGGATACAAGGCCCAGCTAAAGCGGAGCTCTGCAAAAATAGTTAAACTGTTTAGCCATTTCTCTGGGTTATTCACACTGGATTTTACCTCTAACGCGTTAATGAAAAACAAACAGAAAGTTGTAAACTGATTTATACCAAATACTGGCAGTTTCAATATAAGTGGGAAAAGCAGCGATGGTTGAATGTGAGTTTTCCGGCAAGCTCAACTGAAACAATTTAGGTAATAGTTTTGTTGACTATTCCTTGAGTAACAATTTGGGTAACACACATGGGGCAACCTTTGGAAGGCGAAAGGGGCAACATCTTTCAGGAACATAAGCTGATTGTAAGAAAACGAAACAAGCAAGCAAAAATACACTTACAAAATGTATTTTAAAAGCCATCCAGTCATCACTGGTGTGCAAGGGTAATTCCTACCTCAGATAGTCTCTGCGACAAAGGATAAGATTAGCTTTAGTGTACAGGGTGGAGCCCACCTCTCCCAAACGACAGTCACAGCAGGCACACTTCAGGCAGTCTTCATGCCAATATTTGTCCAGTGCCTTTAGAAGATACCGGTCCTTGATCTTTCGGTTGCAGCCAGCACAACCTTTCGGCTTGGTGTCTGGCTGAACTGAGAGCATTTGTATACCTGAGGGAAGACAAAAACAAAACAAGAGAACTGAGGCCAGGAGATGGAATGAAATGGATGTCAAAAGACCTCAAACAAGTTAAATATTTAATATGGCTTTTTCCTAGAAGCAGTGGATTTTCTTTCTTAGGGATGGTTGTAGTGCAATCAGAGTAAATTTTGGAAGCAAAATGTCTCAAACTGTAAAATCCCTACTAAATCATTGGTAAAGTCATACATATAAAGTGGTAATAATAATGATTTCATGTTGTATATGGTAAACTGACATTCTACATGGAAAGTTAAATAACATTAAATCATTTTGTAGTTGCTCTCCAAATGGAGCAATTCCTTTAGGAAGAAAAATGAGTAAACCGCTAAGAATCTGAGAAGAAAGCTATTTAACAAAGTATTCGCACATAGTTTAAGAGTCAAAGTTTTGCTGAACTGTTTAAAAATTCCACTCCACATGTGCTTTATGGCAGAAGAAAGTATACCCTGCATGGGATTACATGAACTTCACTTAGCAGTACAGATTTTTATAATTATACATATCAGAGCCACCCCAAAATCTTACCAATCCGATATTTGTTTGCATTCAAAGACTTCTTTATGTGTCCTAGATATTTCAAAGTATTCATTATTAAAATAACAAAATTATATTCATGCTCACAATCATCAGTCAATGCCTTTATTAATTGCTCATTACTTAACTATACACTATAAGCTTTTATATGAAAGTAAAGTACAAGATTATACAGTTTATTGCTATAAGCATGAACTTAATATTTTGCAGAGGAAAAGTAAAATAATAGGTTAATGTAGTATAAATAAAATTATACAATCATATGTAAATATATACAGAAGGTATACTGTATTAGATGTAGGGAGTATTTTTAAAGATGCATCTCTGTCATAAATAAGGAGTTTAACTGGGTTCTATGCTGTATAACTTCAGTGAAATTATTTCAGTGGATATTTGTGTTTGAGTTTATTTTCTAAGCATCAAACACTCAGCTAAAAAAAAAACCTACCCCGCGTATTCAAAGCTTTATCTTTATCAAATAACTCATTTTAAGCACTATAAAATACTGCAGACATCATCAATTTCAAATTCTCTCATTTTCCAAATTATAATGCAGAGCTCCAGAGATGTTAAGGCACTGCCTCAAAGCCGAATGACATTTAAGTGTAGATTTGGGGCCAAGTGGCCTTCTTGCAATCCAGAGATCCCTCTGATCTACTTTTCTGCCTCTCTTAGGCATAAAGTTTTAAACTTGGATGTAAAAGGATATAAAACACCAAATATGCCTGCATCTCAAAGAGTTCAAGAAAGGAAACACTAAACTATGATTTTCTACATTTTTCTAAGTACCTCTCCTCTCCACGATAGCTAACATCTGGTTTCCTCTGATATTTTGTGATGAAGTCTTTACCCCTATTACTTTCATAGCTTTCTTTTTAAATGAAACCAATAAGAAGTATCCAGACATCCCTCCATCTGAAAAACTTTTAAAGCTACAAATCACATGAATTGCACATACTAATATTTTGATGCTGAACTTTCATTAGAGAATAACTTGTCTGGCAGAGAGTGGAGCAGGCAAGGAAGCAGGGTGCTCTTCTTTCTGCATAGTATGCAGAGCTGGGCTCGTCAGGGCTGCAGAGCAGCAGCTGGATTTGTCCACAAGAGCAGGTGGTATCCCTGTGCCTGCTTTCTGTTCCTTTTCTTTGAAGGAGCTAAGGGCCTAGTGTAGATTAATCATAACCCTTGATAGCTCTGCTAAATCTCACTCTCTAGAACTTCTAACAAATGAAGTTTCTTTGATCAAAACTAGTTATCCCTTCCTAGCAAGGTTCCATAAGGAATGAATCCCATCAATTACAGTGCACAGCAGATGCAAGTGCCCCTTAACCATATACCTAGGGAAGAGGAGGAAATTTTGATTTGCTAAGTGACATTTTAGATCTCATTATTAACAACACTCAGAGATATATTAAGCATAGCTACTCTAATTATCTAATTTATAAGATTATATTTTTTAAATCACTAGGCTAATAGAAAACTGTTAAGAAAATCCTTCTTAGTGCAGCTAAAGCTATGGCTAAGGAACTAGCTAAATTATTCCCTATGGTTGTATTACAATCACCAAGTGCAGAAGGTCAGCTATCTTTATTCAAAATACTTTGCAACTAAAACAGGCGACACTAACATTTGGCACAAGTAACACTATCCTGTTTGTCTTCACAAAATGTTTTTTGTTGTGTTGACATTTTAATTTAGCACTCAGAGGCCAATTAATATTTGAAACTCTTACATTCCATTTGGCCTTGGGCATATAAAAGGACTTTAATATTTTACACTCCACCCTCTATCTTCTTTGAGAGACTATCATCACATTTCTCTTGGAAATGAAATCTTTGCAAGGCTATGCAACTTAACAGTTGCAGCAAAAGAACTATTTGATAGTCACCACACTGCCACGTACCTAAAAGGCAGAAAGCAGTCAGTGAGCTCCCGTCATCATGCAGAAGAACATGTCTGGGTAGAGTTATGTGTGCGTAGCTGAGAAACATTTCACAAGTTGCTCACAGCACATCAGGACTCATAACTAGTTTTAGATTGGCATGTAAATTGTTCCGAGGGAAATTCTTATTGCCTCTGAGACCCTGCCATTCTGAGTTATTTGACAGTTTAAGGGAAATCATAATTAAAAAAAAGACATAAATAATAGCCTGTGCAGTGTGGTGTGCAGGAATAAGTAGAACCATTTCATTTAAACTCTGGTGAGCTTTTAATTGCCTGGATTGCATTGTGAGGCGGCCTAACGGTTGATTGCTTCCATTATGTTCCCTTGTTCTGTGCCATTCATCCGCACAGTCGAAGCTTCAGTAGTTAACACAACAAAGTAACCACAACTCTACAACACAGAGGGCTTTAAAATAATAATAATAATAATAGTAATAATAATAGATCTGCAGCACTTCGACACAGTCTTTTATATTTCTGGACTAACTACACGGAGTGAATGGAAAACATTTTGTCCCTGTGGGAAGATCCACAGAGGACAATTTGGGAGAAAGCACAGGAAGAGGGGACACATAAAAGAGACTCTGGGAGAGATGAGGTGACTCCAAAAGATGCTAAAATGGGAACGCAGGTTCTGCAGCTGGGAGCAGTGGCATAGATTTAAAAAAAAAATTGGCCAACACAGCCATTCGATTGCCAAGAGGTACCAAACAAAAGATTTTCTCTCCTCCTGCCCATCTTCTTCCTCCTACCCCTCAAACCCCCCTGCAGCCCGATTGGA
The DNA here is from genome assembly GCF_034190915.1 of Cavia porcellus. Classification (NCBI taxonomy): domain Eukaryota; kingdom Metazoa; phylum Chordata; class Mammalia; order Rodentia; family Caviidae; genus Cavia; species Cavia porcellus. Next base: position 41,879,843 of record NW_026947510.1, read on the forward strand.
AAACTGGATTGGGCCTAAAAGCTCGTTTCTCTCTGTTCACTGGCCCAAAGCATCCCTACAGGCTGCAGCCCCCTAAGGGACAACAATGCAAATAGATGTCCCCAGATCTCTGGCACTGGAGCTGCTTAACTCTGTTCTGCCCCCTCAACTCCCAACCCCCCTCCCTATCCTCCAGCCCCCCCCCCTTTTGAGCAATGGAGCTGGGAACCAATTTGATTCCCTTTTTCTCCAATGCAGCTGCAAGGCTCAGAGATACTGACATTTTTCCACTCTTATCAGTTTAATTACAGTTACCATGGCAGCAAAGTGCTAGTGCTTGGCAAAGGCCAACAAGAGATTTGCAAGACTGAGTTCAATTTTGATGCAGCTCACATGCAAAATAAAGAAAAAAAAATAAGAAACATACATACACTCTAACAAAGAATCCCTTGCGGAGTTTATGCTCCAGCCTTTTGTGGTTGTGTCTGTGCGGCCACACTGTGGTGGTTCGCAAAGAATGTAGCAGTATTTGTTGCACCTAGCAAGATTAATTGGTTTAAGCAGCGGTCTTTCAAAGCAGTTACAACAATAATATTTTGGATCTTTTAGAAAGGCACAAAAGCAGCAGAAGAGCCGGAAGGCTTTTGAACAGCCCAGAGTGCAGAGCGCCGGCAAAGTGCATCTAGGATAGATCATAACCTTACCAAAACTTTTCTCCCTTTTCTGCATGAGTTGACTTAGGCGTGCCTGCGTTGCAGCAGCTTCTCATTGAGCACCGAGCTCAGAGGTAGCCGTAGCAGGGAGTCTCCTGGATTCCGCTCAAGCGTGGACCTGGTGCGCAGCCTACACCACCGAGGACCGACTATTGTGAAGCCACTTTGGGAGAGGGTCAGGGTGGAGGCAGGGGGTGGGGGAAGGGACGAGGGCGGTCAGACAAGACACAGCGCACCAACAGAGCCCCTCGCAGTGTGGCAGTGTGCAAAATGATGGCGAATGACAAAGCCACATGCTTCCCTAACTCTGCCCGCAATCCTAAAATCCCAGCGGCCCTTTTTAGCTTCCTGGTAACAAATGGATTTGATTAAACTGTCACATGCAGCGTTAGCATAGCATATCATGTTCAATATGAAAAAGATCATAAATCTGACTCGTATTTCATAACAGCGATCTTAGTAGCCCCCATACAAATGCGCTGCCTCAGTTTGAATTCCAACCCATTAGCACATGGGCACCTCTCCTTCCATGGATCTCCTCTCCTCTGGCCACTTCTTAACCCCCCTTCCCATAGTCACTTTTCCATCACCACAGAACAACGTTTTGTCATTAGGGCTGTAGAGGGGAAGAGGCAGAAGTGTCCACAAGAATGGCAAGGTGGTCATTGCAACTCTTGGGGGTGGGGGGGGCACAAATTGGAGCACGTATGGGTGGGATGGAGGTGCACAGCCAGGACAGGATTCACTTCCACCGCCTGGGAGCTCACATCTCCCACTTGCAAACTCTCCCTGCCCCTCTGTCCCCGGCAGCCAGGGGAGTGGGAACACTGCAGTTCCCGGTGAACTTTGACTATTATCCACAGAGTCCTACTTGAGAGGTTCCGCGCTGCAACCGCTCTCCGTGCCTCCACTAACATTTTCCGCCCGCATCTATTTCGTGTCTCATCATAAAAATAATGAAGCCTCACATGATTTAAACAAAATCGTCTCAGCAGAGATGCAGCCCGAGTGAAAGTTGCAGTGCGGAGCTGGATTGCAGCTCCCGTTTATGCCTCATTAGGAGAGAGGCTCGGAAGGGAGAAAAAATACCCACATCCGCACACGCACGCGCGCACCCGCAGAGACACACACACACACACACACACCCCGCAAATAAGCCGCCGCGTGTGTACACAGTTGCTACACTTACCTTCTCAATTAAGCAATACAGGGGGAGGCCGTTCAGTGAGCACAGAGGCTGCTTTGTAGCGCTTCTCCTTGGGAAAGGTCAAAAAGAAGCATTGTTTGAAAAAAAGAAAGAGGGGGAAGAGAATCTCTATTTCTTAAGTTTAAAATAATGAGGTCCTCCAGGATCCGCCAAGTAATGGTGTTGACCGCATCTGAGCCACAGGTGTCCTCCTTTTAGGGAACTGCAGTCCGAAGCTGTCTCTTTCCGTCCTGGCTTAAGACAACTAAACCCCAGCAGCGCGTTTGGAGCCGAGCTGGAGGAAGCCCCAGCTCTCAGCTGCAAAACGCAATCCCTTCCCCGCCAGACATAATACAGCCAAAGAAAAGGTCACTCAGTTATTACGGAGCCGGCGGAGCCCAGGCAGCGCTTGTCAAGACCACAGAGAAGCAGCTCCCTTCCGATTTAAGACTATTTACCTCTCGCCCCCACCCCTCTTCT